>NC_064640.1:1098492094-1099903344 GCF_023864345.2 Schistocerca serialis cubense
CAATGCCAACTTAAGTACAAGAAGAATGACTCTTCTTACTGACTATGTTTTGAACCATTCCTGTGACACTAGTTATAGATTGCGATGCTTCACTTCTGGTTTAATGTATCTCTTGGACCGTCGTATTGATGATGAAACACAGAAATTTCATCGGAATTAAATACAAAAGGCACAATGCCGACTTACGTACAAGAAGACTGACTATTCTTACTGACTATGTTTTGAACCATTCCTGTGACACTAGTTATGGATTCCGATGCTTCAATTCAGGTTTACTGTATCCCATGGACCTTCTCATTGACGATGAAACACAGATATTGCATCGGAATTAAATACAAAAGAAACAATGCCGACTTAAGTACAGGAAGGCTGACTCTTCTTACTGTCTATGTTTTGAACCGTTCCTGTGACACTAGTTATTGTGTCCGATGCTTCACTCCAGGTTTACTGTATCCCTTGGACATTCTTATTGACGATGAAACACAGAAATTGCATTGGAATTAAATAGAAAAGGCACAATGCCGACTTAAGTACAAGAAGACTGACTCTTCCTACTGTCTATGTTTTGAACCATTCCTGTGACACTTGTTATAGATTCCGATGCTTCACCTCAGGTTCACTGTATCCCTCTGACCTTCTTATTGACGATGAAACACAGAAATTGCATCGGAATTAAATACAAAAGGCACAATGCCGTCTTAAGTACAAGCAGACTGACTCTTCTTAACGTGTATGTTTTGAACCATTCCTGTGACACTAGTTAAAGATTCCGATGCTTCACTTCAGGTTTACTGTATCCCTTGGACCTTCTTAATGACGATGAAACACAGAAATTGCATCGAAAATAAATACAAAAGGCACAATGCCGACTTAAGTACAACAAGACTGATTCTTCTCACTGGATATGTTTTGAACCATTCCTGTAACACTAGTTATAGATTCCGATACTTCACTTCAGGCTTACTGTATCCCTCTGACCTTCTTATTGACGATGAAACACAGAAATTGCATCGGAATTAAATACAAAAGGCACAACACCGACTTAAGTACATGTAGACTGAATCTTCCTACTGTCTATGTTTTGAACCATTCCTGTGACACTAGTTATAGATTCCGATGCATCATTTCAGGATTACTGCATCCCTCGGACCTTCTTAATGACGATGAAACACAGATAGTGCATCGGAATTAAATACAAAAGGTACAATGCCAACTTAAGGAGAAGAAGACTGACTCTTCCTACTGTCTATGTTTTGAACCATTCCTGTGACACTAGTTATAGTTTCCGATGCTTCACCTCAGGTCCACTCTATCCCTTGGACCTTCTTATTGACGATGAAACACAGAAATTGCAACGGAGTTAAATACAAAAGGCACAATGCCGACTTAAGTACAAGAAGACTGACTCTTATTACTGACTGTTTTGAACCATTCCTGTGACACTAGTTATAGATTACGATGCTTCACTTCAGGTTTACTGTATCCCTCTGACCTTCTTATTAACGATGAAACACAGATATTGCATCGGAATTAAATACAAAAGGCACAATGCCGACTTAAGTACAAGAAGACTGACTGTTCTTACTGACTATGTTTTGAACCATTCCTGTGTCACTAGTTATAGATTCCGATGCTTCACTTCTGGTTTACTGTATCCCTTGGACCTTCGTATTGACGATGAAACACAGAAATTGCATGGGAATTAAATACAAAAGACGCAATGCCCAATGAAGTACAAGAAGACTGACTCTTCTTACTGACTGTGTTTTGAACCATTCCTGTGATACTAGTTATGGATTCCGATGCTTCACTTCTGGTTTACTGTATCCCTTGGACCTTCGTATTGACGATGAAACACTGAAATTGCATCGGTATTAAATACAAAAGGCACAGTGCCGACCTAAGTACGAGAAGACTGACTCCTCTTACTGACTATACCTTGATTCATTCCTGTGACACTAGTTATAGATTCCGGTGCTTCACTTCAGGTTTACTGTATCCCTTGGACCTTATTATTGACGATGAGGCACAGAAATTGCATCGGAATTAAATACAAAAGGCACAATGCCGACTAAAGGACAAGAAGACTGGATCTTCTTACTGCCTATGATTTGAACCATTCCTGTGACACTAGTTATAGATTCCGATGCTTCACTTCATGTTTACTGTATCCCTCTGACCTTCTCATTGACGATGAAACACAGAAATTGCATCTGAATTAAATACAAAAGGCACAATGCCGACTTAAGTGCAAGAAGACTGACTCTTCTTACTGTGTGTGTTTTGAACCATTCCTGTGACACTAGATATAGATTCCGATGCTTCACACAAGGTTTACTGTATCCCTTGGACCTTCTTATTGACGATGAAACACCGAAATTGCATCGGAATTAAATAGAAAAGGCACAATGCCGACTTAGGTACAAGACGACTGTCTCTTCTTACTGTCTATGATTTGAACCATTTTCTGTGACACTAGTTATTGATTCCGATGCTTCACTTCAGGTTTACTGTATCCCTTGGACCTTCTTATTGACGATGAAACACAGAAATTGCATCGGAATGAAATACAAAAGGCACAATGCCGACTTAAGTACAAGAACACTGACTCTTCTTACTGACTATATATTGATCAATTCCTGTGACACTAGTTAAAGATTCGGATGCTTCACTTCACGTTTACTTTATACCTTGGACCATCTTATTGACGACGAAACACAGAAATTGCATCGGAATTAAATACAAAAGGCACAATGCCGACTTACGTACAAGAAGACTGACTCTTCTTACTGACTATGATTTGAACAATTCCTGTGACACTAGTTGTAGATCCCGATGCTTCACTTCAGGTTTACTGTATCCCTTGGACCTTCTTATTGACGATGAAACATAGAAATTGCATCGGAATTAAATTCAAAAGGCACAATGCCGACTTAAGAACAAGTAGACTGACTCTTCTTACTGACTATGTTCTGAACCATTCCGGTGACACTAGTTATAGCTTCCGTTGCATCACTTCGTGTTCACTGTATCCCTCTGACCCTCTTATTGACGGTGAAACACAGAAATTGCATCGGAATTAAATAGAAAAGGCACAATGCCGAGTTAAGTACAAGAAGACTGACTCTTCTTACTGTCGGTGTTTGAACCATTCCAGTGACACTAGTTATAGTTTCCGATGCTCCACTTCAGGTTTACTGTATCTCTTGGACCTTCTTATTGACGATGAAACACAGAAATTTCACCGAAATTAAATACAAAAGGCACAATGCCGAATTAAGTACAAGAAGACTGACTCTTCTTACTGACTATGTTTTGAACCATTCGTGTGACATTAGTTATAAATTCCGATGCTTCACTTCAGGTTAACTGTATCCCTCTGACCTTCTTATTGACGATGAAACATAGAAATTGCATCGGAAATAAATACAACAGGCACAATACCGACTTAAGTACATGTAGACTGAATCTTCCTACTGTCTATGCTTTTAACCATTCCTGTAACACTAGTTATAGATTCCGACGCTTCATTTCAGGTTTACTGTATCCCTAGGACCTTCTTAATGACGATGAAACACAGATAGTGCATCGGATTTAAATACAAAAGGCACAATGCCAACTTAAGTACAAGAAGAATGACTCTTGTTACTGACTATGTTTTGAACCATTCCTGTGACACTAGTTGTAGATTGCGATGCTTCACTTCTGGTTTAATGTATCTCTTGGACCGTCGTATTGATGATGAAACACAGAAATTTCATCGGAATTAAATACAAAAGGCACAATGCCGACTTACGTACAAGAAGACTGACTCTTCTTACTGACTATGTTTTGAACCATTCCTGTGACACTAGTTATGGATTCCGATGCTTCACTTCAGGTTTACTGTGTCCCATGGACCTTCTCATTGACGATGAAATACAGAAATTGCATCGGAATTAGTTACAAAAGGCACAATGCCGACTTAAGTACAACAAGACTGACTCTTCTTACTGACTATGATTTGAACCATTCCTGTGACACTAGTTGTAGATTCCGATGCTTCACTTCAGGTTTATTGTATCCCTCTGACCTTCTTATTAACGATGAAACACAGATATTGCATCGGAATAAAATACAAAAGGCACAATGCCAACTTAAGTACAAGCAGACTGACTCTTCTTACTGACTATGTTTTGATCCATTCCTGTGACACTAGTTATAGATTCCGATGCTTCACCTCAGGTTCACTGTATCCCTCTGACCTTCTTATTGACGATGAAACACAGACATTGCATCGGAATTGAATAGAAAAGGCACAAAGCCATCTTAAGTACAAGCAGACTGACTCTTCTTAGTGTCTATGTTTTGAACCATTCCTGAGACACTAGTTAAAGATTCCGATGCTTCACTTCAGGTTTGCTGTATCCCTTGGACCTTCCTATTGACGATGAAACACAGAAATTGCATCGAAAATAAATACAAAAGGCATAATGCCGAACTAAGTACAACAAGACTGACTCTTCTTACTGGATATGTTTTGAACCATTCCTGTGACACTAGTTATAGATTCCGATGCTACACTTCAGGTTTATTGTATCCCTTGGACCTTCTTATTGACGATGAAACACAGATATTGCATCAGAATTAAATACAAAAGAATGAATGCCGACTTAAGTACAAGAAGGCTGACTCTTCTTACTGTCTATGTTTAGAACCGGTCCTGTGACACTAGTTATAGATTCCGATGCTTCACCTCAGGTTCACTGTATCCCTTGGACCTTCTTATTGACGACGAAACACTGAAATTGCATCGAAAATAAATACAAAAGGCACAATGCCGACTTAAGTACAACAAGACTGACTCTTCTCACTGGATATGTTTTGAACCATTCCTGTAACACTAGTTATAGATTCCGATGCTTCACTTCAGGCTTACTGTATCCCTCTGACCTTCTTATTGACGATGAAACACAGAAATTGCATCGGAATTAAATACAAAAGGCACAATGTCGACTTAAGTACAAGAAGAATGACTCTTCTTACTGACTATATCTTGATCCATTCCTGTGACACTAGTTATAGATTCCGATGCTTCACTTCGGGATTACTGTATCCCTTGGACCTTCTTATTGACGATGAAACACAGGAATTGCATCGGAATTAAATACAAAAGGCACAATGCCGACTTAAGTACAAGAAGACTGACTCTTCTTACTGACTATGATTTGAACCATTCCTGTGACACTAGTTGTAGATTCCGATGCTTCACTTCAGGTTTATTGTATCCCTCTGACCTTCTTATTAACGATGAAACACAGATATTGCATCGGAATTAAATACAAAAGGCACAATGCCAACTTAAGTACAAGCAGACTGACTCTTCTTACTGACTATGTTTTGATCCATTCCTGTGACACTAGTTATAGATTCCGATGCTTCACCTCAGGTTCACTGTATCCCTCTGACCTTCTTATTGACGATGAAACACAGAAATTGCATCGGAATTGAATAGAAAAGGCACAAAGCCATCTTAAGTACAAGCAGACTGACTCTTCTTAGTGTCTATGTTTTGAACCATTCCTGTGACACTAGTTAAAGATTCCGATGCTTCACTTCAGGTTTGCTGTATCCCTTGGACCTTCTTATTGACGATGAAACACAGAAATTGCATCGAAAATAAATACAAAAGGCACAATACCGACTTAAGTACATGAAGACTGAATCTTCCTACTATCTATGTATTGAACCAATCCTGTGACACTAGTTATAGATTCCGAAGCTTCATTTCAGGATTACTGCATCCCTCGGACCTTCTTAATGATGATGAAACACAGATAGTGCATCGGAATTAAATACAAAAGGTACAATGCCAACTTAAGTAGAAGAAGACTGACTCTTCCTACTGTCTATGTTTTGAACCATTCCTGTGACACTAGTTATAGTTTCCGATGCTTCACCTCAGGTTCACTCTATCCCTTGGACCTTCTTATTGACGATGAAACACAGATATTGCATCGGAATTAAATACAAAAGGCACAATGCCGACTTAAGTACAAGAAGACTGACTCTTCTTCCTGACTATGCTTTTGAACCATTCCTGTGTCACTAGTTATAGATTCCGATGCTTCACTTCTGGTTTACTGTATCCCTTGGACCTTCGTATTGACTATGAAACACAGAAATTGAATGGGAATTAAATACAAAAGGCACAATGCCCAATGAAGTACAAGAAGACTGACTCTTCTTACTGACTATGTTTTGAACCATTCCTGTGATACTAGTTATGCATTCCGATGCTTCACTTCAGGTTTACTGTATCCCTTGGACCTTCGTATTGACGATGAAACACTGAAATTGCATCGGTATTAAATACAAAAGGCACAGTGCCGACCTAAGTACGAGAAGACTGACTCCTCTTACCGACTATACCTTCATTCTTTCCTGTGACACTAGTTATAGATTCCGATGCTTCACTTCAGGTTTACTGTATCCCTTGGACCTTATTATTGACGATGAGACACAGAAATTACATCGGAATTAAATACAAAAGGCACAATGCCGACTAAAGGACAAGAAGACTGGATCTTCTTACTGCCTATGTTTTGAACCATTCCTGTGACACTAGTTACAGATTCCGATGCTTCACTTCATGTTTACTGTATCCCTCTGACCTTCTCATTGACGATGAAACGCAGAAATTGCATCTGAATTAAATACAAAAGGCACAATGCCGACTTAAGTGCAAGAAGACTGACTCTTCTTACTGTCTGTGTTTTGAACCATTCCTGTGACACTAGTTATAGATTCCGATGCTTCACACAAGGTTTACTGTATCCCTTGGACCTTCTTATTGACGATGAAACACCGAAATTGCATCGGAATTAAATAGAAAAGGCACAATCCCGACTTAGGTACAAGACGACTGTCTCTTCTTACTGTCTATGTTTTGAACCATTTTCTGTGACACTAGTTATGGATTCCGATGCTTCACTTCAGGTTTACTGTATCCCTTGGACCTTCTTATTGACGATGAAACACAGAAATTGCATCGGAATGAAATACAAAAGGCACAATGCCGACTTATGTACAAGAACACTGACTCTTCTTGCTGACTATATATTGATCCATTCCTGTGACACTAGTTATAGATTCGGATGCTTCACTTCAGGTTTACTGTATACCTTGGACCTTCTTATTGACGACGAAGCACAGAAATTGCATCGGAATTAAATACAAAAGGCACAATGCCGACTTACGTACAAGAAGACTGACTCTTCTTACTGACTATGATTTGAACAATTCCTGTGACACTAGTTGTAGATCCCGATGCTTCACTTCAGGTTTACTGTATCCCTCTGACGTTCTTATTAACGATGAAGCACAGATATTGCATCGGAATTAAATACAAAAGGCACAATGCTGACTTAAGTACAAGAAGACTGACTCTTCTTACTGACTATGTTTTGAACCATTCCTGTGACACTAGTTATAGATTACGATGCTTCACTTCCAGTTTACTGTATCCCTTGGACCTTCGTATTGACGATGAAACACAGAAATTGCATCGGAATTAAATAGAAAAGGCACAATGCCGTCTTAAGTACAAGCAGACTGACTCTTCTTAGTGTCTATGTTTTGAACCAATCCTGTGACGCTAGTTAAAGATTCCGATGCTTCACTTCAGGTTTACTGTATCCGTTGGAGCTTCTTATTGACGATGAAACACAGAAATTGCATCGGAATTGAATACAAAAGGCACAATGCCTACTTAAGTTCAAGATGACTGGCTCTTCTTACTGAGTATGTTTTGAACCATTCCTGTGACACTAGTAGTAGATTCCGAGGCTTCACTTCAGGTTTACTGTATCCCTAGGACCTTCTTTTTGACGATGAAACACAGAAATTGCATCGGAATTAAATACAAAGGCACAATGCCGTCTTAAGTACAAGCAGACTGACTATTCTTAATGTGTATGTTTTGAAACATTCCTGTGACACTAGTTAAAGATTCCGATGCTTCACTTCAGGTTTACTGTATCCCTTGGACCTTCTTATTGACGATGAAACACAGAAATTGCATCGAAAATAAATACAAAAGGCACAATGCCGACTTAAGTACAACAAGACTGACTCTTCTCACTGGATATGTTTTGAACCATTCCTGTAACACTAGTTATAGATTCCGATGCTTCAGTTCAGGCTTACTGTATCCCTCTGACCTTCTTATTGACGATGAAACACAGAAATTGCATCGGAATTAAATACAAAAGGCACAATGCCGACTTAAGAAGACTTACCCTTCTTACTGACTATGATTTGAACCATTCCTGTGACACTAGTTTTGGATTCCGATGCTTCACTTCAGGTTTACTGTGTTCCTTGGACCTTCTTATTGGCGATGAAACACAGAAATTGCATCGGAATTAAATACAAAAGGCACAATGTCGACTTAAGTACAAGAAGAATGACTCTTCTTACTGACTATATCTTGATCCATTCCTGTGACACTAGTTATAGATTCCGATGCTTCACTTCGGGATTACTGTATCCCTTGGACTTTCTTATTGACGATGAAACACAGGAATTGCATCAGAATTAAATACAAAAGGCACAATGCCGACTTAAGTACATGAAGACTGATTCTTCTTACTGACTATGATTTGAACCATTCCTGTGACACTAGTTGTAGATTCCGATGCTTCACTTCAGGTTTATTGTATCCCTCTGACCTTCTTATTAACGATGAAACACAGATATTGCATCGGAATTAAATACAAAAGGCACAATGCCAACTTAAGTACAAGCAGACTGACTCTTCTTACTGACTATGTTTTGATCCATTCCTGTGACACTAGTTATAGATTCCGATGCTTCACCTCAGGTTCACTGTATCCCTCTGACCTTCTTATTGACGATGAAACACAGAAATTGCATCGGAATTAAATAGAAAAGGCACAATGCCGTCATAAGTACAAGCAGACTGACTCTTCTTAGTGTCTATTTTTTGAACCATTCCTGTGACGCTAGTTACAGATTCCGATGCTTCACTTCAGGTTTACTGTATCTCTTGGACCTTCTTATTGACGATGAAACACAGAAGTTGCATCGGAATTAAATACAAAAGGCATAATGCCGACTTAAGTACAAGAAGACTGACTCTTCTTACTGACTATGTTTTGAACCATTCCTGTGACACTAGTTGTATATTTCCATGCTTCACTTCAGGTTTACTGCATCCCTAGGACCTTCTTATTGACGATGAAACACAGAAATTGCATCGAAACTAAATACAAAAGGCAATTGCCGAATTAAGGACAAGAAGACTGAATCTTCTTACTGCCTATGTTTGAACCATTCCATTGACACTAGTTATAGACTCCGATGCTTCACTTCATGTTTACTGATTCCCTTGGACCTTCTTATTGACGACTAATCAATGAAATTGCATCGGAATTAAATACAAAAGGCACAATGCCGACTTAATTACATGAAGACTGACTCTTATTACTGACTATGTTTTTAACCACTCCTGTGACACTAGTTGTAGATTCGGATGCTTCACTTCAGGTTTACTGTGTCCCTTGGACCTTCTTAGTGACGATGAAACACAGAAATTGCAACGGAGTTAAATACAAAAGGCACAATGCCGACTTAAGTACAAGAAGACTGACTCTTCTTACTGACTATTTTGAACCATTCCTGTGACACTAGTTATAGATTACGATGCTTCACTTCAGGTTTACTGTATCCGTCTGACCTTCTTATTAACGATGATACACAGATATTGCATCGGAATTAAATACAAAAGGCACAATGCCGTCTTAAGTACAAGAAGACTGACTCTTCTTCCTGACTATGTTTTGAACCATTCCTGTGTCACTAGTTATAGATTCCGATGCTTCACTTCTGGTTTACTGTATCCCTTGGACCTTCGTATTGACGATGAAACACAGAAATTGCATGGGAATTAAATACAAAAGGCACAATGCCCATTGAAGTACAAGAAGACTGACTCTTCTTACTGACTATGTTTTGAACCATTCCTGTGATACTAGTTATGCATTCCGATGCTTCACTTCAGGTTTACTGTATCCCTTGGACCTTCGTATTGACGATGAAACACTGAAATTGCATCGGTATTAAATACAAAAGGCACAGTGCCGACCTAAGTACGAGAAGACTGACTCCTCTTACCGACTATACCTTCATTCTTTCCTGTGACACTAGTTATAGATTCCGATGCTTCACTTCAGGTTTACTGTATCCCTTGGATCTTATTATTGACGATGAGACACAGAAATTGCATCGGAATTAAATACAAAAGGCACAATGCCGACTAAAGGACAAGAAGACTGGATCTTCTTACTGCCTATGTTTTGAACCATTCCTGTGACACTAGTTATAGATTCCGATGCTTCACTTCATGTTTACTGTATCCCTCTGACCTTCTCATTGACGATGAAACGCAGAAATTGCATCTGAATTAAATAGAAAAGGCACAATCCCGACTTAGGTACAAGACGACTGTATCTTCTTACTGTCTATGTTATGAACCATTTTCTGTGACACTAGTTATGGATTCCGATGCTTCACTTCAGGTTTACTGTATCCCTTGGACCTTCTTATTGACGATGAAACACAGAAATTGCATCGGAATGAAATACAAAAGGCACAATGCCGACTTATGTACAAGAACACTGACTCTTCTTGCTGACTATATATTGATCCATTCCTGTGACACTAGTTATAGATTCGGATGCTTCACTTCAGGTTTACTGTATACCTTGGACCTTCTTATTGACGACGTAACACAGAAATTGCATCGGAATTAAATACAAAATGCACAATGCCGACATACGTACAAGAAGACTGACTCTTCTTACTGACTATGATTTGAACAATTCCTGTGACACTAGTTGTAGATCCCGATGCTTCACTTCAGGTTTACTGTATCCCTCTGTCGTTCTTATTAACGATGAAACACAGATATTGCATCGGAATTAAATACAAAAGGCACAATGCTGACTTAAGTACAAGCAGACTGCCTCTTCTTAGTGTCTATGCTTTGAACCATTCCTGTGACGCTAGTTACAGATTCCGATGCTTCACTTCAGGTTTACTGTGTCCCTTGGACCTTCTTATTGACGATGAAACACAGATATTGCATCGGAATTAAATACTAAAGGCAAAATGGCGACTTAAGTACCAGAAGACTGACTCTTCTTACTGACAGTTTTGAACCATTCCTGTGACACTAGATATAGATTCCGATGCTTCACTTCAGGTTTACTGTATCCCTCTGACGTTCTTATTAACGATGAAACGCAGATATTGTATCGGAATTAAATACAAAAGGCACAATGCCGACTTTCGTACAAGAAGGCTGACTCTTCTTACTGACTATGTTTTGAACCATTCCTGTGACACTAGTTATGGATTCCGATGCTTCACTTCAGGTTTACTGTATCCCATGGACCTTCGTATTGACGATGAAACACAGAAATTGCATCGGAATTAGATACAAAAGGCACAATGCCGACTTCAGTACAAAAAGACTGACTCTTCTTGCTGACTATATCTTGTTCCATTCCTGTGACACTAGTTATAGATTCCGATGCTTCACTTCAGGTTTACTGTATCCCTTGGACCTTCTTATTGACGATGAAACACAGAAATTGCATCGGAATTAAATACAAAAGAAACAATGGCGAATTAAGTACAAGAAGGCTGACTCTTCTTACTGTCTATGTTTTGAACCGTTCCTGTGACACTAGTTACAGAGTCCGATGCTTCACTCCAGGTTCACTGTATCCCTTGAACCTTCTTATTGACGATGAAACACAGAACTTGCATCGGAATTAAATACAAAAGGCACAATACCGACTTAAGTACAAGAAGACTGACTCTTCTTACTGTCTATGTTTTGAACCATTCCTGTGACACTAGTTATATATTCCGATGCTTCACTTCAGGTTTACTGTCTCCCTTGGACCTTCTTATTGACGATGAAACACAGAAATTGCATCGGAATTAAATACAAAAGGCACAATCCCGACTTAAGTACAAGAGGACTGATCCTTCTTACTGTCTATGTTTTGAACCATTCCTGAGACACTAGTTATAGATTCCGATGCTTCACTTCAGGTTTACTGTATCCCTCTGACCTTCTTATTGATGATCAAACACAGAAATTGCATCGGAATTAAATACAAAAGGCACAATGCAGACTTAAGTACAATAAGACTGACTCTTCTTACAGACTATGTTTTGAACCATTCCTGTGACACTGGTTATAGATTGCGATGCTTCACCTCAGGTTTGCTGTATCCCTCAGACCTTCTTATTGACGATGAAACACAGAATTTGCATCGGAATTAAATACAAGAGGCACAATGCCGACTTAAGTACAAGAAGACTGACTCTTCCTACTGTCTATGTTTTGAGCCATTTCTGTGACACTAGTTATAGGTTCCGATGCTTCACTTCAGGTTTACTGTATCTCTTGGACCTTCTTATTGACGATGAAACACAGAAATTGCATCGGAATTAAATACAAAAGGCACAATGCCGATTTAAGTACATGAAGACGGACTCTTTCTACTGACTATGCTTTTGAACTATTCCTGTGACACTAGTTATAGATTCCGATGCTTCACTTCAGGTTTACTGTATCCCTTCGACCTTCTTATTGACGATGAAACACAGAAATTGCATCGGATTTAAATACAAAAGGCACAATGCCAACTTAAGTACAAGAAGACTGACTCTTCTTACAGTCTATGCTTTGAACCATTCCTGTGACAGTAGTAACACATTCCGATTCTTCTCTCCAGGTTTACTGTATCCCTTGGACCTTCTTATTGACGATGAAACACAGAAATTGCATCGGAATTAAATACAAAAGGCACAATGCCGACTTAAGGACAAGAAGACTAACTCTTCTTACTGACAATGATTTGAACCATTCCTGTGACACTAGCTATAGATTCCGATGCTTCACTTCAGGTTTACTGTATCCCTCTGACCTTCTTATTGACGATGAAACACAGAAATTGCATCGGAATTAAATACAAAAGGCACAATGCCGACTTCAGTACAAGAAGACTGACTCTTCTTACTGTCTATGCTTTGAACCATTCCATTGACACTAGTTATAGATTCCGATGCTTCACTCCAGGTTTACTGTATCCCTTCGACCTTCTTATTGACGATGAAACACAGAAATTGCATCGGAATTAAATAGAAAAGGCACAATGCCGTCTTAAGTACAAGAGTACTGACTCTTCTTCCTTCTATGTTTTGAACCATTCCGGTGACACTAGTCATAGATTCCGATGCTTCACCACAGGTTTACTGTATCCCTTGGACCTTCTTATTGACGATGAAACACAGAAATTGCATCGGAATTAAATACAAAGGGCAAATTGCCGACTTAAGTACACGAAGACTGACTCTTCTTACTGCCTATTTTTTAACCATTCCTGTGACACTAGTTATAGATTCCGATGCTACACTCCAAGTTTACTGTATCCCTTGGACCTTCGTATGGACGATGAAAAACAGAAATTGCATCGGATTTAAATACAAAAGGCACAATGCCGACTTATGGACAAGAAGACTGACTTTTCTTACTGCCTATGTTTTGAACCATTTCTGTGACACTAGTTATAGATTCCGATGCTTCACTCCAGGTTTACTGTATCCCTTGGACCTTCTTATTGACGATGAAACACAGAAATTGCCTCGGAATTAAATAGAAAACCCACAATGCCGACTTAAGTACAAGAAGACTGACTCTTCCTACTGTCAATGTTTTGAACCATTCCTGTGATACTAGTTATAGATTACGCTGCTTCACTCCAGGTTTACTGTTTCCCTTGGACCTTCTTATTGACGATGAAACACAGAAATTGCATCAGAATTAAATAGAAAAGGAACAATGCCGAATTAAGTACAAGAAGGCTGACGCTTCTTACTGACTATGTTTTTCAACTATTCCTGTGACACTAGTTATAGATTCCGGTGCTTCACTCTAGGTTTACTGTTTCCCTTGGACCTTCTTATTGACGATGAAACACAGAAATTGCATCGGAATTAAATACAAAAGGCACAATGCCGACTTAAGTACAAGAAGACTGACTCTTCTTACTGACTATGTTTGAACCATTCCTGTGTCACTAGTTATAGATTCCGATGCTTCACTTCAGGTTTACAGTATCCCTCTGACCTTCTTATTGACGATGAAACACAGAAATTGCATCGGAATTAAATACAAAAGGCACAATGCTGATTTAAGTACATGAAGACGGACTCTTTCTACTGACTATGCTTTTGAACTATTCCTGTGACACTAGTTATAGATTCCGATGCTTCACTTCAGGTTTACTGTATCCCTTCGGCCTTCTTATTGACGATGAAACACAGAAATTGCATCGGAATCAAATACAAAAGGCACAATGCCAACTTAAGTACAAGAAGACTGACTCATCTTACAGTCTATGCTTTGAACCATTCCTGTGACAGTAGTTACACATTCCGATTCTTCTCTCCAGGTTTACTGTATCCCTTGGACCTTCTTATTGACGATGAAACACAGAAATTGCATCGGAATTAAATACAAAAGGCACAATGCCGACTTAAGGACAAGAAGACTAACTCTTCTTACTGACAATGATTTGAACCATTCCTGTGACACTAGCTATAGATTCCGATGCTTCACTTCAGGTTTACTGTATCCCTCTGACCTTCTTATTGACGATGAAACACAGAAATTGCATCGGAATTAAATACAAAAGGCACAATGCCGACTTCAGTACAAGAAGACTGACTCTTCATCATGTCTATGCTTTGAACCATTCCATTGACACTAGTTATAGATTCCGATGCTCCACTCCAGGTTTACTGTATCCCTTGGACCATCTTATTGACGATGAAACACAGAAATTGCATCGGAATTAAATAGAAAAGGCACAATGCCGTCTTAAGTACAAGAGTACTGACTCTTCTTCCTTCTATGTTTTGAACCATTCCGGTGACACTAGTGATAGATTCCGATGCTTCACCACAGGTTTACTGTATCCCTTGGAAGTTCTTATTGACGATGAAACACAGAAATTGCATCGGAATTAAATACAAAGGGCAAATTGCCGACTTAAGTACACGAAGACTGACTCTTCTTACTGCCTATGTTTTGAACCATTCCTGTGACACTAGTTATAGATTCCGATGCTACACTCCAAGTTTACTGTATCCCTTGGACCTTCGTATAGACGATGAAAAATAGAAATTGCATCGGATTTAAATACAAAAGGCACAATGCCGACTTATGGACAAGAAGACTGACTCTTCTTACTGTCTATGTTTTGAACCATTCCTGTGACACTAGTTATAGATTCCGATGCTTCACTCCAGGTTTACTGTATCCCTTGGACATTCTTATTGACGATGAAACACAGAAATTGCCTCGGAATTAAATAGAAAAGGCACAATGCCGACTTAAGTACAAGAGGACTGACTCTTCCTACTGTCAATGTTTTGAACCATTCCTGTGACACTAGTTATAGATTCCGGTGCTTCACTCCAGGTTTACTGTTTCCCTTGGACCTTCTTATTGACGATGAAACACAGAAATTGCATCAGAATTAAATAGAAAAGGAACAATGCCAACTTAAGTACAAGAAGACTGACGCTTCTTACTGACTATGTTTTTCAACCATTCCTGTGACACTAGTTATAGATTCCGGTGCTTCACTCCAGGTTTACTGTTTCCCTTGGACCTTCTTATTGACGATGAAACACAGAAATTGCATCGGAATTAAATACAAAAGGCACAATGCCGACTTAAGTACAAGAAGACTGACTCTTCTTACTGACTATGTTTGAACCATTCCGGTGACACTAGTCATAGATTCCGATGCTTCACCACAGGTTTACTGTATCCCTTGGACCTTCTTATTGACGATGAAACACAGAAATTGCCTCGGAATTAAATAGAAAAGGCACAATGCCGACTTAAGTACAAGAGGACTGACTCTTCCTACTGTCAATGTTTGGAACCATTCCTGTGACACTAGTTATAGATTCCGGTGCTTCACTCCAGGTTTACTGTTTCCCTTGGACCTTCTTATTGACGATGAAACACAGAAATTGCATCAGAATTAAATAGAAAAGGAACAATGCCGACTTAAGTACAAGAAGACTGACGCTTCTTACTGACTATGTCTTTCAACCATTCCCGTGACACTAGTTATAGATTCCGGTGCTTCACTCCAGGTTTACTGTTTCCCTTGGACCTTCTTATTGACGATGAAACACAGAAATTGCATCGGAATTAAATACAAAAGGCACAATGCCGACTTAAGTACAAGAAGACTGACTCTTCTTACTGACTATGTTTGAACCATTCCTGTGTCACTAGTTATAGATTCCGATGCTTCACTTCAGGTTTACTGTATACCTTGGACCTTCTAATTGACGATGAAACACAGAGATTGCATCGGAATTAAATAGAAAAGACACAATGCCGACTTAAGTACACGAATGCTTTCTCTTTTTACTGTCTATGTTTTGAACCATTTCTGTGACACTAGTTATAGATTGCGATGCTTCACTTCAGGTTTACTGTCTCCCTTGGACCTTCTTATTGACGATAAAACACAGAAATTGCATCGGAATTAAATACAAAAGGCACAATACCGACTTAAGTACAAGAAGACTGACTCTTCTTACTGTCTATGTTTTGAACCATTCCTGTGACACTAGTTATAGATTCCGATGCTTCACTTCAGGTTTACTGTATCCCTATGATCTTCTTATTGATGATGAAACACAGAAATTGCATCGGAATTAAATACAAAAGGCACAATCCCGACTTAAGTACAAGAGGACTGATCCTTCTTACTGTCTATGTTTTGAACCATTCCTGGGACACTAGTTATAGATTCCGATGCTTCACTTCAGCTTTACTGTAACCCTCTGACCTTCTTATTGATGATCAAACACAGAAATTGCATCGGAATTAAATACAAAAGGCACAATGCAGACTTAAGTACAATAAGACTGACTCTTCTTACAGACTATGTTTTGAACCATTCCTGTGACACTGGTTATAGATTGCGATGCTTCACTTCAGGTTTGCTGTATCCCTCTGACCTTCTTATTGACGATGAAACACCCAATCTGCTTCGGAATTAAATACAAAAGGCACAATGCCGACTTAAGTACAAGAAGACTGACTCATCCTACTGTCTATGTTTTGAGCCATTCCTGTGACACTAGTTATAGGTTCCGATGCTTCACTTCAGGTTTACTGTATCCCTTGGACCTTCTTATTGACGATGAAACACAGAAATTGCATCGGAATTAAATAGAAAAGGCACAATGCCGACTTAAGTACAAGAATGCTGCCTCTTCTTACTGTCTATGTTTTGAAACATTCCTGTGACACTAGTTATAGATTCCGATGCTTCACATCAGATTTACTGTATCCCTATGATCTTCTTATTGACAATGAAACACAGAAATTGCATCGGAATTAAATACAAAAGGCACAATGCTGACTTAAGTACAAGAAGACTGACTCTTCTTACAGTCTATGTTTTGAACCATTCCTGTGACACTAGTTATAGATTCCGGTGCTTCACTCCAGGTTTACTGTTTCCCTTGGACCTTCTTATTGACGATGAAACACAGAAATTGCATCAGAATTAAATAGAAAAGGCACAATGCCGACTTAAGTACAAGAAGACTGACGCTTCTTACTGACTATGTTTTTGAACCATTCCTGTGACACTAGTTATAGATTCCGATGCTTCACTTCAGGTTTACTGTATCCCTCTGACCTTCTTATTGACGATGAAACACAGAAATTGCATCGGAATTAAATACAAAAGGCACAATGCCGATTTAAGTACATGAAGACGGACTCTTTCTACTGACTATGCTTTTCAACTATTCCTGTGACACTAGTTATAGATTCCGATGCTTCACTTGAGGTTTACTGTATCCCTTCGACCTTCTTATTGACGATGAAACACAGAAATTGCATCGGAATTAAATACAAAAGGCACAATGCCAACTTAAGTACAAGAAGACTGACTCATCTTACAGTCTATGCTTTGAACCATTCCTGTGACAGTAGTTACACATTCCGATTCTTCTCTCCAGGTTTACTGTATCCCTTGGACCTTCTTATTGACGATGAAACACAGAAATTGCATCGGAATTAAATACAAAAGGCACAATGCCGACTTAAGGACAAGAAGACTAACTCTTCTTACTGACAATGATTTGAACCATTCCTGTGACACTAGCTATAGATTCCGATGCTTCACTTCAGGTTTACTGTATCCCTCTGACCTTCTTATTGACGATGAAACACAGAAATTGCATCGGAATTAAATATAAAAGGCACAATGCCGACTTCAGTACAAGAAGACTGACTCTTCTTCATGTCTATGCTTTGAACCATTCCATTGACACTAGTTATAGATTCCGATGCTCCACTCCAGGTTTACTGTATCCCTTGGACCATCTTATTGACGATGAAACACAGAAATTGCATCGGAATTAAATAGAAAAGGCACAATGCCGTCTTAAGTACAAGAGTACTGACTCTTCTTCCTTCTATGTTTTGAACCATTCCGGTGACACTAGTCATAGATTCCGATGCTTCACCACAGGTTTACTGTATCCCTTGGAAGTTCTTATTGACGATGAAACACAGAAATTGCATCGGAATTAAATACAAAGGGCAAATTGCCGACTTAAGTACACGAAGACTGACTCTTCTTACTGCCTATGTTTTGAACCATTCCTGAGACACTAGTTATAGATTCCGATGCTACACTCCAAGTTTACTGTATCCCTTGGACCTTCGTATAGACGGTGAAAAATAGAAATTGCATCGGATTTAAATACAAAAGGCACAATGCCGACTTATGGACAAGAAGACTGACTCTTCTTACTGTCTATGTTTTGAACCATTCCTGTGACACTAGTTATAGATTCCGATGCTTCACTCCAGGTTTACTGTATCCCTTGGACATTCTTATTGACGATGAAACACAGAAATTGCCTCGGAATTAAATAGAAAAGGCACAATGCCGACTTAAGTACAAGAGGACTGACTCTTCCTACTGTCAATGTTTTGAACCATTCCTGTGACACTAGTTATAGATTCCGGTGCTTCACTCCAGGTTTACTGTTTCCCTTGGACCTTCTTATTGACGATGAAACACAGAAATTGCATCAGAATTAAATAGAAAAGGAACAATGCCAACTTAAGTACAAGAAGACTGACGCTTCTTACTGACTATGTTTTTCAACCATTCCTGTGACACTAGTTATAGATTCCGGTGCTTCACTCCAGGTTTACTGTTTCCCTTGGACCTTCTTATTGACGATGAAACACAGAAATTGCATCGGAATTAAATACAAAAGGCACAATGCCGACTTAAGTACAAGAAGACTGACTCTTCTTACTGACTATGTTTGAACCATTCCGGTGACACTAGTCATAGATTCCGATGCTTCACCACAGGTTTACTGTATCCCTTGGACCTTCGTATTGACGATGAAACACAGAAATTGCCTCGGAATTAAATAGAAAAGGCACAATGCCGACTTAAGTACAAGAGGACTGACTCTTCCTACTGTCAATGTTTGGAACCATTCCTGTGACACTAGTTATAGATTCCGGTGCTTCACTCCAGGTTTACTGTTTCCCTTGGACCTTCTTATTGACGATGAAACACAGAAATTGCATCAGAATTAAATAGAAAAGGAACAATGCCGACTTAAGTACAAGAAGACTGACGCTTCTTACTGACTATGTTTTTCAACCATTCCCGTGACACTAGTTATAGATTCCGGTGCTTCACTCCAGGTTTACTGTTTCCCTTCGACCTTCTTATTGACGATGAAACACAGAAATTGATTCGGAATTAAATACAAAAGGCACAATGCCGACTTAAGTACAAGAAGACTGACTCTTCTTACTGACTATGTTTGAACCATTCCTGTGTCACTAGTTATAGATTCCGATGCTTCACTTCAGGTTTACTGTATACCTTGGACCTTCTAATTGACGATGAAACACAGAGATTGCATCGGAATTAAATAGAAAAGGCACAATGCCGACTTAAGTACACGAATGCTGCCTCTTTTTACTGTCTATGTTTTGAACCATTTCTGTGACACTAGTTATAGATTGCGATGCTTCACTTCAGGTTTACTGTCTCCCTTGGACCTTCTTATTGACGATAAAACACAGAAATTGCATCGGAATTAAATACAAAAGGCACAATACCGACTTAAGTACAAGAAGACTGACTCTTCTTACTGTCTATGTTTTGAACCATTCCTGTGACACTAGTTATAGATTCCGATGCTTCACTTCAGGTTTACTGTATCCCTATGATCTTCTTATTGATGATGAAACACAGAAATTGCATCGGAATTAAATACAAAAGGCACAATCCCGACTTAAGTACAAGAGGACTGATCCTTCTTACTGTCTATGTTTTGAACCATTCCTGGGACACTAGTTATAGATTCCGATGCTTCCCTTCAGCTTTACTGTAACCCTCTGACCTTCTTATTGATGATCAAACACAGAAATTGCATCGGAATTAAATACAAAAGGCACAATGCAGACTTAAGTACAATAAGACTGACTCTTCTTACAGACTATGTTTTGAACCATTCCTGTGACACTGCTTATAGATTGCGATGCTTCACTTCAGGTTTGCTGTATCCCTCTGACCTTCTTATTGACGATGAAACACCCAATCTGCTTCGGAATCAAATACAAAAGGCACAATGCCGACTTAAGTACAAGAAGACTGACTCATCCTACTGTCTATGTTTTGAGCCATTCCTGTGACACTAGTTATAGGTTCCGATGCTTCACTTCAGGTTTACTGTATCCCTTGGACCTTCTTATTGACGATGAAACACAGAAATTGCATCGGAATTAAATAGAAAAGGCACAATGCCGACTTAAGTACAAGAATGCTGCCTCTTTTTACTGTCTATGTTTTCAACCATTTCTGTGACACTAGTTATAGATTCCGATGCTTCACTTCAGGTTTACTGTAACCTTCTGACCTTCTTATTGATGATCAAACACAGAAATTGCATCGGAATTAAATACAAAAGGCACAATGCAGACTTAAGTACAATAAGACTGACTCTTCTTACTGTCTATGTTTTGAAACATTCCTGTGACACTAGTTATAGATTCCGATGCTTCACATCAGATTTACTGTATCCCTATGATCTTCTTATTGACAATGAAACACAGAAATTGCATCGGAATTAAATACAAAAGGCACAATGCTGACTTAAGTACAAGAAGACTGACTCTTCTTACAGTCTATGTTTTGAACCATTCCTGTGACACTAGTTATAGATTCCGGTGCTTCACTCCAGGTTTACTGTTTCCCTTGGACCTTCTTATTGACGATGAAACACAGAAATTGCATCAGAATTAAATAGAAAAGGCACAATGCCGACTTAAGTACAAGAAGACTGACGATTCTTACTGACTATGTTTTTGAACCATTCCTGTGACACTAGTTATAGATTCCGATGCTTCACTTCAGGTTTACTGTATCCCTTGGACCTTCTTATTGACGATGAAACACAGATATTGCATCGGAATGAAATAGAATAGGCACAATGCCGACTTAAGTACAAGAAGGCTGCCTCTTTTTACTGTCTATGTTTTGAACCATTTCTGTGACACTAGTTACAGATTGCGATGCTTCACTTCAGGTTTACTGTCATCCTTGGACCTTCTTATTGACGATGAAACACAGAAATTGCATCGGGATTAAATACAAAAGGCACAATACCGACTTCAGTACAAGAAGACTGACTCTTCTTACTGTCTATGTTTTGAACCATTCCTGTGACACTAGTTATAGATTCCGATGCTTCACATCAGGTTTACTGTATCCCTATGATCTTCTTAATGACAATGAAACACAGAAATTGCATCGGAATTAAATACAAAAGGCACAATGCTGACTTAAGTACAGGAAGACTGACTCTTCTCACAGTCTATGTTTTGAACCATTCCTGTGACACTAGTTATAGATTCCGAAGCTTCACTTCAGGCTTTCTGTATCCCTTGGACATTCTTATTGACGATGAAACACAGAAATTGCATCAGAATTAAATAGAAAAGGAACAATGCCGACTTAAGTACAAGAAGACTGACGCTTCTTACTGACTATGTCTTTCAACCATTCCTGTGACACTAGTTATAGATTCCGGTGCTTCACTCCTGGTTTACTGTTTCCCTTGGACCTTCTTATTGACGATGAAACACAGAAATTGCATCGGAATTAAATACAAAAGGCACAATGCCGACTTAAGTACAAGAAGACTGACTCTTCTTACTGACTATGTTTGAACCATTCCTGTGTCACTAGTTATAGATTCCGATGCTTCACTTCAGGTTTACTGTATACCTATGATCTTCTTATTGATGATGAAACACAGAAATTGCATCGGAATTAAATACAAAAGGCACAATGCCGACATAAGTACAAGAAGACTGACTCTTCTTACTGACTATGTTTGAACCATTCCTGTGTCACTAGTCATAGATTCCGATGCTTCACTTCAGGATTACTGTATACCTTGGACCTTCTAATTGACGATGAAACACAGAGATTGCATCGGAATTAAATAGAAAAGGCACAATGCCGACTTAAGTACAAGAATGCTGCCTCTTTTTACTGTCTATGTTTTGAACCAGTTCTGTGACACCTGTTATAGATTCCGATGCTTCACTTCAGGTTTACTGTAACCCTCTGACCTTCTTATTGATGATCAAACACAGAAATTGCATCGGAATTAAATACAAAAGGCACAATGCAGACTTAAGTACAATAAGACTGACTCTTCTTACTGTCTATGTTTTGAACCATTCCTGTGACACTAGTTATAGATTCCGATGCTTCACATCAGATTTACTGTATACCTATGATCTTCTTATTGACAATGAAACACAGAAATTGCGTCGGAATTAAATACAAAAGGCACAATGCTGACTTAAGTACAAGAAGACTGACTCTTCTTACAGTCTATGTTTTGAACCATTCCTGTGACACTAGTTATAGATTCCGGTGCTTCACTCCAGGTTTACTGTTTCCCTTGGACCTTATTATTGACGATGAAACACAGAAATTGCATCAGAATTAAATAGAAAAGGCACAATGCCGACTTACGTACACGAATGCTGCCTCTTTTTACTGTCTATGTTTTGAACCATTTCTGTGACACTAGTTATAGATTGCGATGCTTCACTTCAGGTTTATTGTCTCCCTTGGACCTTCTTATTGACGATGAAACACAGAAATAGCATCGGAATTAAATACAAAAGGCACAATCCCGACTTAAGTACAAGAGGACTGATCCTTCTTACTGTCTATGTTTTGAAGCCTTCCTGAGACACTAGTTATAGATTCCGATGCTTCACTTCAGGTTTACTGTAACCCTCTGACCTTCTTATTGATGATCAAACACAGAAATTGCATCGGAATTAAATACAAAAGGCACAATGCAGACATAAGTACAATAAGACTGACTCTTCTTACAGACTGTGTTTTGAACCATTCCTGTGACACTGGTTATAGATTGCGATGCTTCACTTCAGGTTTGCTGTATCCCTCTGACCTTCTTATTGACGATGAAACACAGAATTTGCATCGGAATTAAATACAAAAGGCACAATGCCGACTTAAGTACAAGAAGAATGACTCTTCCTACTGTCTATGTTTTGAACCATCCCTGTGACACTAGTTATAGGTTCCGATGCTTCACTTCAGGTTTACTGTATCCCTTGGACCTTCTTATTGACGATGAAACACAGAAAATGCATCGGACTTAAATACAAAAGGCACAATGCCGATTTAAGTACATGAAGACGGACTCTTTCTACTGACTATGCTTTTGAACTATTCCTGTGACACTAGTCATAGATTCCGATGCTTCACTTCAGGTTTACTGTATCCCTTCGACCTTCTTATTGACGGTGAAACACAGAAATTGCACCGGAATTAAATACAAAAGGCACAATGCCAACTTAAGTACAAGAAGACTGACTCTTCTTACAGTCTATGCTTTGAACCATTCCTGTGACAGTAGTTACACATTCCGATTCCTCTCTCCAGGTTTACTGTATCCCTTGGACCATCTTATTGACGATGAAACACAGAAATTGCATCGGAATTAAATACAAAAGGCACAATGCCGACTTAAGGACAAGAAGACTAACTCTTCTTACTGACAATGATTTGAACCATTCCTGTGACACTAGCTATAGATTCCGATGCTTCACGTCAGGTTTACTGTATCCCTCTGACCTTCTTATTGACGATGAAACACAGAAATTGCATCGGAATTAAATACAAAAGGCACAATGCCGACTTCAGTACAAGAAGACTGACTCTTCTTACTGTCTACGCTTTGAACCATTCCATTGACACTAGATATAGATTCCGATGCTTCACTCCAGGTTTACTGTATCCCTTGGACCTTCGTATTGACGATGAAACACAGAAATTGCATCGGAATTAAATGGAAAAGGCACAATGCCGTCTTAAGTACAAGAGTACTGACTCTTCTTCCTTCTATGTTTTGAACCATTCCGGTGACACTAGTCATAGATTCCGATGCTTCACCACAGGTTTACTGTATCCCTTGGACCTTCTTATTGACGATGAAACACAGAAATTGCATCGGAATTAAATACAAAGGGCAAATTGCCGACTTAAGTACACGAAGACTGACTCTTCTTACTGCCTATGTTTTGAACCATTCCTGTGACACTAGTTATAGATTCCGATGCTACACTCCAAGTTTACTGTATCCCTTGGACCTTCGTATAGACGATGAAAAACAGAAATTGCATCGGATTTATATACAAAAGGCACAATGCCGACTTATGGACAGGAAGACTGACTCTTCTTACTGTCTATGTTTTGAACCATTCCTGTGACACTAGTTATAGATTCCGATGCTTCACTCCAGGTTTACTGTATCCCTTGGACCTTCTTATTGACGATGAAACACAGAAATTGCATCGGAATTAAGTAGAAAAGCCTCAATGCCGACTTAAGTACAAGAGGACTGACTCTTCCTACTGTCAATGTTTTGAACCATTCCTGTGACACTAGTTATAGATTCCGGTGCTTCACTCCAGGTTTACTGTTTCCCTTGGACCTTCTTATTGACGATGAAACACAGAAATTGCATCAGAATTAAGTAGAAAAGGAACAATGCCGACTTAAGTACAAGAAGACTGACGCTTCTTACTGACTATGTTTTTCAACCATTCCTGTGACACTAGTTATAGATTCCGGTGCTTCACTCCAGGTTTACTGTTTCCCTTGGACCTTCTTATTGACGATGAAACACAGAAATTGCATCGGAATTAAATACAAAAGGCACAATGCCGACTTAAGTACAAGAAGACTGACTCTTCTTACTGACTATGTTTGAACCATTCCGGTGACACTAGTCATAGATTCCGATGCTTCACCACAGGTTTACTGTATCCCTTGGACCTTCTTATTGACGATGAAACTCAGAGATTGCATCGAAATTAAATAGAAAAGGCACAATGCCGTCTTAAGTACACGAATGCTGCTCTTTTTACTGTCTATGTTTTGAACCATTTCTGTGACACTAGTTATAGATTGCGATGCTTCACTTCAGGTTTACTGTCTCCCTTGGACCTTCTTATTGACGATGAAACACAGAAATTGCATCGGAATTAAATACAAAAGGCACAATACCGACTTAAGTACAAGAAGACTGACTCTTCTTACTGTCTATGATTTGAACCATTCCTGTGACACTAGTTATAGATTCCGATGCTTCACTTCAGGTTTACTGTATCCCTATGATCTTCTTATTGATGATGAAACACAGAAATTGCATCGGAATTAAATACAAAAGGCACAATCCCGACTTAAGTACAAGAGGACTGATCCTTCTTACTGTCTATGTTTTGAACCATTCCTGGGACAGTAGTTATAGATTCCGATGCTTCACTTCAGGTTTACTGTATCCCTTCGACCTTCTTATTGACGATGAAACACAGAAATTGCATCGGAATTAAATACAAAAGGCACAATGCCAACTTAAGTACAAGAAGACTGACTCTTCTTACAGTCTACGTTTTGAACCATTCCTGTGACAGTAGTTACACATTCCGATTCTTCTCTCCAGGTTTACTGTATCCCTTGGACCTTCTTATTGACGATGAAACACAGAAATTGCATCGGAATTAAATACAAAAGGCACAATGCCGACTTAAGGACAAGAAGACTAACTCTTCTTACTGACAATGATTTGAACCATTCCTATGACACTAGCTATAGATTCCGATGCTTCACTTCAGGTTTACTGTATCCCTCTGACCTTCTTATTGACGATGAAACACAGAAATTGCATCGGAATTAAATACAAAAGGCACAATGCCGACTTCAGTACAAGAAGACTGACTCTTCTTACTGTCTATGCTATGAACCATTCCATTGACACTAGTTATAGATTCCGATGCTTCACTCCAGGTTTACTGTATCCCTTGGACCTTCTTATTGACGATGAAACACAGAAATTGCATCGGAATTAAATAGAAAAGGCACAATACCGTCTTAAGTACAAGAGTACTGACTCTTCTTCCTTCTATGTTTTGAACCATTCCGGTGACACTAGTCATAGATTCCGATGCTTCACCAAAGGTTTACTGTATCCCTTGGACCTTCTTATTGACGATGAAACACAGAAATTGCATCGGAATTAAATACAAAGGGCAAATTGCCGACATAAGTACACGAAGACTGACTCTTCTTACTGCCTATGATTTGAACCATTCCTGTGACACTAGTTATAGATTCCGATGCTACACTCCAAGTTTACTGTATCCCTTGGACCTTCGTATAGACGATGAAAAACAGAAATTGCATCGGATATAAATACAAAGGGCACAATGCCGACATATGGACAAGAAGACTGACTCTTCTTACTGTCTATGTTTTGAACCATTCCTGTGACACTAGTTATAGATTCCGATGCTTCACTCCAGGTTTACTGTATCCCTTGGACATTCTTATTGACGATGAAACACAGAAATTGCCTCGGAATTAAATAGAAAAGGCACAATGCCGACTTAAGTGCAGGAGGACTGACTCTTTCTACTGTCAATGTTTTGAACCATTCCTGTGACACTAGTTATAGATTCCGGTGCTTCACTCCAGGTTTACTGTTTCCCTTGGACCTACTTATTGACGATGAAACACAGAAATTGAATCAGAATTAAATAGAAAAGGAACAATGCCGACTTAAGTACAAGAAGACTGACGCTTCTTACTGACTATGTTTTTCAACCATTCCTGTGACACTAGTTATAGATTCCGGTGCTTCACTCCAGGTTTACTGTTTCCCTTGGACCTTCTTATTGACGATGAAACACAGAAATTGCATCGGAATTAAATACAAAAGGCACAATGCTGACTTAAGGACAAGAAGACTGACTCTTCTTACTGACCATGTTTTGAACCATCCCTGTGACACTAGTTATAGATTCCGATGCTTCACTTCAGGTTTACATTATCCCTCTTACCTTCTTATTGACGATGAAACACAGAAATTGCATCGGAATTAAATGGAACAGGCACAATGCCGACTTAAGTACAAGAAGACTGACTCTTCTTACTGTCTATGTTTTTGAACCATTCCTGTGACACTAGTTATCGATTCCGATGCTTCACTTCAGGTTTACTGTATCCCTATGATCTTCTTATTGATGATGAAACACAGAAATTGCATCGGAATTAAATACAAAAGGCACAATCCCGACTTAAGTACAAGAGGACTGATCCTTCTTACTGTCTATAATTTGAACCATTCCTGGGACACTAGTTATAGATTCCGATGCATCACTTCAGATTTACTGTAACCCTCTGACCTTCTTATTGATGATGAAACACAGAAATTGCATCGGAATTAAATACAAAAGGCACAATGCAGACTTAAGTACAATAAGACTGACTCTTCTTACAGACTTTGTTTCGAACCATTCCTGTGACACTGGTTATAGATTGCGATGCTTCACTTCAGGTTTGCTGTATCCCTCTGACCTTCTTATTGACGATGAAACACAGAATTTGCATCGGAATTAAATACAAAAGGCACAATGCCGACTTAAGTACAAGAAGACTGACTCTTCCTACTGTCTATGTTTTGAGCCATTCCTGTGACACTAGTTATAGGTTCCGATGCTTCACTTCAGGTTTACTGTATCCCTTGGACCTTCTTATTGACGATGAAACACAGAAATTGCATCGGAATTAAATACAAAAGGCACAATGCCGATTTAAGTACATGAAGACGGACTCTTTCTACTGACTATGCTTTTGAACTATTCCTGTGACACTAGTTATAAATTCCGATGCTTCACTTCAGGTTTACTGTATCCCTTCGACCTTCTTATTGACGATGAAACACAGAAATTGCATCGGAATTAAATACAAAAGGCACAATGCCAACTTAAGTACAAGAAGACTGACTCTTCTTACAGTCTATGCTTTGAACCATTCCTGTGACAGTGGTTACACATTCCGATTCTTCTCTACAGGTTTACTGTATCCCTTGGACCTTCTTATTGACGATGAAACACATAAATTGCATCGGAATTAAATACAAAGGGCACAATGCCGACTTAAGGACAAGAAGACTAACTCTTCTTACTGACAATGATTTGAACCATTCCTGTGACACTAGCTATAGATTCCGATGCTTCACTTCAGGTTTACTGTATCCCTCTGACCTTCTTATTGACGATGAAACACAGAAATTGCATCGGAATTAAATACAAAAGGCACAATGCCGACTTCAGTACAAGAAGACTGACTCTTCTTACTGTCTATGCTTTGAACCATTCCATTGACACTAGTTATAGATTCCGATGCTTCACTCCAGGTTTACTGTATCCCTTCGACCTTCTTATTGACGATGAAACACAGAAATTGCATCGGAATTAAATAGAAAAGGCACAATGCCGTCTTAAGTACAAGAGTACTGACTCTTCTTCCTTCTATGTTTTGAACCATTCCGGTGACACTAGTCATAGATTCCGATGCTTCACCAAAGGTTTACTGTATCCCTTGGACCTTCTTATTGACGATGAAACACAGAAATTGCATCGGAATTAAATACAAAGGGCAAATTGCCGACTTAAGTACACGAAGACTGACTCTTCTTACTGCCTATGTTTTGAACCATTCCTGTGACACTAGTTATAGATTCCGATGCTACGATCCAAGTTTACTGTATCCCTTGGACCTTCGTATAGACGATGAAAAACAGAAATTGCATCGGATTTAAATACAAAAGGCACAATGCCGACTTATGGACAAGAAGACTGACTCATCTTACTGTCTATGTTTTGAACCATTCCTGTGACACTAGTTATAGATTCCGATGCTTCACTCCAGGTTTACTGTATCCCTTGGACCTTCTAATTGACGATGAAACACAGAAATTGCCTCGGAATTAAATAGAAAAGGCACAATGCCGACTTAAGTACAAGAGGACTGACTCTTCCAACTGTCAATGTTTTGAATCATTCCTGTGACACTAGTTATAGATTCCGGTGCTTCACTCCAGGTTTACTGTTTCCCTTGGACCTTCTTATTGACGATGAAACACAGAAATTGCATCAGAATTAAATAGAAAAGGAACAATGCCGACTTAAGTACAAGAAGACTGACGCTTCTTACTGACTATGTTTTTCAACCATTCCTGTGACACTAGTTATAGATTCTGATGCTGCACTTCAGGTTTACTGTATCCCTTGGACCTTCTTATTGACGATGAAACACAGAAATTGCATCGGAATTAAATACAAAAGGCACAATACCGACTTAAGTACAAGAAGACTGACTCTTCTTACTGTCTATGCTTTGAACCATTCCTGTAAAACTAGTTATAGATTCCGATGCTTCACTTCAGGTTTACTGAATCCCTATGATCTTCTTATTCACGACGAAACACAGAAATTGCATCGGAATTAAATACAAAAGGCACAATGCTGACTTAAGTACAAGATGACTGACTCTTCTTACAGTCTATGTTTTGAACCATTCCTGTGACACTAGTTATACATTCCGATGCTTCACTTCAGGCTTTCTGTATCCCTTCGACCTTCTTATTGACGATGAAACACAGAAATTGCATCGGAATTAAACACGAAAGGCACAATGCCGACTTAAGTACAAAAAGACTGCCTCTTCTTGCTGACTATGCTTTGAACCATTCCTGTGACACTAGTTATAGATTCTGATGCTGCACTTCAGGTTTACTGTATCCCTTGGACCTTCTTATTGACGATGAAACACAGAAGTTGCATCGGAATTAAATACAAAAGGCACAATGCCGACTTAAGAACAAGAAGACTGACTCTTTTTACTGACTATGTTTTGAACCATTCCTGTGACACTAGTTATAGATTCCGATGCTTCACTTCAGGTTTACTATATCCCTCTGATCTTCTTATTGACGATGAAACACAGAAATTGCATCGGAATTAAATACAAAAGGCACAATGCCGACTTAAGTACAAGAAGACTGACTCTTCCTACTGTCTATGATTTTAACCATTCCTGTTACACTAGTTATAGATTCCGATGCTTCACTTCAGGTTTATTGTATCCCTTGGACCTTCTTATGGCCGATGAAACACAGAAATTGCAACGGAATTAAATACAAAAGGCACAATGCTGACGTAAGTACACCAAGACCGACTCTTTTTACTGCCTATGTTTTGAACCACTCCTGTGACACTAGTTATAGATTCCGATGCTACACTCCAGGTTTACTGTATCCCTTGGACCTTCTTATTGACGATGAAAAACAGAAATTGCATCGGAATTAAATACAAAAGGCACAATGCCGACTTAAGGACAAGAAGACTGACTCTTCTTACTGACCATGTTTTGAACCATTCCTGTGCCACTAGTTATAGATTCCGATGCTTCACTTCAGGTTTACATTATCCCTCTTACCTTCTTATTGACGATGAAACACAGAAATTGCATCGGAATTAAATGGAACAGGCACTATGCCGACTTAAGTACAAGAAGACTGACTCTTCTTACTGTCTATGTTTTTGAACCATTCCTTTGACACTAGTTATAGATTCCGATGCTTCACTCACGGTTTACTGTATCCCTTGGACCTTCTTATTGACGATGAAATACAGAAATTGCATCGGAATTAATTAGAAAAGGCACAATGCCGACTTAAGTACAAGAAGACTGACTCTTCCTACTGTCTATGTTTTGAACCATTCCTGTTACACTAGTTATAGATTCCGATGCTTCCCTTCAGGTTTACTGTATCCCTTGGACCTTCTTATGGACGATGAAACACAGAAATTGCATCGGAATTAAATACAAAAGGCACAATGCCGACTTAAGTACACGAAGACTGACTCTTTTTACTGCCTATGTTTTGAACCACTCCTGTGACACTAGTTATAGATTCCGATGCTACACTCCAGGTTTACTGTATCCCTTGGACCTTCTTATTGACGATGAAAAACAGAAATTGCATCGGAATTAAATACAAAAGGCACAATGCCGACTTAAGGACAAGAAGACTGACTCTTCTTACTGACCATGTTTTGAACCATCCCTGTGACACTAGTTATAGATTCCGATGCTTCACTTCAGGTTTACATTATCCCTCTTACCTTCTTATTGACGATGAAACACAGAAATTGCATCGGAATTAAATACAAAAGGCACAATGCCGACTTAAGTACAAGAGGGCTGATCTTTCTTACTGTCTATGTTTTGAACCATTCCTGTGACACTAGTTATAGATTCCGATGCTTCACTTCGGGCTTACTGTATCCCTTGGACCTTCTTATTGACGATGAAACACAGAAATTGCATCGGAATTAAATACAAAAGGCACAATCCCGACTTAAGTACAAGAGGACTGATCCTTCTTACTGTCTATGTTTTGAACCATTCCTGGGACACTAGTTATAGATTCCGATGCTTCACTTCAGATTTACTGTAACCCTCTGACCTTCTTATTGATGATCAAACACAGAAATTGCATCGGAATTAAATACAAAAGGCACAATGCAGACTTAAGTACAATAAGACTGACTCTTCTTACAGACTATGTTTTGAACCATTCCTGTGACACTGGTTATAGATTGCGATGCTTCACTTCAGGTTTGCTGTATCCCTCTGACCTTCTTATTGACGATGAAACACAGAATTTGCATCGGAATTAAATACAAAAGGCACAATGCCGACTTCAGTACAAGAAGACTGACTCTTCCTACTGTCTATGTTTTGAGCCATTCCTGTGACACTAGTTATAGGTTCCGATGCTTCACTTCAGGTTTACTGTATCCCTTGGACCTTCTTATTGACGATGAAACACAGAAATTGCATCGGAATTAAATACAAAAGGCACAATGCCGATTTAAGTACATGAAGACGGACTCTTTCTACTGACTATGCTTTTGAACTATTCCTGTGACACTAGTTATAGATTCCGATGCTTCACTTCAGGTTTACTGTATCCCTTCGACCTTCTTATTGACGATGAAACACCGAAATTGCATCGGAATTAAATACAAAAGGCACAATGCCAACTTAAGTACAAGAAGACTGACTCTTCTTACAGTCTATGCTTTGAACCATTCCTGTGACAGTGGTTACTCATTCCGATTCTTCTCTACAGGTTTACTGTATCCCTTGGACCTTCTTATTGACGATGAAACACAGAAATTGCATCGGAATTAAATACAAAGGGCACAATGCCGACTTAAGGACATGAAGACTAACTCTTCTTACTGACAATGATTTGAACCATTCCTGTGACACTAGCTATAGATTCCGATGCTTCACTTCAGGTTTACTGTATACCTCTGACCTTCTTATTGACGATGAAACACAGAAATTGCATCGGAATTAAATACAAAAGGCACAATGCCGACTTCAGTACAAGAAGACTGACTCTTCTTACTGTCTATGCTTTGAACCATTCCATTGACACTAGTTATAGATTCCGATGCTTCACTCCAGGTTTACTGTATCCCTTCGACCTTCTTATTGACGATGAAACACAGAAATAGCATCGGAATTAAATAGAAAAGGCACAATGCCGTCTTAAGTACAAGAGTACTGACTCTTCTTCCTTCTATGTTTTGAACCACTCCGGTGACACTAGTCATAGATTCCGATGCTTCACCAAAGGTTTACTGTATCCCTTGGACCTTCTTATTGACGATGAAACACAGAAATTGCATCGGAATTAAATACAAAGGGCAAATTGCCAACTTAAGTACACGAAGACTGACTCTTCTTACTGCCTATGTTTTGAACCATTCCTGTGACACTAGTTATAGATTAAGATGCTACACTCCAAGTTTACTGTATCCCTTGACCTTCGTATAGACGATGAAAAACAGAAATTGCAACGGATTTAAATACAAAAGGCACAATGCCGACTTATGGACAAGAAGACTGACTCATCTTACTGTCTATGTTTTGAACCATTCCTGTGACACTAGTTATAGATTCCGATGCTTCACTCCAGGTTTACTGTATCCCTGGGACCTTCTTATTGAGGATGAAACACAGAAATTGCCTCGGAATTAAATAGAAAAGGCACAATGACGACTTAAGTACAAGAGGACTGACTCTTCCAACTGTCAATGTTTTGAATCATTCCTGTGACACTAGTTATAGATTCCGGTGCTTCACTCCAGGTTTACTGTTTCCCTTGGACCTTCTTATTGACGATGAAACACAGAAATTGCATCAGAATTAAATAGAAAAGGAACAATGCCGACTTAAGTACAAGAAGACTGACGCTTCTTACTGACTATGTTTTTCAACCATTCCTGTGACACTAGTTATAGATTCTGATGCTGCACTTCAGGTTTACTGTATCCCTTGGACCTTCTTATTGACGATGAAACACAGAAATTGCATCGGAATTAAATACAAAAGGCACAATACCGACTTCAGTACAAGAAGACTGACTCTTCTTACTGTCTATGCTTTGAACCATTCCTGTAAAACTAGTTATAGATTCCGATGCCTCACTTCAGGTTTACTGAATCCCTATGATCTTCTTATTCACGATGAAACACAGAAATTGCATCGGAATTAAATACAAAAGGCACAATGCTGACTTAAGTACAAGATGACTGACTCTTCTTACAGTCTATGTTTTGAACCATTCCTGTGACACTAGTTATACACTCCGATGCTTCACTTCAGGCTTTCTGTATCCCTTGGACCTTCTTATTGACGATGAAACACAGAAATTGCATCGGAATTAAACACGAAAGGCACAATGCCGACTTAAGTACAAAAAGACTGCCTCTTCTTGCTGACTATGCTTTGAACCATTCCTGGGACACTAGTTATAGATTCTGATGCTGCACTTAAGGTTTACTGTATCCCTTGGACCTTCTTATTGACGATGAAACACAGAAGTTGCATCGGAATTAAATACAAAAGGCACAATGCCGACTTAAGGACAAGAAGACTGACTCTTTTTACTGACTATGTTTTGAACCATTCCTGTGACACTAGTTATAGATTCCGATGCTTCACTTCAGGTTTACTATATCCCTCTGATCTTCTTATTGACGATGAAACACAGAAATTGCATCGGAATTAAATACAAAAGGCACAATGCCGACTTAAGTACAAGAAGACTGACTCTTCCTACTGTCTATGATTTTAACCATTCCTGTTACACTAGTTATAGATTCCGATGCTTCACTTCAGGTTTATTGTATCCCTTGGACCTTCTTATGGACGATGAAACACAGAAATTGCAAGGAATTAAATACAAGAGGCACAATACTGACTTAAGTACACGAAGACCGACTCTTTTTACTGCCTATGTTTTGAACCACTCCTGTGACACTAGTTATAGATTCCGATGCTACACTCCAGGTTTACTGTATCCCTTGGACCTTCTTATTGACGATGAAAAACAGAAATTGCATCGGAATTAAATACAAAAGGCACAATGCCGACTTAAGGATAAGAAGACTGACTCTTCTTACTGACCATGCTTTGAACCATTCCTGTGCCACTAGTTATAGATTCCGATGCTTCACTTCAGGTTTACATTATCCCTCTTACCTTCTTATTGACGATGAAACACAGAAATTGCATCGGAATTAAATGGAACAGGCACAATGCCGACTTAAGTACAAGAAGACTGACTCTTCTTACTGTCTATGTTTTTGAACCATTCCTGTGACACTAGTTATAGATTCCGATGCTTCACTCCCGGTTTACTGTATCCCTTGGACCTTCTTATTGACGATGAAATACAGAAATTGCATCGGAATTAATTAGAAAAGGCACAATGCCGACTTTAGTACAAGAGGACTGACTCTTCCTACTGTCAATGTTTTGAACCATTCCTGTGGCACTAGTTATAGATTCCGGTGCTTCACTCCAGGTTTACTGTTTCCCTTGGACCTTCTTATTGACGATGAAACACAGAAATTGCATCAGAATTAAATAGAAAAGGCACAATGCCGACTTAAGTACAAGGAGACTGACGCTTCTTAGTGACTATGTTTTTGAACCAATTCTGTGACACTAGTTCTAGGTTCCGATGCTTCGCTTCAGGTTTACTGTATCCCTTGGACCTTCTTATTGACGATGAACCACAGATATTGCATCGGAATGAAATAGAAAAGGCACAATGCCGACTTAAGTACAAGAAGACTGACTCTTCTTACTGTTTATGTTTGAACCATTCCTGTGACACTAGTTATAGATTCCGATGCTTCTTTTCAGGTTTGCTGTATCCCTCTGACCTTCCTATAGACGATGAAACACAGAAATTGCATCCGAATTAAATACAAAAGGCACAATACCGACTTAAGTACAAGAAGACTTACTCTTCGTACTGTCTATGTTTTGAACCATTCCTGTGAAACTAGTTATAGATTCCGATGCTTCACTTCAGGTTTAATGTATCCCTCTGACCTTCTTATTGACGATGAAACACAGAAAATGCATCGGAATTATATACAAAAGGCACAATGCCGACTTAAGTACAAGAAGACAGACTCTTCTTACTGACTATGTTTTGAACCATTCTCGTGACACTAGTTATAGATTCCGATGCTTCACTTCAGGTTTACTGTATCCCTTAAACCTTCCTATTGACGATGAAACACAGAAATTGCATCGGAATTAAATACAAAAGGCACAATGCCGAGTTATGTACAAGATGACTGACTCTTCTTACTGACTATGTTTGAACCATTCCTGTGTCACTAGTTATAGATTCCGATGCTTCACTTCTGGTTTACTGTATACCTAGGACCTTCTAATTGACGATGAAACACAGAGATTGCATCGGAATTAAATAGAAAATGCACAATGCCGACTAAAGTACAAGACGACTGACTTTTCTTACTGTCTATGTTTTGAACTATTCCTGTGACACTAGTTATAGATTCAAATGCTTCACTTCAGGTTTACGGTATCCCTCTGATCTTCTTATTGACGATGAAACACAGAAATTGCATCGGAATTAAATACAAAAGGCACAATGCCGACTTAAGTACAAGAGGGCTGATCTTTCTTACTGTCTATGTTTTGAACCATTCCTGTGACACTAGTTATAGATTCCGATGCTTCACTTCGGGCTTACTGTATCCCTTGGACCTTCTTATTGACGATGAAACACAGAAATTGCATCGGAATTAAACACAAAAGCACAATGCCGACTTAAGTACAAAAAGGCTGCCTCTTCTTACTGACTATGCTTTGAACCATTCCTGTAACACTAGTTATAGATTCCGATGCTTCACTTCAGGTTTACTGTATCCCTTGGACCTTCTTATTGACGATGAAACACAGAAATTGCATCGGAATTAAATACAAAAGGCACAATGCCGACTTAAGGACAAGAAGACTGACTCTTTTTACTGACTATGTTTTGAACAATTCCTGTGACACTAGTTATAGAATCCGATGCTTCACTTCAGGTTTACTGTATCCCTCTGATCTTCTTATTGACGATGAAACACAGAAATTGCTTCGGAATTAAATACAAAAGGCACAATGCCGACTTAAGTACAAGAAGACTGACTCTTCTTACTGTCTATGATTTGAACCATTGCTGTGACACTAGTTATAGATTCCGATGCTTCACTTCAGGCTTACTGTATCCCTTGGACCTTCTTATTGACGATGAAACACAGAAATTGCATCGGAATTAAACACAAAAGGCACAATGCCGACTTAAGTACAAATAGACTGACTCTTTTTACTGACTATGTTTTGAACCATTCCTGTGACACTAGTTATGGATTCGGATGCTTCACTTCTGGTTTACTGTATCCCTCTGACCTTCTTATTGACGATGAAACACAGAAATTGCATGGGAATTAAATAGTAAAGACACAATGCCGACTTAAGTACAAGACGACTGACTTTTCTTACTGTCTATGTTTTGAACCATTCCTGTGAGACTAGTTATAGATTCCGATGCTTCACTTCAGGTTTACTGTATCCCTCTGATGTTCTAATTGACGATGAAACACAAAAATTGCATCGGAATTAAATACAAAAGGCACAATGCCGACTTAAGTACAAGAGGACCGATCCTTCTTACTGTCTATCTTTTGAACAATTCCTGAGACACTAGTTATAGATTCCGATGCTTCACTTCAGGTTTACTGTAACCCTCTGACCTTCTTATTGATGATGAAACACAGAAATTGCATCGGAATTAAATACAAAAGGCACAATGCAGACATATGTACAAGAACACTGACTCTTCTTACAGACTATGTTTTGAACCATTCCTGTGACACAAGTTATAGATTGCGATGCTTCACTTCAGGTTTGCTGTATACCTCTGACCTTCTTATTGACGATGAAACACAGAATTTGCATCGGAAATATATACAAATGACACAATGCCGACTTAAGTACAAGAAGACTGACTCTTCCTACTGTCTATGTTTTGAACCATTCCTGTTACACTAGTTATGGATTCCGATGCTTCACTTCAGGTTTACTGTATCCCTTGGACCTTCTTATTGACGATGAAACACAGAAATTGCATCCGAATTAAATACAAAAGGCACAATGCCGACTTAAGTACACGATGACTGACTCTTCTTACTGCCTATGCTTTTAACCACTCCTGTGACACTAGTTATAGATTCCGATGCTACACTCCAGGTTTACTGTATCCCTTGGACCTTCTTATAGACGATGAAAAACAGAAATTGCATCGGAATTAAATACAAAAGGCACAAAGCCGACTTAAGGACAAGAAGACTGACTCTTCTTACTGACTATGTTTTGAAGCATTCCTGTGACACTAGTTACAGATTCCGATGCTTCACTTCAGGTTTACATTATCGCTCTTACCTTCTTATTGACGTTGAAACACAGAAATTGCATCGGAATTAAATGGAACAGGCACAATGCCGACTTAAGTACAAGAAGACTTACTCTTCTTAATGTCTATGTTTTTGAACCATTCCTGTGACACTAGTTATAGATTCCGATGCTTCGCTATAGGTTTACTGTATCCCTTGGACCTTCTTATTGACGATGTAACACAGAAATTGCATCGGAATTAAATAGAAAAGGCACAATGCCGACTTAAGTACAAGAGGACTGACTCTTCCTACTGTCAATGTTTTGAACCATTCCTGTGACTCTAGTTATAGATTCCGGTCCTTCACTCCAGGTTTACTGTTTCCCTTGGACCTTCTTATTGACGATGAAACACAGAAATTGCATCAGAATTAAATAGAAAAGGCACAATGCCGACTTAAGTACAAGAAGACTGACGTTTCTTACTGACTATGTTTTTGAACCATTCCTGTTACACTAGTTATAGATTCCGATGCTTCACTTCAGGTTTACTGTATCCCTCTGACCTTCCTATAGACGATGAAACACAGAAATTGCATCCGAATTAAATACAAAAGGCACAATACCGACTTAAGTACAAGAAGACTGACTCTTCCTACTGTCTATGTTTTGAACCATTCCTGTGAAACTAGTTATAGATTCCGATGCTTCACTTCAGGTTTAATGTATCCCTCTGACCTTCTCATTGACGATGAAACACAGAAATTGCATCGGAATTATATACAAAAGGCACAATGCCGACTTAAGTACAAGAAGACAGACTCATCTTACTGACTATGCTTTGAACCATTCTCGTGACACTAGTTGTAGATTCCGATGCTTCACTTCAGGTTTACTGTATACCTTGGACCTTCTAATTGACGATGAAACACAGAGATTGCATAGGAATTAAATAGAAAAGGCACAATGCCGACTTAAGTACAAGAAGGCTGCCTCTTTTTACTGTCTATGTTTTGAACCATTTCTGTGACACTAGTTATAGATTGCGATGCTTCACTTCAGGTTTACTGTCTTCCTTGGACCTTCTAATTGACGATGAAACACAGAAATTGCATCGGAATTAAATACAAAAGGCACAATACCGACATAAGTACAAGAAGACTGACTCTTCTTACTGTCTATGTTTTGAACCATTCCTGTGACACTAGTTATAGATTCCGATGCTTCACTTCAGGTTTACTGTGTCCCTATGATCTTCTTATTGACGATGAAACACAGAAATTGCATCGGAATTAAATACAAAAGGCACAATGCTGACTTAGGTCAAGAAGACTGACTCTTCTGACTGTCTATGTTTTGAAAAATTCCTGTGACACTAGTTATAGATTCCGATGCTTCACGTCAGGCTTACTGTATCCCTTGGACCTTCTTATTGACGATGAAACATAGAAATTGCATCGGAATTAAACACAAAAGGCACAATGCCGACTTAAGTACAAAAAGACTGACTCTTCTTACTGACTATGCTTTGAACCATTCCTGTGACACTAGTTATAGATTCCGATGCTTCACTTCAGGTTTACTGATTCCCTTGGACCTTCTTATTGACGATGAAACTCAGAAATTGCATCGGAATTAAATACAAGAGGTACAATGCCGACTTAAGTACAAGAAGACTGACTCTTTTTACTGACTATGTTTGAACCATTCCTGTGACACTAGCTATGGATTCGGATGCTTCACTTCTGGTTTACTGTATCCCTCTGACCTTCTTATTGACGATGAAACACAGAAATTGTATCCGAATTAAATAGAAAAGGCACAATGCCGACCTAAGTACAAGACGACTGACTTTTCTTACTGTCTATGTTTTGAACTATTCCTGTGACACTAGTTATAGATTCCGATGCTTCACTTCAGGTTTACTGTATCCCTCTGATCTTCTTATTGACGATGAAACACAGAAATTGCATCGGAATTAAATACAAAAGGCACAATGGCGACTTAAGTACAAGAGGACTGATCTTTCTTACTGTCTATGTTTTGAACCATTCCTGTGACACTAGTTATAGATTCCGATGCTTCACTTCAGGTTTACTGTATCCCTCTGACCTTCTTATTGATGTTGATACACAGAAATTGCATCGGAATTAAATACAAAAGGCACAATGCAGACTTAAGTACAAGAAGACTGACTCTTCTTACTGACTATGTTTTGAACCATTCCTGTGACACTATTTATAGATTGCGATGCTTCACTTCAGGTTTGCTGTATCCCTCTGACCTTCTTCATGACGCTGAAACACAGAATTTGCATCGGAATTAAATACAAAAGGCACAATGCCGACTTAAGTACAAGAAGACTGACTCTTCGTACTGACTATGTTTGAACCATTCCTGTGTCACTAGTTATAGATTCCGATGCTTCACTTCAGGTTTACTGTATACCTTGGACCTTCTAATTGACGATGAAACACAGAGATTGCGTCGGAATTAAATAGAAAGGGCACAATGCCGAGTTAAGTACAAGAAGGCTGCCTCTTTTTACTGTCTATGTTTTGTCCCATTTCTGTGACACTAGTTATAGATAGCGATGCTTCACTTCAGGTTTACTGTCTCTCTTGGACCTTCTTATTGACGATGACACACAGAAATTGCATCGGAATTAAATACAAAAGGCACAATACCGACTTAAGTACAAGAAGACTGACTCTTTTTACTGTCTATGTTTTGAACCATTCCTGTGACACTAGTTATAGATTCCGATGCTTCACTTCAGGATTACTGTATCGATATGATCTTCTTATTGACAATGAAACACAGAAATTGCATCGGAATTAAATACAAAAGGCACAATGCTGACTTAAGTACAGGAAGACTGACTCTTCTTACTGTCTATGATTTGAACCATTCCTGTGACACTAGTTATAGATTCCGATGCTTCACTTCAGGTTTACTGTATCCCTTGGACCTTCTTATTGACGATGAAACACAGAAATTGCATCGGAATTAAATACAAAAGGCACAATGCCGACTTAAGGACAAGAAGACTGACTCTTTTTACTGACTATGTTTTGAACAATTCCTGTGACACTACTTATAGAATCCGATGCTTCACTTCAGGTTTGCTGTATCCCTCTGACCTTCTTAATGACGCTGAAACACAGAATTTGCATCGGAATTAAATACAAAAGGCACAATGCCGACTTAAGTACAAGAAGACTTACTCTTCTTAATGTCTATGTTTTTGAACCATTCCTGTGACACTAGTTATAGATTCCGATGCTTCGCTATAGGTTTACTGTATCCCTTGGACCTTCTTATTGACGATGTAACACAGAAATTGCATCGGAATTAAATAGAAAAGGCACAATGCCGACTTAAGTACAAGAGGACTGACTCTTCCTACTGTCAATGTTTTGAACCATTCCTGTGACTCTAGTTATAGATTCCGGTCCTTCACTCCAGGTTTACTGTTTCCCTTGGACCTTCTTATTGACGATGAAACACAGAAATTGCATCAGAATTAAATAGAAAAGGCACAATGCCGACTTAAGTACAAGAAGACTGACGTTTCTTACTGACTATGTTTTTGAACCATTCCTGTTACACTAGTTATAGATTCCGATGCTTCACTTCAGGTTTACTGTATCCCTCTGACCTTCCTATAGACGATGAAACACAGAAATTGCATCCGAATTAAATACAAAAGGCACAATACCGACTTAAGTACAAGAAGACTGACTCTTCCTACTGTCTATGTTTTGAACCATTCCTGTGAAACTAGTTATAGATTCCGATGCTTCACTTCAGGTTTAATGTATCCCTCTGACCTTCTCATTGACGATGAAACACAGAAATTGCATCGGAATTATATACAAAAGGCACAATGCCGACTTAAGTACAAGAAGACAGACTCATCTTACTGACTATGCTTTGAACCATTCTCGTGACACTAGTTGTAGATTCCGATGCTTCACTTCAGGTTTACTGTATACCTTGGACCTTCTAATTGACGATGAAACACAGAGATTGCATAGGAATTAAATAGAAAAGGCACAATGCCGACTTAAGTACAAGAAGGCTGCCTCTTTTTACTGTCTATGTTTTGAACCATTTCTGTGACACTAGTTATAGATTGCGATGCTTCACTTCAGGTTTACTGTCTTCCTTGGACCTTCTAATTGACGATGAAACACAGAAATTGCATCGGAATTAAATACAAAAGGCACAATACCGACATAAGTACAAGAAGACTGACTCTTCTTACTGTCTATGTTTTGAACCATTCCTGTGACACTAGTTATAGATTCCGATGCTTCACGTCAGGCTTACTGTATCCCTTGGACCTTCTTATTGACGATGAAACATAGAAATTGCATCGGAATTAAACACAAAAGGCACAATGCCGACTTAAGTACAAAAAGACTGACTCTTCTTACTGACTATGCTTTGAACCATTCCTGTGACACTAGTTATAGATTCCGATGCTTCACTTCAGGTTTACTGATTCCCTTGGACCTTCTTATTGACGATGAAACTCAGAAATTGCATCGGAATTAAATACAAGAGGTACAATGCCGACTTAAGTACAAGAAGACTGACTCTTTTTACTGACTATGTTTGAACCATTCCTGTGACACTAGCTATGGATTCGGATGCTTCACTTCTGGTTTACTGTATCCCTCTGACCTTCTTATTGACGATGAAACACAGAAATTGTATCCGAATTAAATAGAAAAGGCACAATGCCGACCTAAGTACAAGACGACTGACTTTTCTTACTGTCTATGTTTTGAACTATTCCTGTGACACTAGTTATAGATTCCGATGCTTCACTTCAGGTTTACTGTATCCCTCTGATCTTCTTATTGACGATGAAACACAGAAATTGCATCGGAATTAAATACAAAAGGCACAATGGCGACTTAAGTACAAGAGGACTGATCTTTCTTACTGTCTATGTTTTGAACCATTCCTGTGACACTAGTTATAGATTCCGATGCTTCACTTCAGGTTTACTGTATCCCTCTGACCTTCTTATTGATGTTGATACACAGAAATTGCATCGGAATTAAATACAAAAGGCACAATGCAGACTTAAGTACAAGAAGACTGACTCTTCTTACTGACTATGTTTTGAACCATTCCTGTGACACTATTTATAGATTGCGATGCTTCACTTCAGGTTTGCTGTATCCCTCTGACCTTCTTCATGACGCTGAAACACAGAATTTGCATCGGAATTAAATACAAAAGGCACAATGCCGACTTAAGTACAAGAAGACTGACTCTTCGTACTGACTATGTTTGAACCATTCCTGTGTCACTAGTTATAGATTCCGATGCTTCACTTCAGGTTTACTGTATACCTTGGACCTTCTAATTGACGATGAAACACAGAGATTGCATCGGAATTAAATAGAAAGGGCACAATGCCGAGTTAAGTACAAGAAGGCTGCCTCTTTTTACTGTCTATGTTTTGTCCCATTTCTGTGACACTAGTTATAGATAGCGATGATTCACTTCGGGCTTACTGTATCCCTTGGACCTTCTTATTGACGATGAAACACAGAAATTGCATCGGAATTAAACACAAAAGCACAATGCCGACTTAAGTACAAAAAGGCTGCCTCTTCTTACTGACTATGCTTTGAACCATTCCTGTGACACTAGTTATAGATTCCGATGCTTCACTTCAGGTTTACTGTATCCCTTGGACCTTCTTATGGACGATGAAACACAGAAATTGCATCGGAATTAAATACAAAAGGCACAATGCCGACTTAAGGACAAGAAGACTGACTCTTTTTACTGACTATGTTTTGAACAATTCCTGTGACACTAGTTATAGAATCCGATGCTTCACTTCAGGTTTACTGTATTCCTCTGATCTTCTTATTGACGATGAAACACAGAAATTGCTTCGGAATTAAATACAAAAGGCACAATGCCGACTTAAGTACAAGAAGACTGACTCTTCTTACTGTCAATGATTTGAACCATTGCTGTGACACTAGTTATAGATTCCGATGCTTCACTTCAGGCTTACTGTATCCCTTGGACCTTCTTATTGACGATGAAACACAGAAATTGCATCGGAATTAAACACAAAAGGCACAATGCCGACTTAAGTACAAATAGACTGACTCTTTTTACTAACTATGTTTTGAACCATTCCTGTGACACTAGTTATGGATTCGGATGCTTCACTTCTGGTTTACTGTATCCCTCTGACCTTCTTATTGACGATGAAACACAGAAATTGCATGGGAATTATATAGTAAAGACACAATGCCGACTTAAGTACAAGACGACTGACTTTTCTTACTGTCTATGTTTTGAACCATTCCTGTGAGACTAGTTATAGATTCCGATGCTTCACTTCTGGTTTACTGTATCCCTCTGATCTTCTAATTGACGATGAAACACAAAAATTGCATCGGAATTAAATACAAAAGGCACAATGCCGACTTAAGTACAAGAGGACCGATCCTTCTTACTGTCTATCTTTTGAACCATTCCTGAGACACTAGTTATAGATTCCGATGCTTCACTTCAGGTTTACTGTAACCCTCTGACCTTCTTATTGATGATGAAACACAGAAATTGCATTGGAATTAAATACAAAAGGCACAATGCAGACATATGTACAAGAACACTGACTCTTCTTACAGACTATGTTTTGAACCATTCCTGTGACACAAGTTATAGATTGCGATGCTTCACTTCAGGTTTGCTGTTTACCTCTGACCTTCTTATTGACGATGAAACACAGAATTTGCATCGGAAATAAATACAAATGACACAATGCCGACTTTAGTACAAGAAGACTGACTCTTCCTACAGTCTATGTTTTGAACCATTCCTGTTACACTAGTTATAGATTCCGATGCTTCACTTCAGATTTACTGTATCCCTTGGACCTTCTTATTGACGATGAAACACAGAAATTGCATCCGAATTAAATACAAAAGGCACAATGCCGACTTAAGTACACGATGACTGACTCTTCTTACTGCCTATGCTTTTAACCACTCCTGTGACACTAGTTATAGATTCCGATGCTACACTCCAGGTTTACTGTATCCCTTGGACCTTCTTATTGACGATGAAAAACAGAAATTGCATCGGAATTAAATACAAAAGGCACAATGCCGACTTAAGGACAAGAAGACTGACTCTTCGTACTGACTATGTTTGAACCATTCCTGTGTCACTAGTTATAGATTCCGATGCTTCACTTCAGGTTTACTGTATACCTTGGACCTTCTAATTGACGATGAAACACAGAGATTGCATCGGAATTAAATAGAAAGGGCACAATGCCGAGTTAAGTACAAGAAGGCTGCCTCTTTTTACTGTCTATGTTTTGTCCCATTTCTGTGACACTAGTTATAGATAGCGATGCTTCACTTCAGGTTTACTGTCTCTCTTGGACCTTCTTATTGACGATGACACACAGAAATTGCATCGGAATTAAATACAAAAGGCACAATACCGACTTAAGTACAAGAAGACTGACTCTTTTTACTGTCTATGTTTTGAACCATTCCTGTGACACTAGTTATAGATTCCGATGCTTCACTTCAGGATTACTGTATCGATATGATCTTCTTATTGACAATGAAACACAGAAATTGCATCGGAATTAAATACAAAAGGCACAATGCTGACTTAAGTACAGGAAGACTGACTCTTCTTACTGTCTATGATTTGAACCATTCCTGTGACACTAGTTATAGATTCCGATGCTTCACTTCAGGTTTACTGTATCCCTTGGACCTTCTTATTGACGATGAAACACAGAAATTGCATCGGAATTAAATACAAAAGGCACAATGCCGACTTAAGGACAAGAAGACTGACTCTTTTTACTGACTATGTTTTGAACAATTCCTGTGACACTACTTATAGAATCCGATGCTTCACTTCAGGTTTGCTGTATCCCTCTGACCTTCTTAATGACGCTGAAACACAGAATTTGCATCGGAATTAAATACAAAAGGCACAATGCCGACTTAAGTACAAGAAGACTGACTCTTCGTACTGACTATGTTTGAACCATTCCTGTGTCACTAGTTATAGATTCCGATGCTTCACTTCAGGTTTACTGTATACCTTGGACCTTCTAATTGACGATGAAACACAGAGATTGCATCGGAATTAAATAGAAAGGGCACAATGCCGAGTTAAGTACAAGAAGGCTGCCTCTTTTTACTGTCTATGTTTTGTCCCATTTCTGTGACACTAGTTATAGATAGCGATGCTTCACTTCGGGCTTACTGTATCCCTTGGACCTTCTTATTGACGATGAAACACAGAAATTGCATCGGAATTAAACACAAAAGCACAATGCCGACTTAAGTACAAAAAGGCTGCCTCTTCTTACTGACTATGCTTTGAACCATTCCTGTGACACTAGTTATAGATTCCGATGCTTCACTTCAGGTTTACTGTATCCCTTGGACCTTCTTATTGACGATGAAACACAGAAATTGCATCGGAATTAAATACAAAAGGCACAATGCCGACTTAAGGACAAGAAGACTGACTCTTTTTACTGACTATGTTTTGAACAATTCCTGTGACACTAGTTATAGAATCCGATGCTTCACTTCAGGTTTACTGTATTCCTCTGATCTTCTTATTGACGATGAAACACAGAAATTGCTTCGGAATTAAATACAAAAGGCACAATGCCGACTTAAGTACAAGAAGACTGACTCTTCTTACAGTCTATGATTTGAACCATTGCTGTGACACTAGTTATAGATTCCGATGCTTCACTTGAGGCTTACTGTATCCCTTGGACCTTCTTATTGACGATGAAACACAGAAATTGCATCGGAATTAAACACAAAAGGCACAATGCCGACTTAAGTACAAATAGACTGACTCTTTTTACTAACTATGTTTTGAACCATTCCTGTGACACTAGTTATGGATTCGGATGCTTCACTTCTGGTTTACTGTATCCCTCTGACCTTCTTATTGACGATGAAACACAGAAATTGCATGGGAATTAAATAGTAAAGACACAATGCCGACTTAAGTACAAGACGACTGACTTTTCTTACTGTCTATGTTTTGAACCATTCCTGTGAGACTAGTTATAGATTCCGATGCTTCACTTCTGGTTTACTGTATCCCTCTGATCTTCTAATTGACGATGAAACACAAAAATTGCATCGGAATTAAATACAAAAGGCACAATGCCGACTTAAGTACAAGAGGACCGATCCTTCTTACTGTCTATCTTTTGAACCATTCCTGAGACACTAGTTATAGATTCCGATGCTTCACTTCAGGTTTACTGTAACCCTCTGACCTTCTTATTGATGATGAAACACAGAAATTGCATCGGAATTAAATACAAAAGGCACAATGCAGACATATGTACAAGAACACTGACTCTTCTTACAGACTATGTTTTGAACCATTCCTGTGACACAAGTTATAGATTGCGATGCTTCACTTCAGGTTAGCTGTTTACCTCTGACCTTCTTATTGACGATGAAACACAGAATTTGCATCGGAAATAAATACAAATGACACAATGCCGACTTTAGTACAAGAAGACTGACTCTTCCTACAGTCTATGTTTTGAACCATTCCTGTTACACTAGTTATAGATTCCGATGCTTCACTTCAGATTTACTGTATCCCTTGGACCTTCTTATTGACGATGAAACACAGAAATTGCATCCGAATTAAATACAAAAGGCACAATGCCGACTTAAGTACACGATGACTGACTCTTCTTACTGCCTATGCTTTTAACCACTCCTGTGACACTAGTTATAGATTCCGATGCTACACTCCAGGTTTACTGTATCCCTTGGACCTTCTTATTGACGATGAAAAACAGAAATTGCATCGGAATTAAATACAAAAGGCACAATGCCGACTTAAGGACAAGAAGACTGACTCTTCTTACTGACTATGTTTTGAAGCATTCCTGTGACACTAGTTACAGATTCCGATGCTTCACTTCAGGTTTACATTATCGCTCTTACCTTCTTATTGACGATGAAACACAGAAATTGCATCGGAATTAAATGGAACAGGCACAATGCCGACTTAAGTACAAGAAGACTTACTCTTCTTAATGTCTATGTTTTTGAACCATTCCTGTGACACTAGTTATAGATTCCGATGCTTCACTATAGGTTTACTGTATCCCTTGGACCTTCTTATTGACGATGTAACACAGAAATTGCATCGGAATTAAATAGAAAAGGCACAATGCCGACTTAAGTACAAGAGGACTGACTCTTCCTACTGTCAATGTTTTGAACCATTCCTGTGACACTAGTTATAGATTCCGGTCCTTCACTCCAGGTTTACTGTTTCCCTTGGACCTTCTTATTGACGATGAAACACAGAAATTGCATCAGAATTAAATAGAAAAGGCACAATGCCGACTTAAGTACAAGAAGACTGACGTTTCTTACTGACTATGTTTTTGAACCATTCCTGTTACACTAGTTATATATTCCGATGCTTCACTTCAGGTTTACTGTATCCCTCTGACCTTCCTATAGACGATGAAACACAGAAATTGCATCCGAATTAAATACAAAAGGCACAATACCGACTTAAGTACAAGAAGACTGACTCTTCCTACTGTCTATGTTTTGAACCATTCCTGTGAAACTAGTTATAGATTCCGATGCTTCACTTCAGGTTTAATGTATCCCTCTGACCTTCTCATTGACGATGAAACACAGAAATTGCATCGGAATTATATACAAAAGGCACAATGCCGACTTAAGTACAAGAAGACAGACTCTTCTTACTGACTATGATTTGAACCATTCTCGTGACACTAGTTATAGATTCCGATGCTTCACTTCAGGTTTACTGTATCCCTTAAACCTTCTTATTGACGATGAAACACAGAAATTGCATCGGAATTAAATACAAAAGGCACAATGCCGACTTAAGTACAAGAAGACTGACTCTTCTTACTGACTATGTTTGAACCATACCTGTGTCACTAGTTGTAGATTCCGATGCTTCACTTCAGGTTTACTGTATACCTTGGACCTTCTAATTGACGATGAAACACAGAGATTGCATAGGAATTAAATAGAAAAGGCACAATGCCGACTTAAGTACAAGAAGGCTGCCTCTTTTTACTGTCTATGTTTTGAACCATTTCTGTGACACTAGTTATAGATTGCGATGCTTCACTTCAGGTATACTGTCTCCCTTGGACCTTCTAATTGACGATGAAACACAGAAATTGCATCGGAATTAAATACAAAAGGCACAATACCGACATAAGTACAAGAAGACTGACTCTTCTTACTGTCTATGTTTTGAACCATTGCTGTGACACTAGTTATAGATTCCGATGCTTCACTTCAGGTTTACTGTGTCCCTATGATCTTCTTATTGACGATGAAACACAGAAATTGCATCGGAATTAAATACAAAAGGCACAATGCTGACTTAAGTCAAGAAGACTGACTCTTCTGACTGTCTATGTTTTGAAAAGTTCCTGTGACACTAGTTATAGATTCCGATGCTTCACATCAGGCTTACTGTATCCCTTGGACCTTCTTATTGACGATGAAACATAGAAATTGCATCGGAATTAAACACAAAAGGCACAATGCCGACTTAAGTACAAAAAGACTGACTCTTCTTACTGACTATGCTTTGAACCATTCCTGTGACACTAGTTATAGATTCCGATGCTTCACTTCAGGTTTACTGATTCCTTGGACCTTCTTATTGACGATGAAACTCAGAAATTGCATCGGAATTAAATACAAGAGCTACAATGCCGACTTAAGTACAAGAAGACTGACTCTTTTTACTGACTATGTTTGAACCATTCCTGTGACACTAGCTATGGATTCGGATGCTTCACTTCTGGTTTACTGTATCCCTCTGACCTTCTTATTGACGATGAAACACAGAAATTGTATCCGAATTAAATAGAAAAGGCACAATGGCGACCTAAGTACAAGACGACTGACTTTTCTTACTGTCTATGTTTTGAACTATTCCTGTGACACTAGTTATAGATTCCGATGCTTCACTTCAGGTTTACTGTATCCCTCTGATCTTCTTATTGACGATGAAACACAGAAATTGCATCGGAATTAAATACAAAAGGCACAATGGCGACTTAAGTACAAGAGGACTGATCTTTCTTACTGTCTATGTTTTGAACCATTCCTGTGACACTAGTTATAGATTCCGATGCTTCACTTCAGGTTTACTGTATCCCTCTGACCTTCTTATTGATGTTGATACACAGAAATTGCATCGGAATTAAATACAAAAGGCACAATGCAGACTTAAGTACAAGAAGACTGACTCTTCTTACTGACTATGTTTTGAACCATTCCTGTGACACTATTTATAGATTGCGATGCTTCACTTCAGGTTTGCTGTATCCCTCTGACCTTCTTAATGACGCTGAAACACAGAATTTGCATCGGAATTAAATACAAAAGGCACAATGCCGACTTAAGTACAAGAAGACTGACTCTTCGTACTGACTATGTTTGAACCATTCCTGTGTCACTAGTTATAGATTCCGATGCTTCACTTCAGGTTTACTGTATACCTTGGACCTTCTAATTGACGATGAAACACAGAGATTGCATCGGAATTAAATAGAAAGGGCACAATGCCGAGTTAAGTACAAGAAGGCTGCCTCTTTTTACTGTCTATGTTTTGTCCCATTTCTGTGACACTAGTTATAGATAGCGAAGCTTCACTTCAGGTTTACTGTCTCTCTTGGACCTTCTTATTGACGATGACACACAGAAATTGCATCGGAATTAAATACAAAAGGCACAATACCGACTTAAGTACAAGAAGACTGACTCTTTTTACTGTCTATGTTTTGAACCATTCCTGTGACACTAGTTATAGATTCCGATGCTTCACTTCAGGATTACTGTATCCATATGATCTTCTTATTGACAATGAAACACAGAAATTGCATCGGAATTAAATACAAAAGGCACAATGCTGACTTAAGTACAGGAAGACTGACTCTTCTTACTGTCTATGATTTGAACCATTCCTGTGACACTAGTTATAGATTCCGATACTTCACTTCAGGCTTAGTGTATCCCTTGGACCTTCTTATTGACGATGAAACACAGAAATTGCATCGGAATTAAACACAAAAGGCACAATGCCGACTTAAGTACAAAAACGCTGACTCTTCTTACTGACTATGCTTTGAACCATTCTTGTGACACTAGTTATAGATTCGGATGCTTCACTTCAGGTTTACTGTATCGCTTGGACCTTCTTATTGACGATGAAACACAGAAATTGCATCGGATTTAAATACAAATGGTACAATGCCGACTTAAGTACAAGAAGACTGACTCTTTTTACTGACTATGTTTGAACCATTCCTGTGACACTAGTTATGCATTCGGATGCTTCACTTCTGGTTCACTGTATCCCTCTGACGTTCTTATTGACGATGAAACACAGAAATTGCATCGGAATTGAATAGAAAAGCACAATGCCGACTTAAGTACAAGACGACTGACTTTTCTTACTGTCTATGTTTTGAACTATTCCTGTGACACTAGTTATAGACTCCGATGCTTCACTTCAGGTTTACCGTAACACTCTGATCTTCTTATTGACGATGAAACACGGAAATTGCATCGGAATTAAATACAAAAGGCACAATGCCGACTTAAGTACAAGTGGATTGATCTTTCTTATTGTCTATGTTTTGAACCATTCCTGTGACACTAGTTATAGATTCCGATGCTTCACTTCAGCATTACTGTATCCCTCTGACCTTCTTATTGATGTTGAAACACAGAAATTGCATCGGAATTAAATACAAAAGGCACAATGCAGACTTAAGTACAAGAAGACTGATTCTTCCTACTGACTATGTTTTGAACCATTCCTGTGACGCTAGTTATAGATTGCGATGCTTCACTTCAGGTCTGCTGTATCCCTCTGACCTTCTTATTGACGATGAAACACAGAATTTGCTTCGGAATTAAAAACAAAAGGCACAATGCCGACTTAAGTACAAGAAAACTGACTCTTCCTACTGTCTATGTTTTGAACCATTCCTGTGACACTAGTTATAGATTCCGATGCTTCACTCCAGGTTTACTGTATCCCTTGGACCTTCTTATTGACGATGAAACACAGAAATTGCATCGGAATTAAATACAAAAGGCACAATGCCGACTTAAGTACAAGAGGACTGATCCTTTTTACTGTCTGTGTTTTGAACCATTCCTGAGACACTAGTTATAGATTCCGATGCTTCACTTCAGGTTTACTGTAACCCTCTGACCTTCTTATTGATGATCAAACACAGAAATTGCATCGGAATTAAATACAAAAGGCACAACGCTGACTTAAGTACAAGAAAACTGACTCTCCTTACAGACTATGTTTTGAACCATTCCTGTGACACTAGTTATAGATTGCGATGCTTCACTTCAGGTTTACTGTATCCCTTGGACCTTCTTATTGACGATGAAACACAGAAATTGCATCGGAATTAAATACAAAAGGCACAATGCCGATTTAAGTACATGAAGACCGACTCTTTCTACTGACTATGATTTGAACCATTCCTGTGACACTAGTTATAGATTCCGATGCTTCGCATCAGGTTTACTGTATCCCTTGGACCTTCTTATTGACGATGAAACACAGAAATTGCATCGGAATTAAATACAAAAGGCACAATGCCGACTTAAGTACAAGAAGACTGACTCTTCTTACAGTCTATGCTTTGAACCATTCCTGTGACAGTAGTTACACATTCCGATTCTTCTTCCAGGTTTACTGTATCCCTTGTACCTTCTTATTGACGATGAAACACAGAAATTGCATCGGAATTAAATACAAAGGGCAAAATGCCGACTTAAGTACACGAAGACTGACTCTTCTTACTGCCTATGTTTTGAAACATTCCTGTGACTCTAGTTATAGATTCCGATGCTACACTCCAAGTTTACTGTATCCCTTGGACCTTCTTATTGACGATGAAAAACAGAAATTGCATCGGAATTAAATATAAAAGGCACAATGCCGACTTAAGGACAAGAAGACTGACTCTTCTGACTGACTATGATTTGAACCATTCCTGTGACACTAGTTATAGATTCCGATGCTTCACTTCAGGTTTACATTATCCCTCTGACCTTCTTATTGACGATGAAACACAGAAATTGCATCGGAATTAAATAGAACAGGCACAATGCCGACTTAAGCACAAGAAGACTGACTCTTCTTACTGACTATGTTTTGAACCATTCCTGTGACACTAGTTATAGATTCCGATGCTTCACTCCAGTTTTACCATATCCCTTGGACCTTCTTATTGACGATGACACACAGAAATTGCATCGGAATTAAATAGAAAAGGCAAAATGCCGACTTAAGTACAAGAGGACTGACTCTTAATACGGTCTATGTTTTGAACCATTCCTGTGACACTAGTTATAGATTCCGGTGCTTCACTCCAGGTTTACTGTTTCCCTTGGACCTTCTTATTGACGATGAAACACAGAAATTGCATCGGAATTAAATACAAAAGGCACAATGCCGATTTAAGTACATGAAGACCGACTCTTTCTACTGACTATGATTTGAACCATTCCTGTTACACTAGTTATATATTCCGATGCTTCACTTCAGGTTTACTGTATCCCTCTGACCTTCCTATAGACGATGAAACACAGAAATTGCATCCGAATTAAATACAAAAGGCACAATACCGACTTAAGTACAAGAAGACTGACTCTTCCTACTGTCTATGCTTTGAACCATTCCTGTGAAACTAGTTATAGATTCCGATGCTTCACTTCAGGTTTAATGTATCCCTCTGACCTTCTCATTGACGATGAAACTCAGAAACTGCATCGGAATTATATACAAAAGGCACAATGCCGACTTAAGTACAAGAAGACAGACTCTTCTTACTGACTATGCTTTGAACCATTCTCGTGACACTAGTTATAGATTCCGATGCTTCACTTCAGGTTTACTGTATCCCTTAAACCTTCTTATTGACGATGAAACACAGAAATTGCATCGGAATTAAATACAAAAGGCACAATGCCGACTTAAGTACAAGAAGACTGACTCTTCTTACTGACTATGTTTGAACCATACCTGTGTCACTAGTTGTAGATTCCGATGCTTCACTTCAGGTTTACTGTATACCTTGGACCTTCTAATTGACGATGAAACACAGATATTGCATAGGAATTAAATAGAAAAGGCACAATGCCGACTTAAGTACAAGAAGGCTGCCTCTTTTTACTGTCTATGTTTTGAACCATTTCTGTGACACTAGTTATAGATTGCGATGCTTCACTTCAGGTTTACTGTCTCCCTTGGACCTTCTAATTGACGATGAAACACAGAAATTGCATCGGAATTAAATACAAAAGGCACAATACCGACATAAGTACAAGAAGACTGACTCTTCTTACTGTCTATGTTTTGAACCATTCCTGTGACACTAGTTATAGATTCCGATGCTTCACTTCAGGTTTACTGTGTCGCTATGATCTTCTTATTGACGATGAAACACAGAAATTGCATCGGAATTAAATACAAAAGGCACAATGCTGACTTAAGTCAAGAAGACTGACTCTTCTGACTGTCTATGTTTTGAAAAATTCCTGTGACACTAGTTATAGATTCCTATGCTTCACGTCAGGCTTACTGTATCCCTTGGACCTTCTTATTGACGATGAAACATAGAAATTGCATCGGAATTAAACACAAAAGGCACAATGCCGACTTAAGTACAAAAAGACTGACTCTTCTTACTGACTATGCTTTGAACCATTCCTGTGACACTAGTTATAGATTCCGATGCTTCACTTCAGGTTTACTGATTCCCTTGGACCTTCTTATTGACGATGAAACTCAGAAATTGCATCGGAATTAAATACAAGAGGTACAATGCCGACTTAAGTACAAGAAGACTGACTCTTTTTACTGACTATGTTTGAACCATTCCTGTGACACTAGCTATGGATTCGGATGCTTCACTTCTGGTTTACTGTATCCCTCTGACCTTCTTATTGACGATGAAACACAGAAATTGTATCCGAATTAAATAGAAAAGGCACAATGCCGACCTAAGTACAAGACGACTGACTTTTCTTACTGTCTATGTTTTGAACTATTCCTGTGACACTAGTTATAGATTCCGATGCTTCACTTCAGGTTTACTGTATCCCTCTGATCTTCTTATTGACGATGAAACACAGAAATTGCATCGGAATTAAATACAAAAGGCACAATGGCGACTTAAGTACAAGAGGACTGATCTTTCTTACTGTCTATGTTTTGAACCATTCCTGTGACACTAGTTATAGATTCCGATGCTTCACTTCAGGTTTACTGTATCCCTCTGACCTTCTTATTGATGTTGATACACAGAAATTGCATCGGAATTAAATACAAAAGGCACAATGCAGACTTAAGTACAAGAAGACTGACTCTTCTTACTGACTATGTTTTGAACCATTCCTGTGACACTATTTATAGATTGCGATGCTTCACTTCAGGTTTGCTGTATCCCTCTGACCTTCTTAATGACGCTGAAACACAGAATTTGCATCGGAATTAAATACAAAAGGCACAATGCCGACTTAAGTACAAGAAGACTGACTCTTCGTACTGACTATGTTTGAACCATTCCTGTGTCACTAGTTATAGATTCCGATGCTTCACTTCAGGTTTACTGTATACCTTGGACCTTCTAATTGACGATGAAACACAGAGATTGCATCGGAATTAAATAGAAAGGGCACAATGCCGAGTTAAGTACAAGAAGGCTGCCTCTTTTTACTGTCTATGTTTTGTCCCATTTCTGTGACACTAGTTATAGATAGCGATGCTTCACTTCAGGTTTACTGTCTCTCTTGGACCTTCTTATTGACGATGACACACAGAAATTGCATCGGAATTAAATACAAAAGGCACAATACCGACTTAAGTACAAGAAGACTGACTCTTTTTACTGTCTATGTTTTGAACCATTCCTGTGACACTAGTTATAGATTCCGATGCTTCACTTCAGGATTACTGTATCCATATGATCTTCTTATTGACAATGAAACACAGAAATTGCATCGGAATTAAATACAAAAGGCACAATGCTGACTTAAGTACAGGAAGACTGACTCTTCTTACTGTCTATGATTTGAACCATTCCTGTGACACTAGTTATAGATTCCGATGCTTCACTTCAGGCTTAGTGTACCCCTTGGACCTTCTTATTGACGATGAAACACAGAAATTGCATCGGAATTAAACACAAAAGGCACAATGCCGACTTAAGTACAAAAACGCTGACTCTTCTTACTGACTATGCTTTGAACCATTCTTGTGACACTAGTTATAGATTCGGATGCTTCACTTCAGGTTTACTGTATCGCTTGGACCTTCTTATTGACGATGAAACACAGAAATTGCATCGGATTTAAATACAAATGGTACAATGCCGACTTAAGTACAAGAAGACTGACTCTTTTTACTGACTATGTTTGAACCATTCCTGTGACACTAGTTATGCATTCGGATGCTTCACTTCTGGTTCACTGTATCCCTCTGACGTTCTTATTGACGATGAAACACAGAAATTGCCTCGGAATTGAATAGAAAAGCACAATGCCGACTTAAGTACAAGACGACTGACTTTTCTTACTGTCTATGTTTTGAACTATTCCTGTGACACTAGTTATAGACTCCGATGCTTCACTTCAGGTTTACCGTAACACTCTGATCTTCTTATTGACGATGAAACACGGAAATTGCATCGGAATTAAATACAAAAGGCACAATGCCGACTTAAGTACAAGAGGACTGATCTTTCTTATTGTCTATGTTTTGAACCATTCCTGTGACACTAGTTATAGATTCCGATGCTTCACTTCAGCATTACTGTATCCCTCTGACCTTCTTATTGATGTTGAAACACAGAAATTGCATCGGAATTAAATACAAAAGGCACAATGCAGACTTAAGTACAAGAAGACTGATTCTTCCTACTGACTATGTTTTGAACCATTCCTGTGACGCTAGTTATAGATTGCGATGCTTCACTTCAGGTCTGCTGTATCCCTCTGACCTTCTTATTGACGATGAAACACAGAATTTGCTTCGGAATTAAAAACAAAAGGCACAATGCCGACTTAAGTACAAGAAAACTGACTCTTCCTACTGTCTATGTTTTGAACCATTCCTGTGACACTAGTTATAGATTCCGATGCTTCACTCCAGGTTTACTGTATCCCTTGGACCTTCTTATTGACGATGAAACACAGAAATTGCATCGGAATTAAATACAAAAGGCACAATGCCGACTTAAGTACAAGAGGACTGATCCTTTTTACTGTCTGTGTTTAGAACCATTCCTGAGACACTAGTTATAGATTCCGATGCTTCACTTCAGGTTTACTGTAACCCTCTGACCTTCTTATTGATGATCAAACACAGAAATTGCATCGGAATTAAATACAAAAGGCACAACGCTGACTTAAGTACAAGAAAACTGACTCTCCTTACAGACTATGTTTTGAACCATTCCTGTGACACTAGTTATAGATTGCGATGCTTCACTTCAGGTTTACTGTATCCCTTGGACCTTCTTATTGACGATGAAACACAGAAATTGCATCGGAATTAAATACAAAAGGCACAATGCCGATTTAAGTACATGAAGACCGACTCTTTCTACTGACTATGATTTGAACCATTCCTGTGACACTAGTTATAGATTCCGATGCTTCGCATCAGGTTTACTGTATCCCTTGGACCTTCTTATTGACGATGAAACACAGAAATTGCATCGGAATTAAATACAAAAGGCACAATGCCGACTTAAGTACAAGAAGACTGACTCTTCTTACAGTCTATGCTTTGAACCATTCCTGTGACAGTAGTTACACATTCCGATTCTTCTCTCCAGGTTTACTGTATCCCTTGTACCTTCTTATTGACGATGATACACAGAAATTGCATCGGAATTAAATACAAAGGGCAAAATGCCGACTTAAGTACACGAAGACTGACTCTTCTTACTGCCTATGTTTTGAAACATTCCTGTGACTCTAGTTATAGATTCCGATGCTACACTCCAAGTTTACTGTATCCCTTGGACCTTCTTATTGACGATGAAAAACAGAAATTGCATCGGAATTAAATATAAAAGGCACAATGCCGACTTAAGGACAAGAAGACTGACTCTTCTGACTGACTATGATTTGAACCATTCCTGTGACACTAGTTATAGATTCCGATGCTTCACTTCAGGTTTACATTATCCCTCTGACCTTCTTATTGACGATGAAACACAGAAATTGCATCGGAATTAAATAGAACAGGCACAATGCCGACTTAAGTACAAGAAGACTGACTCTTCTTACTGACTATGTTTTGAACCATTCCTGTGACACTAGTTATAGATTCCGATGCTTCACTCCAGTTTTACCATATCCCTTGGACCTTCTTATTGACGATGACACACAGAAATTGCATCGGAATTAAATAGAAAAGGCAAAATGCCGACTTAAGTACAAGAGGACTGACTCTTAATACGGTCTATTTTTTGAACCATTACTGTGACACTAGTTATAGATTCCGGTGCTTCACTCCAGGTTTACTGTTTCCCTTGGACCTTCTTATTGACGATGAAACACAGAAATTGCATCAGAATTAAATAGAAAAGGCACAATGCCGACTTAAGTACAAGAAGACTGACGCTTCTTACTGACTATGACTTTGAACCATTCCTGTGACACTAGTTATAGATTCCGATGCTTCACTGCAGGTTTACCGTATCCCTCTGACCTTCTTATTGACGATGAAACACGGAAATTGCATCGGAATTAAAAACAAAAGGTACAATGCCGACTTAACTACAAGAAGACTGACTTTTTCTACTGTCTATGTTTTGAACCATTCCTGTGACACTAGTTATAGATTCCGATGCTTCACTTCAGGTTTACTGTATCCCTCTGACGTTATTGCCGATGAAACACAGAAATTGCTTCGGAATTAAATACAAAAGGCACAATGCCGACTTAAGGACAAGAAAACTGACTCTTCTTACTGACTATGCTTTGAACCAATCCTGTGACACTAGTTATAGATTCCGATGCTGCACTTCAGGTTTACTGTATCCCTCTTACCTTCTTATTGACGATGAAACACAGTAATTGCTTGGGAATTAAATACAAAAGGCACAATGCCGACTTAAGTACATGAAGACCGACTCTTGTTATTGACAATGATTGGAACCATTCCTGTGACACTAGTTATAGATTCCGATGCTTCACTTCAGGTTTACTGTATCCCTCTGACGTTCTTATTGACGATGAAACACAGAAATTGCATCGGAATTAAATAGAAAAGGCACAATGCCGACTTAAGTACAAGAAGACTGACTCCTCTTACTGTCTATGACTTGAACCATTCCTGTGACTCTAGTTATAGATTCCGATGCTTCACTGCAGGTTTACCGTATCCCTTGGACCTTCTTATTGACGATGAAACACAGAAATTGCATCGGAATTAAATAGAAAAGGCACAATGCCGACTTAAGTACACGAAGACTGACTCTTCTTACTGTCTATGTTTTGAATCTTTCCTGTGACACTAGTTATAGATTCCGATGCTACACTCCAGGTTTACTGTATCCCTTGGACCTTCTTATTGACGATGAAACACAGAAATTGCATCGGAATTAAATACAAAAGGCACAATGCCGACTTAAGTACAAGAAGACTGACTCTTCTTACTGACTATGTTTTGAACCATTCTTGTGACACTAGTTATAGATTCCGATGCTTCACTTCAGGTTTACTGTATCCCTCTGACGTTCTTATTGACGATGAGACACAGAAATTGCATCGGAATTAAATAGAAAAGGCACAATGCCGACTTAAGTACAAAAAGACTGACTCTTCTTACTGTCTATGAATTGTACCATTCCTGTGACTCTAGTTATAGATTCCGATGCTTCACTGCAGGTTTACCGTATCCCTTGGACCTTCTTATTGACGATGAAACACAGAAATTGCATCGGAATTAAATAGAAAAAGCACAATGCCGACTTAAGTACAAGAAGACTGACTCTTCTTACTGACTATGTTTTGAACCATTCCTGTGACACTAGATATAGATTCCGATGCTTCCCTTCAGGTTTACAGTATACCTTGGACCTTCTTATTGACGATGAAATACAGAAATTGCATCGGAATTAAAAACAAAAGGCACAATGCCGACTTAGGTACAAGAGGACTGACTCTTCCTACTGTGTTTGTTTTGAACCATTCCTGTGACACTAGTTTTGGATTCCGATGCTTCACTTCAGGTTTACTGTATCCCTCTGACCTTCTTATTGACGATGAAACACAGAAATTGCATCGGAATTAAAAACAAAAGGTACAATGCCGACTTAAGTACAAGAAGACTGACTTTTTCTACTGTCTATGTTTTGAACCATTCCTGTGACACTAGCTATAGATTCCGATGATTCACTTCAGGTTTACTGTATCCCTCTGACGTTATTGCCGATGAAACACAGAAATTGCTTCGGAATTAAATACAAAAGGCACAATGCCGACTTAAGGACAAGAAAACTGACTCTTCCTACTGTCTATGTTTTGAACCATTCCTGTGACACTAGTTATAGATTCCGATGCTTCACTCCAGGTTTACTGTATCCCTTGGACCTTCTTATTGACGATGAAATACAGAAATTGCATCGGAATTAAATACAAAAGGCACAATGCCGACTTAAGTACAAGAGGACTGATCCTTTTTACTGTCTGTGTTTTGAACCATTCCTGAGACACTAGTTATAGATTCCGATGCTTCACTTCAGGTTTACTGTAACCCTCTGACATTCTTATTGATGATCAAACACAGAAATTGCATCGGAATTAAATACAAAAGGCACAACGCAGACTTAAGTACAAGAAAACTGACTCTCCTTACAGACTATGTTTTGAACCATTCCTGTGACACTAGTTATAGATTGCGATGCTTTACTTCAGGTTTACTGTATCCCTTGGACCTTCTTATTGACGATGAAACACAGAAATTGCATCGGAATTAAATACAAAAGGCACAATGCCGATTTAAGTACATGAAGACCGACTCTTTCTACTGACTATGATTTGAACCATTCCTGTGACACTAGTTATAGATTCCGATGCTTCGCATCAGGTTTACTGTATCCCTTGGACCTTCTTATTGACGATGAAACACAGAAATTGCATCGGAATTAAATACAAAAGGCACAATGCCGACTTAAGTACAAGAAGACTGACTCTTCTTACAGTCTATGCTTTGAACCATTCCTGTGACAGTAGTTACACATTCCGATTCTTCTCTCCAGGTTTACTGTATCCCTTGTACCTTCTTATTGACGATGAAACACAGAAATTGCATCGGAATTAAATACAAAGGGCAAAATGCCGACTTAAGTACACGAAGACTGACTCTTCCTACTGCCTATGTTTTGAAACATTCCTGTGACTCTAGTTATAGATTCCGATGCTACACTCCAAGTTTACTGTATCCCTTGGACCTTCTTATTGACGATGAAAAACAGAAATTGCATCGGAATTAAATATAAAAGGCACAATGCCGACTTAAGGACAAGAAGACTGACTCTTCTGACTGACTATGATTTGAACCATTCCTGTGACACTAGTTATAGATTCCGATGCTTCACTTCAGGTTTACATTATCCCTCTGACCTTCTTATTGACGATGAAACACAGAAATTGCATCGGAATTAAATAGAACAGGCACAATGCCGACTTAAGTACAAGAAGACTGACTCTTCTTACTGACTATGATTTGAACCATTCCTGTGACACTAGTTATAGATTCCGATGCTTCACTCCAGTTTTACCATATCCCTTGGACCTTCTTATTGACGATGACACACAGAAATTGCATCGGAAATAAATAGAAAAGGCACAATGCCGACTTAAGTACAAGAGGACTGACTCTTAATACGGTCTATGTTTTGAACCATTCCTGTGACACTAGTTATAGATTCCGGTGCTTCACTCCAGGTTTACTGTTTCCCTTGGACCTTCTTATTGACGATGAAACACAGAAATTGCATCAGAATTAAATAGAAAAGGCACAATGCCGACTTAAGTACAAGAAGACTGACGCTTCTTACTGACTATGACTTTGAACCATTCCTGTGACACTAGTTATAGATTCCGATGCTTCACTGCAGGTTTACCGTATCCCTCTGACCTTCTTATTGACGATGAAACACGGAAATTGCATCGGAATTAAAAACAAAAGGTACAATGCCGACTTAACTACAAGAAGACAGACTTTTTCTACTGTCTATGTTTTGAACCATTCCTGTGACACTAGTTATAGATTCCGATGCTTCACTTCAGGTTTACTGTATCCCTCTGACGTTATTGCCGATGAAACACAGAAATTGCTTCGGAATTAAATACAAAAGGCACAATGCCGACTTAAGGACAAGAAAACTGACTCTTCTTACTGACTATGCTTTGAACCAATCCTGTGACACTAGTTATAGATTCCGATGCTGCACTTCAGGTTTACTGTATCCCTCTTACCTTCTTATTGACGATGAAACACAGTAATTGCTTGGGAATTAAATACAAAAGGCACAATGCCGACTTAAGTACATGAAGACCGACTCTTGTTATTGACAATGATTGGAACCATTCCTGTGACACTAGTTATAGATTCCGATGCTTCACTTCAGGTTTACATTATCCCTCTGACGTTCTTATTGACGATGAAACACAGAAATTGCATCGGAATTAAATAGAAAAGGCACAATGCCGACTTAAGTACAAGAAGACTGACTCCTCTTACTGTCTATGACTTGAACCATTCCTGTGACTCTAGTTATAGATTCCGATGCTTCACTGCAGGTTTACCGTATCCCTTGGACCTTCTTATTGACGATGAAACACAGAAATTGCATCGGAATTAAATAGAAAAGGCACAATGCCGACTTAAGTACACGAAGACTGACTCTTCTTACTGTCTATGTTTTGAATCTTTCCTGTGACACTAGTTATAGATTCCGATGCTACACTCCAGGTTTACTGTATCCCTTGGACCTTCTTATTGACGATGAAACACAGAAATTGCATCGGAATTAAATACAAAAGGCACAATGCCGACTTAAGTACAAGAAGACTGACTCTTCTTACTGACTATGTTTTGAACCATTCTTGTGACACTAGTTATAGATTCCGATGCTTCACTTCAGGTTTACTGTATCCCTCTGACGTTCTTATTGACGATGAAACACAGAAATTGCATCGGAATTAAATAGAAAAGGCACAATGCCGACTTAAGTACAAAAAGACTGACTCTTCTTACTGTCTATGAATTGAACCATTCCTGTGACTCTAGTTATAGATTCCGATGCTTCACTGCAGGTTTACCGTATCCCTTGGACCTTCTTATTGACGATGAAACACAGAAATTGCATCGGAATTAAATAGAAAAGGCACCATGCCGACTTAAGTACAAGAAGACTGACTCTTCTTACTGACTATGTTTTGAACCATTCCTGTGACACTAGATATAGATTCCGATGCTTCCCTTCAGGTTTACAGTATACCTTGGACCTTCTTATTGACGATGAAATACAGAAATTGCATCGGAATTAAAAACAAAAGGCACAATGCCGACTTAGGTACAAGAGGACTGACTCTTCCTACTGTGTTTGTTTTGAACCATTCCTGTGACACTAGTTTTGGATTCCGATGCTTCACTTCAGGTTTACTGTATCCCTCTGACCTTCTTATTGACGATGAAACACAGAAATTGCATCGGAATTAAAAACAAAGGGTACAATGCCGACTTAAGTACAAGAAGACTGACTTTTTCTACTGTCTATGTTTTGAACCATTCCTGTGACACTAGCTATAGATTCCGATGATTCACTTCAGGTTTACTGTATCCCTCTGACGTTATTGCCGATGAAACACAGAAATTGCTTCGGAATTAAATACAAAAGGCACAATGCCGACTTAAGGACTAGAAAACTGACTCTTCCTACTGTCTATGTTTTGAACCATTCCTGTGACACTAGTTATAGATTCCGATGCTTCACTCCAGGTTTACTGTATCCCTTGGACCTTCTTATTGACGATGAAATACAGAAATTGCATCGGAATTAAATACAAAAGGCACAATGCCGACTTAAGTACAAGAGGACTGATCCTTTTTACTGTCTGTGTTTTGAACCATTCCTGAGACACTAGTTATAGATTCCGATGCTTCACTTCAGGTTTACTGTAACCCTCTGACATTCTTATTGATGATCAAACACAGAAATTGCATCGGAATTAAATACAAAAGGCACAACGCAGACTTAAGTACAAGAAAACTGACTCTCCTTACAGACTATGTTTTGAACCATTCCTGTGACACTAGTTATAGATTGCGATGCTTTACTTCAGGTTTACTGTATCCCTTGGACCTTCTTATTGACGATGAAACACAGAAATTGCATCGGAATTAAATACAAAAGGCACAATGCCGATTTAAGTACATGAAGACCGACTCTTTCTACTGACTATGATTTGAACCATTCCTGTGACACTAGTTATAGATTCCGATGCTTCGCATCAGGTTTACTGTATCCCTTGGACCTTCTTATTGACGATGAAACACAGAAATTGCATCGGAATTAAATACAAAAGGCACAATGCCGACTTAAGTACAAGAAGACTGACTCTTCTTACAGTCTATGCTTTGAACCATTCCTGTGACAGTAGTTACACATTCCGATTCTTCTCTCCAGGTTTACTGTATCCCTTGTACCTTCTTATTGACGATGAAACACAGAAATTGCATCGGAATTAAATACAAAGGGCAAAATGCCGACTTAAGTACACGAAGACTGACTCTTCCTACTGCCTATGTTTTGAAACATTCCTGTGACTCTAGTTATAGATTCCGATGCTACACTCCAAGTTTACTGTATCCCTTGGACCTTCTTATTGACGATGAAAAACAGAAATTGCATCGGAATTAAATATAAAAGGCACAATGCCGACTTAAGGACAAGAAGACTGACTCTTCTGACTGACTATGATTTGAACCATTCCTGTGACACTAGTTATAGATTCCGATGCTTCACTTCAGGTTTACATTATCCCTCTGACCTTCTTATTGACGATGAAACACAGAAATTGCATCGGAATTAAATAGAACAGGCACAATGCCGACTTAAGTACAAGAAGACTGACTCTTCTTACTGACTATGATTTGAACCATTCCTGTGACACTAGTTATAGATTCCGATGCTTCACTCCAGTTTTACCATATCCCTTGGACCTTCTTATTGACGATGACACACAGAAATTGCATCGGAAATAAATAGAAAAGGCACAATGCCGACTTAAGTACAAGAGGACTGACTCTTAATACGGTCTATGTTTTGAACCATTCCTGTGACACTAGTTATAGATTCCGGTGCTTCACTCCAGGTTTACTGTTTCCCTTGGACCTTCTTATTGACGATGAAACACAGAAATTGCATCAGAATTAAATAGAAAAGGCACAATGCCGACTTAAGTACAAGAAGACTGACGCTTCTTACTGACTATGACTTTGAACCATTCCTGTGACACTAGTTATAGATTCCGATGCTTCACTGCAGGTTTACCGTATCCCTCTGACCTTCTTATTGACGATGAAACACAGAAATTGCATCGGAATTAAATACAAAAGGCACAATGCCGACTTAAGTACAAGAAGACTGACTCTTCTTACTGACTATGTTTTGAACCATTCTTGTGACACTAGTTATAGATTCCGATGCTTCACTTCAGGTTTACTGTATCCCTCTGACGTTCTTCTTGACGATGAAACACAGAAATTGCATCGGAATTAAATAGAAAAGGCACAATGCCGACTTAAGTACAAAAAGACTGACTCTTCTTACTGTCTATGAATTGAACCATTCCTGTGACTCTAGTTATAGATTCCGATGCTTCACTGCAGGTTTACCGTATCCCTTGGACCTTCTTATTGACGATGAAACACAGAAATTGCATCGGAATTAAATAGAAAAGGCACCATGCCGACTTAAGTACAAGAAGACTGACTCTTCTTACTGACTATGTTTTGAACCATTCCTGTGACACTAGATATAGATTCCGATGCTTCCCTTCAGGTTTACAGTATACCTTGGACCTTCTTATTGACGATGAAATACAGAAATTGCATCGGAATTAAAAACAAAAGGCACAATGCCGACTTAGGTACAAGAGGACTGACTCTTCCTACTGTGTTTGTTTTGAACCATTCCTGTGACACTAGTTTTGGATTCCGATGCTTCACTTCAGGTTTACTGTATCCCTCTGACCTTCTTATTGACGATGAAACACAGAAATTGCATCGGAATTAAAAAGAAAAGGTACAATGCCGACTTAAGTACAAGAAGACTGACTTTTTCTACTGTCTATGTTTTGAACCATTCCTGTGACACTAGCTATAGATTCCGATGATTTACTTCAGGTTTACTGTATCCCTCTGACGTTATTGCCGATGAAACACAGAAATTGCTTCGGAATTAAATACAAAAGGCACAATGCCGACTTAAGGACAAGAACACTGACTCTTCTTACTGATTTTGTTTTGAACCAATCTTGTGACACTAGTTATAGATTCCGATGCTGCACTTCAGGTTTACTGTATCCCTCTGACCTTCTTATTGACGATGAAACACAGAAATTGCATCGGAATTAAATACAAAAGGCACAATGCCAACTTAAGTACAAGAAGACTGACTCTTCCTACTGTCTATGTTTGAACCATTCCTGTGACACTAGTTATAGATTCCGATGCTTCACTTCAGGTTTACTGTATCCCTCTGAACTTATTGCCGATGAATCGGAATTAAATAGAAAAGACACATTTCCCATTTAAGGACAAGAAGACTGACTCTTCTTACTGACTATGATTTGATCCATTCCTGAGACACTAGTTATAGATTCCGATGCTTCACTTCAGGTTTACTGTATCCCTCTGACATTCTTATTGACGATGAAACACAGAAATTGCATCGGAATTAAATACAAAAGCCACAATGCCGACTTAAGTACAAGAAGACTGACTCTCCTTACTGACCATGTTTTGAACCATTCCTGTGACACTAGTTATAGATTCCGATGCTTCACTTCAGGTTTACTGTTTCCCTTGGACCTTCTTATTGACGATGAAACACAGAAATTGCATCGGAATTAAATACAAAAGGCACAATGCCGACTTAAGTACAAGAAGACAGACTCTTCTTACTGTCTATGTTTTGAACCATTCCTGTGATACTAGTTGTTGATTCCGATGCTTCACTTCAGGTTTACTGCATCCCCTGGACCTTCTTATTGACGATGAAACACAGAAATTGCAACGGAATTATGTACAAATGTCACAATGCCGACTTAAGTACAAGAACACTGACTCTTCCTACTGTCTATGCTTTGAACCATTCCGGTGACACTAGTTATAGATTCCGATGCTTCACTTCAAGTTTACTGTATCCCTTGTACCTTCTTATTGACGATGAAACACAGAAATTGCATCGGACTTAAATACAAAAGGTACAATGCCGACTTAAGTAAAAGAAGACTGACTCTTCCTACTCTCTATGATTTGAACCATTCCAGTGACACTAGTTATAGATTCCGATGCTTCAATTCAGGTTTATTGTATCCCTCTGACCTTATTGACGATGAAACACGGAAATTGCATCGGAATTAAATACAAAAGGAAGAATACCGACTTAAGTACAAGAAGACTGAATCTTCTTTCTGTCTATGTTTTGAACCATTCCTGTGACACTAGTTATATATTCCGATGCTTCACTTTAGGTTACTGTATCCCTTGGACCTTCTTATTGACGATGAAACACAGAAATTGCATCGGCATTAAATACAAAAGGCACAATGCCGACTTAAGTACAAGAAGACTGACTCTTCCTACTGTCTATGTTTTGAACTATTCCTGTGAGACTAGTAATAGAGTCCGATGCTTCACTTCTGGTTTACTGTATCCCTTGGACCCTCTTATTGACGATGAAACACAGAAATTGCATCGGAATTAAATACAAAAGGCACAATGCCGACTTAGGTACAAGAGGACTGACTCTTCTTACTGTGTATGTTTTGAACCATTCCTGTGACACTAGTTTTGGATTCCGATTGTTCACTTCAGGTTTACTGTATCCCTCTGACCTTCTTATTGACGATGAAACACAGAAATTGCATCGGAATTAAAAACAAAAGGTACAATGCCGACTTAAGTACAAGAAGGCTGACTTTTTCTACTGTCTATGTTTTGAACCATTCCTGTGACACTAGTTGTAGATTCCGATGCTTCACTTCAGGTTTACTGTATCCCTCTGACGTTATTGCCGATGAAACACAGAAATTGCTTCGGAATTAAATACAAAAGGCACAATGCCGACTTAAGGACAAGAACACTGACTCATCTTACTGACTATGTTTTGAACCAATCCTGTGACACTAGTTATAGATTCCGATGCTGCACATCAGGTTTACTGTATCCCTCTGACCTTCTTATTGACGATGAAACACAGTAATTGCTTCGGAATTAAATACAAAAGGCACAATGCCGACTTAAGTACATGAAGACCGACTCTTGTTATTGACAATGATTTGAACCATTCCTGTGACACTAGTTATAGATTCCGATGCTTCAATTCAGGTTTACTGTATCCCTTGGACATTGTTATTGACGATGAAACACAGAAATTGCATCGGAATTAAATACAAAAAGGCACAATGCCGACTTAAGTACATGAAGACCGACTCTACTTATTGAGAATGATTTGAACCATTCCTGTTACACTAGTTATAGATTCCGATGCTTCACTTCAGGTTTACTGTATCCCTTGGACATTCTTATTAACAATGAAACACAGAAATTGCATCGGAATTAAATACAAAAGGCACAATGCCGACTTAAGTACAAGAAGACTGACTCTTCTTACTGTCTATGTTTTGAACCATTCCTGTGACACTAGTTATAGATTCCGATGCTTCACTCCAGGTTTACTATATCCCTTGGACCTTCTTATTGACGATGAAACATAGAAATTGCAACGGAATTAAATACAAAAGGCACAATGCCGACTTAAGGACAAGAAGACTGTCTCTTCTTACTGACTATGTTTTGAACCATTCCTGTGACACTAGTTACAGATTCCGATGCTTCACTTCAGGTTTGCGGTATACCTTGGACCTTCTTATTGACGATGAAACACATAAATTCCATCAGATTTAAATACAAAAGGCACAATGCCGACTTAAGTACAAGAAGACTGACTCTTCCTACTGTCTATGTTTTGAACCATTCATGTGACACTAGTTTTGGATTCCGATGCTTCACTTCAGGTTTACTGTATCCCTCAGACCTTCTTATTGACGATGAAACACAGAAATTGCATCGGAATTAAATACAAAAGGCACAATGCCAACTTAAGTACAAGAAGACTGACTCTTCCTGCTGTCTATGTTTGAACCATTCCTGTGCCACTAGTTATAGATTCCGATGCTTCACTTCAGGTTTACTGTATCCCTCTGACCTTATTGCCGATGAATCGGAATTAAATAGAAAAGGCACATTTCCGATTTAAGGACAAGAAGACTGACTCTTCTTACTGACTATGTTTTGATCCATTCCTGAGACACTAGTTATAGATTCCGATGCTTCACTTCAGGTTTACTGTATCCCTCTGACATTCTTATTGACGATGAAACACAGAAATTGCATCGGAATTAAATACAATAGCCACAATGCCGACTTAAGTACAAGAAGACTGACTCTCCTTACTGACCATCTTTGAACCATTCCTGTGACACTAGTTATAGATTCCGATGCTTCACTTCAGGTTTACTGTTTCCCTTGGACCTTCTTGTTGACGATGAAACACAGAAATTGCATCGGAATTAAATACAAAAGGCACAATGCCGACTTAAGTACAAGAAGACAGACTCTTCATACTGTCTATGTTTTGAACCATTCCTGTGATACTAGTTGTTGATTCCGATGCTTCACTTCTGGTTTACTGCATCCCCTGGACCTTCTTATTGACGATGAAACACAGAAATTGCATCGGAATTAAATACAAATATCACAATGCCGACTTAAGTACAAGAACACTGACTCTTCCTACTGTCTATGCTTTGAACCATTCCGGTGACACTAGTTACAGATTCCGATGCTTCACTTCAAGTTTACTGTATCCCTTGTACCTTCTTATTGACGATGAAACACAGAAATTGCATCGGACTTCAATACAAAAGGCACAATGCCGACTTAAGTAAAAGAAGACTGACTCTTCCTACTGTCTATGATTTGAACCATTCCAGTGACACTAGTTATAGATTCCGATGCTTCAATTCAGGTTTATTGTAACCCTCTGACCTTATTGACGATGAAACACGGAAATTGCATCGGAATTAAATACAAAAGGAACACTACCGACTTAAGTACAAGAAGACTGAATCTTCTTTCTGTCTATGTTTTGAACCATTCCTGTGACACTAGTTATATATTCCGATGCTTCACTTTAGGTTACTGTATCCCTTGGACCTTCTTATTGACGATGAAACACAGAAATTGCATCGGCATTAAATACAAAAGGCACAATGCCGACTTAAGTACAAGAAGACTGACTCTTCCTACTGTCTATGTTTTGAACTATTCCTGTGACACTAGTAATAGAGTCCGATGCTTCACTTCTGGTTTACTGTATCCCTTGGACCCTCTTATTGACGATGAAACACAGAAATTGCATCGGAATTAAATACAAAAGGCACAATGCCGACTTAGGTACAAGAGGACTGAGTCTTCCTACTGTGTATGTTTTGAACCATTCCTGTGACACTAGTTTTGGATTCCGATGCTTCACTTCAGGTTTACTGTATCCCTCTGACCTTCTTATTGACGATGAAACACAGAAATTGCATCTGAATTAAAAACAAAAGGTACAATGCCGACATAAGTACAAGAACACTGACTCTTCTTACTGACTATGTTTTGAACCAATCCTGTGACACTAGTTATAGATTCCGATGCTGCACTTCAGGTTTACTGTATCCCTCTGACCTTCTTATTGACGATGAAACACAGTAATTGCTTCGGAATTAAATACAAAAGGCACAATGCCGACTTAAGTACATGAAGACCGACTCTTGTTATTGACAATGATTTGAACCATTCCTGTGACACTAGTTATAGATTCCGATGCTTCACTTCAGGTTTACTGTATCCCTTGGACATTCTTATTGACGATGAAACACAGAAATTGCATCGGAATTAAATACAAAAAGGCACAATGCCGACTTAAGTACATGAAGACCGACTCTACTTATTGAGAATGATTTGAACCATTCCTGTTACACTAGTTATAGATTCCGATGCTTCACTTCAGGTTTACTGTATCCCTTGGACATTCTTACTAACGATGAAACACAGAAATTGCATCGGAATTAAATACAAAAGGCACAATGCCGACTTAAGTACAAGAAGACTGACTCTTCTTACTGTCTATGTTTTGAACCATTCCTGTGACACTAGTTACAGATTCCGATGCTTCACTCCAGGTTTACTTTATCCCTTGGACCTTCTTATTGACGATGAAACATAGAAATTGCAACGCAATTAAATACAAAAGGCACAAAGCCGACTTAAGGACAAGAAGACTGACTCTTCTTACTGACTATGTTTTGAACCATTCCTGTGACACTAGTTACAGATTCCGATACTTCACTTCAGGTTTGCTGTATACCTTGGACCTTCTTATTGACGATGAAACACATAAATTCCATCACATTTAAATACAAAAGGCACAATGCCGACTTAAGTACAAGAAGACTGGCTCTTCCTACTGTCTATGATTTGAACCATTCCTGTGACACTAGTTTTGGATTCCGATGCTTCACTTCAGGTTTACTGTATCCCTCAGACCTTCTTATTGACGATGAAACACAGAAATTGCATCGGAATTAAATACAAAAGGCACAATGCCAACTTAAGTACAAGAAGACTGACTCTTCCTGCTGTCTATGTTTGAACCATTCCTGTGCCACTAGTTATAGATTCCGATGCTTCACTTCAGGTTTACTGTATCCCTCTGACATTCTTATTGACGATGAAACACAGAAATTGCATCGGAATTAAATACAAAAGCCACAATGCCGACTTAAGTACAAGAAGACTGACTCTCCTTACTGACCATGTTTTGAACCATTCCTGTGACACTAGTTATAGATTCCGATGCTTCACTTCAGGTTTACTGTTTCCCTTGGACCTTCTTGTTGACGATGAAACACAGAAATTGCATCGGAATTAAATACAAAAGGCACAATGCCGACTTAAGTACAAGAAGACAGACTCTTCCTACTGTCTATGTTTTGAACCATTCCTGTGATACTAGTTGTTGATTCCGATGCTTCACTTCTGGTTTACTGCATCCCCTGGACCTTCTTATTGACGATGAAACACAGAAATTGCATCGGAAATAAATACAAATGTCACAATGCCGACTTAAGTAAAAGAAGACTGACTCTTCCTACTGTCTATGATTTGAACCATTCCAGTGACACTAGTTATAGATTCCGATGCTTCAATTCAGGTTTATTGTAACCCTCTGACCTTATTGACGATGAAACACGGAAATTGCATCGGAATTAAATACAAAAGGAACAATACCGACTTAAGTACAAGAAGACTGAATCTTCTTTCTGTCTATGTTTTGAACCATTCCTGTGACACTAGTTATATATTCCGATGCTTCACTTTAGGTTACTGTATCACTTGGACCTTCTTATTGACGATGAAACACAGAAATTGCATCGGCATTAAATACAAAAGGCACAATGCCGACTTAAGTACAAGAAGACTGACTCTTCCTACTGTCTATGTTTTGAACTATTCCTGTGACACTAGTAATAGAGTCAGATGCTTCACTTCTGGTTTACTGTATCCCTTGGACCCTCTTATTGACGATGAAACACAGAAATTGCATCGGAATTAAATACAAAAGGCACAATGCCGACCTAGGTACAAGAGGACTGACTCTTCCTACTGTGTATGTTTTGAACCCTTCCTGTGACACTAGTTTTGGATTCCGATGCTTCACTTCAGGTTTACTGTATCCCTCTGACCTTCTTATTGACGATGAAACACAGAAATTGCATCTGAATTAAAAACAAAAGGTACAATGCCGACTTAAGTACAAGAACACTGACTCTTGTTACTGACTATGTTTTGAACCAATCCTGTGACACTAGTTATAGATTCCGATGCTGCACTTCAGGTTTACTGTATCCCTCTGACCTTCTTATTGACGATGAAACACAGTAATTGCTTCGGAATTAAATACAAAAGGCACAATGCCGACTTAAGTACATGAAGACCGACTCTTGTTATTGACAATGATTTGAACCATTCCTGTGACACTAGTTATAGATTCCGATGCTTCACTTCAGGTTTACTGTATCCCTTGGACATTCTTATTGACGATGAAACACAGAAATTGCAACGGAATTAAATACAAAAAGGCACAATGCCGACTTAAGTACATGAAGACCGACTCTACTTATTGAGAATGATTTGAACCATTCCTGTTACACTAGTTATAGATTCCGATGCTTCACTTCAGGTTTACTGTATCCCTTGGACATTCGTATTAACGATGAAACACAGAAATTGCATCGGAATTAAATACAAAAGGCACAATGCCGACTTAAGTACAAGAAGACTGACTCTTCTTACTGTCTATGTTTTGAACCATTCCTGTGACACTAGTTACAGATTCCGATGCTTCACTTCAGGTTTGCTGTGTACCTTGGACCTTCTTATTGACGATGAAACACATAAATTCCATCAGATGTAAATACAAAAGGCACAATGCCGACTTAAGTACAAGAAGACTGACTCTTCCTACTGTCTATGTTTTCAACCATTCCTGTGACACTAGTTTTGGATTCCGATGCTTCACTTCAGGTTTACTGTATCCCTCAGACCTTCTTATTGACGATGAAACACAGAAATTGCATCGGAATTAAATACAAAAGGCACAATGCCAACTTAAGTACAAGTGGACTGACTCTTCCTACTGTCTATGTTTGAACCATTCCTGTGACACTAGTTATAGATTCCGATGCTTCACTTCAGGTTTACTGTGTCCTTCTGACCTTATTGCAGATGAAACACAGAAATTGCGTCGGAATTAAATAGAAAAGGCACATTTCCGATTTAAGGACAAGAAGACTGACTCTTCTTACTGACTATGTTTTGATCCATTCCTGAGACACTAGTTATGGATTCCGACGCTTCACTTCAGGTTTACAGTATCCCTCTGACATTCTTATTGACGATGAAACACAGAAATTGCATCGGAATTAAATACAAAAGCCACAATGCCGACTTAAGTACAAGAAGACTGACTCTCCTTACTGACCATGTTTTGAACCATTCCTGTGACACTAGTTATAGATTCCGATGCTTCACTTCAGGTTTACTGTTTCCCTTGGACCTTCTTATTGACGATGAAACACAGAAATTGCATCGGAATTAAATACAAAAGGCACAACGCCGACTTAAGTACAAGAAGACAGACTCTTCTTACTGTCTATGTTTTGAACCATTCCTGTGATACTAGTTGTTGATTCCGATGCTTCACTTCAGGTTTACTGCATCCCCTGGACCTTCTTATTGACGATGAAACACAGAAATTGCATCGGAATTAAATACAAATGTCACAATGCCGACTTAAGTACAAGAACACTGACTCTTCCTACTGTCTATGCTTTGAACCATTCCGGTGACACTAGTTATAGATTCCGATGCTTCACTTCAAGTTTACTGTATCCCTTGTACCTTCTTATTGACGATGAAACACAGAAATTGCATCGGACTGAAATACAAAAGGCACAATGCCGACTTAAGTAAAAGAAGACTGACTCTTCCTACTGTCTATGATTTGAACCATTCCTGTGACACTAGATATAGATTCTGATGCTTCAATTCAGGTTTATTGTAACCCTCTGACCTTACTGACGATGAAACACAGAAATTGCATCGGAATTAAATACAAAAGGAACAATACCGACTTAAGTACAAGAAGACTGAATCTTCTTTCTGTCTATGTTTTGAACTATTCCTGTGACACTAGTAATAGAGTCCGATGCTTCACTTCTGGTTTACTGTATCCCTTGGACCCTCTTATTGAAGATGAAACACAGAAATTGCATTGGAACTAAATACAAAAGGCACAATGCTGACTTAAGTACAAGAAGACTGACTCTTCCTACTGTCTATGTTTTGAACCATTCCGGTGACACGAGTTATAGATTCCGAAGCTTCACTTCAGGTTTACTGTATCCCTTGGACCTTCTAGTTGACGATGAAACACAGAAATTGCTTCGGAATTAAATACAATAGACACAATGCCGACTTAAGTACAAGAACACTGACTCTTCTTACTGTCTATGTTTTGAACCATTCCTGTGACACTAGTTATAGATTCCGATGCTTCACTCCAGGTTTACTGTATCCATTGGACATTCCTACAGACGATGAAACACAGAAATTGCATCGGAATTAAATACAAAAGGCACAATGCCGACTTAAGTACAAGAAGACTGACTCTTCTCACTGTCTATGCTTTGTACCATTCCTGTGACACTAGTTATAGATTCCGATGCTACACTCCAGGTTTACTGTATCCCTAGGACCTTCTTATTGACGATGAAACACAGAAATTGCATCGGAATTAAATGCAAAATCCACAATGCCGACTTAAGTACAAGAAGACTGACTCTTCTTACTGACTATGTTTTGATCCATTCCTGTGACACTAGTTATAGATTTCGACGCTTCACTTCAGGTTTACTGTATCTCTTTGACCGTCATATTGACGATGAAACACAAAAATTGCATCGGAATTAAATACAAAAGGCGCAATGCCGACTTAAGTACAAGAAGTCTGACGCTGCTTACAGTCTATGTTTTGAACCATTACTGTGACACTAGTTGTAGATTCCGATGCTTCACTTCAGGTTTACTGTATCCCTTGGACCTTCTTATTGACGATGGAACACAGAAATTGCATCGGAATTACTGCATCTTCCTACTGTCTATGTTTTGAACCATTCCGGTGACACGAGTTATAGATTCCGATGCTTCACTTCAGGTTTACTGTATCCCTTGGACCTTCTAGTTGACGATGGAACACAGAAATTGCTTCGGAATTAAATACAAAAGACACAATGCCGACTTAAGTACAAGAACACTGACTCTTCTTACTGTCTATGTTTTGAACCATTCCTGTGACACTAGTTATAGATTCCGATGCTTCATTTCAGATTTACTGTATCCCTGTGACCTTCTTATTGACGACGAAACACTGAAATTGCTTCGGAATTAAATAGAAATGGCACAATCGCAACTTAAGTACAGGAAGACTGACTCTTCTTACTGTCTACGTTTTGAACCATTCCTGTGAAACTAGTTGTAGATTCCGATGCTTCACTTCAGGTTTACTGTATCCCTTGGACCTTCTTATTGACGATGAAACACAGAAATTGCATCGGAATTACTGACTCTTCCTACTGTCTATGTTTTGAACCATTCCTGTGACACTAGGTATAGATTCCGATGTTTCACTTCAGGTTTACTGGATCCCTTGTACCTTCTTATTGACGATGTAACACAGAAATTGCATCGGAATAAAGTACAAAAGGCACAATGCCGACTTAAGTACATGAAGACCGACTCTTCTTATTAACAATAATTTGAACCACTCCTGTGACACTAGTTATAGATTCCGATGGTTCACTTCAGGTTTACTGTATCTCTTGGACATTCTTATTGACGATGAAACACAGAAATTGTATCCGAATTAAATACAAAAGGCACAATGCCGACTTAAGTGCAAGAAGACTGACTCTTCCTACTGTCTATGTTTTAAACCATTTCTGTGACACTAGTTATAGAGTCCGATGCGTCACTTCAGGTTTACTGTATCCCTTTGACCTTCTTATTGTCGATGAAACACAAAAATTGCATCAGAAATAAATACAAAAGGCACAATGCCGACTTAAGTACAAGAGGACTGACGCTGCTTACAGTCTATGTTTTGAACCATTCCTGTGACACTAGGTATAGATTCCGATGCTTCACTTCAGGTTTACTGTATCCCTTGTACCTTCTTATTGACGATGCAACACAGAAATTGCATCGGAATTAAATACAAAAGGCACAATGGTGACTTAAGTACATGAAGACCGACTCTTCTTATTAACAAAGATTTGAACCACTCCTGTGACACTAGTTATAGATTCCAATGCTTCACTTCAGGTTTACTGTATCCCTTGGACATTCTTATTGGCGATGAAACACAGAAATTGTATCGGAATTAAATACAAAAGGCACAATGCCGACTTAAGTGCAAGAAGACTGACTCTTCTTACTGTCTATGATTTGAACCATTCCTGTGACACTAGTTATAGATTCCGATGCTTCACTCCAGGTTTACTATATCCCTTGGACCTTCTTCATGACGATGAAACACAGAAATTGCATCGGAATTAAATATAAAAGGCACAATGCCGACTTAAGGACAAGAAGACTGACTCTTCTTACTGACTATGTTTGAACCATTCCTGTGACAATAGTTATTGATACCGATGCTTCACTTTAGGTTTACTGCATCCCTCTGACCTTCTTATTGACGATGAAACTCAGAAATTGCATCGGAGTTAAATACAAAAGCCACAATGCTGAATTAACTACAAGAAGACTGACTCTTTTTACTGTCTATGTTTTGAACCATTCCATTGACACTAGTTATAGATTCCGATGCTTCACTCCAGGTTTATTGTATCCCTTGGACCTTCTTATTGACGATGAAACACAGAAATTGCATCGGAATTAAATACAAAAGGCACAATGCCGACTTAAGTACATGAAGACCGACTCTTCTTACTGTCTAGGATTTGAACCATTCTCTGTGACACTAGTTATAGATTCCGGTGCTACACTCCAGGTTTACTGTATCCCTTGGACCTTCTTATTGACGATGAAACACAGAAATTGCAACGGAATTAAATACACAATGCACAATGCCGACTTAAGTACAAGAAGACTGACTCTTCCTGCTGTCTATGTTTTGAACCATTCCTGTGACACTAGTTTTGGATTCCGATGCTTCACTTTCGGTTTACTGTATCCCACTGACCTTCTTATTGACGATGAAACACAGAAATTGCATCGGAATTAAATACAAAAGGCACAATGCCGACTTAAGTACAAGAAGACTGACTCTTCCTACTGTCTATGTTTTGAACCATTCCTGTGACACTAGTTATAGTTTCAGATGCTTCACTTCAGGTTTATTGTATCCCTCTGACCTTATTGACGATGAAACACAGAAATTGCATCGGAATTAAATACAAAAGCAACAATACGGACTTAAGTACAAGAAGACTGACTCTTCTTACTGTCTATGTTTTGAACCATTCCTGTGACACTAGTTATATATTCCGATGCTTCACTTTAGGTTACTGTATCCCTTGGACCTTCTTATTGACGATGAAACACAGAAATTTCATCGGCATTAAATACAAAAGGCACAATGCCGACTTAAGTACAAGAATACTGACTCTTCTTACTGTCTATGTTTTGAACCATTCCTGTGACACTAGTTGTAGATTCCGATGCTTCACTTCAGGTTCACTGTTTCCCTTTGACCTTCTTATTGTCGATGAAACACAAAAATTGCATCGGAATTAAATACAAAAGGCACAATGCCGACTTAAGTACAAGAAGACTGACGCTGCTTACTGTCTATGTTTTGATCTATTACTGTGACACTAGTTATAGATTCCGTTGCTTCACTCCAGGTTTACTGTATCCCCTGGACCTTCTTATTGACGATGAAACACAGAAATTGGGTCGGAATTAAATACAAAAGGCACAATGCCGACTTAAGGACAAGAAGACTGACTCTTCATACTGACTATGTTTTGAACCATTCCTGTTACACTAGTTATAGATTCCGATGCTTCACTTCAGGTTTACTGTATGCCTCTGACCTTCTTATTGACGATGACACACAGAAATTGCATCGGAATTAAATAGAAAAGGCACAATGCCGACTTAAGTACAGGAAGATTGACTCTTCTTACTGTCTATGTTTTGAACCATTCCTGTGAAACTAGTTGTAGATTCCGATGCTTCACTTCAGGTTTACTGTATCCCTTGGACCTTCTTATTGACGATGAAACACAGAAATTGCATCGGAATTACTGACTCTTCCTACTGTCTTTGTTTTGAACCATTCCTGTGACACTAGCTATAGATTCCGATGCTTCACTTCAGGTTTACTGTATCCCTTGTACCTTCTTATTGACGATGTAACACAGAAATTGCATCGGAATTAAATACAAAAGGCACAATGCCGACTTAAGTACATGATGACCGACTCTTCTTATTAACAAAGATTTGAACCACTCCTGTGACACTAGTTATAGATTCCGATGCTTCACTTCAAGTTTACTGTATCCCTTGGACATTCTTATTGACGATGAAACACAGAAATTGTATCCGAATTAAATACAAAAGGCACAATGCCGACTTAAGTGCAAGAAGACTGACTCTTCTTACTGTCTATGATTTGAACCATTCCTGTGACACTAGTTATAGATTCCGATGCTTCCCTCCAGGTTTACTATATCCCTTGGACCTTCTCATTGACGATGAAACACAGAAATTGCATCGGAATTAAATACAAAAGGCACAATGCCGACTTAAGGACAAGAAGACTGACTCTTCTTACTGACTATGTTTTGAACCATTCCTGTGACAATAGTTATTGATACCGATGCTTCACTTTAGGTTTACTGCATCCCTCTGACCTTCTTTTGACGATGAAACTCAGAAATTGCATCGGAATTAAATACAAAAGCCACAATGCCGAATTAAGTACAAGAAGACTGACTCTTCTTACTGTCTATGTTTTGAACCATTCCATTGACACTAGTTATAGATTCCGATGCTTCACTCCAGGTTTATTGTATCCCTTGGACCTTCTTATTGACGATGAAACACAGAAATTGCATCGGAATTAAGTAGAAAAGGCACAATTCCGTCTTAAGTACAAGAAGACTGACTCTTCTTACTGACTATGCTTGGAACCATTTTTGTGACACTAGTTATAGATTCCGATGCTTCACTTCAGGTTTACTGTATCTTTTGGACCTTCTTATTGACGATGAAACACAGAAATTGCATCGGAATTAAATACAAAAGGCTTAAGTACATGAAGACCGACTCTTCTTCCTGTCTATGTTTTGAACCATTCCCTGTGACACTAGTTATAGATTCCGGTGCTACACTCCAGGTTTACTGTGTCCCTTGGACCTTCTTATTGACGATGAAACACAGAAATTGCATCGGAATTAAGTAGAAAAGGCACAATGCCGACTTAAGTACAAGAAGACTGACTCTTCTTACTGACTATGTTTGGAACCACTCTTGTGACACTAGTTATAGATTCCGATGCTTCACTTCAGGTTTACTGTATTTTTGGACCTTCTTATTGACGATGAAACACAGAAATTGCATCGGAATTAAATACAAAAGGCACAATGCCGACTTAAGTACATGAAGACCGACTCTTCTTACTGTCTATGATTTGAACCATTCTCTGTGACACTAGTTATAGATTCCGGTGCTACACTCCAGGTTTACTGTATCCCTTGGACCTTCTTATTGACGATGAAACACAGAAATTGCATCGGAATTAAATACAAAAGGCACAATGCCGACCTAAGGACAAGAAGATTGACTCTTCTTACAGACTATGTATTGAACCATTCCTGTGACACTAGTTATAGATTCCGATGCTTCACTTCAGGTTTACTGTATCATTTGGACCTTCTTATTGACGATGAAACACAGAAATTGCATCGGAATTAAATAGAAAAAGGCACAATGCCGACTTAAGAACAAGAAGACTGACTCTTCTTACTGTCTATGATATGAACCATTCCTGAGACACTAGTTATAGATTCCTATGCTTCACTTTAGGTTTACTGTTTCCCTTGGACCCTCTTATTGACGATGAAACACAGAAATTGCAACGGAATTAAATACACAAGGCACAATGCCGACTTAAGTACAAGAAGACTGACTCTTCCTGCTGTCTATGTTTTGAACCATTCCTGTGACACTAGTTTTGGATTCCGATGCTTCACTTTCGGTTTACTGTATCCCACTGACCTTCTTATTGACATGGAAACACAGAAATTGCATCGGCATTAAATACAAAAGGCACAATGCCGACTTAAGTACAAGAAGACTGACTCTTCCTACTGTCTATGTTTTGAACTATTCCTGTGACACTAGTAATAGAGTCCGATGCTTCACTCCAGGTTTACTGTATCCATTGGACATTCTTACAGACGATGAAACACAGAAATTGCATCGGAATTAAATACAAAAGGCACAATGCCGACTTAAGTACAAGAAGACTGACTCTTCTTACTGTCTATGCTTTGTACCATTCCTGTGACACTAGTTATAGTTTCCGATGCTACACTCCAGGTTTACTGTATCCCCTGGACCTTCTTATTGACGATGAAACTCAGAAATTGGGTCGGAATTAAATACAAAAGGCACAATGCCGACTTAAGGACAAGAAGACTGACTCTTCATACTGACTATGTTTTGAACCATTCCTGTGACACTAGTTATAGATTCCGATGCTTCACTTCAGGTTTACTGTATGCCTCTGACCTTCTTATTGACGATGAAAAACAGAAATTGCATCGGAATTAAATAGAAAAGGCACAATGCCGACTTAAGTACAGGAAGACTGACTCTTCTTACTGTCTATGTTTTGAACCATTCCTGTGAAACTCGTTGTAGATTCCGATGCTTCACTTCAGGTTTACTGTATCCCTTGGACCCTCTTATTGACGATGATATACAGAAATTGCATCGGAATTACTGACTCTTCCTACTGTCTTAGTTTTGAACCATTCCTGTGACACTAGCTATAGATTCCGATGCTTCACTCCAGGTTTACTGTATCCCTTGTACCTTCTTATTGACGATGTAACACAGAAATTGCATCGGAATTAAATACAAAAGGCACAATGCCGACTTAAGTACTTGAAGACCGACTCTTCTTATTAACAAAGATTTGAACCACTCCTGTGACAGTAGTTATAGATTCCGATGCTTCACTTCAGGTTTACTGTATCCCTTGGACATTCTTATTGACGATGAAACACAGAAATTGTATCGGATTTAAATACAAAAGGCACAATCCCGACTTAAGTGCAAGAAGACTGACTCTTCTTACTGTCTATGATTTGAACCATTCCTGTGACACTAGTTATAGATTCCGATGCTTCCCTCCAGGTTTACTATATCCCTTGGACCTTCTCATTGACGATGAAACACACAAATTGCATCGGAATTAAATACAAAAGGCACAATGCCGACTTAAGGACAAGAAGACTGACTATTCTTACTGACTATGCTTTGAACCATTCCTGTGACAATAGTTATTGATACCGATGCTTCACTTTAGGTTTACTGCACCCCTCTGACCTTCTTTTGACGATGAAACTCAGAAATTGCATCGGAATTAAATACAAAAGGTACAATGCCGAATTAAGTACAAGAAGACTGACTCTCCTTACTGTCTATGTTTTGAACCATTCCATTGCCACTAGTTATAGTTTCCGATGCTTGACTCTAGGTTTATTGTATCCCTTGGACCTTCTTATTGACGATGAAACACAGAAATTGCATCGGAATTAAGTAGAAAAGGCACAATGCCGACTTAAGTACAAGAAGACTGACTCTTCTTACTGACTATGTTTGGAACCACTCTAGTGACACTAGTTATAGATTCCGATGCTTCACTTCAGGTTTACTGTATTTTTGGACCTTCTTATTGACGATGAAACACAGAAATTGCATCGGAATTAAATACAAAAGGCACAATGCCGACTTAAGTACATGAAGACCGACTCTTCTTACTGTCTATGATTTGAACCATTCTCTGTGACACTAGTTATAGATTCCGGTGCTACACTCCAGGTTTACTGTATCCCTTGGACCTTCTTATTGACGATGAAACACAGAAATTGCATCGGAATTAAATACAAAAGGCACAATGCCGACCTAAGGACAAGAAGACTGACTCTTCTTACAGACTATGTTTTGAACCATTCCTGTGACACTAGTTATAGTTTCCGATGCTTCACTTCAGGTTTACTGTATCATTTTGACCTTCTTATTGACGATGAAACACAGAAATTGCATCGGAATTAAATAGAAAAGGCACAATGCCGACTTAAGAACAAGAAGACTGACTCTTCTTACTGTCTATGATTTGAACCATTCCTGAGACACTAGTTATAGATTCCTATGCTTCACTTTAGGTTTACTGTATCCCTTGGACCCTCTTATTGACGATGAAACACAGAAATTGCAACGGAATTAAATACACAAGCCACAATGCCGACTTAAGTACAAGAAGACTGACTCTTCCTGCTGTCTATGTTTTGAACCATTCCTGTGACACTAGTTTTGGATTCCGATGCTTCACTTTCGGTTTACTGTATCCCACTGACCTTCTTATTGACGATGAAACACAGAAATTGCATCGGCATTAAATACAAAAGGCACAATGCCGACTTAAGTACAAGAAGACTGACTCTTCCTACTGTCTATGTTTTTGAACTATTCCTGTGACACTAGTAATAGAGTCCGATGCTTCACTTCTGGTTTACTGTATCCCTTGGACCCTCTTATTGACGATGAAACACAGAAATTGCATCGTAATTAAATACAAAAGGCACAATGCCGACTTAAGTACAAGAAGACTGACTCTTCCTACTGTCTATGTTTTGAACCATTCCCGTGACACGAGTTATAGATTCCGATGCTTCACTTCAGGTTTACTGTATCCCTTGGACCTTCTAGTTGACGATGAAACACAGAAATTGCTTCGGAATTAAATACAAAAGACACAATGCCGACTTAAGTGCAAGAAGACTGACTCTTCTTACTCTCTATGTTTTGAACCATTCCTGTGACACTAGTTATAGATTCCGATGCTTCACTCCAGGTTTACTGTATCCATTGGACATTCTTACAGACGATGAAACACAGAAAATGCATCGGAATTAAATACAAAAGGCACAATGCCGACTTAAGTACAAGAAGACTGACTCTTCTTACTGTCTATGCTTTATACCATTCCTGTGACACTAGTTATAGTTTCCGATGCTACACTCCAGGTTTACTGTATCCCTAGGACTTTCTTATTGACAATGAAACACAGAAATTGCATGGGAATTGAATACAAAAGGCACAATGCCGACTTAAGTACAAGAAGACTGACTCTTCTTACTGACTATATTTTGATCCATTCCTGTGACACTAGTTATAGATTCCGATGCTTCACTTCAGGTTTACTGTATCTCTTTGACCTTCATATTGACGATGAAACACAGAAATTGGATCGGAATTAAATAGAAAAGGCACAATGCCGACTTAAGTACAAGAAGACTGACTCTTCTTACTGTCTATGTTTTGAACCATTCCTGTTACACTAGTTGTAGATTCCGATGTTTCACTTCAGGTTTACTGTATCCCTTGGACCTTTTTATGGACGATGAAACACAGAAATTGCATCGGAATTAAATAGAAAAGGCACAATGTCGACTTAAGTACCAGAACACTGACTCTTCCTACTGTCTATGATTTGAACCATTCCTGTGACACTAGTTGTAGATTCCGATGCTTCACTTCAGGTTTACTGTTTCCCTTTGACCTTCTTATTGTCGATGAAACACAAAAATTGCATCGGAATTAAATACAAAAGGCACAATGCCGACTTAAGTACAAGAAGACTGACGCTGCTTACAGTCTATGTTTTGAACCATTCCTGTGACACTAGTTATAGATTCCGTTGCTTCACTCCAGGTTTACTGTATCCCCTGGACCTTCTTATTGACGATGAAACACAGAAATTGGGTCGGAATTAAATACAAAAGGCACAATGCCGACTAAAGGACAAGAAGACTGACTCTTCATACTGACTATGTTTTGAACCATTCCTGTGACACTAGTTGTAGATTCCGATGCTTCACTTCAGGTTTACTGTATCCCTTGGACCTTCTTATTGACGATGAAACACAGAAATTGCATCGGAATTACTGACTCTTCCTACTGTCTTAGTTTTGAACCATTCCTGTGACACTAGCTATAGATTCCGATGCTTCACTCCAGGTTTACTGTATCCCTTGTACCTTCTTATTGACGATGTAACACAGAAATTGCATCGGAATTAAATACAAAAGGCACAATGCCGACTTAAGTACATGAAGACCGACTCTTCTTATTAACAAAGATTTGAACCACTCCTGTGACACTAGTTATAGATTCCGATGCTTCACTTCAGGTTTACTGTATCCCTTGGACATTCTTATTGACGATGAAACACAGAAATTGCATCGGAATTAAATACAAAAGGCACAATGCCGACTTAAGTACATGAAGACCGACTCTTCTTATTAACAAAGATTTGAACCACTCCTGTGACACTAGTTATAGATTCCGATGCTTCCCTCCAGGTTTACTATATCCCTTGGACCATCTCATTGACGATGAAACACCGAAATTGCATCGGAATTAAATACAAAAGGCACAATGCCGAATTAAGTACAAGAAGACTGACTCTCCTTACTGTCTATGTTTTGAACCATTCCATTGCCACTAGTTATAGATTCCGATGCTTGACTCTAGGTTTATTGTATCCCTTGGACCTTCTTATTGACGATGAAACACAGAAATTGCATCGGAATTAAGTAGAAAAGGCACAATGCTGACTTAAGTACAAGAAGACTGACTCTTCTTACTGACTATGTTTGGAACCATTTTTGTGACACTAGTTATAGATTCCGATGCTTCACTTCAGGTTTACTGTATCTTTTATACCTTCTTATTCACGATGAAACACAGAAATTGCATCGGAATTAAATACAAAAGGCACAATGCCGACTTAAGTACATGAAGACCGACTCTTCTTACTGTCTAGGTTTTGAACCATTCCCTGTGACACTAGTTATAGATTCCGGTGCTGCACTCCAGATTTACTGTATCCCTTGGATCTTCTTATTGACGATGAAACACAGAAATTGCAACGGAATTAAATACAAAAGGCACAATGCCGACCTACGGACAAGAAGACTGACTCTTCTTACAGACTATGAATTGAACCATTCCTGTGACACTAGTTATAGATTCCTATGCTTCACTTCAGGTTTACTGTATCATTTGGACCTTCTTATTGACGATGAAACACAGAAATTGCAACGAAATTAAATAAACCAGGCACAATGCCAACTTAAGTACAAGAAGACTGACTCTTCCTGCTGTCTATGATTTGAACCATTCCTGTGACACTAGTTTTCGATTCCGATGCTTCACTTTAGGTTTACTGTATCCCTCTGACCTTCTTATTGACGATGAGACACAAAGATTGCATTGGAATTAAATAGAAAAGGCACAATGCCGACTTAAGTACAAGAAGACTGACTCTCCTTACTGTCTATGTTTTGAACCATTCCTGTGACACTAGTTATAGATTCCTATGCTTCACTTTAGGTTTACTGTATCCCTTGTTCCTTCTTATTGACGATGAAACACAGTAATTGCATCGGAATTAAATACAAAAGGCACAATGCCGACTTATGTACAAGAGACTGACTCTTCTTACTGACTATGTTTTGAACCATTCCTGTGACACTAGTTATAGATTCCGATGCTTCACTTCTGGTTTACTGTATCCCTCTGACCTTCTTATTGCCGATGAAACACAGAAATTGCATCGGAATTAAATAGTAAAGGCACAATGCCGACTTAAGTACAAGAAGACTGACTCTTCTTACTGACTATGTTTGAACCATTCCTGTGACACTAGTTATAGATTCCGATGCTTCGCTTCAGGTTTACTGTATCCCTTGGACCTTCTTATTGACGATGAAACACAGAAATTGCATCGGAATTAAATACAAAAGGCCCACTGCCGACTAAAGTACATGAAGACTGACACTTCTTACTGACTATGTTTTGAACCATTCCTGTGCCACTACTTATAGATTCCGATGCTTCACTTCAGGTTTACTGTATCCCTTGGACCTTCTTATTGACGTTGAAACACAGAAATTGCATCTGAATTAAATACAAAAGGCACAATGCCAACTTAAGTACTGTCTATGTTTTGAACCATTCCTGTGACACTAGTTATAGATTCCGATGCTTCACTCCAGGTTTACTGTATCCCTTGGACCTACTTATTGATGATGAAACACAGAAATTGCATCGGAATTAAATACAAAAGGCACAATGCCGGCATAGGCACATGAAGACTGACTCTTCTTACTGTCTATGGTTTGAACCATTCCTGTGATACTAGTTATAGATTCCGATGCTACACTCCATGTTTACTGTATCCCTTGGACCTTCATATTGACGATGAAACACAGAAATTGCATCGGAATTAAATACAAAAGGCACAATGCCGACTTAAGGTTAAAAAGACTGACTCTTCTAACTGACTATGTTTTGAACCATTCCTGTGACGATAGTTATATATTCTGATGCTTCACTTCTGATTCACTATATCCCTCTGACCTTCTTATTGACGATGAAACACAGAAATCGCATCGTAATTAAATACTAAAGGCACAATGCCGACTTAAGTATAAGAAGACTGACTCTTCTTCCTGTCTATGTTTTGAACCATTCCTGTGACACTAGTTACAGATTCCGATGCTTCACTTCAGGTTTACTGTATCCTTTGGACCTTCTTATTGGCGATGAAGCACAGAAATTGCATCGGAATTAAGTAGAAAAGGCACAATGCCGACTTAAGTACAAGAAGAATGTATCTTCTTACTGTCTATGTTTTGAACCATTCCTGTGACACTAATTATAGATTCCGATGCTTCACTCCAGGTTAACTGTATCCCTTCGACAATCTTATTGGCGATGAAACACAGAAATTGCATCGGAATTACATACAAAAGGCACAATGCCGACATAAGGACAAGAAGAGTGACTCTTCTTACTGACTATGTTTTGAACCATTCCTGTGGCACTTGTTATAGATTGCGATTATTAACTTCAGGTTTACTGTATCCCTCTGACCTTCTAATTGACGATGAAACACAGTATTTGCACCGGAATTAAATACAAAAGGCTCAATGCCGAACTAAGTACAAGAAGACTGACTCTACTTACTGTCTATTTTTTGAACCATTCCATTGACACTAGTTATAGATTCCGATGCTTCACTCCAGGTTTACTGTATCCCTTGGACTTTCTTATTGACGATGAAACACAGAAATTGCATCGGAATTAAATACAAGTGGCACAATGCCGACTTATACAGAAGAAGACTGTCTCTTAATACTGTCTATGTTTTGAACCATTCCTGTGACACTAGTTATAGATTCCGATGCCTCACTTCAGGTTTACTATATCCCTTGGACCTTCTTATTGACGATGAAACACAGAAATTGCATCGGAATTAAATACAAAACGCACAAGGCCGACTTAAGTACATGAAGACTGACTCTTCTTACTGACTATGTTTTGAACCATACCTGTGACACTAGTTACAGATTCCGATGCTTCACTTCAGGTTTACTGTATCCCTTGAACCTTCTTATTGACGATGAAACACAGAAATTGCATCGGAATTAAATACAAAACGCACAATGCCGACATAGGTACATGACGACTGACTCTTCTTACTGTCTATGTTTTGAACCATTCCTGTGACACTAGTTACAGATTCCGATGCTTGACTTCAGGTTTACTGTATCCCTTGGACCTTCTTATTGACGATGAAACACAGAAACAGCATCGGAATTTAATACAAAAGGCACAATGCCGACTCAAGTACAAGGAGACTGACTCTCTTACTGTATATGCTTTAAACCATTCCAGTGACACTAGTTATAGTTTCCGATGCTTCACTGCAGGTTTACTGTATCCCTCTGACCTTCTTATTGACGATGAAACACAGAAATTGCATCGGAATGAAATACAAAAGGCAAAATGCCGGCTTAAGTACAAGACGACTGACTCTTCCTACTGTCTATGTTTTGAACCATTCCTGTGACCGTAGTTATAGATTCCGATGTTTCACTTCAGGTTTACTTTATCCCTCTGACCTTATTCACGATGAAACACAGAAATTGCATCCGAATGAAATACAAAAGGAACTATACCGATTTAAGTACAAGAAGACTGACTCTTCTTAATGTCTATGTCTTGAACCATTCCTGTGACACTAGTTATTGATTCCGATGCTTCACTTCAGATTTACTGTATCATTTTGAACTTCTTATTGGCGATGAAACACAGATATTACATCGGAATCAAATACAAAAAGCATAATGCCGACTTAAGTACAAAAAGTCTGACTCTTCTTGCTGACTGTGTTTTGAACCATTCCTGTGCCACTAGTTATAGATTCCGATGCTTCACTTCAGGTTTACTGTATCCCTCTGACCTTATTCACGATAAAACACAGAAATTGCATCGGAAATAAATACAAGAGGCACAATACCGACTGACTCTTCTTACTGTCTATGTTTTGAACAATTCCTGTGACACTAGTTATATATTCCGATGCTTCACTTCAGGTTTACTGTATGCCTCTGACCTCCTTATTGACGATGAAACACAGAATTAGCATCGGAATTAAATACGAAAGGCACAATGCTGACTTAAGTACTACAAAACTGACTCTTCTTACTGTCTATGTTTTGAACCATTCATGTGACACTAGTTATAGATTCCGATGCTTCACTTGAGGTTTACATTATCCCTCTGACCTTCTTATTGACGATGAAACTTAGAAATTGCATCGGAATTAAATAGAAAAGGCAGAATGCCGAATTAAGTACAAGAAGAATGTATCTTCTTACTGTCTATGTTTTGAACCATTCCTGTGACACTAATTATAGATTCCGATGCTTCACTCCAGGTTAACTGTATCCCTTGGACAATCTTATTGGCGATGAAACACAGAAATTGCATCGGAATTACATACAAAAGGCACAATGCCGACATAAGGACAAGAAGAGTGACTCTTCTTACTGACTATGTTTTGAACCATTCCTGTGGAACTAGTTATAGATTGCGATTATTAACTTCAGGTTTACTGTATCCCTCTGACCTTCTAATTGACGATGAAACACAGTATTTGCACCGGAATTAAATACAAAAGGCTCAATGCCGAACTAAGTACAAGAAGACTGACTCTACTTACTGTCTATTTTTTGAACCATTCCATTGACACTAGTTATAGATTCCGATGCTTCACTCCAGGGGTACTGTATCCCTTGGACTTTCTTATTGACGATGAAACACAGAAATTGCATCGGAATTAAATACAAAAGGCACAATGCCGGCATAGGCACATAAAGACTGACTCTTCTTACTGTCTATGGTTTGAACCATTCCTGTGATACTAGTTATAGATTCCGATGCTACACTCCATGTTTACTGTATCCCTTGGACCTTCATATTGACGATGAAACACAGAAATTGCATCGGAATTAAATACAAAAGGCACAATGCCGACTTAAGGTTAAAAAGACTGACTCTTCTAACTGACTATGTTTTGAACCATTCCTGTGACGATAGTTATATATTCTGATGCTTCACTTCAGGTTCACTATATCCCTCTGACCTTCTTATTGACGATGAAACACAGAAATCGCATCGTAATTAAATACTAAAGGCACAATGCCGACTTAAGTATAAGAAGACTGACTCTTCTTCCTGTCTATGTTTTGAACCATTCCTGTGACACTAGTTACAGATTCCGATGCTTCACTTCAGGTTTACTGTATCCTTTGGACCTTCTTATTGGCGATGAAGCACAGAAATTGCATCGGAATTAAGTAGAAAAGGCACAATGCCGACTTAAGTACAAGAAGAATGTATCTTCTTACTGTCTATGTTTTGAACCATTCCTGTGACACTAATTATAGATTCCGATGCTTCACTCCAGGTTAACTGTATCCCTTGGACCATCTTATTGGCGATGAAACACAGAAATTGCATCGGAATTATATACAAAAGGCACAATGCCGACATAAGGATAAGAAGAGTGACTCTTCTTACTGACTATGTTTTGAACCATTCCTGTGGCACTAGTTATAGATTGCGATTATTAACTTCAGGTTTACTGTATCCCTCTGACCTTCTAATTGACGATGAAACACAGTATTTGCACCGGAATTAAATACAAAAGGCTCAATGCCGAACTAAGTACAAGAAGACTGACTCTACTTACTGTCTATTTTTTGAACCATTCCATTGACACTAGTTATAGATTCCGATGCTTCACTCCAGGTTTACTGTATCCCTTGGACTTTCTTATTGACGATGAAACACAGAAATTGCATCGGAATTAAATACAAGTGGCACAATGCCGACTTATACAGAAGAAGACTGTCTCTTAATACTGTCTATGTTTTGAACCATTCCTGTGACACTAGTTATAGATTCCGATGCGTCACTTCAGGTTTACTATATCCCTTGGACCTTCTTATTGACGATGAAACACAGAAATTGCATCGGAATTAAATACAAAACGCACAAGGCCGACTTAAGTACATGAAGACTGACTCTTCTTACTGACTATGTTTTGAACCATACCTGTGACACTAGTTACAGATTCCGATGCTTTACTTCAGCTTTACTGTATCCCTTGAACCTTCTTATTGACGATGAAACACAGAAATTGCATCGGAATTAAATACAAAACGCACAATGCCGACATAGGTACATGACGACTGACTCTTCTTACTGTCTATGTTTTGAACCATTCCTGTGACACTAGTTACAGATTCCGATGCTTGACTTCAGGTTTACTGTATCCCTTGGACCTTCTTATTGACGATGAAACACAGAAACAGCATCGGAATTTAATACAAAAGGCACAATGCCGACTCAAGTACAAGGAGACTGACTCTCTTACTGTCTATGCTTTAAACCATTCCAGTGACACTAGTTATAGTTTCCGATGCTTCACTGCAGGTTTACTGTATCCCTCTGACCTTCTTATTGACGATGAAACACAGAAATTGCATCGGAATGAAATACAAAAGGCAAAATGCCGGCTTAAGTACAAGACGACTGACTCTTCCTACTGTCTATGTTTTGAACCATTCCTGTGACCGTAGTTATAGATTCCGATGTTTCACTTCAGGTTTACTTTATCCCTCTGACCTTATTCACGATGAAACACAGAAATTGCATCCGAATGAAATACAAAAGGAACTATACCGATTTAAGTACAAGAAGACTGACTCTTCTTAATGTCTATGTCTTGAACCATTCCTGTGACACTAGTTATTGATTCCGATGCTTCACTTCAGATTTACTGTATCATTTTGAACTTCTTATTGGCGATGAAACACAGATATTACATCGGAATCAAATACAAAAAGCATAATGCCGACTTAAGTACAAAAAGTCTGACTCTTCTTGCTGACTGTGTTTTGAACCATTCCTGTGCCACTAGTTATAGATTCCGATGCTTCACTTCAGGTTTACTGTATCCCTCTGACCTTATTCACGATAAAACACAGAAATTGCATCGGAAATAAATACAAGAGGCACAATACCGACCGACTCTTCTTACTGTCTATGTTTTGAACAATTCCTGTGACACTAGTTATATATTTCGATGCTTCACTTCAGGTTTACTGTATGCCTCTGACCTCCTTATTGACGATGAAACACAGAATTAGCATCGGAATTAAATACGAAAGGCACAATGCTGACTTAAGTACTACAAAACTGACTCTTCTTACTGTGTATGTTTTGAAGCATTCATGTGACACTAGTTATAGATTCCGATGCTTCACTTGAGGTTTACATTATCCCTCTGACCTTCTTATTGACGATGAAACTTAGAAATTGCATCGGAATTAAATAGAAAAGGCAGAATGCCGAATTAAGTACAAGAAGACTGACTCTTCTTACGGTCTACGTTTTGATCCATTCCTGTGACACTAGTTATAGATTCCGATGCTTCACTTCAGGATTACTGTATCCCTCTGACCTTCTTATTGACGATGAAACACAGAAATTGCCTGGGAATTAAATACAAAAAGCACAATGCCGACTTAAGTACAAGAAGACTGACTTTTCTTACTGACTATGTTTGAACAATTCCTGTGACACTAGTTATAGATTCCGATGCTTCACTTCAGGTTTACTGTTTGCCTCTGACCTTCTTATTGACGATGAAACACAGAATTTGCATCGGAATTATATACAAAAGGGACAATACCGACTTAAGGACAAGAAGACTGACTCTTCTTACTGACTATGTTTTGAACCATTCCTGTGACACTAGTAATAGATTCCGATGCTTCACTTCAGGTTTACTATATCCCTCTGACCTTCTTATTGACGATGAAACACAGAAATTGCACTGGAATTAAATAAAAAAGGCACAATGCCGACTTAAGGACATGAAGACTGACTCTTCTTACTGTCTATGTTTTGAACCATTCCATTGACACTAGTTATAGATTCCGATGCTTCACTCCAGGTTTACTGTATCCCTTTTAAATTCTTATTGACGATGAAACACTGAAATTGCATCGGAATTAAATACAAAAGGCAAAATGCCGGCTTAAGTAAAAGAAGACTGACTCTTCCTACTGTCTATGTTTTGAACCATTCCTGTGACACTAGTTATAGATTCCGATGCTTCACTTCAGGTTTACTGTATCCCTCTGACCTTATTCACGATGAAACACAGAAATTGCATCGGAATGAAATACAAAAGGAACTATACCGACTTAAGTACAAGAAGACTGACTCTTCTTAATGTCTATGATTTGAACCATTCCTGTGACACTAGTTATTGATTCCGATGCTTCACTTCAGGTTTACTGTATCATTTTGAACTTCTTATTGACGGTGAAACACAGAAATTACATCGGAATCAAATACAAAAAGCATAATGCCGACTTAAGTACAAAAAGACTGACTCTTCTTACTGACTATGTTTTGAACCATACCTGTGCCACTAGTTATAGATTCCGATGCTTCACTTCAGGTTTACTGTATCCCTCTGACCTTATTCACGATGAAACACAGAAATTGCATCGGAATTAAATACAAAAGTCACAATACCGACTGACTCTTCTTACTGTCTATGTTTTGAACAATTCCTGTGCCACTAGTTATAGATTACGATGCTTTACTTTAGGTTTACTGTATGCCTCTGACCTTCTTATTGACGATGAAACACAGAATTTGCATCGGAATTAATTACAAAAGGCACAATGCCGACTTAAGTACCAGAAAACTGACTCTTCTTACTGTCTATCTTTTGAACCATTCATGTGACATAAGTTATAGATTCCGATGCTTCACTCATGTTTACTGTATCCCTCGTACACTCTTATTGACGATGAAACATAGAAATTGCATCGGAATTAAATACAAAAGGCACAATGCTGACTTAAGTACAAGAAAACTGACTCTTCTTACTGTCTATGTTTTGAACCATTCAAGTGACACTAGTTATAGATTCCGACGCTTCACTTGAGGTTTACATTATCCCTCTGAACTTCTTATTGACGATGAAACACAGAAATTGCATCGGAATTAAATAGAAAAGGCACAATGCCGAATTAAGTACAAGAAGACTGACTCTTCTTACTGTCTATGTTTTGAACCATTGCTGTGACACTAATTACAGATTCCGATGCTTCACTTCAGGTTTGCTGTATCCCTCTGACCTTATTCACGATGAAACACAGAAATTGCATCGGAATTAAATACAAAAGGCACAATACCGACTGACTCTTCTTACTGTCTATGTTTTGAACATTTCCTGTGTCACTAGTTATAGATTCCGATGCTTCACTTCAGGTTTACTGTATGCCTCTGACCTTCTTATTGACGATGAAACACAGAATTTGCATCGGAATTAATTACAAAAGGCACAATGCCGACTTAAGTACCAGAAAACTGAATCATCTTACTGTCAATCTTTTGAACCATTCATGTGACACAAGTTATTGATTCCGATGCTTCACTTCATGTTTACTGTATCCCTCGTACATTCTTATTGACGATGAAACATAGAAATTGCATCGGAATTAAATACAAAAGGCACTATGCTGACTTAAGGACAAGAAGACTGACTCTTCTTACTGACTATGTTTTGAACCATTCCTGTGACACTAGTTATTGATTCCGATGCTTCAGTCCAGGTTTACTGTATCCCTTTGACCTTCTTATTGACGATGAAACACAGAAATTGCATCGGAATTAAATACAAAAGGCAGAATGCCGACTTAAGTACAAGATGACTGACTCTTCTTAGTGTCTATGTTTTGAACCATTCCATTGACACTTGTTATAGATTCCGATGCTTCACGCCAGGTTTTCTGTATCCCTTGGACCTTCTTATTGACGATGAAACACTGAAATTGCATCGGAATTAAATACAAAAGGCACAATGCTGACTTAAGGACCAGAAGACTGACTCTTCTTACTGACTATGTTTTGAACCATTCCTGTGCCACTAGTTATAGATTCCGATGCTTCACTTCAGGTTTACTGGATCCCTCTGACCTTATTGACGATAAAACACAGAAATTGCATCGGAAATAAATACAAAAGGCACATTTCCGACTGACTCTTCTTACTGTCTATGTTTTGAACCATTCCTGTGACACAAATTATAGATTCCGATGCTTCACTTCAGGTTTACTGTATCCCTCTGACATTCTTATTGAGGATGAAACATTGAAATTGCATCGGAATTAAATACAAAAGGCACAATGCTGACTTAAGTACAACAAAACTGACTCTTGTTACAGTCTATGTTTTGAACCATTCATGTGACACTAGTTACAGATTCCGATGCTTCACTTGAGGTTTACATCATCCCTCTGACCTTCTTATTGACGTTGAAACTTAGAAATTGCATCGGAATTAAATAGAAAATGCAGAATGCCGAATTAAGTACAAGAAGACTGACTCTTCTTACTGTCTACGTTTTGAACCATTCCTGTGACACTAGTTATAGATTCCGATGCTTCACTTCAGGTTTACTGTATCCCTCTGACCTTCTTATTGACGATGAAACACAGAAATTGCCTCGGAATTAAATACAAAAAGCACAATGCCGACTTAAGTACAAGAATGCTGACTTTTCTTACTGACTATGTTTTGAACAATTCCTGTGACACTAGTTATAGATTCCAATGCTTCACTTCAGGTTTACTATATCCCTCTGACCTTCTTATTGACGATGAAACACAGAAATTGCACCGGAATTAAATAGAAAAGGCACAATGCCGACTTCAGGACATGAAGACTGACTCTTCTTACTGTCTATGTTTTGAACCATTCCATTGACACTAGTTATAGATTCAGATGCTTCACTCCAGGTTTACTGTATCCCTTTTAAATTCTTATTGACGATGAAACACTGAAATTGCATCGGATTTAAATACAAAAGGCAAAATCCCGGCTTAAGTAAAAGAAGACTGACTCTTCCTACTGTCTATGTTTTGAACCATTCCTGTGACACTAGTTATAGATTCCGATGCTTCACTTCAGGTTTACTGTATCCCTCTGACCTTATTCACGATGAAACACAGAAATTGCATCGGAATGAAATACAAAAGGAACAATACCGACTTATGTACAAGAAGACTGACTCTTCTTAATGTCTATGTTTTGAACCATTCCTGTGACACTAGTTATTGATTCCGAGGCATCACTTCAGGTTTACTGTATCATTTTGAACTTCTTATTGTCGGTGAAACACAGAAATTACATCGGAATCAAATACAGAAAGCATAATGCCGAGTTAAGTACAAAAAGACTGACTCTTCTTACTGACTATGTTTTGAACCATTCCTGTGCCACTAGTTATAGATTCCGATGCTTCACTTGAGATTTACTGTATCCCTCTGACCTCATTCACGATGAAACAAAGAAATTTCATCGGAATTAAATACAAAAGGCACAATACCGACTGACTCTTCTTACTGTCTATGTTTTGAACAATTCCTGTGTCAATAGTTATAGATTCCGATGCTTCACTTCAGGTTTACTGTATGCCTCTGACCTTCTTATTGACGATGAAACACAGAATTTGCATCGGAAATAATTACAAAAGGTACAATGCCGACTTAAGTACCAGAAAACTGACTCTTCTTACTGTCTATCTTTTGAACCAATCATGTGACACAAGTTATAGATTCCGATGCTTCACTTCATGTTTACTGTATCCCTCGTACATTCTTATTTACGATGAAACATAGAAATTGCATCGGAATTAAATACAAAAGGCACAATGCTGACTTAAGTACAAGAAAACTGACTCTTCTTACTGTCTATTTTTTGAACCATTCATGTGACACTAGTTATAGATTCCGACGCCTCACTTGAGGTTTACATTATCCCTCTGAACTTCTTATTGACGATGAAATACAGAAATTGCATCGGAATTAAATAGAAAAGGCACAATGCCGAATTAAGTACAAGAAGACTGACTCTTCTTGCTGTCTATGTTTTGAACCATTCCTGTGACACTAATTACAGATTCCGATGCTGCACTTCAGGTTTGCTGTATCCCTCTGACCTTATTCACGATGAAACATAGAAATTGCATCTTAATTAAATACAAAAGGCAGAATGCCGACTTAAGTACAAGATGACTGACTCTTCTTAGTGTCTATGTTTTGAACCATTCCATTGACACTTGTTGTAGATTCCGATGCTTCACGCCAGGTTTTCTGTATCCCTTGGACCTTCTTATTGTCAATGAAACACTGAAATTGCATCGGAATTAAATACTAAAGGCACAATGCCGACTTATGGAAAAGAAGACTGACTCTTCTTACTGACTATGTTTTGAACCATTCCTGTGACACTAGTTATTGATTCCGATGTTTCACTTCAGGTTTACTGTATCATTTTGAACTTCTCATTGACGATGAAACACAGAAATTACATCGGAATCAAATACAAAAAGCATAATGCCGACTTAAGTACACAAAGACTGACTCTTCTTACTGACTATCTTTTGAACTATTCCTGTGCCACTAGTTATAGATTCCGATGCTTCACTTCAGGTTTACTGTATCCCTCTGACCTTATTCACGATGAAACACAGAAATTGCATCGGAATTAAATACAAAAGGCACAATACCGACTGACTCTTCTTACTGTCTCTGTTTTGAACAATTCCTGCGACACTAGTTATAGATTCCGATGCTTCACTTCAGGTTTACTGTATCCCTCTGACATTCTTATTGACGATGAAACATAGAAATTGCATCGGAAATAAATACAAAAGGCACAATGCATACTTAAGTACAAGAAAACTGACTCTTCTTACTGTCTATGTTTTGAACCATTCCTGTGACACTAGTTATAAATTCCGATGCTTGACTTCAGTTTACTGTATCCCTTGGACCTTCTTATTGACGATGAAACACAGAAATAGCATCGGAATTTAATACAAAAGGGACAATGCCGACTCAAGTTCAAGAAGACTGACTCTTCTTACTGTCTATGTTTTGAAACATTCCTGTGACACTAGTTATAGATTCCGATGCTTCACTTCAGGTTTACTGTATCCCTCTGACTTCCGTATTGACGATGAAACACAGAAGTTGCACCTGAATTAAATACAAAAGGCACAATGCTCACTTAAGGACAAGAAGACTGACTCTTCTTACTGACTATGTTTTGAACCATTATGTGACACTAGTTATCGATTCCGATGCTTCACTTCAGGTTTACTGTATCCCTCTGACCGTCGTATTGACGATGAAACACAGAAATTGCATCGGAATTAAACACAAAAGGCACAATTCCGACTGAAGTACAAGAAGACTGACTCTTCTTACTGACTATGCTTTGAACCATTTCTGTGACACTAGTTATAGATTCCAATGCTTCACTTCAGGGTTACTGTATCCCTCTGACCTTCTTATTGACGATGAAACACAGAAATTGCATCGGAATTTATTACAAAAGGCAGAATGCCGACTTAAGTACAAGATGACTGACTGTTCTTACTGTCTATGTTTTGAACCATTCCATTGACACTTGTTATAGATTCCAATGCTTCACGCCAGGTTTACTGTATCCTTTGGACCTTCTTATTGACGATGAAACACTGAAATTGCATCGGAATTAAACACAAAAGGCACAATGCCGACTTAAGGAGAAGAAGACTGACTCTTCTTACTGACTATGTTTAGAACCATTCCTGTGACACTAGTTATAGATTCCGATGCTTGACTTCAGGTTTACTGAATCCCTTGGACCGTCTTATTGACGATGAAACACAGAAATTGCATCGGAATTTAATACAAAAGGCACAATGCCGACTCAAGTACAAGAAGACTGACTCTTCTTACTGTCTATGTTTTGAACCATTCCTGTGACTCTAGTTATAGATTCCGATGCTTCACTCCAGGTTTACTGTATCCCTTTTAACTTCTTATTGACGATGGAACACTGAAATTCCAATGCTTCACTTCAGGTTTACTGTATCCCTCTGACTTTATTCACGATGAAACACAGAAATTGCATCGGAATTAAATACAAAAGGCACAATACCGACTGACTCTTCTTACTATCTATGTTTTGAACAATTCCTGTGACACTAGTTATGGATTCCGATGCTTCACTTCAGGTTTACTGTATGCCTCTGACCTTCTTATTGACGATGAAACACAGAATTTGCATCGGAATTAAATACAATAGGCACAGTGCCGACTTAAGTACAAGAAAACTGACTCTTCTTACTCTCTATGTTTTGAACCATTCCTGTGACACAAGTTATAGATTCCGATGCTTCACTTCAGGTTTACTGTATCCCTCTGACTTTCGTATTGACGATGAAACACAGAAGTTGCACCGGAATTAAATACAAAAGGCACAATGCTCACTTAAGGACAAGAAGACTGACTCTTCTTACTGACTATGTTTTGAACCATTATGTGACAGTAGTTATCGATTCCGATGCTTCACTTCAGGTTTACTGTATCCCTCTGACCGTCTTATTGACGATGAAACACAGAAATTGCATCGGAATTAAACACAAAAGGCACAATTCCGACTGAAGTACAAGAAGACTGACTCTTCTTACTGACTATGCTTTGAACCATTTCTGTGACACTAGTTATAGATTCCGATGCTTCACTTCACGGTTACTGTATCCCTCTGACCTTCTTATTGACGATGAAACACAGAAATTGCATCGGAATTTATTACAAAAGGCAGAATGCCGACTTAAGTACAAGATGACTGACTGTTCTTACTGTCTATGTTTTGAACCATTCCATTGACACTTGTCATAGATTCCAATGCTTCACGCCAGGTTTACTGTATCCTTTGGACCTTCTTATTGACGATGAAACACTGAAATTGCATCGGAATTAAACACAAAAGGCACAATGCCGACTTATGGAGAAGAAGACTGACTCTTCTTACTGACTATGTTTAGAACCATTCCTGTGACACTAGTTATAGATTCCGATGCTTCACTTCAGGTTTAGTGTATCCCTCTGACTTTCCTATTGACGATGAAACACAGAAATTGCACCGGAATTAAATACAAAAGGCACAATGCCGACATAAGAACAAGAAGACTGACTCTTCTTTCTGTCTAAGTTTTGAACCATTCCATTGACACTAGTTATAGATTCCGATGCTTCACTCCAGGTTTACTGTATCCCTTTTAACTTCTTATTGACGATGAAACACTGAAATTGCATTGGAATTAAATACAAAAGACGAAATGCCGACTTAAGTACATGAAGCATGACTCTTCCTACAGTCTATGATTGAACCATTCCTGTGACACTAGTTATAGATTCCGATGCTTCACTTCGGGTTTACTGTATCCCGCTGACTTTATTCACGATGAAACACAGAAATTGCATTGGAATTAATTTCAAAAGGCACAATACTGACTTAAGTACAAGAAGACTGACTCTTCTTACTGTCTATGTTTTGAGCAATTCCAGTGTCACCAGGTATAGATTCCGATGATTCACTTCACATTTACTGTATGCCTCTGACCTTCTTATTGACGATGAAACACAGCATTTGCATCGGAATTAAATACAAAAAACACAATGCCGACTTAAGTACAAGAAAACTGACTCTTCTTACTCTCTATGCTTTGAACCATTCCTGTGACACTAGTTATAGATTCCGATGCTTGACTTCAGGTTTACTGTATCCCTCTGACCTTATTCACGATGAAACACAGAAATTGCATCGGAATTAAATACAAAAGGCACAATACCGACTGACTCTTCTTACTGTCTATGTTTTGAACAATTCCTGTGACACTAGTTATAGATTCCGATGCTTCACTTCAGGTTTACTGTATGCCTCTGACCTTCTTATTGACGATGAAACACAGAATTTGCATCGGAATTAAATACAATAGGCACAGTGCCGACTTAAGTACAAGAAAACTGACTCTTCTTACTCTCTATGTTTTGAACCATTCCTGTGACACAAGTTATAGATTCCGATGCTTCACTTAAGGTTTACTGTATCTCTCTGACTTTCGTATTGACGATGAAACACAGAAGTTGCACCGGAATTAAATACAAAAGGCACAATGCTGACTTAAGAACAAGAAGACTGACTATTCTTACTGACTATGTTTTGAACCATTCCTGTGACACTAGTTATCGATTCCGATGCTTCACATCAGGTTTACTGTATCCCTCTGACCTTCTCATTGACGATGAAACACAGAAGTTGCATCGGAATTAAATAGAAAAGGCACAATGCCGAATTAAGTACAAGAATACTGACTCTTCTTACTGTCTATGTTTTGAACCATTCCTGTGACACTAATTACAGATTCCGATGCTTGGCTTCAGGTTTACTGTATCCCTTGTACCTTCTTATTGACGATGAACACAGAAATTGCATCGGAATTTAATACAAAAGGGGCAATGCCGACTTAAGGACAAGAAGACTGACTCTTCTTACTGACTATGTTTTGAACCATTCCTGTGACACTAGTTATTGATTCCGATGCTTCACTCCAGGTTCATTGTATCCCTCTGACCTTCTTATTGACGATGAAACACAAAAATTGCATCGGAATTAAATACAAAAGGCTGAATGCCGACTTAAGTACAAGATGACTGACTCTTCTTAGTGTCTATGTTTTGAAACATTCCATTGACACTTGTTATAGATTCCGATGCTTCACGCCAGGTTTTCTGTATCCCTTGGACCTTCTTATTGACGATGAAACACTGAAATTGCATCGGAATTAAATACAAAAGGCACAATGCCGACTTAAGGACAAGAGGACTGACTCTTCTTACTGACTATGTTTTGAACCATTCCTGTGACACTAGTTATTGATTCCGATGCATCACTTCAGGTTAACTGTATCATTTTGAACTTCTTATTGACGATGAAACACAGAAATTACATCGGAATCAAATACAAAAAGCATAATGTCGACTTAAGTACAAAAAGACTGACTCTTCTTACTGACTATCTTTTGAACCATTCCTGTGCCACTAGTTATAGATTCCGATGCTTCACTTCAGGTTTACTGTATCCCTCTGACATTCTTATTGACGATGAAACATAGAAATTGCATCGGAAATAAATACAAAAGGCACAATGCTGACTTAAGTACAAGAAAACTGACTCTTCTTACTGTCTATGTTTTGAACCATTCATGTGACACTAGTTATAGATTCCGACGCTTCACTTGAGGTTTACATTATCCCTCTGACCTTCTTATTGACGATGAAACACAGAAATTGCATCGGAATTAAATAGAAAAGGCACAATGCCGAATTAAGTACAAGAAGGCTGACTCTTCTTACTGTCTATGTTTTGAACCATTCCTGTGACACTAGTTACAAATTCCGATGCTTGGCTTCAGGTTTACTGTTTCCTTGGACCTTCTTATTGACGATGAAACACCGAAATTGCATCGGAATTTAATACAAAAGGGACAATGCCGACTCAAGTACAGGAATACTGACTCTTCTTACTGGCTACGCTTTGAACCATTCCTGTGACACTAGTTATAGATTCCTATGCTTCACTTCAGGTTTACTGTATCCCTCTGACCTTCCTATTGACGATGAAACACAGAAATTGCACCGGAATTAAATACAAAAAAGCACAATGCCAACGTAAGAACAAGAAGACTGACTCTTCTTTCTGTCTATGTTTTGAACCATTCCATTGACACTAGATATAGATTCCGATGCTTCACTCCAGGTTTACTATATCCCTTTTAACTTCGTATTGACGATGAAACACTGAAATTGCATTGGAATTAAATACAAAAGACAAAATGCCGACTTAAGTACAAGAAGACTGACTCTTTCTACTGTCTATGTTTGATCCATTCCTGTGACACTAGTTATAGATTCCGATGCTTCACTTCAGGTTTACTGTATCCCTCTGACCTTTTTCACGATGAAACACAGAAATTGCATCGGAATTAATTTCAAAAGGCACAATACCGACTTAAGTACAAGAAGACTGTATCTTCTTACTGTCTATGTTCTGAACAATTCCTGTGACACTAGTTATAGATTCCGATGCTTCACTGTCGATTTAGTGTATCCCTTGGACCTTCTTATTGACGATGAACACAGTAATTGCATCGGAATTAAAGAGAAAAGGCACAATGCCGACTTAAGTAGAAGAAGACTGATCTTCTTACTGACTATGTTTTGAACCATTCCTGAGACACTAGTTATAGATTCCGATGCTTCACTTCAGGTTTACTGTATCCCTCTGACCTTCTTATTGACGATGAAACACAGAAATTGCATCGGAATTAAATAAAAAAGGCACAATGGCGACTTAAGTACAAGAAGACTGACTCTTCTTACTGACTATGCTTTGAACCATTTCTGTGACACTAGTTATAGATTCCGATGCTTCACATCAGGGTTACTGTATCCCTCTGACCTTCTTATTGACGATGAAACACAGAAATTGCATCGGAATTAATTACAAAAGGCAGAATGCCGACTTAAGTACAAGATGACTGACTGTTCTTACTGTCTATGTTTTGAACCATTCCATTGACACTTGTTATAGATTCCAATGCTTCACGCCAGGTTTACTGTATCCTTTGGACCTTCTTATTGACGATGAAACACTGAAATTGCATCGGAATTAAACACAAAAGGCACAATGCCGACTTAAGGAGAAGAAGACTGACTCTTCTTACTGACTGTGTTTAGAACCATTCCTGTGACACTAGTTATAGATTCCGATGCTTCACTTCAGGTTTACTGCATCCCTCTGACCTTCCTATTGACGATGAAACACAGAAATTGCACCGGAATTAAATACAAAAGGCACAATGCCGACTTAAGAACAAGAAGACTGACTCTTCTATCTGTCTATGTTTTGAACCATTCCATTGACACTAGTTATAGATTCCGATGCTTCACTCCAGGTTTACTGTATCCCTTTTAACTTCTTATTGACGATGAAACACTGAAATTGCATTGGAATTAAATACAAAAGACAAAATGCCGACTTAAGTACATGAAGCATGACTCTTCCTACTGTCTATGATTGAACCATTTTTGTGACACTAGTTATAGATTCCGATGCTTCACTTCAGGTTTACTGTATCCCTCCGACTTTATTCACGATGAAACACAGAAATTGCATCGGAATTAATTTCAAAAGGCACAATACCGACTTAAGTACAAGAAGGCTGACTCTTCTTACTGTCTATGTTTTGAGCAATTCCTGTGTCACTAGTTATAGATTCCGATTATTCACTTCACATTTACTGTATGCCTCTGACCTTCTTATAGACGATGAAACACAGCATTTGCATCGGAATTAAATACAAAAGGCACAATGCCGACTTAAGTACAAGAAAACTGACTCTTCTTACTCTCTATGCTTTGAACCATTCCTGTGCACTAGTTATAGATTCCGATGCTTGACTTCAGGTTTACTGAATCCCTTGGACCGTCTTATTGACGATGAAACACAGAAATTGCATCGGAATTTAATACAAAAGGCACAATGCCGACTCAGGTACAAGAAGACTGACTCTTCTTACTGTCTATGTTTTGAACCATTCCTGTGACTCTAGTTATAGATTCCGATGCTTCACTCCAGGTTTACTGTATCCCTTTTAACTTCTTATTGACGATGAAACACTGAAATTCCAATGCTTCACTTCAGGTTTACTGTATCCCTCTGACCTTATTCACGATGAAACACAGAAATTGCATCGGAATTAAATACAAAAGGCACAATACCGACTGACTCTTCTTACTGTCTATGTTTTGAACAATTCCTGTGACACTAGTTATAGATTCCGATGCTTCACTTCAGGTTTACTGTATGCCTCTGACCTTCTTATTTACGATTAAACACAGAATTTGCATCGGAATTAAATACAAAAGGCACAGTGCCGACTTAAGTACAAGAAAACTGACTCTTCTTACTCTCTATGTTTTGAACCATTCCTGTGACACAAGTTATAGATTCCGATGCTTCACTTCAGGTTTACTGTATCCCTCTGACTTTCGTATTGACGATGAAACACAGAAGTTGCACCGGAATTAAATACAAAAGGCACAATGCTGACTTATGGACAAGAAGACTGACTCTTCTTACTGACTATGTTTTGAACCATTCCTGTGACACTAGTTATCGATTCCGATGCTTCACATCAGGTTTACTGTATCCCTCTGACCTTCTCATTGACGATGAAACACAGAAGTTGCATCGGAATTAAATAGAAAAGGCACAATGCCGAATTAAGTACAAGAATACTGACTCTTCTTACTGTCTATGTTTTGAACCATTCCTGTGACCCTAATTACAGATTCCGATGCTTGACTTCAGGTTTACTGTATCCCTCTGACCTTCTTATTGACGATGAAACACAAAAATTGCATCGGAATTAAATACAAAAGGCTGAATGCCGACTTAAGTACAACATGACTGACTCTTCTTAGTGTCTATGTTTTGAACCATTCCATTGACACTTGTTATAGATTCCGATGCTTCACGCCAGGTTTTCTGTATCCCTTGGACCTTCTTATTGACGGTGAAACACTGAAATTGCATCGGAATTAAATACAAAAGGCACAATGCCGGCTTAAGGACAAGAACACTGACTCTTGTTACTGACTATGTTTTGAACCATTCCTGTGACACTAGTTATTGATTCCTATGCTTCACGTCAGGTTAACTGTATCATTTTGAACTTCTTATTGACGATGAAACACAGAAATTACATCGGAATCAAATACAAAAAGCATAATGTCGACTTAAGTAAAAATGACTGACTCTTCTTACTGACTATCTTTTGAACCATTTCTGTGCCACTAGTTATAGATTCCGATGCTTCACTTCAGGTTTACTGTATCCCTCTGACCTTATTCACGATGAAACACAGAAATTGCATCGGAATTAAAGACAAAAGGCACAATACCGACTGACTCTTCTTACTGTCTATGTTTTGAACAATTCCTGTGACACTAGTTATAGATTCCGCTGCTTCACTTCAGGTTTACTGTAACCCTCTGACATTCTTATTGACGATGAAACATAGAAATTGCATCGGAAATAAATACAAAAGGCACAATGCTGACTTAAGTACAAGAAAACTGACTCTTCTTACTGTCTATGTTTTGAACCATTCATGTGACACTAGTTATAGGTTCCGACGCTTCACTTGAGGTTTACATTATCTCTCTGACCTTCTTATTGACGATGAAACACAGAAATTGCATCGGAAATAAATAGAAAAGGCACAATGCCGAATTAAGTACAAGAAGGCTGACTCTTCTTACTGTCTATGTTTTGAACCATTCCTGTGACACTAGTTAAAAATTCCGATGCTTGACTTCAGGTTTACTGTATCCCTTTGACCTTCTTATTGACGATGAAACACAGAAATTGCATCGGAATTTAATACAAAAGGGACAATGCCGACTCAAGTACAGGAATACTGACTCTTCTTACTGGCTATGCTTTGAACCATTCCTGTGGCACTAGTTATAGATTCCGATGCTTCACTTCAGGTTTACTGTATCCCTCTGACCTTCCTATTGACGATGAAACACAGAAATTGCACCAGAATTAAATACAAAAAAGCACAATGCCAACTTAAGAACAAGAAGACTGACTCTTCTTTCTGTCTATGTCTTGAACCATTCCATTGACACTAGATATAGATTCCGATGCTTCACTCCAGGTTTACTGTATCCCTCTGACCTTATTCACGATGAAACACAGAAATTGCATCGGAATTAATTTCAAAAGGCACAATACCGACTTAAGTACAAGAGGACTGTATCTTCTTACTGTCTATGTTTTGAACAATTCCTGTGACACTAGTTATAGATTCCGATACTTCACTTCACATTTACTGTATGCCTCTGACCTTCTTATTGACGATGAAACACAACATTTCCATCGGAATTAAATACAAAAGGCACAATGCCGACTTAAGTACAAGAAAACTGACTCTTCTTACTCTCTATGTTTTGAACCATTCCTGTGACACCAGTTATAGATTCCGATGCTTCACTTCAGGTTTACTGAATCCCTTGGACCTTCTAATTGACGATGAACCACAGAAATTGCATCGGAATTTAATACAAAAGGCACAATGCCGACTCAAGTACAAGAAGACTGACTCTTCTTCCTGTCTATGCTTTGAACCATTCCTTTGACACTAGTTATAGATTCCAATGCTTCACTTCAGGTTTACTGTATCCCTCTGACCTTCTTATTGACGATGAAACACAGAAATTGCATCGGAATTAAATAGAAAAGGCACAATGCCGACTTAAGTACAAGGAGACTGACTCTTCTTAATGTCTATGTTCTGAACCATTCCTGTGACACTAGTTATAGATTCCGATGCTTCACTGTCGATTTAGTGTATCCCTTGGACCTTCTTATTGACGATGAACACAGTAATTGCATCGGAATTAAAGAGAAAAGGCACAATGCCGACTTAAGTAGAAGAAGAGTGATCTTCTTACTGACTATGTTTTGAACCATTCCTGAGACACTAGTTATAGATTCCGATGCTTCACTTCAGGTTTACTGTATCCCTTGGACCTTCTTATTGACGATGAAACACAGAAATTTCATCGGAATTAAATAAAAAAGGCACAATGCCGACTAAAGTACAAGAAGACTGACTCTTCTTACTGTCTATGTTTTGAACCATTCCATTGACACTAGTTATAGATTCCGATGCTTCACTCCAGGTTTACTGTATCCCTTTTACATTCTTATTGACGATGAAACAATGAAATTGCATCGGAATAAAATACAAAAGTCAAAATGCCGGCTTAAGTACAAGAACACTGACTCTTCCTACTGTCTATGTTTTGAACCATTCCTGTGACACTAGTTATAGATTCCGATGCTTTACTTCAGGTTTACTGTATCCCTCTGACCTTATTCACGATGAAACTCAGAAATTGCATCGTAATGAAATACAAAAGGCACAATACCGACTTAAGTACAAGAAGACTGACTCTTCTTACTGTCTATGTTTTGAACCAATCCTGTGACACTAGTTATTGATTCCGATGCTTCACTTCAGGTTTACTGTATCATTTTGAACTTCTTATTGACGATGAAACTCAGAAATTACATCGGAATCAAATACAATAAGCATAATGCCGACTTAAGTACAAAAAGACTGACTCTTCTTACTGACTATGTTTTGAACCATTCCTGTGACACTAGTTACAAATTCCGATGCTTGACTTCAGGTTTACTGTATCCCTTGGACCTTCTTATTGACGATGAAACACAGAAATTGCATCGGAATTTAATACAAAAGGGACAATGCCGACTCAAGTACAAGAATACTGACTCTTCTTACTGGCTATGCTTTGAACCATTCCTGTGACACTAGTTATAGATTCCGATGCTTCACTTCAGGTTTACTGTATCCCTCTGACCTTCCTATTGACGATGAAACACAGAAATTGCACCGGAATTAAATACAAAAGGCACAATGCCGACTTATGAACAAGAAGACTGACTCTTCTTTCTGTCTATGTTTTGAACCACTCCATTGGCACTAGATATAGATTCCGATGCTTCACTCCAGGTTTACTGTATCCCTTTTAACTTCGTATTGACGATGAAACACTGAAATAGCATTGGAATTAAATACAAAAGACAAAATTCCGACTTGAGTACAAGAAGACTGACTCTTCCTACTGTCTATGTTTGATCCATTCCTGTGACACAAGTTATAGATTCCGATGCTTCACTTCAGGTTTACTGTATCCCTCTGACCTTATTCACGATGAAACACAGAAATTGCATCGGAATTAATTTCAAAAGGCACAATACCGACTTAAGTACAAGAAGGCTGACTCTTCTTACTGTCTATGTTTTGAACAATTCCTGTGACACTAGTTATACATTCCGATACTTCACTTCACATTTACTGTATGCCTCTGACCTTCTTATTGACGATGAAACACAGCATTTCCATCGGAATTAAATACAAAGGGCACAATGCCGACATAAGTACAAGAAAACTGACTCTTCTTACTCTCTATGTTTTGAACCATTCCTGTGACACCAGTTATAGATTCCGATGCTTCACTTCAGGTTTACTGAATCCCTTGGACCGTCTTATTGACGATGAACCACAGAAATTGCATCGGAATTTAATACAAAAGGCACAATGCCGACTCAAGTACAAGAAGACTGTCTCTTCTTCCTGTCTATGCTTTGAACCATTCCTTTGACACTAGTTATAGATTCCAATGCTTCACTTCTGGTTTACTGTATCCCTCTGAACTTCTTATTGACGATGAACACAGTAATTGCATCGGAATGAAAGAGAAAAGGCACAATGCCGACTTAAGTAGAGGAAGACTGATCTTCTTACTGACTATGTTTTGAACCATTCCTGAGACACTAGTTATAGATTCCGATGCTTCACTTCAGGTTTACTGTATCCCTCTGACCTTCTTATTGCGATGAAACACAGAAATTGCATCGGAATTAAATAAAAAAGGCACAATGCCGACTTAAGTACAAGAAGACTGACTCTTCTTACTGTCTATGTTTTGAACCATTCCTGTAACACTAGTTATTGATTTCGATGCTTCACTTCAGGTTTACTGTATCCCTCATACCTTATTCACGATGAAACACAGAAATTGCATCGGAATTAAATACATAAGGCACAATACCGACTGACTCTTCTTACTGTCTATGTTTTGAACTATTCCTGTGACACTAGTTATAGATTCCGATGCTTCACTTCAGGTTTACTGTATGCCTCTGACCTTCTTATTGACGATGAAACATTGAATTTGCATCGGAATTAAATACAAAAGGCACAATACCGACTTAAGTACAAGAAAACTGACTCTTCTTTGTGTCTATGTTTTGAACCATTCCTGTGACACAAGTTATAGATTCCGATGCTTCACTTCAGGTTTGCTGTATCCCTCTGACATTCTTATTGACGATGAAACATAGAAATTGCATCGGAATTAAATACAAAAGGCACAAGCTGACTTAAGTACAAGAAAACTGACTCTTCTTACTGTCTATGTTTTGAACCATTTATGTGACACTAGTTATAGATTCCGATGCTTCACTTGAGGTTTACATTATCCCTCTGAACTTCTTTTTGACGAAGAAACACAGAAATTGCATCGGAATTTAATAGAAAAGGCACAATGCCGAATTAAGTACAAGAAGACTGACTCTTCTTACTGTCTATGTTTTGAACCATTCCTGTGCCACTATTTATAGATTCCGATGCTTGACTTCAGGTTTAGTGTATCCTTGGACCTTCTTATTGACGATGAAACACATAAATTGCATCGGAATTTAATACAATAGGCACAATGCCGACTCAAGTACAAGAAGACTGACTCTTCTTACTGTCTATGATTTGAAACATTCCTGTGACACTAGTTATAGATTCTGATGCTTCACTTCAGGTTTACTGTATCCCTCTGACTTTCTTATAAGACAATGAAACACAGAAGTTGCACCGGAATTAAATACAAAAGGCACAATGCTGACTTAAGGACAAGAAGACTGACTCTTCTTACTGACTATGTTTTGAACCATTCCTGTGACACTAGTTATAGATTCCGATGCTTCACTTGAGGTTTACATTATCCCTCTGACCTTCTTATTGACGATGAAACACAGAAATTGCATCGGAATTAATAACAAAAGGCACAATGCCGACTTAAGTACAAGAAGACTGACTCTTCCTACTGTCTATGACTTGGACCATTTCTGTGACACTAGATATAGATTCCGATGCTTCACTTTAGGTTTACTGTATCCCTCTGAGTTTCTTATTGACGATGAAAGACAGAAATTGGACCGGAATTAAATACAAAAGGCACAATGCCGACTTAAGTACAAGAAGACTGACTGTTCCCACTGTCTATGTTTTGAACCATTCCTGAGACACTAGTTGAAGATTCCGATGCTTCACTTCAGGTTTACTGTATCCCTCTGACCTTCTTATTGACGATGAAACACAGAAATTGGATCATAATTAAATAGAAAAGGCACAATGCCGACTTAAGTACAAGAAGACTGACTCTTCTTACAGTCTATGCTTTGAACCATTCCTGTGACACTAGTTATAGATTCCGATGCTTGGATTGAGGTTTACTGTATCCCTTGGAGCTTCTTATTGACGATGAAACACAGAAATAGCATCGGAATTTAATACACAAGGCACAATGTCGACTCAAGTACAAGATGACTGACTCTTCTGACTGTCTATGTTGTGAACCATTCATGTGACACTTGTTATAGTTTCCGATGCCGCACATCAGGTTTACTGTATCGGTCTGACCTTCTTATTGACGATGAAACACAGAAATTCCATCGGATTAAATACAAAATGCACAATGCCGACTTAAGTACATGAAGACTGACTAATCTTACTGTCTATATTTTGAACCATTTCTGTGACACTAGTTATAGATTCCGATGCTTCACTTCAGGTTTACTGTTTACCTTGGACTTTCTTATCAACGATGAAACAATGAAATTGCATCGGAATTAAATACAAAAGGCACAATGCCGATTTAAGTACATGAAGACTGATTCTTCTTACTGACTATGTTTTGAACCATTCCTGTGACACTAGTTATAGATTCCGATGATTCACTTCAGGTTTACTGTATCCCTTGGACCTTCTTATTGACGATGAAGCACAGATATTGCATCGGAATTAAATACAAATGGCACAATGCCGACTTAAGTACAAGAAGGCTGACTCTTCTTACTGTCTATGTTTTGAACCATTCCTGTGACACTAGTTATAGATTCCGATGCTTCACTCCAGGTTTACTGTATCCCTTGCACCTTCTTATTGACGATGAAACACGGAAATTGCCTCGGAATTAAATAGAAAAGGCACAATGCCGACTTTAGTACAAGAAGACTGACTTTTCTTACTGTCTATGTTTTGAACCACTCCTGAGACACTAGTTGAAGATTCCGATGCTTCACTTCAGGTTTACTGTATCCCTCTGACCTTCTTATTGACGATGAAACACAGAAATTGCACCGGAATTAAATACAAAAGGCACAATGCCGACTTAAGTACAAGAAGACAGACTCTTCTTACTGTCTATGTTATGAACCATTCCATTGACACTAGTTATAGATTCCGATGCTTCCCTCCAGGTTTACTGTATCCGTTGGACCTTCTTATTGACGATGAAACACCGAAATTTCATTGGAATTAAATACAAAAGGCACAATGCTGACTTAAGTACATGAGGACTGACTCTCCTTACTGACTATGCTTTGAATCATTCCTGTGACACTAGTTATAGATTCCGATGCTTCACTTCAGGTTTACTGTATCCCTCTGACCTTCTTATTGACGATGAAACACAGAAATTGCATCGGAATTTAATACAAAAGGCACAATGCCGACTTATGTACAAGAAGACTGACTCTTCTTACTGTCTATATTTTGAACCATTCCTGTGACACTAGTTATAGATTCCGATGCTTCCCTCCAGGTTTACTGTATCCCTTGGACCTTTTTATTGACGATGAAATTCAGAAATTGCATCGGAATTAAATAGAAAAGGCACAATGCCGACTAAAGTAGAAGAAGACTGACTCTTCTCACTGACTATGTTTTGAACCATTCCTGTGACACTAGTTATAGATTCCGATGCTTAACTTCAGGATTACTGTATCCCTTAGACCTTCTTATTGACGATGAAACACATAAATTGCATCGGAACTAAATAAAAAAGGCACAATGCCGACTTAAGTACAAGAAGACTGACTCTTCTTACTGTCTATGTTTTGAATCATTCCTGTGACACTAGTTATAGATTCCGATGCTTCACTTTCGGTTTACTGAATCCCTTGGACCTTCTTATTGACGATGAAACACCGAAATTGCATTGGAATTAAATACAAAATGCACAATGCCGACTTAAGTACATGAGGACTGACTCTCCTTACTGACTATGCTTTGAATCATTCCTGTGACACTAGTTATAGATTCCGATGCTTCACTTCAGGTTTACTGTATCCCTTGGACCTTCTTATTGACGATGAAACACCGAAATTGCATTGGAATTAAATACAAAAGGCACAATGCCGACTTAAGTACATGAGGACTGACTCTCCTTACTGACTATGCTTTGAATCATTCCTGTGACACTAGTTATAGATTCCGATGCTTCACTTCAGGTTTACTGTATCCCTCTGAACTTCTTATTGACGTTGAAACACAGAAATTGCACCGGAATTAAATAAATAAGGCACAATGCCGACTTAAGGACAAGAAGACTGACTCTTCTTACTGTCTATGTTTTGAACCATTCCTGTGACACTAGATATAGATTCCGATGCTTCACTTTAGGTTTACTGTATCCCTCAGAGTTTCTTATTGACGATGAAAGACAGAAATTGGACCGGAATTAAATACAAAAGGCACAATGCCGACTTAAGTACAAGAAGACTGACTGTTCCCACTGTCTATGTTTTGAACCATACCTGAGACACTAGTTGTAGATTCCGATGCTTCACTTCAGGTTTACTGTATCCCTCACCTTCTTATTGACGATGAAACACTGAAATTGCACCGGAATTAAATACAAAAGGCACAATGCCGACTTAAGTACAAGAAGACAGACTCTTCTTACTGTCTATGTTTTGAACCATTCCTGTGACACTAGCTATAGATTCCGATGCTTCACTTCATTTTTACTGTATGCCTCTGACCTTATTGACGATGAAACACAGAAATTGCATCGGAACTAAGTACAAAAGGCACAATACCGTCTTAAGTACAAGAAGACTGACTCTTCTTACTGTCTTTGTTTTGAACCACTCCTGTGAGACTAGATATAGATTCCGATGCTTCACTTCAGGTTTACTGTATCATTTGGACCTTCTTATTGACGATGAAACACAGAAATTACATCGGAATTAAATACAAATGGCACAATGCCGACTTAAGTACAAAAAGACTGACTCTTCTTACTGACTATGTTTTGAACCATTCCTGTGACACTAGTTATAGATTCCGATGCTTCACTTCAGTTTACTGTATCCCTCTGACCTTCTTATTGACGATGAAACACAGAAATTGGATCATAATTAAATTGAAAAGGCACAATGCCGACTTAAGTACAAGAAGACTGACTCTTCTTACAGTCTATGCTTTGAACCATTCCTGTGACACTAGTTATAGATTCCGATGCTTAGCTTCAGGTTTACTGTATCCCTTGGAGCTTCTTATTGACGATGAAACACAGAAATAGCATCGGAATTTAATACACAAGGCACAATGCCGACTCAAGTACAAGAAGACTGACTCTTCTGACTGTCTATGTTGTGAACCATTCATGTGACACTAGTTATAGTTTCCGATGCCGCACATCTGGTTTACTGTATCGGTCTGACCTTCTTATTGACGATGAAACACAGAAATTCCATCGGAATTAAATACAAAATGCACAATGCCGACTTAAGTACATGAAGACTGACTAATCTTACTGTCTATGTTTTGAACCATTTCTGGGACACTAGTTATAGATTCCGATGCTTCACTTCAGGTTTACTGTTTACCTTGGACCTTCTTATTAACGATGAAACAATGAAATTGCATCGGAATTAAATACAAAAGGCACAATGCCGACTTAAGTACATGAAGACTGATTCTTCTTACTGACTATGTTTTGGACCATTCCTATGACACTAGTTATAGATTCCGATGATTCACTTCAGGTTTACTGTATCCCTTGGACCTTCTTATTGACGATGAAACACGGAAATTGCATCGGAATTAAATACAAATGGCACAATGCCGACTTAAGTACAAGAAGGCTGACTCTTCTTACTGTCTATGTTTTGAACCATTCCTGTGACACTAGTTATAGATTCCGATGCTTCACTCGAGGTTTACTGTATCCCTTGCACCTTCTTATTGACGATGAAACACAGAAATGGCACCGGAATTAAATACAAAAGGCACAATGCCGACTTAAGGACCAGAAGACGACTCTTCTTACTGACTATGTTTTGAACCATTCCTGTGACACTAGTTATAGATTCCGATGCTTCACTTCAGGTTTACTGTATCCCTCTGACATTCTTATTGACGATGAAACACGGAAATTGCCTCGGAATTAAATAGAAAAGGCACAATGCCGACTTTAGTACAAGAAGACTTGATTTTCTTACTGTCTATGTTTTGAACCACTCCTGAGACACTAGTTGAAGATTCCGATGCTTCACTTCAGGTTTACTGTATCCCTCTGACCTTCTTATTGATGATGAAACACAGAAATTGCACCGGAATTAAATACAAAAGGCACAATGCCGACTTAAGTACAAGAAGACAGACTCTTCTTACTGTCTATGTTTTGAACCATTCCATTGACACTAGTTATAGATTCCGATGCTTCACTCCAGGTTTACTGTATCCCTTGGACCTTCTTATTGACGATGAAACACCGAAATTGCATTGGAATTACTTACAAAAGGCACAATGCCGACTTAAGTACATGAGGACTGACTCTCCTTACTGACTATGCTTTGAATCATTCCTGTGACACTAGTTATAGATTCCGATGCTTCACTTCCGGTTTACTGTATCCCTCTGACCTTCTTATTGACGATGAACCACAGAAATTGCATCGGAATTGAATACAAAAGGCACATTGCCGACTTATGTACAAGAAGACTGACTCTTCTTACTGTCTATATTTTGAACCATTCCTGTGACACTAGTTATAGATTCCGATGCTTCCCTCCAGGTTTACTGTATCCCTTGGACCTTTTTATTGACGATGAAATTCAGAAATTGCATCGGGATTAAATAGAAAAGGCACAATGCCGACTAAAGTAGAAGAAGACTGACTCTTCTCACTGACTATGTTTAGAACCATTCCTGTGACACTAGTTATAGATTCCGATGCTTCACTTCAGGATTACTGTATCCCTTGGACCTTCTTATTGACGATGAAACACATAAATTGCATCGGAACTAAATACAAAAGGCACAATGCCGACTTAAGTACAAGAAGACTGACTCTTCTTACTGTCTATGTTTTGAATCATTCCTGTGACACTAGTTATAGTTTCCGATGCTTCACTCCAGGTTTACTGTATCCCTTGGACCTTCTTATTGACGATGAAACACCGAAATTGCATTGGAATTAAATACAAAAGGCACAATGCCGACTTAAGTACATGAGGACTGACTCTCCTTACTGTCTATGATTTGAACCATTCCTGTGACACTAGTTATAGATTCCGATGCTTCACTCCAGGTTTACTGTATCCCTTGGACCTTCTTATTGACGATGAAACTCAGACATTGCATCGGAATTAAATACAAAAGGCACAATGCCGACTTAAGTACAAGTAGACTGACTCTTCCTACTGTCTATGTTTTGAACCATTCCTGTGACACTTGTTATAGATTCATTTGCTTCACTTCAGGTTTACTGTATCCCTCTGACTTTCGTATTGACGATGAAACACAGAAATTGCACCGGAATTAAATAAAAAAGGCACATTGCCGACTTAAGGACAAGAAGACTGACTCTTCTTACTGTCTATGTTTTGAACCATTCCTGTGACACTAGATATAGATTCCGATGCTTCACTTTAGGTTTACTGTATCCCTCTGAGTTTCGTATTGACGATGAAAGACAGAAATTGGACCGGAATTAAATACAAAAGGCAAAATGCCGACTTAAGTACAAGAAGACTGACTGTTCCCACTGTCTATGTTTTGAACCATTCCTGAGACACTAGTTGAAGATTCCGATGCTTCACTTCTGGTTTACTGAATTCCTCACCTTCTTATTGACGATGAAACACTGAAATTGCACCTGAATTAAATACAAAAGGCACAATGCCGACTTAAGTACAAGAAGACAGACTCTTCTTACTGTCTATGTTTTGAACCATTCCTGTGACACTAGCTATAGATTCCGATGCTTCACTTCATTTTTACTGTATGCCTCTGACCTTATTGACGATGAAACACAGAAATTGCATCGGAATTAAATACAAAAGGCACAATACCGACTTAAGTGCAAGAAGACTGACTCTTCTTACTGTCTATGTTTTGAACCACTCCTATGAGACTAGATATAGATTCCGATGCTTCACTTCTGGTTTACTGTATCATTTGGACCTTCTTATTGACGATGAAACACAGAAATTACATCGGAATTAAATACAAAAGGCACAAAGCCGACTTAAGTACAAAAAGACTGACTCTTCTTACTGACTATGTTTTGAACCATTCCTGTGACACTAGTTATAGATTCCGATGCTTCACTTCAGTTTACTGTATCCCTCTGACCTTCTTATTGACGATGAAACAAAGAAATTGGATCATAATTAAATAGAAAAGGCACAATGCCGACTTAAGTACAAGAAGACTGACTCTTCTTACAGTCTATGCTTTGAACCATTCCTGTGACACTAGTTATAGATTCCGATGCTTGGCTTCAGGTTTACTGTATCCCTTGGAGCTTCTTATTGACGATGAAACACAGAAATAGCATCGGAATTTAATACACAAGGCACAATGCCGACTCAAGTACAAGAAGACTGACTCTTCTGACTGTCTATGTTGTGAACCATTCATGTGACACTAGTTATAGTTTCCGATGCCGCACATCAGGTTTACTGTATCGGTCTGACCTTCTTATTGACGATGAAACACAGAAATTGCATCGGAATTAAATACAAAATGCACAATGCCGACTTTAGTACATGAAGACTGACTAATCTTACTGTCTATGTTTTGAACCATTTCTGTGACACTAGTTATAGATTCCGATGCTTCACTTCAGGTTTACTGTTTACCTTGGACCTTCTTATTAACGATGAAACAATGAAATTGCATCGGAATTAAATACAAAACGCACAATGCCGACTTAAGTACATGAAGACTGATTCTTCTTACTGACTATGTTTTGGACCATTCCTGTGACACTAGTTATATATTCCGATGATTCACTTCAGGTTTACTGTATCCCTTGGACCTTCTTATTGACGATGAAACCCAGAAATTGCATCGGAATTAAATACAAATGGCACAATGCCGACTTAAGTACAAGAAGGCTGACTCTTCTTACTGTCCATGCTTTGAACCATTCCTGTGACACTAGTTATAGATTCCGATGCTTCACTAAAGGTTTACTGTATCCCTTGCACCTTCTTATTGACGATGAAACACAGAAATTGCACCGGAATTAAATACAAAAGGCACAATGCCGGCTTAAATACAAGAAGACGACTCTTCTTACTGACTATGTTTTGAACCATTCCTGTGACACTAGTTATAGATTCCGATGCTTCACTTCAGGTTTACTGTATCCCTCTGACCTTCTTATTGACGATGAAACACAGAAATTGCACCGGAATTAAATACAAAAGGCACAATGCCGACTTATATACATGAGGACTGACTCTCCTTACTGTCTATATTTTGAACCATTCCTGTGACACTAGTTATAGATTCCGATGCTTCCCTCCAGGTTTACTGTATCCCTTGGACCTTTTTATTGACGATGAAATTCAGAAATTGCATCGGAATTAAATAGAAAAGGCACAATGCCGACTAAAGTAGAAGAAGACTGAGTCTTCTCACTGACTATGTTTTGAACCATTCCTGTGACACTAGTTATAGATTCCGATGCTTCACTTCAGGATTACTGTATCCCTTGGACCTTCTTATTGACGACGAAACACATAAATTGCATCGGAACTAAATACAAAAGGCACAATGCCGACTTAAGTACAAGAAGACTGACTCTTCTTACTGTCTATGTTTTGAATCATTCCTGTGACACTAGTTATAGATTCCGATGCTTCACTCCAGGTTTACTGTATCCCTTTGACCTTCTTATTGACGATGAAACACCGAAATTGCATTGGAATTAAATACAAAAGACACAATGCCGACTTAAGTACATGAGGACTGACTCTCCTTACTGACTATGCTTTGAATCATTCCTGTGACACTAGTTATAGATTCCGATGTTTCACTTCAGGTTTACTGTATCCCTTGGACCATCTTATTAACGATGAAAAACATAAATTGCATCGGAAGTAAATACAAAAGGCACACTGCCGACTTAAGTACAAGAAGACTGACTCTTCCTACTGTCTATGTTTTGAACCATTCCTGTGACACTAGTTATGGATTCCGATGCTTCACTTTCGGTTTACTGTATCCCTCTGACTTTCTTATTGACGATGAAACACAGAAATTGCACCGGAATTACATACAAAAGGCACAATGCCGACTTAAGGACAAGAAGACTGACTAGTCTTACTGACTATGTTTTGAACCATTCTTGTGACACTAGTTATAGATTCCGATGCTTCACTCCAGGTTTAGTGTATCCCTTGGACCTTCTTATTAACGATGAAACACATAAATTGCATCTGGAATTAATTACAAAAGGCACAATGCCGACTTAAGTACAAGAAGACTGACTCTTCCTACTGTCTATGATTTGAACCATTTCTGTGACACTAGTTATAGATTCCGATGCTTCACTTCAGGTTTATTGTATCCCTCTGACTTTCGTATTGACGATGAAACACAGATATTGCATCGGAATTAAATAAAAAAGGCACAAAGCCGACTTAAGGACAAGAAGACTGACTCTTCTTACTGTCTTCGTTTTAAACCATTCCTGTGACACTAGTTATAGCTTCCGATGCTTCACTCCAGGTTTAGTGTATCCCTTGGACCTTCTTATTGACGATGAAACACAGATATTACATGGGAATTAAATACAAAAGGCACAATGCCGACTTAAGTACAAAAAGACTGACTCTTCTTACTGACTATGTTTTGAACCATTCCTGTGACACTAGTTATAGATTCCGATGATTCACACCAGGTATACTGTATCCCTTGGACCTTCTTAATGACGATGAAACACCGAAATTGCAACGGAATTAAATAGAAAAGGCACAATGCCGACTTAGGTAAAGGAAGAAAGACTCTTGTTACTGACTATGTTTTGAACCATTCCTGTGACACTAGTTATGGATTCCGATGCTTCACTTCATTTTTACTGTATACCTTGGACCTACTTATTAACGATGAAACACTGAAATTGCATCGGAATTTAATACAAAAGGCACAATGCCGACTCAAGTAGAAGCAGACTGACTCTTCTGAGTGTCTATGTTGTGAACCATTCCAGTGACACTAGTTATAGATTCCGATGCCTCACTTCAGGTTTACTGTATCGGTCTGACCTTCTTATTGACGATGAAACACAGATATTACATCGGAATTAAATACAAAAGGCACAATGCCGACTTAAGTACAAAAATACTGACTCTTCTTACTGACTATGTTTTGAACCATTCCTGTGACACTAGTTATAGATTCCGATGCTTCACTTCAGGTTTACTGTATCCCTCTGACCTTCTTATTGACGATGAAACACAGAAATTGGATCGGAATTAAATAGAAAATGCACAATGCCGACTTAAGTGCAAGAAGACTGACTCTTCTTACTGTCTATGTTTAGAACCATTCCTGTGACACTAGTTATAGATTCCGATGATTCACACCAGGTATACTGTATCCCTTGGACCTTCTTAATGACGGTGAAACACCGAAATTGCAACGGAATTAAATAGAAAAGGCACAATGCCGACTTAGGTACAAGAAGACTGACTCTTCCTACTGTCTATGTTTGAACCATTCCATTGACACTAGTTATAGTTTCCGATGCTCCACTTCAGGTTTACTGTTTCCCTTGGACCTTCATATTAACGATGAAACAATGAAATTGCATCGGAATTAAATACAAAAGGCACAATGCCGACTTAAGTACATCAAGACTGATTCTTCTTACTGACTATGTTTTGAACCATTCCTGTGACACTAGCTATAGATTCCGATGCTTCACTTCAGGTTTACTGTATCCCTCTGACGTTCGTATTGACGATGAAACACAGAAATTGCACCGGAATTAAATACAAAAGGCACAATGCCGACTTAAGGACAAGAAGACTGACTCGTCTTACTGACTATGTGTTGAACCATTCCTGTGACACTAGTTATAGATTCCGATGCTTCACTCCAGGTTTAGTGTATCCCTTGGACCCTCTTATTGACGATGAAACACAGAAATTGCATCGGAATTAAATAGAAAAGGCACAATGCCGACTTAAGTACATGAAGACTGACTCTTCTTACTGTCTATGTTTTGAACCATTCCTGTGACACTAATTTTGGATTCCGATGCTTCACTTCAGGTTTACTGTATCCCTCTTACCTTCTTATTGACGATGAAACACTGAAATTGCACCGGAATTAAATACAAAAGGCACAATGCCGACTTAAGTACAAGCAGACAGACCCTTCTTACTGTCTATGTTTTGAACCATTCCATTGACACTAGTTATAGATTCCGATGCATCACTCCAGGTTTACTGTATCCCTTGGACCTTCTTATTGACGATAATACACTGAAATTGCATCGGAATTAAATACAAAAGGCACAATGCCGACTATAGTACAAGAAGACTGACTCTTCTCACTGACTATGTTTTGAACCATTCCTGTGACACTAGTTATAGATTCCGATGCTTCACTTCAGGTTTACTGTATCCCTTGGACCTTCTTATTAACGATGAAACACATAAATTGCATCTGGAATTAATTACAAAAGGCACAATGCCGACTTAAGTACAAGAAGACTGACTCTTCCTACTGTCTATGATTTGAACCATTTCTGTGACACTAGTTATAGATTCCGATGCTTCACTTCAGGTTTATTGTATCCCTCTGACTTTCGTATTGACGATGAAACACAGATATTGCATCGGAATTAAATAAAAAAGGCACAAAGCCGACTTAAGGACAAGAAGACTGACTCTTCTTACTGTCTTCGTTTTAAACCATTCCTGTGACACTAGTTATAGCTTCCGATGCTTCACTCCAGGTTTAGTGTATCCCTTGGACCTTCTTATTGAAGATGAAACACAGAAATTGCATCGGAATTAAATAGAAAAGGCACTATGCCGACTTAAGTACAAGATGACTGACTCTTCTTACTGACTATGTTTTGAACAATTCCAGTGTCACTAGTTATAGATTCCGATGCTTGACTTCAGGTTTACTGTATCCCTTGAACCTTCTTATTGACGATGAAACACAGAAATTGCATCAGAAGTAAATACAATAGGCACAATGCCGACTTAAGTACAAGAAGACTGACTCTTACTACTGTCTATGATTTGAATCATTCCTGTGACACTAGTTATAGATTCCGATGCTTCACTTCAGGTTTACTGTATCCCTCTGACTTTCGTATTGACGATGAAACACAGAAATTGCACCGGAATTAAATAAAAAATGCACAATGCCGAACTAAGGACAAGAAGACTGACTCTTCTTACTGTCTATGTTTTGAACCATTCCTGTGACACTAGATATAGATTCCGATGCTTCACTTTAGGTTTACTGTATCCCTCTGAGTTTCTTATTGACGATGAAAGACAGAAATTGCACCGGAATTAAATACAAAAGGCACAATGCCGACTTAAGGGCAAGAAGACTGACTCTTCTTACTGACTATGTTTTGAACCATTCCTGTGACACTAGTTATAGATTCCGATGCTTCACTTCAGGTTTACTGTATCCCTTGGACCTTCTTATAGACGATGAAACACAGAAATTGCATCGGAATTAGATACAAAAGGCATAATGCCGGCCTAAGTACATGAAGACTGACTCTTCCTACTCTCTATGATTTGAACCATTCCTGAGACATTAATTTTGGATTCCGATGCTTCACTTCAGGTTTACTGTATCCCTCTGACCTTCTTATGGCGATGAAACACAGAAATTGCATCAGAATTAAATACATAAGGCACAATGCCGACTTAAGTACAAGAAGACTGACTGTTCCCACTGTCTATGTTTTGAACCATTCCTGAGACACTAGTTGAAGATTCCGATGCTTCACTACAGGTTTACTGTATCCCTCACCTTCTTATTGACGATGAAACACTGAAATTGCACCGGAATTAAATACAAAAGGCATAATGCCGACTTAAGTACAAGAAGACAGACTCTTCTTACTGTCTATGTTTTGAACCATTCCTGTGACACTAGCTATAGATTCCGATGCTTCACTTCATTTTTACTGTATGCCTCTGAATTTATTGACGATGAAACACAGAAATTGCATCGGAATTAAATACAAAAGGCACAATACCAACTTAAGTACAAGAAGACTGACTCTTCTTACTGTCTATGTTTTGAACCACTCCTGTGAGACTAGATTTAGATTCCGATGCTTCACTTCAGGTTTACTGTATCATTTGGACCTTCTTATTGACGATGAAACACAGAAATTACATGGGAATTAAATACAAAAGGCACAATGCCGACTTAAGTACAAAAAGACTGACTCTTCTTACTGACTATGTTTTGAACCATTCCTGTGACACTAGTTATAGATTCCGATGCTTCACTTCAGTTTACTGTATCCCTCTGACCTTCTTATTGACGATGAAACACAGAAATTGGATCATAATTAAATAGAAAAGGCACAATGCCGACTTAAGTACAAGAAGACTGACTCTTCTTACAGTCTATGCTTTGAACCATTCCTGTGACACTAGTTATAGATTCCGATGCTTCACTTCAGGTTTACTGTATCCCTTGGACCTTCTTATTGAAGATGAAACACAGAAATTGCATCGGAATTAAATACAAATGGCACAATGCCGACTTAAGTACAAGAAGGCTGACTCTTCTTACTGTCTATGTTTTGAACCATTCCTGTGACACTAGTTAAAGATTCCGATGCTTCACTCCTGGTTTACTGTATCCCTTGCACCTTCTTATTGACGATGAAACACAGAAATTGCACCGGAATTAAATACAAAAGGCACAATGCCGACTTAAGGACAAGAAGACGACTCTTCTTACTGACTATGTTTTGAACCATTCCTGTGACACTAGTTATAGAGTCCGATGCTTCACTTCAGGTTTACTGTATCCCTCTGACCTTTTTATTGACGATGAAACACGGAAATTGCCTCGGAATTAAATAGAAAAGGCACAATGCCGACTTTAGTAGAAGAAGACTGACTTTTCTTACTGTCTATGTTTTGAACCATTCCTGTGACACTAGTAATAGATTCCGATGCTTCACTCCAGGTTTAGTGTATCCCTTGGACCTTCTTATTGACGATGAAACACAGAAATTGCATCGGAATTAAATAGAAAAGGCACAATGCCGACTTAAGTACAAGAAGACTGACTCTTCTTACTGACTATGTTTTGAACCATTCCTGTGACACTAGTTCTAGATTCCGATGCTTCCTTCAGGTTTACTCTATCCCTTGGACCTTCTTATTGACGATGAAACTCCGAAATTGCATCGGAATTAAATACAAGAGGCATAATGCCGAATTAAGTACAAGAAGACTGACTCTTCCTACTGTCTATGATTTGAACCATACCTGTGACACTAATTTTAGATTCCGATGCTTCATTTCAGTTTTACTGTATCCCTCTGACCTTCTTATTGACGATGAAACACAGAAATTGCTTCTGAATTAAATACATAAGGCACAATGCCGACATAAGTACAAGAAGACTGACTGTTCCCACTGTCTATGTTTTGAACCATTCCTGAGACACTAGTTGAGGATTCCGATGCTTCACTTCAGGTTTACTGTATCCCCCTGACCTTCTTATTGACGATGAAACACAGAAATTGCACCGGAATTAAATACAAATGGCACAATGCCGACCTAAGTACAAGAAGACAGACTCTTCTTACTGTCTATGTTTTGAACCATTTCATTGACACTAGTTATAGATTCTGATGCTTCACTTCAGGTGTACTGTATCCCTTGGACCTTCTTATTGACGATAATACACTGAAATTGCATCGGAATTAGATACAAAAGGCATAATGCCGGCCTAAGTACATGAAGACTGACTCTTCCTACTCTCTATGATTTGAACCATTCCTGAGACATTAATTTTGGATTCCGATGCTTCACTTCAGGTTTACTGTATCCCTCTGACCTTCTTATGGCGATGAAACACAGAAATTGCATCAGAATTAAATACATAAGGCACAATGCCGACTTAAGTACAAGAAGACTGACTGTTCCCACTGTCTATGTTTTGAACCATTCCTGAGACACTAGTTGAAGATTCCGATGCTTCACTACAGGTTTACTGTATCCCTCACCTTCTTATTGACGATGAAACACTGAAATTGCACCGGAATTAAATACAAAAGGCATAATGCCGACTTAAGTACAAGAAGACAGACTCTTCTTACTGTCTATGTTTTGAACCATTCCTGTGACACTAGTTATAGATTCCGATGCTTCACTTCAGGTTTACTGTATCCCTTGGACCTTCTTATAGACGATGAAACACAGAAATTGCATCGGAATTAGATACAAAAGGCTTAATGCCGGCCTAAGTACATGAAGACTGACTCTTCCTACTCTCTATGATTTGAACCATTCCTGAGACATTAATTTTGGATTCCGATGCTTCACTTCAGGTTTACTGTATCCCTCTGACCTTCTTATGGCGATGAAACACAGAAATTGCATCAGAATTAAATACATAAGGCACAATGCCGACTTAAGTACAAGAAGACTGACTGTTCCCACTGTCTATGTTTTGAACCATTCCTGAGACACTAGTTGAAGATTCCGATGCTTCACTACAGGTTTACTGTATCCCTCACCTTCTTATTGACGATGAAACACTGAAATTGCACCGGAATTAAATACAAAAGGCATAATGCCGACTTAAGTACAAGAAGACAGACTCTTCTTACTGTCTATGTTTTGAACCATTCCTGTGACACTAGCTATAGATTCCGATGCTTCACTTCATTTTTACTGTATGCCTCTGAATTTATTGACGATGAAACACAGAAATTGCATCGGAATTAAATACAAAAGGCACAATACCAACTTAAGTACAAGAAGACTGACTCTTCTTACTGTCTATGTTTTGAACCACTCCTGTGAGACTAGATTTAGATTCCGATGCTTCACTTCAGGTTTACTGTATCATTTGGACCTTCTTATTGACGATGAAACACAGAAATTACATGGGAATTAAATACAAAAGGCACAATGCCGACTTAAGTACAAAAAGACTGACTCTTCTTACTGACTATGTTTTGAACCATTCCTGTGACACTAGTTATAGATTCCGATGCTTCACTTCAGTTTACTGTATCCCTCTGACCTTCTTATTGACGATGAAACACAGAAATTGGATCATAATTAAATAGAAAAGGCACAATGCCGACTTAAGTACAAGAAGACTGACTCTTCTTACAGTCTATGCTTTGAACCATTCCTGTGACACTAGTTATAGATTCCGATGCTTCACTTCAGGTTTACTGTATCCCTTGGACCTTCTTATTGAAGATGAAACACAGAAATTGCATCGGAATTAAATACAAATGGCACAATGCCGACTTAAGTACAAGAAGGCTGACTCTTCTTACTGTCTATGTTTTGAACCATTCCTGTGACACTAGTTAAAGATTCCGATGCTTCACTCCTGGTTTACTGTATCCCTTGCACCTTCTTATTGACGATGAAACACAGAAATTGCACCGGAATTAAATACAAAAGGCACAATGCCGACTTAAGGACAAGAAGACGACTCTTCTTACTGACTATGTTTTGAACCATTCCTGTGACACTAGTTATAGAGTCCGATGCTTCACTTCAGGTTTACTGTATCCCTCTGACCTTTTTATTGACGATGAAACACGGAAATTGCCTCGGAATTAAATAGAAAAGGCACAATGCCGACTTTAGTAGAAGAAGACGGACTTTTCTTACTGTCTATGTTTTGAACCATTCCTGTGACACTAGTAATAGATTCCGATGCTTCACTCCAGGTTTAGTGTATCCCTTGGACCTTCTTATTGACGATGAAACACAGAAATTGCATCGGAATTAAATAGAAAAGGCACAATGCCGACTTAAGTACAAGAAGACTGACTCTTCTTACTGACTATGTTTTGAACCATTCCTGTGACACTAGTTCTAGATTCCGATGCTTCCTTCAGGTTTACTCTATCCCTTGGACCTTCTTATTGACGATGAAACTCCGAAATTGCATCGGAATTAAATACAAGAGGCATAATGCCGAATTAAGTACAAGAAGACTGACTCTTCCTACTGTCTATGATTTGAACCATACCTGTGACACTAATTTTAGATTCCGATGCTTCATTTCAGTTTTACTGTATCCCTCTGACCTTCTTATTGACGATGAAACACAGAAATTGCTTCGGAATTAAATACATAAGGCACAATGCCGACATAAGTACAAGAAGACTGACTGTTCCCACTGTCTATGTTTTGAACCATTCCTGAGACACTAGTTGAGGATTCCGATGCTTCACTTCAGGTTTACTGTATCCCCCTGACCTTCTTATTGACGATGAAACACAGAAATTGCACCGGAATTAAATACAAATGGCACAATGCCGACCTAAGTACAAGAAGACAGACTCTTCTTACTGTCTATGTTTTGAACCATTTCATTGACACTAGTTATAGATTCTGATGCTTCACTTCAGGTGTACTGTATCCCTTGGACCTTCTTATTGACGATAATACACTGAAATTGCATCGGAATTAAATAGAAAAGCCACAATGCCGACTTAAGTACAAGAAGACTGACTCTTCTTACTGTCTATGTTTTGAACCATTCCTGTGACACTAGTTATAGCTTCCGATGCTTCAGGTTTAGTGTATCCCATGGACCTTCTTATTGACGATGAAACACAGAAATTGCATCGGAATTAAATAGAAATGGCACTATGCCGACTTAAGTACAAGATGACTGACTCTTCTTACTGACTATGTTTTGAACCATTCCTGTGTCACTAGTTATAGATTCCGATGCTTGACTTCAGGTTTACTGTATCCCTTGGACCTTCTTATTGACGATGAAACACAGAAATTGCATCGGAATTAAATACAAAAGGCACAATGCCGACTTAAGTACAAGAAGACTGACTCTTCCTACTGTCTATGTTTTGAACCATTCCTGTGACACTAGGTATAGATTCCGATGCTTCACTTCATTTTTACTGTATCCCTCTGACCTTATTGACGATGAAACACAGAAATTGCAACGGAATTAAATACAAAAGGCACAATACCGACTTAAGTACAGGAATACTGACTCTTCTTACTGTCTATGTTTTAAACCACTCCTGTGACACTAGATATAGATTCCGATGCTTCACGTCAGGTTTACTCTATCATTTGGACCTTCTTATTGGCGATGAAACACAGATATTACATCGGAATTAAATACAAAAGGCACAATGCCGACTTAAGTTCAAAAAGACTGACACTTCTTACTGACTATAATTTGCACCATTCCTGTGACACTGGTTATAGATTCCGATGCTTCACTTCAGGTTTACTGTATCCCTCTGACCTTCTTATTGACGATGAAACACAGAAATTGGATCGGAATTAAATTGAAAAGGCACAATGCCGACCTAAGTACAAGAAGACTGACTCTTCTTACTGTCTATGCTTTGAACCATTCCTGTGACACTAGTTACAGATTCCGATGCTTGACTTGAGGTTTACTGTATCCCTTGGACCTTCTTATTGACGATGAAACACAGAAATAGCATCGGAATGTAATACAAAAGGCACAATGCCGACTCAAGTACTAGAAGACTGACTCTTCTGACTCTCTATGTTGTGAACCATTCCAGTGCCACTAGTTATAGATTCCGATGCCTCACTTCAGGTTTACTGTATCGGTCTGACATTCTTATTGACGATGAAACACAGAAATTGCATCGGAATTAAATACAAAATGCACAATGCCGACTTAAGTACATGAAGACTGACTCATCTTACTGTCTATGTTTTGAACCATTTCTGTGACACTAGTCATAGATTCCGATGCTTCACTTCAGGGTTACTGTATCCCTTGGACCTTCTTATTGACGATGAAATACAGAAATTGCATCGGAATTAAATACAAAAGGCACAATGCCGACTTAAGTACAAGAAGAGTGACTATTCTTTCTGTCTATGTTTTCAACCATTCCTGTGACACTAGTTATAGATTCCGATGCTTCACTTCAGGTTTACTGTATCCCTTGTACCCTCTTATTGACGATGAAACACAGAAATTGCCTCGGAATTAAATACAAAAAGCACAATGCCGACTTACGTACAAGAAGACTGACTCTACTTACTGTCTATGTTAGAAACATTCCTTTGACACTAGTTATTGATTCCGATGCCTCACTTCAGGTTTACTGTATCCCTTGGACCTTCTTATTAACGATGAAACAATGAAATTGCATCGGAATTGAATACAAAAGGCACAATGCCGACTTATGTTCATGGAGACTGACTCTTCTTTCTGACTATGTATTGAACCATTCCTGTGACACTAGTTATAGATTCCGATGCTTCACTTCAGGTTTACTGTATCACTTGGACCTTCTTATTGACGATGAAACATAGAAATTGCATCGGAATTAAATACAAAAGGCATAATGCCGACTTAAGTACAAGAAGGCTGACTCTTCTTACTGTCTACGTTTTGAACCATTCCTGTGACACTAGTTATAGATTCCGATGCTTCCCACCAGGTTTACTGTATCCCTCTGACCTTCTTATTGACGATGAAACACAGAAATTGGATCGGAATTAAATAGAAAAGGCACAATGCCGACTTAAGTACAAGAAGACTGACTCTTCTTACAGTCTATGTTTTGAACCATTCCTGTGACACTAGTTACAGATTCCGATGCTTGATTTCAGGTTTACTGTATCCCTCTGACCTTCTTATTGACGATGAAACACAGATATTGGATCGAAATTAAATACAAAGGCACATTGCCGACTTCAGTACAAGAAGACTGACTCTTCTTACTGTCTATGTTTTGAACCATTCCTGTGACACTAGTTATAGATTCCGATGCTGGACTTCAGGTGTACTGTTTCCCTCTGACCTTCTTATTGACGATAAAACACAGAAATTGGATCGGAATTAAATACAAAAGTCACAATGCCTACTTAAGTACAAGAAGACAGACTCTTCTTACTGTCTATGTTTTGAACCATTCCATTGCCACTAGTTATAGATTACGATGCTTCACTCCAGGTTAACTGTATCCCTTGGACCTTCTTATTGACGATAATACACTTAAATTGCATCGGACTTAAATAGAAAAGGCACAATGCCGACTTAAGTACAAGAAGACTGACTCGCCTTACTGTCTATGCTTTGAACCATTTCTGTGACACTAGTAATAGCTTCCGATGCTTCACTCCAGGTTTAGTGTATCCCTTGGACCTTCTTATTGACGATGAAACCCAGAAATTGCATCGGAATTAAATAGAAAAGTCACTATGCCGACTTAAGTACAAGATGACTGACTCTTCTTACAGACTATGTTTTGAACCATTCCTGTGTCACTAGTTATAGATTCCGATGCTTGACTTCAGGTTTACTGTATCCCTTGGACCTTCTTATTGACGATGAAACACAGAAATTGCATCGGAATTAAATACAAAAGGCACAATGCCGACTTAAGTACAAGAAGACTGACTCTTCCTACTGTCTATGTTTTGAACGATTCCTGTGACACTAACTATAGATTCCGATGCTTCACTTCATTTTTACTGCATCCCTCTGACCTTATTGACGATGAAACATAGAAATTGCATCGGATTTAAATACAAAAGGCACAATATCGACTTAAGTACAAGAAGTCTGACTTTTCTTACTGTCTATGTTTTGAACCACTCCTGTGACACTAGATACGGATTCCGATTCTTCACTCCAGGTTTACTGTATCCCTTGGACCTTCTTATTGACGATAATACACAGAAATTGGATCGGAATTAAATAGAAAAGGCACAATGCCGACTTAAGTACAAGAAGACTGAGTCTTCTTACTGTCTATGCTTTGAACCATTCCTGTGACACTAGTTATAGATTCCGATGCTTGACTTCAGGTTTACTGTATCCCTTGGACCTTCTTATTGACGATGAAACACAGAAATAGCATCGGCATATAATACAAAAGGCACAATGCCGACTCAAGTGCAAGAAGACTGACTCTTCTGACTGTCTATGTTGTGAACCATTCCTGTGACACTAGTTATAGATTCCGATGCCTCACTTCAGGTTTACTGTATCGGTCTGACCCTCTTATTGACGATGAAACACAGAAATTGCATCGGAATTAAATACATAAGTCACAATATCGACTTAAGTACAAGAATACTGACTCTTCTTACTGTCTATGTTTAGAACCACTCCTATGACACTAGATATAGATTCCGATGCTTCACACCAGGTATACTGTTTCCCTTGGACCTTCTAAATGACGATGAAACACCGAAATTGCAACGGAATTAAATAGAAAAGGCACAATGCCGACTTAGGTACAAGAAGACTGACTCTTGTTACTGACTATGTTTTGAACCATTCCTGTGACACTATTTATGGATTCCGATGCTTCACTTCATTTTTACTGTATACCTTGGATCTTCTTATTAACGATGAAACACAGAAATTGCATCGGAATTAAATACAAAAGGCACAATGCCGACTTAAGGAGAAGAAGACTGACTCTTCTTACTTACTATTTTTGAACCATTCCAGTGACACTAGTTATAGATTCCGATGCTTCACTTCATGTTCACTGTATCCCTCTAACCCTCTTATTGACGATGAAACACAGAAATTGCATCGGAATTAAATCGAAAAGGCACAATGCCGACTTAAGTACAAGAAGACTGACTCTTCTCACTGACTATGTTTAGAACCACTCCTGTGACACCAGTTATAGATTCCGATGCTTCACTTCAGGTTTACTGTATCCCTTGGACCTTCTTATTGACGATGAAACGCAGAAATAGCATCGGAATTTAATACAAAAGGCACAATGCCGACTCAAGTAGAAGAAGACTGACTCTTCTGAGTGTCTATGTTGTGAACCATTCCAGTGACACTAGTTATAGATTCCGATGCCTCACTTCAGGTTTACTGTATCGGTCTGACCTTCTTATTGACGATGAAACACAGAAATTGCTTCGGAATTAAATAGAAAATGCACAATGCCGACTTAAGTACATGAAGACTGACTCATCTTACTGTCTATGTTTTGAACCATTCCTGTGACACTAGATTTAGGATCCGATGCTTCACTTCAGGTTTACTGTATAATTTGGACCTACTTAATGACGATGAAACCCAGAAATTGCATCAGAATTAAATACAAAAGGCACAATACCGACTTAAGTACAAGAAGTCTGACTTTTCTTACTGTCTATGTTTTGAACCACTCCTGTGATACTAGATACGGATTCCGATTCTTCACTCCAGGTTTACTGTATCCCTTGGACCTTCTTATTGACGATAATACACAGAAATTGGATCGGAATTGAATAGAAAAGGCACAATGCCGACTTAAGTACAAGAAGACTGAGTCTTCTTACTGTCTATGCTTTGAACCATTCCTGTGATACTAGTTATAGATTCCGATGCTTGACTTCAGGTTTACTGTATCCCTTGGACCTTCTTATTGACGATGAAACACAGAAATTGCCTCGGAATTAAATACAAAAGGACAGTGCCGATTAAAGTACAAGAAGACTGACTCTTCCCACTGTCTATGTTTGAACCATTGCATTGACTCTAGTTATAGATTCCGATGCTTCATTTCAGGTTTACTGTTTCCCTTGGACCTTCTTATTAACGATGAAACAATGAAATATCATCGGAATTAAATACAAAAGGCACAATGCCGACTTAAGTACATGAAGACTGTTTCTTCTTACTGACTATGTATTGAATCATTCCTGTGACACTAGTTATATATTCCGATGCTTCACTTTAGGTTTAGTGAATCCCTTGGACCTTCTTATTGACGATGAAACAGAGAAATTGCATCGGAATTAAATACAAAAGGCACAATGCCGACTTAAGTACAAGAAGGCTTACTCTTCTTACTGTCTATGTTTTGAACCATTCCTGTGACTCTAGTTATAGATTCCGATGCTTCACTCCAGGTTTACTGTATCCCTTGCACCTTCTTATTGACGATGAACACAGAAATTGGATCGGAATTAAATAGAAAATGCACAATGCCGACTTAAGTGCAAGAAGACTGACTCTTGTTACTGACTATGTTTTGAACCGTTCCTGTGACACTATTTATGGATTCCGATGCTTCTCTTCATTTTTACTGTATACCTTGGATCTTCTTATTAACGATGAAACACAGAAATAGCATCGGAATTTAATACAAAAGGCACAATGCCGACTCAAGTACAAGAAGACTGACTCTTCTGACTGACTATGTTTTGAACCGTTCCTGTGACACTAGTCATAAATTCCGATGCTTCACTTCAGGGTTACTGTATCCCTCTGACCTTCTCATTGACGATGAAACACAGAAATTGCATCGGAACTAAATACAAAAGGCACAATGCCGACTTAAGGACTAGAAGACTGAATCTAATTTCTGTCTATGTTTGGAACCATTCCTGTGACACTAGTTATGGATTCCGATGCTTCACTTCTGGTTTACTGTATCCCTCTGTCCCTCTTATTAACGATGAAACAAAGAAGCTGCATCGGAATTAAATAGAAAAGGCACAATGCCGACTTAAATACAAGAAGACTGACTCTTCCTACTGTCTATGTTTGGAGCCATTCCTGTGACACTACTTTTAGATTCCGATGCTTCACTTCAGGTTTACTGAATCTCTTGGACCTTCTTATTGTCGATGAAACACAAAAATTGCATCGGAATTAAATACAAAAGGCAAAATGCCGACTTAAGTAGAAGAAGACTGACTCTTCTTACTGTCTATGCTTTGAACCATTCCTGTGACATTAGTTATACATTCCGATGCTTCACTCCTGGTTTACTGTATCGCTTGGACCTTCTTATTGACGATGAAACACCGAAATTGCATCGGAATTAAATAGAAAAGGCACAATGCCGACTTAAGTACAAGAAGACCGACTCTTCTCACTGACTATATTTTGAAACATTCCCGTGACACTAGTTATAGATTCCGATGCTTCACTTCAGGTTTACTGTATCCCTTGGACCTTCTTATTGACGATGAAACAGAGAAATTGCATCGGAATTAAATACAAAAGGCACAATGCCGACTTAAGTACAAGAAGGCTTACTCTTCTTACTGTCTATGTTTTGAACCATTCCTGTGACTCTAGTTATAGATTCCGATGCTTCACTCCAGGTTTACTGTATCCCTTGCACCTTCTTATTGACGATGAAACACAAAAATTGCATCGGAATTAAATACAAAAGGCAAAATGCCGACTTAAATAGAAGAAGACTGACTCTTCTTACTGTCTATGCTTTGAACCATTCCTGTGACATTAGTTATAGATTCCGATGCTTCACTCCTGGTTTACTGTGTCGCTTGGACCTTCTTATTGACGATGAAACACCGAAATTGCATCGGAATTAAATAGAAAAGGCACAATGCCGACTTAAGTACAAGAAGACCGACTCTTCTCACTGACTATATTTTGAAACATTCCCGTGACACTAGTTATTGATTCCGATGCTTCACTTCAGGTTTACTGTATCCCTTGGACCTTGTTATTGACGATGAAACACATAAATTGCATCGGAATTAAATACAAAAGGCACAATGCCGACTTAAGTACAAGATGACTGACTCCTCCTACTGTCTATGTGTTGAACCATTCCTGTGACACTAGTTATAGATTCCGATGCTTCACTTCAGGTTTACTGTATCCCTTGGACCTTCTTATTGGCGATGAAACACAGAAATGGCATCGGAATTAAATACAAAAGGCACAATGCCGACTTAAGTACAAGAAGAGTGACTCTTCTTACTGACTAAGTTTGAACCATTCCTGTGACACTAGTTATAGATTCCGATGCTTCACTTCAGGTTTACTGTATCCCTTGGACCTTCTTATTGGCGATGAAACACAGAAATGGCATCGGAATTAAATACAAAAGGCACAATGCCGACTTAAGTACAAGAAGACTGACTCTTCTTACTGTTAATGTTATGAACCATTCCACTGACGCTAGTTGTAGATTCCGATGCTTCACTTCAGGTTTATTGTATAACTTGGACCTTCTTATTGACGACGAAACACAGAAATAGCGTCGGAAATAAATAGAAGAGGCACAATGCCGACTTAAGTACAATAAGACTATCTCTTCCTACTGTCTATGTTTTGTACCATTCCTGTGACACTAGTTATAGATTCCGACGCTTCACATCAGGTTTACTGTATCCCTTGGACTTTCTTATTAACGGTGATACACATAAATTGCATCGGAATTAAATACAAAAGGCACAATGCCGACTTAAGTACAAGAAGACTGACTCTTCTTACTGTCTATGTTTGGAACCATTCCTGTGACACTAGTTATAGATTCCGATGCTTCACTTCAGGTTTACTGTATCCCTTGGACCTTCTTATTGGCGATGAAACACAGAAATGGCATCGGAATTAAATACAAAAGGCACAATGCCGACTTAAGTACAAAAAGACTGGCTCTTTCTACTGACTATGTTTTGAACCATTCCCGTGACACTAAGTATAGATTCCGATGCTTCACTTCAGGTTTACTGTATCCCTTGGACGTTCTTATTGGCGACGAATCACAGAAATTGCATCGGAATTAAATCGAAAAGGCACAATGCCGACTTAAGTACAAGAAGACTGACTCTTCCTACTGTCTATGTTTTGAACCATTCCTGAGACACTAGTTATAGATTCCGATGCTTCACCTCCGGTTATCTGTATTCCTTTGACCTTCTTATTGACGATGAAACACAGAAATTGCATCGGAATTAAATAGAAAAGGCACAATGCTGACTTAAGTACAAGAAGACTGACTCTTCTTACTGTCTATGTTTTGAACCATTCCTGTGACGCTAGTTACAGATTCCGATGCTTCACTTCAGGTTTACTATATCCCTTGGACCTTCTTATTGGCGATGAAACACAGAAATTCCATCGCAATTAAATAGAAAATGCACAATGCCGACTTAAGTACAAGAAGACTGATTGTCCTTTCTGACTATGTTATGAACCATTCCTGTGATTCTAGTTATAGATTCCGACGCTTCACCTCAGGTTTACTGTATCCCTCTCACCTTCTTACTGACGATGAAACACAGAAATTGGATCGGAATTAAATAGAAAAGGCACAATGCCGACTTAAGTACAAGAAGACTGACTCTTCTTACTGTCTATGTTTTGAACTATTCCTGTGACACTAGTTATAGATTCCGATGCTTCACTCCAGGTTTACTGTATCCCTTGGTACTTCTTATTGACGATGAAACTCAGTAATTGCATCGGAATTAAATAGAAAAGGCACAATGCCGACTTAAGTACAAGAAGACCGACTCTTCTCACTGACTATGTTTGAACCATTCCTGTGACACTAGTTATAGATTCCGATGCTTCACTTCAGGTTTACTGTACCCCTTGGACCTTCTTATTGACGATGAACCACAGAAATTGCATCGGAATTAAATACAAAAGGCACAATGCCGACTTAAGTACAAGAAGACTGACTTTTCTTACTGTCTATGCTTTGAACCATTCCTGTGACATTAGTTATAGATTCCGATGCTTCACTCCTGGTTTACTGTATCGCTTGGACCTTCTTATTGACGATGAAACACCGAAATTGCATCGGAATTAAATAGAAAAGGCACAATGCCGACTTAAGTACAAAAAGACTGGCTCTTTCTACTGACTATGTTTTGAACCATTCCCGTGACACTAAGTATAGATTCCGATGCTTCACTTCAGGTTTACTGTATCCCTTGGACGTTCTTATTGGCGACGAATCACAGAAATTGCATCGGAATTAAATCGAAAAGGCACAATGCCGACTTAAGTACAAGAAGACTGACTCTTCCTACTGTCTATGTTTTGAACCATTCCTGAGACACTAGTTATAGATTCCGATGCTTCACCTCCGGTTATCTGTATTCCTTTGACCTTCTTATTGACGATGAAACACAGAAATTGCATCGGAATTAAATAGAAAAGGCACAATGCCGACTTAAATACAAGAAGACTGACTCTTCCTACTGTCTATGTTTGGAGCCATTCCTGTGACACTACTTTTAGATTCCGATGCTTCACTTCAGGTTTACTGAATCTCTTGGACCTTCTTATTGTCGATGAAACACAAAAATTGCATCGGAATTAAATACAAAAGGCAAAATGCCGACTTAAGTAGAAGAAGACTGACTCTTCTTACTGTCTATGCTTTGAACCATTCCTGTGACATTAGTTATAGATTCCGATGCTTCACTCCTGGTTTACTGTATCGCTTGGACCTTCTTATTGACGATGAAACACCGAAATTGCATCGGAATTAAATAGAAAAGGCACAATGCCGACTTAAGTACAAGAAGACCGACTCTTCTCACTGACTATATTTTGAAACATTCCCGTGACACTAGTTATAGATTCCGATGCTTCACTTCAGGTTTACTGTATCCCTTGGACCTTCTTATTGACGATGAAACAGAGAAATTGCATCGGAATTAAATACAAAAGGCACAATGCCGACTTAAGTACAAGAAGGCTTACTCTTCTTACTGTCTATGTTTTGAACCATTCCTGTGACTCTAGTTATAGATTCCGATGCTTCACTCCAGGTTTACTGTATCCCTTGCACCTTCTTATTGACGATGAAACACAAAAATTGCATCGGAATTAAATACAAAAGGCAAAATGCCGACTTAAATAGAAGAAGACTGACTCTTCTTACTGTCTATGCTTTGAACCATTCCTGTGACATTAGTTATAGATTCCGATGCTTCACTCCTGGTTTACTGTGTCGCTTGGACCTTCTTATTGACGATGAAACACCGAAATTGCATCGGAATTAAATAGAAAAGGCACAATGCCGACTTAAGTACAAGAAGACCGACTCTTCTCACTGACTATATTTTGAAACATTCCCGTGACACTAGTTATTGATCCCGATGCTTCACTTCAGGTTTACTGTATCCCTTGGACCTTGTTATTGACGATGAAACACATAAATTGCATCGGAATTAAATACAAAAGGCACAATGCCGACTTAAGTACAAGATGACTGACTCCTCCTACTGTCTATGTGTTGAACCATTCCTGTGACACTAGTTATAGATTCCGATGCTTCACTTCAGGTTTACTGTATCCCTTGGACCTTCTTATTGGCGATGAAACACAGAAATGGCATCGGAATTAAATACAAAAGGCACAATGCCGACTTAAGTACAAGAAGAGTGACTCTTCTTACTGACTAAGTTTGAACCATTCCTGTGACACTAGTTATAGATTCCGATGCTTCACTTCAGGTTTACTGTATCCCTTGGACCTTCTTATTGGCGATGAAACACAGAAATGGCATCGGAATTAAATACAAAAGGCACAATGCCGACTTAAGTACAAGAAGACTGACTCTTCTTACTGTTAATGTTATGAACCATTCCACTGACGCTAGTTGTAGATTCCGATGCTTCACTTCAGGTTTATTGTATAACTTGGACCTTCTTATTGACGACGAAACACAGAAATAGCGTCGGAAATAAATAGAAGAGGCACAATGCCGACTTAAGTACAATAAGACTATCTCTTCCTACTGTCTATGTTTTGTACCATTCCTGTGACACTAGTTATAGATTCCGACGCTTCACATCAGGTTTACTGTATCCCTTGGACTTTCTTATTAACGGTGATACACATAAATTGCATCGGAATTAAATACAAAAGGCACAATGCCGACTTAAGTACAAGAAGACTGATCCTTCTTACTGTCTATGTTTGGAACCATTCCTGTGACACTAGTTATAGATTCCGATGCTTCACTTCAGGTTTACTGTATCCCTTGGACCTTCTTATTGGCGATGAAACACAGAAATGGCATCGGAATTAAATACAAAAGGCACAATGCCGACTTAAGTACAAAAAGACTGGCTCTTTCTACTGACTATGTTTTGAACCATTCCCGTGACACTAAGTATAGATTCCGATGCTTCACTTCAGGTTTACTGTATCCCTTGGACGTTCTTATTGGCGACGAATCACAGAAATTGCATCGGAATTAAATCGAAAAGGCACAATGCCGACTTAAGTACAAGAAGACTGACTCTTCCTACTGTCTATGTTTTGAACCATTCCTGAGACACTAGTTATAGATTCCGATGCTTCACCTCCGGTTATCTGTATTCCTTTGACCTTCTTATTGACGATGAAACACAGAAATTGCATCGGAATTAAATAGAAAAGGCACAATGCTGACTTAAGTACAAGAAGACTGACTCTTCTTACTGTCTATGTTTTGAACCATTCCTGTGACGCTAGTTACAGATTCCGATGCTTCACTTCAGGTTTACTATATCCCTTGGACCTTCTTATTGGCGATGAAACACAGAAATTCCATCGCAATTAAATAGAAAATGCACAATGCCGACTTAAGTACAAGAAGACTGATTGTCCTTTCTGACTATGTTATGAACCATTCCTGTGATTCTAGTTATAGATTCCGACGCTTCACCTCAGGTTTACTGTATCCCTCTCACCTTCTTACTGACGATGAAACACAGAAATTGGATCGGAATTAAATAGAAAAGGCACAATGCCGACTTAAGTACAAGAAGACTGACTCTTCTTACTGTCTATGTTTTGAACTATTCCTGTGACACTAGTTATAGATTCCGATGCTTCACTCCAGGTTTACTGTATCCCTTGGTACTTCTTATTGACGATGAAACTCAGTAATTGCATCGGAATTAAATAGAAAAGGCACAATGCCGACTTAAGTACAAGAAGACCGACTCTTCTCACTGACTATGTTTGAACCATTCCTGTGACACTAGTTATAGATTCCGATGCTTCACTTCAGGTTTACTGTACCCCTTGGACCTTCTTATTGACGATGAAACACATAAATTGCATCGGAATTAAATACAAAAGGCACAATGCCGACTTAAGTACAAGATGACTGACTCCACCTACTGTCTATGTTATGAACCATTCCTGTGACACTAGTTATGGATTCCGATGCTTCACTTCAGGTTTACTGTATCCCTTGGATCTTCTTATTGATGATGAAACACAGAAATTGCATCGGAAATAATACAAAAAGCACAATGCCGACTTAAGTACAAAAAGACTGACTCTTCTTACTGACTATGTTTTGAACCATTCCTGTGACACTAGTTATAGATTCCGATGCTTCACTTCAGGTTTACTGTATAGCTTGGACCTTCTTATTGACGATGAAACACCGAAATTGCATCGGAATTAAATACAAAAGGCACAATGCCGACTTAAGTACAAGAAGACTGACTATTCTTACTGACTATGATTTGAACCATTCCTGTGACACTAGTTATAGATTCCGATGCTTCACTTCAGGTTTACTGTATCCCTTGGATCTTCTTATTGATGATGAAGCACAGAAATTGCATCGGAAATAATACAAAACACAATGCCGACTTAAGTACAAAAAGACTGACTCTTTCTACTGACTATGTTTTGAACCATTCCCGTGACACTAAGTATAGATTCCGATGCTTCACTTCAGGTATACTGTATCCCTTGGACGTTCTTATTGACGATGAAACACAGAAATTGCATCGGAATTAAATACAAAAGGCACAATGCAGACTTCAGATCAAGAAGACTGACTATTCCTACTGTCTATGCTTTGAACCATTCCTGTGACATTAGTTGCAGATTCCGATGCTTCACTTCAGGTTTACTGTATCCTTTGCACCTTCTTATTGGCGACGAGACACAGAAATTGCATCGAAATGAAGTAGAAATGGCACAATGCCGACTTAAGTACAAGAAGACTGACTCTACCTACTGTCTATGTTTTTAACCATTCCTGTGGCACTAGTTATACATTCCGTTGCTTCACCTCCGGTTATCTGTATCCCTCTGACCTTCTTATTGACGATGAAACACAGAAATTGCAACGGAATTAAATACAAAAGGCACAATGCCGACTTAAGTACAAGAAGGCTTACTCTTCTTACTGTCTATGTTTTGAACCATTCCTGTGACTCTAGTTATAGATTCCGATGCTTCACTCCAGGTTTACTGTATCCCTTGCACCTTCTTATTGACGATGAAACACAGGAATTGCATCGGAATTAAATACAAAAGGCACAATGCCGACTTAAGTACAAGAAGATTGACTCTTCCTACTGTCTATGTTTTGAACCATTCCTGTGACACTAGCTATAGATTCCGATTCTTCACTTCATTTTTACTGTATCCGTCTGACCTTATTGACAAAGAAACACAGAAATTGCATCGGAATTATATACAAAAGGCACAATACCGCCTTAAGTACAAGAAGACTGACTCTTATTACTGTCTATGTTTTGAACCACTCCTGTGACACTAGATATAGGATCCGATGCTTCACTTCAGGTTTACTGTATAATTTGGACCTTCTTAATGACGATGAAACCCAGAAATTACATCGGAATTAAATACAAAAGGCACAATGCCGACTTAAGTACAAAAAGACTGACTCTTCTTACTGACTATGATTTGAACCATTCCTGTGACACTAGTTATAGATTCCGATGCTTCACTTCAGGTTTACTGTATCCCTCTGACCTTCTTAGTGACGATGAACACAGAAATTGGATCGGAATTAAATAGAAAATGCACAATGCCGACTTAAGTGCAAGAAGACTGACTCTTGTTACTGACTATGTTTTGAACCGTTCCTGTGACACTATTTATGGATTCCGATGCTTCACTTCATTTTTACTGTATACCTTGGATCTTCTTATTAACGATGAAACACAGAAATAGCATCGGAATTTAATACAAAAGGCACAATGCCGACTCAAGTACAAGAAGACTGACTCTTCTGACTGACTATGTTTTGAACCGTTCCTGTGACACTAGTTATAAATTCCGATGCTTCACTTCAGGGTTACTGTATCCCTCTGACCTTCTCATTGACGATGAAACACAGAAATTGCATCGGAACTAAATACAAAAGGCACAATGCCGACTTAAGGACTAGAAGACTGAATCTTATTTCTGTCTATGTTTTGAACCATTCCTGTGACACTAGTTATGGATTCCGATGCTTCACTTCTGGTTTACTGTATCCCTCTGACCCTCTTATTAACGATGAAACAAAGAAGCTGCATCGGAATTAAATAGAAAAGGCACAATGCCGACTTAAATACAAGAAGACTGACTCTTCCTACTGTCTATGTTTGGAGCCATTCCTGTGACACTACTTTTAGATTCCGATGCTTCACTTCAGGTTTACTGAATCTCTTGGACCTTCTTATTGTCGATGAAACACAAAAATTGCATCGGAATTAAATACAAAAGGCAAAATGCCGACTTAAGTAGAAGAAGACTGACTCTTCTTACTGTCTATGCTTTGAACCATTCCTGTGACATTAGTTATAGATTCCGATGCTTCACTCCTGGTTTACTGTATCGCTTGGACCTTCTTATTGACGATGAAACACCGAAATTGCATCGGAATTAAATAGAAAAGGCACAATGCCGACTTAAGTACAAGAAGACCGACTCTTCTCACTGACTATATTTTGAAACATTCCTGTGACACTAGTTATAGATTCCGATGCTTCACTTCAGGTTTACTGTATCCCTTGGACCTTGTTATTGACGATGAAACACATAAATTGCATCGGAATTAAATACAAAAGGCACAATGCCGACTTAAGTACAAGATGACTGACTCCTCCTACTGTCTATGTGTTGAACCATTCCTGTGACACTAGTTATAGATTCCGATGCTTCACTTCAGGTTTACTGTATCCCTTGGACCTTCTTATTGGCGATGAAACACAGAAATGGCATCGGAATTAAATACAAAAGGCACAATGCCGACTTAAGTACAAGAAGAGTGACTCTTCTTACTGACTAAGTTTGAACCATTCCTGTGACACTAGTTATAGATTCCGATGCTTCACTTCAGGTTTACTGTATCCCTTGGACCTTCTTATTGGCGATGAAACACAGAAATGGCATCGGAATTAAATACAAAAGGCACAATGCCGACTTAAGTACAAGAAGACTGACTCTTCTTACTGTTAATGTTATGAACCATTCCACTGACGCTAGTTGTAGATTCCGATGCTTCACTTCAGGTTTATTGTATAACTTGGACCTTCTTATTGACGACGAAACACAGAAATAGCGTCGGAAATAAATAGAAGAGGCACAATGCCGACTTAAGTACAAGAAGACTGACTCTTCCTACTGTCTATGTTTTGAACCATTCCTGAGACACTAGTTATAGATTCCGATGCTTCACCTCCGGTTATCTGTATCCCTTTGACCTTCTTATTGACGATGAAACACAGAAATTGCATCGGAATTAAATAGAAAAGGCACAATGCTGACTTAAGTACAAGAAGACTGACTCTTCTTACTGTCTATGTTTTGAACCATTCCTGTGACGCTAGTTACAGATTCCGATGCTTCACTTCAGGTTTACTATATCCCTTGGACCTTCTTATTGGCGATGAAACACAGAAATTGCATCGCAATTAAATAGAAAATGCACAATGCCGACTTAAGTACAAGAAGACTGATTGTCCTTTCTGACTATGTTATGAACCATTCCTGTGATTCTAGTTATAGATTCCGACGCTTCACCTCAGGTTTACTGTATCCCTCTCACCTTCTTACTGACGATGAAACACAGAAATTGGATCGGAATTAAATAGAAAAGGCACAATGCCGACTTAAGTACAAGAAGACTGACTCTTCTTACTGACTATGTTTTGAACCATTCCTGTGACACTAGTTATAGATTCCGATGCTTCACTTCAGGTTTACTGTATAGCATGGACCTTCTTATTGACGATGAAACACCGAAATTGCATCGGAATTAAATACAAAAGGCACAATGCCGACTTAAGTACAAGAAGACTGACTCTTCCTACTGTCTATGTTTTGAACCATTCCTGTGGCACTAGTTATAGATTCCGTTGCTTCACCTCCGGTTATCTGTATCCCTCTGACCTTCTTATTGACGATGAAACACAGAAATTGCAACGGAATTAAATACAAAAGGCACAATGCCGACTTAAGTACAAGAAGACTGACTCTTCTTACTGACTATGATTTGAACCATTCCTGTGACACTAGTTATAGATTCCGATGCTTCACTCCAGGTTTACTGTATAGCTTGGACCTTCTTATTGACGATGAAACACCGAAATTGCATCCGAATTAAATACAAAAGGCACAATGCCGACTTAGGTACATGAAGACTTACTCTCCTTGCTGACTATGTTTTGAACCATTCCTGTGACACTAGTTATAGATTCCGATGCTTCACTTCAGGTTTACTGTATCCGTTGGACCTTCTTATTGACGATGAAACACAGAAATTGCATCGGAATTAAATACAAAAGGCATAATGCCGACTTAAGTACAAGAAGACTGACTCCTCTTACTGATAATATTTTGAACCATTCCTGTGACACTAGTTATTGATTCCGATGCTTCACTTCAGGTTTACTGTTACCCTTGGACCTTCTTATTGGCGATGAAACACAGAAATTGCATCGCAATTAAATAGAAAAAGCACAATGCCGACTTAAGTACAAGATGACTGATTGTCCTTACTGACTATGTTATGAACCATTCCTGTAATTCTAGTTATAGATTCCGACGCTTCACCTCAGGTTAACTGTATCCCTCTCACCTTCTTACTGACGATGAAACACAGAAATTGCATCGGAATTAAATAGAAAAGTCACAATGCCGTCTTAAGTACAAGAAGACTGACTCATCTTACTGACTATGTTTGAACCATTCCTGTGACACTAGTTATAGATTCCGATGCTTCACTTCAGGTTTACTGTATCCCTTAGGCCTTCTTATTGACGATGAAACACAGAAATTGCATCGGACTTAAAGAGAAAAGGCACAATGCCGAATCAAGTACAAGAAGCCCGCTCTTCTAACTGAGTATGTTTGGAACCATTCCTGTGACACTAGTTATCGATTCCGATGCTTCACTTCAGGTTTACTGTATCCCTTGGACGTTCTTATTGACAATGAAACACATAAATTGCATCGGAATTAAATACAAAAGGCAAAATGCCGACTTAAGTACAAGAAGACTGACTCTTCTTACTGTCTATGTTTTGAACCATTCCTGTGACACTAGTTATGGATTCCGATGCTTCACTTCTGGATTACTGTATCCCTTGGACCTTCTTATTGACAATGAAACACAGAAATTGCATCGGAATTGGATGCAAAAGGCACAATGCCGACTTAAGTACATGAAGACTGACTCTTCATACTGACTATATCTTGAGCCTTTCCTGTGACACTAGTTATAGATTTCGATGCTTCACTTCAGGTTTACTGTATCCCTTGGATCTTCTTATTGACGATGAAACACAGAAATTGCATCGGAATTAAATACAAAAGTCACAATGCCGACTTAAGTACAAGAAGACTGACTCTTCTTACTGTCTATGTTTGAACCATTCCTGTGACGCTATTTATAGATTCCGATGCTTCACTTCAGGTTTACTGTATCCCTTGGACCTTCTTATTGATGACGAAACACAGAAATTGCATCGGAATTAGATAGAAAATGCACAATGCCGACTTATGTACAAGAAGACTGCCTCTTCCTACTGTCTATGTTTTGAACCATTCCTGTGACACTAGTTATGGATTCCGATGCTTCACTTCAGGTTTACTGAATCCCTTGGACCTTCTTATTGACGACGAAACACAAAAATTGCATCGGAATTAAATACAAAAGGCACAATGCCGACTTAAGTAGAAGAAGACTGACTCTTCTTACTGTCTATGCTTTGACCCATTCCTGTGACACTAGTTATAGATTCCGATGCTTCACTCCAGGTTTACTGTATCGCTTGGACCTTCTTATTGACGATGAAATTCAGAAATTGCATCGGAAACAAATAGAAGAGGCACAATGCCGACTTAAGTACAAGAAGACCGACTCTTCTCACTGACTATGTTTTGAACCATTCCTGTGACACTAGTTATAGATTACGATGCTTCACTTCATGTTTACTGTATCCCTTGGACCTTCTTATTGTCGATGAAACACATAAATTGCATCGGAATTGAATACAAAAGGCACAATGCCGACTTAAGTGCAAGATCACTGACTCCTCCTACTGTCTATGTTTTGAACCATTCCTGTGACACTAGTTATAGATTCCGATGCTTCACTTCAGGTTTACTGCATCCCTTGGACCTTCTTATTGGCGATGAAACACAGAAATTGCATCGGAATTAAATACAAAAGGCACATTGCCGACTTAAGTACAAGAAGATTGACTCTTCTTACTGACTATGTTTTGAACCATTCTTCTGACACTAGTTATAGATTCCGATGCTTCACTTCAGGTTTGCTGAATCCCTTGGATATTCTTATTGACTATGAAACACAGATATTGCATCAGAATTAAATATAAAAGGCACAATGCCGACTTAAGTACAAGAAGACTGACTCTTCTTACTGTTTACGTTTTGAACCATTCCAGTGACGCTAGTTGTAGATTCCGATGCTTCACTTCAGGTTTATTGTATAACTTGGACCTTCTTATTGATGACGAAACACAGAAATAGCGTCGGAATTAAATAGAAGAGGCACAATGCCGACTTAAGTACAAGTAGACTATCTCTTCCTACTGTCTATGATTTGTACCATTCCTGTGACACTAGTTACAGATTCCGACGCTTTACTTCAGGTTTACTGTATCCCTTGGACCTTCTTATTAATGATGATACACATAAATTGCAACGGAATTAATTACAAAAGGCACAATGCCGACTTAAGTACAAGAAGACTGACTCTTCCGACTGTCTATGTTTGGAACCATTCCTGTGACACTAGTTTTAGATTCCGATGCTTCACTTCAGGTTTACTGAATCCCTTGGCCCTTCTTATTGACGATGAAACACAAAAATTGCATCGGAATTAAATACAAAAGGCACAATGCCGACTTAAGTACATGAAGACTGACTCTCCTTGCTGACTATGTTTTGAACCATTCCTGTGACACTAGTTATAGATTCCGATGCTTCACTTCAGGGTTACTGTTTCCGTTGGACCTTCTTATTGACGATGAAACACAGAAATTGCATCGGAATTAAATAAAAAAGGCATAATGCCGACTTAAGTACAAGAAGACTGACTCTTCTTACTGATTATATTTTGAACCATACCTGTGACACTAGTTATTGATTCCGATGCTTCACTTCAGGTTTACTGTATCCCTTGGATCTTCTTATTGATGATGAAACACAGAAATTGCATCGGAAATAATACAAAAAGCACAATGCCGACTTAAGTACAAAAAGAATGGCTCTTTCTACTGACTATGTTTTGAACCATTCCCGTGACACTAAGTATAGATTCCGATGCTTCACTTCAGGTTTGCTGTATCCCTTGGACGTTCTTATTGACGATGAAACACAGAAATTGCATCGGAATTAAATACAAAAGGCACAATGCAGAATTCAGTACAAGAAGACTGACTATTCTTACTGTCTATGTTTTGAACCATTCCTGTGACATTAGTTACAGATTCCGATGCTTTACTTCAGGTTTACTGTATCCTTTGCACCTTCTTATTGGCGACGAAACACAGAAATTGCATCGGAATTAAACAGAAAAGGCACAATGCCGACTTAAGTACAAGAAGACTGACTCTTCCTACTGTCTATGTTTTGAACCATCCCGGTGACATTAGTTACAGATTCCGATGCTTCACTTCAGGTTTACTGTATCCTTTGCACCTTCTTATTGGCGACGAAACACAGAAATTGCATCGGAATTAGAAAGAAAAGGCACAATTCCGACTTAAGTACAAGAAGACTGACTCTTCCTACTGTCTATGTTTTGAACCATTCCCGTGACACTAAGTATAAATTCCGACGCTTCACTTAAGGTTTACTGTATCCCTTAGGCCTTCTTATTGACAATGAAACACAGAAATTTTATCGGAATTAAAGAGAAAAGTCACAATGCCGAATCAAGTACAAGAAGACTGACTCTTCTAACTGACTATGTTTGGAACCATTCCTGTGTCACTAGTTATAGATTCCGATGCTTCACTTCATGTTTACTGTATCCCTTGGACCTTCTGATTGATGACGAAACACAGAAATTGCATCGGAATTAAATAGAAAAGGCACAATGCCAACTTATGTACAAGAAGACTGCCTCTTCCTACTGTCTATGTTTTGAACCATTCCTGTGACACTAGTTATGGATTCCGATGCTTCACTTCAGGTTTACTGTATCCCTTGGACCTTCTTATTGACAATGAAACACAGAAATTGCATCGGAATTGGATACAAAAGGCACAATGCCGTCTTAAGTACAAGCAGACTGACTCTTCTTAGTGTCTATGTTTTGAACCATTCCTGAGGCGCTAGTTACAGATTCCGTTGCTTCACTTCAGGTTTACTGTATCCCTTGGACCTTCTTATGGACGATGAAACACAGAAATTGCATCGGAATTAAATTCAAAAGGCACAATGCCGACTTAAGTACAAGAAGACTGACTCTTCTTACTGACAATGTGTTGAACCATTCCTGTGACACTATTTAGAGATTCCGATGCTTCACTTCAGGTTTACTGTATCCTTCTGACCTTCTTATTGTCGATTAAACACAGTAATTGCATCGGAATTAAATTGAAAAGGGCACAATGCCGACTTAAGTACAAGATGACTGACTCTTCCTACTGTCGATGTTTTGAACCATTCTTGTGACATTGTTTATGGATTCCAATGCTTCACTTCAGGTTTACTGTATCATTTGGACATTCTTATTGACGATGAAATACAGAAATTGCATCGGAATTACATACAAAAGGCACAATGCCGACTTAAGTAGAATATGACCGACCCTTCTTACTGTCTATGTTCTGAACCATTCATGTGACAAAAGTTCTAAATTCCGACGCTTCACTTCAGGTTTACTGTATCCCTCTGACCATCCTATTGACGATGAAACACAGAAATTGAATCGGAATTAAATACAAAAGGCACATTGCCGACTTAAGTACAAGAAGACTAACTCTTCTAACTGACTATGATTGGAACCATTCCTGTGACACTAGTTATAGATTCCGATGATTCACTTCAGGTCTACTGTGTCCCTCAGACCTTCTTATTGAAGATGAAACACAGAAATAGCATAGGAATTAAATACAAAAGGCACAATGCTGACTTAAGTACAAGAAGACTGACTCTTCTTACTGTCTATGCTTTGAACCATTCCTGTGACGCTAGTTATAGATTCCGATGCTTCACTTCAGGTTTACTGTATCCCTTGGACCTTCTTATTGATGACGAAACACAGAAATTTCATCGAAATTAAATAGAAAAGGCACAATGCCGACTTATTTACAAGAAGACTGCCTCTTCCTACTGTCTATGTTTTGAACCATTCCTGTGACACTAGTTATGGATTCCGATGCTTCACTTCAGGTTTACTGTATCCCTTGGACCTCGTTATTGACAATGAAACACAGAAATTGCATCGGAATTGAATACAAAAGGCACAATGCCGACTTATGTACAAGAAGACTGATCTTCATACTGACTATATCTTGATCCATTCCTGTGACACTAGTTATAGATGCCGATGCTTCACTTCAGGTTTACTGTATCCCTCTGACCTTCTTATTAACGATGAAACACCGATATTGCATCGGAATTAAATAGAAAAGGCACAATGCCGACTTAAGTACAAGAAGACCGACTCTTCCAACTGTCTATGTTTTGAACCATTCCTGTGACACTAGTTATAGATTCCGATGCTTCACCTCAGGTTCACTGTATCCCTCTGACCTTCTTATTGACGATGAAACACAGAAATTGCATCGGAATTAAATAGAAAAGGCACAATGCCGTCTTAAGTTCAAGCAGACTGACTCTTCTTAGTGTCTATGTTTTGAACCATTCCTGTGACGCTAGTTACAGCTTCCGATGCTTCACTTCAGGTTTACTGTATCCCTTGGACCTTCTTATTGACGATGAAACACAGAAATTGCATCGGAATTAAATACAAAATTCACAATGCCGACTTAAGTACAAGAAGACTGTCTCTACTTACTGACTATGTGTTGAACCATTCCTGTGACACTATTTGGAGATTCCGATGCTTCCCTTCAGGTTTACTGTATCCCTCTGACCTTCTTATTGTCGATTAAACACAGTAATTGCATCGGAATTAAATTGAAAAGGGCACAACGCCGACTTAAGTACAAGAAGACTGACTCTTCTTACTGTCTATGTTTTGAACCATTCCGGTGACACTAGTTATAGATTCCGATGCTCCACTGCAGGTTTACTGTATCTCTTGGACCTTCTTATTGACGATGAAACAGTGAAATAGCATCGGAATTAAATATAAAAGGCACAATGCCGAATCAAGTACAAGAAGACTGACTCTTCTAACTGACTATGATTGGAACCATTCCTGTGACACTAGTTATAGATTCCGATGATTCACTTCAGGTCTACTGTGTCCCTCTGACCTTCTTATTGAAAATGAAACACAGAAATAGCATCGGAATTAAATACAAAAGGCACAATGCTGACTTAAGTACAAGAAGACTGACTCTTCTTACTGTCTATGTTTTAAACCATTCCTGTGACGCTAGTTATAGATTCCGATGCTTCACATCAGGTTTACTGTATCCCTTGAACCTTCTTATTGATGACGAAACACAGAAATTGCATCGGAATTAAATAGATAAGGCACAATGCCGACTTAAGTACAAGAAGACTGACACTTCTTACTGACTATGATTTGAACCATTCAAGTGATACTAGTTGTAGATTCCGATGCTTCACTTTATGTTTACTGTATCCCACTGACCTTCTTATTAACGATGAAACACCGATATTGCATCGGAATTAAATAGAAAAGGCACAATGCCGACTTAAGTAAAAGAAGACCGACTCTTCCAACTGTCTATGTTTTGAACCATTCCTGTGACACTAGTTATAGATTCCGATGCTTCACCTCAGGTTCACTGTATCCCTCTGACCTTGTTATTGACGATGAAACACAGAAATTGCATCGGAATTAAATTGAAAAGGCACAATGCCGTCTTAAGTACAAGCAGACTGACTCTTCTTAGAGTCTATGTTTTGAACCATTCCTGTGACCCTAGTTACAGATTCCGATGCTTCACTTCAGGTTTACTGTATCCCTTGGACCTTCTTATTGACGATGAAACACAGAAATTGCATCGGAATTAAATACAAAAGGCACAATGCCGACTTAAGTACAGGAAGACTGGCTCTTCTTACTGACTATGTTTTGAACCATTCCTGTGACACTAGATGTATATTTCGATGCTTCACTTCAGGTTTACTGCTTCCCCTTGGACCTTCTTATTGACGATGAAACACAGAAATTGCATCGGAACTAAATACAAAAGGCACAATGCCGACTTATGTATAAGATGACTGACTCTTCCTACTGTCTATGTTTTGAACCATTCCTGTGACATTATTTATGGATTCCAATGCTTCACTTCAGGTTTACTATATCCTTTGGACCTTCTTATTGGCGACGAAACACAGAAATTGCATCGGAAATAATTAGAAAAGGCACAATGCCGACTTAAGTACAAGAAGACTGACTCTTCTTACTGTCTATGTATTGAACCATTCCTGTGACACTAGTTATAGATTCCGATGCTTCACCTCAGTTTCACTGAATCCCTCTGACCTTCTTATTGACGATGAAACACAGAAATTGCATCGGAATTAAATATAAAAGGCACAATGCCGACTTAAGTACATGAAGACTGACTCTTCTTAATGACTATGTTTTTAACCACTCCTGTGACATTAGTTGTAGATTCGGATGCTTCACTTCAGGTTTACTGTATCCCTTGGACCTTCTTAGTGACGATGAAACACAGAAATTGCATCGGAATTAAATACAAAAGGCACAATGCCGACTTAAGTGTAAGATGGCTGACATTTCTTACTGTCTATGATTTGAACCATTCCTGTGACACTAGTTATAGATTCCGATGATTCACTTAAGGTCTACTGTGTCCCTCAGACCTTCTTATTGAAGATGAAACACAGAAATAGCATAGGAATTAAATACAAAAGGCACAATGCTGACTTAAGTACAAGAAGACTGACTCTTCTTACTGCCTATGCTTTGAACCATTCCTGTGACGCTAGTTATAGATTCCGATGCTTCACTTCAGGTTTACTGTATCCCTTGGACCTTCTTATTGATGACGAAACACAGAAATTTCATCGAAATTAAATAGAAAAGGCACAATGCCGACTTATGTACAAGAAGACTGCCTCTTCCTACTGTCTGTGTTTTGAACCATTCCTGTGACACTAGTTATGGATTCCGATGCTTCACTTCAGGTTTACTGTATCCCTTGGACCTTGTTATTGACAATGAAACACAGAAATTGCATCGGAATTGAATACAAAAGGCACAATGCCGACTTATGTACAAGAAGACTGATCTTCATACTGACTATATCTTGATCCATTCCTGTGACACTAGTTATAGATGCCGATGCTTCACTTCAGGTTTACTGTATCCCTCTGACCTTCTTATTACCGATGAAACACCGATATTGCATCGGAATTAAATAGAAAAGGCACAATGCCGACTTAAGTACAAGAAGACCGACTCTTCCAACTGTCTATGTTTTTAACCATTCCTGTGACACTAGTTATAGATTCCGATGCTTCACCTCAGGTTCACTGTATCCCTCTGACCTTCTTATTGACGATGAAACACAGAAATTGCATCGGAATTAAATAGAAAAGGCACAATGCCGTCTTAAGTTCAAGCAGACTGACTCTTCTTAGTGTCTATGTTTTGAACCATTCCTGTGACGGTAGTTACAGATTCAGATGCTTCACTTCAGGTTTACTGTATCCCTTGGACCTTCTTATTGACGATGAAACACAGAAATTGCATCGGAATTAAATACAAAATTCACAATGCCGACTTAAGTACAAGAAGACTGACTCTTCTTACTGACTATGTGTTGAACCATTCCTGTGACACTATTTGGAGATTCATATGCTTCCCTTCAGGTTTACTGTATCCCTCTGACCTTCTTATTGTCGATTAAACACAGTAATTGCATCGGAATTAAATTGAAAAGGGAACAACGCCGACTTAAGTACAAGAGGACTGACTCTTCTTACTGTCTATGTTTTGAACCATTCCGGTGACACTAGTTATAGATTCCGATGCTCCACTGCAGGTTTACTGTATCTCTTGGACCTTCTTATTGACGATGAAACACAGAAGTTGCATCGGAATTAAATACAAAAGGCACAATGCCGACTTAAGTACAAGAAGAATGACTCTTCTTACCGACTATGATTTGAACCATTCCTGTGACACTAGTTATAGATTCCGATGCTTCACTTCAGGTTTACTGTATCCCTCTGACCTTCTTATTGACGATGAAACACAGAAATATCATCGGAAATAAATACAAAAGGCACAATACGGACTGAAGTACATGTAGACTGAATCTTCCTACTGTCTAAGTTAAGAACCATTCCCATGACACTAGTTATAGATTCCGATGCTTCATATCAGGTTTACTGTATCCCTTGGACCTTCTTAATGACGATGAAACACAGATAGTGCATCGGAATTAAATACAAAAGGCACAATGCCAACTTAAGTACAAGAAGACTGACTCTTCCTATTGTGTATGTTTTGAACCATTCCTGTGACACTAGTTATAGATTCCGATGCTTCACTTCAGGGTTACTGTATCCCTCTGACCTTCTTTTTGACGATGAAACACAGAAATTGCATCGGAATTAAATAGAAAAGGCACAATGCCGACTTAAGTACAGGAAGACTGACTCTTCTTACTGACTATATCTTGATCCATTCCTGTGTCACTAGTTATAGATTCCGATGCTTCACTTCAGGTTTACTGTATCACTTGGACCTTCTTATTGACGATAAAACACAGCAATTGCATCGTAATTAAATACAAAAGGGACAATGCCTACTTAAGTACAAGAAGACTGACTCTTCTTACTAACTATGTTTTGAACCATTCCTGTGACACTAGTTATAGATTCCGATGCTTCACAACAGGTATACTGTATCCCTTGGACCTTCTTAATGACGATGAAACACTGAAATTGCAACGGAATTCAATAGAAAAGGCACAATGCCGACTTAGGTACAAGAAGACTGACTCTTGTTACTGAGTATGTTTTAAACCATTCCTGTGACACTAGTTATAGATTCCGATGCTTCACCTCCGGTTATCTGTATCCCTCTGACCTTCTTATTGACGATGAAACACAGAAATTGCATCGGATTTAAATAGAAAAGGCACAATGCCGACTTAAGTACAAGAAGACCGACTCTTCTTACTGTCTATGTTTTGAACCATTCCTGTGACGCAAGTTACAGGTTCCGATGCTTCACTTCAGGTTTACTGTATCCCTTGGACATTCTTATTGGCGATGAAACACAGAAATTGCATCGCAATTAAATAGAAAAAGCACAATGCCGACATAAGTACAAGAAGACTGATTGTCCTTACTGACTATGTTATCAACCATTCTTGTGATTCTAGTTATAGATTCCGACGCTTCACGTCAGGTTTACTGTATCCCTCTCACCTTCTTACTGACGATGAAACACAGAAATTGCATCGGAATTAAATAGAAAAGTCACAATGCCGACTTAAGTACAAGAAGACTGACTCATCTTACTGACTATGTTTGAACCATTCCTGTGACACTAGTTATAGATTTCGATGCTTCATTTCAGGTTTACTGTATCCCTTTGGCTTTCTTATTGACGATGAAACACAGAAATAGAATCGGAATGAAATACAAAAGGCACAATACCGACTTAAGTACAAGAAGACTGACTCGTCTTACTGACTATGATTTGAACCATTCCTGTGACACCAGTTAGAGATTCCGATGCTTCACTTCAGGTTTACTGTATCCCTTGGACCTTCTTATTGACGATGAAATACAGAAATTGCATCGGAATTAAATACAAAAGGCACAATGCCGACTTAAGTAGAATATGACCGACCCTTCTTACTGTCTATGTTCTGAACCATTCATGTGACAAAAGTTCTAAATTCCGACGCTTCACTTCAGGTTTACTGTATCCCTCTGATCATCCTATTGACGATGAAACACAGAAATTGAATCGGAATTAAATACAAAAGGCACATTGCCGACTTAAGTACAAGAAGACTAACTCTTCTAACTGACTATGATTGGAACCATTCCTGTGACACTAGTTATAGATTCCGATGATTCACTTCAGGTCTACTGTGTCCCTCAGACCTTCTTATTGAAGATGAAACACAGAAATAGCATAGGAATTAAATACAAAAGGCACAATGCTGACTTAAGTACAAGAAGACTGACTCTTCTTACTGTCTATGCTTTGAACCATTCCTGTGACGCTAGTTATAGATTCCGATGCTTCACTTCAGGTTTACTGTATCCCTTGGACCTTCTTATTGATGACGAAACACAGAAATTTCATCGAAATTAAATAGAAAAGGCACAATGCCGACTTATGTACAAGAAGACTGCCTCTTCCTACTGTCTATGTTTTGAACCATTCCTGTGACACTAGTTATGGATTCCGATGCTTCTCTTCAGGTTTACTGTATCCCTCTGACCCTCTTATTAACGATGAAACACCGATATTGCATCGGAATTAAATAGAAAAGGCACAATGCCGACTTAAGTACAAGAAGACCGACTCTTCCAACTGTCTATGTTTTGAACCATTCCTGTGACACTAGTTATAGATTCCGATGCTTCACCTCAGGTTCACTGTATCCCTCTGACCTTCTTATTGACGATGAAACACAGAAATTGCATCGGAATTAAATAGAAAAGCACAATGCCGTCTTAAGTTCAAGCAGACTGACTCTTCTTAGTGTCTATGTTTTGAACCATTCCTGTGACGCTAGTTACAGATTCCGATACTTCACTTCAGGTTTACTGTATCCCTTGGACCTTCTTATTGACGATGAAACACAGAAATTGCATCGGAAATAAATACAAAATTCACAATGCCGACTTAAGTACAAGAAGACTGACTCTTCTTACTGACTATGTGTTGAACCATTCCTGTGACACTATTTGGAGATTCCGATGCTTCCCTTCAGGTTTACTGTATCCCTCTGACCTTCTTATTGTCGATTAAACACAGTAATTGCATCGGAATTAAATTGAAAAGGGCACAACGCCGACTTAAGTACAAGAAGACTGACTCTTCTTACTGTCTATGTTTTGAACCATACCGGTGACACTAGTTATAGATTCCGATGCTCCACTTCAGGTTTACTGTATCTCGTGGACCTTCTTATTGACGATGAAACACAGAAGTTGCATCGGAATTAAATACAAAAGGCACAATGCCGACTTAAGTACAAGAAGACTGACTCTTCTTACCGACTATGATTTGAACCATTCCTGTGACACTAGTTATAGATTCCGATGCTTCACTTCAGGTTTACTGTATCCCTCTGACCTTCTTCTTGACGATGAAACACAGAAATATCATCGGAAATAAATACAAAAGGCACAATACGGACTGAAGTACATGTAGACTGAATCTTCCTACTGTCTAAGTTAAGAACCATTCCCATGACACTAGTTATAGATTCCGATGCTTCATATCAGGTTTACTGTATCCCTTGGACCTTCCTAATGACGATGAAACACAGATAGTGCATCGGAATTAAATACAAAAGGCCCAACGCCAACTTAAGTACAAGAAGACTGACTCTTCCTATTGTGTATGTTTTGAACCATTCCTGTGACACTAGTTATAGATTCCGATGCTTCACTTCAGGGTTACTGTATCCCTCTGACCTTCTTTTTGACGATGAAACACAGAAATTGCATCGGAATTAAATAGAAAAGGCACAATGCCGACTTAAGTACAGGAAGACTGACTCTTCTTACTGACTATATCTTGATCCATTCCTGTGACACTAGTTATAGATTCCGATGCTTCACTTCAGGTTTACTGTATCACTTGGACCTTCTTATTGACGATAAAACACAGCAATTGCATCGGAATTAAATACAAAAGGGACAATGCCTACTTAAGTACAAGAAGACTGACTCTTCTTACTAACTATGTTTTGAACCATTCCTGTGACACTAGTTATAGATTCCGATGCTTCACAACAGGTATACTGTATCCCTTGGACCTTCTTAATGACGATGAAACACCGAAATTGCAACGGAATTCAATAGAAAAGGCACAATGCCGACTTAGGTACAAGAAGACTGACTCTTCTTACTGGTTATGTTTTAAACCATTCCTGTGACACTAGTTATAGATTCCGATGCTTCACCTCCGGTTATCTGTATCCCTCTGACCTTCTTATTGACGATGAAACACAGAAATTGCATTGGATTTAAATAGAAAAGGCACAATGCCGACTTAAGTACAAGAAGACTGACTCTTCTTTCTGTCTATGTTTTGAACCATTCCTGTGACGCTAGTTACAGGTTCCGATGCTTCACTTCTGGTTTACTGTATCGCTTGGACATTCTTATTGGCGATGAAACACAGAAATTGCATCGCAATTAAATAGAAAAAGCACAATGCCGACATAAGTACAAGAAGACTGATTGTCCTTACTGACTATGTTATCAACAATTCCTGTGATTCTAGTTATAGATTCCGACGCTTCACGTCAGGTTTACTGTATCCCTCTCACCTTCTTACTGACGATGAAACACAGAACTTGCATCGGATTTAAATAGAAAAGTCACAATGCCGACTTAAGTACAAGAAGACTGACTCATCTTACTGACTATGTTTGATCCATTCCTGTGACACTAGTTATAGATTTCGATCCTTCATTTCAGGTTTACTGTATCCCTTTGGCCTTCTTATTGACGATGAAACACAGAAATAGCATCAGAATGAAACACAAAAGGCACAATACCGACTTAAGTACAAGAAGACTGACTCGTCTTACTGACTATGATTTGAATCATTCCCGTGACACCAGTTAGAGATTCCGATGCTTCACTTCAGGTTTACTGTATCCCTTGGCCCTTCTTATTGACGATGAAATACAGAAATTGCATCGGAATTAAATACAAAAGGCACAATGCTGACTTAAGTACAAGAAGACTGACTCTTCTTACTGTCTATGTTTTGAACCATTCCTGTGACGCTAGTTATAGATTCCGATGCTTCACATCAGGTTTACTGTATCCCTTGAACCTTCTTATTGATGACGAAACACAGAAATTGCATCGGAATTAAATAGATAAGGCACATTGCCGACTTAAGTACAAGAAGACCGACTCTTCCAACTGTCTATGTTTTGAACCATTCCTGTGACACTAGTTATAGATTCCGATGCTTCACCTCAGGTTCACTGTATCCCTCTGACCTTGTTATTGACGATGAAACACAGAAATTGCATCGGAATTAAATTGAAAAGGCACAATGCCGTCTTAAGTACAAGCAGACTGACTCTTCTTAGAGTCTATGTTTTGAACCATTCCTGTGACCCTAGTTACAGATTCCGATGCTTCACTTCAGGTTTACTGTATCCCTTGGACCTTCTTATTGACGATGAAACACAGAAATTGCATCGGAATTAAATACAAAAGGCACAATGCCGACTTAAGTACAGGAAGACTGGCTCTTCTTACTGACTATGTTTTGAACCATTCCTGTGACACTAGTTGTATATTTCGATGCTTCACTTTAGGTTTACTGCATCCCTAGGACCTTCTTATTGACGATGAAACACAGAAATTGCATCGGAACTAAATACAAAAGGCACAATGCCGACTTATGTATAAGATGACTGACTCTTCCTACTGTCTATGTTTTGAACCATTCCTGTGACATTATTTATGGATTCCAATGCTTCACTTCAGGTTTACTATATCCTTTGGACCTTCTTATTGGCGACGAAACACAGAAATTGCATCGGAAATAATTAGAAAAGGCACAATGCCGACTTAAGTACAAGAAGACTGACTCTTCTTACTGTCTATGTATTGAACCATTCCTGTGACACTAGTTATAGATTCCGATGCTTCACCTCAGTTTCACTGAATCCCTCTGACTTTCTTATTGACGATGAAACACAGAAATTGCATCGGAATTAAATAGAAAAGGCACAATGCCGTCTTAAGTAGATGAAGACTGACTCTTCTTACTGACTATATCTTGAACCATTCCTGTGACACTAGTTATAGATTCCGATGCTTCACTTCAGGGTTACTGTATCCCTCTGACCTTCTTTTTGACGATGAAACACAGAAATTGCATCGGAATTAAATAGAAAAAGCACAATGCCGACTTAAGTACATGAAGACTGACTCTTCTTAGAGTCTATGTTTTGAACCATTCCTGTGACCCTAGTTACAGATTCCGATGCTTCACTTCAGGTTTACTGTATCCCTCTGACCTTGTTATTGACGATGAAACACAGAAATTGCATCGGAATTAAATTGAAAAGGCACAATGCCGTCTTAAGTACAAGCAGACTGACTCTTCTTAGAGTCTATGTTTTGAACCATTCCTGTGACCCTAGTTACAGATTCCGATGCTTCACTTCAGGTTTACTGTATCCCTTGGACCTTCTTATTGACGATGAAACACAGAAATTGCATCGGAATTAAATACAAAAGGCACAATGCCGAATTAAGTACAGGAAGACTGGCTCTTCTTACTGACTATGTTTTGAACCATTCCTGTGACACTAGTTGTATATTTCGATGCTTCACTTCAGGTTTACTGCATCCCTAGGACCTTCTTATTGACGATGAAACACAGAAATTGCATCGGAACTAAATACAAAAGGCACAATGCCGACTTATGTATAAGATGACTGACTCTTCCTACTGTCTATGTTTTGAACCATTCCTGTGACATTATTTATGGATTCCAATGCTTCACTTCAGGTTTACTATATCCTTTGGACCTTCTTATTGGCGACGAAACACAGAAATTGCATCGGAAATAATTAGAAAAGGCACAATGCCGACTTAAGTACAAGAAGACTGACTCTTCTTACTGTCTATGTATTGAACCATTCCTGTGACACTAGTTATAGATTCCGATGCTTCACCTCAGTTTCACTGAATCCCTCTGACCTTCTTATTGACGATGAAACACAGAAATTGCATCGGAATTAAATAGAAAAGGCACAATGCCGTCTTAAGTAGATGAAGACTGACTCTTCTTACTGACTATATCTTGAACCATTCCTGTGACACTATTTATAGATTCCGATGCTTCACTTCAGGGTTACTGTATCCCTTGGACCTTCTTAGTGACGATGAAACACAGAAATTGCATCGGAATTAAATACAAAAGGCACAATGCCGACTTAAGTGTAAGATGGCTGACATTTCTTACTGTCTATGATTTGAACCATTCCTGTGACACTAGTTATAGATTCCGATGCTTCACTCCAGGTTTACTCTCTACCTTGGACCTTCTTTTTAACGATGATACACATAAATTGCATTGGAATTAAATACAAATGGCACCATGCCGACTTAAGTACAAGAAGACTGACTCTTCCTACTGTCTATGTTTGGAACCATTCCTGTGACACTAGTTATAGATTCTGATGCTTCACTTCAGGTTTACTGAATCCCTTGGACCTTCTTATTGACGATGAAACACAAAAATTGCATCGGAATTAAATACAAAAGGCACAATGCCGACTTAAGTACAAGAAGACTGACTCTTCTTACTGTCTATGTTTCGAACCATTCCTGTGACACTAGTTATAGATTCCGATGCTTCACCTCCGGTTATCTGTATCCCTCTGACCTTCTTATTGACGATGAAACACAGAAATTGCATCGGAATTAAATAGAAAAGGCACAATGCCGACTTAAGTACAAGAAGACTGACTCTTCCTACTGTCTATGTTTCGAACCACTCCTGTGACGCTAGTTACAGGTTCCGATGCTTCACTTCAGGTTTACTGTATCCCTTGGACACTCTTATTGGCGATGAAACACAGAAATTGCATCGCAATTAAATAGAAAAAGCACAATGCCGACATAAGTACAAGAAGACTGATTGTCCTTACTGACTATGTTATCAACCATTCCTGTGATTCTAGTTATAGATTCCGACGCTTCACGTCAGGTTTACTGTATCCCTCTCACCTTCTTACTGACGATGAAACACAGAAATTGCATCGGAATTAAATAGAAAAGTCACAATGCCGACTTAAGTACAAGATGACTGACTCATCTTACTGACTATGTTTGAACCATTCCTGTGACACTAGTTATAGATTCCTATGCTTCACTTCAGGTTTACTGTATCCCTTTGGCCTTCTTATTGACGATGAAACACAGAAATAGCATCGGAATGAAATACAAAAGGCACAATACCGACTTAAGTACAAGAAGACTGACTCGTCTTATTGACTATGATTTGAACCATTCCTGCGACACCAGTTAGAGATTCCGATGCTTCATTTCAGGTTTATTGTATCCCTCTGACCTTCGTATTGACGATGAAACACAGTAATTGCATCGGACTTAATTTGAAAAGGGCACAATGCCGACTTAAGTACAAGAAGACTGACTCTTCTTACTGTCTATGTTTTGAACCATTCCTGTGACACTACTTATAGATTCCGATGCTTCACTTCAGGTTTGCTGTATCCCTTGGACCTTCTTATTGACGATGAAATACAGAAATTGCATCGGAATTAAATACAAAGGGCACAATGCCGACTTAAGTAGAAGATGACCGACCCTTCTTACTCTCTATGTTCTGCACCATTCATGTGACAAAAGTTCTAGATTCCGATGATTCACTTCAGGTTTACTGTATCCCTCTGACCATCCTATTGACGATGAAACACAGAAATTGAATCGGAATTAAATACAAAAGGCACAATGCCGACTTAAGTACAAGAAGACTGACTCTTCTTACTGACTATGTTTTGAACCATATCTGTGACACTAGTTATAGATTCCGATGCTTCACTTCAGCTTTACTGTATCACTTGGACCTTCTTATTGACGATGAAAAACTGAAATAGTATCGGAATTAAATAGAAAAGTCACAATGCCGAATCAAGTACAAGAAGACTGACTCTTCTAACTGACTATGATTGGAACCATTCCTGTGACACTAGTTATAGATTCCGATGATTCACTTCAGGTCTACTGTGTCCCTCTGACCTTCTTATTGAAGATGAAACACAGAAATAGCATCGGAATTAAATACAAAAGGCAATATGCCTACTTAAGTACAAGAAAACTCACTCTTCTTACTGACTATGTTTTGAACCATTCCTGTGACGCTAGTTACAGATTCCGATGCTTCACTTCAGGTTTACTGTATCCCTTGGACCTTCTTATTGATGACGAAACACAGAAATTGCATCGGAATAAAATAGAAAAGGCACAATGCCGACTTATGTTCAAGAAGACTGCCTCTTCCTACTGTCTATGTTTTGAACCATTCCTGTGACACTAGTTATGGATTCCGATGCTTCTCTTTAGGTTTACTGTATCCCTTGGACCTTCTTATTGACAATGAAACACAGAAATTGCATCGGAATTGAATACAAAAGGCACAATGCCGACTTATGTACAAGAAGACTGACTCTTCATACTGACTATATCTTGATCCATTCCTGTAACACTAGTTATAGATTCCGATACTTCACTTCAGGTTTACTGTATCCCTTGGATCTCCTTATTGACGATGAAACACAGAAATTGCATCGGAATTAAATACAAAAGGCACAATGCCGACTTAAGTACAAGAAGACTGACTCTTCTTACTGACTATGATTTGAACCATTTCAGTGATACTAGTTGTAGATTCCGATGCTTCACTTCATGTTTACTGTATCCCTCTGACCTTCTTATTAACGATGAAACACCGATATTGCATCGGAATTAAATAGAAAAGGCACAATGCCGACTTAAGTACAAGAAGACTGACTCTTCTTACTGACTATGTGTTGAACCATTCCTGTGACACTATTTGGAGATTCCGATGCTTCTCTTCAGGTTTACTGTATCCCTCTGACCTTCTTATTGTCGATTAAACACAGTAATTGCATCGGAATTAAATTGAAAAGGGCACAATGCCGACTTAAGTACAAGAAGACTGACTCTTCTTACTGTTTACGTTTTGAACCATTCCGGTGACACTAGTTATAGATTCCGATACTCCACTTCAGGTTTACTGTATCTCTTGGACCTTCTTATTGACGATGAAACACAGAAGTTGCATCGGAATTAAATACAAAAGGCACAATGCCGACTTAAGTACAAGAAGACTGACTCTTCTTACCGACTATGCTTTGAACCATTCCTGTGACACTAGTTATAGATTCCGATGCTTCACTTCAGGTTTACTGTATCCCTCTGACCTTCTTACTGACGATGAAACACATAAATTGCATCTGAAATAAATACAAAAGGCACAATACGGACTGAAGTACATGTAGACTGAATCTTCCTACTGTCTAAGTTAAGAACCATTCCCGTGACACTAGTTATAGATTCCGATGCTTCATATCAGGTTTACTGTATCCCTTGGACCTTCTTAATGACGATGAAACACAGATAGCGCATCGGAATTTAGTAAAAAAGACACAATGCCAACTTAAGTACAAGAAGACTGACTCTTCCTACTGTCTATGTTTTGAATCATTCCTGTGACACTAGTTATAGATTCCGATGCTTCACTTCAGGTTTACTGTATGAATCTGACCTTCATATTGACGATGAAACACAGAATTTGCATCGGAAATAGATAGAAAACGAACAATACCGACTTAAGTACATGTAGACTGAATCTTCCTACTGTCTATGTTTTGAACCATTCCTGTGATACTAGTTATAGATTCCGATGCTTCATTTCAGATTTACTGTATCCCTTGCACCTTCTTAATGACGATGAAACACAGATAGTGTATCGGAATTAAATACATAAGGCACAATGCCAACTTAAGTACAACCAGACTGACTCTTCCTACTGTCTATGCTTTGAAACATTCCTGTGACACTAGTAATAGATTCCGATGCTTCACTTCAGGTTTACTGTATCCCTCTGACCTTCTTTTTGACGATGAAACACAGAAATTGCATCGGAATTAAATAGAAAAGGCACAATGCCGACTTAAGTACAAGAAGACTGACTCTTCTTACTGACAATATCTTGATCCATCCCTGTGACACTAGTTATAGATTCCGATGCTTCACTTCAGGTTTACTGTATCCCTTGGATCTTCTTATTGACGATGAAACACAGAGATTGCATCGGAATTAAATACAAAAGGTACAATGCCTACTGAAGTACAAGAAGACTGACTCTTCTTACTGACTATGCTTTGAACCATTCCTGTGACACTAGTTGTAGATTCCGATGCTTCTTTTGAGGTTCACTGTATCCCTAGGACCTTCTTATTGACTATGAAACACAGAAATTGCATCGGAACTAAATAGAAAAGGCACAATTCCTACATAAGTACAAGAAGACTGACATTTCCGACTCTCTATGTTTTGAACCATTCCTATGACACTTGTTATAGATTCCGATGCTTCACCTCAGGTTCACTGTATCCCTCTGACCTTCTTATTGACGATGAATCACAGAAATTGCATCGGAATTAAATTGAAAACGCACAATGCCGATTTAAGTACAAGAAGACTGACTCTTCTTAGTGTCTATGATTTGAACCATTCCTGTGACGATAGTTACAGATTACGATGCTTCACTTCAGGTTTACTGTATCCCTTGAACCTTCTTATTGACGATGAAACACAGAAATTGCATCGCAATTAAATACAAAAGGCACAATGCCGACTTAAGTACAAGAAGACTGACTCTTCTTACCGACTGCTTAGAACCATTCCTGTGACACTAGTTATTGATTCCGATGCTTCACTTCAGGTTTACTGTATCCCTCTGACCTTCTTATTGACGATGAAACACAGAAAATGCATCGGAATTAAATACTAAAGGCACAATGCCGACTTAAGGACATAAAGACTGACTCTTCATACTGACTATGTTTTGAACCATTCCGGTGACACTAGTTATAGATTCCGATGCTTCACTTCATGTTCACTGTATCCCTCTGACACTCTTATTGACGGTGGAACACAGAAAATGCATCGGAATTAAATAGAAAAGGCACAATGCCGACTTAAGTACAAGAAGCCTGACTCTTCTTACTGTCTATGTTTTGAACCATTCCAGTGACACTAGTTATATTTTCCGATGCTTCGTTTCAGGTTTACTGTATCCCTTGGACCTTCTTAATGACGATGAAACACAGACAGTGCATCGGAATTAAGTACAAAAGTCACAATGCCAACTTAAGTACAAGAAGACTGACTCTTCCTACTGTCTATGATTTGAACCATTCCTGTGACACTAGTTATAGATTCCGATGCTTCACTTCAGGTTTACTGTATCCCTCTGACCTTCTTTTTGACGATGATACACAGAAATTGCATCGGAATTAAATAGAAAACGCACAATGCCGACTTAAGTACAAGAAGACTGACTCTTCTTACTGACTATATCTTGATCCATTCCTGTGACACTAGTTATATATTCCGATGCTTCATTTCAGGTTTACTGTATCCCTTGGACATTCTTATTGACGATGAAACGCAGAAATTGCATCGGAATTAAATACAAAAGGCACATTGCCGACTTAAGTACAAGAAGACTGACTCTTCTTACTGACTATGTTTTGAACCAACCCTGTGACACTAGTTGAAGATTCCGATGCTTCACTTCAGGTTAACTGTATCCCTCTGACCTTCTTATTGACGATGAAACACAGAAATTGCATCGGAAATAAATACAAAAGGCACAATACCGACTTTAGTACATGTAGACTGAATCTTCCTACTGTCTATGTTTTGAACCATTCCTGTGACACTAGTTATAGATTCCGTTGCTTCATTTCAGGTTTACTGTGTAGCTTCGACCTTCTTAATGACAATGAAACACAGATAGTGCATCGGAATTAAATACAAAAGTCACAATGCCAACTTAAGTACAAGAAGACTGACTCTTCCTACTGTCTATGCTTTGAACCATTCGTGTGACACTAGTTATAGATTCCGATGCTTCACTTCAGGTTTACTGTATCCCTCTGACCTTCTTTTTGACGATGAAACACAGAAATTGCATCTGAATTAAATAGAAAACGCACAATGCCAACTTAGGTACAAGAAGACTGACTCTTCTTACTGACCATATCTTGATCCATTCCTGTGACACTAGTTATTGATTCCGATGCTTCACTTCAGGTTTACTGTATCCCTTGGATCTTCTTATTGACGATGAAACATAGAAATTGCATCGGAATTAAATACAAAAGGTACAATGCCTACTTAAGTACAAGAAGACTGACACTTCTTACGGACTATGCTTTGAACCATTCCTGTGACACTAGTTGTAGATTCCGATGCTTCACTTTAGGTTTACTGTATACCTAGGACCTTCTAACTGACGATGAACCACAGAAATTGCATGGGAACTAAATACAAATGGCACAATGCCGACTTAAGTATAAGAAGACTGACTCTTCCTACTGTCTATGTTTTGAACCATTCCTGTGACATTAGTTATGGATTCCGAAGCTTCACTTCAGGGTTACTGTATCCTTTGGACCTTCTTATTGGCGACGAAACACAGAAATTGCATCGGAATTAAATACAAAAGGCACAATGCCGACTTAAGGATAAGAAGACTGACTCTTCTTACTGACTATGTTTTGAACCATTCCTGTGACACTAGTTATAGATTCCGATGCTTCACTTCATGTTCACTGTATTCCTCGGACCCTCTTATTGACGATGAAACACTGAGATTGCATCGGAATTAAATCGAAAAGGCACAATGCCGACTTAAGTACAAGAGGACTGACTCTTCTTACTGACTATGCTTTGAACCATTCCTGTGACACTAGTTATAGATTCCGATGCTTGACTTCAAGTTTACTGTATCCCACTGACCTTCGTATTGACGATGAAACACAGAAATTGCATCGGAATTAAATACAAAATGCACAATACCGACTTAAGTACATGTATACTGAATCTTCCTACTGTTTATGTTTGGATCCATTCCTGTGACACTAGTTATAAATTCCAATGCTTCATTTCAGGTTTACTGTATCCCTTGGACGTTCTTAATGACGATGAAACACAGATAGTGCATCGGATTTTAATACAAAAGGCTCAATGCCGACCTAAGTACAAGAAGACTGACTCTTCTTACTGACTGTTTTGAACCATTCCTGTGACACAAGTTATAGATTCCGATGATTCATTTCAGGTTTACTGTATCCCTTGGACCTTCTTAATGACGATGAAACACAGATAGTGCATCGCAATTTAATACAAAAGGCTCAATGCCGACCTAAGTACAAGAAGACTGACTCTTCTTACTGACTGTTTTGAACCATTCCTGTGACACTAGTTATGGTTTCCGATGCTTCACTTCAGGTTTACTGTATCCCTCTGACCCTCTTTTTGACGATGAAACACAGAAATTGCATCGGAATTAAAGACAAAAGGCCCAATGCCGACTTAAGTACAAGAAGACTGACTCTTCCTACTGTCTATGATTTGAACCATTCCTGTGACACTAGTTATAGATTCCGATGCTTCACTTCAGGTTTACTGTATATCCCTGACCTTCATTTTGACGACGAAACACAGAAATTGCATCGGAATTGAATAGAAAAAGCACAATGCCGACTTTAGTGCAAGAAGACTGACTCTTCTTACTGACTATATCTTGATCCATTCCTGTGACAGTAGTTATTGATTCCTATGCTTCACTTCAGGTTTACTTTACCCCTTGGACCTTCTGATTGACGATGAAACACAGAAATTGCATCGGAATTAAATACAAAAGGTACAATGCCTACTTAAGTACAAGAAGACTGAGTCTTCTTACTGACTATGCTTTGAACCATTCCTTTGACACTAGTTCAGATTCCGATGCTTCACTTCAGGTTTACTGTATCCTTAGGACCTTCTTATTGGCGACGTAACACAGAAATGGCATCGGAATTAAATAGAAAAGGCACAATGCCTACTTATGTACAAGAAGACAGACTCTTCTTACTGTCTATGTTTTGAACCATTCCTATGACACTAGTTATAGATTCCGATGCCTCACCTCAGGTTCACTGTATCCCTCTAACCTTCTTATTGACGATGAAGCACAGAAATTGCATCGGAATTAAATAGAAAAGGCACAATACCGACTTCAGTACAAGCAGACTGACTCTTCTTAGTGTCTATGTTTTGAACCATTCCTGTGACGCTAGTTTCAGATTCCGATGCTTCACTTCAGGTTTACTGTATCCCTTGGACCTTCTTATTGACGATGAAACACAGAAATTGCATCGGAATTAAATACAAAAGGCGCAATGCCGACTTAAGGACAAGTAGACTGACTCTTCTTACTGACTTTGTTTTGAACTATTATGGGTGACACTAGTTATAGATTCCGTTGCATCACTTCATGTTCACTGTCACCCTCTGACCCTCTTATTGACGATGAAACACAGAAATTGCATCGGAACTAAATACAAAAGGCACAATGCCGACTTAAGTATAAGAAGACTGAATCTTCCTACTGTCTATGTTTTGACCCATTCCTGTGACATTAGTTATGGATTCCGATGCTTCACTTCAGGGTTACTGTATCCTTTGGACCTTCTTATTGGCGACGAAACACAGAAATTGCATCGGAATTAAATACAAAAGACACAATGCCGACTTAAGGACAAGTAGACTGACTCTTCTTACTGACTATGTTCTGAACCATTCCGGTGGCACTAGTTATAGATTCCGTTGCATCACTTCATGTTCACTGTATCCCTCTGACCCTCTTCTTGACGGTGAAACACAGAAATTGCATCGGAATTAAGTAGAAAAGGCACAATGTCGACTTAAGTACAAGAAGTCTGACTCTTCTTACTGTCTATGTTTGAACCATTCGTGTGACACTAGTTATAGATTCCGATGCTTCACTTCAAGTTAACTGTATCCCTCTGACCTTCTTATTGACGATGAAACACAGAAATTGCATCGGAAATAAATACAACAGGCACAATACCGACTTAAGTACATGTAGACTGAATCTTCCTACTGTCTATGATTTGAACCATTCCTGTGACACTAGATATAGATTCCGATGCTTCATTTCAGGTTTACTGTATCCCTTGGACATTCTTAATGACGATGAAACACAGATAGTGCATCGGATTTAAATACAAAAGGCACAATGCCAACTTAAGTACAAGAAGAATGACTCTTCTTACTGACTATGTTTTGAACCATTCCTGTGACACTAGTTATAGATTGCGATGCTTCACTTCTGGTTTAATGTATCCCTTGGACCGTCGTATTGATGATGAAACACAGAAATTTCATCGGAATTAAATACAAAAGGCACAATGCCGACTTACGTACAAGACGACTGACTCTTCTTACTGACTATGTTTTGACCATTCCTGTGACACTAGTTATGGATTCCGATGCTTCACTTCAGGTTTACTGTATCCCATGGACCTTCTCATTGACGATGAAACACAGAAATTGCATCGGAATTAGATACAAAAGGCACAATGCCGACTTAAGTACAACAAGACTGACTCTTCTTACTGACTACATCTTGATCCATACCTGTGACACTAGTTACAGATTCCGATGCTTCACTTCAGGTTTACTGTATAACTTGGACCTTCTAATTGACGATGAAACACAGATATTGCATCGGAATTAAATACAAAAGAAACAATGCCGACTTAAGTACAAGAAGGCTGACTCTTCCTACTGTCTATGTTTTGAACCGTTCCTGTGACACTAGTTATAGTGTCCGATGCTTCACTCCAGGTTTACTGTATCCCTTGGACCTTCTTATTGACGATGAAACACAGAAATTGCATCGGAATTAAATAGAAAAGGCACAATGCCGACTTAAGTACAAGAAGACTGACTCTTCCTACTGTCTATGTTTTGAACCATTCCTGTGACACTAGTTATAGATTCCGATGCTTCACCTCAGGTTCACTGTATCCCTCTGACCTTCTTATTGACGATGAAACACAGAAATTGCATCGGTATTAAATACAAAAGGCACAATGCCGTCTTAAGTACAAGCAGACTGACTCTTCTTAATGTCTATGTTTTGAACCATTCCTGTGACACTAGTTAAAGATTCCGATGCTTCACTTCAGGTTTACTGTATCCCTTGGACCTTCTTATTGACGATGAAACACAGAAATTGCATCGAAAATAAATACAAAAGGCACAATGCCGACTTAAGTACAACAAGACTGACACATCTCACTGGATATGTTTAGAACCATTCCTGTGACACTAGTTATAGATTGCGATGCTTCACTTCAGGCTTACTGTATCCCTCTGACCTTCTTATTGACGATGAAACACAGAAATTGCATTGGAATTAAATACAAAAGGCACAATGCCGACTTAAGAAGACTTACCCTTCTTACTGACTATGATTTGAACCATTCCTGTGACACTAGTTTTGGATTCCGATGCTTCACTTCGGGATTACTGTATCCCTTGGACCTTCTTATTGACGATGAAACACAGGAATTGCATCGGAATTAAATACAAAAGGCACAATGCCGACTTAAGTACAAGCAGACTGACTCTTCTTACTGACTATGTTTTGAACCATTCCTGTGACACTAGTTATAGTTTCCGATGCTTCACCTCAGGTTCACTCTATCCCTTGGACCTTCTTTTTGACGATGAAACACAGAAATTGCAACGGAGTTAAATACAAAAGGCACAATTTCGACTTAAGTACAAGAAGACTGACTCTTCTCACTGACTATGTTTTGAACCATTCCTGTGACACTAGTTATGGATTCCGATGCTTCACTTCAGGTTTACTGTATCCCTTGGAACTTCGTATTGACGATGAAACACTGAAATTGCATCGGTATTAAATACAAAAGGCTCAGTGCCGACCTAAGTACGAGAAGACTGACTCCTCTTACTGACTATACCTTGATTCATTCCTGTGACGCTAATTATAGATTCCGATGCTTAACTTCAGGTTTACTGTATCCCTTGGACCTTCTTATCGACGATGAAACACATAAATTGCATCGGAATTAAATACAAAAGGCACAATGCCGACTAAAGGACAAGAAGACTGGATCTTCTTACTGCCTATGTTTTGAACCATTCCTGTGACACTAGTTATAGATTCCGATGCTTCACTTCAGGTTTACTGTATCCCTCTGACCTTCTCATTGACGATGAAACACAGAAATTGCATCTGAATTAAATGCAAAAGGCACAATGCCGACTTAAGTGCAAGAAGACTGACTCTTCTTACTGTCTGTGTTTTGAACCATTCCTGTGACACTAGTTATAGATTCCGATGCTTCACACAAGGTTTACTGTATCCCTTGGACCTTCTTATTGACGATGAAACACCGAAATTGCATCGGAATTAAATAGAAAAGGCACAATGCCGACTTAGGTACAAGAACTGTCTCTTCTTACTGTCTATGTTTTGAACCATTCCTGTGACACTAGTTATGGATTCCGATGCTTCACTTCAGGTTTACTGTATCCCTTGGACCTTCTTATTGACGATGAAACACAGAAATTGTTCGGAATTAAATACAAAAGGCACAATGCCGACTTAAGTACAAGAACACTGACTTTTCTTACTGACTATATATTGATCCATTCCTGTGACACTTGTTACAGATTCGGATGCTTCACTTCAGGTTTACTGTATACCTTGGACCTTCTTATTGACGACGAAACACAGAAATTGCATCGGAATTGAATACAAAAGGCACAATGCCTACTTAAGTACAAGATGACTGGCTCTTCTTACTGAGTATGTTTTGAACCATTCCTGTGACACTAGTTGTAGATTCCGAGGCTTCACTTCAGGTTTACTGTATCCCTCTGACGTTCTTATTAACGATGAAACACAGATATTGCATCGGAATTAAATACAAAAGGCACAATGCTGACTTAAGTACAAGAAGACTGACTCTTCTTACTGACTATGTTTTGAACCATTCCTGTGATACTAGTTATAGTTTACGATGCTTCACTTCCGGTTTACTGTATCCCTTGGACCTTCGTATTGACGATGAAACACAGAAATTGCATCGGAATTAAATAGAAAAGGCACAATGCCGTCTTAAGTACAAGCAGACTGACTCTTCTTAGTGTCTATGTTTTGAACCATTCCTGTGACGCCAGTTAAAGATTCCGATGCTTCACTTCAGGTTTACTGTATCCGTTGGACTTTCTTATTGACGATGAACCACAGAAATTGCATCGGAATTGAATACAAAAGGCACAATGCCTACTTAAGTACAAGATGACTCGCTCTTCTTACTGAGTATGTTTTGAACCATTCCTGTCACACTAGTTGTAGATTCCGAGGCTTCACTTCAGGGTTACTGTATCCTTTGGACCTTCTTATTGCCGACGAAACACAGAAATTGCATCCTAATGAAATAGAAAATGCACAATGCCGACTTAAGTACAAGAAGACTGACTGTTCTTACTGTCTATGTTTCGAACCATTGCTGTGACACTAGTTATAGATTCCGATGCTTCACCTTAGGTCCACTGTATCCCTCTGACCTTCTTATTGACGATGAAACACAGAAATTGCATCGGAATTAATTGAAAAGGCACAATGTTGTCTTAAGTACAAGAAGACTGACTCTTCTTACTGTCTATGTTTGAACCATTCCAGTGACACTAGTTATAGTTTCCGATGCTCCACTTCAGGTTTACTGTATCTCTTGGACCTTCTTATTGACGATGAAACACAGAAATTTCACCGAAATTAAATACAAAAGGCACAATGCCGACTTAAGTACAAGAAGACTGACTCTTCTTACTGACTATGTTTTGAACCATTCGTGTGACACTAGTTATAGATTCCGATGCTTCACTTCAAGTTAACTGTATCCCTCTGACCTTCTTATTGACGATGAAACACAGAAATTGCATCGGAAATAAATACAACAGGCACAATACCGACTTAAGTACATGTGGCCTGAATCTTCCTACTGTCTATGTTTTGAACCATTCCTGTGACACTAGTTATAGATTCCGATGCTACATTTCAGGTCTACTGTATCCCTTGGACCTTCTTAATGACGATGAAACACAGATAGTGCATCGGATTTAAATACAAAAGGCACAATGCCAACTTAAGTACAAGAAGAATGACTCTTCTTACTGACTATGTTTTGAACCGTTCCTGTGACACTAGTTATAGATTGCGATGCTTCACTTCTGGTTTAATGTATCCCTTAGACCGTCGTATTGATGATGAAACACAGAAATTTCATCGGAATTAAATACAAAAGGCACAATGCCGACTTACGTACAAGAAGTCTGACTCTTCTTACTGACTATGTTTGAACCATTCCTGTGACACTAGTTATGGATTCCGATGCTTCACTTCAGGTTTCCTGTATCCCATGGACCTTCTCATTGACGATGAAACACAGAAATTGCATCGGAATTAGATACAAAAGGTACAATGCCGACTTAAGTACAACAAGACTGACTCTTCTTACTGACTACATCTTGATCCATACCTGTGACACTAGTTACAGATTCCGATGCTTCACTTCAGGTTTACTTTATCCCTTGGACCTTCTTATTGATGATGAAACACAGATATTGCATCGGAATTAAATACAAAAGAAACAATGCCGACTTAAGTACAAGAAGGCTGACTCTTCTTACTGTCTATGTTTTGAACCGTTCCTGTGACACTACTTATAGTGTCCGTTGTTTCACCTCAGGTTCACTGTATCCCTCTGACCTTATTATTGACGATGAAACACAGAAATTGCATCGGAATTAAATACAAAAGGCACAATGCCGTCTTAAGTACAAGCAGACTGACTCTTCTTAATGTCTATGTTTTGAAACATTCCTGTGACACTAGTTAACGATTCCGATGCTTCACTTCAGGTTTACTGTATCCCTTGGACCTTCTTATTGACGATGAAACACAGAAATTGCATCGAAAATAAATACAAAAGGCACAATGCCGACTTAAGTACAACAAGACTGACTCTTCTCACTGGATATGTTTTGAACCATTCCTGTGACACTAGTTATAGATTGCGATGCGTTACTTCAGGCTTACTGCATCCCTCTGACCTTCTTATTGACGATGAAACACAGAAATTGCATCGGAATTAAATACAAAAGGCACAATGCCGACTTAAGAAGACTTACCCTTCTTACTGACTATGATTTGAACCATTCCTGTGACACTAGTTTTGGATTCCGATGCTTCACTTCAGGTTTACTGTATCCCTTGGACCTTCTTATTGACGATGAAACACAGATATTTCATCGGAATTGAATACAAAAGGCACAATGTCAACTTAAGTCCAAGAAGACTGACTCTTCTTACTGACTATATCTTGATCCATTCCTGTGACACTAGTTATAGATTCCGATGCTTCACTTCGGGATTACTGTATCCCTTGGACCTTCTTATTGACGATGAAACACAGGAATTGCATCGGAACTAAATACAAAAGGCACAATGCCGACTTAAGTACAAGAAGACTGACTCTTCTTACTGACTATGATTTGAACCATTCCTGTGAAACTAGTTGTAGATTCCGATGCTACACTTCAGGTTTATTGTATCCCTCTGCCCTTCTTATTAACGATGAAACACAGATATTGCATCGGAATTAAATACAAAAGGCACAATGCCAACTTAAGTACAAGCAGACTGACTCTTCTTACTGACTATGTTTTGATCCATTCCTGTGACACTAGTTATAGATTCCGATGCTTCACCTCAGGTTCACTGTATCCCTCTGACCTTCTTATTGACGATGAAACACAGAAAATGCATCGGAATTGAATAGAAAAGGCACAATGCCGTCTTAAGTACAAGCAGACTGACTCCTCTTCGTGTCTATGTTTTGAACCATTCCTGTGACACTAATTAAAGATTCCGATGCTTCACTTCAGGTTTGCTGTATCCCTTGGACCTTCTTATTGACGATGAAACACAGAAATTGCATCGAAAATAAATACAAAAGGCACAATGCCGACCTAAGTACAACAACACTGACTCTTCTTACTGGATATGTTTTGAACCATTCCTGTGACACTAGTTATAGATTCCGATGCTTCACTTCGGGTTTAGTGTATCCCTCTGACCTTCTTATTGACGATGAAACACAGAAATTGCATCGGAAATAAATACAAAAGGCACAATACCGACTTAAGTACATGTAGACTGAATCTTCCTACTGTCTATGTTTTGAACCATTCCTGTGACACTAGTTATAGATTCCGATGCTTCATTTCAGGATTACTGCATCCCTCGGACCTTCTTAATGGCGATGAAACACAGATAGTGCATCGGAATTAAATACAAAAGGTACAATGCCAACTTAAGTAGAAGAAGACTGACTCTTCCTACTGTCTATGTTTTGAACCATTCCTGTGACACTAGTTATAGTTTCCGATGCTTCACCTCAGGTTCACTCTATCCCTTGGACCTTCTTATTGACGATGAAACACAGAAATTGCAACGGAGTTAAATACAAAAGGCACAATGCTGACTTAAGTACAAGAAGACTGACTCTTCTTACTGACTGTTTTGAACCATTCCTGTGACACTAGTTATAGATTACGATGCTTCACTTCAGGTTTACTGTATCCCTCTGACCTTCTTACTAACGATGAAACACAGATATTGCATCGGAATTAAATACAAAAGGCACAATGCCGACTTAAGTACAAGAAGACTGACTCTTCTTACTGACTATGTTTTGAACCATTCCTGTGTCACTAGTTACAGATTCCGATGCTTCACTTCTGGTTTACTGTATCCCTTGGACCTTCGTATTGACGATGAAACACAGAAATTGCATGGGAATTAAATACAACAGGCACAATGCCCAATGAAGTACTAGAAGACCGACTCTTCTTACTGACTATGTTTTGAACCATTCCTGTGACACTAGTTGTAGATTCCGAGGCTTCACTTCAGGTTTACTGTATCCCTCTGACGTTCTTATTAACGATGAAACACAGATATTGCATCGGAATTAAATACAAAAGGCAAAATGGCGACTTAAGTACAAGAAGACTGACTCTTCGTACTGACTGTTTTGAACAATTCCTGTGACACTAGATTTAGATTCCGATGCTTCACTTCAGGTTTACTGTATCCCTCTGACGTTCTTATTAACGATGAAACGCAGAGATTGCATCGGAACTAAATACAAAAGGTACAATGCCGACTTAAGTAGAAGGAGACTGACTCTTCTTACTGACTATGTTTTGAAAAATTCCTGTGACACTAGTTATAGATTCCGATGCTTCACTTCTGGTTTACTGTATCCCTTGGACCGTCGTATTGATGATGAAACACAGAAATTTCATCGGAATTAAATACAAAAGGCACAATGCCGACTTACGTACAAGAAGACTGACTCTTCTTACTGACTATGTTTTGAACCATTCCTGTGACACTAGTTATAGATTCCGATGCTTCACTCCAGGTTCACTGTATCCCTTGAACCTTCTTATTGACGATGAAACACAGATATTACATCGCAATTAAATACATAAGGCACAATGCTGACTTTAGGACAAGAAGCCTGAATCTTCTTACTGCTTATGTTTTGAACCATTCCTGTGACACTAGTTATAGATTCCGATGCATCACTTAACGCTAACTGTATCCCTCTGACCTTCTTATTGACGTCGAAACACAGAAATTGCATCGGAATTAAATACAAAAGGCACAATGCCTACTTAAGAAGACTTACTCTTCTTACTGACTATGTTTTGAACCATTCCTGTGACACTAGTTTTGGATTCCGATGCTTCACTTCAGGTTTACTGTATCCCTTGGACCTTCTAATTGACGATGAAACACAGAAATTGCATCGGAATTAAATACAAAAGGCACAATGTCGACTTAAGTACAAGATGACTGACTCTTCTTACTGACTCTATCTTGATCCATTCCTGTGACACTAGTTATAGATTCCGATGCTTCACTTCTGGTTTACTGTATCAATTGGACCTTCGTATTGACGACGAAACACAAAAATTGCATCGGAATTAAATAGAAAAGGCACAATGCCGACTTAAGTACAAGCAGACTGACTCTTCCTACTCTCTATGTTTGAACGAATCCTGTGACATTAGTTGTAGATTCCGATGCTTCACTTCAGGTTTACTGTATCCTTTGGATCTTCCTATTGGCGACGAAACACAGAAATTGCATCGGAATTAAATAGATAAGGCACAATGCCGACTTAAGTACAAGCAGACTGACTCTTCTCACTGGATATGTTTTGAACCATTCCTGTGACACTAGTTATAGATTCCGATGCTTCACTTTAGGTTCACTCTATCCCTTGGACCATCTTATTGACGATAAATCACAGAAATTGCAACGGACTTAAATACAAAATGCACAATGCCGACTTAAGTACAAGAAGACTGACTCTTCTTACTGACTATGATTTGAACCATTCCTGTGACACTAGTTATAGATTCCGATTCTTCACTTCTGGTTTACTGTATCCCTTGGACCGTCGTATTGACGATGAAACACAGAAATTGCATCGGAATTAGATACAAAAGGCACAATGCCGACTTAAGTACAAAAAGACTGACTCTTCTTACTGACTATATCTTGTTCCATTCCTGTGACACTAGTTATAGATTCCGATGCTTCACTTCAGGTTTACTGTATCCCTTGGACCTTCTTATTGACGATGAAACACAGAAATTGCATCGGAATTAAATACAAAAGAAACAATGCCCAATTAAGTACAATAATGCTGACTCTTCTTACTGTCTATGTTTTGAACCGTTCCTGTGACACTAGTTATAGAGTCCGATGCTTCACTCCAGGTTCACTGTATCCCTTGAACCTTCTTATTGACGATGAAACACAGATATTACATCGCAATTAAATACATAAGGCACAATGCTGACTTTAGGACAAGAAGCCTGAATCTTCTTACTGCTTATGTTTTGAACCATTCCTGTGACACTAGTTATAGATTCCGATGCATCACTTAAGGCTAACTGTATCCCTCTGACCTTCTTATTGACGTCGAAACACAGAAATTGCATCGGAATTAAATACAAAAGGCACAATGCCTACTTAAGGAGACTTACTCTTCTTACTGACTATGTTTTGAACCATTCCTGTGACACTAGTTTTGGATTCCGATGCTTCACTTCAGGTTTACTGTATCCCTTGGACCTTCTAATTGACGATGAAATACAGAAATTGCATCGGAATTAAATACAAAGGCACAATGTCGACTTAAGTACAAGATGACTGACTCTTCTTACTGACTCTATCTTGATCCATTCCTGTGACACTAGTTATAGATTCCGATGCTTCAGTTCGGGTTTACTGTATCCCTTGGACCTTCTTATTGACGATGAAACACAGAAATTGCATCCGAATTGAATAAAAAAGGCACAATGCCTACTTAAGTACAAGATGACTGGCTCTTCTTACTGAGTATGTTTTGAACCATTCCTGTGATACTAGTTGTAGATTCCGAGGCATCCCTTCAGGTATACTGTATCCCTAGGACCTTCTTATTGACGATGAAACACAGGAATTGCATCGGAACTAAATACAAAAGGCACAATGCCGACTTAAGTATAAGAAGACTGACTCTTTACTGCTGTCTATGTTTGAACCATTCCTGTGACATTAGTTATAGATTCCGATGCTTCACTTCAGAGGTACTGTATCCTTTGGACCTTCTTATTGGCGACGAAACACAGAAATTGCATTCTAATTAAATAGAAAATGCACAATGCCGACTTAAGTACAAGAAGACTGACTGTTCTTACTGTCTATGCTTCGAACCATTGCTGTGACACTAGTTATAGATTCCGATGCTTCACCTCAGGTCCACTGTATCCCTCTGACCCTCTTATTGACGATGAAACACAGAAATTGCATCGGAATTAAATTGAAAAGGCACAATGCCGTCTTAAGTACAAGCAGACTGACTCTTCTTAGTGTCTATGTTTTGAACCATTCCTGTGACGCTAGTTGCAGATTCCGATGCTTCACTTCAGGTTTACTGTGTCCCTTGGACCTTCTTATTGACGATGAAACACAGATATTGCATCGGAATTAATTACAAAAGGCAAAATGGCGACTTAAGTACAAGAAGACTGACTCTTCTTACTGACTGTTTTGAACCATTCCTGTGACACTAGATATAGATTCCGATGCTTCACTTCAGGTTTACTGTATGCCTCTGACGTTCTTATTAACGATGAAACGCAGATATTGCATCGGAATTAAATACAAAAGGCACAATGCCGACTTAAGTACAAGAAGACTGACTCTTCTTATTGACTATGTTTTGAACCGTTCCTGTGACACTAGTTATAGAGTCCGATGCTTCACTCCAGGTTCTCTGTATCCCTTGAACCTTCTTATTGACGATGAAACACAGAAATTACATCGCAATTAAATACCAAATGCACAATGCTGACTTAAGGACAAGAAGCCTGAGTCTTCTTACTGCCTATGTTTTGAACCATTCCTGTGACACTAGTTATAGATTCCGATGCTTCACTTCTGGTTTACTGTATCCCTTGGACCGTCGTATTGACGATGAAACACAGAAATTGCATCGGAATTAGATACAAAAGGCACAATGCCGACTTAAGTACAAAAAGATGACTCTTCTTACTGACTATATCTTGTTCCATTCCTGTGACACTAGTTATAGATTCCGATGCTTCACTTCAGGTTTACTGTATCCCTTGGACCTTCTTATTGACGATGAAACACAGGAATTGCATCGGAATTAAATACAAAAGAAACAATGCCGAATTAAGTACAAGAAGGCTGACTCTTCTTACTGACTATGATTTGAACCATTCCTGTGACACTAGTTGTAGATTCCGATGCTTCACTTCAGGTTTACTGTATCCCTTCGACCTTCCTATTGGCGACGAAACACAGAAATTGCATCGGAACAAAATACAAAAGGCACAATGCCGACATAAGAACAAGACGACTGACTCTTCCTACTGTCTATGTTTGAACGAATCCTGTGACATTAGTTGTAGATTCCGATGCTTCACTTCAGGTTGTTCTGTATCCTTTGGACCTTCCTATTGGCGACGAAACACAGAAATTGCATCGGAATTAAATAGAAAAGGCACAATGCCGACTTAAGTACAAGCAGACTGACTCTTCTCACTGGATATGTTTTGAACCATTCCTGTGACACTAGTTATAGATTCCGATGCTTCACTTTAGGTTCACTCTATCCCTTGGACCTTCTTATTGACGATGAAACACAGAAATTGCCACGGAGTTAAATACAAAATGCACAATGCCGACTTAAGTACAAGAACACTGACTCTTCTTACTGACTATATATTGATCCATTCCTGTGACACTAGATATAGATTCCGATGCTTCACTTCAGGTTTACTGTATCCCTCTGACGTTCTTATTAACGACGAAACGCAGATATTGCATCGGAATTAAATACAAAAGGCACAATGCCGACTTAAGTACAAGAAGACTGACTCTTCTTACTGACTATGTTTTGAACCATTCCTGTGCCACTAGTTATAGATTCCGATGCTTCACTTCTGGTTTACTGTATCCCTTGGACCGTCGTATTGACGATGAAACACAGAAATTGCATCGGAATTAGATACAAAAGGCACAATGCCGACTTAAGTACAAAAAGACTGACTCTTCTTACTGACTATATCTTGTTCCATTCCTGTGACACTAGTTATAGATTCCGATGCTTCACTTCAGGTTTACTGTATCCCTTGGACCTTCTTATTGACGATGAAACACAGAAATTGCATCGGAATTAAATGCAAAAGAAACAATGCCGAATTAAGGTCAATAAGGCAGACTCTTCTTACTGTCTATGTTTTGAACCGTTCCTGTGACACTAGTTATAGAGTCCGATGCTTCACTCCAGGTTCACTGTATCCCTTGAACCTTCTTATTGACGATGAAACACAGAAATTACATCGCAATTAAATACATAAGGCACAATGCTGACTTAAGGACAAGAAGCCTGAATCTTCTTACTGCCTATGTTTTGAACCATTCCTGTGACACTAGTTATGGATTCCGATGCTTCACTTCAGGCTTACTGTATCCCTCTGACCTTCTTATTGACGTCGAAACACAGAAATTGCATCGGAATTAAATACAAAAGGCACAATGTCGACTTAAGTATAAGAAGACTGACTCTTTACTGCTGTCTATGTTTGAACCATTCCTGTGACATTAGTTATAGATTCCGATGCTTCACTTCAGGTTTACTGTATCCCTTGGACCTTCTAATTGACGATGAAAAACAGAAATTGCATCGGAATTAAATACAAAAGGCACAATGTCGACTTAAGTACAAGATGACTGACTCTTCTTACTGACTCTATCTTGATCCATTCCTGTGACACTAGTTATAGATTCCGATGCTTCACTTCGGGTTTACTGTATCCCTTGGACCTTCTTATTGACGATGAAACACAGAAATTGCATTGGAATTAAATACAAAAGGCACAAAGGCGACTTAAGTACAAGAAGACTGACTCTTCTTACTGACTATGATTTGAACCATTCCAGTGACACTAGTTGTAGATTCCGATGCTTCACTTCAGGTTTATTGTATCCCTCTGACCTTCTTATTAACGATGAAACGCAGATATTGCATCGGAATTAAATACAAAAGGCACAATGCCGACTTAAGTACAAGCAGACTGACTCTTCTTACTGTCTGTGTTTTGAACCATTCCTGTGACACTAGTTATAGATTCCGATGCTTCACACGAGGTTTACTGTATCCCTTGGACCTTATTATTGACGATGAAACACCGAAATTGCATCGAAAATAAATACAAAAGGCACAATGCCGACCTAAGTACAACAAGACTGACTCTTCTTACTGGATATGTTTTGAACCATTCCTGTGACACTAGTTATAGATTCCGATGCTTCACTTCAGGTTTAGTGTATCCCTCTGACCTTCTTATTGACGATGAAACAATGAAATTGCATCGGAAATAAATACAAAAGGCACAATACCGACTTAAGTACATGTAGACTGAATCTTCCTACTGTCTATGTTTTGAACCATTCCTATGTCACTAGTTATAGATTCCGATGCTTCACTTCTGGTTTACTGTATCCCTTGGACCTTCGTATTGACGATGAAACACAGAAATTGCATGCGAATTAAATACAAAAGGCACAATACCCAATGAAGTACAAGAAGACTGACTCTTCTTACTGACTATGTTTTGAACCATTCCTGTGACACTAGTTATAGATTCCGATGCTTCACTTCTGGTTTACTGTATCCCTTGGACCTTCGTATTGACGACGAAACACAAAAATTGCATCGGAATTAAATACAAAAGGCACAATGCTGACTCAAGAACAAGAAAACTGACTCTTCCTACTGACTATGTTTGAACGAATCCTGTGACATTAGTTATTGTTTCCGATGCTTCACTTCAGGTTTACTGTATCCTTTCGACCTTCCTATTGGCGACGAAACACAGAAATTGCATCGGAACAAAATACAAAAGGCACAATGCCGACTTAAGTACAAGAAGACTGACTCTTCCTACTGTCTATTTTTAAACGAATCCTGTGACATTAGTTGTAGATTCCGATGCTTCACTTCAGGTTCCCTGTATCCTTTGGACCTTCCTATTGGCGACGAAACACAGAAATTGCATCGGAATTAAATAGAAAAGGCACAATGCTGACTCAAGTACAAGAAGACTGACTCTTCCTACTGACTATGTTTGAACGAATCCTGTGACATTAGTTATTGTTTCCGATGCTTCACTTCCGGTTTACTGTATCCTTTCGACCTTCCTATTGGCGACGAAACACAGAAACTGCATCGGAACAAAATACAAAAGGCACAATGCCGACTTAAGTACAAGAAGACTGACTCTTCCTACTGTCTATGTTTGAACGAATCCTGTGACTTTAGTTATGGATTCCGATGCTTCACTTCAGGTGTACTGTATCCTTTGGACCTTCCTATTGGCGACGAAACACAGAAATTGCATCGGAATTAAATAGAAAAGGCACAATGCCGACATAAGTACAAGAAGACTGACTCTTCCTACTGTCTATGATTTGAACCATTCCTGTGACACTAGTTATAGATTCCGATGCTTCACCTCAGGTTCACTGTATCCCTCTGAAATTCTTATTGACGATGAAACACAGAAATTACATCGGAATTAAATAGAAAAGGCACAATGCCGTCTTAAGTACAAGCAGACTGACTCTTCTTAATGTCTATGTTTTGAACCATTCCTGTGACACTAGTTAAAGATTCCGATGCTTCACTTCAGGTTTACTGTATCCCTTGGACCTTCTTATTGAAGATGAAACACAGAAAATGCATCGAAAATAAATACAAAAGGCACAATGCCGACTTAAGTACAACAAGACTGACTCTTCTCACTGGATATGTTTTGAACCATTCCTGTCACACTAGTTATAGATTCCGATGCTTCACTTCAGGTTTAGTGTATCCCATTGACCTTCTTATTGACGATGAAATACAGAAATTGCATCGGAAATAAATACAAAAGGCACAATACCGACTTAAGTACATGTAGACTGAATCTTCCTACTGTCAATGTTTTGAACCATTCCTGTGACACTAGTTACAGATTCCGATGCTTCATTTCAGGATTACTGCATCCCTTGGACCTTCGTAATGACGATGAAACACAGATAGTGCATCGGAATTAAATACAAAAGGTACAATGCCAACTTAAGTAGAAGAAGACTGACTCTTCTTACTGGATATGTTATGAACCATTCCTGTGACACTAGTTATGGATTGCGATGCTTCACCTCAGTTTACTGTATCCATCTGACCTTCTTATTGACGATGAAACACAGAAATTGCATCGGAAATAAATAAAAAAGGCACAATGCCGACTTAAGTATCAGAAGACTGACTCTTCTTACTGTCTATGTTTTGAACCATTCCTGTGACCTTCTTATTAACGATGAAACACACAAATTGCATCGGAATTAAATACATAAGGCACAATGCCGACTTAAGTACAAGAAGACTGACTCCTCCTACTGACTACGTTTTGAAACATTCCTGTGACACTAGTCATAGATTCCGATGCTTCACTTCAGGTTTACTGTATCCCTCTGACCTTCTTATTGACGATGAATCAAGGAAATTGCATCGGAATTAAATACAAAAGGCACATAGCAGACATAAGTACATGTAGACTTACTTTTCCTAATGTCTATGATTTGAACCATTCCTGTGACACTAGTTATAGATTCCGATGGTTCATTTCAGGCTTACTGCATCCCTAGGACCTTTTTATTGACGATGAATCGAGGAAATTGCATCGGAATTAAATACAAAAGGGACATAGCAGACATAAGTATATGTAGACTGACTTTTCCTAATGTCTATAATTTGAACCATTCCTGTGACACTAGTTACAGATTCCGATGGTTCATGTCAGGTTTACTGGTTCCCTTGGACCTTCTTATTGACGATGAAACACAGAAATTGCATCGGAATTAAATGCAAAAGGCACAATGCCGACTTAAGTACAAGATGACTGACTTATCTTACTGTCTATGTTTTGAACCATTCCTGCGTCACTTCTTATAGATTTCGTTCCTTCACTTCAGGTTTACTGTATCCCTCCGACCTTCTTATTGTCGATAAAACACAGTAATTACATCGGAATTAAATACAAAAGGCACAATGCCGAATTGAGTACAAGAAGACTGAATCTTCCTACTGTCTATGTTTTGAACCATTCCTGTGACACTAGATATAGATTCCGATGCTTCACTCTAGGTTTACTGTATCCCTTGGACCTTCTTATTGACGATGAAACACAGAAATTGCATCGGAATTAAATAAAAAATGCACAATGCCGACTTAAGAACAAGAAGACTGACTCTTCTTACTGTCTATGCTTTGAACCATTCCTGTGACACTAGTTACAGATTCAGACGCTTCACTCCAGGTTTACTGTATCCCTTGGACCTTCTTGTTTGCGATGAAACACAGAAATTGCATCGGAATTAAATACAAAAGGCACAATGCCGACTTAAGTTCAAGAAGACTGGCTCCTCTTACTGACTATGCTTTGAACCAGTTCTGTGTCACTAGTTAGAGATTAAGATGCTTCACTTCAGTTTCACTGTATCCTTTGGACCTTCTTATTGACGATGAAACACAGACATTTCATCGGAATTAAATAGAAAAGGCACAATGCCGACTAAGTACAAGAAGACTGGCTCTTCTTACTGACTATGCTTTGAACCATTCCTGTGATACTAGTTATAGATTTTGATGCTTCACTTCAGGTTTACTGTATGCCTTGGACCTTCTTATTGCCGACGAAACACAGAAATTGCATCGCAATTAAATACAAAAGGCACAATGCCGACTTAAGTACAAGAAGACTGACTCTTCTTACTGACTATGTTTTGAACCATTCCTGTGACACTAGTTATAGATTCTGATGCTTCACTTAAGGTTTACTGTATCCCTTGGACCTTCTTCTTGGCGTGAAACTCAGAAATTGCATCGGAATTAAATACAAAAGCACAATGCCGTCTTAAGTACAAGAAGACGGACTCTTTTTACTGACTATGTTTCGAACCATTCCTGTGACACTAGTTATAGATTCCGATGCTTCACTTCAGGATTACTGTATCCCTTGGACATTCCTATTGACGATGGGACACAGAAATCGCATCGGAATTAAATAGAAAAAGCAGAATGCCGACTTAAGTACAAAAAGGCTGTCTCCTCCTACTCTCTATGTTTTGAATCATTCCTGTGACACTAGTTTGTTATTCCGATGCTTCACTTGAGGTTTACTGTATCCCTCGGACCTTCTTATGGACGGTGAAACACAGAATTTGCATCCTAATAAAATACAAAAGGCAAATTCCCGACTTAAGTACAAGAAGACTGAATCTTCCAACTCTCTATGTTTTGTACCAATCCTGTGACATTAGTTATAGTTTCCGATGCTTCACTTCAGGTTTATTGTATCCCTCTGACCTTCTTATTGACACAGAAATTGCATCGGAATTAAATACAAAAGGCACAAAGCAGACTTAAGTACATGTAGACTGACTTTTCCTAATGTCTATGTTTTGAACCATTCCTGTGACACTAGTTATAGATTCCGATGCTTAACTACAGGATGACTGTATCCCACTGACCTTCTTAGTGACGATGAAACACAGAAATGGCATCGGAATGAAATACAAAAGGCACAATGCCGACTTAAGTGCAAGAAGACTGAGTCATCTTACTGTCTATGTTTTGAACCATTCCTGTGACACTAGTTATAGATCCCGATGTTTCACTCCAGGTTTACTGTATCTCTTGGACCTTCATATTGACGATGAAACACAGAAATAGCATCGGAATTAAATACAAAAGGGAAAATGCCGACTTAAGTACAAGAAGACTGAATCTACTTTCCGACTATGTTTTGAACCATTCCTGTGACACAACTTATAGATTCCGATGCTTCACTTCACATTTACTGTATCCCTCTGACCTTCTAATTGACGATAAAACACAGAAATTACATCGGAATTAAATACATAAGGCACAATGCAGACTTAAGTACCAGAAGACTGACTCTTCTTACTGTCTATGTTTTGAACCATTCCTGTGACACTAGATATAGATTCCGATGCTTCACTCTAGGTTGACTGTATCCCTTGGACCTACTTATTGACGAAGAAACACAGAAATTGCGTCGGAATAAAATACAAAAGGCACAATGCCGAATTAAGTACAAGAAGACTGTCACTTCCTACTGACTATGTTTTGAACCATTCCTGTGACACTAGTTATAGATTCCGATGCTTCACTTCACGTTTACTGTATCCCTCTGAGCTTCTTATTGACGATGAATCACAGAAATTGCATCGGAATTAAATACAAAAGGCACAAAGCAGACATAAGTACATGTAGACTGACTTTTCCTAATGTCTATGATATGAACCATTCCTGTGACACTAGTTATAGATTCCGATGGTACATTTCAGGTTTACTGTATCCCTTGGACATTCTTATTGACGATGAAACACAGAAAATGCATCGGAATTAAATAGAAAAGGCACAATACCGACTTCAGTACGAGAAGACTGACTCTTCCAACTGTCTACGTTTCGAACCATTCCTGTGACACTAGTTATAGATTCCGATGCTTCACTTCAGTTTACTGTATCCCTCTGACCTTCTTATTCACGATGAAACACAGAAATTGCATCGGAATTAAATACAAAAGGCACAATGCAAACTTAACTACAAGAAGACTGACTCTTCTTACTGACTATGTTTTGAACCATTCCTGCGACACAAGTTATAGATTCCGATGCTTAACTTCAGGATAACTGTATCCCACTGACCTTCTTAGTGACGATGAAACACAGAAATTGCATCGAAATTAAATACAAAAGGCACAATGCCGACTTAGGTACAAGAAGACTGACTCTTCTTACTGACTATGTTTTGAACCATTCCTGTGACACTAGTTATAGATTCCGATGCTTCACTCCAGGTTTACTGTATCCCTTGGACCTTCATATTGTCGATGAAACACAGAAATTGCATCGGAATAAAATACAAAAGGCACAATGCCGACTTAAGTACAAAAGACTGACTCTTCTAACTGACTATGTTTTGAACCATTCCTGTGACACTAGTTATAGATTCCGATGCTTCACTTCTGGTTTACTGTATCCCTCTGACCTTCGTATTGACGATGAAACACAGATATTGCATCGGAATTAAATAAATAATGCACAATGTCGACTTAAGAACAATAAGACTGACTCTTCTTACTGTCTATGCTTTGAACCATTCCTGTGACACTAGTTACAGATTCAGATGCTTCACTCCAGGTTTACTGTATCCCTTGGACCTTCTTATTTACGATGAAACACAGAAATTGCATCGGAATTAAATACAAAAGGCACAATGCGGACTTAAGTACAAGAAGACTGGCTCATCTTACTGACTATGCTTTGAACCATTCCTGTGACACTAGTTATAGATTCCGATGCTTCACTTCAGTTTCACTGTATCCCTTGGACCTTCTTACTGACGATGAAACCCAAAAATTGCATCGGAATTAAATAGAAAAGGCCAAATGCCGGCTTAAGTACAAGAAGACTGACTCTTCCCACTGTCTATGATTTGAACCATTCCTGTGACAATAGTTATAGATTCCGATGCTTCACTTCAGGTTTACTGTATCCATCTGCCCTTCTTATTGACGATGAAACACAGAAATTGCATCGGAATTAAATACAAAAGCATGATGCCGACTTAAGTACAAGAAGACGGACTCTTCTTACTGACTACGTTTTGAACCATCCTGTGACACTAGTTATAGATTCCGATGCTTCACTTCAGGTTTACTGTATCCCTCTGTCCATCTTATTGACGATGAAAAACAGAAATTGCATCGGAATGAAATAGAGAAGGTACAATACCGACTTAAGTACAAGAAGACTGACTCATCCTACTGTCTATGTTTTGAACCATTCCTGTGACACTAGTTATAGATTCCGATGCTTAACTTCAGGATAACTGTATCTTACTGACCTTCTTAGTGACGATGAAACACAGAAATTGCATCGAAATTAAATACAAAAGGCACAATGCCGACTTAGGTACAAGAAGACTGACTCTTCTAACTGACTATGTTTTGAACCATTCCTGTGACACTAGTTATAGATTCCGATGCTTCACTCCAGGTTTACTGTATCCCTTGGACCTTCATATTGACGATGATACACAGAAATTGCATCGGAATTAAATACAAAAGGCACAATGCCGACTTAACTACAATAAGACTGACTCTTCTTCTGCCTATGCTTTGAACCATTCCTGTGTCACTGGTTATAGATTTTGATGCTTCACTTCACGTTTACTGTATCCCTTGGAACTTCTTATTGACGATGAAACACAGAAATTGCATCGGAATTAAATACAAAAGGCACAATGCCGACTTAAGTACAAAAAACTGACTCTTCTAACTGACTATGTTTTGAACCATTCCTGTGACACTAGTTATAGATTCCGATGCTTCACTTCAGGTTTACTGTATCCCTCTGACCTTCTTATTGACGATGAAACACAGAAATTGCATCGGAATTAAATAAATAATGCACAATGTCGACTTAACTACAAGAAGACTGACTCTTCTCACTGACTATGTTTTGAACCATTCCTGTGACACTAATTATAGATTCCGATGCTTAACTTCAGGATATCTGTATCCCACTGACCTTCTTAGTGACGATGAAACACAGAAATTGCATCGTAATTAAATACAAAAGGCACATTGCCGACTTAAGTATAAGAAGACTGACTCTTCTTACTGACTATGTTTTGAACCATTCCTGTGACACTAGTTATAGATTCTGATGCTTCACTTCAGGTTTACTGTATCCCTTGGACCTTCTTATTGGCGATGAAACACAAAAATTGCATCGGAATTAAATACAAAAAGCACAATGCCGAATTAAGTACAAGAAGACTGACTCATCTTACTGTCTATGTTTTGAACCATTCCTGTGACACTAGTTATAGATTCCGATGCTTCACTCCAGGGTTACTGTATCTCTTGGACCTTCATATTGACGATGAAACACAGAAATTGCATCGGAATTAAATACAACAAAGCACAATGCCGACTTAAGTACAAGAAGACTGACTCTACTTACTGAATATGTTTTGAACCATTCCTGTGACACAAGTTATAGATTCCGATGCTTCACTTCACATTTACTGTATCCCTCTGACCTTCTAATTGGCGATAAAACACAGAAATTACATCGGAATTAAATGCATAAGGCGCAATGCCGACTTAAGTAAAAGAAGACTGAATCTTCTTACTGTCTATGTTTTGAACCATTCCTGTGACACTAGATATAGATTCCGATGCTTCACTCTAGGTTTACTGTATCCCTTGGACATACTTATTGACGATGAAACACAGAAATTGCATCGGAATTAAATAAAAAATGCACAATCCCGACTTAAGTACAAGAAAACTGACTCTTCTTACTGTCTATCTTTTGAACCATTCCTGTGACACTAGTTACAGATTTCGATGCTTCACTCCAGGTTTACTGTATCCCTTGGACCTTTCTATTGACGATGAAACACAGAAATTACATCGGAATTAAATACAAAAGGCACAATGCCGACTTAAGTACAAGAAGACTGGCCCTTCTTACTGCCTATGCTTTGAACCATTCCTGTGACACTAGTAATAGACTCCGAAGCTTCACTTCAGTTTCACTGTATCCCTTGGGCCTTCTAATTGACGATGAAACACACAAATTGCATCGGAATAAAATACAAAATTCACAATGCCGACTAAAGTACAAGAAGACTGACTCTTCTTACTGCCTATGATTTGAACCATTCCTGTGACACTAGTTACAGATTCCGATGCTTCACTCCAGGTTTAGTGTCTCCCTTGGACCTTCTTAATGACGATGAAACACAGAAATTGCATCGGATTTAAATACAAAATGCACAATGCCGACTTAAGTACAAGAAGACTGGCTCTTCTTACTGACTATGCTTTGAACCATTACTGTGACACTAGTTGAAAATTCCGATGCTTCACTTCAGGTTCACTGTAACCCTTGGACCTACTTATTGACGATGAAACACAGAAATTGCATCGGAATTAAATAGAAAATGCACAATGCCGACTTAAGTACAAGAAGACGGATTCTTCTTACTGACTATGTATTGAACCATTTCTGTGACACTAGTTATGGATTCCGATGCTTCACTTCAGGTTTACTGTATCCCTCTGACCTTCTTATTGACGATAAAACACAGAAATTGCATCGGAATTAAATACAAAAGGCACAATACCGACTTAAGTACAAGAAGACTGACTCTTCTTACTCTCAATGTTTTGAACCATTCCTGTGACACTAGTTATAGATTCCGATGCTTCACTCCAGGTTTAATGTATCCCTTGGACCTTCGTATTCACGATGAAACACAGAAATTGCATCAGAATTAAATTGAAAAGGCACAATGCCGACTTAAGTACAAGAAGACTGACTCTTCTTATTGACTATGTTTGGAACCATTGCTGTGACACTAGTTATAGATTCCAATGCTTCGCTTCAGGTTTAGTGTATCCCTTGGACCATCCTATCGACGATGAGACACAGAAATCGTTTCGGAATTAAATAGAAAAAGCACAATGCCGACTTAAGTTCAAGAAGACTGACTCTTCCTACTGTCTATGTTGTGAACCATTCCTGTGACACCAGTTTTTTATTCCGATACTTAACTTAAGGTTTACTGTATCCCTCTGACCTTCTTATTGACGATGAAACACAGAAATTGCATCGGAATTAAATAGAAACGGCACAATGCCGACTTAACTACAAGAAGACTGACTATTCTTACTGACTATATTTTGAACCATTCCTGTGACACTAGTTATAGATTCCGATGCTTAATTTCTGGATTACTGTATACCACTGACATTCTTAGTGACGATGAAACACAGAAATTGAATCGGAATTAAATACAAAAGTCACAATGCCGACTTAAGAACAAGAAGAACCGACTCTTCTTACTGTCTATGTTTTGAACCATCCCTGTGACACTAGTTATGGATTCCGATGCTTCACTCCAGGTTCACTGTATCCCTTGGACGTTCTTATTGACGATGAAACAGCGAAATTGCATCATAATTAAATAGAAAAGGCACAATGATAACTTAAGTACAAGAAGACTGACTCTTCTTACTGACTATGTTTTGAACCATTCCTGTGACACTAGTCATAGATTCCGATGCTTAACTTCACGATTACTGTATCCCTCTGACCTTCTTATTGACGATGAAACACAGTAATTGCATCGGAATTAAATACAAAAGGCACAATGCCGACTTAAGTACAAGAAGACTGACTCCTCTTACTGTCTATGTTTTGAACCATCCCTGTGACACTAGTTATGGATTCCGATGCTTCACTCCAGGTTCACTGTATCCCTTGGACCTTCTTATTGGCGATGAGACACAGAAATTGCATCGGAATTAATTACAATAGCCTCAATGCCGACTAAAGTAGAAGAAGACTGACTCTTCCTACTGTCTATGTTTTGAACCATTCCTGTGACACTAGTCATAGATTCCGATGCTTCACTTCAAGTTTACTGTATCCCTCTTACCTTCGTAATGACTATGAAACACAGATATTGCTTCGGAATTAAATACAAAAGTCACAATACCGACTTAAGTACAAGAAGACTGACTCTTCTTACTGACTATGTTTTTAACCATTCCTGTGACACTAGTCATAGATTCCGATGCTTAACTTCAGGATTACAATATCCCTCTGACCTTATGATTGACGATGAAACACAGAAATTGCATCGGCCTTAAATACAAAAGGCACAATGCCGACTTAATTACAAGAAGACTGACTCTTCTTACTGTCTATGTTTTGAACCATCCCTGTGACACTAGTTATAGATTCCGATGGTTCACTCCAGGTTTACTGTATGCCTTGGACCATCTTGTTGACGATGAAACACAGAAATTGCATCAGAAGTAAATAGAAAATGCACAATGATGACTTAAGTACAAGAAGACAGACTCTTCTTACTGACTATTTTTTGAACCATTCCTGTGACGCTAGTTATAGTTTCCGATGCTTCACTTCAGGTTTAGTGTATCCCTTGGACCTTCTTATTGACGATGAAACACAGAAATTGCATCGGAATTAAATACAAAAAGCACAATGCCGACTTAAGTACAAGAAGACTGACTCTTCTTACTGACTATGTTTTGAACCATTCCTGTGACACTAGTTATAGATTCCGATGCTTCACTTCAGGTTTACTGTATCCCTCTGACCCTCTTATTGACGATGAAACGCAGAAATTGCATCGGAATAAAATACAAATGGCACAATGCCGAATTGAGTACAAGAAGATTGACTCTTCTTACTGTCTATGTTTTGAACCATTCCTGTGACACTAGTTATGGACTCCGATGCTTCACTCCAGTTTTACTGTATCCCTTGGACCTTCTTATTGACGATGAAACACAGAAATTACATCGGAATTTAATTCAAAAAATACAATGCCGAATGAAGTAAAAGAAGTCTGACTCTTCTTACTGTCTATGACTTGAACCATTAATGTGACACTAGTTATAGATTACGATGCTTCACTCCAGGTTTACTGTATTCCTTGGACCTTCTTATTGACGATGAAACAGACAAATTGCATCATATTTATATAGAAAAGACACAATGATAACTTAAGTACAAGAAGACTGACTCTTTTTACTGACTATGTTTTCAACCATTCCTGTGACACTAGTGATAGATCCCGATGCTTCACTTCAGGATTACTGTTTCCCTCTGACCTTCTTATTGACGATGAAACACAGAAATTGCATCGGAATTAAATACAAAAGGCACAATGCCGACTTTAGAACGTGTAGATTGACTTTTCCTACTGTCTATGTTTTGAACCATTCCTGTGACACTTGTTATAGATTCCGATGGTTCATTTCTGGTTTACTCTATCCCTTGGACCTTCTTATTGACGATGAAGCACAGAAATTGCATCGGAATTAAATACAATAGGCCCAATGCCGACTTAACTACAAGAAGACTGACTCTTCCAACTGGCTATGTTTTGAACAATTCCTGTGACACTAGTTATAGATTCCGATGCTTCACTTCAGGTTTACTGTATCCCTTCGACCTTCTTATTAACGATGAAACACACAAATTGCATCGGAATTAAATACAAAAGGCTCAATGCCGACTTAAGTACAAGAAGACTGTCTCTTCCTACTGACTATGATTTGAACCATTCCTGTGACACTAGTTATAGATTCCGATGCTTCACTTCAGGTTTACCGTATCACACTGACCTTCTTAGTGGCGATGAAACACAGAAATTGCATCGGAATTAAATACAAAAGGCACAATGCCGACTTAAGTACAAAAGACTGACTCTTCTAACTGACTATGTTTTGAACCATTCCTGTGACACTAGTTATAGATTCCGATGCTTCACTTCAGGTTTACTGTATCCCTCTGACCTTCGTATTGACGATGAAACACAGAAATTGCATCGGAATTAAATAAATAATGCACAATGACGACTTAAGAACAATAAGACTGACTCTTCTTACTGTCTATGCTTTGAACCATTCCTGTGACACTAGTTACAGATTCAGATGCTTCACTCCAGGTTTACTGTATCCCTTGGACCTTCTTATTTACGATGAAACACAGAAATTGCATCGGAATTAAATACAAAAGGCACAATGCCTACTTAAGTACAAGAAGACTGGCTCTTCTTACTGACTATGCTTTGAACCATTCCTGTGACACTAGTTATAGATTCCGATGCTTCACTTCAGTTTCACTGTATCCCTTGGACCTTCTTACTGACGATGAAACCCAGAAATTGCATCGGAATTAAATAGAAAAGGCCAAATGCCGGCTTAAGTACAAGAAGACTGACTCTTCCCACTGTCTATGATTTGAACCATTCCTGTGACAATAGTTATAGATTCCGATGCTTCACTTCAGGTTTACTGTATCCATCTGCCCTTCTTATTGACGATGAAACACAGAAATTGCATCGGAATTAAATACAAAAGCATGATGCCGACTTAAGTACAAGAAGACGGACTCTTCTTACTGACTATGTTTTGAACCATCCTGTGACACTAGTTATAGATTCCGATGCTTCACTTCAGGTTTACTGTATCCCTTGGACATTCCTATTCACGATGAGACACAGATATCGCATCGGAATTAAATAGAAAAAGCACAATGCCGACTTAAGTACAAAAAGACAGACTCTTCCTACTCTCTATACTTTGAACCATTCCTGTGACACTAGTTTGTTATTCCGATGCTTCACTTGTCGTTTACTGTATCCCTCGGACCTTCTTATGGACGATGAAACACAAAAATTGCATCGGAATAAAATACAAAAGGCACAATGCCGACTTAAGTACAAGAAGACTGAATCTCCCAACTCTCTATGTTTTGTACCAATCCTGTGACACTAGATATAGTTTCCGATGCTTCACTTCAGGTTTACTGTATCCCTCTGTCCATCTTATTGACGATGAAAAACAGAAATTGCATCGGAATGAAATAGAGAAGGTACAATACCGACTTAAGTACAAGAAGACTGACTCATCCTACTGTCTATGTTTTGAACCATTCCTGTGACACTAGTTATAGATTCCGATGCTTAACTTCAGGATATCTGTATCTTACTGACCTTCTTAGTGACGATGAAACACAGAAATTGCATCGAAATTAAATACAAAAAGCACAATGCCGACTTAGGTACAAGAAGACTGACTCTTCTAACTGACTATGTTTTGAACCATTCCTGTGACACTAGTTATAGATTCCGATGCTTCACTCCAGGTTTACTGTATCCCTTGGACCTTCATATTGACGATGAAACACAGAAATTGCATCGGAATTAAATACAAAAGGCACAATGCCGACTTAACTACAATAAGACTGACTCTTCTTCTGCCTATGCTTTGAACCATTCCTGTGTCACTGGTTATAGATTTTGATGCTTCACTTCACGTTTACTGTATCCCTTGGACCTTCTTATTGACGATGAAACACAGAAATTGCATCGGAATTAAATACAAAAGGCACAATGCCGACTTAAGTACAAAAGACTGACTCTTCTAACTGACTATGTTTTGAACCATTCCTGTGACACTAGTTATAGATTCCGATGCTTCACTTCAGGTTTACTGTATCCCTCTGACCTTCTTATTGACGATGAAACACAGAAATTGCATCGGAATGAAATAAATAATGCACAATGTCGACTTAACTACAAGAAGACTGACTCTTCTCACTGACTATGTTTTGAACCATTCCTGTGACACTAGTTATAGATTCCGATGCTTAACTTCAGGATATCTGTATCCCACTGACCTTCTTAGAGACGATGAAACACAGAAATTGCATCGTAATTAAATACAAAAGGCACATTGCCGACTTAAGTATAAGAAGACTGACTCTTCTTACTGACTATGTTTTGAACCATTCCTGTGACACTAGTTATAGATTCTGATGCTTCACTTCAGGTTTACTGTATCCCTTGGACCTTCTTATTGGCGATGAAACACAAAAATTGCATCGGAATTAAATACAAAAAGCACAATGCCGATTAAGTACAAGAAGACTGACTCATCTTACTGTCTATGTTTTGAACCATTCCTGTGACACTAGTTATAGATTCCGATGCTTCACTCCAGGGTTACTGTATCTCTTGGACCTTCATATTGACGATGAAACACAGAAATTGCATCGGAATTAAATACAACAAAGCACAATGCCGACTTAAGTACAAGAAGACTGACTCTACTTACTGAATATGTTTTGAACCATTCCTGTGACACAAGTTATAGATTCCGATGCTTCACTTCACATTTACTGTATCCCTCTGACCTTCTAATTGACGATAAAACACAGAAATTACATCGGAATTAAATGCATAAGGCGCAATGCCGACTTAAGTACAAGAAGACTGAATCTTCTTACTGTCTATGTTTTGAACCATTCCTGTGACACTAGATATAGATTCCGATGCTTCACTCTAGGTTTACTGTATCCCTTGGACATACTTATTGACGATGAAACACAGAAATTGCATCGGAATTAAATAAAAAATGCACAATGCCGACTTAAGTACAAGAAGACTGACTCTTCTTACTGTCTATCTTTTGAACCATTCCTGTGACACTAGTTACAGATTTCGATGCTTCACTCCAGGTTTACTGTATCCCTTGGACCTTTTTATTGACGATGAAACACAGAAATTGCATCGGAATTAAATACAAAAGGCACAATGCCGACTTAAGTACAAGAAGACTGGCCCTTCTTACTGCCTATGCTTTGAACCATTCCTGTGACACTAGTTATAGACTCCGAAGCTTCACTTCAGTTTCACTGTATCCCTTGGGCCTTCTAATTGACGATGAAACACACAAATTGCATCGGAATAAAATACAAAATTCACAATGCCGACTAAAGTACAAGAAGACATGACTCTTCTTACTGCCTATGATTTGAACCATTGCTGTGACACTAGTTACAGATTCCGATGCTTCACTCCAGGTTTAGTGTCTCCCTTGGACCTTCTTATTGACGATGAAACACAGAAATTGCATCGGATTTAAATACAAAATGCACAATGCCGACTTAAGTACAAGAAGCATGGCTCTTCTTACTGACTATGCTTTGAACCATTACTGTGACACTAGTTGAAAATTCCGATGCTTCACTTCAGGTTCACTGTAACCCTTGGACCTACTTATTGACGATGAAACACAGAAATTGCATCGGAATTAAATAGAAAATGCACAATGCCGACTTAAGTACAAGAAGACGGACTCTTCTTACTGACTATGTATTGAACCATTCCTGTGACACTAGTTATGGATTCCGATGCTTCACTTCAGGTTTACTGTATCCCTCTGACCTTCTTATTGACGATAAAACACAGAAATTGCATCGGAATTAAATACAAAAGGCACAATACCGACTTAAGTACAAGAAGACTGACTCTTCTTACTCTCAATGTTTTGAACCATTCCAGTGACACTAGTTATAGATTCCGATGCTTCACTCCAGGTTTAATGTATCCCTTGGACCTTCGTATTCACGATGAAAAACAGAAATTGCATCAGAATTAAATTGAAAAGGCACAATGCCGACTTAAGTACAAGAAGACTGACTCTTCTTATTGACTATGTTTGGAACCATTGCTGTGACACTAGTTATAGATTCCAATGCTTCGCTTCAGGTTTAGTGTATCCCTTGGACCATCCTATCGACGATGAGACAGAGAAATCGTTTCGGAATTAAATAGAAAAAGCACAATGCCGACTTAAGTTCAAGAAGACTGACTCTTCCTACTGTCTATGTTGTGAACCATTCCTGTGACACCAGTTTTTTATTCCGATACTTAACTTAAGGTTTACTGTATCCCTCTGACCTTCTTATTGACGATGAAACACAGAAATTGCATCGGAATTAAATAGAAACGGCACAATGCCGACTTAACTACAAGAAGACTGACTCTTCTTACTGACTATATTTTGAACCATTCCTGTGACACTAGTTATAGATTCCGATGCTTAATTTCTGGATTACTGTATACCACTGACATTCTTAGTGACGATGAAACACAGAAATTGAATCGGAATTAAATACAAAAGGCACAATGCCGACTTAAGAACAAGAAGAACCGACTCTTCTTACTGTCTATGTTTTGAACCATCCCTGTGACACTAGTTATGGATTCCGATGCTTCACTCCAGGTTCACTGTATCCCTTGGACGTTCTGATTGACGATGAAACAGCGAAATTGCATCATAATTAAATAGAAAAGGCACAATGATAACTTAAGTACAAGAAGACTGACTCTTCTTACTGACTATGTTTTGAACCATTCCTGTGACACTAGTCATAGATTCCGATGCTTAACTTCACGATTACTGTATCCCTCTGACCTTCTTATTGACGATGAAACACAGGAATTGCATCGGAATTAAATACAAAAGGCACAATGCCGACTTAAGTACAAGAAGACTGACTCCTCTTACTGTCTATGTTTTGAACCATCCCTGTGACACTAGTTATGGATTCCGATGCTTCACTCCAGGTTCACTGTATCCCTTGGACCTTCTTATTGACGATGAGACACAGAAATTGCATCGGAATTAAATACAATAGGCTCAATGCCGACTAAAGTAGAAGAGGACTGACTCTTCCTACTGTCTATGTTTTGAACCATTCCTGTGACACTAGTCATAGATTCCGATGCTTCACTTCAAGTTTACTGTATCCCTCTTACCTTCGTATTGACTATGATACACTGATATTGCTTCGGAATTAAATACAAAAGTCACAATACCGACTTAAGTACAAGAAGACTGACTCTTCTTACTGACTATGTTTTTAACCATTCCTGTGACACTAGTCATAGATTCCGATGCTTAACTTCAGGATTACAATATCCCTCTGACCTTTTTATTGACGATGAAACACAGAAATTGCATCGGAATTAAATACAAAAAGCACAATGCCGACTTAAGTACAAGAAGACTGACTCTTCTTACTGACTATGTTTTGAACCATTCCTGTGACACTAGTTATAGATTCCGATGCTTCACTTCAGGTTTACTGTATCCCTCTGACCCTCTTATTGACGATGAAACACAGAAATTGCATCGGAATTAAATACAAATGGCACAATGCCGAATTGAGTACAAGAAGATTGACTCTTCTTACTGTCTATGTTTTGAACCATTCCTGTGACACTAGTTATGGACTCCGATGCTTCACTACAGTTTTACTGTATCCCTTGGACCTTCTTATTGACGATGAAACACAGAAATTACATCGGAATTTAATTCAAAAAATACAATGCCGAATGAAGTAAAAGAAGTCTGACTCTTCTTACTGTCTATGACTTGAACCATTAATGTGACACTAGTTATAGATTACGATGCTTCACTCCAGGTTTACTGTATTCCTTGTACCTTCTTATTGACGATGAAACAGAGAAATTGCATCATATTTATATAGAAAAGGCACAATGATAACTTAAGTACAAGAAGACTGACTCTTCTTACTGACTATGTTTTCAACCATTCCTGTGACACTAGTGATAGATTCCGATGCTTCACTTCAGGATTACTGTTTCCCTCTGACCTTCTTATTGACGATGAAACACAGAAATTGCATCGGAATTAATACAAAAGGCACAATGCCGACTTAAGTACATGTAGACTGACATTTCCTACTGTCTATGTTTTGAACAATTCCTGTGACACTAGTTATAGATTCCGATGCTTCACTTCAGGTTTTCTTTATCCCTCTGACCGTCGTATTGACGAAGAAACACAGAAATTGCTTCGGAATTAAATAGAAAAGGTACAAAGCCGACTTAAGTACTAGAAGACTGACTCTTCCTACTGTCTATGTTTTGAACTATTCCTGTGACACTAGTTATAGATTCCGATGCTTCACTTCAGGTTTACTGTATCCCTTCGACCTTCTTATTAACGATGAAACACACAAATTGCATCGGAATTAAATACAAAAGGCTCAATGCCGACTTAACTACAATAAGACTGACTCTTCTTCTGTCTATGTTTTGAACCATTCCTGTGTCACTGGTTATAGATTTCGATGTTTCACTTCACGTTTACTGTATCCCTTGGACCTTCATATTGACGATGAAACACAGAAATTGCATCGGAATTAAATACAAAAGGCACAATGCCGACTTAAGTACAAAAGACAGAATCTTCTTACTGACTATGTTTTGAACCATTCCTGTGACACTAGATATAGATTACGATGCTTCACTCAAGGTTTACTCAACCCTTTAGACCTTCTTATTGACGATGAAACACGGAAATTGCATCGGAATTAAATAAATAATGCACAATGCCGACTTAAGAACAATAAGACTGACTCTTATTACTGTCTATGCTTTGAACCATTCCTGTGACACTAGTTATAGATTCCGATGCTTCACTTCAGGTTTACTGTATCCCTCTGACCTTCTTTTTGACGATGAAACACAGAAATTGCATCGGAATTAAATAAATAATGCACAATGCCGACTTAAGGACAATAAGCCTGACTCTTATTACTGTCTATGCTTTGAACCATTCCTGTGACACTAGTTACAGATTCAGATGCTTCACTCCAGGTTTACTGTATCCCTTGGACCTTCTTATTTACGATGAAACACAGAAATTGCATCGGAATTAAATACAAAAGGCACAATGCCGACTTAAGTACAAGAAGACTGGCTCTTCTTACTGACTATGCTTTGAACCATTCCTGTGACACTAGTTATAGATTCCGATGCTTCATTTCAGTTCCACTGTATCCCTTGGACCTTCTTATTGACGATGAAACACAGAAATTGCATCGGAATTAAAAAGAAAAGGCACAATGCCGACTTAAGTACAAGAAGACTGGCTCTTCTCACTGACTATGCTTTGAACCATTACTGTGACACTAGTTATAGATTCCGATGCTTCACTTCAGTTCCACTGTATCCCTTGGACCTTCTTACTGACGATGAAACCCAGAAATTGCATCGGAATTAAATATAAAAGGCCCAATGCCGGCTTAAGTACAAGAAGACTGACTCATCCTACTGTCTATGATTTGAACCATTCCTGTGACACTAGTTATAGATTCCGATGCTTCACTTCAGGTTTACTGTATCCCTTGGACCTTCTTATTAACGATGAAACACACAAATTGCATCGGAATTAAATAGAAAAGGCACAATGCCGACTTAACTACAAGAAGACTGACTCTACTTACTGGCTATGTTTTGAACCATTCCTGTGACACAAGTTATTGATTCCGATGCTTCACTTCACATTTACTGTATCCCTCTGACCTTCTAATTGACGATAAAACACAGAAATTACATCGGAATTAAATACATAAGGCGCAATGCCGACTTAAGTACAAGAAGACTGAATCTTCTTACTGTCTATGTTTTGAACCATTCCTGTGACACTAGATATTGATTCCGATGCTTCACTCTAGGTTTACTGTATCCCTTGGACATACTTATTGACGATGAAAGGCATAAATTGCATCGGAATTAAATAAAAAATGCACAATGCCGACTTAAGTACAAGAAGACTGACTCTTCTTACTATCTATCTTTTGAACCATTCCTGTGACACTAGTTACAGATTCCGATGCTTCACTCCAGGTTTACTGTATCCCTTGGATCTTCCTACTGACGATGAAACACAGAAATTGCATCGGAATTAAATACAACATTCACAATGCCAACTTAAGTACAAGAAGACTGACTCTTCTTACTGTCTATGATTTGAACCATTCCTGTGACACTAGGTACAGATTCCGATGCTTCTCTCCAGGTTTACTGTCTCCCTTGGACCTTCTTATTGACGAAGAAACACAGTAATTGCATCGGAATTAAATACAAAAGGCACAATGCCGACTTAAGTACAAGAAGACTGACTCTGCTTACTGTCTATGATTTGAACCATTCCTGTGATACTAGTTATAAATTTCGATGCTTCACTTCAGGTTTACTGTATCCCTTGGACCTTATTATTGGCGATGAAACACAGAAATTGCATCGGATTTAAATACAAAAGGCACAATGCCGACTTAAGTACAAGAAGACTGACTCCGCTTACTGTCTATGATTTGAACCATTCCTGTGATACTAGTTATAAATTTCGATGCTTCACTTCAGGTTTACTGTATCCCTTGGACCTTATTATTGGCGATGAAACACAGAAATTGCATCGGATTTAAATACAAAATGCACAATGCCGACTTAAGTACAAGATGACGGACTCTTCTTACTGACTATGTTTTGAACCATTGCTGTGACACTAGTTATAGATTCCAATGCTTCACTTCAGGTTTACTGTATCCCTTGGACCATCCTATTGACGATGAGACACAGAAATCGCATCGGAATTAAATAGAAAAAGCACAATGCCGACTTAAGTTCAAGAAGACTGACTCTTCCTACTGTCTATGTTGTGAACCACTCCTGTTACACTAGTTTTTTATTCCGATGCTTAACTTGAGGTTTACTGTATCCCTCTGACCTTCTTATTGACGATGAAACACAGAAATTGCATCGGAATTAAATAGAAAAGGCACAATGCCGACTTAACTACAAGAACACTGACTCTTCTAACTGACTATATTTTGAACCATCCCTGTGACACTAGTTATAGATTCCGATGATTAATTTCAGGATTACTGCATTCCACTGACATTCTTAGTGACGATGAAACACAGAAATTGCATCGGAATTAAATACAAAAAGCACAATGCCAACTGAAGTACAAGAATACTGACTCATCTTACTGTCTATGATTTGAACCGTTCCTGTGACACTAGTTATGGATTACGATGCTTACCTCCAGTTTTACTGTATCCCTTGGACCTTCTTATTGACGATGAAAAAAAGAAATTGCATCGGAATTAAATACAAAAAGCGCAATGCCGACTTTAGTACAAGAAGACTGACTCTTCTTACTGACTATGTTTTGGACCCTTCCTGTGACACTAGTTATGGATTCCGATGCTTCACATCAGGTTTACTGTATCCCTCTGACCTTCGTATTGACGACGAAACACAGAAATTGCATTGGAATTAAATACAAAAGGCACAATGACGAATTAAGTATAATAATACTGACTCTTCTTACTGTCTATGCTTTGAACCATTCCTGAGACACTAGTTATAGACGCCGATGCTTCACTCCAGGTTTACTGTATCCCTTGGACCTTCTTACTGACGATGAAACACAGAAATTGCAATGGAATTATATACAAAAGGCACAATGCCGACTTAAGTAAAAGAAGTCTGACTCTTCTTACTGTCTATGTTTTGAACCATTCCTGTGACGCTAGTTATAGTTTCCGATGCTTCACTTCAGGTTTACTGTATCCTTGGACCTTCTTATTGACGTTGAAACACAGAAATTGCATCGGAATTAAATAAAAAGGGCACAATGCCGACTTAAGTACAAGAATACTGACTCATCTTACTGTCAATGTTTTGAACCGTCCCTGTGACACTAGTTATTGATTCCGATGCTTCACTCCAGGTTTACTGTATCCCTTGGACCTTCTTATTGACGATGAAACACAGAAATTGCATGGGAATTAAATACAGAAAGCACAATGCCGACTTAAGTCAAAGAAGACTGACTCTTCTTACTGACTATGTTTTGAACCATTCCTGTGACACTAGTGATAGATTCCGATGCTTCACTTCAGGTTTACTGTATCCCTCTGACCCTCTTATTGACGATGAAACACAGAAATTGCATCGGAATTAAATACAAATGGCTTAATGCCGAATTGAGTACAAGAAGATTGACTCTTCTTACTGTCTATGTTTTTAACCATTCCTGTGACACTAGTTATGGACTCCGATGCTTCACTCCAGGTTTACTGTATCCCTTGGACCTTCTTATTGACGATGAAACAGAGAAATTGCATCATAATTAAATAGAAAAGGCACAATGATAACTTAAGTACAAGAAGACTGACTCTTCTTACTGACTATGTTTTGAACCATTCCTGTGACACTAGTCATAGATTCCGATGCTTAACTTCAGGATTACTGTATCCCTCTTGCCTTCTTATTGACGATGAAACACAGAAATTGCATCGGAATTAAATACAAAAGGCACAATGCCGACTTAAGTACAAGAAGACTGACTCTTCCTACTGTCTATGTTTTGAACCATTCCTGTGACACTAGTCATAGATTCCGATGCTTCACTTCAGGTTTTCTGTATCCCTCTTACCTTCCTATTGACTATGAAACACAGAAATTGCATCGGAATTAAATACAAAAGCTACAATACCGACTTAAGTACAAGAAGACTGACTCTTCTTACTGACTATGTTTTTAACCATTCCTGTGACACTAGTCATAGATTCCGATGCTTAACTTCCGGATTACTGTATCCCTCTGACCTTTTTATTGACGATGATACACAGAAATTGCATCGGCCTTAAATACAAAAGGCACAATGCCGACTTAAGTACAAGAAGACTGACTCTTCTTGCTGTCTATGTTTTGAACCATCTCTGTGACACTAGTTATAGATTCCGATGCTTCACTCCAGGTTTACTGTATGCCTTGGACCATCTTATTGAGGATGAAACACAGAAATTGCATCAGAATTGAATAGAAAATGCACAATGATGACTTAAGTACAAGAAGACTGACTCTTCTTACTGATTATTTTTTGAACCATTCCTGTGACGCTAGTTATAGTTTCCGGTGCTTCAGTTCAGGTTTACTGTATCCCTTGGACCTTCTTATTGACGTTGAAACACAGAAATTGCGTCGGAATTAAATAGAAAAGGCACAATGCCGACTTAAGTACAAGAATACTGACTCATCTCACTGTCTATGTTTTGAACCATACCTGTGACACTAGTTATAGATTCCGATGCTTCACTTCAGGTTTACTGCATCCCTCTGACCCTCTTATTGACGATGAAACACAGAAATCGCATCGGAATTAAATACAAATGGCACAATGCCGAATTGAGTACAAGAGGATTGAATCTTCTTACTGTCTATGTTTTGAACCATTCCTGTGACACTAGTTATGGACTCCGATGCTTCACTCCAGGTTTACTGTATCCCTTGAACCTTCTTACTGACGATGAAACACAGAAATTGCATCGGAATTAAATACAAACGGCACAATGCCTGCTTAAGTATTTGTAGACTGACTTTTCCTACTGTCTATGTTTTGAACCATTCCTGTGACACTTGTTATAGATTCGGATTGTTCATTTCTGGTTTACTGTATCCCTTGGACCTTCTTATTGACGATGAACCACAGAAATTGCATCGGAATTAAATACAAAAGGCACAATGCCGACTTAAGTACAAGAAGACTGACTTTTCTTACTGACTATGCTTTGAACCATTCCTGTGACTCTAGTTATAGATTCCGATGTTTAACTTCATGATAACTGTATCTCTCTGACCTTCTTAGTGACGATGAAACACAGAAATTGCATCGGAATTAAATACAAAAAGCACAATGCCGACTTAAGTACAAGAAAACTGACTCATCTTACCATCAATGTTTTGAACCGTCCCTGTGACGCTAGTTATAGATTCCGCTGCTTCACTACGGGTTTACTGTATCCCTTGGACCTTCTTATTAACGATGAAACACAGAAATTGCATCGGAATTAAATACAAAAGGGACAATACCGACTTAAGTACAAGAAGACTGACTCTTCTTACTGACTATGATTTGAACCATTCCTGTGACACTAGTCATAGATTGCGATGCTTAACTTCAGGATTTCTGTATCCCTCTGACCTTCTTATTGACGATGAAACACAGAAATTGTATCGGAATTAAATACAAAAGGCACAATACCGACTTAAGTACAAGAAGACTGACTCTTCCTACTGTCTATGTTTTGAACCATTACTGTGACACTAGTTATAAATTCCGTTGCTTCACTTCAGGTTTACTGTATCCCTTGGACCTTCTTATTGACGATGAAACACAGAAATTGTATCGGAATTAAATACAAAACTCACAATGCCGACTTAAGTACCAGAGGTCTGACTCTTCTTACTGACAATGATTTGAACCATTCCTGTGACACTAGTTATAAATTCCGTTGCTTCACTTCAGGTTTACTGTATCCCTTGGATATTCTTATAGACGATGAAACACAGAAATTTCATCGGAATTAAACACAAAAGGCACAATGCCGACTTAAGTACAAGAAGACTGACTCTTCTTACTGTCTATGTTTTGAACCATCCCTGTGACACTAGTTATGGATTCCGATGCTTCACTCCAGGTTCACTGTATCCCATGGACCTTCTTATTGACGATGAAACACAGAGATTGCATCGGAAATAAATACAATAGGCTCAATGCCGACTAAAGTACAAGAAGACTGGCTCTTCCTACTGTCTATGTTTTGAACCATTCCTGTGACACTAGTCATAGATTTCGATGCTTCACTTCGGGTTTACTGTATTCCTCTTACCTTCGTATTGACTATGAAACACAGAAATTGCATCGGAATTAAATACAAAAAGCAAAATACCGACTTAAGTACAAGAAGACTGACTCTTCTTACTGACTATGTTTTTAACCATTCCTGTGACACTAGTCATAGATTCCGATGCTTAACTTGAGGATTACTGTATCCCTCTGACCTTTTTATTGACGATGAAACACAGAAATTGCATCGGTCTTAAATACAAAAGGCACAATGCCGACTTAAGTAGAAGAAGACTGACTCTTCTTACTGTCTATGTTTTGAACCATCCCTGTGACACTAGTTATAGATTCCGATGCTTCACTCCAGGTTTACTGTATGCCTTGGACCATCTTACTGACGATGAAACACAGAAATTGCATCAGAATTAAATAGAAAATGCACAATGATGACTTAAGTACAAGAAGACTGGCTCCTCTTACTGATTATTATTTGAACCATTCCTGTGACGCTAGTTATAGTTTCCGATGCTTCACTTCAGGTTTACTGTATATCTTGGACCTTCTTATTAACGTTGAAACACAGAAATTGCGTCGGAATTAAATACAAAAAGCACAATGCCGACTTAAGTACAAGAAGACTGACTCTTCTTACTGACTATGTTTTGAACCTTTCCTGTGACACTAGTTATAGATTCCGATGCTTCACTTCAGGTTTACTGTATCCCTCTGACCCTCTTATTGACGATGAAACACAGAAATTGAAACGGAATTAAATACAAATGGCACAATGCCGAATTGAGTACAAGAAGATTAACTCTTCTTACTGTCTATGTTTTGAACCATTCCTGTGACACTAGTTATGGACTCCGATGCTTCACTCCAGGTTTACTGTATCCCTTGGACCTTCTTATTGACGATGAAAAACAGAAATTGCATCGGAATTAAATTGAAAAGGTACAATGCCGAATGAAGTAAAAGAAGTCTAACTCTTCTGACTGTCCATGTTTTGAACCATTAATGTGACACTAGTTATAGGTTACGATGCTTCACTCCAGGTTTACTGTATTCTTTGGACCTTCTTATTGACGATGAAACAGAGAAATTGCATCATAATTAAATAGAAAAGGCACAATGATAACTTAAGTGCAAGAAGACTGACACTTCTTACTGACAATGTTTTGAGCCATTCCTGTGACACTAGTCATAGATTCCGATGCTTCACTTCAGGATTACTGTATCCCTCTGAACTTCTTATTGAGGATGAAACACAGAAATTGCATCGGAATTAAATACAAAAGGCACAATGCCGAGTTAAGTACATGTAGACTGACTTTTCCTACTGTCTATGTTTTGAACCAATCCTGTGACACTTGTTATAGATTCCGATGGTTCATTTCTGGTTTACTGTATCCCTTGGACCTTCTTATTGACGATGAAACACAGAAATTGCATCGGAATTAAATGCAAAAGGCACAATGCCGACTTAAGTACAAGGAGACTGACTCTTCCAACTGTCTATGTTTTGAACAATTCCTGTGACACTAGTTATAGATTCCGATGCCTCACTTCAGGTTTACTTTATCCCTCTGACCGTCGTATTGACGAAGAAACACAGAAATTGCATCGGAATTAAATAGAAAAGGCACAATGCCGACTTAAGTACTAGAAGACTGTCTCTTCCTACTGTCTATGTTTTGAACCATTCCTGTGATACTAGTTACAGATTCCGATGCTTCACTTCAGGTTTACTGTATCCCTTGGACTTTCTTATTGACGATGAAACACAGAAATTGCATCGGAATTAAATACAAAAGGCACAATGCCGACTTAACTACAAGAAGACTGACTCTTCTTACTGACTATGCTTTGAACCATTCCTGTGACTCTAGTTATAGATTCCGATGCTTAACTTCATGATTACTGTATCCCTCTGACCTTCTTAGTGACGATGAAACACAGAAATTGCATCGGAATTAAATACAAAAAGCACAATGCCGACTTAAGTACATGAAAACTGACTCATCTTACAATCTATGTTTTGAACCGTCCCTGTGACGCTAGTTATAGATTCCGCTGCTTCACTACAGGTTTACTGTATCCCTTGGACCTTCTTATTAACGATGAAACACAGAAATTGCATCGGAATTAAATACAAAAGGGACAATACCGACTTAAGTACAAGAAGACTGACTCTTCTTACTGACTATGATTTGAACCATTCCTGTGACACTAGTCATAGATTCCGATGCTTAACTTCAGGATTTCTGAATCCCTCTGAACTTCTTATTGACGATGAAACACAGATATTGTATCGGAATTAAATACAAAAGGCACAATGCCGACTTAAGTACAAGAAGACTGACTCTTCTTACTGTCTATGTTTTGAACCATCCCTGTGACACTAGTTATAGATTCCAATGCTTCACTCCAGGTTTACTGTATCCCTTGGACCTTCTTATTGACGATGAAACACAGAAATAGTATCGGAATTAAATACAAAACTCATAATGCCGACTTAAGTACCAGAAGTCTGACTCTTCTTACTGACTATGTTTTGAACCATTCCTGTGACACTAGTTATAAATTCCGTTGCTTCACTTCAGGTTTACTGTATCCCTTGGACCTTCTTATTGACGATGAAACACAGAAATTGCATCGGAATTAAATACAAAAGGCACAATGCAGAATTAAGTACAAAAAGACTGACTCTTCTTACTGTCTATGTTTTGAAACATTTCTGTGACACTAGTTATGGATTCCGATGCTTCACTCCAGGTTCACTGTATCCCTTGGACCTTCTTATTGACGATGAAACACAGAAATTGCGTCGGAATTAAATACAATGGGCTCAATGCCGACTAAAGTACTAGAAGACTGACTCTTCCTACTGTCTATGTTTTGAACCATTCCTGTGACACTAGTCATAGATTCCGATGCTTCACTTCAGGTTTACTGTATCCCTCTTACCTTCGTATTGACTATGAAACACAGAAATTGCATCGGAATTATATACAAAAGGCACAATACCGACTTAAGTACAAGAAGGCTGACTCTTCTTACTGACTATGTTTTTAACCATTCCTGTGACACTAGTCATAGATTCCGATGCTTAACTTCAGGATTACTGTATCCCTCTGACCTTTTTATTGACGATGAAACACAGAAATTGCATCGGCCTTAAATACAAAAGGCACAATGCCGACTTAAGTACAAGAAGACTGACTCTTCTTACTGTCTATGCTTTGAACCATCCGTGTGACACTAGTTATAGATTCCGATGCTTCACTCCAGGTTTACTATATGCCTTGGACCATCTTATTGACGATGAAGCACAGAAATTGCATCAGAATTAAATAGAAAATGCACAATGATGACTTAAGTACAAGAAGACTGACTCTTCTTACTGATTATTTTTTGAACCATTCCTGTGACGCTAGTTATAGTTTCCGATGCTTCAGTTCAGGTTTACTGTGTCCCTTGGACGTTCTTATTGACGTTGAAACACAGAAATTGTGTCGGAATTAAATAGAAAAGGCACAATGCCGCCTTAAGTACAAGAATACTGACTCAACTTAATGTCTATGTTTTGAACCATCCCTGTGACACTAGTTATAGATTCCGATGCTTCACTTCAGGTTTACTGTATCCCTCTGACCCTCTTATTGACGATGAAACACAGAAATTGCATCGGAATTAAATACAAATGGCACAATGCCGAATTGAGTACAAGAAGATTGACTCTTCTTACTGTCTATGTTTTGAACCATTCCTGTGACACTAGTTATGGACTCCGATGCTTCACTCCAGGTTTACTGTATCCCTTGAACCTTCTTGTTGACGATGAAACACAGAAATTGTATCGGAATTAAATACAAAAGGCACAATACCGACTTAAGTACAAGAAGACTGACTCTTCCTACTGTCTATGTTTTGAATCATTACTGTGACACTAGTTATAAATTCCGTTGCTTCACTTCAGGTTTACTGTATCCCTTGGACCTTCTTATTGACGATGAAACACAGAAATTGTATCGGAATTAAATACAAAACTCACAATGCCGACTTAAGTACCAGAGGTCTGACTCTTCTTACTGACAATGTTTTGAACCATTCCTGTGACACTAGTTATAAATTCCGTTGCTTCACTTCAGGTTTACTGTATCCCTTGGATATTCTTATAGACGATGAAACACAGAAATTTCATCGGAATTAAACACAAAAGGCACAATGCCGACTTAAGTACAAGAAGACTGACTCTTCTTACTGTCTATGTTTTGAACCATCCCTGTGACACTAGTTATGGATTCCGATGCTTCACTCCAGGTTCACTGTATCCCTTGGACCTTCTTATTGACGATGAAACACAGAAATTGCATCGGAAATAAATACAATAGGCTCAATGCCGACTAAAGTACAAGAAGACTGGCTCTTCCTACTGTCTATGTTTTGAACCATTCCTGTGACACTAGTCATAGATTTCGATGCTTCACTTCAGGTTTACTGTATTCCTCTTACCTTCGCATTGACTATGAAACACAGAAATTGCATCGGAATTAAATACAAAAGGCAAAATACCGACTTAAGTACAAGAAGACTGACTCTTCTTACTGACTATGTTTTTAACCATTCCTGTGACACTAGTCATAGATTCCGATGCTTAACTTGAGGATTACTGTATCCCTCTGACCTTTTTATTGACGGTGAAACACAGAAATTGCATCGGCCTTAAATACAAAAGGCACAATGCCGACTTAAGTAGAAGAAGACTGACTCTTCTTACTGTCTATGTTTTGAACCATCCCTGTGACACTAGTTATAGATTCCGATGCTTCACTCCAGGTTTACTGTATGCCTTGGACCATCTAATTGACGATGAAACACAGAAATTGCATCAGAATTAAATAGAAAATGCACAATGATGACTTAAGTACAAGAAGACTGGCTCCTCTTACTGATTATTATTTGAACCATTCCTGTGACGCTAGTTATAGTTTCCGATGCTTCACTTCAGGTTTACTGTATATCTTGGACCTTCTTATTGACGTTGAAACACAGAAATTGCGTCGGAATTAAATACAAAAAGCACAATGCCGACTTAAGTACAAGAAGACTGACTCTTCTTACTGACTATGTTTTGAACCTTTCCTGTGACACTAGTTATAGATTCCGATGCTTCACTTCAGGTTTACTGTATCCCTCTGACCCTCTTATTGACGATGAAACACAGAAATTGAAACGGAATTAAATACAAATGGCACAATCCCGAATTGAGTACAAGAAGATTAACTCTTCTTACTGTCTATGTTTTGAACCATTCCTGTGACACTAGTTATGGACTCCGATGCTTCACTCCAGGTTTACTGTATCCCTTGGACCTTCTTATTGACGATGAAAAACAGAAATTGCATCGGAATTAAATTGAAAAGGTACAATGCCGAATGAAGTAAAAGAAGTCTGACTCTTCTGACTGTCTATGTTTTGAACCATTAATGTGACACTAGTTATAGGTTACGATGCTTCACTCCAGGTTTACTGTATCCCTCTGAACTTCTTATTGACGATGAAACACAGAAATTGCATCGGAATTAAATACAAAAGGCACAATGCCAACTTAAGTACATGTAGACTGACTTTTCCAACTGTCTATGTTTTGAACCATTCCTGTGACACTTGTTATAGATTCCGATGGTTCATTTCTGGTTTACTGTATCCCTTGGACCTTCTTATTGACGATGAAACACAGAAATTGCATCGGAATTAAATGCAAAAGGCACAATGCCGACTTAAGTACAAGGAGACTGACTCTTCCAACTGTCTATGCTTTGAACAATTCCTGTGACACTAGTTATAGATTCCGATGCTTCACTTCAGGTTTACTTTATCCCTCTGACCGTCGTATTGACGAAGAAACACAGAAATTGCATCGGAATTAAATAGATAAGGCACAATGCCGACTTAAGTACTAGAAGACTGTCTCTTCCTACTGTCTATGTTTTGAACCATTCCTGTGATACTAGTTACAGATTCCGATGCTTCGCTTCAGGTTTACTGTATCCCTTGGACTTTCTTATTGACGATGAAACACAGAAATTGCATCGGAATTAAATACAAAAGGCACAATGCCGACTTAACTACAAGAAGACTGACTCTTCTTACTGACTATGCTTTGAACCATTCCTGTGACTCTAGTTATAGATTCCGATGCTTAACTTCATGATTACTGTATCCCTCTGACCTTCTTAGTGACGATGAAACACAGAAATTGAATCGGAATTAAATACAAAAAGCACAATGCCGACTTAAGTACATGAAAACTGACTCATCTTACAATCTATGTTTTGAACCGTCCCTGTGACGCTAGTTATAGATTCCGCTGCTTCACTATAGGTTTACTGTATCCCTTGGACCTTCTTATTAACGATGAAACACAGAAATTGCATCGGAATTAAATACAAAAGGGACAATACCGACTTAAGTACAAGAAGACTGACTCTTCTTACTGACTATGATTTGAACCATTCCTGTGACACTAGTCATAGATTCCGATGCTTAACTTCAGGATTTCTGAATCCCTCTGAACTTCTTATTGACGATGAAACACAGATATTGTATCGGAATTAAATACAAAAGGCACAATGCCGACTTAAGTACAAGAAGACTGACTCTTCTTACTGTCTATGTTTTGAACCATCCCTGTGACACTAGTTATAGATTCCAATGCTTCACTCCAGGTTTACTGTATCCCTTGGACCTTCTTATTGACGATGAAACACAGAAATTGTATCGGAATTAAATACAAAACTCACAATGCCGACTTAAGTACCAGAAGTCTGACTCTTCTTACTGACTATGTTTTGAACCATTCCTGTGACACTAGTTATAAATTCCGTTGCTTCACTTCAGGTTTACTGTATCCCTTGGACCTTCTTATTGACGATGAAACACAGAAATTGCGTCGGAATTAAATACAATGGGCTCAATGCCGACTAAAGTACAAGAAGACTGACTCTTCCTACTGTCTATGTTTTGAACCATTCCTATGACACTTGTTATAGATTGCGATGGTTCATTTCTGGTTTACTATATCCCTTGGACCTTCTTATTGACGATTAAACACAGAAATTGCATCGGAATTAAATGCAAAAGGCACAATGCCGACTTAAGCACAAGGAGACTGACTCTTCCAACTGTCTATGTTTTGAACAATTCCTGTGACACTAGTTATAGATTCCGATGCTTCACTTCAGGTTTACTTTATCCCTCTGACCGTCGTATTGACGAAGAAACACAGAAATTGCATCGGAATTAAATAGAAAAGGCACAATGCCGACTTAAGTACTAGAAGACTGTCTCTTCCTATTGTCTATGTTTTGAACCATTCCTGTGACACTAGTCATAGATTCCGATGCTTCACTTCAGGTTTACTGTATCCCTCTTACCTTCGTATTGACTATGAAACACAGAAATTGCATCGGAATTATGTACAAAAGGCACAATACCGACTTAAGTACAAGAAGACTGACTCTTCTTACTGACTATGTTTTTAACCATTCCTGTGACACTAGTCATAGATTCCGATGCTTAACTTCAGGATTACTGTATCCCTCTGACCTTTTTATTGACGATGAAACACAGAAATTGCATCGGCCTTAAATACAAAAGGCACAATGCCGACTTAAGTACAAGAAGACTGACTCTTCTTACTGTCTATGTTTTGAACCATCCCTGTGACACTAGTTATAGATTCCGATGCTTCACTCCAGGTTTGCTGTATGCCTTGGACCATCTTATTGACGATGAAACACAGAAATTGCATCAGAATTAAATAGAAAATGCACAATGATGACTTAAGTACAAGAAGACTGACTCTTCTTACTGATTATTTTTTGAACCATTCCTGTGACGCTAGTTATAGTTCCCGATGCTTCAGTTCAGGTTTACTGTATCCCTTGGACGTTCTTATTGACGTTGAAACACAGAAATTGCGTCGGAATTAAATAGAAAAGGCACAATGCCGACTTAAGTACAAGAATACTGACTCATCTTACTCTCTATGTTTTGAACCATCCCTGTGACACTAGTTATAGATTCCGATGCTTCACTTCAGGTTTACTGTATCCCTCTGACCCTTTTATTGATGATGAAACACAGAAATTGCATCGGAATTAAATACAAATGGCACAATGGCGAATTGAGTACAAGAAGATTGACTCTTCTTACTGTCTATGTTTTGAACCATTCCTGTGACACTAGTTATGGACTCCGATGCTTCACTCCAGGTTTACTGTATCCCTTGAACCTTCTTATTGACGATGAAACACAGAAATTGCATCGGAATTAAATACAAAAGGCACAATGCCGACTTAAGTACATGTAGACTGACTTTTCCTACTGTCTATGTTTTGAACCATTCCTATGACACTTGTTATAGATTCCGATGGTTCATTTCTGGTTTACTATATCCCTTGGACCTTCTTATTGACGATGAAACACAGAAATTGCATCGGAATTAAATACAAAAGGCACAATGCCGACTTAAGTACAAGAAGACTGACTCTTCCAACTGTCTATGTTTTGAACAATTCCTGTGACACTCGTTATAGATTCCGATGCTTGAATTCAGATTTAATTTATCCCTCTGACCGTCGTATTGACGAAGAAACACAGAAATTGCATCGGAATTAAATAGAAATGGCACAATGCCGACTTAAGTACTAGAAGACTGACTCTTTCTACTGTCTATGTTTTGAACCATTCCTGTGATACTAGTTATAGATTCCGATGCTTCACTTCAGGTTTACTGTATGCCTTGGACTTTCTTATTGACGATGAAACACAGAAATTGCATCGGAATTAAATACAAAAGGCACAATGCCGACTTAACTACAAGAAGACTGACTCTTCTTACTGACTATGCTTTGAACCATTCCTGTGACTCTAGTTATAGATTCCGATGCTTAACTTCATGATTACTGTATCTCTCTGACCTTCTTAGTGACGATGAAACAAAGAAATTGCATCGGAATTAAATACAAAAAGCACAATGCCGACTTAAGTACAAGAAAACTGACTCATCTTACTATCTATGTTTTGAACCGTCCCTGTGACGCTAATTATAGATTCCGCTGCTTCACTACAGGTTTACTGTATCCCTTGGACCTTCTTATTAACGATGAAACACAGAAATTGCATCGGAATTAAATACAAAAGGGACAATACCGACATAAGTACAAGGAGACTGACTCTTCTTAATGACTATGATTTGAACCATTCCTGTGACACTAGTCATAGATTCCGATGCTTAACTTCAGGATTTCTGTATCCCTCAGACCTTCTTATTGACGATGAAACACAGAAATTGTATCGGAATTGAATACAAAAGGCACAATGCTGACTTAAGTACAAGAAGACTGACTCTTCCTACTGTCTATGTTTTGAACCATTCCTGTGACACTAATCATAGATTCCGATACTTCACGTCAGGTTTACTGTATTCCTCTTACCTTCGTATTGACTATGAAACACAGAAATTGCATCGGAATTAAATACAAAAGGTAAAATACCGACTTAAGTACAAGAAGACTGACTCTTCTTACTGACTATGTTTTAACCATTCCTGTGACACTAGTCATAGATTCCGATGCTTAACTTGAGGATTACTGTATCCCTCTGACCTTTTTATTGACGATGAAACACAGAAATTGCATCGGCCTTAAATACAAAAGGCACAATGCCGACTTAAGTACAAGAAGACTGACTCTTCATACTGTCTTTGTTTTGAACCATCCCTGTGACACTAGTTATAGATTCCGATGCTTCACTCCAGGTTTACTGTATGCCATGGACCACCTTATTGACGCTGAAACACAGAAATTGCGTCGGAATTAAATAGAAAAGGCACAATGCCGACTTAAGTACAAGAATACTGACTCATCTTACTATCTATGTTTTGAACCATCCCTGTGATACTAGTTATTGATTCCGAAGCTTCACTCCAGGTTTACTGTATCCCTTGGACCTTCTTATTGACGATGAAACACAGAAATTGCATCGGAATTAAATACAAAAAGCACAATGCCGACTTAAGTACAAGAAGACTGACTCTTCTTACTGACTATGTTTTGAACCTTTCCTGTGTCACTAGTTATAGATTCCGATGCTTCACTTCAGGTTAACTGTATCCCTCTGACCCTCTTATTGACGATGAAACACAGAAATTGCACCGGAATTAAATACAAATGGCACAATGCCGAATTGAGTACAAGAAGATTGACTCTTCTTACTGTCTATGTTTTGAACCATTCCTGTGACACTAGTTATGGACTCCGATGCTTCACTCCAGGTTTACTGTATCCCTTGGACCTTCTTATTGACGATGAAAAACATAAAATTGCATCGGAATTAAATTGAAAAGGTACAATGCCGAATGAAGTAAAAGAAGTCTGACTCTTCTTACTGTCTATGTTTTGAACCATTAATGCGACACTAGTTATAGATTACGATGCTTCACTCCACGTTTACTGTATTCCTTGGACCTTCTTATTGACGATGAAACAGAGAAATTGCATCATAATTAAATAGAAAAGGCACAATGATATCTTAAGTACAAGAAGACTGACTCTTCTTACTGACTATGTTTTGAACCAATCCTGTGACACTAGTCATAGATTCCGATGCTTCACTTCAGGATTACTGTATCCCTCTGACCTTCTTATTGACGATGAAACACAGAAATTGCATCGGAATTAATACAAAAGGCACAATGCCGACTTAAGTACATGTAGACTGACATTTCCTACTGTCTATGTTTTGAACCATTCCTGTGACACTTGTTATAGATTCCGATGGTTCATTTCTGGTTTACTGTATCCCTTGGACCTTCTTATTGACGGTGAAGCACAGAAATTGCATCGGAATTAAATACAAAAGGCACAATGCCGACTCAAGTACAAGAAGACTGACTCTTCCAACTGTCTATGATTTGAACAATTCCTGTGACACTAGTTATAGATTCCGATGCTTCACTTCAGGTTTACTTTATCCCTCTGACCGTCGTATTGACGAAGAAACACAGAAATTGCATCGGAATTAAATAGAAAAGGCACAATGCCGACTTAACTACAAGAAGACTGACTCTTCTTACTGACTATGCTTTGAACCATTCCTGTGACTCTAGTTATAGATTGCGATGCTTAACTTCATGATTACTGTATCCCTCTGACCTTCTTAGTGACGATGAAACACAGATATTGCATCGGAATTAAATACAAAAAGCACAATGCCGACTTAAGTACAAGAAAACTGACTCATCTTACTATCTGTGTTTTGAACCGTCCCTGTGACGCTAGTTATAGATTCCGCTGCTTCACTACAGGTTTACTGTATCCCTTGGACCTTCTTATTAACGATGAAACACAGAAATTGCATCGGAATTAAGTACAAAAGGGACAATACCGACTTAAGTACAAGAAGACTGACTCTTCTTACTGACTATGATTTGAACCATTCCTGTGACACTAGTCATAGATTCCGATGCTTAACTTCAGGATTTCTGTATCCCTCTGACCTTCTTATTCACGATGAAGCACAGAAATTGTATCGGAATTAAATACAAAAGGCACAATGCCGACTTAAGTACAAGAAGACTGACTCTTCTTACTGTCTATGTTTTGAACTATCCCTGTGACACTAGTTATAGATTCCGATGCTTCACTCCAGGTTTACTGTGTCCCTTGGACCTTCTTATTGACGATGAAACACAGAAATTGTATCGGAATTAAATACAAAACTCACAATGCCGACTTAAGTTCCAGAAGTGTGACTCTTCTTACTGACTATGTTTTGAACCATTCCTGTGACACTAGTTATAAATTCCGTTGCTTCACTTCAGGTTTACTGTATCCCTTGGACCTTCTTATTGACGATGAAACACAGAAATTGCGTCGGAATTAAATACAAAAGGCACAATGCGGAATTAAGTACAAGAAGACTGACTCTTCTTACTGTCTATGTTTTGAAACGTTTCTGTGACACTAGTTATAGATTCCGATGCTTCACTCCACGTTTACTGTATCCCTTGTCCTTCTTTTTTACGATGAAACACAGAAATTGCATCGGAATTAAATACAAAATGCACAATGCCGACTTAAGTACATGTAGACTGACTTTTCCTACTGTCTATGTTTTGAACCATTTCTGTGACACTAGTTATAGATTCCGATGGTTCATTTCTGGTTTACTGAATCCCTTGGACCTTCTTATTGACGATGAAACACAGAAATTGCATCGCAATTAAATACAAAAGACACAATGCCGACTAAAGTACAAGAAGACTGACTCTTCCAACTGTCTATGTTTTAAGCATTCCTGTGACACTAGTTATAGATTCCGATGCTTCACTTCAGGTTTACTTTATCCCTCTGACCGTCGTATTGACGAAGAAACACAGAAATTGCATCGGAATTAAATAGAAATGGCACAATGCCGACTTAAGTACTACAAGACTGACTCTTCCTACTGTCTATGTTTTGAACCATTCCTGTGACACTAGTTATAGATTCCGATGCTTCACTTCAGGTTTACCGTATCCCTTGGACCTTCTTATTGACGATGAAACAAATAAATTGCATCGGATTTAAATACAAAAGGCACAATGCCGACTTAAGTACAAGAAGACTGACTCTTCTTACTGACTATGATTTGAGCCATTCCTGGGACACATAAATTTCGATGATTCACTTCAGGTTTACTGTATCCCTTGGACCTTCTTATTAACGTTGAAACACAGAAATTGCATCGGAATTAAATACAAATGGCACAATACCGACTTAAGTACAAGAAGACTGACTCTTCTTACTGACTATGATTTGAACCATTCCTGTGACACTAGTCATAGAATCCGATGCTTAACTTCAGGATTACTGTATCCCTCTGACCTTCTTATTGACGATGAAACACAGAAATTGCATCGGAAATAAATACAAAAGGCACAATGCCGACTTATGTACAAAAAGACTGACTCTTCTTACTGTCTATGTTTTGAACCATCCCTGTGACACTAGTTATAGATTCCGATGCTTCACTCCAGGTTTACTGTATGCCATGGACCATCTTATTGACGTTGAAACACAGAAATTGCGTCGGAATTAAATAGAAAAGGCACAATGCCGACTTAAGTACAAGAATACTGACTCATCTTACTATCTATGTTTTGAACCATCCCTGTGATACTAGTTATTGATTCCGAAGCTTCACTCCAGGTTTACTGTATCCCTTGGACCTTCTTATTGACGATGAAACACAGAAATTGCATCGGAATTAAATACAAAAAGCACAATGCCGACTTAAGTACAAGAAGACTGACTCTTCTTACTGACTATGTTTTGAACCTTTCCTGTGTCACTAGTTATAGATTCCGATGCTTCACTTCAGGTTAACTGTATCCCTCTGACCCTCTTATTGACGATGAAACACAGAAATTGCACCGGAATTAAATACAAATGGCACAATGCCGAATTGAGTACAAGAAGATTGACTCTTCTTACTGTCTATGTTTTGAACCATTCCTGTGACACTAGTTATGGACTCCGATGCTTCACTCCAGGTTTACTGTATCCCTTGGACCTTCTTATTGACGATGAAAAACATAAAATTGCATCGGAATTAAATTGAAAAGGTACAATGCCGAATGAAGTAAAAGAAGTCTGACTCTTCTTACTGTCTATGTTTTGAACCATTAATGCGACACTAGTTATAGATTACGATGCTTCACTCCACGTTTACTGTATTCCTTGGACCTTCTTATTGACGATGAAACAGAGAAATTGCATCATAATTAAATAGAAAAGGCACAATGATATCTTAAGTACAAGAAGACTGACTCTTCTTACTGACTATGTTTTGAACCAATCCTGTGACACTAGTCATAGATTCCGATGCTTCACTTCAGGATTACTGTATCCCTCTGACCTTCTTATTGACGATGAAACACAGAAATTGCATCGGAATTAATACAAAAGGCACAATGCCGACTTAAGTACATGTAGACTGACATTTCCTACTGTCTATGTTTTGAACCATTCCTGTGACACTTGTTATAGATTCCGATGGTTCATTTCTGGTTTACCGTATCCCTTGGACCTTCTTATTGACGGTGAAGCACAGAAATTGCATCGGAATTAAATACAAAAGGCACAATGCCGACTCAAGTACAAGAAGACTGACTCTTCCAACTGTCTATGTTTTGAACAATTCCTGTGACACTAGTTATAGATTCCGATGCTTCACTTCAGGTTTACTTTATCCCTCTGACCGTCGTATTGACGAAGAAACACAGAAATTGCATCGGAATTAAATAGAAAAGGCACAATGCCGACTTAACTACAAGAAGACTGACTCTTCTTACTGACTATGCTTTGAACCATTCCTGTGACTCTAGTTATAGATTGCGATGCTTAACTTCATGATTACTGTATCCCTCTGACCTTCTTAGTGACGATGAAACACAGATATTGCATCGGAATTAAATACAAAAAGCACAATGCCGACTTAAGTACAAGAAAACTGACTCATCTTACTATCTATGTTTTGAACCGTCCCTGTGACGCTAGTTATAGATTCCGCTGCTTCACTACAGGTTTACTGTATCCCTTGGACCTTCTTATTAACGATGAAACACAGAAATTGCATCGGAATTAAGTACAAAAGGGACAATACCGACTTAAGTACAAGAAGACTGACTCTTCTTACTGACTATGATTTGAACCATTCCTGTGACACTAGTCATAGATTCCAATGCTTAACTTCAGGATTTCTGTATCCCTCTGACCTTCTTATTCACGATGAAGCACAGAAATTGTATCGGAATTAAATACAAAAGGCACAATGCCGACTTAAGTACAAGAAGACTGACTCTTCTTACTGTCTATGTTTTGAACTATCCCTGTGACACTAGTTATAGATTCCGATGCTTCACTCCAGGTTTACTGTGTCCCTTGGACCTTCTTATTGACGATGAAACACAGAAATTGTATCGGAATTAAATACAAAACTCACAATGCCGACTTAAGTTCCAGAAGTCTGACTCTTCTTACTGACTATGTTTTGAACCATTCCTGTGACACTAGTTATAAATTCCGTTGCTTCACATCAGGTTTACTGTATCCCTTGGCCCTTCTTATTGACGATGAAACACAGAAATTGCGTCGGAATTAAATACAAAAGGCACAATGCGGAATTAAGTACAAGAAGACTGACTCTTCTTACTGTCTATGTTTTGAAACGTTTCTGTGACACTAGTTATAGATTCCGATGCTTCACTCCACGTTTACTGTATCCCTTGTCCTTCTTTTTTACGATGAAACACAGAAATTGCATCGGAATTAAATACAAAATGCACAATGCCGACTTAAGTACATGTAGACTGACTTTTCCTACTGTCTATGTTTTGAACCATTTCTGTGACACTAGTTATAGATTCCGATGGTTCATTTCTGGTTTACTGTATCCCTTGGACCTTCTTATTGACGATGAAACACAGAAATTGCATCGCAATTAAATACAAAAGACACAATGCCGACTAAAGTACAAGAAGACTGACTCTTCCAACTGTCTATGTTTTAAGCATTCCTGTGACACTAGTTATAGATTCCGATGCTTCACTTCAGGTTTACTTTATCCCTCTGACCGTCGTATTGACGAAGAAACACAGAAATTGCATCGGAATTAAATAGAAATGGCACAATGCCGACTTAAGTACTACAAGACTGACTCTTCCTACTGTCTATGTTTTGAACCATTCCTGTGACACTAGTTATAGATTCCGATGCTTCACTTCAGGTTTACCGTATCCCTTGGACCTTCTTATTGACGATGAAACAAATAAATTGCATCGGATTTAAATACAAAAGGCACAATGCCGACTTAAGTACAAGAAGACTGACTCTTCTTACTGACTATGATTTGAGCCATTCCTTGGACACATAAATTTCGATGATTCACTTCAGGTTTACTGTATCCCTTGGACCTTCTTATTAACGTTGAAACACAGAAATTGCATCGGAATTAAATACAAATGGCACAATACCGACTTAAGTACAAGAAGACTGACTCTTCTTACTGACTATGATTTGAACCATTCCTGTGACACTAGTCATAGAATCCGATGCTTAACTTCAGGATTACTGTATCCCTCTGACCTTCTTATTGACGATGAAACACAGAAATTGCATCGGAAATAAATACAAAAGGCACAATGCCGACTTATGTACAAAAAGACTGACTCTTCTTACTGTCTATGTTTTGAACCATCCCTGTGACACTAGTTATAGATTCCGATGCTTCACTCCAGGTTTACTGTATCCCTTGGACCTCCTTATTGACGATGAAACACAGAAATTGTATCGGAATTAAATACAAAACTCGCAATGCCGACTTAAGTTCCAGAAGTCTGACTCTTCTTACTGACTATGTTTCGAACCATTCCTGTGACACTAGTTATAGACTCCGATGCTTTACATCAGGTTTACTGTATCCCTCTGACCTTCTTATTGACGATGAAACACAGAAATTGCATCGGAATTAAATACAAAAGGCACAATGCCGACTTAAGTACAAGAAGACTGACTCTTCTTACTGTCTATGTTTTGAACCATTCCTGTAACACTAGTTATAGATTCCGATGCTTCAATTCAGGTCTACTGTATCCCTTGGACCTTCTTATTGACGATGAAACACAGAAATTGCATCGGAATTAAATACAAAAGGCACAATGCAGACTTAAGTACAAGAAGACTGACTCTTCTTACTGACTTTGTTTTGAACCATTCCTGTGACACTAGTTATAGATTCCGATGCTTCACATCAGGTTTACTGTATCCCTCTGACTATCTTATATACGATGAAACACAGAAATTGCATCGGAATTAAATACAAAAGGCTCAATGCCGACTTATGTACATGTAGATTGACTTTTCCTACTGTCTATGATTTGAACCATTCCTGTGACACTAGTTATAGAATCCGATGGTTCATTTCAGGTTTACTGTATCCCTCTGACTTTCTTAGTGACGATGAAACACAGAATTTGCATCGGATTTAAATACAAAAGGCACAATGCCGACTAAAGTACAAGAAGACTGACTCTTCTTACTGTCTATGATTTGAACCATCCCTTTGACAGTAGTTATAGATTCCGATGCTTCACTCCAGGTTTACTGTGTCCCTTGGACCTACTTATTGACGATGAAACACAGAAATTGCATCGGAATTAAATACAATAGGAACAATGTCGACTTAAGTACAAGTAGACTGACTCTTCCTACTGTCTATGCTTTGAACCATTCCTGTGACACTAGTTTTAGATTCCGATGCTTAACTTCAGGATTAGTGTATCCCTTGGACCTTCTTATTGACAATGAAACACAGAAATTGCATCGGAATAAATACAAAAGGCACAATGCCGACTTAAGTACAAGAAGACTGACTCTTCTTGCTGTCTATGTTTTGAACCATTGCTGTGACACTAGTTATAGATTCCGATGCTTCTCTCCAGGTTAACTGTATCCCTTGGTCCTTCTTATTGACGATGAAACACTGAAATTGCATCGGATTTAAATACAAAAGGCACAATGCCGACTTAAGTACAAGAAGACTGACTCTTCATACTGATTATGATTAGAGCCATTCCTGTGACACTTAAATTCCGAGGATTCACTTCAGGTTTACAGTATCCCTTGGACCTTCTTATTGACGATGAAACACAAAAATTGCATCGGAATTAAGTACTAAAGGCATATTGCAGAATTAAGTACAAGAAGACTGAATCTTCTTACTGTCTATGTTTTGAACCATTCCTGTGACACTAGTTATAAATTCCGATGCTACACTCCAGGTTTACTGTATCCCTTGGACCTTCTTATTGACGATGAAACACAGAAAATGCATCAGAATTAAATAGAAAAGGCACAATGCCGACTTAAGTACAAGAAGACTGACGCTCCTTACTGACTATGTTTTGAACCATTCCTGTGACACTAGTTATAGATTCCGATGCTTCACTTCAGGTTTACTATATCCCTTAAACCTTCTTATTGACGATGAAACACAGATATTGCATCGGAATTAAATAGAAAAGGCACAATGCCGACTTCTACATCTACATCTACATTGATACTCCGCAAGCCACCCAACGGTGTGTGGCGGAGGGCACTTTACGTGCCACTGTCATTACCTCCCTTTCGTGTTCCAGTCGCGTATGGTTCGCGGGAAGAACGACTGTCTGAAAGCCTCCGTGCGCGCTCTAATCTCTCTAATTTTACACTCGTGATCTCCTCGGGAGGTATAAGTAGGGGGAAGCAATATATTCGATACCTCATCCAGAAACGCACCCTCTCGAAACCTGGCGAGCAAGCTACACCGCGATGCAGAGCGCCTCTATTGCAGAGTCTGCCACTTGAGTTTATTAAACATCTCCGTAACGCTATCATGGTTACCAAATAACCCGGTGACAAAACGCGCCGCTCTTCTTTGGATCTTCTCTATCTCCTCCGTCAACCCGACCTGGTACGGATCCCACACTGATGAGCAATACTCAAGTATAGGTCGAACGAGTGTTTTGTATGCCACCTCCTTTGTTGATGGACTACATTTTCTAAGCACTCTCCCAATGAATCTCAACCTGGTACCCGCCTTACCAACAATTAATTTTATATGATCATTCCACTTCAGATCGTTCCGTACGCACACTCCCAGATATTTTACAGAAGTAACTGCTACCAATGTTTGTCCCGCTATCATATAATCATACAATAAAGGATCCTTCTTTCTATGTATTCGCAATACATTACATTTGTCTATGTTAAGGGTCAGTTGCCACTCCCTGCACCAAGTGCCTATCCGCTGCAGATCTTCCTGTATTTCGCTACAATTTTCTAATGCAGCAACTTCTCTGTATACTACAGCATCATCCGCGAAAAGCCGCATGGAACTTCCGACACTATCTACTAGGTCATTTATATATATTGTGAAAAGCAATGGTCCCATAACACTCCCCTGTGGCACGCTAGAGGTTACTTTAACGTCTGTAGACGTCTCTCCATTGATAACAACATGCTGTGTTCTGTTTGCTAAAAACTCTTCAATCCAGCCACACAGCTGGTCTGATATTCCGTAGGCTCTTACTTTGTTTATCAGGCGACAGTGCGGAACTGTATCGAACGCCTTCCGGAAGTCAAGAAAAATAACATCTACCTGGGAGCCCGTATCTAATATTTTCTGGGTCTCATGAACAAATAAGGCGAGTTGGGTCTCACACGAACGCTGTTTCCGGAATCGATGATGATTCCTACATAGTAGATTCTGGGTTTCAAGAAATGACATGATACGCGAGCAAAAAACATGTTCTAAAATTCTACAAGAGATCGACGTAAGAGATATAGGTCTATAATTTTGCGCATCTGCTCGACTTAAGTACAAGAAGGCTGACTCTTCTTACTGTCTATGTTTTGAACCATTCCTGTGCCTCTAGTTATAGATTCCGATGCTTCACTTCAGGTTTACTGTATCCCTCTGACTTTCTTATTGACGATGAAATACAGAAATTGCATCTGAATTAAATACAAAAGGCACAATGCCGACTTAAGTACAAGAAGAATGACTCTTCTTACGTTCTATGTTTAGAACCAATCCTATGACACTAGTTATAGATTCCGATGCTTCAATTCAGGTCTACTGTATCCCTTGGACCTTCTTATTGACCATGAAACACAGAAATTACATCGGAATTAAATACAAAATGCACAATGCCGACTTAAGTACAAGAAGACTGACTCTTCCTACTGTCTATGTTTAAAACCATTCATGTGACACTAGTTATTGATTCCGATGCTTCACTCCAGGTTTACTGTATCCCTTGGACCTTCTTATTGACGATGAAACACAGAAATTGCATCGGAATTAAATACAAAAGTAACATTGCCGACTTAAGTACAAGAAGACTGACTCTTCTTACGGACTATGACTTGAACCGTTCCTGTGACACTAGTTATAGATTCCGATGCTTCACTTCAGGTTTACTGTATCCCTTGGACCTTGTCATTGACGATGAAACACAGAAATTGCATCTGAATTAAACACAAAAGGCACAATGCCGACTTAAGTACAAAAAGACTGACTCTTCTTACCGGCTATGTTAAGAACCATTCCTGTGACACTAGTTATAGATTCCGATGCTTCACTTCAGGTATACTGTATCCCTCTGACCTTCTTATTGACGACGAAACACAGAAATTGCATCGGAATTAAATACAAAAGGCACAATGCCGACTTCAGTACAAGAAGACTGATTTTCTTACTGACTATGTTTTGAACCATTCCTGTGTCACTAGTTATAGTTTCGGATGCTTCACTTCAGGTTTACTGTATCCCTCTGACCTTCTTATTGACGACAAACACAGAAATTGCATAGGAATAAAATAGAAAAGGCACAATGCCCACTTAAGTACAAGACGACTGGTTTATCTCACTGTCTATGTTTTGAACCGTTCCTGTGACACTAGTTGTAGATTCCGATGCTTCACTTCAGGTTTACTGTATCATTTGGACCTTCTTATTGACGATGAAACACAGAAATTGCATCGGAGTTAAATACAAAAGGCACAATGCCGACTTAAGTACAAGAAGACTGACTCTTCTTACTGACTATGCTTTGAACCATTCCTGTGACACTAGTTATAGATCCCGATTCTTCACTTCAGGTTTACTGTATCCCTCTGACCTTCTTATTGACGAGGAAACACATAATTGCATCGGAATTAAATAGATACGCCACAGTGCCTACTTAAGTACGAGTAGACTGACTCTTCTTACTGGCAATGTTTTGAACCATTCCTGTGACACTAGTTATAGATTCCGATGCTTGACTTCGGTTTTACTGTATCCCTTGGACCTTCCTATTGACGATGAAACACAGAAATTGCATCAGAATTAAATACAAAAGGCAAAATGCCGACTTAAGTACAAGAAGACTGACCCTTCCTACGGTCTATGTTTTGACCCATTCCTGTGACACTAGTTATAGATTCCGATGCTTAACTTCAGGTTTACTGTATCTCTTGGACCTACTAATTGACGATGAAACACAGAAATTAGATCGTAATTAAATAGAAAATGCACAATTCCGACTTAAGTACAAGAAGACTGACTCTTCTTACTGTCTATGTTTTGAACCATTCCTGTGACACTAGTTATAGATTCCGATGCTTGACTTCGGTTTTACTGTATCCCTTGGACCTTCTAATTGACGATGAAACACAGAAATCGCATCGGAACTAAATACAAAAGGAACAATGCCGACTTCAGTACAAGAAGACTGATTTTTTTTACTGACTATGTTTTGAACCATTCCTGTGACACTAGTTATAGATTCAGATGCTTCACTTCAGGTTTACTGTATCCCTCTGACCTTTTTATTGACAATAAACACAGAAATTGCATCGGAATAAAATAGAAAAGGCACAATGACGACTTAAGTACAAGACGACTGACTTTTCTTACTGTCTATGTTTTGAACCGTTACTGTGACACTAGTTGTAGATTTCGATGCTTCAATTCAGGTTTACTATATCATTTGGACCTTCTTATTGACGATGAAACACACAAATTGCATCGGAGTTAAATACAAAAGCCACAATATCGACTTAAGTACAAGAAGACTGACTCTTCTTACTGACTATGTTTTGAACCATTCCTGTGACACTAGTTATAGATCCCGATGCTTCACTTCAGGTTTAATGTATCCCTCTGACCTTCTTATTGACGAGGAAACACAGAAATTGCATCGGAATTAAATAGATACGCCACAGTGCCTACTTAAGTACGAGAAGACTGACTCTTCTTACTGGCTATGTTTTGAGCTATTCCTGTGACACTGGTTATAGATTCCGATGCTTGACTTCGGTTTTACTGTATCGCTTGGACCTTTTTATTGACGATGAAACACAGAAATTGCATCGGAATTAAATACAAAAGGCACAATGCCGACTTAAGTACAAGAAGACTGACCCTTCTTTCAGTCTATGATTTGAACCATTCCTGTGACACTAGTTATAGATTCCAATGCTTAACTTCAGGTTTACTGTATCCATTGGACCTTCTTATTGACGATGAAACACAGAAATTGCATCGGAATTAAATACAATAGGAACAATGTCGACTTAAGTACAAGTAGACTGACTCTTCCTACTGTCTATGCTTTGAACCATTCCTGTCACACTAGTTTCAGATTCCGATGCTTAACTTCAGGATTACTGTATCCCTTGGACCTTCTTATTGACGATGAAACACAGAAATTGCATCGGAATAAAAACAAAAGGCACAATGCCGACTTAAGTGCAAGAAGACTGACTCTTCTTGCTGTCTATGTTTTGAACCATCCCTGTGACACTAGTTATAGTTTCCGATGCTGCACTCCAGGTTAACTGTATCCCTTGGTCCTTCTTATTGACGATGAAACACAGAAATTGCATCCGATTTAAATACAAAAGGCACAATGCCGACTTAAGTACAAGAAGACTGATTCTTCTTACTGATTATGATTTGAGCCATTCCTGTGACACTTAAATTCCGAGGATTCACTTCAGGTTTACTGTATCCCATGGACCTTCTTATTGACGATGAAAGACAAAAATTGCATCGGAATTAAATACAAAAGGCACAATGCAGAATTAAGTACAAGAAGACTTAATGTTCTTACTGTCTATGTTGTGAACCATTCCTGTGACACTAGTTATAAATTCCGATGCTACACTCCAGGTTTACTGTATCCCTTGGACCTTCTTATTGACGATGAAACTCAGAAATTGCATCGGAATTAAATACAAAAGGCACAATGCCGACTAATGTACAAGAAGACTGACTCTTCTTACTGTCTATGTTTTGAACCATTCCTGTGACACTAGTTATAGATTCCGATGCTTCACTTCAGGTTTACTGTATCCCTTGGACCTTCTTATTGACGATGAAACACAGAAATTGCATCGGAATTAAATACAAAAGGCACAATGCCGACTTAAGTATAGGAAGTCTGACCCTTCCTACTGTCAATGTTTTGAACCATTCCTGTGACACTTGTTATGGATTCCGATGCTTCACTTCAGGTTTACTATATCCCTCTGATGTTCTTATTGACGATGAAACACAGAAATTGCATCGAAAATCAATACAAAAGGCACAATGCCGACTTAAGTACAAGAAGACTGACTCTTCTTACTGTCTATGTTTTGAAGCATTCTTGTGACACTAGTTATAGATTCCGATGCTTCACGTCAGGTTTGCTGTATCCCGTGGACCTTGTTATTGACGATGAAACACAGAAATTGCATCTGAATTAAACACAAAAGGCACAATGCCGACTTAAGTACAAAAAGACTGACTCTTCTTACCGGCTATGTTTTGAACCGTTCCTGTGACACTAGTTATAGTTTCCGATGCTTCACTTCAGGTATACTGCATCCCTCTGACCTTCTTATTGACGATGAAACACAGAAATTGCATCGAAATTAAATACAAAAGGCACAATGCCGACTTCAGTACAAGAAGACTGATTTTTTTTACTGACTATGTTTTGAACCATTCCTGTGACACTAGTTATAGATTCAGATGCTTCACTTCAGGTTTACTGAATCCCTCTGGACCTTCTTATTGACGATAAACACAGAAATTGCATCGGAATAGAATAGAAAAGGCTCAATCCCAACTTAAGTACAAGACGACTGATATTTCATACTGTGTATGTTTTGAACCGTTCCTGTGACACTAGTTGTAGATTCCTATGCTTCACTTCAGGTTTACTGTATCATTTGGATCTTCTTATTGACGATGAATCACAGAAATTGCATCGGAGTTAAATACAAAAGGCACAATGCCGACTTAAGTACAAGAAGACTGACTCTTCTTACTGACTATGTTTTGAACCATTCCTGTGACACTAGTTATAGATCCCGACGCTTCACTTCAGGTTTACTGTATCCCTCTGACCTTCTTATTGACGAGAAAACACAGAAATTGCATCGGAATTAAATAGATACGCCACAGTGCCTACTTAAGTACGAGAAGACTGACTCTTCTTACTGTCTATGTTTTGAACCATTCCTGTGACACTAGTTATAGATTCCGATGCTTGACTTCAGTTTTACTGTATCCCTTGGACCTTCTAATTGACGATGAAACACAGAAATTGCATCGGAATTAAATACAAAAGGCACAATGCCGACTTCAGTACAAGAAGACTGATTTTTTTTACTGACTATGTTTTGAACCATTCCTGTGACACTAGTTATAGATTCGGATGCTTCACTTCAGGTTTACTGTATCCCTCTGACCTTTTTATTGACGATAAACACAGAAATTGCATCGGAATAAAATAGAAAAGGCACAATGCCGACTTAAGTACAAGACGACTGACTTTTCTTACTGTCTATGTTTTGAACCGTTACTGTGACACTAGTTGTAGATTTCGATGCTTCACTTCAGGTTTACTGTATCATTTGGACCTTCTTATTGACGATGAAACACACAAATTGCATCGGAGTTAAATACAAAAGCCACAATGTCGACTTAAGTACAAGAAGACTGACTCTTCTTACTGACTATGTTTTGAACCATTCCTGTGACACTAGTTATAGATCCCGATGCTTCACTTCAGGTTTACTGTATCCCTCTGACCTTCTTATTGACGAGGAAACACAGAAATTGCATCGGAATAAAATAGATACGCCACAGTGCCTACTTAAGTACGAGAAGACTGACTCTTCTTACTGGCTATGTTTTGAACTATTCCTGTGACACTGGTTATAGATTCCGATGCTTGACTTCGGTTTTACTGTATCCCTTGGACCTTCTTATTGACGATGAAACACAGAAATTGCATCGGAATTAAATACAAAAGGCACAATGCCGACTTAAGTACAAGAAGACTGACCCTTCTTTCAGTCTATGATTTGAACCATTCCTGTGACACTAATTATAGATTCCAATGCTTAACTTCAGGTTTACTGTATCCCTTGGACCTTCTTATTGACGATGAAACACAGAAATTGCATCGGAATTAAATACAATAGGAACAATGTCGACTTAAGTACAAGTAGACTGACTCTTCCTACTGTCTATGCTTTGAACCATTCCTGTGACACTAGTTTTAGATTCCGATGCTTAACTTCAGGATTACTGTATCCCTTGGACCTTCTTATTGACGATGAAACACAGAAATTGCATCGGAATAAATACAAAAGGCACAATGCCGACTTCTTAAGTCTGACTCTTCTTGCTGTCTATGTTTTGAACCATCCCTGTGACACTAGTTATAGATTCCGATGCTTCACTCCAGGTTAACTGTATCCCTTGGTCCTTCTTATTGACGATGAAACACAGAAATTGCATCCGATTTAAATACAAAAGGCACAATGCCGACTTAAGTACAAGAAGACTGACTCTTCTTACTGATTATGATTTGAGCCATTCCTGTGACACTTAAATTCCGAGGATTCGCTTCAGGTTTACTGTATCCCATGGACCTTCTTATTGACGATGAAACACAAAAATTGCATCGGAATTAAATACAAAAGGCACAATGCAGAATTAAGTACAAGAAGACTTAATGTTCTTACTGTCTATGTTGTGATCCATTCCTGTGACACTAGTTATAAATTCCGATGCTACACTCCAGTTTTACTGTATCCCTTGGACCTTCTTATTGACGATGAAACTCAGAAATTGCATCGGAATTAAATACAAAAGGCACAATGCCGACTAATGTACAAGAAGACTGACTCTTCTTACAGTGTATGTTTTGAACCATTCCTGTGACACTAGTTATAGATTCCGGTGCTTCACTCCAGGTTTACTGTATCCGTTGGACCTTCTTATTGACGATGAAACACAGAAATTGCATCAGAATTAAATAGAAAGGGCACAATGCCGACTAAAGTACAAGAAGACTGACGTTTCTTACTGACTATGTTTTGAACCATTGCTGTGACACTAGTTATAGATTCCGATGCTTCACTTCAGGTTTACTGTATCCCTTGGACCTTCTTATTGACGATGAAACACAGATATTGCATCGGAATTAAATGGAAAAGGAACAATGCCGACTTAAGTACAAGAAGACTGACTCTTCTTACTGTTTATGTTTTGAACCATTCCTGTGACACTAGTTTTGGATTCCGATGCATCACTTCAGGTTTACTGTATCCCTTGGACCTTCTTATTGACGATGAAACACAGAAATTGCATCGGAATTAAATAGAAAAGGCACAATGCCAACTAAAGTACAAGAAGACTGACTCTTCTTTCACTCTATGATTTGAACCATTCCGGTGACACAAGTTATAGATTCCGATGCTTCACTTCAGGTTCACTGTATCCCTTGGACCTTCTTATTGACGATGAAACACAGAAATTGCATCAGAATTAAATAGAAAAGGCACAATGCCGACTTAAGTACAAGAAGACTGACGCTCCTTGCTGACTATGTTTTGAACCATTCCTGTGACACTAGTTGTAGATTCCGATGCTTCACTTCAGGTTTACTATATCCCTTAAACCTTCTTAATGACGATGAAACACAGAAATTGCATCGGAATTAAATAGAAAAGGCACAATGCCGACTTCTACATCTACATCTACATTGATACTATGCAAGCCACCCAACGGTGTGTGGCGGAGGGCACTTTACGTGCCACTGTCATTACCTCCCTTTCCTGTTCCAGTCGCGTATGGTTCGCGGGAAGAACGACTGTCTGAAAGCCTCCGTGCGCGCTCTAATCTCTCTAATTTTACACTCGTGATCTCCTCGGGAGGTATAAGTAGGGGGAAGCAATATATTCGATACTTCATCCAGAAACGCACCCTCTCGAATCCTGGCGAGCAAGCTACACCGCGATGCAGAGCGCCTCTCTTGCAGAGTCTGCCACTTGAGTTTATTAAACATCTCCATAACGCTATCACGGTTACCAAATAACCCGGTGACAAAACGCGCTGCTCTTCTTTGGATCTTCTCTATCTCCTCCGTCAACCCGACCTGGTACGGATCCCACACTGATGAGCAATACTCAAGCATAGGTCGAACGAGTGTTTTGTAAGCCACCTCCTTTGTTGATGGACTACATTTTCTAAGCACTCTCCCAATGAATCTCAACCTGGTACCCGCCTTACCAACAATTAATATTATATGATCATTCCACTTCAAATCGTTCCGTACGCACACTCCCAGATATTTTACAGAAGTAACTGCTACCAATGTTTGTCCCGCTATCATATAATCATACAATAAAGGATCCTTCTTTCTATGTATTCGCAATACATTACATTTGTCTATGTTAAGGGTCAGTTGCCACTCCCTGCACCAAGTGCCTATCCGCTGCAGATCTTCCTGTATTTCGCTACAATTTTCTAATGCAGCAACTTCTCTGTATACTACAGCATCATTAGCGAAAAGCCGCATGGAACTTCCGACACTATCTACTAGGTCATTTATATATATTGTGAAAAGCAATGGTCCCATAACACTCCCCTGTGGCACGCTAGAGGTTACTTTAACGTCTGTAGACGTCTTTCCATTGATAACAACATGCTGTGTTCTGTTTGCTAAAAACTCTTCAATCCAGCCACACAGCTGGTCTGATACTCCGAAGGTTCTTACTTTGTTTATCAGGCGACAGTGCGGAACTGTATCGAACGCCTTCCGGAAGTCAAGAAAAATAGCATCTACCTGGGAGCCTGTATCTAATATTTTCTGGGTCTCATGAACAAATAAGGCGAGTTGGGTCTCACACGATCGCTGTTTCCGGAACCCATGTTGATTCCTACATAGTAGATTTTGGGTTTCCAGAAATGACATGATACGCGAGCAAAAAACATGTTCTAAAATTCTACAAGAGATCGACGTAAGAGATATAGGTCTATAGTTTTGCGCATCTGCTCGACTTTAGTACAAGAAGGCTGACTCTTCTTACTGTCTATGTTTTGAACCATTCCTGTGACTCTAGTTATAGATTCCGATGCTTCACTTCAGGTTTACTGTATCCCTCTGACTTTCTTATTGACGATGAAACACAGAAATTGCATCGGAATTAAATACAAAAGGCACAATGCCGACTTAAGTACAAGAAGAATGACTCTTCTTACTGTCTATGTTTAAAACCATTCCTCTGACACTAGTTATAGATTCCGATGCTTCACTCCAGGTTTACTGTATCCCTTGGACCTTCTTATTGACGATGAAACACAGAAATTGCATCGGAATTAAATACAAAAGGCACAATGCCGACTTAAGTACAAGAAGACTGACTCTTCTTACTGACTATGACTTGAACCGTTACTGTGACACTAGTTATAGATTCCGATGCTATACTTCAGGTTTACTGTATCCCTTGGACCTTGTTATTGACGATGAAACACAGAAATTGCATCTGAATTAAACACAAAAGGCACAATGCCGACTTAAGTACAAAGAGACTGACTCTTCTTACCGGCTATGTTTTGAACCATTCCTGTGACACTAGTTATAGATTCCGATGCTTCACTTCAGGTATACTGTATCCCTCTGACCTTCTTATTGACGATGAAACACAGAAATTGCATCGGAATTAAATACAAAAGGCACAATGCCGACTTCAGTACAAGAAGACTGATTTTTTTTACTGACTATGCTTTGAACCATTCCTGTGACCCTAGTTATGGATTCGGATGCTTCACTTCAGGTTTACTGTATCCCTCTGACCTTCTTATTGACGATAAACACAGAAATTGCATCGGAATAAAATAGAAAAGGCACAATGCAGACTTAAGTACAAGACGACTGACTTTTCTTACTGTCTATGATTTGAACCGTTCCTGTGACACTAGTTGTGGATTCCGATGATTCACTTCAGGTTTACTGTATCATTTGGACCTTCTTATTGACGATGAAACACAGAAATTGCATCGGAGTTAAATACAAAAGGCACAATGCCGACTTAAGTACAAGAAGACTGACTCTTCTTACTGACTATGTTTTGAACCATTCCTGTGACACTAGTTATAGATCCCGATGCTTCACTTCAGGTTTACTGTATCCCTCTGACCTTCTTATTGACGAGGAAACACAGAAATTGCAGCGGAATTAAATAGATACGCCACAGTGCCTACTTAAGTAGGACAAGACTGACTCTTCTTACCGGCTATGTTTTGAACCATTCCTGTGACACTAGTTATAGATTCCGATGCTTAACTTCAGGTTTACTGTATCCCTTTGACCTTCTAATTGACGATGAAACACAGAAATTAGATCGTAATTAAATAGAAAATGCACAATTCCGACTTAAGTACATGAAGACTGATTCTTCTTACTGTCTATGTTTTGAACCACTCCTGTGACACTAGTTATAGCTTCCGATGCTTCACTTCAGGTTTACTGTATCCCTTGGACCCTCTTATTGACGACGAAACACAGAAATTGCATCGGATTTAAATACAAAAGGCACAATACCGACTTAAGTACAAGAGGACTGACTCTTCTTACTGTCTATGTTATGAACCATTCCTGTGACACTAGTTATAGATTCCGATGCTTCACTTCAGGTTTACTGTATCCCTTGGACGGTCTTATTGACGATGAAACACAGAAATTGCATCGGAATTAAATACAAAAGGCACAATGCCGACTTAAGTACAGGAAGACTGACCCTTCCTACTGTCAATGTTTTGAACCATTCCTGTGACACTTGTTATAGATTCCGATGCTTCACTTCAGGTTTACTGTATCCCTCTGATCTTCTTATTGACGATGTAACACAGAAATTGCATCGAAAATAAATACAAAAGGCACAATGCCGACTTAAGTACAAGAAGACTGACTCTTCTTACTGTCTATGTTTTGAAGCATTCTTGTGACACTAGTTATAGATTCCGATGCTTCACTTCAGGTTTACTGTATCCCTTGGACCTTGTTATTGACGATGAAACACAGAAATTGCATCTGAATTAAACACAAAAGGCACAATGCCGACTTAAGTACAAAAAGACTGACTCTTCTTACCGGCTATGTTTTGAACCGTTCCTGTGACACTAGTTATAGATTCCGATGCTTCACTTCAGGTATACTGTATCCCTCTGACCTTCTTATTGACGATGAAACACAGAAATTGCATCGGAATTAAATAGATACGCCACAGTGCCTACTTAAGTACGAGAAGACTGACTCTTCTTACTGGCTATGTTTTGAACCATTCCTGTGACACTAGTTATAGATTCCGATGCTTGACTTCGGTTTTACTGTATCCCTTGGACCTTCTAATTGACGATGAAACACAGAAATTGCATCGGAATTAAATACAAAAGGCACAATGCCGACTTCAGTACAAGAAGACTGATTTTTTTTACTGACTATGTTTTGAACCATTCCTGTGACACTAGTTATAAATTCGGATGCTTCACTTCAGGGTTACTGTATCCCTCTGACCTTCTTATTGACGATAAACACAGAAATTGCATCGGAATAAAATAGAAAAGGCACAATGCCGACATAAGTACAAGACGACTGACTTTTCTTACTGTCTATGGTTTGAACCGTTCCTGTGACACTAGTTGTAGATTTCGATGCTTCACTTCAGGTTTACTGCATCATTTGGACCTTCTTATTGACGATGAAACACAGAAATTGCATCGTAATTAAATAGAAATGTCACAATGCCGACTTAAGTACAAGAAGACTGACTCTTCTTACTGTCTATGTTTAGAACCGTTCCTGTGACACTAGTTATAGATTCCGATGCTTCACTCCAGGTTTACTGTGTCCCTTGGACCTACTTATTGACGATGAAACACAGATATTGCATCGGAATTAAATACAAAAGGTACAATGCCGACTTAAGTACAAGAAGACTGACTCTTCTTACTGACTTTGCTTTGAAGCATTCCTGTGACACTTGTTATAGATTCCGATGCTTCACATCAGGTTTACTGTATCCCTCTGACTATCTTATGTACGATGAAACACAGAAATTGCATCGGAATTAAATACAAAAGGCACAATGCCGACTTATGAACATGTAGATTGACTTTTCCTACTGTCTATGATTTGAACCATTCCTGTGACACTAGTCATAGAATCCGATGGTTCATTTCAGGTTTACTGTATCCCTCTGACCTTCTTAGTGACGATGAAACACAGAAATTGCATCGGAATTAAATACAAAATGCGCAATGCCGAATAAAATACAAGTAGACTGACTCTTCTTCTTGTCTACGCTTTGAACCATTCCTGTGACACTAGTTACAGACTCCGATGCTTCACTCCAGGTTTACTGTATCCCTTGGACCTTCTTATTGACGATGAAACACAGACATTGCATCGGATTTAAATACAAAAGGCACAATGCCGACTTAAGTACAAGAAGACTGACTCTTCTTACTGTCTATGTTTTGAACCATCCCTGTGACACTAGTTATAGATTCCGATGCTTCACTCCAGGTTAACTGTATCCCTTTGTCCGTCTTATTGACGATGAAACACAGAAATTGCATCGGATTTAAATACAAAAGGCACAATGCCGACTTAAGTACAAGAAGACTGACTCTTCCTACTGTCAATGTTTTGAACCATTCCTGTGACACTAGTAATACATTCCGATGCTTCACTTCAGGTTTACCGTATCCCTCTGATCTTCTTATTAACGATAAACACAGATATTGCATCGGAATAAAATAGAAAATTCACAATGCCGACATAAGTACAAGAAGACTGACTTTTCTTACTGACTATGTTTTGAACGATTCCTGTGACACTAGTTATAGATCCCGATGCTTCACTTCAGGTTTACTGTATCCCTCTGATCTTCTTATTGACGAGGAAACACAAAAAAGTGCATCGGAATTAAACAGATACGCCACAGTGCCTACTTAAGTACGAGAAGACTGACTCTACTTACTGGCTATGTTTTGAAACATTCCTGTGACACTAGTTATAGATTCCGATGCTTGACTTCGGTTTTACTGTATCCCTTGGACCTTCTTATTGACGATGAAACACAGAAATTGCATCGGAATTAAATACAAAATGCACAATGCCGACTTAAGTACAAGAAGACTGACCCTTCTTACAGTCTATGTTTTGAGCCATACCTGTGACACTAGTTATAGATTCCGATGCTTCACTTCAGGTTTACTGTATCCGTTGGACCTTCTTATTGACGATGGAACACAGAAATTGTATCGGAATTAAATAGAAACGCCACAATGCCTACTAAGGTACAAGAAGACTGACTCTTCTTACTGGCTATGTTTTGAACCACTCCTGTGACACTAGTTATAGATTCTGATGCTTGACTTCCGTTTTACTGTATCCCTTGGACCTTCTTACTGACGATGAAACACAGAAATTGCATCGGAATTAAATGCAAAAGGCACAATGCCGACTTAAGTACAAGAAGACTGACCCTTCTTAATGTCTATGCTTTGAAATATTCCTGTGACACTAGTTACAGATTCCGATGCTTCACTTTAGGTTTACTGTATCCCTCTGACCTTCTTATCGACGATGAAACACAGAACTTGCAGCGGAATTAAATACAAAAGGCACAATGCCGACTTAAGTACAAGAAGACTGACTCTTTTTACTGACTATGTTTGAACCATTCCTGTGACACTAGTTATAGATTGCAACGCTTCACTTCATGTTTACTGTATCCCTCTGACCTTGTTATTGACGATGAAACACAGAAATTGCATCGGAATTAAATAGAAATGTCACAATGCCGACTTAAGTACAAGAAGACTGACTCTTCTTACTGTCTATGTTTTGAACCATTCCTGTGACACTAGTTATAGATTCCCATGCTTCACTTCAGGTTTACTGTATGCCTTGGACCTTCTTATTGACGATGAAACACAGTAATTGCATCGGAATTAAATAGAAAAGGCACAATGCCGACTAAAGTACAAGACGACTGCCTTTTCTTACTGTCTATGTTTTGAACCGTTCCTGTGACACTAGTTATAGATTCCGATGCTTCACTCCAGGTTTACTGTGTCCCTTGGACCTACTTATTGACGATGAAACACAAAAATTGCATCGGAATTAAATACAATAGGAACAATGTCGACTTCAGTACAAGTAGACTGACTCTTCCTACTGACTATGCTTTTAACCATTCCTGTGACACTAGTTTTAGATTCCGATGCTTAACTTCAGGATTACTTTATCCCTTGGACCTTCTTAGTGACGATGGACCACAGAAATTGCATCGGAATTAAATACAAAAGGCACAATGCCGACTTAAGTACAAGATGACAGACTCATCTTACTGTCTATGGTTTGAACCATCCCTGTGACACTAGTTATAGATTCCGATGCTTCACTCAAAGTTAACTGAATCCCTTGGTCCTTCTTATTGACGATGAAACACAGAAATTGCATCGGATTTAAATACAAAAGGCACAATGCCGACTTAAGAACAAGAAGACTGACTCTTCTTACTAATTATGATTTGAGTCATTCCTGTGACACCTAAATTCCGATGATTCGCTTCAGGTTTACTGTATCCCTAGGACCTTCTTATTAACGATGAAACACAGAAATTGCATCGGAATTAAATACAAAAGGCACATTACCGACTTAAGTGCAAGAAAACTGACTCTTCTTACTGACTATGTTTCGGACCATTCCTGTGACACTAGTCATAGAATCCGATGCTTAACTTCAGGATTACTGTATCCCTCTGACCTTCTTATTGACGATGAAACACAGAAATTGCATCGGAATTAAATACAAAAGTCACAATGCCGACTTAAGTACAAGAAGACTGACTCTTCTTACTGACTCTGTTTTGAGCCATTCCTGTGACACTAGTCATAGATTCCGATGCTTAACTTCCGGATTACTGTAACCCTTGGAACTCCTTATTGACGATGAAACACAGAAATTGCATCGGAATTAAATACAAAAGGCACAATGCCGACTTAAGTACAAGAAGACTGACTCTTCTTACTGACTATGTTTTGAACCATTCTTGTGACACTAGCTATAGATTCCGATGCTTCACTTCAGGTTTACTGTATCCCTTAAACCTTCTTATTGACGATGAAACACAGAAATTGCATCGGAATTAAATACAAAAGGCACAATGCCGACTTAAGTACAAGAAGACTGACTCTACTGACTGTCTATGCTTTGTACCCTTCCTGTGACTCTAGTTATAGATTCCGATGCTTCACTCCAGGTATACTGTGTCCCTTGGACCTACTTATTGACGATGAAACACAGAAATTGCATCGGAATTAAATACAATAGGAACAATGTCGACTTAAGTACAAGTAGACTGACTCATCCTACTGTCTATGTTTTGAACCATTCCTGTGACACTAGTTTTAATTCCGATGTTTCACTTCAGGTTTACTGCATCCCTTGGACCGTCTTATTGACGATGTAATACAAAAATTGCATCGGAAATAAATACAAAAGGCACAACGCAGAATTAAGTACAAGAAGACTGACTCTTCTTACTGACTATGTTTTGAACCATTGCTGTGACACTAGTTATAGATTCCGATGCTTCACTTCAGGATTACTGTATCCCTAAGACCTTCTTACTGACGATGAAACACAGATATTGCATCGGAATTAAATAGAAAAGGAACAATGCCGACTTAAGTACAAGAAGACTGACTCTTCTTACTGTTTATGTTTTGAACCATTCCTGTGACACTAGTTTTGGATTCCGATGCATCACTTCAGGTTTACTGTATCCCTTGGACCTTCTTATTGACGATGAAACACAGAAATTGCATCGGAATTTAATAGAAAAGGCACAATGCCAACTAAAGTACAAGAAGACTGACTCTTCTTTCAGTCTATGTTTTAACCTTTCCTGTGACACTAGTTATAGATTCCGATGCTTAACTCCAGATTTACTGTATCCCTTGGACCTTCTTATTGACGATGAAACACAGAAATTACATCGGAATTAAATACAAAAGGAACAATGCCGACTTAAGTACAAGAAGACTGACTCTTCTTACTGACTATGACTTGAACCGTTCCTGTGACACTAGTTATAGATTCCGATGCTTCACTTCAGGTTTACTGTATCCCTTGGTCCTTCTTATTGACGATGAAACACAGAAATTGCATCGGAATTAAATAGAAAAGGCACAATGCCGACTTAAGTACATGAAGACTGTCTCTAATTACTGTCTATGTTTTGAACCATTCCTGTGACACTAGTTATAGTTTTCGATGCTTCACTTCAGGTTTACTGTATCCCTTGGACCTTCTTATTGACGATGAAACACAGATATTGCATCGGAATTAAATACAAAATCACAATACCGACTTAAGTACAAGAAGACTGACTCATCTTACTGTCTATATTTTGAACCATTCCTGTGACACTAGGTATAGATTCCGATGCTTCACTTCAGGTTTATTGTATCCTTTGGACCTTCTTATTGACGATGAATCTCAGAAATTGCATCGGAATAAAATACAAAAGGCACAATGCCGACTTAAGTACAAGAAGACTGACTCTTCCTACTGTCAATGTTTTGAACCATTCCTGTCACACTAGTAATACATACCGATGCTTCACTTCAGGTTTACTGTATCCCTCTGATCTTCTTATTGACGATAAACAAAGATATTGCATCGGAATAAAATAGAAAAGGCACAATGCCGACTTAAGTACAAGACGACTGAATTTTCTTACTGTCTAAGATTTGAGCCATTCCTGTGACACTAGTTGTAGATTCCGATGCTTCACTTCAGGTTTACTGTATCATTTGGACCTTCTTATTGACGATGAAACACAGAAATTGCATCGGAGTTAAATACAAAAGGCACAATGCCGACATAAGTACAAGAAGACTGACTCTTCTTTCAGTCTATGTTTTAACCTTTCCTGTGACACTAGTTATAGATTCCGATGCTTAACTTCAGGTTTACTGTATCCCTTGGACCTTCTTATTGACGATGAAACACAGAAATTGCATCGTAATTAAATAGAAAATGCACAATGCCGACTTAAGTACATGAAGACTGATTCTTCTTACTGTCTATGCTTTGAACCATTCCTGTGACACTCGTTATAGCTTCCGATGCTTCACTTCAGGTTTACTGTATCCCTTGGACCCTCTTATTCACGATGATACACAGAAATTGCATCGGAATTAAATACAAAAAGCACAATACCGACTTAAGTACGAGAAGACTGACTCTTCTTACTGTCTATGTTTTGAACCATACCTGTGACACTAGTTATAGATTCCGATGCTTCACTTCAGGTTTACTGTATCCCTTGGACCTTCTTATTGACGATGAAACACAGAATTTGCATCGGAATTAAATAAAAAAGGGACAATGCCGACTTAAGTACTAGAAGACTGACTCTTCTTACTGTCTATGTTTTGAACCATTATTGTGACACTAGTTAGAGATTCCGATACTTCACTTCAGGTTTACTGTATCCCTTGGACCCTCTTATTGACGATGAAACACAGAAATTGCATCAGAATTAAAAACAAAAGGCACAATACCAACTTAAGTACAAGAAGTCTGACTCTTCTTACTGTCTATGTTTTGAACCATTCCAGTGACACTAGTTATAGATTCCGATGCTTCACTTCAGGTTTACTGTATACCTCTGACCCTCTTATTGACGATGAAACACAGAAATTGCATCGGAATTAGATACAAAAGGCACAATGCCGACTTAAGTACAAGAAGTCTGACTCTTCTTACTGACTATGTTTCGGACCATTCCTGTGAAACTAGTCATAGAATCCGATGCTTAACTTCAGGATTACTGTATCCCTCTGACCTTCTTATTGACGATGAAACACAGAAATATCATCGGAATTAAATACAAAAGTCACAATGCCGACTTAAGTACAAGAAGACTGACTCTTCTTACTGACTATGTTTTGAACCATTCCTGTGACACTAGTCATAGATTCCGATGCTTAACTTCAGGATTACTGTATCCCTTGGACCTTCTTATTGACGATGAAACACAGAAATTGCATCGGAATTAAATACAAAAGGCACAATGCCGACGTAAGTACAAGAAGACTGACTCTTCTTACTGACTATGTTTTGAACCATTCTTGTGACACTAGCTATAGATTCCGATGCTTCACTTCAGGCTTACTGTATCCCTTAAACCTTCTTATTGACGATGAAACACAGAAATTGCATCGGAATTAAATACAAAAGGCACAATACCGACTTAAGTACAAGAAGACTGACTCTACTGACTGTCTATGCTTTGAACCATTCCTGTGACTCTAGTTATAGATTCCGATGCTGCACTTCAGGTTTACTGTATCCCTTGGACCTTCGTATTGACGATGAAACACAGAAATTGCATCGGATTTAAATACAAAAGGCACAATGCCGACTTAAGTACAAGAAGACTGACTCTTCTCACTGACTATGTTTTGAACCATCCCTGTGACAGTAGTTATAGATTCCGATGCTTCACTCCAGGTATACTGTGTCCCTTGGACCTAATTATTGACGATGAAACACAGAAATTGCATCGGAATTAAATACAATAGGAACAATTTCGACTTAAGTACAAGTAGACTGACTCATCCTACTGTCTATGTTTTGAACCATTCCTGTGACACTAGTTTTAATTCCGATGCTTAACTTCAGGATTACTGTATCCCTTGGCCCCTCTTATTGACGATGAAACTCAGAAATTGCATCGGATTTAAATACAAAAGGCACAATGCCGACTTAAGTACAAGAAGACTGACTCTTCTATCTGATTATGATTTGAGCCATTCCTGTGACACTTAAATTCCGATGATTCACTTCAGGTTTACTGCATCCCTTGGACCTTCTTATTGACGATGAAATACAAAAATTGCATCGGAATTAAATACAAAAGGCACAACGCAGAATTAAGTACAAGAAGACTGACTCTTCTTACTGACTATGTTTTGAACCATTGCTGTGACACTAGTTATAGATTCCGATGCTTCACTTCAGGATTACTGTATCCCTTGGACCTTCTTACTGACGATGAAACACAGATATTGCATCGGAATTAAATAGAAAAGGAACAATGCCGACTTAAGTACAAGAAGACTGACTCTTCTTACTGTTTATGTTTTGAACCATTCCTGTGACACTAGTTTTGGATCCGATGCATCACTTCAGGTTTACTGTATCCCTTGGACCTTCTTATTGACGATGAAACACAGAAATTGCATCGGAATTTAATAGAAAAGGCACAATGCCAACTAAAGTACAAGAAGACTGACTCTTCTTTCAGTCTATGTTTTAACCATTCCTGTGACACTAGTTATAGATTCCGATGCTTAACTCCAGGTTTACTGTATCCCTTGGACCTTCTTATTGACGATGAAACACAGAAATTACATCGGAATTAAATACAAAAGGAAAAATGCCCACTTAAGTACAAGAAGACTGACTCTTCTTACTGACTATGACTTGAACCGTTCCTGTGACACTAGTTATAGATTCCGATGCTTCACTTCAGGTTTACTGTATCCCTTGGACCTTCTTATTGACGATGAAACACAGAAATTGCATCGGAATTAAATAGAAAAGGCACAATGCCGACTTAAGTACATGAAGACTGTCTCTAATTACTGTCTATGTTTTGAACCATTCCTGTGACACTAGTTATAGTTTTCGATGCTTCACTTCAGGTTTACTGTATCCCTTGGAGCTTCTTATTGACGATGAAACACAGAAATTGCATCGGAATTAAATACAAAATCACAATACCGACTTAAGTACAAGAAGACTGACTCATCTTACTGTCTATGTTTTGAACCATTCCTGTGACACTAGTTATAGATTCCGATTCTTCACTTCAGGTTTATTGTATCCTTTGGACCTTCTTATTGACGATGAATCTCAGAAATTGCATCGGAATAAAATACAAAAGGCACAATGCCGACTTAAGTACAAGAAGACTGACTCTTCCTACTGTCAATGTTTTGAACCATTCCTGTCACACTAGTAATACATACCGATGCTTCACTTCAGGTTTACTGTATCCCTCTGAACTTCTTAATGACGATAAACAAAAATATTGCATCGGAATAAAATTGAAAAGGCACAATGCCGACTTAAGTACAAGACGACTGAATTTTCTTACTGTCTAAGATTTGAACCATTCCTGTGACACTAGTTGTAGATTCCGATTCTTCACTTCAGGTTTACTGTATCATTTGGACCTTCTTATTGACGATGAAACACAGAAATTGCATCGGAGTTAAATACAAAAGGCACAATGCCGACATAAGTACAAGAAGACTGACTCTTCTTACTGACTATGTTTTGAACCATTCCTGTGACACTAGTTATAGATCCCGATCCGTCACTTCAGGTTTACTGTATCCCTCTGACCTTCTTATTGACGAGGAAACACAGAAATTGCATCGGAATTAAATAGATACGCCACAGTGCCTACTTAAGTACGAGAAGACTGAGTCTACTTACTGGGTATGTTTTGAAACATTCCTGTGACACTAGTTATTGATTCCATTGCTTGACTTCGCTTTTACTGTATCCCTTGGACCTTCTTATTGACGATGAAACACAGATATTGCATCGGAATTAAATACAAAAGGCACAATGCCGACTTAAGTACAAGAAGACTGACCCTTCTTACTGTCTATGTTTTGAACCATTCCTGTGACACTCGTTATAGCTTCCGATGCTTCACTTCAGGTTTACTGTATCCCTTGGACCCTCTTATTGACGATGAAACACAGAAATTGCATCGGAATTAAATACAAAAGGCACAATACCGACTTAAGTACGAGAAGACTGACTCTTCTTACTGTCTATGTTTTGAACCATTCCTGTGACACTAGTTATAGATTCCGATGCTTCACTTCAGGTTTACTGTATCCCTCTGACATTCTTGTTGACGATGAAACACAGAAATTGCATCGGAATTAAATAGAAAAGGCACGATGCCGACATAAGTACAAGACGACTGACTTTTCTTACTGTCTATGTTTTGAACCATTCCAGTGACACTAGTTATAGCTTCCGATGCTTCACTTCCGGTTTACTGTATCCCTTGGACCTTCTCATTGACGATGAAACACAGAAATTGCATCGGAATTAAATACAAACGGCACAATGCCGACTTAAGTACAAGAAGACTGACTCTTCTTACTGACTATGTTTTGAACCTTTCCTGTGACACTAGTTATAGATTCCGATGCTTCACTTCCGGTTTACTGTATCCCTCCGACCTTCTTATTGACGAGGAAACACAGAAATTGTATCGGAATTAAATAGAAACGCCACAATCCCTACTAAAGTAAAAGAAGACTGACTCTTCTTACTGGCTATGCTTTGAACCATTCCTGTGACACTAGTTATAGATTCTGATGCTTGACTTCCGTTTTACTGTATCCCTTGGACCTTCTTACTGACGATGAAACACAGAAATTGCAACGGAATTAAATACAAAAGGCACAATGCCGACTTAAGTACAAGAAGACTGACCCTTCTTAATGTCTATGATTTGAACCATTCCTGTGACACTAGTTACAGATTCCGATGCTACACTTCGTGTTTACTGTATCCCTCTGACATTCTTATTGACGATGAAACACAGAACTTGCATCGGAATTAAATACAAAGGCACAATGCCGATTTAAGTACAAGAAGACTGACTCTTCTTACTGACTATGTTTTGATCCATTCCTGTGACACTAGTTACAGATTGCAACGCTTCACTTCAGGTTTACTGTATCCCTCTGACCTTCTTATTGACGTTGAAACACAGAAATTGCATCGGAATTAAATACAAAAGGCACAATACCGACTTAAGTACAAGAAGACTGACACTTCGTACTGTCTATGTTTTGAACCATTCCTGTGACACTAGTTATTGATTCCGATGCTTCACTCCAGGTTTACTGTATTCCCTGGACCTTCTTGTAGACGATGAAACACAGAAGTTGCATCGGAATTAAATACAAAAGGCACAATGCCGACTTAAGGACAAGAAGAGTGACTCTTCTTACTGACTATGTTTTGAACCATTCCTATGAAACTAGTTATAGATTCCGATACTTCACTTCAGGTTTACTGTATCCCACTGACCTTCTTATTGACGATGAAAAACAGATATTGTATCGGAATTAAATGCAAAAGGCACAATGCCGACTTAAGTACAAGAAGACTGACTCTTCTTACTGTCTATGATTTGGACCATTCCATTGACACTAGTTATAGATTCCGATGCTTCACTCCAGGTTTACCGTTTCCCTTGGACCATCTTATTGACGATGAAACACAGAAATTGCATCGGAATTAAATAGAAAAGGCACAATGCCGACTTAAGTACAGGAAGACTCAATCTTTTTACTGACTATGTTTGAAACCATTCCTGTGACACTAGTTATAGATTCCGATGCTTCACTTCAGGTTTGCTGTATCCCTTGGACCTTCTTATTGACGATGAAACACAGAAATTGCATCGGAATTAAATACAAAAGGCAAAATGCCGACATAAGTACACGAAGACTGACTCTTCTTACTTTCTATGCTTTGAACCATTCCTGTGACACTGGTAATAGATTCCGATGCTACACTCCAGGTTTACTGTATCCCTTGGACCTTCTTATTGACGATGAAACACAGAAATTGCATCGGAATTAAATACAAAAGGCACAATGCCGACTTAAGGACAGAATACTGACGCTTCTTTCTGACTATGTTTTGAAACATTCCTGTGACTCTAGTTATAGATTCCGATGCTTCACTTCAGGTTTACTGTATCCCTCTGACCTTCTTAGTGACGATGAAACACAGAAATTGCATAGGAATTAAATAAAAAAGGGACAATGCCGACTTAAGTACAAGATGACTGACCCTCCCTAGTGTCAATGTTTTGAACCATTCCTTTGACACTTGTTATAGACTCCGATGCTTCACTTCAAGTTTACTGTATCCCTCTGATCTTCTTATTGACGATGAAACACAGAAATTGCATCGAAAATAAATACAAAATGCACAATGCCGACTTAAGTACAAGAAGACTGACTCTTCTTACTGTCTATGTTTTGAACCATTCCTGTGACACTAGTTATAGATTCCGATGCTTCACTTCAGGTTTACTGTATCCCTTGGACCCCCATATTGACGATGAAACACAGAAATTGCATCAGAATTAAAAACAAAAAGCACAATACCAACTTAACTACAAGAAGACTGACTTTTCTTACTGTCTATGCTTTGAACCATTCCTGTGACACTAGTTATAGATTCCGATGCTTCACTTCAGGTTTAATGTTTCACTTGGACCTACTTATTGACGATGAAACACAGAAATTGCATCGGAATTAAAAACAAAAGGCACAATGCCGACTTAAGTACAAAAAGACTGACTCTTCTTAATGACTATGTTTTGAAAAATTCCTGTGACACTAGTAATAGATTCCGATGCTTCACTTTAGGTGTACTGTATCCCTTGGACCTACTTATTGACGATGAAACACAGAAATTGCATCGGAATTAAACACAAAAGGTACAATGCCGACTTAAGTACAAAAAGACTGACTCTTTTTACTGACTATGTTTTGAACCATTCCAGTGACACTAGTTATAGATTCCGATGCTTCACTTCAGGTTTACTGTATACCTCTGACCCTCTTATTGTCGACGAAACACAGAAATTGCATCGGAATTAGATACAAAAGGCACAATGCCGACTTAAGTACAAGAAGTCTGACTCTTTTTACTGACTATGTTTTGAACCATTCCTGTGACACTAGTTATAGATTTCGATGCTTCACTTCCGGTTTACTGTATCCCTCCGACCTTCTTATTGACGAGGAAACACAGAAATTGTATCGGAATTAAATAGAAACGCCACAATCCCTACTAAAGTACAAGAAGACTGACTCTTCTTACTGGCTATGCTTTGAACCATTCCTGTGACACTAGTTATAGATTCTGATGCTTCACTTCCGTTTTACTGTATCCCTTGGACCTTCTTACTGACGATGAAACACAGAAATTGCAACGGAATTAAATACAAATGGCACAATGCCGACTTAAGTACAAGAAGACTGACCCTTCTTAATGTCTATGATTTGAACCATTCCTGTGACACTAGTTACAGATTCCGATGCTTCACTTCGGGTTTACTGTATCCCTCAGACCTTCTTATTGACGATTAAACACAGAACTTGCATCGGAATTAAATACAAAAGGCACAATGCCGATTTAAGTACAAGAAGACTGACTCTTCTTACTGACTATGTTTTGATCCATTCCTGTGACACTAGTTACAGATTGCAACGCTTCACTTCAGGTTTACTGTATCCCTCTGACTTTCTTATTGACAATGAAACACAGAAATTGCATCGGAATTAAATACAAAAGGCACAATACCGACTTAAGTACAAGAAGACTGACACTTCGTACTGTCTATGTTTTGAACCATTCCTGTGACACTAGTTATAGATTCCGATGCTTCACTCCAGGTTTACTGTATTCCCTGGACCTTCTTGTAGACGATGAAACACAGAAGTTGCATCGGAATTAAATACAAAAGGCACAATGCAGACTTAAGGACAAGAAGACTGACTCTTCTTATTGACTATGTTTTGAACCATTCCTGTGACACTACTTATAGATTCCGATGCTTCACCCCAGGTTTACTGTATCACTTGGACTTTCTTATTGACGAAGAAACACAGAAATTTCATTGGAATTAAATAGAAAAGGCTCAATGCCGACTTAAGTACAAAAAGACTGACTCTTTTTACTGACTATGTTTTGAACCATTCCTGTGACACTAGTTATAGACTCCGATGCTTCACTTCAGGTTTACTGTATCCCTTGGACCTTCTTATTGACGATGAAACACAGAAATTGCATCGGAATTAAATACAAAAGGCAAAATGCCGACTTAAGTACAAGAAGACTGACTCTTCCTACTGTCTATATTTTGAACCATTCCTGTGAAACTGGTTATAGATTCCGATGCTTCACTTCAGGTTTACTGTATCCCTCTGACCTTATTGCCGATGAAACACAGAAATTGCATCGGAATTAAATAGAAAAGGCACAATGCCGACTTAAGTACAAGAAGGCTGTCTCTTCTTCTTTGTCTATGCTTTAAACCATTCCTGTGACACTAGTTATAGATTCCGATGCTTCACTTCAGGTTTACTGTATCCCTCTGACCTTATTGCCGATGAAACAAAGAAATTGGTTCGGAATTCAATACAAAAGGCACAATGCCGACTTAGCTACAGGAAGACTGACTCTTCTTACTGACTATGTTTTGAAAAATTCCTGTGACACTAGTAATAGATTCCGATGCTTCACTTTAGGTGTACTGTATCCCTTGGACCTACTTATTGACGATGAAACACAGAAATTGCATCGGAATTAAATAGAAAAGGCACAATGCCGACTTAAGTACAAGAAGGCTGTCTCTTCTTCTTTGTCTATGCTTTAAACCATTCCTGTGACACTAGTTATAGATTCCGATGCTTCACTTCAGGTTTACTGTATCCCTCTGACCTTATTGCCGATGAAACAAAGAAATTGGTTCGGAATTCAATACAAAAGGCACAATGCCGACTTAGCTACAGGAAGACTGACTCTTCTTACTGACTATGCTTTGAACCATTCCTGTGACACTAGTTATAGATTCCGATGCTTAACTTCAGGATTACTGTATCCCTCTGACCTTCTTAGTGACGATGAAACACAGAAATCGCATCGGAATTAAATACAAAAAGCACAATGCCGACTTAAGTACAAGAATACTGACTAATCTTACTGCCTATGATTTGCACCATTCCTGTGACACTAGTTAGAGATTCCGATGCTTCACTCCAGGTTTACTGTATCCCTTGGACCTTCTTATAGACGATGAAACACAGAAATTGCATCGGAATGAAATACAAAAGGCACATTGCCGACTTAAGGACAAGAAGACTGACTCTTCTTACTGACTATGTTTTGAACCATTCCTGTGACACTAGTTATAGTTTCCGATACTTCACTTCATGTTTACTGTATCCCGCTGAACTTCTTATTGACGATGAAACACAGATATTGCATCGGAATTAAATACAAAAGACACAATGCCGACTTAAGAACAAGAAGACTGACTCTTATTACTGACTGTGTTTTGGACCATTCCTGTGACACTAGTTATAAATTCCGATGCTTCACTTCGGGTTTACTGTATCCCTTGGACCATCTTATTGACGATGAAACACAGAAATTGCATCGGATATAAATAGAAAAGGCACAATGTCGAATAAAGTACAAGAAGACTGACTCTTCTTACTGTCTATGTTTTGAGCCATTCCTGTGACACTAGTTATAGATTCCGATGCTTCACTCCAGGTTTACTATATCCCTTGGACCTTCTTATTGACGATGAAACACAGAAATAGCATCGGAATTAAATAGAAAAGGCACAATGCCGACTTAAGTACAAGAAGACTGACGCTTCTTACTGACTATGGTATGAACCATTCCTGTGACACTAGTTATAGATTCCGATGCTTCACTTCAGGTTTACTGTTCACCTTGGACCTTCTTATTGACTATGAAACACAGAAATCGCATCGGAATTAAATACAAAAGGCACAATTTTGACTTAAGTACAAGAAGACAGACTCTTCCTACTGTCTATTTTTTGAACCATTCCTGTGACACTAGTTATAGATTCCGATGCTTCAATTTAGGTTTACTGCATCCCTCTGACCTTATTGCCGATGAAACATAGAAATTGCATCGGAATTAAATACAAAAGGCACAATGCCGACTTAAGGACAAGAAGACTGACCCTTCTTACTATCTATGTTTTGAACCAGTCCCGTGACACTAGTGATAGATTTCGATGCTTCACTTCAGGTTTACTGTTTACCTTGGACCTTCTTATTGACGATGAAACACAGAAATTGCATCGGAATTAAATACAGAAGGCACAATGCCGACTTATGTACAAGAAGACTGACTCTTCCTACTGTCTATGTTTTGAACCATTTCTGTGACACTAGTTATAGAGTCCGATGCTTCACTTCCGGTTTACTGTATCCCTTGGACCTTCTTATTGACGGTGAAACACAGAAATTGCTTCGGAATTAAATACGAAAGGCACAATGCCAACTTAAGTTCAAGAAGACTGACACTTCTTACTGACTATGTTTTGAACCATTCCTGTGACACTAGTTATAGATCCCGATACTTCACTTCATGTTTACTGTATCTTTCTGACCTTCGTATTGACGATGAAACACAGAAATTGCATCGGAATTCAATACAAAAAGCACAATGCCGACTTAAGTACAAGAATACTGACTCATCTTACTGTCTATGATTTGCACCATTCCTGTGACACTAATTATAGATTCCGATGCTTCACTTCAGGTTTACTGTTTCCCTTGGACCTTCTTATTGACGATGAAACACAGAAATTGCATCGGAATTAAATACAAAAGGCACAATGCCGACTTATGTACAAGAAGACTGACTCTTCCTACTGTCTATGTTTTGAACCATTTCTGTGACACTAGTTATAGAGTCGGATGCTTCACTTCAGGTTTACTGTATCCCTTGGACCTTGTTATTTACGATGAATCACAGAAATTGCATCGGAATTAAATACAAAAGGCACAATGCCGACTTAAGTACAAGAAGACCGACTCTTCTTACAGTCTATAATATGAACCATTCCAGTGACACTACTTATAGATTCCGATGCTTCACTTCAGGTTTACTGTATCCCTTGGACCTTCTTATTGACGATGAAACACAGAAATTGCATCGGAATTAAATACAAAAGGCAAAATGCCGACTTAAGTACAAGAAGACTGACTCTTCCTACTGTCTATATTTTGAACCATTCCTGTGAAACTAGTTATAGATTCCGATGCTTCACTTCAGGTTTACTGTATCCCTCTGACCTTATTGCCGATGAAACACAGAAATTGCATCGGAATTAAATAGAAAAGGCACAATGCCGACTTAAGTACAAGAAGGCTGTCTCTTCTTCTTTGTCTATGCTTTAAACCATTCCTGTGACACTAGTTATAGATTCCGATGCTTCACTTCAGGTTTACTGTATCCCTCTGACCTTATTGCCGATGAAACAAAGAAATTGGTTCGGAATTCAATACAAAAGGCACAATGCCGACTTAGCTACAGGAAGACTGACTCTTCTTACTGACTATGCTTTGAACCATTCCTGTGACACTAGTTATAGATTCCGATGCTTAACTTCAGGATTACTGTATCCCTCTGACCTTCTTAGTGACGATGAAACACAGAAATCGCATCGGAATTAAATACAAAAAGCACAATGCCGACTTAAGTACAAGAATACTGACTAATCTTACTGTCTATGATTTGCACCATTCCTGTGACACTAGTTATAGATTCCGATGCTTCACTTCAGGTTTGCTGTATCCCTTGGACCTTCTTATTGACGATGAAACACAGAAATTGCATCGGAATTAAATACAAAAGGCAAAATGCCGACATAAGTACACGAAGACTGACTCTTCTTACTTTCTATGCTTTGAACCATTCCTGTGACACTGGTTATAGATTCCGATGCTACACTCCAGGTTTACTGTATCCCTTGGACCTTCTTATTGACGATGAAACACAGAAATTGCATCGGAATTAAATACAAAAGGCACAATGCCGACCTAAGGACAAGAAGACTGACACTTTTTACTATCCATGCTTTGAACCATTCCCGTGACACTAGTTATAGATTCCGATGCTTCACTGCAGGCTTACTGTGTCCCTTAGAACTTCTTATTGACGATGAAACACAGAAATTACATCGGAATTAAATACAATAGGCACAATGCCGACTTGAGTACAAGAAGACTGACTCTTCCTACTGTCTATGTTTTGAACCATTCCTGTGACACTAGTTATAGATTCCGATGCTTCAATTTAGGTTTACTGTATCCCTCTGACCTTATTGCCGATGAAACATAGAAATTGCATCGGAATTAAATACAAAAGGCACAATGCCGACTTAAGGACAAGAAGACTGACCCTTCTTACTATCTATGTTTTGAACCAGTCCTGTGACACTAGTGATAGATTTCGATGCTTCACTTCAGGTTTACTGTTTCCCTTGGACCTTCTTATTGACGATGAAACACAGAAATTGCATCGGAATTAAATACAAAAGGCACAATGCCGACTTATGTACAAGAAGACTGACTCTTCCTACTGTCTATGTTTTGAACCATTTCTGTGACACTAGTTATAGAGTCCGATGCTTCACTTCCGGTTTACTGTATCCCTTGGACCTTCTTATTGACGGTGAAACACAGAAATTGCATCGGAATTAAATACGAAAGGCACAATGCCAACTTAAGTTCAAGAAGACTTACACTTCTTACTGACTATGTTTTGAACCATTCCTGTGACACTAGTTATAGATTCCGATACTTCACTTCATGTTTACTGTATCCTTCTGACCCTCGTATTGACGATGAAACACAGAAATTGCATCGGAATTCAATACAAAAAGCACAATGCCGACTTCAGTACAAGAATACTGACTCATCTTACTGTCTATGATTTGCACCATTCCTGTGACACTAATTATAGATTCCGATGCTTCACTTCAGGTTTACTGTTTCCCTTGGACCTTCTTATTGACGATGAAACACAGAAATTGCATCGGAATTAAATACAAAAGGCACAATGCCGACATATGTACAAGAAGACTGACTCTTCCTACTGTCTATGTTTTGAACCATTTCTGTGACACTAGTTATAGAGTCGGATGCTTCACTTCAGGTTTACTGTATCCCTTGGACCTTGTTATTTACGATGAATCACAGAAATTGCATCGGAATTAAATACAAAAGGCACAATGCCGACTTAAGTACATGAAGACCGACTCTTCTTACAGTCTATAATTTGAACCATTCCAGTGACACTACTTATAGATTCCGATGCTTCACTTCATGTTTACTGTATCCCTTGGAAATTCTTATTGACGATGAAACACAGAAAGTGCATCGGAATTAAATACAAAAGGCACAATGCCGACTTAACTACAAGAAGACTGACTCTTCTTACTGACTATGCTTTGAACCATTCCTGTGACTCTAGTTACAGATTCCGATGCTTAACTTCAGGATTACTGTATCCATCTGACCATCTTAGTGACGATGAAACACAGAAATTGCATCGGAATTAAATACAAAAAGCACAATGCCGACTTAAGTACAAGAATACTGACTCATCTTACGGTCTATGAATGCACCATTCCTGTGACACTAGTTATAGATTCCGATGCTTCACTTCAGGTTTACTGTATCCCTTGGACCTTGATATTTACGATGAATCACAGAAATTGCATCGGAATTAAATACAAAAGGCACAATGCCGACTTAAGTACAAGAAGACTGACTCTTCTTACTGTCTATAATTTGAACCATTCCAGTGACACTAGTTATAGATTCCGATGCTTCACTTCAGGTTTACTGTATCCCTTGGACCTTCTTATTGACGATGAAACACAGAAATTGCTTCGGAATTAAATACAAAAGGCACAATGCCGACTTAAGTATAAGAAGACTAACTCTTCCTACTGTCTATGTTTTGAACCATTACTGTGACACTAGTTACAGATTCCGATGCTTCACTCCAGGTTTACTGTATCCCTTGGACCTTCTTATTGACGGTGAAACACAGAATTTGCATCGGAATTAAATACAAAAGGCACAATGCCAACTTAAGTACAAGAAGACTGACTCTTCTTCCTGACTATGTTTTGAACCATTCCTGTGACACTAGTTATAGATTCCGATGCTTCACTTCAGGTTTACTGTATCCCTTGGACCTTCTTATTGACGATGAAACACAGAAATAGCATCGGAATTAAATACAAAAGACACAATGCCGACTTAAGTACAAGAAGATTGACTCTTCCAACTGTCTATGTTTTGAACCATTCCTGAGACACTAGTTATAGATTCCGATGCTTCACTCCAGGTTACTGTATCCCTTCGACCTTCTTATTGACGATGAAACGCAGAAATTGCATCGGAATTAAATACAAAAAGCACAATGCCGACTTAAGTACAAGAATACTGACTCATCTTACTGTCTATGATTTGAACTGTCCCTGTGACACTAGTTATTGATTCCGATGTTTCACTCCAGGATGACTGTATCCCTTGGACCTTCTTATTGACGATGAAACACAGAAATTGCATCGGAATTAAATACAAAATGCACAATGCCGACTTAAGTACAAGAAGACTGACCCTTCTTACTGACTATGATTTGAACCATTCCTGTGACACTAGTTATAGATTCCGTTGCTTCACTTCAGGTTTACTGTATCCCTCTGACCTTCTTATTGACGATGAAACACAGAAATTGCATCGGAATTAAATACAAAAGGCACAATGCCGAATTAAGTACAAGAAGACTGACTCTTCTTACTGTCTATGCTTTTAACCATTCCTGTGACACTAGTTATAGACTCCGATGCTTCACTCCAGGTTTACTGTATCCCTTCGACCTTCTTATTGACGATGAAACACAGAAATTGCATCGGAATTAAATACAAAAGGCACAATGCCGACTTAAGTACAATAAGACTGACTCTTCTTACTGTCTATGATTTGAACCATCCCTGTGACACTAGTTATAGATTCCGATGCTTCACTGCAGGTTTACTGTGTCCCTTAGCCCTTCTTATTGACGATGAAACACAGAAATTAGATCGGAATTAAATACAATAGGCACAATGCCGACTTAAGTACAAGAAGACTGACTCTTTCTGCTGTCTATGTTTTGAACCATTCGAGTGACACTAGGTATTGATTCCAATGCTTCACTTCAGGTTTACTGTATCCCTTGGACCGTGTTATTGACGATGAAACACAGAAATTGCATCGTAAATAAATACAAATAGCACAATACCGACTTAAGAACAAGAAGACTGACTCTTTTATGGACTATGTTTTGAACCATTCCTGTGACACTAGTCATCGATTCCGATGCTTAACTTCAAGATTACTGTATCCCTCTGACCTTCTTATTGACGATGAAACACAGAAATTGAATCGGAATTAAATAGAAAAGGCGGTATGCCGACTTAAGTACAAGAAGACTGACTCTTCTTACTGTCTATGTTTTGAACCATTCCTGTGACACTAGTTATAGATTCCGATGCTTCACTTCAGGTTTACTGTATCCCTTGCACCTTCTTATTGACGATGAAACACAGAAATTGGTTCGGAATTCAATACAAAAGGCACAATGCCGACTTAAGTACAAGAAGTTTGACTCTTCTTACTGACGATGCTTTGAACCATTCCAGTGACACTAGTTATAGATTTCGATGCCTAACCTCAGGATTACTGTATCCCACTGACCTTGTTAGTGACGATGAAACAAAGAAATTGCATCGGAATTAAATACAAAAAGCACAATGCCGACTTAAGTACAAGAATACTGACTCATCTTACTGTCTATGTTTTCAACCGTCCCTGTGACACTAGTTATAGTTTCCGATGTTTCACTCCAGGATCACTGTATCCCTTGGACCTTCTTATTGACGATGAAACACAGAAATTGCATCGGAATTAAATACAAAATGCACAATGCCGACTTAAGTAGAAGAAGACTGACCCTTCTTACTGACTATGCTTTGAACCATTCCTGTGACACTAGTTATAGATTCCGTTGCTTCACTTCAGGTTTACTGTATCCCTCTGACCTTCTTATTGACGATGAAACACAGAAATTGCATCGGAATTATATACAAAAGGCACAATGCCGAATTAAGTACAAGAAGACTGACTCTTCTTACTGTCTATGCTTTTAACTATTCCTGTGACACTAGTTATAGACTCCGATGCTTCACTCCAGGTTTACTGTATCCCTTCGACCTTCTTATTGACGATGAAACACAGAAATTGCATCGGAATTAAATACAAACGGCACAATGCCGACTTAAGTACAAGAAGACTGATTCTTCCTACTGTCTATGTTTTGAACCATTCGAGTGACACTAGTTATAGATTCCGATGCTTCACTCCAGGTTTACTGTATCCCTTGGTCCTTCTTATTGACGAAGAAACACAGAAATTTCATCGGAATTATATACAAAAGGCACAATGCCGACTTAAGTACAAGAAGACTGACACTTATTAATGACTATGTTTTGGACCATTCCTGTGACACTAGTTATAAATTCCGATGCTTCACTTCAGGTTTACTGTACACCTTGGACCTTCTTATTGACTATGAAACACAGAAATCGCATCGGAATTAAATACAAAAGGCACAATGCCGACTTAAGTACAAGAAGACTGACTCTTCCTACTGTCTATATTTTTAACCATTCCTGTGACACTAGTTATAGATTCCGATGCTTCAATTTAGGTTTACTGTATCCCTCTGACCTTATTGCCGATGAAACACAGAAATTGCATCGGAATTAAATACAAAAGGCACAATGCCGACTTATGTACAAGAAGACTAACTCTTCCTACTGTCTATGTTTTGAGCCATTTCTTTGACACTAGTCATAGAGTCCGTTGCTTCAATTCAGGTTTACTGTATCCTTTGTGCCTTCTCATTGACGGTGAAACACAGAAATTGCATCGGAATTAAATACGAAAGGCACAATGCCAACTTAAGTTCAAGAAGACTGACTTTTCTTACTGACTATGTTTTGAACCATTCCTTTGACTCTAGTTATAGATTCCGATGCTTCGCTGCAGGTTTACTGTATCCTTCTGACCTTCTTATTGACGATGAAACACAGAAATTGCATCGGAATTAAGTAGAAAAGGCAGTATGCCGACTTAAGTACAAGAAGACTGACTCTTCTTACTGTCTATGCTTTGAACCATTCCTGTGACACTAGTTATAGATTCCGACGCTTTACTTCAGGATTACTGTATCCCTCTGACCTTCTTATGGACGATGAAACACAGAAATAGCATCGGAATTAAATACAAAAGGCACAATGCCGACTTCAGTACAAGACACTGACTCTTCTTACTGACTATGTTTTGACCATTCTTGTGACACTAGCTATAGATTCCGATGCTTCACTTCAGGTTTACAGTAGCCCTTAAACCTTCTTATTGACGATGAAACACAGAAATTGCATCGGAATTAAATACAAAAGGCACAATGCCGACTTAAGTACAAGAAGACTGACTCTACTGACTGTCTATGCTTTGAACCATTCCTGTGACTCTAGTTATAGATTCCGATGCTTCTATTCAGGTCTACTGTATCCCTTGGACCTTCTTATTGAGATGAAACACAGAAATTGCATCGGATTTAAATACAAAAGGCACAATGCCGACTTAAGTACAAGAAGACTGGCTCTTCTTACTGATTATGATTTGAGCCATTCCTGTGACACTTGAATTCCGATGATTCACTTCAGGTTTACTGTATCCCTTGGACCCTCTTATTGACGATGAAACACAGAAATTGCATCGGAAATAAATACAAAAGGCACAATGCCGACTTAAGTACAAGAAGACTGACTCTTCTTACTGTCTATGTTTGAACCATCCCTGTGACACTAGTTATAGATTCCGATGCTTCACTCCAGGTTAACTGTATCCCTTGGTCCTTCTTATTGACGAAGAAACACTGAAATTGCATCGGAATTAAATACAAAAGGCACAATGCCGACTTAAGTACAAGAAGACAGACTCTTATTAATGACTATGTTTTGGACCATTCCTGTGACACTAGTTATAAATTCCGATGCTTCACTTCGGGTTTACTGTATCCCTTGGACCATCTTATTGACGATGAAACACAGAAATTGCATCGGATATAAATAGAAAAGGCACAATGTCGACTTAAGTACAAGAAGACTAACGCTTCTCACTGACTATGCTTTGAACCATTCCTGTGACACTAGTTATAGATTCCGATGCTTCACTTCAAGTTTACTGTACACCTTGGACCTTCTTATTGACTATGAAACACAGAAATCGCATCGGAATTAAATACAAATGGCTCAATGCCGACTTAAGTACAAGAAGACTGACTCTTCCTACTGTCTATATTTTGAACCATTCCGGTGACACTAGTTATAGATTCCGATGCTTCAATTTAGGTTTACTGTATCCCTCTGACCTTATTGCCGATGAAACACAGAAATTGCATCGGAATTAAATACAAAAGGCACAATGCCGACTTAAGGACAAGAAGACTGACCCTTCTTACTATCTATGTTTTGAACCAGTCCTGTGACACTAGTTATAGATTCCGATGCGTCACTTCAGGTTTACTGTTTCCCTTGGACCTTCTTATTAACGATGAAACACAGAAATAGCATCGGAATTAAATACAAAATGCACAATGCCGACTTATGTACAAAAAGACTAACTCTTCTTACTGTCTATGCTTTGAAGCATTCCTGTGACACTAGTTATAGATTCCGATGCTTCACTTCAAGTTTACTGTATCCCTTGCACCTTCTTATTGACGATGAAACAAAGAAATTGGTTCGGAATTCAATACAAAAGGCACAATGCCGACTTAACTACAAGAACACTGACTCTTCTTACTGACTATGCTTTGAACCATTTCAGTTACACTAGTTATAGATTCCTATGCCTAACTTCAGGATTACTGTATCCCACTGACCTTGTTAGTGACGATGAAACACAGAAATTGCATCGGACTTAAATACAAAAAGCACAATGCCGACTTAAGTACAAGAATACTGACTCATCTTACTGTCTATGATTTTCACCACTCCTGTGACACTAGTTATGGATTCCGATGCTTCACTTCAGGTTTACTGTTTCCTTTGGACCTTCTTATTGACGATGAAACACAGAAATTGCATCGGAATTAAATACAAAAAGCACAATGCCGACTTATGTACAAAAATACTGACTCATCTTATTGTCTATGAATTGCACCATTCCTGTGACACTAGTTATAGATTGCGATGCTTCACGTCAGGATTAATGCATCCCTTGGACCTTGTTATTGACGATGAATCACAGAAATTGCATCGGAGATAAATACAAAAGGCACAATGCCGACTTAAGTACAAGAAGACTGACTCTTCTTACTGTCTATAATTTGAACCATTCCGGTGACACTAGTTATAGATTCCGATGCTTCACTTCTTGTTTACTGTATCCCTCGGACCCTCTTATTGACGATGAAACACAGAAATTGCACCGGAATTAAATTCAAAAGGCACAATGCCGACTCAAGTACAAGAAGACTGACACTTCCTACTGTCTATGTTTTGAACCATTACTGTGACACTAGTTATAGATTCCGATGCTTCACTCCAGGTTTACTGTATCCCTTGGACCTTCTTATTAACGGTGAAACACAGATATTGCATCGGAATTAAATACGAAAGGCACATTGCCATCTTAAGTACAAGAAGACTGACTCTTCCAACTGTCTATGTTTTGAACCATTCCTGAGACACTAGTTATAGATTCCGATGCTTCACTTCAGGCTTACTGTATCCCCCTGACCGTCTTATTGACGATGAAACACAGAAATTGCATCCGAATTGTATAGAAAAGGCACAATGCCGACTTAAGTACTAGAAGACTGACTCTTCGTACTGTCTATGTTTTGAACCATTCCTAAGACACTTGCTATAGCTTCCGTTGCTTCACTTCAGGTTAGCTGTATCCCTCTGACCTTCGTATTGACGATGAAACACAGAAATTACATCGGAATTAAATACAAAAGGCACAATGCCGAATTAAGTACAAGAAGACTGACTCTTCTCACTGTCTATGCTTTTAACCATTCCTGTGACACTAGTTATAGACTCCGATGCTTCGCTCCAGATTTACTGTATCCCTTCGACCTTCTTATTGACGATGAAACACAGAAATTGCATCGGAATTAAATACAAAAGGCACAATGCCGACTTAAGTACATGAAGACTGACTCTTCTTACTGTCTATGCTTTGAACCATCCCTGTGACACTAGTTATAGATTCCGATGCTTCACTGCAGGTTTACTGTGTCCCTTAGACCTTCTTATTGAGGAAGAAACACAGAAATTACATCGGAATTAAATACAATAGGCACAATGCCAACTTAAGTACAAGAAGACTGACTCTTCTTACTGTCTATAGTTTGAACCATTCCAGTGCCACTAGTTATAGATTCCGATTCTTGACTTCATGATTACTGTATCCCTTGGACCTTCTTATTGACGATGAAACACAGAAATTGCATCGGAATTAAATACAAAAGGCACAATGCCGACTTAAGTACATGAAGACTGACTCTTCTTACTGTCTATGCTTTTAACCATTCCTGTGACACTAGTTATGGACTCCGATGCTTCGCTCCAGATTTACTGTATCCCTTCGACCTTCTTATTCACGATGAAACACAGAAATTGCTTCGGAATTAAATACAAAAGGCACAATGCCGAATTAAGTACAAGAAGACTGACTCTTCTTACTGTCTATGCTTTTAACCATTCCTGTGACACTAGTTATAGATTCCGTTGCTTCACTTCAGGTTTACTGTATCCCTCTGACCTTCTTATTGACGATGAAACACAGAAATTGCATCGGAATTAAATACAAACGGCACAATGCCGAATTAAGTACAAGAAGACTGACTCTTCTTACTGACTATGATTTTAACCATTCCTGTGACACTAGTTATAGACTCCGATGCTTCAGTCCAGGTTTACTGTATCCCTTCGGCCTTCTTATTGACGATGAAACACAGAAATTGCATCGGAATTAAATACAAAAGGCACAATGCCGACTTAAGTACAAGAAGTCTGACTCTTCTTACTGTCAATGTTTTGAACCATCCCTGTGACACTAGTTATAGTTTCCGATGCTTCACTCCTGGTTTACTGTATCCCTTGGTCCTTCTTATTGACGAAGAAACACTGAAATTGCATCGGAATGAAATACAAAACGCACAATGCCGTCTTAAGTACAAGAAGACTGACTCTTATTAATGACTATGTTTTGGACCATTCCTGTGACACTAGTTATAAATTCCGATGCTTCACTTCGGGTTTACTGTATCCCTTGGACCATCTTATTGACGATGAAACACAGAAATTGCATCGGATATAAATGGAAAAGGCACAATGTCGACTTAAGTACAAGAAGACTGACGCTTCTCACTGACTATGCTTTGAACCATTCCTGTGACACTAGTTATAGATTCCGATGCTTCACTTCAGGTTTACTGTACACCTTGGACCTTCTTATTGACTATGAAACACAGAAATCGCATCGGAATTAAATACAAAAGGCACAATGCCGACTTAAGTACAAGAAGACTGACTCTTCCTACTGTCTATATTTTGAACCATTCCTGTGACACTAGTTATAGATTCCGATGCTTCAATTTAGGTTTACTGTATCCCTCTGACCTTATTGCCGATGAAACACAGAAACTGCATCGGAATTTAATACAAAAGGCACAATGCCGACTTAAGTACATGAAGACTGACTCTTCTTACTGTCTATGCTTTGAACCATCCCTGTGACACTAGTTATAGATTCCGATGCTTCACTGCAGGTTTACTGTGTCCCTTAGACCTTCTTATTGACGATGAAACACATAAATTACATCGGAATTAAATACAATAGGCACAATGCCGACTTAAGTACAAGAAGACTGACTCTTCTTACTGTCTATAGTTTGAACCATTCCAGTACCACTAGTTATAGATTCCGATGCTTGACTTCATGTTTACTGTATCCCTTGGACCTTCTTATTGACGATGAAACACAGAAATTGCATCGGAATTAAATACAAAATGCACAATGCCGACTTATGTACAAGAAGACTGACTCTTCCTACTGTCTATGTTTTGACCCATTTCTGTGACACTAGTTATAGAGTCCGATGCTTCACTTCAGGTTTACTGTATCCCTCTGACCTTATTGACGATGGAACACAGAAATTGCATCGGAATTAAATAGAAAAGGCACAGTGCCGACTTAAGTACAGGAAGACTCAATCTTTTTACTGACTATGTTTTAAACCATTCCTGTGACACTAGTTATAGATTCCGATGCTTCACATCAGGTTTGCTGTATCCCTTGGACCCTCTTATTGACGATGAAACACAGAAATTGCATCGGAATTAAATACAAAAGGCAAAATGCCGACATAAGTACACGAAGACTGACTCTTCTTACTTTCTATGCTTTGAACCATTCCTGTGACACTGGTTATAGATTCCGATGCTACACTCCAGGTTTACTGTATCCCATGGACCTTCTTATTGACGATGAAACACAGAAATTGCATCGGAATTAAATACAATAGGCACAATGCCGACTTGAGTACAAGAAGACTGACTCTTCCTACTGTCTATGTTTTGAACCATTCCTGTGACACTAGTTATAGATTCCGATGCTTCACTTCAGTTTTACTGTATCCTTTGGACCGTCTTATTGACGATGAAACACAGATATTGCATCGGAATTAAATACAAAAGGCACAATACCGACTTCAGAACAAGAAGACTGACCCTTCTTACTGTCTATGTTTTGAACCATCCCTGTGACACTAGTTAGAGTTTCCGATGCTTCACTCCAGGTTTACTGTATCCCTTAGTCCTTCTTATTGACGAAGAAACACTGAAATTGCATCGGAATTAAATACAAAAGGCACAATGCCGACTTAAGAACAAGAAGACTGACTCTTATTACTGACTGTGTTTTGGACCATTCCTGTGACACTAGTTATAAATTCCGATGCTTCACTTCGGGTTTACTGTATCCCTTGGACCATCTTATTGACGATGAAACACAGAAATTGCATCGGATATAAATAGAAAAGGCACAATGTCGAATAAAGTACAAGAAGACTGACTCTTCTTACTGTCTATGTTTTGAGCCATTCCTGTGACACTAGTTATAGATTCCGATGCTTCACTCCAGGTTTACTATATCCCTTGGACCTTCTTATTGACGATGAAACACAGAAATTGCATCGGAATTAAATAGTAAAGGCACAATGCCGACTTAAGTACAAGAAGACTGACGCTTCTTACTGACTATGGTATGAACCATTCCTGTGACACTAGTTATAGATTCCGATGCTTCACTTCAGGTTTACTGTTCACCTTGGACCTTCTTATTGACTATGAAACATAGAAATCGCATCGGAATTAAATACAAAAGGCACAATTTTGACTTAAGTACAAGAAGACTGACTCTTCCTACTGTCTATTTTTTGAACCATTCCTGTGACACTAGTTATAGATTCCGATGCTTCAATTTAGGTTTACTGTATCCCTCTGACCTTATTGCCGATGAAACATAGAAATTGCATCGGAATTAAATACAAAAGGCACAATGCCGACTTAAGGACAAGAAGACTGACCCTTCTTACTATCTATGTTTTGAACCAGTCCTGTGACACTAGTGATAGATTTCGATGCTTCACTTCAGGTTTACTGTTTCCCTTGGACCTTCTAATTGACGATGAAACACAGAAATTGCATCGGAATTAAATACAAAAGGCACAATGCCGACTTATGTACAAGAAGACTGACTCTTCCTACTGTCTATGTTTTGAACCATTTCTGTGACACTAGTTATAGAGTCCGATGCTTCACTTCCGGTTTACTGTATCCCTTGGACCTTCTTATTGACGGTGAAACACAGAAATTGCATCGGAATTAAATACGAAAGGCACAATGCCAACTTAAGTTCAAGAAGACTGACACTTCTTACTGACTATGTTTTGAACCATTCCTGTGACACTAGTTATAGATTCCGATACTTCACTTCATGTTTACTGTATCCTTCTGACCCTCGTATTGACGATGAAACACAGAAATTGCATCGGAATTCAATACAAAAAGCACAATGCCGACTTAAGTACAAGAATACTGACTCATCTTACTGTCTATGATTTGCACCATTCCTGTGACATTAATTATAGATTCCGATGCTTCACTTCAGGTTTACTGTTTCCCTTGGACCTTCTTATTGACGATGAAACACAGAAATTGCATCGGAATTAAATACAAAAGGCACAATGCCGACATATGTACAAGAAGACTGACTCTTCCTACTGTCTATGTTTTGAACCATTTCTGTGACACTAGTTATAGAGTCGGATGCTTCACTTCAGGTTTACTGTATCCCTTGGACCTTGTTATTTACGATGAATCACAGAAATTGCATCGGAATTAATTACAAAAGGCACAATGCCGACTTAAGTACAAGAAGACCGACTCTTCTTACAGTCTATAATTTGAACCATTCCAGTGACACTACTTATAGATTCCGATGCTTCACTTCATGTTTACTGTATCCCTTGGAAATTCTTATTGACGATGAAACACAGAAAGTGCATCGGAATTAAATACAAAAGGCACAATGCCGACTTAACTACAAGAAGACTGACTCTTCTTACTGACTATGCTTTGAACCATTCCTGTGACTCTAGTTACAGATTCCGATGCTTAACTTCAGGATTACTGTATCCCTCTGACCATCTTAGTGACGATGAAACACAGAAATTGCATCGGAATTAAATACAAAAAGCACAATGCCGACTTAAGTACAAGAATACTGACTCATCTTACGGTCTATGAATGCACCATTCCTGTGACACTAGTTATAGATTCCGATGCTTCACTTCAGGTTTACTGTATCCCTTGGACCTTGATATTTACGATGAATCACAGAAATTGCATCGGAATTAAATACAAAAGGCACAATGCCGACTTAAGTACAAGAAGACTGACTCTTCTTACTGTCTATGATTTGAACTGTCCCTGTGACACTAGTTATTGATTCCGATGTTTCACTCCAGGATGACTGTATCCCTTGGACCTTCTTATTGACGATGAAACACAGAAATTGCATCGGAATTAAATACAAAATGCACAATGCCGACTTAAGTACAAGAAGACTGACCCCTCTTACTGACTATGATTTGAACCATTCCTGTGACACTAGTTATAGATTCCGTTGCGTCACTTCAGGTTTACTGTATCCCTCTGACCTTCTTATTGACGATGAAACACAGAAATTGCATCGGAATTAAATACAAAAGGCACAATGCCGACTTAAGGACAAGAAGACTGACTCTTCTTACTATCTATGTTTTGAACCAGTCCTGTGACACTAGTTACAGATTCCGATGCTTCACTTCAGGTTTACTGTTTCCCTTGGACCTTCTTATTGACGATGAAACACAGAAATTGCATCGGAATTAAATACAAAAGGCACAATGCCGACTTATGTACAAGAAGACTAACTCTTCCTACTGTCTATGTTTTGAACCATTTCTGTGACACTAGTTATAGAGTCCGTTGCTTCACTTCAGGTTTACTGCATCCCTTGGGCCTTCTTATTGACGGTGAAACACAGAAATTGCATCGGAATTAAATACGAAAGGCACAATGCCAACTTAAGTTCAAGAAGACAGACACTTCTTACTGACTATGTTTTGAACCATTCCTGTGACACTAGTTATAGATTCCGATGCTTCACTTCAGGTTTACTGTATCCTTCTGACCTTCTTATTGACGATGAAACACAGTAATTGCATCGGAATTAAATAGAAAAGGCAGTATGCCGACTTAAGTACAAGAAGACTGACTCTTCTTACTGTCTATGTTTTGAACCATTCCTGTGACACTAGTTATAGATTCCGATGCTTCACTTCAGGTTTACTGTATCCCTTGCACCTTCTTATTGACGATGAAACACAGAAATTGGTTCGGAATTCAATACAAAAGGCACAATGCCGACTTAAGTACAAGAAGTTTGACTCTTCTTACTGACGATGCTTTGAACCATTCCAGTGACACTAGTTATAGATTTCGATGCCTAACCTCAGGATTACTGTATCCCACTGACCTTGTTAGTGACGATGAAACAAAGAAATTGCATCGGAATTAAATACAAAAAGCACAATGCCGACTTAAGTACAAGAATACTGACTCATCTTACTGTCTATGTTTTGAACCGTCCCTGTGACACTAGTTATAGTTTCCGATGTTTCACTCCAGGATCACTGTATCCCTTGGACCTTCTTATTGACGATGAAACACAGAAATTGCATCGGAATTAAATACAAAATGCACAATGCCGACTTAAGTACAAGAAGACTGACCCTTCTTACTGACTATGTTTTGAACCATTCCTGTGACACTAGTTATAGATTCCGTTGCTTCACTTCAGGTTTACTGTATCCCTCTGACCTTCTTATTGACGATGAAACACAGAAATTGCATCGGAATTAAATACAAAAGGCACAATGCCGAATTAAGTACAAGAAGACTGACTCTTCTTACTGTCTATGCTTTTAACTATTCCTGTGACACTAGTTATAGACTCCGATGCTTCACTCCAGGTTTACTGTATCCCTTCGACCTTCTTATTGACGATGAAACACAGAAATTGCATCGGAATTAAATACAAACGGCACAATGCCGACTTAAGTACATGAAGACTGACTCTTCCTACTGTCTATGTTTTGAACCATTCGAGTGACACTAGTTATAGATTCCGATGCTTCACTCCAGGTTTACTGTATCCCTTGGTCCTTCTTATTGACGAAGAAACACAGAAATTTCATCGGAATTATATACAAAAAGCACAATGCCGACTTAAGTACAAGAAGACTGACACTTATTAATGACTATGTTTTGGACCATTCCTGTGACACTAGTTATAAATTCCGATGCTTCACTTCAGGTTTACTGTACACCTTGGACCTTCTTATTGACTATGAAACACAGAAATCGCATCGGAATTAAATACAAAAGGCACAATGCCGACTTAAGTACAAGAAGACTGACTCTTCCTACTGTCTATATTTTGAACCATTCCTGTGACACTAGTTATAGATTCCGATGCTTCAATTTAGGTTTACTGTATCCCTCTGACCTTATTGCCGATGAAACACAGAAATTGCATCGGAATTAAATACAAAAGGCACAATGCCGACTTATGTACAAGAAGACTAACTCTTCCTACTGTCTATGTTTTGAACCATTTCTGTGACACTAGTCATAGAGTCCGTTGCTTCAATTCAGGTTTACTGTATCCTTTGTGCCTTCTCATTGACGGTGAAACACAGAAATTGCATCGGAATTAAATACGAAAGGCACAATGCCAACTTAAGTTCAAGAAGACTGACTTTTCTTACTGACTATGTTTTGAACCATTCCTTTGACTCTAGTTATAGATTCCGATGCTTCGCTGCAGGTTTACTGTATCCTTCTGACCTTCTTATTGACGATGAAACACAGAAATTGCATCGGAATTAAGTAGAAAAGGCAGTATGCCGACTTAAGTACAAGAAGACTGACTCTTCTTACTGTCTATGCTTTGAACCATTCCTGTGACACTAGTTATAGATTCCGACGCTTTACTTCAGGATTACTGTATCCCTCTGACCTTCTTATGGACGATGAAACACAGACATAGCATCGGAATTAAATACAAAAGGCACAATGCCGACTTCAGTACAAGACACTGACTCTTCTTACTGACTATGTTTTGACCATTCTTGTGACACTAGCTATAGATTCCGATGCTTCACTTCAGGTTTACAGTAGCCCTTAAACCTTCTTATTGACGATGAAACACAGAAATTGCATCGGAATTAAATACAAAAGGCACAATGCCGACTTAAGTACAAGAAGACTGACTCTACTGACTGTCTATGCTTTGAACCATTCCTGTGACTCTAGTTATAGATTCCGATGCTTCTATTCAGGTCTACTGTATCCCTTGGACCTTCTTATTGAGATGAAACACAGAAATTGCATCGGATTTAAATACAAAAGGCACAATGCCGACTTAAGTACAAGAAGACTGGCTCTTCTTACTGATTATGATTTGAGCCATTCCTGTGACACTTGAATTCCGATGATTCACTTCAGGTTTACTGTATCCCTTGGACCCTCTTATTGACGATGAAACACAGAAATTGCATCGGAAATAAATACAAAAGGCACAATGCCGACTTAAGTACAAGAAGACTGACTCTTCTTACTGTCTATGTTTGAACCATCCCTGTGACACTAGTTATAGATTCCGATGCTTCACTCCAGGTTAACTGTATCCCTTGGTCCTTCTTATTGACGAAGAAACACTGAAATTGCATCGGAATTAAATACAATAGGCACAATGCCGACTTAAGTACAAGAAGACAGACTCTTATTAATGACTATGTTTTGGACCATTCCTGTGACACTAGTTATAAATTCCGATGCTTCACTTCGGGTTTACTGTATCCCTTGGACCATCTTATTGACGATGAAACACAGAAATTGCATCGGATATAAATAGAAAAGGCACAATGTCGACTTAAGTACAAGAAGACTAACGCTTCTCACTGACTATGCTTTGAACCATTCCTGTGACACTAGTTATAGATTCCGATGCTTCACTTCAAGTTTACTGTACACCTTGGACCTTCTTATTGACTATGAAACACAGAAATCGCATCGGAATTAAATACAAAAGGCTCAATGCCGACTTAAGTACAAGAAGACTGACTCTTCCTACTGTCTATATTTTGAACCATTCCTGTGACACTAGTTATAGATTCCGATGCTTCAATTTACGTTTACTGTATCCCTCTGACCTTATTGCCGATGAAACACAGAAATTGCATCGGAATTAAATACAAAAGGCACAATGCCGACTTAAGGACAAGAAGACTGACCCTTCTTACTATCTATGTTTTGAACCAGTCCTGTGACACTAGTTATAGATTCCGATGCTTCACTTCAGGTTTACTGTTTCCCTTGGACCTTCTTATTGACGATGAAACAAAGAAATTGGTTCGGAATTCAATATAAAAGGCACAATGCCGACTTAACTACAAGAACACTGACTCTTCTTACTGACTATGCTTTGAACCATTTCAGTTACACTAGTTATAGATTCCTATGCCTAACTTCAGGATTACTGTATCCCACTGACCTTGTTAGTGACGATGAAACACAGAAATTGCATCGGACTTAAATACAAATAGTACAATGCCGACTTAAGTACAAGAATACTGACTCATCTTACTGTCTATGATTTTCACCATTCCTGTGACACTAGTTATGGATTCCGATGCTTCACTTCAGGTTTACTGTTTCCTTTGGACCTTCTTATTGACGATGAAACACAGAAATTGCATCGGAATTAAATACAAAAAGCACAATGCCGACTTATGTACAAAAATACTGACTCATCTTATTTTCTATGAATTGCACCATTCCTGTGACACTAGTTATAGATTGCGATGCTTCACGTCAGGATTAATGCATCCCTTGGACCTTGTTATTGACGATGAATCACAGAAATTGCATCGGAGATAAATACAAAAGGCACAATGCCGACTTAAGTACAAGAAGACTGACTCTTCTTACTGTCTATAATTTGAACCATTCCGGTGACACTAGTTATAGATTCCGATGCTTCACTTCTTGTTTACTGTATCCCTCGGACCCTCTTATTGACGATGAAACACAGAAATTGCATCGGAATTAAACACAAAAGGCACAATGCCGACTCAAGTACAAGAAGACTGACACTTCCTACTGTCTATGTTTTGAACCATTACTGTGACACTAGTTATAGATTCCGATGCTTCACTCCAGGTTTACTGTATCCCTTGGACCTTCTTATTAACGGTGAAACACAGATATTGCATCGGAATTAAATACGAAAGGCACATTGCCATCTTAAGTACAAGAAGACTGACTCTTCCAACTGTCTATGTTTTGAACCATTCCTGAGACACTAGTTATAGATTCCGATGCTTCACTTCAGGCTTACTGTATCCCCCTGACCGTCTTATTGACGATGAAACACAGAAATTGCATCCGAATTAAATAGAAAAGGCACAATGCCGACTTAAGTACTAGAAGACTGACTCTTCGTACTGTCTATGTTTTGAACCATTCCTAAGACACTTGCTATAGATTCCGTTGCTTCACTTCAGGTTACCTGTATCCCTCTGACCTTCTTATTGACGATGAAACACAGAAATTACATCGGAATTAAATACAAAAGGCACAATGCCGAATTAAGTACAAGAAGACTGACTCTTCTCACTGTCTATGCTTTTAACCATTCCTGTGACACTAGTTATAGACTCCGATGCTTCGCTCCAGATTTACTGTATCCCTTCGACCTTCTTATTGACGATGAAACACAGAAATTGCATCGGAATTAAATACAAAAGGCACAATGCCGACTTAAGTACATGAAGACTGACTCTTCTTACTGTCTATGCTTTGAACCATCCCTGTGACACTAGTTATAGATTCCGATGCTTCACTGCAGGTTTACTGTGTCCCTTAGACCTTCTTATTGACGATGAAACACAGAAATTACATCGGAATTAAATACAATAGGCACAATGCCAACTTAAGTACAAGAAGACTGACTCTTCTTACTGTCTATAGTTTGAACCATTCCAGTGCCACTAGTTATAGATTCCGATTCTTGACTTCATGTTTACTGTATCCCTTGGACCTTCTTATTGACGATGAAACACAGAAATTGCATCGGAATTAAATACAAAAGGCACAATGCCGACTTAAGTACATGAAGACTGACTCTTCTTACTGTCTATGCTTTTAACCATTCCTGTGACACTAGTTATGGACTCCGATGCTTCGCTCCAGATTTACTGTATCCCTTCGACCTTCTTATTCACGATGAAACACAGAAATTGCATCGGAATTAAATACAAAAGGCACAATGCCGAATTAAGTACAAGAAGACTGACTCTTCTTACTGTCTATGCTTTTAACCATTCCTGTGACACTAGTTATAGATTCCGTTGCTTCACTTCAGGTTTACTGTATACCTCTGACCTTCTTATTGACGATGAAACACAGAAATTGCATCGGAATTAAATACAAACGGCACAATGCCGAATTAAGTACAAGAAGACTGACTCTTCTTACTGACTATGATTTTAACCATTCCTGTGACACTAGTTATAGACTCCGATGCTTCAGTCCAGGTTTACTGTATCCCTTCGGCCTTCTTATTGACGATGAATCACAGAAATTGCATCGGAATTAAATACAAAGGGCACAATGCCGACTTAAGTACAAGAAGTCTGACTCTTCTTACTGTCAATGTTTTCAACCATCCCTGTGACACTAGTTATAGTTTCCGATGCTTCACTCCTGGTTTACTGTATCCCTTGGTCCTTCTTATTGACGAAGAAACACTGAAATTGCATCGGAATGAAATACAAAACGCACAATGCCGTCTTAAGTACAAGAAGACTGACTCTTATTAATGACTATGTTTTAGACCATTCCTGTGACACTAGTTATAAATTCCGATGCTTCACTTCGGGTTTACTGTATCCCTTGGACCATCTTATTGACGATGAAACACAGAAATTGCATCGGATATAAATGGAAAAGGCACAATGTCGACTTAAGTACAAGAAGACTGACGCTTCTCACTGACTATGCTTTGAACCATTCCTGTGACACTAGTTATAGATTCCGATGCTTCCCTTCAGGTTTACTGTACACCTTGGACCTTCTTATTGACTATGAAACACAGAAATCGCATCGGAATTAAATACAAAAGGCACAATGCCGACTTAAGTACAAGAAGACTGACTCTTCCTACTGTCTATATTTTGAACCATTCCTGTGACACTAGTTATAGATTCCGATGCTTCAATTTAGGTTTACTGTATCCCTCTGACCTTATTGCCGATGAAACACAGAAACTGCATCGGAATTTAATACAAAAGGCACAATGCCGACTTAAGTACATGAAGACTGACTCTTCTTACTGTCTATGCTTTGAACCATCCCTGTGACACTAGTTATAGATTCCGATGCTTCACTGCAGGTTTACTGTGTCCCTTAGACCTTCTTATTGACGATGAAACACATAAATTACATCGGAATTAAATACAATAGGCACAATGCCGACTTAAGTACAAGAAGACTGACTCTTCTTACTGTCTATAGTTTGAACCATTCCAGTACCTCTAGTTATAGATTCCGATGCTTGACTTCATGTTTACTGTATCCCTTGGACCTTCTTATTGACGATGAAACACAGAAATTGCATCGGAATTAAATACAAAATGCACAATGCCGACTTATGTACAAGAAGACTGACTCTTCCTACTGTCTATGTTTTGACCCATTTCTGTGACACTAGTTATAGAGTCCGATGCTTCACTTCAGGTTTACTGTATCCCTTGGACCTTCTTATTGACGGTGAAACACAGAAATTGCATTGGAATTAAATACGAAAGGCACAATGCCAACTTAAGTACAAGAAGACTGACTCTTCTTACTGACTATGTTTTGAACCATTCCAGTGACACTAGTTATAGATTCCGATGCTTCACTTCAGGTTTACTGTATCCCTTAAACCTTCTTATTGACGATGAAACGCAGAAATTGCATCGGAATTAAATACAATAGACACAATGCCGACTTAAGTACAAGAAGACTGACTCTTCTTACCGTCTATGTTTTGAACCGTCCCTGTGAACCTAGTTATAGATTCCGATGTTTCACTCCCGGTTGACTGTATCCCTTGGACCTTCTTATTAACGATGAAACACAGAAATTGCATCGGAATTAAATACAAAATGCACAATGCCGACTTAAGTACAAGAAGACTGACTCTACTTACTGACTATGCTTTGAACCATTCCTGTGACACTAGTTATAGATTCCGTTGCTTCACTTCAGGTTTACTGTATCCCTCTGACCTTCTTATTGACGATGAAACACAGAAATTGCATCGGAATTAAATACAAACGGCACAATGCCGAATTAAGTACAAGAAGACTGACTCTTCCTACTGTCTATATTTTGAACCATTCCTGTGACACTAGTTATAGATTCCGATGCTTCAATTTAGGTTTACTGTATCCCTCTGACCTTATTGCCGATGAAACACAGAAATTGCATCGGAATTAAATACAAAAGGCACAATGCCGACTTAAGGACAAGAAGACTGACCCTTCTTACTATCTATGTTTTGAACCAGTCCTGTGACACTAGTTATAGATTCCGATGCTTCACTTCAGGTTTACTGTTTCCCTTGGACCTTCTTATTGACGATGAAACACAGAAATAGCATCGGAATTAAATACAAAAGGCACAATGCCGACTTATGTACAAGAAGACTAACTCTTCCTACTGTCTATGTTTTGAACCATTTCTGTGACACTAGTTATAGAGTCCGTTGCTTCACTTCAGGTTTACTGTATCCCTTGGGCCTTCTTATTGACGGTGAAACACAGAAATTACATCGGAATAAAATACGAAAGGCACAATGCCAACTTAAGTTCAACAAGACTGACTCTTCTTACTGACTATGTATTGAACCGTTCCTGTGACACTAGTTACAGATTCCGATGCTTCACTTCAGGTTTACTGTATCCTTCTGACCTTCTTATTGACGATGAAACACAGAAATTGCATCGGAATTAAATAGAAAAGGGAGTATGCCAACTTAAGTACAAGAAGACGGACTCTTCTTACTGTCTATGCTTTGAACCATTCCTGTGACACTAGTTATAGTCTCCGATGCTTCACTTCAGGTTTACTGTATCCCTTGCACCTTCTTATTGACGATGAAACACAGAAATTGGTTCGTAATTCAATACAAAAGGCACAATGCCGACTTAACTACAATAACACTGACTCTTCTTACTGACTATGCTTTGAACCATTCCAGTTACACTAGTTATAGATTCCGATGCCTAACTTCAGGATTACTGTATCCCACTGACCTTGTTAGTGACGATAAAACACAGAAATTGCATCGGACTTAAATACAAAAAGCACAATGCCGACTTAAGTACAAGAATACTGACTCATCTTACTGTCTATGATTTTCACCATTCCTGTGACACTAGTTATAGATTCCGATGCTTCACTTCAGGTTTACTGTTTCCTTTGGACCTTCATATTGACGATGAAACACAGAAATTGCATCGGAATTAAATACAAAAGGCACAATGCCAACTTAAGTACAAGAAGACCGAATCTTCTTACTGTCTATAATTTGAACCATTCCAGTGACACTAGTTATAGATTCCGATGCTTCACTTCAGGATTACTGTATCCCTCTGACCTTCTTAGTGACGATGAAACACAGAAATTGCATCGGAATTAAATACAAAAAGCAAAATGCCGACTTATGTACAAAAATACTGACTCAACTTATTGTCTATGAATTGCACCATTCCTGTGACACTAGTTATAGATTGCGATGCTTCACGTCAGGATTAATGCATCCCTTGGACCTTGTTATTAACGATGAATCACAGAAATTGCATCGGAGATAAATACAAAAGGCACAATGCCGACTTAAGTACAAGAAGACTGACTCTTCTTACTGTCTATAATTTGAACCATTCCAGTGACACTAGTTATAGATTCCGATGCTTCATTTCAGGCTTACTGTATCCCCCTGACCGTCTTATTGACGATGAAACACAGAAGTTGCATCCGAATTAAATAGAAAAGGCACAATGCCGACTTAAGTACTAGAAGACTGACTCTTCCTACTGTCTATGTTTTGAACCATTCCTAAGACACTAGTTGTAGATTCCGATGCTTCACTTCAGGTTTACTGTATCCCTTGGACCTTCTTATTGACGATGAAACACAGAAATAGCATCGGAATTAAATACAAAAGACACAATGCCGACTTAAGTACAAGAAGACTGACTCTTCCAACTGTCTATGTTTTGAACCATTCCTGAGACACTAGTTATAGATTCCGATGCTTCACTTCAGGCTTACTGTATCCCCCAGACCGTCTTATTGACGATGAAACACAGAAGTTGCATCCGAATTAAATAGAAAAGGCACAATGCCGACTTAAGTACTAGAAGACTGACTCTTCCTACTGTCTATGTTTTGAACCATTCCTAAGACACTTGTTATAGATTCCGTTGCTTCACTTCAGGTTTACTGTATCCCTCTGACCTTCTATTTGACGATGAAACACAGAAATTGCATCGGAATTAAATACAAAAGGCACAATGCCGAATTAAGTACAAGAAGACTGACTCTTCTTACTGTCTATGCTTTTAACCATTCCTGTGACACTAGTTATAGACTCCGATGCTTCGCTCCAGATTTACTGTATCCCTTCGACCTTCTTATTGACGATGAAACACAGAAATTGCATCGGAATTAAATACAAAAGGCACAATGCCGACTTAAGTACATGAAGACTGACTCTTGTTACTGTCTATGCCATGAACCATCCCTGTGACACTAGTTATAGATTCCGATGCTTCACTGCAGGTTTACTGTGTCCCTTAGACCTTGTTATTGACGATCAAACACAGAAATTACATCGGAATTAAATACAATAGGCACAATGCCGACTTAAGTACAAGAAGACTGACTCTTCTTACTGTCTATAGTTTGAACCATTCCAGTGCCACTAGTTATAGATTCCGATGCTTGACTTCATGTTTACTGTATCCCTTGGACCTTCTTATTGACGATGAAACACAGAAATTGCATCGGAATTAAATACAAAATGCACAATGCAGACTTATGTACAAGAAGACTGACTCTTCCTACTGTCTATGTTTTGACCCATTTCTGTGACACTAGTTATAGAGTCCGATGCTTCACTTCAGGTTTACTGTATCCCTTGGACCTTCTTATTGACGGTGAAACACAGAAATTGCATTGGAATTAAATACGAAAGGCACAATGCCAACTTAAGTACAAGAAGACTGACTCTTCTTACTGACTATGTTTTGAACCATTCCAGTGACACTAGTTATAGATTCCGATGCTTCACTTCAGGTTTACTGTATCCCTTAAACCTACTTATTGACGATGAAACGCAGAAATTGCATCGGAATTAAATACAAAAGACACAATGCCGACTTAAGTACAAGAAGACTGACTCTTCTTACCGTCTATGTTTTGAACCGTCCCTGTGACACTAGTTATAGATTCCGATGTTTCACTCCAGGTTGACTGTATCCCTTGGACCTTCTTATTAACGATGAAACACAGAAATTGCATCGGAATTAAATACAAAATGCACAATGCCGACTTAAGTACAAGAAGACTGACTCTACTTACTGACTATGTTTTGAACCATTCCTGTGACACTAGTTATAGATTCCGTTGCTTCACTTCAGGTTTACTGTATCCCTCTGACCTTTTTTATTGACGATGAAACACAGAAATTGCATCGGAATTAAATACAAGCGGCACAATGCCGAATTAAGTACAAGAAGACTGACTCTCCTAACTGTCTCTGATTTTAACCAATCCTGTGACACTAGTTGTAGACTCCGATGCTTCAGTCCAGGTTTACTGTATCCCTTCGGCCTTCTTATTGACGATGAAACACAGAAATTGCATCGGAATGAAATACAAAAGACACAATGCCGTCTTAAGTACAAGAAGACTGACTCTTATTAATGACTATGTTTTGGACCATTCCTGTGACACTACTTATAAATTCCGATGCTTCACTTCGGGTTTACTGTATCCCTTGGACCATCTTATTGACGATGAAACACAGAAATTGCATCGGATATAAATAGAAAAGGCACAATGTCGACTTAAGTACAAGAAGACTGACGCTTCTCACTGACTATGCTTTGAACCATTCCTGATACACTAGTTATAGATTCCGATGCTTCACTTCAGGTTTACTGTACACCTTGGACCTTCTTATTGACTATGAAACACAGAAATCGCATCGGAATTAAATACAAAAGGCACAATGCCGACTTAAGTACAAGAAGACTGACTCTTCCTACTGTCTATGTTTTGAACCATTACTGTGACACTAGTTATAGATTCCGATGCTTCAGTCCAGGTTTACTGTATCCCTTGGACCTTTTTATTAACGGTGAAACACAGAAATTGCATCGGAATTAAATACGAAAGGCACATTGCCAAATTAAGTACAAGAAGACAGACTCTTCTTCCCGACTATGTTTTCAACCATTCCTGTGACACTAGTTGTAGATTCCGATGCTTCACTTCAGGTGTACTGTATCCCTTGGACCTTCTTATTGACGATGAAACACAGAAATAGCATCGGAATTAAATACAAAAGACACAATGCCGACTTAAGTACAAGAAGACTGACTCTTCTTACAGTCTATGCTTTGAAACATTCCTGTGACACTAGTTATAGATTCCGATGCTTCACTTCAGGTTTACTGTATCCCTTGCACCTTCTTATTGACTATGAAACACAGAAATTAGTTCGGAATTCAATACAAAAGGTACAATGCCGACTTAACTACAAGAAGACTGACTCTTCTTACTGACTATGCTTTGAACCATTCCTGTGACTCTAGTTACAGATTCCGATGCTTAACTTCAGGATTACTGTATCCCTCTGACCATCTTAGTGACGATGAAACACAGAAATTGCATCGGAATTAAATACAAAAAGCACAATGCCGACTTAAGTACAAGAATACTGACTCATCTTATGGTCTATGAATGCACCATTCCTGTGACACTAGTTATAGATTCCGATGCTTCACTTCAGGTTTACTGTATCCCTTGGACCTTCTTATTGACGATGAAACACAGAAATTGCTACGGAATTAAATACAAAAGACACAATGCCGACTTAAGTACAAGAAGACTGACTCTTCCTACTGTCTATGATTTGAACCATTACTGTGACACTAGTTACAGATTTCGATGCTTCATTCCAGGTTTACTGTATCCCTTGGACCTTCTTATTGACGGTGAATCACAGAATTTGCATCGGAATTAAATACAAAAGGCACAATTCCAACTTAAGTACAAGAAGACTGACTCTTCTTCCTGACTATGTTTTGAACCATTCCTGTGACACTAGTTGTAGATTCCGAAGCTTCACTTCAGGTTTACTGTATCCCTTGGACCTTCTTATTGACGATGAAACACAGAAATAGCATCGGAATTAAATACAAAAGACACAATGCCGACTTAAGTACAAGAAGATTGACTCTTCCAATTGTCTATGTTTTGAACCATTCCTGAGACACTAGTTATAGATTCCGATGCTTCACTCCAGGTTTACTGTATCCCTTCGAACTTCTTATTGACGATGAAACACAGAAATTGCATCGGAATTAAATACAAAATGCACAATGCCGACTAAAGTACAAGAAGACTGACTCTTCCAACTGTCTATGTTTTGAACCATTCCTGTGACTCTAGTTATACATTCCGATGCTTAACTTTCGGATTACTGTATCCCTCTGACCTTCTTATTGACGATGAAACACTGAAATTGCATCGGAATTAAATACAAAAAGCACAATGCCGACTTAAGTACAAGAATACTGACTCATCTTACTGTCTATGATTTGAACTGTCCCTGTGACACTAGTTATTGATTCCGATGTTTCACTCCAGGTTGACTGTATCCCTTGGACCTTCTTATTGACGATGAAACACAGAAATTGCATCGGAATTAAATACATAATGCACAATGCCGACTTAAGTACAAGAAGACTGACTCTTCTTACTGTCTACGCTTTGAACCATTCCATTGACACTAGTTATAGATTCTGTTGCTTCACTGCAGGTTTACTGTGTCCCTTAGCCCTTCTTATTGACGATGAAACACAGAAATTACATCGGAATTAAATACAATAGGCACAATGCCGACTTAAGTACAAGAAGACTGACTCTTCCTACTGTCTATGTTTTGAACCATTCGAGTGACACTAGGTATTTATTCCGATGCTTCACTTCAGGTTTACTGTATCCCTTGGACCGTGTTATTGACGATGAAACACAGAAATTGCATCGGAAATAAATACAAAAAGCACAATACCGACTTAAGAACAAGAAGACTGACTCTTTTATGGACTATGCTTTGAACCATTCCTGTGACACTAGTCATAGATTCCGATGCTTAACTTCTAGATTACTGTATCCCTCTGACCTTCTTATTGACGATGAAACACAGAAATTGCATCCGAATTAAATACAAAAGGCACAATGCCGACTTAAGTACAAGAAGTCTGACTCTTCTTACTGTCTATGTTTTGAACCATCCCTCTGACACTAGTTTTAGTTTCCGATGCCTCACTCCAGGTTTACTGCATCCCTTGGTCCTTCTTTTTGACGAGGAAACACAGAAATTGCATCGGAATTATATACAAAAGGCACAATGCCGACTTAAGTATAAGAAGACTGACTCTTCCTACTGTCTATATTTTGAACCATTCCTGTGACACTAGTTATTGATTCCGATGCTTCACTTCAGGTATACTGTATCCTTCTGACCTTCTTATTGACGATGAAACACAGAAATTGCATCGGAATTAAATAGAAAAGGCAGTATGCCGACTTAAGTACAAGAAGACTGACTCTTCTTACTGTCTATGTTTTGAACCATTCCTGTGACACTAGTTATAGATTCCGATGCTTCACTTAAGGTTTACTGTATCCCTTGCACCTTCTTATTGACGATGAAACACAGAAATTGGTTCGGAATTCAATACAAAAGGCACAATGCCGACTTAACTACAAGAAGACTGACTTTTCTTACTGACGATGCTTTGAACCATTCCAGTGACACTAGTTATAGATTTCGATGCCTAACCTCAGGATTACTGTATCCCACTGACCTTGTTAGTGACGATGAAACAAAGAAATTGCATCGGAATTAAATACAAAAAGCACAATGCCGACTTAAGTACAAGAATACTGACTCATCTTACTGTCTATGTTTTGAACCGTCCCTGTGACACTAGTTATAGATTCCGATGTTTCACTCCAGGTTCACTGTATCCCTTGGACCTTCTTATTGACGATGAAACACAGAAATTGCATCGGAATTGAATACAAAATGCACAATGCTGACTTAAGTACAAGAAGACTGACCCTTCTTACTGACTATGTTTTGAACCATTCCTGTGACACTAGTTATAGATTCCGTTGCTTCACTTCAGGTTTACTGTATCCCTCTGACCATCTTATTGACGATAAAACACAGAAATTGCATCGGAATTAAATACAAAAGGCACAATGCCGAATTAAGTACAAGAAGACTGACTCTTCTTACTGTCTATGCTTTTAACTATTCCTGTGACACTAGTTATAGACTCCGATGCTTCACTCCAGGTTTACTGTATCCCTTCGACCTTCTTATTGACGATGAAACACAGAAATTGCATCGGAATTAAATACAAACGGCACAATGCCGACTTAAGTACAAGAAGACTGACTCTACTTACTGTCTATGATTTGAACCATCCCTGTGACACTAGTTATAGATTCCGATGCTTCACTGCAGGTTTACTGTGTCCCTTAGACCTTCTTTTTGACGATGAACCACAGAAATTACATCGGAATGAAATACAATAGGCACAATGCCGACTTAAGTACAAGAAGACTGACTCTTCCTACTGTCTATGTTTTGAACCATTCGAGTGACACTAGTTATAGATTCCGATGCTTCACTCCAGGTTTACTGTATCCCTTGGTCCTTCTTATTGACGAAGAAACACAGAAATTGCATCGGAATTATATACAAAAGGCACAATGCCGACTTAAGTACAAGAAGACTGACTCTTATTAATGACTATGTTTTGGACCATTTCTGTGACACTAGTTATAAATTCCGATGCTTCACTTCGGGTTTACTGTATCCCTTGGACCATCTTATTCACGATGAAAAACAGAAATTGCATCGGATATAAACAGAAAAGGCACAATGTCGACTTAAGTACAAGAAGACTGACGCTTCTCACTGACTATGCCATGAACCATTCCTGTGACACTAGTTATAGATTCCGATGCTTCACTTCAGGTTTACTGTACACCTTTGACCTTCTTATTGACTATGAAACACAGAAATCGCATCGGAATTAAATAGAAAAGACACAATGCGACTTAAGTACAAGAAGACTGACTCTTCCTACTGTCTATATTTTGAACCATTCCTGTGACACTAGTTATAGATTCCGATGCTTCAATTTAGGTTTACTGTATCCCTCTGACCTTATTGCCGATGAAACACAGAAATTGCATCGGAATTAAATACAAAAGGCACAATGCCGACTTAAGGAAAAGAAGACTGACCCTTCTTACTATCTATGTTTTGAACCAGTCCTGTGACACTAGTTATAGATTCCGATGCTTCACTTCAGGTTTACTGTTTCCCTTGGACCTTCTTATTGGCGATGAAACACAGAAATTGCATCGGAACTAAATACAAAAGGCACAATGCCGACTTATGTACAAGAAGACTAACTCTTCCTACTGTCTATGTTTTGAACCATTTCTGTGACACTAGTTATAGAGTCCGTTGCTTCACTTCAGGTTTACTGTATCCCTTGGGCCTTCTTATTGACGGTGAAACACAGAAATTGCATCGGAATTAAATACGAAAGGCACAATGCCAACTTAAGTTCAAGAAGACTGACTCTTCTTACTGACTATGTTTTGAACCATTCCTGTGACACTAGTTATTGATTCCGATGCTTCACTTCAGGTTTACTGTATCCTTCTGACCTTCTTATTGACGATGAAACACAGAAATTGCATCGGAATTAAATAGAAAAGGCAGTATGCCGACTTAAGTACAAGAAGACTGACTCTTCTTACTGTCTATGTTTTGAACCATTCCTGTGACACTAGTTATAGATTCCGATGCTTCACTTCAGGTTTACTGTATCCCTTGCACCTTCTTATTGACGATGAAACACAGAAATTGGTTCGGAATTCAATACAAAAGGCACAATGCCGACTTAACTACAAGAAGACTGACTCTTCTTACTGACGATGCTTTGAATCATTCCAGTGACACTAGTTATAGATTTCGATGCCTAACCTCAGGATTACTGTATCCCACTGACCTTGTTAGTGACGATGAAACAAAGAAATTGCATCGGAATGAAATACAAAATGCACAATGCCGACTTAAGTACAATAATACTGACTCATCTTACTGTCTATGTTTTGAACCGTCCCTGTGACACTAGTTATAGATTCCGATGTTTCACTCCAGGTTCACTGTATCCCTTGGACCTTCTTATTGACGATGAAACACAGAAATTGCATCGGAATTAAATACAAAATGCACAATGCCGACTTAAGTACAAGAAGACTGACCCTTTTTACTGACTATGTTTTGAACCATTCCTGTGACACTAGTTATAGATTCCGTTGCTTCACTTCAGGTTTACTGTATCCCTCTGACCTTCTTATTGACGATAAAACACAGAAATTGCATCGGAATTAAATTCAAAAGGCACAATGCCGAATTAAGTACAAGAAGACTGACTCTTCTTACTGTCTATGCTTTTAACTATTCCTGTGACACTAGTTATAGACTCCGATGCTTCACTCCAGGTTTACTGTATCCCTTCGACCTTCTTATTGACGATGAAACACAGATATTGCATCGGAATTAAATACAAACGGCACAATGCCGACTTAAGTACAAGAAGACTGACTCTACTTACTGTCTATGATTTGAACCATCCCTGTGACACTAGTTATAGATTCCGATGCTTCACTGCAGGTTTACTGTGTCCCTTAGACCTTCTTTCTGACGATAAACCACAGAAATTACATCGGAATGAAATACAATAGGCACAATGCCGACTTATGTATAAGAAGACTGACTCTTCCTACTGTCTATGTTTTGAACCATTCGAGTGACACTAGTTATAGATTCCGATGCTTCACTCCAGGTTTACTGTATCCCTTGGTCCTTCTTATTGACGAAGAAACACAGAAATTGCATCGGAATTATATACAAAAGGCACAATGCCGACTTAAGTACAAGAAGACTGACTCTTATTAATGACTATGTTTTGGACCATTTTTGTGACACTAGTTATAAATTCCGATACTTCACTTCGGGTTTACTGTATCCCTTCAACCATCTTATTCACGATGAAAAACAGAAATTGCATCGGATATAAATAGAAAAGGCACAATGTCGACTTAAGTACAAGAAGACTGACTCTTCTTACTGTCTATGCTTTGAACCATTCCTGTGACACTAGTTATAGATTCCGACGCTTTACTTCAGGATTACTGTATCCCTCTGACCTTCTTATGGACGATGAAACACAGAAATTGCATCGGAATTAAATACAAAAGGCACAATGCCGACTTCAGTACAAGACACTGACTCTTCTTACTGACTATGATTTGAACCATTCTTGTGACACTAGCTATAGATTCCGATGCTTCACTTCAGGTTTACAGTAGCCCTTAAACGTTCTTATTGACGATGAAACACAGAAATTGCATCGGAATTAAATACAAAAGGCACAATGCCGACTTATGTACAAGAAGACTGACTCTAGTGACTGTCTATGCTTTGAACGATTCCTGTGACTTTAGTTATATATTCCGATGCTTCAATTCAGGTCTACTGTATCCCTTGGACCTTCTTATTGAGATGAAACACAGAAATTGCATCGGATTTAAATACAAAAGGCACAATGCCGACTTAAGTACAAGAAGACTGGCTCTTCTTACTGATTATGATTTGAGCCATTCCTGTGACACTTAAATTCCGATGATTCACTTCAGGTTTACTGTATCCCTTGGACCTTCTAATTGACGATGAAACACAGAAATTGCATTGGAAATAAATACAAAAGGCACAATGCCGACTTAAGTACAAGAAGACTGACTCTTCTTACTGTCTATGTTTTGAACGATCCCTGTGACACTAGTTATAGATTCCGATGCTTCACTCCAGGTTAACTGTATCCCTCTGACCTTCTTATTGACGATGAAACACAGAAATTGCATCGGAATTAAATACAAAAGGCACAATGCCGAATTAAGTACAAGAAGACAGACTCTTCTTACTGTGTATGCTTTTAACCATTCCTGTGACACTAGTTATAGACTCCGATGCTTCACTTCTGGTTTACTGTATCCCCCTGACCGTCTTATTGACGATGAAACACAGAAGTTGCATCGGAATTCAATACAAAAGGCACAAGGCCGACTTAACTACAAGAAGACTGACCCTTCTTACTGACTGTGTTTTGAACCATTCCTGTGACACTAGTTATAGATTCCGTTGCTTCACTCCAGGTTTACTGTATCCCTTCGACCTTCTTATTGACGATGAAACACAGAAATTGCATCGGAATTAAATACAAAAGGCACAATGCACACTTAAGTACAAGAAGACTGACTCTTCTTACTGTCTACGCTTTGAACCAACCCTGTGACACTGGTTATAGATTCCGATGTTTCAATTGAGGTTTACTGTATCCCGTGGATCGTGTTATTGACGATGAAACACAGAAATTGCATCGGATATAAATACAAAAAGCACAATACCGACTTAAGAACAAGAAGACTGACTCTTCTTATGGACTATGCTTTGAACTATTCCTGTGACACTAGTCATAGATTCCGATGCTTAACTTCAGGATTACTGTATCCCTCTGACCTTCTTATTGACGATGAAACACAGAAATTGCATCCGTATTAAATACAAAAGGCACAATGCCGACTTAAGTACAAGAAGTCTGACTCTTCTTACTGTCTATGTTTTGAACCATCCCTGTGACACTGGTTATAGTTACCGATGCTTCACTCCTGGTTTACTGTATCCCTTGGTCCTTCTTATTGACGAAGAAACACTGAAATTGCATCGGAATTAAATACAAAAGGCACAATGCCGACTTAAGTACAAGAAGACTGACTCTTATTAATGACTATGTTTTGGACCATTTCTGTGACACTAGTTATAAATTCCGATGCTTCACTTCGGGTTTACTGTATCCCTTGGACCATCTTATTGACGATGAAACACAGAAATTGCATCGGATATAAATAGAAAAGGCACAATGTCGACTAAAGTACAAGAAGACTGACGCTTCTCACTGACTATGTTTTGAACCATTCCTGTGACACTAGTTATAGATTCCGATGCTTCACTTCAGGTTTACTGTACACCTTGGACCTTCTTATTGACTATGAAACACAGAAATCGCATCGGAATTAAATACAAAAGGCACAATGCCGACTTAAGTACAAGAAGACTGACTCTTCCTACTGTCTATATTTTGAACCATTCCTGTGACACTAGTTATAGATTCCGATTCTTCAATTTAGGTTTACTGTATCCCTCTGACCTTATTGCCGATGAAACACAGAAATTGCATCGGAATTAAATACAAAAGGCACAATGCCGACTTAAGGACAAGAAGACTGACCCTTCTTACTATCTATGTTTTGAACCAGTCCTGTGACACTAGTTATAGATTCCGATGCTTCACTTCAGGTTTACTGTTTCACTTGAACCTTCTTATTGACGATGAAACACAGAAATTGCATCGGAATTTAATAGAAAAGGCAGTATGCCAACTTAAGTACAAGAAGACTGACTCTTCTTACTGTCTATGCTTTGAACCATTCCTGTGACACTAGTTATAGATTCCGATGCTTCACTTCAGGTTTACTGTATCCCTTGCACCTTCTTATTGACGATGAAACACAGAAATTGGTTCGGAATTCAATACAAAAGGAACAATGCCGACTTAACTACAAGAACACTGACTCTTCTTACTGACTATGCTTTGAACCATTCCAGTTACACTAGTTATAGATTCCGATGCCTAACTTAAGGATTACTGTATCCCACTGACCTTGTTAGTGACGATGAAACACAGAAATTGCATCGGAATTAAATACAAAAAGCACAATGCCGACTTAAGTACAAGAATACTGACTCATCTTACTGTCTATGATTTTCACCATTCCTGTGATACTAGTTATAGATTCCGATGCTTCACTTCAGGTTTACTGTTTCCTTTGGACCTTCTTATTGACGATGAAACACAGAAATTGCATCGGAATTAAATACAAAAGGCACAATGCCGACTTAAGTACAAGAAGACCGAATCTTCTTACTGTCTATAATTTGAACCATTCCAGTGACACTAGTTATAGATTCCGATGCTTCACTTCAGGATTACTGTATCCCTCTGACCTTCTTAGTGACGATGAAACACAGAAATTCCATCGGAATTAAATACAAAAAGCACAATGCCGACTTATGTACAAAAATACTGACTCATCTTATTGTCTATGAATTGCACCATTCCTGTGACACTAGTTATAGATTGCGATGCTTCACGTCAGGATTGATGCATCCCTTGGACTTTGTTATTTACGATGAATCACAGAAATTGCATCGGAGATAAATACAAAAGGCACAATGCCGACTTAAGTACAAGAAGACTGACTCTTCTTACTGTCTATAATTTGAACCATTCCAGTGACACTAGTTATAGATTCCGATGCTTCACTTCATGTTTACTGTATCCCTCGGACCCTCTTATTGACGATGAAACACAGAAATTGCATCGGAATTAAATACAAAAGGCACAATGCCGACTTAAGTACAAGAAGACTGACTCTTCCTACTGTCTATGTTTTGAACCATTACTGTGACACTAGTTATAGATTCCGCTGCTTCACTCCAGGTTTACTGTATCCCTTGGACCTTCTTATTAACGGTGAAACACAGAAATTGCATCGGAATTAAATACGAAAGGCACATTGCCAACATAAGTACAAGAAGACTGACTCTTCTTCCTGACTATATTTTCAACCATTCCTGTGACACTAGTTGTAGATTCCGATGCTTCGCTTCAGGTTTACTGTATCCCTTGGACCTTCTTATTGACGATGAAACACAGAAATTGCATCGGAATTAAATACAAAATGCACAATGCCGACTTATGTACAAGAAGACTGACTCTTCCTACTGTCTATGTTTTGACCCATTTCTGTGACACTAGTTATAGAGTCCGATGCTTCACTTCAGGTTTACTGTATCCCTTGGGCCTTCTTTTTGACGGTGAAACACAGAAATTGCATTGGAATTAAATACGAAAGGCACAATGCCAACTTAAGTACAAAAAGACTGACTCTTCTTACTGACTATGTTTTGAACCATTCCAGTGACACTAGTTATAGATTCCGATGCTTCACTTCAGGTTTACTGTATCCCTTAAACCTTCTTATTGACGATGAAACGCAGAAATTGCATCGGAATTAAATATAAAAGACACAATGCCGACTTAAGTACAAGAAGACTGACTCTTCTTACCGTCTATGTTTTGAACCGTCCCTGTGACCCTAGTTATAGATTCCGATGTTTCACTCCAGGTTGACTGTATCCCTTGGACCTTCTTATTAACGATGAAACACAGAAATTGCATCGGAATTAAATACAAAATGCACAATGCCGACTTAAGTACAAGAAGACTGACTCTACTTACTGACTATGCTTTGAACCATTCCTATGACACTAGTTATAGATTCCGTTGCTTCACTTCAGGTTTACTGTATCCCTCTGACCTTCTTATTGACGATGAAACACAGAAATTGCATCGGAATTAAATACAAAAGGCACAATGCCGAATTAAGTACAAGAAGACTGACTCTTCTTACTGTCTATGATTTTAACCATTCCTGTGACACTAGTTATAGACTCCGATGCTTCAGTCCAGGTTTACTGTATCCCTTCGACCTTCTTATTGACGATGAAACACAGAAATTGCATCGGAATTAAATACAAAAGGCACAATGCCGACTTAAGTACAAGAAGTCTGACTCTTCTTACTGTCTATGTTTTCAACCATCCCTGTGACACTAGTTATAGTTTCCGATGCTTCACTCCTGGTTTACTGTATCCCTTGGTCCTTCTCATTGACGTAGAAACACTGAAATTGCATCGGAATGAAATACAAAAGGCACATTGCCGTCTTAAGTACAAGAAGACTGACTCTTATTAATGACTATGTTTTGGACCATTCCTGTGACACTAGTTATAAATTCCGATGCTTCACTTCGGGTTTACTGTATCCCTTGGACCATCTTATTGACGATGAAACACAGAAATTGCATCGGATATGAATAGAAAAGGCACAATGTCGACTTAAGTACAAGAAGACTGACGCTTCTCACTGACTATGCTTTGAACCATTCCTGTGACACTAGTTATAGATTCCGATGCTTCACTTCAGGTTTACTGTACACCTTGGACCTTCTTATTGACTATGAAACACAGAAATCGCATCGGAATTAAATACAAAAGGCACAATGCCGACTTAAGTACAAGAAGACAGACTCTTCCTACTGTCTATATTTTGAACCATTCCTGTGACACTAGTTATAGATTCCGATGCTTCAATTTAGGTTTACTGTATCCCTCTGACCTTATTGCTGATGAAACACAGAAATTGCATCGGAATTAAATACAAAAGGCACAATGCACACTTAAGTACAAGAAGACTGACTCTTCCTACTGTCTATGTTTTGAACCATTACTGTGACACTAGTTATAGATTCCGATGCTTCACTCCAGGTTTACTGTATCCCTTGGACCTTCTTATTAACGGTGAAACACAGAAATTGCATCGGAATTAAATACGAAAGGCACATTGCCAACTTAAGTATAAGAAGACTGACTCTTCTTCCCGACTATGTTTTCAACCATTCCTGTGACACTAGTTATAGATTCCGATGTTTCACTCCAGGTTGACTGTATCCCTTGGACCTTCTTATTGACGATGAAACACAGAAATTGCATCGGAATTAAATACAAAAGGCACAATGCCGACTTATGTACAAGAAGTCAAACTCTTCTTACTGTCTATGTTTTGAACCATCCCTGTGACACTAGTTATAGTTTCCGATGCTTCACTCCTGGTTTACTGTATCCCTTGGTCCTTCTTATTGACGAAGAAACACTGAAATTGCATCGGAATGAAATACAAAAGGCACAATGCCGACTTAAGTACAAGAAGACTGACTCTTATTAATGACTATGTTTTGGACCATTCCTGTGACACTAGTTATAAATTCCGATGCTTCACTTCGGGTTTACTGTATCCCTTGGACCGTCTTATTGACGATGAAACACAGAAATTGCATCGGATATAAATACAAAAAGCACAATGTCGACTTAAGTACAAGAAGACTGACGCTTCTCACTGACTATGCTTTGAACCATTCCTGTGACACTAGTTATAGATTCCGATGCTTCGATTTAGGTTTACTGTATCCCTCTGACCTTATTGCCGAAGAAACACAGAAATTGCATCGGAATTAAATACAAAAGGCACAATGCCGACTTAAGGACAAGAAGACTGACCCTTCTTACTATCTATGTTTTAAACCAGTCCTGTGACACTAGTTACAGATCCCGATGCTTCACTTCAGGTTTACTGTACCCCTTGGGCCTTCTTATTGACGGTGAAACACAGAAATTGCATCGGAATTAAATACGAAAGGCACAATGCCAACTTAAGTACAAGAAGACTGACTCTTCTTACTGACTATGTTTTGATCCATTCCTGTGACACTAGTTATAGATTCCGTTGCTTCACTCAGGTTTACTGTATCCCTCTGACCTTCTTATTGACGATGAAACACAGAAATTGCATCGGAATTAAATACAAAAGGCACAATGCCGAATTAAGTACAAGAAGACTGACTCTTATTAATGACTATGTTTTGGACCATTCCTGTGACACTAGTTATAAATTCCGATGCTTCACTTCGGGTTTACTGTATCCCTTGGACCGTCTTATTGACGATGAAACACAGAAATTGCATCGGATATAAATAGAAAAAGCACAATGTCGACTTAAGTACAAGAAGACTGACGCTTCTCACTGACTATGCTTTGAACCATTCCTGTGACACTAGTTATAGATTCCGATGCTTCACTTCAGGTTTACTGTATCCCTCTGACCTTCTTATTGACGATGAAACACAGAAATTGCATCGGAATTAAATACAAAAGGCACAATGCCGAATTAAGTACAAGAAGACTGACTCTTCTTACTGTCTATGCTTTTAACCATTCCTGTGACACTAGTTATAGACTCCGATGCTTCAGTCCAGGTTTACTGTATCCCTTCGACCTTCTTATTGACGATGAAACACAGAAATTGCATCGGAATTAAATACGAAAGGCACAATGCCAACTTAAGTACAAGAAGACTGACTCTTCTTACTGACTATGTTTTGAACCATTCCAGTGACACTAGTTATAAATTCCGATGCTTCACTTCAGGTTTACTGTATCCCTTAAACCTTCTTATTGACGATGAAACGCAGAAATTGCATCGGAATTAAATACAAAAGACACAATGCCGACTTAAGTACAAGAAGACTGACTCTTCTTACCGTCTATGTTTTGACCCGTCCCTGTGACTCTAGTTATAGATTCCGATGTTTCACTCCAGGTTGACTGTATCCCTTGGACCTTCTTATTGACGATGAAACACAGAAATTGCATCGGAATTAAATACAAAATGCACAATGCCGACTTAAGTACAAGAAGACTGACTCTTCTTACTGACTATGTTTTGATCCATTCCTGTGACACTAGTTATAGATTCCGTTGCTTCACTCAGGTTTACTGTATCCCTCTGACCTTCTTATTGACGATGAAACACAGAAATTGCATCGGAATTAAATACAAAAGGCACAATGCCGAATTAAGTACAAGAAGACTGACTCTTCTTACTGTCTATGCTTTTAACCATTCCTGTGACACTAGTTATAGACTCCGATGCTTCAGTCCAGGTTTACTGTATCCCTTCGACCTTCTTATTGACGATGAAACACAGAAATTGCATCGGAATTAAATACAAAAGGCACAATGCCGACTTAAGTACAAGAAGTCTGACTCTTCTTACTGTCTATGTTTTGAACCATCCCTGTGACACTAGTTATAGTTTCCGATGCTTCACTCCTGGTTTACTGTATCCCTTGGTCCTTCCTATTGACGAAGAAACACTGAAATTGCATCGGAATGAAATACAAAAGGCACAATGCCGACTTAAGTACATGAAGACTGACTCTTATTAATGACTATGTTTTGGACCATTCCTGTGACACAAGTTATAAATTCCGATGCTTCACTTCGGGTTTACTGTATCCCTTGGACCATGTTATTGACGATTAAACACAGAAATTGCATGGGATATAAATAGAAAAGGCACAATGTCGACTTAAGTACAAGAAGAGTGGCGCTTCTCACTGACTATGCTTTGAACCATTCCTGTGACACTAGTTATAGATTCCGATGCTTCACTTCAGGTTTACTGTGCACCTTGGACCTTCTTATTGACTATGAAACACAGATATCGCATCGGAATTAAATACAAAAGGCACAATGCCGACTTAAGTACAAGAAGACTGACTCTTCCTACTGTCTATATTTTGAACCATTCCTGTGACACTAGTTATAGATTCCGATGCTTCAATTTAGGTTTACTGTATCCCTCTGACCTTATTGCCGATGAAACACAGAAATTGCATCGGAATTAAATACAAAAGGCACAATGCCGACTTAAGTACAAGAAGACTGACTCTTCCTACTGTCTATATTTTGAACCATTCCTGTGACAGTAGTTATAGATTCCGATGCTTCAAATTAGGTTTACTGTATCCCTCTGACCTTATTGCCGATGAAACACAGAAATTGCATCGGAATTAAATACAAAAGGCACAATGCCGACTTAAGTACAAGAAGACTGACTCTTCCTACTGTCTATGTTTTGAACCATTCCTAAGACACTTGTTATAGATTCCGTTGCTTTACTTCAGGTTTACTGTATCCCTCTGACCTTCTTATTGACGATGAAACACAGAAATTGCATCGGAATTAAATACAAAAGGCACAATGCCGAATTAAGTACAAGAAGACTGACTCTTCTTACTGTCTATGCTTTTAACCATTCTTGTGACACTAGTTATGGACTCCGATGCTTCGCTCCAGATTTACTGTATCCCTTCGACCTTCTTATTGACGATGAAACACAGAAATTGCATCGGAATTAAATACAAAAGGCACAATGCCGACTTAAGTACATGAAGACTGACTCTTCTTACTGTCTATGCATTGAACCATCCCTGTGACACTAGTTATAGATTCCGATGCTTCACTGCAGGTTTACTGTGTCCCTTAGACCTTCTTATTGACGATGAAACACCGAAATTACATAGGAATTAAATACAATAGGCACAATGCCGACTTAAGTACAAGAAGACTGCCACTTCTTACTGTCTATAGTTTGAACCATTCCAGTGCCACTAGTTATAGATTCCGATGCTTGACTTCATGTTACCTGTATCCCTTGGACCTTCTTATTGACGATGAAACACAGAAATTGCATCGGAATTAAATACAAAATGCACAATGCCGACTTATGTACAAGAAGACTGACTCTTCCTACTGTCTATGTTTTGACCCATTTCTGTGACACTAGTTATAGAGTCCGATGCTTCACTTCAGGTTTACTGTATCCCTTGGACCTTCTTATTGACGGTGAAACACAGAAATTGCATTGGAATTAAATACGAAAGGCACAATGCCAACTTAAGTACAAGAAGACTGACTCTTCTTACTGACTGTGTTTTGAACCATTCCAGTGACACTAGTTATAGATTCCGATGTTTCACTCCAGGTTGACTGTATCCCTTGGACCTTCTTATTGACGAAGAAACACTGAAATTGCATCGGAATGAAATACAAAAGGCACAATGCCGACTTAAGTACAAGAAGACTGACTCGTATTAATGACTATGTTTTGGACCATTCCTGTGACACTAGTTATAAATTCCGATGCTTCACTTCGGGTTTACTGTATTCCTTGGACCATCTTATTGACAATGAAACACAGAAATTGCATCGGATATAAATAGAAAAGCCACAATGTCGACTTAAGTACAAGAAGACTGACGCTTCTCACTGACTATGCTTTGAACCATTCCTGTGACACTAGTTATAGATTCCGATGCTTCACTTCAGGTTTACTGTACACCTAGGACCTTCTTATTGACTATGAAACACAGAAGTCGCATCGGAATTAAATACAAAAGGCACAATGCCGACTTAAGTACAAGAAGACTGACTCTTCCTACTGTCTATATTTTGAACCATTCCTGTGACACTAGTTATAGATTCCGATGCTTCAATTTAGGTTTACTGTATCCCTCTGACCTTATTGCCGATGAAACACAGATATTGCATCGAAATTAAATACAAAAGGCACAATGCCGACTTAAGGACAAGAAGACTGACCCTTCTTACTATGTATGTTTTGAACCAGTCCTGTGACACTAGTTACAGATTCCGATGTTTCACTACAGGTTTACTGTTTCCCTTGGACCTTCTTAATGACGATGAAACACAGATATTGCATCGGAATTAAATACAAAAGGCACAATGCCGACTTATGTACAAGAAGACTAACTCTTCCTACTGTCTATGTTTTGAACCATTTCTGTGACACTAGTTATAGAGTCCGTTGCTTCACTTCAGGTTTACTGTACCCCTTGGGCCTTCTTATTGACGGTGAAACACAGAAATTGCATCGGAATTAAATACGAAAGGCACAATGCCAACTTAAGTACAAGAAGACTGACTCTTCTTACTGACTATGTTATGAACCATTCCAGTGACACTAGTTATAGATTCCGATGCTTCACTTCAGGTTTACTGTATCCCTTAAACCTTCTTATTGACGATGAAACGCAGAAATTGCATCGGAATTAAATACAAAAGACACAATGCCGACTTAAGTCCAAGAAGACTACCTCTTCTTACCGTCTATGTATTGACCCGTCCCTGTGACCCTAGTTATAGATTCCGATGTTTCACTCCAGGTTGACTGTATCCCTTGGACCTTCTTATTGACGATGAAACACAGAAATTGCATCGGAATTAAATACAAAATGCACAATGCCGACTTAAGTACAAGAAGACTGACTCTTCTTACTGACTATGTTTTGAACCATTCCTGTGACACTAGTTATAGATTCCGTTGCTTCACTTCAGGTTTACTGCATCCCTCTGACCTTCTTATTGACGATGAAACACAGAAATTGCATCGGAATTAAATACAAAAGGCACAATGCCGAATTAAGTACAAGAAGACTGACTCTTCTTACTGTCTATGCTTTTAACCATTCCTGTGACACTAGTTATAGACTCCGATGCTTCAGTCCAGGTTTACTGTATCCCTTCGACCTTCTTTTTGACGATGAAACACAGAAATTGCATCGGAATTAAATACAAAAGGCACAATGCCGACTTAAGTACAAGAAGTCTGTCTCTTCGTACTGTCTATGTTTTGAACCATCCCTGTGACACTAGTTATAGTTTCCGACGCTTCACTCCTGGTTTACTGTATCCCTTGGTCCTTCCTATTGACGAAGAAACACTGAAATTGCATCGGAATGAAATACAAAAGGCACAATGCCGACTTAAGTACAAGAAGACTGACTCTTATTAATGACTATGTTTTGGACCATTCCTGTGACACTAGTTATAAATTCCGATGCTTCACTTCGGGTTTACTGTATCCCTTGGACCATCTTATTGACGATGAAACACAGAAATTGCATCGGATATAAATAGAAAAGGCACAATGTCGACTTAAGTACAAGAAGTCTGACGCTTCTCACTGACTATGCTTTGAACCATTCCTGTGACACTAGTTATAGATTCCGATGCTTCACTTCAGGTTTACTGTACACATTGGACCTTCTTATTGACTATGAAACACAGAAATCGCATCGGAATTAAATAGAAAACACACAATGCCGACTTAAGTACAAGAAGACTGACTCTTCCTACTGTCTATTTTTTGAACCATTCCTGTGACACTAGTTATAGATTCCGATGCTTCAATTTAGGTTTACTGTATCCCTCTGACCTTATTGCCGATGAAACACAGAAATTGCATCGGAATTAAATACAAAAGGCACAATGCCGACTTAAGGACAAGAAGACTGACCCTTCTTACTATCTATGTTTTGAACCAGTCCTGTGACACTAGTTACAGATTCCGATGCTTCACTTCAGGTATACTGTTTCCCTTGGACCTTCTTAATGACGATGAAACACAGAAATTGCATCGGAATTAAATACAAAAGGCACAATGCCGACTTATGTACAAGAAGACTAACTCTTCCTACTGTCTATGTTTTGAACCATTTCTGTGACACTAGTTATAGAGTCCGTTGCTTCACTTCATGTTTACTGTATCCCTTGGGCCTTCTTATTGACGGTGAAACACAGAAATTGCATCGGAATTAAATACGAAGGGCACAATGCCAACTTAAGTTCAACAAGACTGACTCTTCTTACTGACTATGTATTGAACCGTTCCTGTGACACTAGTTATAGATTCCGATGCTTCACTTCAGGTTTACTGTATCCTTCTGACCTTCTTATTGACGATGAAACACAGAAATTGCATCGGAATTAAATAGAAAAGGCAGTATGCCAACTTAAGTACAAGAAGACTGACTCTTCTTACTGTCTATGCTTTGAACCATTGCTGTGACCCTAGTTATAGATTCCGATGCTTCACTTCAGGTTTACTGCATCCCTTGCACCTTCTTATTGACGATGAAACACAGAAATTGGTTCGGAATTCAATACAAAAGGCACAATGCCGACTTAACTACGAGAACACTGACTCTTCTTACTGACTATGCTTTGAACCATTCCTGTCACACTAGTTATAGATTCCGATGCCTAACTTCAGGATTACTGTATCCCACTGACCTTGTTAGTGACGATGAAACACAGAAATTGCATCGGAACTAAATACAAAAAGCACAATGCCGACTTAAGTACAAGAATTCTGACTCATCTTACTGTCTATGATTTGCACCATTCCTGTGGCACTTGTTATAGATTCCGATGCTTCACTTCAGGTTTACTGTTTCTCTTGGACCTTCTTATTGACGATGAAACACAGAAATTGCATCGGAATTAAATACAAAAGGCACAATGCAGACTTATGTACAAGAAGACTGACTCTTCCTTCTGACTATGTTTTGAACCATTTCTGTGACACTAGTTCTAGAGTCCGATGCTTCACTTCGGGTTTACTGTTTCCCTTGGACCTTGTTATTTACGATGAATCACAGAAATTGCATGGGAATTAAATACAAAAGGCACAATGCCGACTTAAGTACAAGAAGACCGACTCTTCTTACTGTCTATAATTTGAACCATTCCAGTGACACTAGTTATAGATTCCGATGCTTCACTTCAGGATTACTGTATCCCTCTGACCTTCTTAGTGACGATGAAACACAGATATTGCATCGGAATTAAATACAAAAGGCACAATGCCGACTTAAGTACAAGAATACTGACTCATCTTATTGTCTATGAATTGCACAAATCCCGTGACACTAGTTATAGATTCCGATGCTTCACGTCAGGTTTAATGTATCCCTTGGACTGTGTTATTTACGATGAATCACAGAAATTGCATTGGAGATAAATACAAAAGGCACAATGCCGACTTAAGTACAAGAAGACTGACTCTTCTTACTGTCTATAATTTGAACCATTCCAGTGACACTAGTTATAGATTCCGATGCTTCACTTCATGTTTAATGTATTCCTCGGACCTTCTTATTGACGATGAAACACAGAAATTGCATCGGAATTAAATACAAAAGGCACAATGCCGACTTAAGTACCAGAAGACTGACTCTTCCTACTGTCTATGCTTTGAACCACTACTGTGACACTAGTTATAGATTCCGATGCTTCACTCCAGGTTTACTGTATCCCTTGGACCTTCTTATTGACGGTGAAACACAGAAATTGCATCGGAATTAAATACGAAAGGCACATTGCCAACTTAAGTACAAGAAGACTGACTCTTCTTCCTGACTATGCTTTCAACCATTCCTGTGACACTAGTTGTAGATTCCGATGCTTCACTTCAGGTTAACTGTATCCCCCTGACCGTCTTATTGACGATGAAACACAGAAATTGCATCCGAATTAAATAGAAAAGGCACAATGCCGACTTAAGTACTAGAAGACTAACTCTTCCTACTGTCTATGTTTTGAACCACTCCTAAGACACTTGTTATAGATTCCGTTGCTTCACTTCATTTTTACTGTATCCCTCTGACCTTCTTATTGACGATGAAACACAGAAATTGCATCGGAATTAAATACAAAAGGCACAATGCCGAATTAAGTACAAGAAGACTGACTCTTCTTACTGTCTATGCTTTTAACCATTCCTGTGACACTAGTTATATACTCCGATGCTTCGCTCCAGATTTACTGTATCCCTTTGACCTTCTTATTGACGATGAAACACAGAAATTGCATCGGAATTAAATACAAAAGGCACAATGCCGACTTAAGTACATGAAGACTGACTCTTCTTACTGTCTATGCTTAGAACCATCCCTGTGACACTAGTTATAGATTCCGATGCTTCACTGCAGTTTTACTGTGTCCCTTAGACCTTCTTATTGACGATGAAACACAGAAATTGCATCGGAATTAAATACAATAGGCACAATGCCGACTTAAGTACAAGAAGACTGACTCTTCTTACTGTCTATAGTTTGAACCATTCCAGTGCCACTAGTTATAGATTCCGATGCTTCACTTCATGTTTACTGTATCCCCTGGACCTTCTTATTGACGATGAAACACAGAAATTGCACCGGAATTAAATACAAAATGCAGAATGCCGACTTATGTACAAGAAGACTGACTCTTCCTACTGTCTACGTTTTGACCCATTTCTGTGACACTAGTTATAGAGTCGGATGCTTCACTTCAGGTTTACTGTATCCCTTGGACCTTCTTATTGACGGTGAAACACAGAAATTGCATTGGAATTAAATACGAGAGGCACAATGCCAACTTAAGTACAAGAAGACTGACTCTTCTTACTGACTATGTTTTGAACCATTCCAGTGACACTAGTTATAGATTCCGATGCTTCACTTCGGGTTTACTGTATCCCTTAAACCTTCTTATTGACGATGAAACGCAGAAATTGCATCGGAATTAAATACAATAGACACAATGCCGACTTAAGTACAAGAAGACTGACTTTTCCAACTGTCTATGTTTTGAACCATTCCTGTGAAGCTAGTTATAGATTCCGATGCTTCACTTCAGGTTTACTGTATCCCTCTGACCGTCTTAGTGACGATGAAACACAGAAATTGCATCCGAATTAATACAAAAGGCACAATGCCGACTTAAGTACAAGAAGACTGACTCTTCTTACCGTCTATGTTTTGAACCGTCCCTGTGACCCTAGTTATAGATTCCGATGTTTCACTCCAGGTTGACTGTATCCCTTGGACCTTCTTATTGACGATGAAACACAGAAATTGCATCGGAATTAAATACAAAATGCACAATGCCGACTTAAGTACAAGAAGACTGACTCTTCTTACTGACTATGTTTTGAACCATTCCTGTGACACTAGTTATAGATTCCGTTGCTTCACTTCAGGTATACTGTATCCCTCTGACCTTCTTATTGACGATGAAACACAGAAATTGCACCGGAATTAAATACAAAAGGCACAATGCCGAATTAAGTACAAGAAGACTGACTCTACTTACTTTCTATGCTTTTAACCATTCCTGTGACACTAGTTATAGACTCCGATGCTTCAGTCCAGGTTTACTGTATCCCTTCGACCTTCTTATTGACGATGCAACACAGAAATTGCATCGGAATTAAATACAAAAGGCACAATGCCGACTTAAGTACATGAAGACTGACTCTTCTTACTGTCTATGCTTTGAACCATCCCTGTGACACTAGTTATGGATTCCGATGCTTCACTGCAGATTTACTGTGTCCCTTAGACCTTCTTATTGACGATGAAACACAGAAATTACATCGGAATAAAATACAATAGGCACAATGCCGACTTAAGAACAAGAAGACTGACTCTTCTTTCTGTCTATAGTTTGAACCATTCCAGTGACACTAGTTATAGATTCCGATGCTTCACTTCATGTTTACTGTATCCCTTGGACCTTCTTATTGACGACGAAACACAGAAATTGCATCGGAATTAAATACAAAAGGCACAATGCCGACTTAAGTACAAGAAGACTGACTCTTCCTACTGTCTATGTAGTGACCCATTTCTGTGACACTAGTTACAGAGTTCGATGCTTCACTGCAGGTTTACTGTGTCCCTTAGACCTTCTTATTGACGATGAAACACAGAAATTACATCGGAATTAAATACAAAAGGCACAATGCCGACTTAAGTAAAAGAAGACCGACTCTTCTTACTGTCTATAATTTGAACCATTCCAGTGACACTAGTTATAGATTCCGATGCTTCACTTCAGGATTACTGTATCCCTCTGACCTTCTTAGTGACGATGAAACACAGAAATTGCATCGGAATTAAATACAAAAAGCACAATGCCGACTTATGTACAAGAATACTGACTCATCTTATTGTCTATGAATTGCACCATTCCTGTGACACTAGTTATAGATTCCGATGCTTCACGTCAGGTTTAATGTATCCCTTGGACCTTGTTATTTACGATGAATCACAGAAATTGCATCGGAGATAAATACAAAAGGCACAATGCCGACTTAAGTACAAGAAGACTGACTCTTCTTACTGTCTATAATTTGAACCATTCCAGTGACACTAGTTATAGATTCCGATCTTTCACTTCATGTTTACTGTATCCCTCGGACCTTCTTATTGACGACGAAACACAGAAATTGCATCGGAATTAAATACAAAAGGCACACTGCCGACTTAAGTACAAGAAGACTGACTCTTCTTCCTGACTATGTTTTCAACCATTCCTGTGACACTAGTTGTAGATTCAGATGTTTCCCTTCAGGTTTACTGTATCCCTTGGATCTTCTTATTGACGATAATACACAGAACTAGCATCGGAATTAAATACAAAAGACACAATGCCGACTTAAGTACAAGAAGACTGACTCTTCCAACTGTCTATGTTTTGAACCATTCCTGAGAAATTAGTTATAGATTCCGATGCTGCACTTCAGGCTTACTGTATCCCCCTGACCGTCTTATTGACGATGAAACACAGAAATTGCATCCGAATTAAATAGAAAAGGCACAATGCCGACTTAAGTACTAGAAGACTGACTCTTCCTACTGTCTATGTTTTGACCCATTTCTGTGACACTAGTTATAGAGTCCGATGCTTCACTTCAGGTTTACTGTATCCCTTGGACCTTCTTATTGACGGTGAAACACAGAAATTGCATTGGAATTAAATACGAAAGGCACAATGCCAACTTAAGTACAAGAAGACTGACTCTTCTTACTGACTATGCTTTGAACCATCCCTGTGACACTAGTTATAGAGTCCGATGCTTTACTTCAGGTTTACTGTATCCCTTAAACCGTCCTATTGAGGATGAAACACAGAAATTACATCGGAATAAAAACAATAGGCACAATGCCGACTTAAGTACAAGAAGACTGACTCTTCTTACTGTCTATAGTTTGAACCATTCCAGTGCCACTAGTTATAGATTCCGATACTTGACTTCATGTTTACTGTATCCCTTGGACCTTCTTATTGACGATGAAACACAAAAATTGCATCGGAATTAAATACAAAATGCACAATGCCGACTTATGTACAAGAAGACTGACTCTTCCTACTGTCTATGTTTTGACCCATTTCTGTGACACTAGTTATAGAGTCCGATGCTTCACTTCAGGTTTACTGTATCCCTTGGACCTTCTTATTGACGGTGAAACACAGAAATTGCATTGGAATTAAATACGAAAGGCACAATGCCAACTTAAGTACAAGAAGACTGACTCTTCTTACTGACTATGTTTTGAACCATTCCAGTGACACTAGTTATAGATTACGATGCTTCACTTCAGGTTTACTGTATCCCTTAAACCGTCCTATTGAGGATGAAACGCAGAAATTGCATCGGAATTAAATACAATAGACACAATGCCGACATAAGTACAAGAAGACTGACTGTTCTTACCGTCTATGTTTTGAACCGTCCCTGTGACCCTAGTTATTGATTCCGATGTTTCACTCCAGGTTGACTGTATCCCTTGGACCTTCTTATTGACGATGAAACACAGAAATTGCATCGCAATTAAATAGAAAAGGCACAATGCCAACTTAAGTACAAGAAGACTGACTCTTCTTACTGACTATGTTTTGAACCATTCCTGTGACGCTAGTTATAGATTCCGTTGCTTCACTTCAGGTTTACTGTATCCCTCTGACCTTCTTATTGACGATGAAACACAGAAATTGCATCGGAATTAAATACAAAAGGCACAATGCCGAATTAAGTAGAAGAAGACTGACTCTTCTTACTGTCTATGATTTTAACCATTCCTGTGACACTAGTTATAGACTCCGATGCTTCAGTCCAGGTTTACTGTATCCCTTCGACCTTCTTATTGACGATGAAACACAGAAATTGCATCGGAATTAAATACAAAAGGCACAATGCCGACTTAAGTACAAGATGTCTGACTCTTCTTACTGTCTATGTTTTGAACCATCCCTGTGACACTAGTTATAGTTTCCGATGGTTCACTCCTCTTTTACTGTATCCCTTGGTCCTTCTTATTAACGAAGAAACACTGAAATTGCATCGGAATGAAATACAAAAGGCACAATGCCGACTTAAGTACAAGAAGACTGACTCTTATTAATGACTATGTTTTGGACCATTCCTGTGACACTAGTTATAAATTCCGATGCTTTACTTCGGGTTTACAGTATCCCTTGGACCATCTTATTGACGATGAAACACAGAAATTGCATCGGATATAAATAGAAAAGGCACAATGTCGACTTAAGTACAAGAAGACTGACGCTTCTCACTGACTATGCTTTGAACCATTCCTGTGACACTAGTTATAGATTCCGATGCTTCACTTCAGGTTTACTGTACACCTTGGACCTTCTTATTGACAATGAAACACAGAAATCGCATCGGAATTAAATACAAAAGGCACAATGCCGACTTAAGTACAAGAAGACTGACTCCTCCTACTGTCTATATTTTGAACCATTCCTGTGACACTAGTTATAGATTCCGATGCTTCAATTTAATTTTACTGTATCCCTCTGACCTTATTGCCGATGAAACACAGAAATTGCATCGGAATTAAATACAAAAGGCACAATGCCGACTTAAGGACAAGAAGACTGACCCTTCTAACTATCTATGTTTTGAACCAGTCCTGTGACACTAGTTACAGATTCCGATGTTTCACTTCAGGTTTCCTGTTTCCCTTGGACCTTCTTAATGACGATGAAACACAGAAATTGCATCGGAATTAAATACAAAAGGCACAATGCCGACTTATGTACAAGAAGACTAACTCTTCCTACTGTCTATGTTTTGAACCATTTCTGTGACACTAGTTATAGAGTCCGTTGCTTCACTTCAGGTTTACTGTACCCCTTGGGCCTTCTTATTGACGGTAAAACACAGAAATTGCATCGGAATTAAATACGAAAGGCACAATGCCAACTTAAGTACAAGAAGACTGACTCTTCTTACTGACTATGTTTTGAACCATTCCAGTGACACTAGTTATAGATTCCGATGCATCACTTCAGGTTTACTGTATCCCTTAAACCTTCTTATTTACGATGAAACGCAGAAATTGCATCGGAATTAAATACAAAAGACACAATGCCGACTTAAGTACAAGTAGACTGACTCTTCTTACCGTCTATGTTTTGACCCGCCCCTGTGACCCTAGTTATAGATTCCGATGTTTCACTCCAGGTTTACTGTACCCCTGGGGCCTTCTTATTGACGGTGAAACACAGAAATTGCATCGGAATTAAATACGAAAGGCACAATACCAACTTAAGTTCAACAAGACTCACTCTTCTTACTGACTATGTATTGAACCGTTCCTGTGACACTAGTTATAGATTCCGATGCTTCACTTCAGGTTTGCTGTATCCTTCTGACCTTCTTATTGACGATGAAACACAGAAATTGCATCGGAATTAAATAGAAAAGGCAGTATGCCAACTTAAGTACAAGAAGACTGACTCTTCTTACTGTCTATGCTTTGAACCATTCCTGTGACACTAGTTATAGATTCCGATGCTTCACTTCAGGTTTACTGCATCCCTTGCACCTTCTTATTGACGATGAAACACAGAAATTGGTTCGGAATTCAATACAAAAGCACAATGCCGACTTAACTACAAGAACACTGACTCTTCTTACTGACTATGCTTTGAACCATTCCAGTGACACTAGTTATAGATTCCGATGCCTAACTTCAGGATAACTGTATCCCACTGACCTTGTTAGTGACGATGAAACACAGAAAATGCATCGGAACTAAATACAAAAAGCACAATGCCGACTTAAGTACAAGAATACTGACTCATCTTACTGTCTATGATTTGCACCATTCCTGTGACACATGTTATAGATTCCGATGCTTCACTTCAGGGTTACTGTTTCTCTTGGACCTTCTTATTGACGATGAAACACAGAAATTGCATCGGAATTAAATACAAAATGCACAATGCCGACTTAAGTTCAAGATTACTGACTCATCTTATTGTCTATGAATTGCACAATTCCTGTGACACTAGTTATAGATTCCGATGCTTCACGTCAGGTTTAATGTATCCCTTGGACCGTGTTATTTACGATGAATCACAGAAATTGCATTGGAGATAAATACAAAAGGCACAATGCCGACTTAAGTACAAGAAGACTGACTCTTCTTACTGTCTATAATTTGAACCATTCCAGTGACACTAGTTATAGATTCCGATGCTTCACTTCATGTTTACTGTATCCCTCGGACCTTCTTATTGACGATGAAACACAGAAATTGCATCGGAATTAAATACAAAAGGCACAATGCCGAATTAAGTACAAGAAGACTGACTCTTCCTACTGTCTATGTTTTGAACCATTACTGTGACACTAGTTATAGATTCCGATGCTTCACTCCAGGTTTACTGTATCCCTTGGACCTTCTTATTGACGGTGAAACACAGAAATTGCATCGGAATTAAATACGAAAGGCACATTGCCAACTTAAGTACAAGAAGACTGACTCTTCTTCCTGACTATGTTTTCAACCATTCCTGTGACACTAGTTGTAGATTCCGATGCTTCACTTCAGGTTTACTGTATCCCTTGGACCTTCTTATTGACGATGAAACACAGAAATAGCATCGGAATTAAATACAAAAGACACAATGCCGACTTAAGTACAAGAAGACTGACTCTTCCAACTGTCTATGTTTTGAACCATTCCTGAGACACTAGTTATAGATTCCGATGCTTCACTTCAGGCTTACTGTATCCCCCTGACCGTCTTATTGACGATGAAACACAGAAATTGCATCGGAATTAAATACAAAAGGCACAATGCCGAATTAAGTACAAGAAGACTGATTCTTCTAAATGTCTATGCTTTTAATCATTCCTGTGACACTAGTTATAGACTCCGATGCTTCGCTCCAGATTTACTGTATCCCTTCGACCTTCTTATTGACGATGAAACACAGAAATTGCATCGGAATTAAATACAAAAGGCACAATGCCGACTTAAGTACATGAAGACTGACTCTTCTTACTGTCTATGCTTTGAACCACCCCTGTGACACTAGTTATAGATTCCGATGCTTCACTGCAGGTTTACTGTGTCCCTTAGACCTTCTTATTGACGATGAAACACAGAAATTACATCGGAATTAAATACAATAGGCACAATGCCGACTTAAGTACAAGAAGACTGACTCTTCTTACTGTCTATAGTTTGAAACATTCCAGTGCCACTAGTTATAGATTCCGATGCTTCACTTCATGTTTACTGTATCCCTTGGACCTTCTTATTGACGATGAAACACAGAAATTGCACCGGAATTAAATACAAAATGCACAATGCCGACTTATGTACAAGAAGACTGACTCTTCCTACTGTCTATGTTTTGACCCATTTCTGTGCCACTAGTTATAGAGTCCGATGCTTCACTTCAGGTTTACTGTATCCCTTGGACCTTCTTATTGACGGTGAAACACAGAAATTGCATTGGAATTAAATACGAAAGGCACAATGCCAACTTAAGTACAAGAAGACCGACTCTTCTTACTGACTATGTTTTGAACTATTCCAGTGACACTAGTTATAGATTCCGATGCTTCACTTCAGGTTTACTGTATCCCTTAAACCTTCTTATTGACGATGAAACGCAGAAATTGCATCGGAATTAAATACAAAAGACACAATGCCGACTTAAGTACAAGAACACTGACTCTTCCAACTGTCTATGTTTTGAACCATTCCTGTGACGCTAGTTATAGATTCCGATGCTTCACTTCAGGTTTACTGTATCCCTCTGACCGTCTTAGTGACGATGAAACACAGAAATTGCATCCGAATTAATACAAAAGGCACAATGCCGACCTAAGTACAAGAAGACTGACTCTTCTTACCGTCTATGCTTTGAACCGTCCCTGTGACCCTAGTTATAGATTCCGATGTTTCACTCCAGGTTGACTGTATCCCTTGGACCTTCTTATTGACGATGAAAACCAGAAATTGCATCGGAATTAAATACAAAATGCACAATGCCGACTTAAGTACAAGAAGACTGACTCTTCTTACTGACTATGTTTTGAACCATTCCTAAGACACTTGTTATAGATTCCGTTGCTTCACTTCAGGTATACTGTATCCCTCTGACCTTCTTATTGACGATGAAACACAGAAATTGCATCGGAATTAAATACAAAATGCACAATGCCGAATTAAGTACAAGAAGACTGACTCTTCTTACTGTCTATGCTTTTAAACATTCCTGTTACACTAGTTATAGACTCCGATGCTTCAGTCCAGGTTTACTGTATCCCTTCGACCTTCTTATTGACGATGAAACACAGAAATTGCATCGGAATTAAATACAGAAGGCACAATGCCGACTTAAGTACATGAAGACTGAGTCTTCTTACTGTCTATGCTTTGAACCATCCCTGTGACACTCTTTATAGATTCCGATGCTTCACTGCAGGTTTACTGTGTCCCTTAGACCTTCTTATTGACGATGAAACACAGAAATTACATCGGAATTAAATACAATAGGCACAATGCCGACTTAAGTTCAAGAAGACTGACTCTTCTTACTATCTATAGTTTGAACCATTCCAGTGACACTAGTTATAGATTCCGATGCTTCACTTCATGTTTACTGTATCCCTTGGACCTTCTTATTGAGGTTGAAACACAGAAATTGCATCGGAATGAAATACAAAAGGCACAATGCCGACTTAAGTACAAGAAGACTGACTCTTCCTACTGTCTATGTTGTGACCCATTTCTGTGACACTAGTTATAGAGTTCGATGCTTCACTTCAGGTTTACTGTATCCCTTGGACCTCCTTATTGACGGTGAAACACAGAAATTGCATTGGAATTAAATACGAAAGGCACAATGCCAACTTAAGTACAAGAAGACTGACTCTTCTTACTGGCTATGTTTTGAACCATTCCAGTGACACTAGTTATAGATTCCGATGCTTCACTTCAGGTTTACTGTATCCCGTTAACCTTCTTATTGACGATGAAACGCAGAAATTGCATCGGAATTAAATACAAAAGACACAATGCCGACTTAAGTACAAGAAGACTGACTCTTCCAACTGTCTATGTTTTGAACCATTCCTGTGACGCTAGTTATAGATTCCGATGCTTCACTTCAGGTTTAATGTATCCCTCTGACCGTCTTAGTGACGATGAAACAGAGAAATTGCATCCGAATTAAATAGAAAAGGCACAATGACGACTTAAGTACTAGAAGACTGACTCTTCCTACTGTCTGTGTTTTGAACCATTCCTAAGACACTTGTTATAGATTCCGATGCTTCACTTCAGGTTTACTGTATCCCTTGGACCTTCTTATTGACGGTGAAACACAGAAATTGCATCGGAATTAAATACGAAAGGCACAATGCCAACTTAAGTACAAGAAGACTGACTCTTCTTACTGACTATGTTTTGAACCATTCCTGTGACACTATTTATAGATTCCGATGCTTCACTTCAGGTTTACTGTATCCCTCTGACCTTCTTATTGACGATGAAACACAGAAATTGCATCGGAATTAAATAGAAAAGGCACAATGCCGACTTAAGTACAAGAAGACGGACTCTTCTTACTGTCTATGCTTTGAACCATTCCTGTGACACTAGTTATAGATTCCGATGCTTCACTTCAGGTTTACTGTAACCCTTGCACCTTCTTATTGACGATGAAACGCAGAAATTGGTTCGGAATTCAATACAAAAGGCACAATGCCGACTTAAGTACAAGAAGTCTGACTCTTCTTACTGTCTATGTTCGAACCATCCCTGTGACACTAGTTATAGTTTCCGATGCTTCACTCCTGGTTTACTGTAGCCCTTGGTCCTTCTTATTGACGAAGAAACACTGAATTTGCATCGGAATTAAATACAAAAGGCACAATGCCGACTTAAGTACAAGAAGACTGACTCTTATTAATGACTATGTTTTGGACCATTCCTGTGACACTAGTTATAGATTCCGATGCTTCACTTCAGGTTTACTGTACACCTTGGACCTTCTTATTGACTATGAAACACAGAAATCGCATCGGAATTTAATACAAAAGGCACAATGCCGACTTAAGTACAAGAAGACTGACTCTTCCTACTGTCTATATTTTGAACCATTCCTGTGACACTAGTTATAGATTCCGATGCTTCAATTTAGGTTTACTGTATCCCTCTGACCTTATTGCCGATGAAACACAGAAATTGCATCGGAATTAAATACAAAGGGCACAATGCCGACTTAAGGACAAGAAGACTGACCCTTCTTACTATCTATGTTTTGAACCAGTCCTGTGACACTAGTTACAGATTCCGATGCTTGACTTCAGGTTTACTGTTTCCCTTGGACCTTCTTAATGACGATGAAACACAGAAATTGCATCGGAATTAAATACAAAAGGCACAATGCCGACTTATGTACAAGAAGACTAACTCTTCCTACTGTCTATGTTTTGAACCATTTCTGTGACACTAGTTATAGAGTCCGTTGCTTCACTTCAGGTTTACTGTATCCCTTGGGCCTTCTTATTGACGGTGAAACACAGAAATTGCATCGGAATTAAATACGAAAGGCACAATTCCAACTTAAGTTCAACAAGACTCACTCTTCTTACTGACTATGTATTGAACCGTTCCTGTGACACTAGTTATAGATTCCGATGCTTCACTTCAGGTTTACTGTATCCTTCTGACCTTCTTATTGACGATGAAACACAGAAATTGCATCGGAATTAAATAGAAAAGGCAGTATGCCAACTTAAGTACAAGAAGACTGACTCTTCTAACTGTCTATGCTTTGAACCATTCCTGTGACACTAGTTATAGATTCCGATGCTTCACTTCAGGTTTACTGTTTCTCTTGGACCTTCTTATTGACGATGAAACACAGAAATTGCATCGGAATTAAATACAAAAGGCACAATGCCGACTTATGTGCAAGAAGACTGACTCTTCCTTCTGTCTATGTATTGAATCATTTCTGTGACACTAGTTATAGAGTCCGATGCTTCACTTCGGGTTTACTGTATCCCTTGGACCTTGTTATTTACGATGAATCACAGAAATTGCATCGGAATTAAATACAAAATGCACAATGCCGACTTAAGTACAAGAAGACCGACTCTTCTTACTGTCTATAATTTGAACCATTCCAGTGACACTAGTTATAGATTCCGATGCTTCACTTCATGATTACTGTATCCCTCTGACCTTCTTAGTGTCGATGAAACACATAAATTGCATCGGAAATAAATAAAAAAAGCACAATGCCGACTTAAGTACAAGAATACTGACTCATCTTATTGTCTATGAATTGCACAATTCCTGTGACACTAGTAATAGATTCCGATGCTTCACGTCAGGTTTAATGTATCCCTTGGACCGTGTTATTTACGATGAATCACAGAAATTGCATTGGAGGTAGATACAAAAGGCACAATGCCGACTTAAGTACAAGAAGACTGACTCTTCTTACTGTCTATAATTTGAACCATTCCAGTGACACTAGTTATAGATTCCGATGCTTCACTTCATGTTTACTGTATCCCTCAGACCTTCTTATTGACGATGAAACACAGAAATTGCATCGGAATTACATACAAAAGGCACAATGCCGACTTAAGTACAAGAAGACTGACTCTTCCTACTGTCTATGTTTTGAACCATTACTGTGACACTAGTTATAGATTCCGATGCTTCACTCCAGGTTTACTGTATCCCTTGGACCTTCTTATTGACGGTGAAACACAGAAATTGCATCGGAATTAAATACGAAAGGCACATTGCCAACTTAAGTACAAGAAGACTGACTCTTCTTCCTGACTATGTTTTCAACCATTCCTGTGACACTAGTTGTAGATTCCGATGCTTCACTTCAGGTTCACTGTATCCCATGGACCTTCATATTGACGATGAAACACAGAAATAGCATCGGAATTAAATACAAAAGACACAATGCCGACTTAAGTACAAGAAGACTGACTCTTCCAACTGTCTATGTTTTGAACCATTCCTGAGACACTAGTTATAGATTCCGATGCTTCACTTCAGGCTTACTGTATCCCCCTAACCGTCTTATTGACGATGAAACACAGAAATTGCATCCGAATTAAATAGAAAAGGCACAATGCCGACTTAAGTACTAGAAGACTGACTCTTCCTGCTGTCTATGCTTTGAACCATTCCTAAGACACTTGTTATAGATTCCGTTGCTTCACTTCATTTTTACTGTATCCCTCCGACCTTCTTATTGACGATGAAACACAGAAATTGCATCGGAATTAAATACAAAAGGCACAATGCCGAATTAAGTACAAGAAGACTGACTCTTCTTAGTGTCTATGCTTTTAACCATTCCTGTGACACTAGTTATAGACTCCAATGCTTCGCTCCAGATTTACTGTATCCCTTCGACCTTCTTATTGACGATGAAATACAGAAATTGCATCGGAATTAAATACAAAAGGCACAATGCCGACTTAAGTACATGAAGACTGACTCTTCTTACTGTCTATGCTTTGAACCATCCCTGTGACACTAGTTATAGATTCCGATGCTTCACTGCAGGTTTACTGTGTCCCTTAGACTTTCTTATTGACGATGAAATACAGTAATTAGATCGGAATTAAATACAATAGGCACAATGCCGACTTAAGTACAAGAAGACTGACTCTTCTTACTGTCTATAGTTTGAACCATTCCAGTGCCACTAGTTATAGATTCCGATGCTTCACTTCATGTTTACTGTATCCCTTGGACCTTCTTATTGACGATGAAACACAGAAATTGCACCGGAATTAAATACAAAATGCACAATGCCGACTTATGTACAAGAAGACTGACTGTTCCTACTGTCTATGTTTTGACCCATTTCTGTGACACTAGTTATAGAGTCCGATGCTTCACTTCAGGTTTACTGTATCCCTTGGACCTTCTTAATGACGGTGAAACACAGAAATTGCATTGGAATTAAATACGAAAGGCACAATGCCAACATAAGTACAAGAAGACTGACACTTCTTACTGACTATGTTTTGAACCATTCCAGTGACACTAGTTATAGATTCCGATGCTTCACTTCAGGTTTACTGTATCCCTTAAACCTTCTTATTGACGATGAAACGCAGAAATTGCATCGGAATTAAATACAAAAGACACAATGCCGACTTAAGTACAAGAAGACTGACTCTTCCAACTGTCTATGTTTTGAACCATTCCTGTGACGCTAGTTATAGATTCCGATGCTTCACTTCAGGTTTACTGTATCCCTCTGACCGTCTTAGTGACGATGAAACACAGAAATTGCATCCGAATTAATACAAAAGGCACAATGCCGACTTAAGTACAAGAAGACTGACTCTTCTTACCGTCTATGTTTTGAACCGTCCCTGTGACACTAGTTATAGATTCCGATGTTTCACTCCAGGTTGACTGTATCCCTTGGACCTTCTTATTGACGATGAAACACAGAAATTGCATAGGAATTAAATACAAAATGCACAATGCCGACTTAAGTACAAGAAGACTGACTCTTCTTACTGACTATGTTTTGAACCATTCCTGTGACACTAGTTATAGATTCCGTTGCTTCACTTCAGGTATACTGTATCCCTCTGACCTTCTTATTGACGATGAAACACAGAAATTGCATCGGAATTAAATACAAAAGGCACAATGCCGAATTAAGTACAAGAAGACTGACTCTTCTTACTGTCTATGATTTTAACCATTCCTGTGACACTAGTTATAGACTCCGATGCTTCAGTCCAGGTTTACTGTACCCCTTCGACCTTCTTATTGACGATGAAACACAGAAATTGCATTGGAATTAAATACAAAAGGCACAATGCCGACTTAAGTACATGAAGACTGACTCTTCTTACTGTCTATGCTTTGAACCATCCCTGTGACACTAGTTATAGATTCCGATGCTTCACTGCAGGTTTACTGTGTCCCTTAGACCTTCTTATTGACGATGAAACACAGAAATTACATCGGAATTAAATACAATAGGCACAATGCCGACTTAAGTACAAGAAGACTGACTCTTCTTACTGTCTATAGTTTGAACCTATTCCATTGACACTAGTTATAGATTCCGATGCTTCACTTCATGTTTACTGTATCCCTAGGACCTTCTTATTGACGATGAAACACAGATATTGCACCGGAATTAAATACAAAATGCACAATGCCGACTTATGTACAAGACGACTGACTCTTCCTACTGTCTATGTTTTGACCCATTTCTGTGACACTAGTTATAGAGTCCGTTGCTTCACTTCAGGTTTACTGTATCCCTTGGGCCTTCTTATTGACGGTGAAACACAGAAATTGCATCGGAATTAAATACGAAAGGCACAATTCCAACTTAAGTTCAACAAGACTCACTCTTCTTACTGACTATGTATTGAACCGTTCCTGTGACACTAGTTATAGATTCCGATGCTTCACTTCAGGTTTACTGTATCCTTCTGACCTTCTTATTGACGATGAAACACAGAAATTGCATCGGAATTACATACAAAAGGCACAATGCCGACTTAAGTACAAGAAGACTGACTCTTCCTACTGTCTATGTTTTGAACCATTACTGTGACACTAGTTATAGATTCCGATGCTTCACTCCAGGTTTACTGTATCCCTTGGACCTTCTTATTGACGGTGAAACACAGAAATTGCATCGGAATTAAATACGAAAGGCACATTGCCAACTTAAGTACAAGAAGACTGACTCTTCTTCCTGACTATGTTTTCAACCATTCCTGTGACACTAGTTGTAGATTCCGATGCTTCACTTCAGGTTCACTGTATCCCATGGACCTTCATATTGACGATGAAACACAGAAATAGCATCGGAATTAAATACAAAAGACACAATGCCGACTTAAGTACAAGAAGACTGACTCTTCCAACTGTCTATGTTTTGAACCATTCCTGAGACACTAGTTATAGATTCCGATGCTTCACTTCAGGCTTACTGTATCCCCCTAACCGTCTTATTGACGATGAAACACAGAAATTGCATCCGAATTAAATAGAAAAGGCACAATGCCGACTTAAGTACTAGAAGACTGACTCTTCCTGCTGTCTATGCTTTGAACCATTCCTAAGACACTTGTTATAGATTCCGTTGCTTCACTTCATTTTTACTGTATCCCTCCGACCTTCTTATTGACGATGAAACACAGAAATTGCATCGGAATTAAATACAAAAGGCACAATGCCGAATTAAGTACAAGAAGACTGACTCTTCTTAGTGTCTATGCTTTTAACCATTCCTGTGACACTAGTTATAGACTCCAATGCTTCGCTCCAGATTTACTGTATCCCTTCGACCTTCTTATTGACGATGAAATACAGAAATTGCATCGGAATTAAATACAAAAGGCACAATGCCGACTTAAGTACATGAAGACTGACTCTTCTTACTGTCTATGCTTTGAACCATCCCTGTGACACTAGTTATAGATTCCGATGCTTCACTGCAGGTTTACTGTGTCCCTTAGACTTTCTTATTGACGATGAAATACAGTAATTAGATCGGAATTAAATACAATAGGCACAATGCCGACTTAAGTACAAGAAGACTGACTCTTCTTACTGTCTATAGTTTGAACCATTCCAGTGCCACTAGTTATAGATTCCGATGCTTCACTTCATGTTTACTGTATCCCTTGGACCTTCTTATTGACGATGAAACACAGAAATTGCACCGGAATTAAATACAAAATGCACAATGCCGACTTATGTACAAGAAGACTGACTGTTCCTACTGTCTATGTTTTGACCCATTTCTGTGACACTAGTTATAGAGTCCGATGCTTCACTTCAGGTTTACTGTATCCCTTGGACCTTCTTAATGACGGTGAAACACAGAAATTGCATTGGAATTAAATACGAAAGGCACAATGCCAACATAAGTACAAGAAGACTGACACTTCTTACTGACTATGTTTTGAACCATTCCAGTGACACTAGTTATAGATTCCGATGCTTCACTTCAGGTTTACTGTATCCCTTAAACCTTCTTATTGACGATGAAACGCAGAAATTGCATCGGAATTAAATACAAAAGACACAATGCCGACTTAAGTACAAGAAGACTGACTCTTCCAACTGTCTATGTTTTGAACCATTCCTGTGACGCTAGTTATAGATTCCGATGCTTCACTTCAGGTTTACTGTATCCCTCTGACCGTCTTAGTGACGATGAAACACAGAAATTGCATCCGAATTAATACAAAAGGCACAATGCCGACTTAAGTACAAGAAGACTGACTCTTCTTACCGTCTATGTTTTGAACCGTCCCTGTGACACTAGTTATAGATTCCGATGTTTCACTCCAGGTTGACTGTATCCCTTGGACCTTCTTATTGACGATGAAACACAGAAATTGCATAGGAATTAAATACAAAATGCACAATGCCGACTTAAGTACAAGAAGACTGACTCTTCTTACTGACTATGTTTTGAACCATTCCTGTGACACTAGTTATAGATTCCGTTGCTTCACTTCAGGTATACTGTATCCCTCTGACCTTCTTATTGACGATGAAACACAGAAATTGCATCGGAATTAAATACAAAAGGCACAATGCCGAATTAAGTACAAGAAGACTGACTCTTCTTACTGTCTATGATTTTAACCATTCCTGTGACACTAGTTATAGACTCCGATGCTTCAGTCCAGGTTTACTGTACCCCTTCGACCTTCTTATTGACGATGAAACACAGAAATTGCATTGGAATTAAATACAAAAGGCACAATGCCGACTTAAGTACATGAAGACTGACTCTTCTTACTGTCTATGCTTTGAACCATCCCTGTGACACTAGTTATAGATTCCGATGCTTCACTGCAGGTTTACTGTGTCCCTTAGACCTTCTTATTGACGATGAAACACAGAAATTACATCGGAATTAAATACAATAGGCACAATGCCGACTTAAGTACAAGAAGACTGACTCTTCTTACTGTCTATAGTTTGAACCTATTCCATTGACACTAGTTATAGATTCCGATGCTTCACTTCATGTTTACTGTATCCCTTGGACCTTCTTATTGACGATGAAACACAGATATTGCACCGGAATTAAATACAAAATGCACAATGCCGACTTATGTACAAGACGACTGACTCTTCCTACTGTCTATGTTTTGACCCATTTCTGTGACACTAGTTATAGAGTCCGTTGCTTCACTTCAGGTTTACTGTATCCCTTGGGCCTTCTTATTGACGGTGAAACACAGAAATTGCATCGGAATTAAATACGAAAGGCACAATTCCAACTTAAGTTCAACAAGACTCACTCTTCTTACTGACTATGTATTGAACCGTTCCTGTGACACTAGTTATAGATTCCGATGCTTCACTTCAGGTTTACTGTATCCTTCTGACCTTCTTATTGACGATGAAACACAGAAATTGCATCGGAATTACATACAAAAGGCACAATGCCGACTTAAGTACAAGAAGACTGACTCTTCCTACTGTCTATGTTTTGAACCATTACTGTGACACTAGTTATAGATTCCGATGCTTCACTCCAGGTTTACTGTATCCCTTGGACCTTCTTATTGACGGTGAAACACAGAAATTGCATCGGAATTAAATACGAAAGGCACATTGCCAACTTAAGTACAAGAAGACTGACTCTTCTTCCTGACTATGTTTTCAACCATTCCTTTGACACTAGTTGTAGATTCCGATGCTTCACTTCAGGTTCACTGTATCCCATGGACCTTCATATTGACGATGAAACACAAGAATAGCATCGGAATTAAATACAAAAGTCACAATGCCGACTTAAGTACAAGAAGACTGACTCTTCCAACTGTCTATGTTTCGAACCATTCCTGAGACACTAGTTATAGATTCCGGTGCTTCCCTTCAGGCTTACTGTATCCCCCTGACCGTCTTATTGACGATGAAACACAGAAATTGCATCCGAATTAAATAGAAAAGGCACAATGCCGACTTAAGTACTAGAAGACTGACTCTTCCTGCTGTCTATGTTTTGAACCATTCCTAAGACACTTGTTATTGATTCCATTGCTTCACTTCATTTTTACTTTATCCCTCTGACCTTCTTATTGACGATGAAACACAGAAATTGCATCGGAATTAAATACAAAAGGCACAATGCCGAATTAAGTACAAGAAGACTGACTCTTCTTACTGTCTATGCTTTTAACCATTCCTGTGACACTAGTTATAGACTCCGATGCTTCGCTCCAGATTTACTGTATCCCTTCGACCTTCTTATTGACGATGAAACACAGAAATTGCATCGGAATTAAATACAAAAGGCACAATGCCGACTTAAGTACATGAAGACTGACTCTTCTTACTGTCTATGCTTTGAACTATCCCTGTGACACTAGTTATAGATTCCGATGCTTCACTGCAGGTTTACTGTGTCCCTTAGACTTTCTTATTGACGATGAAACACAGTAATTACATCGGAATTAAATACAATAGGCACAATGCCGACTTAAGTACAAGAAGACTGACTCTTCTTACTGTCTATAGTTTGAACCATTCCAGTGCCACTAGTTATAGATTCCGATGCTTCACTTCATGTTTACTGTATCCCTTGGACCTTCTTATTGACGATGAAACACAGAAATTGCATCGGAATTAAATACAAATTGCACAATGCCGATTTATGTACAAGAAGACTGACTCTTCCTACTGTCTATGTTTTGACCCATTTCTGTGACACTAGTTATAGAGACCGATGCTTCACTTCAGGTTTACTGTATCCCTTGGACTTTCTTATTGACGGTGAAACACAGAAATTGCATTGGAATTAAATACGAAAGGCACAATGCCAACTTAAGTACAAGAAGACGGACTCTTCTTACTGACTATGATTTGAACCATTCCAGTGACACTAGTTATAGAGTCCGATGGTTCACTTCAGGTTTACTGTATCCCTTAAACCTTCTTATTGACGATGAAACGCAGAAATTGCATCGGAATTAAATACAAAAGACACAATGCCGACTTAAGTATAAGAAGACTGACTCTTCCAACTGTCTACGCTTTGAACCATTCCTGTGACGCTAGTTATAGATTCCGATGCTTCACTTCAGGTTTACTGTATCCTTCTGACCGTCTTAGTGACGATGAAACACAGAAATTGCATCCGAATTAATACAAAAGGCACAATGCCGACTTAAGTACAAGAAGACTGACTCTTCTTACCGTCTATGTTTTGAACCGTCCCTGTGACCCTAGTTATAGATTCCGATGTTTCACTCCAGGTTGACTGTATCCCTTGGACCTTCTTATTGACGATGAAACACAGAAATTGCATCGGAATTAAATAGAAAAGGCAGTATGCCATCTTAAGTACAAGAAGACTGACTCTTCTTACTGTCTATGCTTTGAACCATTCCTGTGACACTAGTTATAGATTCCGATGCTTCACTTCAGGTTTAGTGTCTCTCTTGGACCTTCTTATTGACGATGAAACACAGAAATTGCATCGGAATTAAATACAAAAGGCATAATGCCGACTTATGTACAAGAAGACTGACTCTTCCTTCTGTCTATGTTTTGAATCATTTCTGTGACACTAGTTATAGAGTCCGATGCTTCACTTCGGGTTTACTGTATCCCTTGGACCTTGTTATTTACGATGAATCACAGAAATTGCATCGGAATTAAATACAAAAGGCACAATGCCGACTTAAGTACAAGAAGACCGACTCTTCTTACTGTCTATAATTTCAACCATTCCAGTGACACTAGTTATAGATTCCGATGCTTCACTTCAGGATTACTGTATCCCTCTGACCCTCTTAGTGACGATGAAACGCAGAAATTGCATCGGAATTAAATACAAAAAGCACAATGCCGACTTAAGTACAAGAATACTGACTCATCTTATTGTCTATGAATTGCACAATTACTGTGACACTAGTTATAGATTCCGATGCTTCACGTCAGGTTTAATGTATCCCTTGGACCGTGTTATTTACCATGAATCACAGAAATTGCATTGGAGATAAATACAAAAGGCACAATGCCGACTTAAGTACAAGAAGACTGACTCTTCTTACTGTCTATAATTTGAACCATTCCAGTGACACTAGTTATAGATTCCGATGCTTCACTTCATGTTTACTGTATCCCTCGGACCTTCTTATTGACGATGAAACACAGAAATTGCATCGGAATCACATACAAAAGGCACAATGCCGACTTAAGTACAAGAAGACTGACTCTTCCTACTGTCTATGTTTTGAACCATTACTGTGACACTAGTTATAGATTCCGATGCTACACTCCAGGTTTACTGTATCCCTTGGACCTTCTTATTGACGGTGAAACACAGAAATTGCATCGGAATTAAATACGAAAGGCACATTGCCAACTTAAGTACAAGAAGACTGACTCTTCTTCCTGACTATGTTTTCAACCATTCCTTTGACACTAGTTGTAGATTCCCATGCTTCATTTCAGGTTCACTGTATCCCATGGACCTTCATATTGACGGTGAAACACAGAAATAGCATCGAAATTAAATACAAAAGACACAATGCCGACTTAAGTACAAGAAGACTGACTCTTCCAACTGTCTATGTTTTGAACCATTCCTGAGACACTAGTTATAGATTCCGATGATTCACTTCAGGCTTACTGTATCCCCCTGACCGTCTTATTGACGATGAAACACAGAAATTGCATCCGAATTAAATAGAAAAGGCACAATGCCGACTTAAGTACTAGAAGACTGACTCCTCCTGCTGTCTATGTTTTGAACCATTCCTAAGACACTTGTTATAGATTCCATTGCTTCACTTCATTTTTACTTTATCCCTCTGACCTTCTTATTGACGATGAAACACAGAAATTGCATCGGAATTAAATACAAAAGGCACAATGCCGACTTAAGTACATGAAGACTGACTCTTCTTACTGTCTATGCTTTGAACCATCCCTGTGACACTAGTTATAGATTCCGATGCTTCACTGCAGGTTTACCGTGTCCCTTAGACTATCTTATTGACAATGAAACACAGAAATTACATCGGAATTAAATACAATAGGCACAATGCCGACTTAAGTACAACAAGACTGACTCTTCTTACTGTCTATAGTTTGTACCATTCCAGTGCCACTAGTTATAGATTCCGATGCTTCACTTCATGTTTACTGTATCCCTTGGACCTTCTTATTGACGATGAAACACAGAAATTGCACCGGAATTAAATACAAAATGCACAATGCCGACTTACGTACAAGAAGACTGACTCTTCCTACTGTCTATGTTTTGACCCATTTCTGTGACACTAGTTATAGAGTCCGATGCTTCACTTCAGGTTTACTGTATCCCTTGGACCTTCTTATTGACGGTGAAACACAGAAATTGCATTGGAATTAAATACGAAAGGCACAATGCCAACTTAAGTACAAGAAGACTGACTCTTCTTACTGACTATGATTCGAACCATTCCAGTGACACTAGTTATAGATTCCGATGCTTCACTTCAGGTTTACTGTATCCCTTAAACCTTCTTATTGACGATGAAACGCAGAAATTGCATCGGAATTAAATACAAAAGACACAATGCCGACTTAAGTACAAGAAGACTGACTCTTCCAACTGTCTATGTTTTGAACCACTCCTGTGACGCTAGTTATAGATTCCGATGCTTCACTTCAGGTTTACTGTATCCCTCTGACCGTCTTAGTGACGATGAAACACAGAAATTGCATCCGAATTAATACAAAAGGCACAATGCCGAATTAAGTACAAGAAGACTGACTCTTCTTACTGTCTATGCTTTTAACCATTCCTGTGACACTAGTTACAGACTCCGATGCTTCAGTCCAGGTTTACTGTATCCCTTCGACCTTCTTATTGACGATGAAACACAGAAATTGCATCGGAATTAAATACAAAAGGCACAATGCCGACTTAAGTACATGAAGACTGACTCTTCTTACTGTCTATGCTTTGAACCATCCCTGTGACACTAGTTATTGATTCCGATGCTTCACTGCAGGTTTACTGTGTCCCTTAGACCTTCTTATTGACGATGAAACACAGAAATTACATCGGAATTAAATACAATAGGCACAATGCCGACTTAAGTAAAGAAGACTGACTCTTCTTACTGTCTATAGTTTGAACCATTCCAGTGACACTAGTTATAGATTCCGATGCTTCACTTCATGTTTACTGTATCCCTTGGACCTTCTTATTGACGATGAAACACAGAGATTGCATCGGAATTAAATACAAAAGGCACAATGCCGACTTAAGTACAAGAAGACTGACTCTTCCTACTGTCTATGTTGTGACCCATTTCTGTGATACTAGTTATAGAGTTCGATGCTTCACTTCAGGTTTACTGTATCCCTTGGACCTTCTTATTGACGGTGAAACACAGAAATTGCATTGGAATTAAATACGAAAGGCACAATGCCAACTTAAGTACAAGAAGACTGACTCTTCTTACTGACTATGTTTTGAACCATTCCAGTGACACTAGTTATAGATTCCGATGCTTCACTTCAGGTTTACTGTATCCCTCTGACCGTCTTAGTGACGATGAAACAGAGAAATTGCATCCGAATTAAATAGAAAAGGCACAATGACGACTTAAGTACTAGAAGACTGACTCTTCCTACTGTCTATGTTTTGAACCATTCCTAAGACACTTGTTATAGATTCCGATGCTTCACTTCAGGTTTACTGTATCCCTTGGACATACTTATTGTCGATGAAACACAGAAATTGCATCGGAATTCAATACAAAAGGCACAAGGCCGACTTAACTACAAGAAGACTGACTCCTCTTACTGACTGTGCTTTGAACCATTCCTGAGATTCTAGTTATAGATTCCGATGCTTAACTTCCGGATTACTGTATCCCTCTGACCTTCTTAGTGACGATGAAACACAGAAATTGCAACGGAATTAAATACAAAAGGCACAATGCCGACTTATGTACAAGAAGAGTGACTCTTCCTACTGTCTATGTTTTGACCCATTTCTGTGACACTAGTTATAGAGTCCGATGCTTCACTTCAGGTTTACTGTATCCCTTTGACCTTCTTATTGACGGTGAAACACAGAAATTGCATCGGAATTAAATACGAAAGGCACAATGCCAACTTAAGTTCAAGAAGACTGACTCTTCTTACTGACTATGTTTTCAACCATTCCTGTGACACTATTTATAGATTCCGATGCTTCACTTCAGGTTTACTGTATCCCTCTGACCTTCTTATTGACGATGAAACACAGAAATTGCATCGGAATTATATAGAAAAGGCACAATGCCGACTTAAGTACAAGAAGACTGACTCTTCTTACTGTCTATGCTTTGAACCATTCCTGTGACACTAGTTATAGATTCCGATGCATCACTTCAGGTTTACTGTATCCCTTGCACCTTCTAATTGACGATGAAACACAGAAATTGGTTCGGAATTCAATACAAAAGGCACAATGCCGACTTAAGTACAAGAAGACTGACTCTTCTTACTGTCTACGCTTTGAACCATCCCTGTGACACTTGTTATAGATTCCGATGTTTCACTTTAGGTTTACTGTATCCCGTGGACCGTGTTATTGACGATGAAACACAGAAATTGCATCGGAAATAAATACAAAAAGCACAATACCGACTTAAGAACAAGAAGACTGACTCTTCTTATTGACTATGCTCTGAACCATTCCTGTGACACTAGTCATAGATTCCGATGCTTCACTTCAGGATTACTGTATCCCTCTGACCTTCTTATTGACGATGAAACACAGAAATTGCATCCGTATTAAATACAAAAGGCACAATGCCGACTTAAGTACAAGAAGTCTGACTCTTCTTACTGTCTATGTTTTGAACCATCCCTGTGACACTAGTTATAGTTTCCGATGCTTCACTCCTGGTTTACTGTAGCCCTTGGTCCTTCTTATTGACGAAGAAACACTGAAATTGCATTGGAATTAAATACAAAAGGCACAATGCCGACTTAAGTACAAGAAGACTGACTCTTATTAATGTCTATGTTTTGGGCCATTCCTGTGACACTAGTTATAAATTCCGATGCTTCACTTCGGGTTTACTGTATCCCATGGACCATCGTATTGACGATGAAACACAGAAATTGCATCGGATATAAATAGAAAAGGCACAATGTCGACTTAAGTACAAGAAGTCTGACGCTTCTCACTGACTATGCTTTGAACAATTCCTGTGACACTAGTTATAGATTCCGATGCTTCACTTCAGGTTTACTGTACACCTTGGACCTTCTTATTGACTATGAAACACAGAAATGGCATCGGAATTAAATACAAAAGGCACAATGCCGACTTAAGTACAAGGAGACTGACTCTTCCTACTGTCTATATTTTGAACCATTCCTGTGACACTATTTATAGATTCCGATGCTTCAATTTAGGTTTACTGTGTCCCTCTGACCTTATTGCCGATGAAACACAGAAATTGCATCGGAATTAAATACAAAAGGCACAATGCCGACTTAAGGACAAGAAGACTGACCCTTCTTACTATCTATGTTTTGAACCAGTCCTGTGACACTAGTTACAGATTCCGATGCTTCACTTCAGGTTTACTGTTTCCCTTGGACCTTCTTAATAACGATGAAACACAGAAGTTGCATCGGAATTAAATACAAAAGGCACAATGCCGACTTATGTACAAGAAGACTAACTCTTCCTACTGTCTATGTTTTGAACCATTTCTGTGACACTAGTTATAGAGTCCGTTGCTTCACTTCAGGTTTACTGTATCCCTTGGGCCTTCTTATTGACGGTGAAACACAGAAATTGCATCGGAATTAAATACGAAAGGCACAATTCCAACTTAAGTTCAACAAGACTCACTCTTCTTACTGACTATATATTGAACCGTTCCTGTGACACTAGTTATAGATTCCGATGCTTCACTTCAGGTTTACTGTATCCTTCTGACCTTCTTATTGACGATGAAACACAGAAATTGCATCGGAATTAAATAGAAAAGGCAGTATGCCAACTTAAGTACAAGAAGACTGACTCTTCTTACTGTCTATGCTTTGAACCATTCCTGTGACACTAGTTATAGATTCCGATGCTTCACTTCAGGTTTACTGTTTCTCTTGGACCTTCTTATTGACGATGAAACACAGAAATTGCATCGGAATTAAATACAAAAGGCACAATGCCGACTTATGTACAAGAAGACTGACTCTTCCTTCTGTCTATGTTTTGAATCATTTCTGTGACACTAGTTATAGAGTCCGATGTTTCACTTCGGGTTTACTGTCTCCCTTGGACCTTGTTATATACGATGAATCACAGAAATTGCATCGGAATTAAATACAAAAGGCACAATGCCGACTTAAGTACAAGAAGACCGACTCTTCTTACTGTCTATAATTTGAACCATTTCAGTGACACTAGTTATGGATTCCGATGCTTCACTTCAGGATTACTGCATCCCTCTGACCTTCTTAGTGACGATGAAACACAGAAATTGCATCGGAATTAAATACAAAAAGCACAATGCCGACTTAAGTACAAGAATACTGACTCATCTTATTGTCTATGAATTGCACAATTACTGTGACACTAGTTATAGATTCCGATGCTTCACGTCAGGTTTAATGTATCCCTTGGACCGTGTTATTTACGATGAATCACAGAAATTGCATTGGAGATAAATACAAAAGGCACAATGCCGACTTAAGTACAAGAAGACTGACTCTTCTTACTGTCTATAATTTGAACCATTCCAGTGACACTAGTTATAGATTCCGATGCTTCACTTCATGTTTACTGTATCCCTCGGACCTTCTTATTGACGATGAAACACAGAAATTGCATCGGAATTACATACAAAAGGCACAATGCCGACTTAAGTACAAGAAGACTGACTCTTCCTACTGTCTATGTTTTGAACCATTACTGTGACACTAGTTATAGATTCCGATGCTTCACTCCAGGTTTACTGTATCCCTTGGACCTTCGTATTGATGGTGAAACACAGAAATTGCATCGGAATTAAATACGAAAGGCACATTGCCAACTTAAGTACAAGAAGACTGACTCTTCTTCCTGACTATGTTTTCAACCATTCCTGTGACACTAGTTGTAGATTCCGATGCTTCACTTCAGGTTCACTGTATCCCATGGACCTTCATATTGACGATGAAACACAGAAATAGCATCGGAATTAAATACAAAAGACACAATGCCGACTTAAGCACAAGAAGACTGACTCTTCCAACTGTCTATGTTTTGAACCATTCCTGAGACACTAGTTATAGATTCCGATGCTTCACTTCAGGCTTACTGTATCCCCCTGACCGTCTTATTGACGATGAAACACAGAAATTGCATCCGAATTAAATAGAAAAGGCACAATGCCGACTTAAGTACTAGAAGACTGACTCTTCCTGCTGTCTATGTTTTGAACCATTCCTAAGACACTTGCTATAGATTCCATTCCTTCACTTCATTTTTACTGTATCCCTCTGACCTTCTTATTGACGATGAAACACAGAAATTGCATCGGAATTAAATACAAAAGGCACAATGCCGAATTAAGTACAAGAAGACTGACTCTTCTTACTGTCTATGCTTTTAACCATTCCTGTGACACTAGTTATAGACTCCGATGCTTCGCTCCAGATTTACTGTATCCCTTAAACCTTCTTATTGACGATGAAACGCAGAAATTGCATCGGAATTAAATACAAAAGACACAATGCCGACTTAAGTACAAGAAGACTGACTCTTCCAACTGTCTATGTTTTGAACCGTTCCTGTGACACTAGTTATAGATTCCGATGCTTCACTTCAGGTTTACTGTATCCTTCTGACCTTCTTATTGACGATGAAACACAGAAATTGCATCGGAATTAAATAGAAAAGGCAGTATTCCAACTTAAGTACAAGAAGACTGACTCTTCTTACTGTCTATGCTTTGAACCATTCCTGTGACACTAGTTATAGATTCCGATGCTTCACTTCAGGTTTACTGTTTCTCTTGGACCTTCTTATTGACGATGAAACACAGAAATTGCATCGGAATTAAATACAAAAGGCACAATGCCGACTTATGTACAAGAAGACTGACTCTTCCTTCTGTCTATGTTTTGAATCATTTCTGTGACACTAGTTATAGAGTCCGATGTTTCATTTCGGGTTTACTGTCTCCCTTGGACCTTGTTATATACGATGAATCACAGAAATTGCATCGGAATTAAATACAAAAGGCACAATGCCGACTTAAGTACAAGAAGACCGACTCTTCTTACTGTCTATAATTTGAACCATTTCAGTGACACTAGTTATGGATTCCGATGCTTCACTTCAGGATTACTGCATCCCTCTGACCTTCTTAGTGACGATGAAACACAGAAATTGCATCGTAATTAAATACAAAAAGCACAATGCCGACTTAAGTACAAGAATACTGACTCATCTTATTGTCTATGAATTGCACAATTACTGTGACACTAGTTATAGATTCCGATGCTTCACGTCAGGTTTAATGTATCCCTTGGACCGTGTTATTTACGATGAATCACAGAAATTGCATTGGAGATAAATACAAAAGGCACAATGCCGACTTAAGTACAAGAAGACTGACTCTTCTTACTGTCTATAATTTGAACCATTCCAGTGACACTAGTTATAGATTCCGATGCTTCACTTCATGTTTACTGTATCCCTCGGACCTTCTTATTGACGATGAAACACAGAAATTGCATCGGAATTACATACAAATGGCACAATGCCGACTTAAGTACAAGAAGACTGACTCTTCCTACTGTCTATGTTTTGAACCATTACTGTGACACTAGTTATAGATTCCGATGCTTCACTCCAGGTTTACTGTATCCCTTGGACCTTCCTATTGACGGTGAAACACAGAAATTGCATCGGAATTAAATACGAAAGGCACATTGCCAACTTAAGTACAAGAAGACTGACTCTTCTTCCTGACTATGTTTTCAACCATTCCTGTGACACTAGTTGTAGATTCCGATGCTTCACTTCAGGTTCACTGTATCCCATGGACCTTCATATTGACGATGAAACACAGAAATAGCATCGGAATTAAATACAAAAGGACACAATGCCGACTTAAGCCCAAGAAGACTGACTCTTCCAACTGTCTATGTTTTGAACCATTCCTGAGACACTAGTTATAGATTCCGATGCTTCACTTCAGGCTTACTGTATCCCCCTGACCGTCTTATTGACGATGAAACACAGAAATTGCATCCGAATTAAATAGAAAAGGCACAATGCCGACTTAAGTACTAGAAGACTGACTCTTCCTGCTGTCTATGTTTTGAACCATTCCTAAGACACTTGCTATAGATTCCATTCCTTCACTTCATTTTTACTGTATCCCTCTGACCTTCTTATTGACGATGAAACACAGAAATTGCATCGGAATTAAATACAAAAGGCACAATGCCGAATTAAGTACAAGAAGACTGACTCTTCTTACTGTCTATGCTTTTAACCATTCCTGTGACACTAGTTATAGACTCCGATGCTTCGCTCCAGATTTACTGTATCCCTTAAACCTTCTTATTGACGATGAAACGCAGAAATTGCATCGGAATTAAATACAAAATGCACAATGCCGACTTAAGAACAAGAAGACTGACTCTTCTTACTGACTATGTTTTGAACCATTCCTGTGACACTAGTTATAGATTCCGTTGCTTCACTTCAGGTATACTGTATCCCTCTGACCTTCTTATTGACGATGAAACACAGAAATTGCATCGGAATTAAATACAAAAGGCACAATGCCGACTTAAGGACAAGAAGACTGACCCTTCTTACTATCTATGTTTTGAACCAGTCCTGTGACACTAGTTACAGATTCCGATGCTTCACTTCAGGTTTGCTGTATCCTTCTGACCTTCTTATTGACGATGAAACACAGAAATTGCATCGGAATTAAATAGAAAAGGCAGTATGCCAACTTAAGTACAAGAAGGCTGACTCTTCTTACTGTCTATGATTTGAACCATTCCTGTGACACTAGTTATACATTCCGATGCTTCACTGCAGGTTTACTATGTCCCTTAGACTTTCTTATTGACGATGAAACACAGAAATTACATCAGAATTAAATACAATAGGCACAATGCCGACTTAAGTACAAGAAGACTGACTCATTTTACTGTCTATAGTTTGAACCATTCCAGTGCCACTAGTTATAGATTCCGATGCTTCACTTCATGTTTACTGTATCCCTTGGACCTTCTTATTGACGATGAAACACAGAAATTGCACCGGAATTAAATACAAAATGCACAATGCCGACTTATGTACAAGAAGACTGACTCTTCCTACTGTCTATGATTTGACCCATTCCTGTGACACTAGTTATAGAGTCCGATGCTTCACTTCAGGTTTACTGTATCCCTTGGACCTTCTAATTGACGGTGAAACACAGAAATTGCATTGGAATTAAATACGAAAGGCACAATGCCAACTTAAGTACAAGAAGACTGACTCTTCTTACTGACTATGTTTTGAACCATTCCAGTGACACTAGTTATAGATTCCGATGCTTCACTTCAGGTTTACTGTATCCCTTAAACCTTCTTATTGACGATGAAACGCAGAAATTGCATCGGAATTAAATACAAAAGACACAATGCCGACTTAAGTACAAGAAGACTGACTCTTCCAACTGTCTATGTTTTGAACCATTCCTGTGACGCTAGTTATAGATTCCGATGCTTCACTTCAGGTTTACTGTATCCCTCTGACCGTCTTAGTGACGATGAAACACAGAAATTGCATCCGAATTAATACAAAAGGCACAATGCCGACTTAAGTACAAGAAGACTGACTCTTCTTACCTTCTATGTTTTGAACCGTCCCTGTGACCCTAGTTATAGATTCCGATGTTTCACTCCAGGTTGACTGTATCCCTTGGACCTTCTTATTGACGATGAAACACAGAGATTGCATCGGAATTAAATACAAAATGCACAATGCCGACTTAAGTACAAGAAGACTGACTCTTCTTACTGACTATGTTTTGAACCATTCCTGTGACACTAGTTATAGATTCCGTTGCTTCACTTCAGGTATACTGTATCCCTCTGACCTTCTTATTGACGATGAAACACAGAAATTGCATCGGAATTAAATACAAAAGGCACAATGCAGACTTAAGGACAAGAAGACTGACCCTTCTTACTATCTATGTTTTGAACCATTTCTGTGACACTAGTTATAGAGTCCGTTGCTTCACTTCAGGTTTACTGTATCCCTTGGGCCTTCTTATTGACGGTGAAACACAGAAATTTCATCGGAATTAAATACGAAAGGCACAATTCCAACTTAAGTTCAACAAGACTCACTCTTCTTACTGACTATATATTGAACCGTTCTTGTGACACTAGTTATAGATTCCGATGCTTCACTTCAGGTTTGCTGTATCCTTCTGACCTTCTTATTGACGATGAAACACAGAAATTGCATCGGAATTAAATAGAAAAGGCAGTATGCCAACTTAAGTACAAGAAGACTGACTCTTCTTACTGTCTATGATTTGAACCATTCCTGTGACACTAGTTATAGATTCCGATGCTTCACTTCAGGTTTACTGTTTCTCTTGGACCTTCTTATTGACGATGAAACACAGAAATTGCATCGGAAGTAAATACAAAAGGCACAATGCCGACTTATGTACAAGAAGACTGACTCTTCCTTCTGTCTATGTTTTGAATCATTTCTGTGACAATAGTTATAGAGTCCGATGCTTCACTTCGGGTTTACTGTATCCCTTGGACCTTGTTAATTACGATGAATCACAGAAATTGCATCGGAATTAAATACAAAAGGCACAATGCCGACTTAAGTACAAGAAGACCGACTCTTCTTACTGTCTATAATTTGAACCATTCCAGTGACACTAGTTATAGATTCCGATGCTTCACTTCAGGATTACTGTATCCCTCTGACCTTCTTAGTGGCGATGAAACACAGAAATTGCATCGGAATTAAATACAAAAAGCACAATGCCGACTTGAGTACAAGAATACTGACTCATCTTATTGTCTATGAATTGCACAATTACTGTGACACTAGTTATAGATTCCGATGCTTCACGTCAGGTTTAATGTATCCCTTGGACCGTGTTATTTACGATGAATCACAGAAATTGCATTGGAGATAAATACAAAAGGCACAATGCCGACTTAAGTACAAGAAGACTGACTCTTCTTACTGTCTATAATTTGAACCATTCCAGTGACACTAGTTATAGATTCCGATGCTTCACTTCATGTTTCCTGTATCCCTCGGACCTTCTTATTGACGATGAAACACAGAAATTGCATCGGAATTACATACAAAAGGCACAATGCCGACTTAAGTACAAGAAGACTGACTATTCCTACTGTCTATGTTTTGAACCATTACTGTGACACTAGTTATAGATTCCGATGCTTCACTCCAGGTTTACTGTATCCCTTGGACCTTCTTATTGACGGAGAAACACAGAAATTGCATCGGAATTAAATACGAAAGGCACATTGCCAACTTAAGTACAAGAATACTGACTCTTCTTCCTGACTATGTTTTCAACCATTCCTGTGACACTAGTTGTAGATTCCGATCCTTCACTTCAGGTTCACTGTATCCCATGGACCTTCATATTGACGATGAAACACAGAAATAGCATCGGAATTAAATACAAAAGACACAATGCCGACTTAAGTACAAGAAGACTGACTCTTCCAACTGTCTATGTTTTGAACCATTCCTGAGACACTAGTTATAGATTCCGATGCTTCACTTCAGGCTTACTGTATCCCCCTGACCGTCTTATTGACGATGAAACACAGAAATTGCATCCGAATTAAATAGAAAAGGCACAATGCCGACTTAAGTACTAGAAGCCTGACTCTTCCTGCTGTCTATGTTTTGAACCATTCCTAAAACACTTGTTATAGATTCCATTGCTTCACTTCATTTTTACTGTATCCCTCTGACCTTCTTATTGACGATGAAACACAGAAATTGCATCGGAATTAAATACAAAAGGCACAATGCCGACTTAAGTACATGAAGACTGACTCTTCTTACTGTCTATGCTTTGAACCATCCCTGTGACACTAGTTATAGATTCCGAAGCTTCACTGCAGGTTTACTGTGTCCCTTAGACTTTCTTATTGACGATGAAACACAGAAATTACATCGGAATTAAATACAATAGGCACAATGCCGACTTAAGTACAAGAAGACTGACTCTTCTTACTGTCTATAGTTTGAACCATTCCAGTGCCACTAGTTATAGATTCCGATGCTTCACTTCATGTTTACTGTATCCCTTGGACCCTCTTATTGACGATGAAACACAGAAATTGCACCGGAATTAAATACAAAATGCACAATGCCGACTTATGTACAAGAAGACTGACTCTTCCTACTGTCTATGTTTTGACCCATTTCTGTGACACTAGTTATAGAGTCCGATGCTTCACTTCAGGTTTACTGTATCCCTTGGACCTTCTTATTGACGGTGAAACACAGAAATTGCATTGGAATTAAATACGAAAGGCACAATGCCAACTTAAGTACAAGAAGACTGACTCTTCTTACTGACTATGTTTTGAACCATTCCAGTGACACTAGTTATAGATTCCGATGCTTCACTTCAGGTTTACTGTATCCCTTAAACCTTCTTATTGACGATGAAACGCAGAAATTGCATCGGAATTAAATACAAAAGACACAATGCCGACTTAAGTACAAGAAGACTGACTCTTCCAACTGTCTATGTTTTGAACCATTCCTGTGACGCTAGTTATAGATTCCGATGCTTCACTTCAGGATTACTGTATCCCTCTGACCTTCTTAGTGACGATGAAACACAGAAATTGCATCGGAATTAAATACAAAAAGCACAATGCCGAGTTAAGTACAAGAATACTGACTCATCTTATTGTCTATGAATTGCACAATTACTGTGACACTAGTTATAGATTCCGATGCTTCACGTCAGGGTTAATGTATCCCTTGGACCGTGTTATTTACGATGAATCACAGAAATTGCATTGGAGATAAATACAAAAGGCACAATGCCGACTTAAGTACAAGAAGACTGTCTCTTCCTACTGTCTATGTTTTGAACCATTACTGTGACACTAGTTATAGATTCCGATGCTTCACTCCAGGTTTACTGTATCCCTTGGACCTTCTTATTGACGGAGAAACACAGAAATTGCATCGGAATTAAATACGAAAGGCACATTGCCAACTTAAGTACAAGAATACTGACTCCTCTTCCTGACTATGTTTTCAACCATTCCTGTGACACTAGTTGTAGATTCCGATGCTTCACTTCAGGTTCACTGTATCCCATGGACCTTCATATTGACGATGAAACACAGAAATAGCATCGGAATTAAATACAAAAGACACAATGCCGACTTAAGTATAAGAAGACTGACTCTTCCAACTGTCTATGTTTTGAACCATTCCTGAGACACTAGTTATAGACTCCGATGCTTCACTTCAGGCTTACTGTATCCCCCTGACCGTCTTATTGACGATGAAACACAGAAATTGCATCCGAATTAAATAGAAAAGGCACAATGCCGACTTAAGTACTAGAAGCCTGACTCTTCCTGCTGTCTATGTTTTGAACCATTCCTAAGACACTTGTTATAGATTCCATTGCTTCACTTCATTTTTACTGTATCCCTCTGACCTTCTTATTGACGATGAAACACAGAAATTGCATCGGAATTAAATACAAAAAACACAATGCCGAATTAAGTACAAGAAGACTGACTCTTCCAACTGTCTATGTTTGAACCATTCCTGTGACGCTAGTTATAGATTCCGATGCTTCACTTCAGGTTTACTGTATCCCTCTGACCGTCTTTGTGACGATGAAACACAGAAATTGCATCCGAATTAATACAAAAGGCACAATGCCGACTTAAGTACAAGAAGACTGTCTCTTCTTACCATCTATGTTTTGAACCGTCCCTGTGACCCTAGTTATAGATTCCGATGTTTCACTCCAGGTTGACTGTATCCCTTGGACCTTCTTATTGACGATGAAACACAGAAATTGCATCGGAATTAAATACAAAATGCACAATGCCGACTTAAGTACAAGATGACTGACTCTTCTTACTGACTATGTTTTGAACCATTCCTGTGACATTAGTTATAGATTCCGTTGCTTCACTTCAGGTATACTGTATCCCTCTGACCTTCTTATTGACGATGAAACACAGAAATTGCATCGGAATTAAATACAAAAGGCACAATGCCGAATTAAGTACAAGAAGACTGACTCTTCTTACTGTCTATGCTTTTAACCATTCCTGTGACACTAGTTATAGACTCCGATGCTTCAGTCCAGGTTTACTGTATCCCTTCGACCTTCTTATTGACGATGAAACACAGAAATTGCATCGGAATTAAATACAAAAGGCACAATGCCGACTTAAGTACATGAAGACGGACTCTTCTTACTGTCTATGCTTTGAACCATCCCTGTGACACTAGTTATAGATTCCGATGCTTCACTGCAGGTTTACTGTGTCCCTTAGACCTTCTTATTGACGATGAAACACAGAAATTACATCGGAATTAAATACAATAGGCACAATGCCGACTTCAGTACAAGAAGACTCACTCTTCTTACTCTATAGTTTGAACCATTCCAGTGACACTAGTTATAGATTCCGATGCTTCACTTCATGTTTACTGTATCCCTTGGACCTTCTTATTGACGATGAAACACAGAAATTGCATCGGAATTAAATACAACAGGCACAATGCCGACTTAAGTACAAGAAGACTGCTTCCTACAGTCTATGTTGTGACCCATTTCTGTCACACTAGTTATAGAGTTCGATGCTTCACTTCAGGTTTACTGTATCCCTAGGACCCTCTTATTGACGGTGAAACACAGAAATTGCATTGGAATTAAATACGAAAGGCACAATTCCAACTTAAGTTCAACAAGACTCACTCTTCTTACTGACTATATATTGAACCGTTCCTGTGACACTAGTTATAGATTCCGATGCTTCACTTCAGGTTTACTGTATCCTTCTGACCTTCTTATTGACGATGAAACACAGAAATTGCATCGGAATTAAATAGAAAAGGCAGTATGCCAACTTAAGTACAAGAATACTGACTCTTCTTACTGTATATGCTTTGAACCATTCCTGTGACACTAGTTATAGATTCCGATGCTTCACTTCAGGTTTACTGTTTCTCTTGGACCTTCTTATTGACGATGAAACACAGAAATTGCATCGGAATTAAATACAAAAGGCACAATGCCGACTTATGTACAAGAAGACTGACTCTTCCTTCTGTCTATGTTTTGAATCATTTCTGTGACACTAGTTATAGATTCCGATGCTTCACTTCAGGATTACTGTATCCCTCTGACCTTCTTAGTGACGATGAAACACAGAAATTGCATAGGAATTAAATACAAAAAGCACAATGCCGACTTAAGTACAAGAATACTGACTCATCTTATTGTCTATGAATTGCACAATTACTGTGACACTAGTTATAGATTCCGATGCTTCACGTCAGGTTTAATGTATCTCTTGGACCGTGTTATTTACGATGAATCACAGAAATTGCATTGGAGATAAATACAAAAGGCACAATGCCGACTTAAGTACAAGAAGACTGACTCTTCTTACTGTCTATAATTTGAACCAATCCAGTGACACTAGTTATAGATTCCGATGCTTTACTTCATGTTTACTGTATCCCTCGGACCTTCTTATTGACGATGAAACACAGAAATTGCATCGGAATTACATACAAAAGGCACAATGCCGACTTAAGTACAAGAAGACTGACTCTTCCTACTGTCTATGTTTTGAACCATTACTGTGACACTAGTTATAGATTCCGATGCTTCACTCCAGGTTTACTGTATCCCTTGGACCTTCTTATTGACGGAGAAACACAGAAATTGCATCGGAATTAAATACGAAAGGCACATTGCCAACTTAAGTACAAGAAGACTGACTCTTCTTCCTGACTATGTTTTCAACCATTCCTGTGACACTAGTTGTAGATTCCGATGCTTCACTTCAGGTTCACTGTATTCCATGGACCTTCATATTGACGATGAAACACAGAAATAGCATCGGAATTAAATACAAAAGACACAATGCCGACTTAAGTACAAGAAGACTGACTCTTCCAACTGTCTGTGTTTTGAACCATTCCTGAGACACTAGTTATACACTCCTGGAAATTGAAATAAGAACACCGTGAATTCATTGTCCCAGGAAGGGGAAACTTTATTGACACATTGCTGGGGTCAGATACATCACATGATCACACTGACAGAACCACAGGCACATAGACACAGGCAACAGAGCATGCACAATGTCGGCACTAGTACAGTGTATATCCACCTTTCGCAGCAATTCAGGCTGCTATTCTCAAATGGAGATGATCGTAGAGATGCTGGATGTAGTCCTGTGGAACGGCTTGCCATGCCATTTCCACCTGGCGCCTCAGTTGGACCAGCGTTCGTGCTGGACGTGCAGACCGCGTGAGACGACGCTTCATCCAGTCCCAAACATGCTCAATGGGGGACAGATCCGGAGATCCTGCTGGCCAGGGTAGTTGACTTACACCTTCTAGAGCACGTTGGGTGGCACCGGATACATGCGGACGTGCATTGTCCTGTTGGAACAGCAAGTTCCCTTGCCGGTCTAGGAATGGTAGAACGATGGGTTCGATGACGGTTTGGATGTACCGTGCACTATTCAGTGTCCCCTCGACGATCACCAGTGGTGTACGGCCAGTGTAGGAGATCGCTCCCCACACCATGATGCCGGGTGTTGGCCCTGTGTGCCTCGGTCGAATGCAGTCCTGATTATGGCGCTCACCTGCACGGCGCCAAACACGCATACGACCATCATTGGCACCGAGGCAGAAGCGACTCTCATCGCTGAAGACGACACTTCTCCATTCGTCCCTCCATTCACGCCTGTCGCGACACCACTGGAGGCGGGCTGCACGATGTTGGGGCGTGAGCGGACGACGGCCTAACGGTGTGCGGGACCGTAGCCCAGCTTCATGGAGACGGTTGCATGGTCCTCGCCGATACCCCAGGAGCCACAGTGTCCCTAATTTGCTGGGAAGTGGCGGTGCGGTCCCCTACGGCACTGCGTACGATCCTACGGTCTTGGCGTGCATCCGTGCGTCGCTGCGGTCCGGTCCCAGGTCGACGGGCACGTGCACCTTCCGCCGACCACTGGCGACAACATCGATGTACTGTGGAGACCTCACGCCCCACGTGTTGAGCAATCCGGCAGTACGTCCACCCGGCCTCCCGCATGCCCACTATACGCCCTCGCTCAAAGTCCGTCAACTGCACATACGGTTCACGTCCACGCTGTCGCGGCATGCTACCAGTGTTAAAGACTGCGATGGAGCTCCGTATGCCACGGCAAACTGGCTGACACTGACGGCGGCGGTGCACAAATGCTGCGCAGCTAGCGCCATTCGACGGCCAACACCGCGGTTCCTGGTGTGTCCGCTGTGCCGTGCGTGTGATCATTGCTTGTACAGCCCTCTCGCAGTGTCCGGAGCAAGTATGGTGGGTCTGACACACCGGTGTCAATGTGTTCTTTTTTCCATTTCCAGGAGTGTAGATTCCGATGCTTCACTTCAGGCTTACTGTATCCCCCTGACCGTCTTATTGACGATGAAACACAGAAATTGCATCCGAATTAAATAGAAAAGGCACAATGCCGACTTAAGTACTAGAAGACTGACTCTTCCTGCTGTCTATGTTTTGAACCATTCCTAAGACACTTGTTATAGATTCCATTGCTTCACTTCATTTTTACTGTATCCCTCTGACCTTCTTATTGACGATGAAACACAGAAATTGCATCGGAATTAAATACAAAAGGCACAATGCCGACTTAAGTACATGAAGACTGACTCTTCTTACTGTCTATGCTTTTAACCATTCCTGTGACACTAGTTATAGACTCCGATGCTTCGCTCCAGATTTACTGTATCCCTTCGACCTTCTTATTGACGATGAAACACAGAAATTGCATCGGAATTAAATACAAAAGGCACAATGCCGACTTAAGTACATGAAGACTGACTCTTCTTACTGTCTATGCTTTGAACCATCCCTGTGATACTAGTTATAGATTCCGATGCTTCACTGCAGGTTTACTGTGTCCCTTAGACTTTCTTATTGACGATGAAACACAGAAATTACAACGGAATTAAATACAATAGGCACAATGCCGACTTAAGTACAAGAAGACTGACTCTTCTTACTGTCTATAGTTTGAACCATTCCAGTGCCACTAGTTATAGATTCCGATGCTTCACTTCATGTTTACTGTATCCCTTGGACCTTCTTATTGACGATGAAACACAGAAATTGCACCGGAATTAAATACAAAATGCACAATGCCGACTTATGTACAAGAAGACTGACTCTTCCTACTGTCTATGTTTTGACCCATTTCTGGGACACTAGTTATAGAGTCCGATGCTTCACTTCAGGTTTACTGTATCCCTTGGACCTTCTTATTGACGGTGAAACACAGAAATTGCATTGGAATTAAATACGAAAGGCACAATGCCAACTTAAGTACAAGAAGACTGACTCTTCTTACTGACTATGTTTTGAACCATTCCAGTGACACTAGTTATAGATTCCGATGCTTCACTTCAGGTTTACTGTATCCCTTAAACCTTCTTATTGACGATGAAACGCAGAACTTGCATCGGAATTAAATACAAAAGACACAATGCCGACTTAAGTACAAGAAGACTGACTCTTCCTACTGTCTATGTTGTGACCCATTTCTGTGACACTAGTTATAGAGTTCGATGCTTCACTTCAGGTTTACTGTATCCCTCTGACCGTCTTAGTGACGATGAAACACAGAAATTGCATCCGAATTAATACAAAAGGCACAATGCCGACTTAAGTACAAGAAGACTGACTCTTCTTACCGTCTATGTTTTGAACCGTCCCTGTGACCCTAGTTATAGATTCCGATGTTTCACTCCAGGTTGACTGTATCCCTTGGACCTTCTTATTGACGATGAAACACAGAAATTGCATCGGAATTAAATACAAAATGCACAATGCCGACTTAAGTACAAGAAGACTGACTCTTCTTACTGACTATGTTTTGAACCATTCCTGTGACACTAGTTATAGATTCCGTTGCTTCACTTCAGGTATACTGTATCCCTCTGACCTTCTTATTGACGATGAAACACAGAAATTGCATCGGAATTAAATACAAAAGGCACAATGCCGAATTAAGTACAAGAAGACTGACTCTTCTTACTGTCTATGCTTTTAACCATTCCTGTGACACTAGTTATAGACTCCGATGCTTCAGTCCAGGTTTACTGTATCCCTTCGACCTTCTTATTGACGATGAAACACAGAAATTGCATCGGAATTAAATACAAAAGGCACAATGCCGACTTAAGTACAAGAAGACTGACTCTTCCTACTGTCTATGTTGTGACCCATTTCTGTGACACTAGTTATAGAGTTCGATGCTTCACTTCAGGTTTACTGTATCCCTTGGACCTTCTTATTGACGGTGAAACACAGAAATTGCATTGGAATTAAATACGAAAGGCACAATGCCAACTTAAGTACAAGAAGACTGACTCTTCTTACTGACTATGGTTTGAACCATTCCAGTGACACTAGTTATAGATTCCGATGCTTCACTTCAGGTTTACTGTATCTCGTAAACCTTCTTATTGACGATGAAACGCAGAAATTGCATCGGAATTAAATACAAAAGACACAATGCCGACTTAAGTACAAGAAGACTGACTCTTCCAACTGTCTATGTTTTGAACCATTCCTGTGACGCTAATTATAGATTCGGATGCTTCACTTCAGGTTTACTGTATCCCTCTGACCGTCTTAGTGACGATGAAACACAGAAATTGCATCCGAATTAAATAGAAAAGGCACAATGAAGACTTAAGTACTAGAAGACTGACTCTTCCTACTGTCTATGTTTTGAACCATTCCTAAGACACTTGTTATAGATTCCGATGCTTCACTTCAGGTTTACTGTATCCCTTGGACCTACTTATTGTCGATGAAACTCAGAAATTGCATCGGAATTCAATACAAAAGGCACAAGGCCGACTTAACTACAAGAAGACTGACTCCTCTTACTGACTGTGCTTTGAACCATTCCTGTGATTCTAGTTATAGATTCCGATGCTTAACTTCCGGATTACTGTATCCCTCTGACCTTCTTAGTGACGATGAAACACAGAAATTGCATCGGAATTAAATACAAAAGGCACAATGCCGACTTATGTACAAGAAGAGTGACTCTTCCTACTGTCTATGTTTTGACCGATTTCTGTGACACTAGTTATAGAGTCCGATGCTTCACTTCAGGTTTACTGTATCCCTTGGACCTTCTTATTGACGGTGAAACACAGAAATTGCATCGGAATTAAATACGAAAGGCACAATGCCAACTTAAGTACAAGAAGACTGACTCTTCTTACTGACTATGTTTTGAACCATTCCTGTGACACTATTTATAGATTCCGATGCTTCACTTCAGGTTTACTGTATCCCTCTGACCTTCTTATTGACAATGAAACACAGAAATTGCATCGGAATTAAATAGAAAAGGCACAATGCCGACTTAAGTACAAGAAGACTGACTCTTCCTACTGTCTATATTTTGAACCATTCCTGTGACACTAGTTATAGATTCCGATGCTTCAATTTAGGTTTAGTGTATCCCTCTGACCTTATTGCCGATGAAACACAGAAACTGCATCGGAATTAAATACAAAAGGCACAATGCCGACTTAAGGACAAGAAGACTGACCATTCTTACTATCTATGTTTTGAACCAGTCCTGTGACACTAGTTAAAGATTCCGATGCTTCACTTCAGGTTTACTGTTTCCCTTGTACCTTCTTAATGACGATGAAACACAGAAATTGCTTCGGAAGTAAATACAAAAGGCACAATGCCGACTTATGTACAAGAAGACTAACTCTTCCTACTGTCTATGTTTGAACCATTTCTGTGACACTAGTTATAGAGTCCGTTGCTTCACTTCAGGTTTACTGTATCCCTTAGGCCTTCTTATTGACGGTGAAACACAGAAATTGCATCGGAATTAAATACGAAAGGCACAATTCCAACTTAAGTTCAACAAGACTCACTCTTCTTACTGACTATGTATTGCACCGTTCCTGTGACACTAGTTATAGATTCCGATGCTTCACTTCAGGTTTACTGTATCCTTCTGACCTTCTTATTGACGATGAAACACAGAAAATGCATCGGTATTAAATAGAAAAGGCAGTATGCCAACTTAAGTACAAGAAGACTGACTCTTCTTACTGTCTATGCTTTGAACCATTCCTGTGACACTAGTTATAGATTCCGATGCTTCACTTCAGGATTACTGTATCCCTCTGACCTTCTTAGTGACGATGAAACACAGAAATTGCATCGGAATTAAATACAAAAAGCACAATGCCGACTTAAGTACAAGAATACTGACTCATCTTAATGTCTCTGAATTGCACAATTCCTGTGACACTAGTTATAGATTCCGATGCTTCACGACAGGTTTAATGTATCCCTTAAACCTTCTTATTGACGATGAAACGCAGAAATTGCATCGGAATTAAATACGAAAGGCAAAATTCCAACTTAAGTTCAACAAGACTCACTCTTCTTACTGACTATGTATTGCACCGTTCCTGTGACACTAGTTATAGATTCCGATGCTTCACTTCAGGTTTACTGTATCCTTCTGACCTTCTTATTGACGATGAAACACAGAAAATGCATCGGTATTAAATAGAAAAGGCAGTATGCCAACTTAAGTACAAGAAGACTGACTCTTCTTACTGTCTATGCTTTGAACCATTCCTGTGACACTAGTTATAGATTCCGATGCTTCACTTCAGGTTTACTGTTTCTCTTGGACCTTCTTATTGACGATGAAACACAGAAATTGCATCGGAATTAAAAACAAAAGGCATAATGCCGACTTATGTACAAGAAGACTGACTCTTCCTTCTGTCTATGTTTTGAACCATTTCTGTGACACTAGTTATAGAGTCCGATGCTTCACTTCAGGTTTACTGTATCCCTTGGACCTTCTTATTGACGGTGAAACACAGAAATTGCATTGGAATTAAATACGAAAGGCACAATGCCAACTTAAGTACAAGAAGACTGACTCTTCTTACTGACTATGTTTTGAACCATTCCAGTGACACTAGTTATAGATTCCGATGCTTCACTTCAGGTTTACTGTATCCCTTAAACCTTCTTATTAACGATGAAACGCAGAAATTGCATCGGAATTAAATACAAAAGACACAATGCCGACTTAAGTACAAGAAGACTGACTCTTCCAACTGTCTATGTTTTGAACCATTCCTGTGACGCTAGTTATAGATTCCGATGCTTCACTTCAGGATTACTGTATCCCTTTGACCTTCTTAGTGACGATGAAACACAGAAATTGCATCGGAGTTAAATACAAAATGCACAATGCCGAGTTAAGTACAAGAATACTGACTCATCTTATTGTCTATGAATTGCACAATTACTGTGACACTAGTTATAGATTCCGATGCTTCACGTCAGGTTTAATGTATCCCTTGGACCGTGTTATTTACGATGAATCACAGAAATAGCATTGGAGATAAATACAAAAGGCACAATGCCGACTTAAGTACAAGAAGACTGACTCTTCTTACTGTCTATGATTTGAACCATTCCAGTGACACTAGTTATAGATTCCGATGCTTCACTTCATGTTTCCTGTATCCCTCGGACCCTCTTATTGACGATGAAACACAGAAATTGCATCGGAATTACATACAAAATGCACAATGCCGACTTAAGTACAAGAAGACTGACTCTTCCTACTGTCTATGTTTTGAACCATTACTGTGACACTAGTCATAGATTCCGATGCTTCACTCCAGGTTTACTGTATCCCTTGGACCTTCTTATTGACGGAGAAACACAGAAATTGCATCGGAATTAAATACGAAAGGCACATTGCCAACTTAAGTACAAGAATACTGACTCCTCTTCCTGACTATGTTTTCAACCATTCCTGTGACACTAGTTGTAGATTCCGATGCTTCACTTCAGGTTCACTGTATCCCATGGACCTTCATATTGACGATGAAACACAGAAATAGCATCGGAATTAAATACAAAAGACACAATGCCGACTTAAGTACAAGAAGACTGACTCTTCCAACTGTCTATGTTTGAACCATTCCTGTGACGCTAGTTATAGATTCCGATGCTTCACTTCAGGTTTACTGTATCCCTCTGACCGTCTTTGTGACGATGAAACACAGAAATTGCATCCGAATTAATACAAAAGGCACAATGCCGACTTAAGTACAAGAAGACTGACTCTTCTTACCATCTATGTTTTGAACCGTCCCTGTGACCCTAGTTATAGATTCCGATGTTTCACTCCATGTTGACTGTATCCCTTGGACCTTCTTATTGACGATGAAACACAGAAATTGCATCGGAATTAAATACAAAATGCACAATGCCGACTTAAGTACAAGAAGACTGACTCTTCTTACTGACTATGTTTTGAACCATTCCTGTGACATTAGTTATAGATTCCGTTGCTTCACTTCAGGTATACTGTATCCCTCTGACCTTCTTATTGACGATGAAACACAGAAATTGCATCGGAATTAAATACAAAAATCACAATGCCGAATTAAGTACAAGAGGACTGACTCTTCTTACTGTCTATGCTTTTAACCATTCCTGTGACACTAGTTATAGACTCCGATGCTTCAGTCCAGGTTTACTGTATCCCTTCGACCTTCTTATTGACGATGAAACACAGAAATTGCATCGGAATTAAATACAAAAGGTACAATGCCGACTTAAGTACATGAAGACGGACTCTTCTTACTGTCTATGCTTTGAACCATCCCTGTGACACTAGTTATAGATTCCGATGCTTCACTGCAGGTTTACTGTGTCCCTTAGACCTTCTTATTGACGATGAAACACAGAAATTACATCGGAATTAAATACAATAGGCACAATGCCGACTTAAGTACAAGAAGACTGACTCTTCTTACTCTATAGTTTGAACCATTCCAGTGACACTAGTTATAGATTCCGATGCTTCACTTCATGTTTACTGTATCCCTTGGACCTTCTTATTGACGATGAAACACAGAAATTGCATCGGAATTAAATACAACAGGCACAATGCCGACTTAAGTACAAGAAGACTGCTTCCTACAGTCTATGTTGTGACCCATTTCTGTCACACTAGTTATAGAGTTCGATGCTTCACTTCAGGTTTACTGTATCCCTAGGACCCTCTTATTGACGGTGAAACACAGAAATTGCATTGGAATTAAATACGAAAGGCACAATTCCAACTTAAGTTCAACAAGACTCACTCTTCTTACTGACTATATATTGAACCGTTCCTGTGACACTAGTTATAGATTCCGATGCTTCACTTCAGGTTTACTGTATCCTTCTGACCTTCTTATTGACGATGAAACACAGAAATTGCATCGGAATTAAATAGAAAAGGCAGTATGCCAACTTAAGTACAAGAATACTGACTCTTCTTACTGTATATGCTTTGAACCAATCCTGTGACACTAGTTATAGATTCCGATGCTTCACTTCAGGTTTACTGTTTCTCTTGGACCTTCTTATTGACGATGAAACACAGAAATTGCATCGGAATTAAATACAAAAGGCACAATGCCGACTTATGTACAAGAAGACTGACTCTTCCTTCTGTCTATGTTTTGAATCATTTCTGTGACACTAGTTATAGAGTCCGATGCTTCACTTCGGGTTTACTGTATCCCTTGGACCTTGTTATTTACGATGAATCACAGATATTGCATCGGAATTAAATACAAAAGGCACAATGCCGACTTAAGTACAAGAAGACCGACTCTTCTTACTGTCTATAATTTGAACCATTCCAGTGACACTAGTTATAGATTCCGATGCTTCACTTCAGGATTACTGTATCCCTCTGACCTTCTTAGTGACGATGAAACACAGAAATTGCATAGGAATTAAATACAAAAAGCACAATGCCGACTTAAGTACAAGAATACTGACTCATCTTATTGTCTATGAATTGCACAATTACTGTGACACTAGTTATAGATTCCGATGCTTCACGTCAGGTTTAATGTATCTCTTGGACCGTGTTATTTACGATGAATCACAGAAATTGCATTGGAGATAAATACAAAAGGCACAATGCCGACTTAAGTACAAGAAGACTGACTCTTCTTACTGTCTATAATTTGAACCATTCCAGTGACACTAGTTATAGATTCCGATGCTTTACTTCATGTTTACTGTATCCCTCGGACCTTCTTATTGACGATGAAACACAGAAATTGCATCGGAATTACATACAAAAGGCACAATGCCGACTTAAGTACAAGAAGACTGACTCTTCCTACTGTCTATGTTTTGAACCATTACTGTGACACTAGTTATAGATTCCGATGCTTCACTCCAGGTTTACTGTATCCCTTGGACCTTCTTATTGACGGAGAAACACAGAAATTGCATCGGAATTAAATACGAAAGGCACATTGCCAACTTAAGTACAAGAAGACTGACTCTTCTTCCTGACTATGTTTTCAACCATTCCTGTGACACTAGTTGTAGATTCCGATGCTTCACTTCAGGTTCACTGTATTCCATGGACCTTCATATTGACGATGAAACACAGAAATAGCATCGGAATTAAATACAAAAGACACAATGCCGACTTAAGTACAAGAAGACTGACTCTTCCAACTGTCTGTGTTTTGAACCATTCCTGAGACACTAGTTATACACTCCTGGAAATTGAAATAAGAACACCGTGAATTCATTGTCCCAGGAAGGGGAAACTTTATTGACACATTGCTGGGGTCAGATACATCACATGATCACACTGACAGAACCACAGGCACATAGACACAGGCAACAGAGCATGCACATTGTCGGCACTAGTACAGTGTATATCCACCTTTCGCAGCAATTCAGGCTGCTATTCTCAAATGGAGATGATCGTAGAGATGCTGGATGTAGTCCTGTGGAACGGCTTGCCATGCCATTTCCACCTGGCGCCTCAGTTGGACCAGCGTTCGTGCTGGACGTGCAGACCGCGTGAGACGACGCTTCATCCAGTCCCAAACATGCTCAATGGGGGACAGATCCGGAGATCCTGCTGGCCAGGGTAGTTGACTTACACCTTCTAGAGCACGTTGGGTGGCACCGGATACATGCGGACGTGCATTGTCCTGTTGGAACAGCAAGTTCCCTTGCCGGTCTAGGAATGGTAGAACGATGGGTTCGATGACGGTTTGGATGTACCGTGCACTATTCAGTGTCCCCTCGACGATCACCAGTGGTGTACGGCCAGTGTAGGAGATCGCTCCCCACACCATGATGCCGGGTGTTGGCCCTGTGTGCCTCGGTCGAATGCAGTCCTGATTATGGCGCTCACCTGCACGGCGCCAAACACGCATACGACCATCATTGGCACCGAGGCAGAAGCGACTCTCATCGCTGAAGACGACACTTCTCCATTCGTCCCTCCATTCACGCCTGTCGCGACACCACTGGAGGCGGGCTGCACGATGTTGGGGCGTGAGCGGACGACGGCCTAACGGTGTGCGGGACCGTAGCCCAGCTTCATGGAGACGGTTGCATGGTCCTCGCCGATACCCCAGGAGCCACAGTGTCCCTAATTTGCTGGGAAGTGGCGGTGCGGTCCCCTACGGCACTGCGTACGATCCTACGGTCTTGGCGTGCATCCGTGCGTCGCTGCGGTCCGGTCCCAGGTCGACGGGCACGTGCACCTTCCGCCGACCACTGGCGACAACATCGATGTACTGTGGAGACCTCACGCCCCACGTGTTGAGCAATCCGGCAGTACGTCCACCCGGCCTCCCGCATGCCCACTATACGCCCTCGCTCAAAGTCCGTCAACTGCACATACGGTTCACGTCCACGCTGTCGCGGCATGCTACCAGTGTTAAAGACTGCGATGGAGCTCCGTATGCCACGGCAAACTGGCTGACACTGACGGCGGCGGTGCACAAATGCTGCGCAGCTAGCGCCATTCGACGGCCAACACCGCGGTTCCTGGTGTGTCCGCTGTGCCGTGCGTGTGATCATTGCTTGTACAGCCCTCTCGCAGTGTCCGGAGCAAGTATGGTGGGTCTGACACACCGGTGTCAATGTGTTCTTTTTTCCATTTCCAGGAGTGTAGATTCCGATGCTTCACTTCAGGCTTACTGTATCCCCCTGACCGTCTTATTGACGATGAAACACAGAAATTGCATCCGAATTAAATAGAAAAGGCACAATGCCGACTTAAGTACTAGAAGACTGACTCTTCCTGCTGTCTATGTTTTGAACCATTCCTAAGACACTTGTTATAGATTCCATTGCTTCACTTCATTTTTACTGTATCCCTCTGACCTTCTTATTGACGATGAAACACAGAAATTGCATCGGAATTAAATACAAAAGGCACAATGCCGACTTAAGTACATGAAGACTGACTCTTCTTACTGTCTATGCTTTTAACCATTCCTGTGACACTAGTTATAGACTCCGATGCTTCGCTCCAGATTTACTGTATCCCTTCGACCTTCTTATTGACGATGAAACACAGAAATTGCATCGGAATTAAATACAAAAGGCACAATGCCGACTTAAGTACATGAAGACTGACTCTTCTTACTGTCTATGCTTTGAACCATCCCTGTGACACTAGTTATAGATTCCGATGCTTCACTGCAGGTTTACTGTGTCCCTTAGACTTTCTTATTGACGATGAAACACAGAAATTACATCGGAATTAAGTACAATAGGCACAATGCCGACTTAAGTACAAGAAGACTGACTGTTCTTACTGTCTATAGTTTGAACCATTCCAGTGCCACTAGTTATAGATTCCGATGCTTCACTTCATGTTGACTGTATCCCTCTGACCTTCTTAGTGACGATGAAACACAGAAATTGCATCGGAATTAAATACAAAAAGCACAATGCCGAGTTAAGTACAAGAATACTGACTCATCTTATTGTCTATGAATTGCACAATTACTGTGACACTAGTTATAGATTCCGATGCTTCACGTCAGGTTTAATGTATCCCTTGGACCGTGTTATTTACGATGAATCACAGAAATTGCATTGGAGATAAATACAAAAGGCACAATGCCGACTTAAGTACAAGAAGACTGACTCTTCTTACTGTCTATAATTTGAACCATTCCAGTGACACTAGTTATAGATTCCGATGCTTCACTTCATGTTTCCTGTATCCCTCGGACCCTCTTATTGACGATGAAACACAGAAATTGCATCGGAATTACATACAAAATGCACAATGCCGACTTAAGTACAAGAAGACTGACTCTTCCTACTGTCTATGTTTTGAACCATTACTGTGACACTAGTCATAGATTCCGATGCTTCACTCCAGGTTTACTGTATCCCTTGGACCTTCTTATTGACGGAGAAACACAGAAATTGCATCGGAATTAAATACGAAAGGCACATTGCCAACTTAAGTACAAGAATACTGACTCCTCTTCCTGACTATGTTTTCAACCATTCCTGTGACACTAGTTGTAGATTCCGATGCTTCACTTCAGGTTCACTGTATCCCATGGACCTTCATATTGACGATGAAACACAGAAATAGCATCGGAATTAAATACAAAAGACACAATGCCGACTTAAGTACAAGAAGACTGACTCTTCCAACTGTCTATGTTTGAACCATTCCTGTGACGCTAGTTATAGATTCCGATGCTTCACTTCAGGTTTACTGTATCCCTCTGACCGTCTTTGTGACGATGAAACACAGAAATTGCATCCGAATTAATACAAAAGGCACAATGCCGACTTAAGTACAAGAAGACTGACTCTTCTTACCATCTATGTTTTGAACCGTCCCTGTGACCCTAGTTATAGATTCCGATGTTTCACTCCAGGTTGACTGTATCCCTTGGACCTTCTTATTGACGATGAAACACAGAAATTGCATCGGAATTAAATACAAAATGCACAATGCCGACTTAAGTACAAGAAGACTGACTCTTCTTACTGACTATGTTTTGAACCATTCCTGTGACATTAGTTATAGATTCCGTTGCTTCACTTCAGGTATACTGTATCCCTCTGACCTTCTTATTGACGATGAAACACAGAAATTGCATCGGAATTAAATACAAAAATCACAATGCCGAATTAAGTACAAGAAGACTGACTCTTCTTACTGTCTATGCTTTTAACCATTCCTGTGACACTAGTTATAGACTCCGATGCTTCAGTCCAGGTTTACTGTATCCCTTCGTCCTTCTTATTGACGATGAAACACAGAAATTGCATCGGAATTAAATACAAAAGGTACAATGCCGACTTAAGTACATGAAGACGGACTCTTCTTACTGTCTATGCTTTGAACCATCCCTGTGACACTAGTTATAGATTCCGATGCTTCACTGCAGGTTTACTGTGTCCCTTACACCTTCTTATTGACGATGAAACACAGAAATTACATCGGAATTAAATACAATAGGCACAATGCCGACTTAAGTACAAGAAGACTGACTCTTCTTACTCTATAGTTTGAACCATTCCAGTGACACTAGTTATAGATTCCGATGCTTCACTTCATGTTTACTGTATCCCTTGGACCTTCTTATTGACGATGAAACACAGAAATTGCATCGGAATTAAATACAACTGGCACAATGCCGACTTAAGTACAAGAAGACTGCTTCCTACAGTCTATGTTGTGACCCATTTCTGTCACACTAGTTATAGAGTTCGATGCTTCACTTCAGGTTTACTGTATCCCTAGGACCCTCTTATTGACGGTGAAACACAGAAATTGCATTGGAATTAAATACGAAAGGCACAATTCCAACTTAAGTTCAACAAGACTCACTCTTCTTACTGACTATATATTGAACCGTTCCTGTGACACTAGTTATAGATTCCGATGCTTCACTTCAGGTTTACTGTATCCTTCTGACCTTCTTATTGACGATGAAACACAGAAATTGCATCGGAATTAAATAGAAAAGGCAGTATGCCAACTTAAGTACAAGAATACTGACTCTTCTTACTGTATATGCTTTGAACCATTCCTGTGACACTAGTTATAGATTCCGATGCTTCACTTCAGGTTTACTGTTTCTCTTGGACCTTCTTATTGACGATGAAACACAGAAATTGCATCGGAATTAAATACAAAAGGCACAATGCCGACTTATGTACAAGAAGACTGACTCTTCCTTCTGTCTATGTTTTGAATCATTTCTGTGACACTAGTTATAGAGTCCGATGCTTCACTTCGGGTTTACTGTATCCCTTGGACCTTGTTATTTACGATGAATCACAGAAATTGCATCGGAATTAAATACAAAAGGCACAATGCCGACTTAAGTACAAGAAGACCGACTCTTCTTACTGTCTATAATTTGAACCATTCCAGTGACACTAGTTATAGATTCCGATGCTTCACTTCAGGATTACTGTATCCCTCTGACCTTCTTAGTGACGATGAAACACAGAAATTGCATAGGAATTAAATACAAAAAGCACAATGCCGACTTAAGTACAAGAATACTGACTCATCTTATTGTCTATGAATTGCACAATTACTGTGACACTAGTTATAGATTCCGATGCTTCACGTCAGGTTTAATGTATCTCTTGGACCGTGTTATTTACGATGAATCACAGAAATTGCATTGGAGATAAATACAAAAGGCACAATGCCGACTTAAGTACAAGAAGACTGACTCTTCTTACTGTCTATAATTTGAACCATTCCAGTGACACTAGTTATAGATTCCGATGCTTTACTTCATGTTTACTGTATCCCTCGGACCTTCTTATTGACGATGAAACACAGAAATTGCATCGGAATTACATACAAAAGGCACAATGCCGACTTAAGTACAAGAAGACTGACTCTTCCTACTGTCTATGTTTTGAACCATTACTGTGACACTAGTTATAGATTCCGATGCTTCACTCCAGGTTTACTGTATCCCTTGGACCTTCTTATTGACGGAGAAACACAGAAATTGCATCGGAATTAAATACGAAAGGCACATTGCCAACTTAAGTACAAGAAGACTGACTCTTCTTCCTGACTATGTTTTCAACCATTCCTGTGACACTAGTTGTAGATTCCGATGCTTCACTTCAGGTTCACTGTATTCCATGGACCTTCATATTGACGATGAAACACAGAAATAGCATCGGAATTAAATACAAAAGACACAATGCCGACTTAAGTACAAGAAGACTGACTCTTCCAACTGTCTGTGTTTTGAACCATTCCTGAGACACTAGTTATACACTCCTGGAAATTGAAATAAGAACACCGTGAATTCATTGTCCCAGGAAGGGGAAACTTTATTGACACATTGCTGGGGTCAGATACATCACATGATCACACTGACAGAACCACAGGCACATAGACACAGGCAACAGAGCATGCACAATGTCGGCACTAGTACAGTGTATATCCACCTTTCGCAGCAATTCAGGCTGCTATTCTCAAATTGAGATGATCGTAGAGATGCTGGATGTAGTCCTGTGGAACGGCTTGCCATGCCATTTCCACCTGGCGCCTCAGTTGGACCAGCGTTCGTGCTGGACGTGCAGACCGCGTGAGACGACGCTTCATCCAGTCCCAAACATGCTCAATGGGGGACAGATCCGGAGATCCTGTTGGCCAGGGTAGTTGACTTACACCTTCTAGAGCACGTTGGGTGGCACCGGATACATGCGAACGTGCATTGTCCTGTTGGAACAGCAAGTTCCCTTGCCGGTCTAGGAATGGTAGAACGATGGGTTCGATGACGGTTTGGATGTACCGTGCACTATTCAGTGTCCCCTCGACGATCACCAGTGGTGTACGGCCAGTGTAGGAGATCGCTCCCCACACCATGATGCCGGGTGTTGGCCCTGTGTGCCTCGGTCGAATGCAGTCCTGATTATGGCGCTCACCTGCACGGCGCCAAACACGCATACGACCATCATTGGCACCGAGGCAGAAGCGACTCTCATCGCTGAAGACGACACTTCTCCATTCGTCCCTCCATTCACGCCTGTCGCGACACCACTGGAGGCGGGCTGCACGATGTTGGGGCGTGAGCGGACGACGGCCTAACGGTGTGCGGGACCGTAGCCCAGCTTCATGGAGACGGTTGCATGGTCCTCGCCGATACCCCAGGAGCCACAGTGTCCCTAATTTGCTGGGAAGTGGCGGTGCGGTCCCCTACGGCACTGCGTACGATCCTACGGTCTTGGCGTGCATCCGTGCGTCGCTGCGGTCCGGTCCCAGGTCGACGGGCACGTGCACCTTCCGCCGACCACTGGCGACAACATCGATGTACTGTGGAGACCTCACGCCCCACGTGTTGAGCAATCCGGCAGTACGTCCACCCGGCCTCCCGCATGCCCACTATACGCCCTCGCTCAAAGTCCGTCAACTGCACATACGGTTCACGTCCACGCTGTCGCGGCATGCTACCAGTGTTAAAGACTGCGATGGAGCTCCGTATGCCACGGCAAACTGGCTGACACTGACGGCGGCGGTGCACAAATGCTGCGCAGCTAGCGCCATTCGACGGCCAACACCGCGGTTCCTGGTGTGTCCGCTGTGCCGTGCGTGTGATCATTGCTTGTACAGCCCTCTCGCAGTGTCCGGAGCAAGTATGGTGGGTCTGACACACCGGTGTCAATGTGTTCTTTTTTCCATTTCCAGGAGTGTAGATTCCGACGCTTCACTTCAGGCTTACTGTATCCCCCTGACCGTCTTATTGACGATGAAACACAGAAATTGCATCCGAATTAAATAGAAAAGGCACAATGCCGACATAAGTACTAGAAGACTGACTCTTCCTACTGTCTATGTTTTGAACCATTCCTAAGACACTTGTTATAGATTCCATTCCTTCACTTCATTTTTACTGTATCCCTCTGACCTTCATATTGACGATGAAACACAGAAATTGCATCGGAATTAAATACAAAAGGCACAATGCCGACTTAAGTACATGAAGACTGACTCTTCTTACTGTCTATGCTTTTAACCATTCCTGTGACACTAGTTATAGACTCCGATGCTTCGCTCCAGATTTACTGTATCCCTTCGACCTTCTTATTGACGATGAAACACAGAAATTGCATCGGAATTAAATACAAAAGGCACAATGCCGACTTAAGTACATGAAGACTGACTCTTCTTACTGTCTATGCTTTGAACCATCCCTGTGACACTAGTTATAGATTCCGATGCTTCACTGCAGGTTTACTGTGTCCCTTAGACTTTCTTATTGACGATGAAACACAGAAATTACATCGGAATTAAATACAATAGGCACAATGCCGACTTAAGTACAAGAAGACTGACTCTTCTTACTGTCTATAGTTTGAACCATTCCAGTGCCACTAGTTATAGATTCCGATGCTTCACTTCATGTTTACTGTATCCCTTGGACCTTCTTATTGACGATGAAACACAGAAATTGCACCGGAATTAAATACAAAATGCACAATGCCGACTTATGTACAAGAAGACTGACTCTTCCTACTGTCTATGTTTTGACCCATTTCTGTGACACTAGTTATAGAGTCCGATGCTTCACTTCAGGTTTACTGTATCCCTTGGACCTTCTTATTGACGGTGAAACACAGAAATTGCATTGGAATTAAATACGAAAGGCACAATGCCAATTTAAGTACAAGAAGACTGACTCTTCTTACTGACTATGTTTTGAACCATTCCAGTGACACTAGTTATAGATTCCGATGCTTCACTTCAGGTTTACTGTATCCCTTAAACCTTCTTATTGACGATGAAACGCAGAACTTGCATCGGAATTAAATACAAAAGACACAATGCCGACTTAAGTACAAGAAGACTGACTCTTCCAACTGTCTATGTTTTGAACCATTCCTGTGACGCTAGTTATAGATTCCGATGCTTCACTTCAGGTTTACTGTATCCCTCTGACCGTCTTAGTGACGATGAAACACAGAAATTGCATCCGAATTAATACAAAAGGCACAATGCCGACTTAAGTACAAGAAGACTGACTCTTCTTACCGTCTATGTTTTGAACCGTCCCTGTGACCCTAGTTATAGATTCCGATGTTTCACTCCAGGTTGACTGTATCCCTTGGACCTTCTTATTGACGATGAAACACAGAAATTGCATCGGAATTAAATACAAAATGCACAATGCCGACTTAAGTACAAGAAGACTGACTCTTCTTACTGACTATGTTTTGAACCATTCCTGTGACACTAGTTATAGATTCCGTTGCTTCACTTCAGGTATACTGTATCCCTCTGACCTTCTTATTGACGATGAAACACAGACATTGCATCGGAATTAAATACAAAAGGCACAATGCCGAATTAAGTACAAGAAGACTGACTCTTCTTACTGTCTATGCTTTTAACCATTCCTGTGACACTAGTTATAGACTCCGATGCTTCAGTCCAGGTTTACTGTATCCCTTCGACCTTCTTATTGACGATGAAACACAGAAATTGCATCGGAATTAAATACAAAAGGCACAATGCCGACTTAAGTACAAGAAGACTGACTCTTCCTACTGTCTATGTTGTGACCCATTTCTGTGACACTAGTTATAGAGTTCGATGCTTCACTTCAGGTTTACTGTATCCCTTGGACCTTCTTATTGACGGTGAAACACAGAAATTGCATTGGAATTAAATACGAAAGGCACAATGCCAACTTAAGTACAAGAAGACTGACTCTTCTTACTGACTATGTTTTGAACCATTCCAGTGACACTAGTTATAGATTCCGATGCTTCACTTCAGGTTTACTGTATCTCGTAAACCTTCTTATTGACGATGAAACGCAGAAATTGCATCGGAATTAAATACAAAAGACACAATGCCGACTTAAGTACAAGAAGACTGACTCTTCCAACTGTCTATGTTTTGAACCATTCCTGTGACGCTAATTATAGATTCGGATGCTTCACTTCAGGTTTACTGTATCCCTCTGACCGTCTTAGTGACGATGAAACACAGAAATTGCATCCGAATTAAATAGAAAAGGCACAATGAAGACTTAAGTACTAGAAGACTGACTCTTCCTACTGTCTATGTTTTGAACCATTCCTAAGACACTTGTTATAGATTCCGATGCTTCACTTCAGGTTTACTGTATCCCTTGGACCTACTTATTGTCGATGAAACTCAGAAATTGCATCGGAAATCAATACAAAAGGCACAAGGCCGACTTAACTACAAGAAGACTGACTCCTCTTACTGACTGTGCTTTGAACCATTCCTGTGATTCTAGTTATAGATTCCGATGCTTAACTTCCGGATTACTGTATCCCTCTGACCTTCTTAGTGACGATGAAACACAGAAATTGCATCGGAATTAAATACAAAAGGCACAATGCCGACTTATGTACAAGAAGAGTGACTCTTCCTACTGTCTATGTTTTGACCGATTTCTGTGACACTAGTTATAGAGTCCGATGCTTCACTTCAGGTTTACTGTATCCCTTGGACCTTCTTATTGACGGTGAAACACAGAAATTGCATCGGAATTAAATACGAAAGGCACAATGCCAACTTAAGTACAAGAAGACTGACTCTTCTTACTGACTATGTTTTGAACCATTCCTGTGACACTATTTATAGATTCCGATGCTTCACTTCAGGTTTACTGTATCCCTCTGACCTTCTTATTGACAATGAAACACAGAAATTGCATCGGAATTAAATAGAAAAGGCACAATGCCGACTTAAGTACAAGAAGACTGACTCTTCCTACTGTCTATATTTTGAACCATTCCTGTGACACTAGTTATAGATTCCGATGCTTCAATTTAGGTTTAGTGTATCCCTCTGACCTTATTGCCGATGAAACACAGAAACTGCATCGGAATTAAATACAAAAGGCACAATGCCGACTTAAGGACAAGAAGACTGACCATTCTTACTATCTATGTTTTGAACCAGTCCTGTGACACTAGTTAAAGATTCCGATGCTTCACTTCAGGTTTACTGTTTCCCTTGTACCTTCTTAATGACGATGAAACACAGAAATTGCTTCGGAAGTAAATACAAAAGGCACAATGCCGACTTATGTACAAGAAGACTAACTCTTCCTACTGTCTATGTTTTGAACCATTTCTGTGACACTAGTTATAGAGTCCGTTGCTTCACTTCAGGTTTACTGTATCCCTTAGGCCTTCTTATTGACGGTGAAACACAGAAATTGCATCGGAATTAAATACGAAAGGCACAATTCCAACTTAAGTTCAACAAGACTCACTCTTCTTACTGACTATGTATTGCACCGTTCCTGTGACACTAGTTATAGATTCCGATGCTTCACTTCAGGTTTACTGTATCCTTCTGACCTTCTTATTGACGATGAAACACAGAAAATGCATCGGTATTAAATAGAAAAGGCAGTATGCCAACTTAAGTACAAGAAGACTGACTCTTCTTACTGTCTATGCTTTGAACCATTCCTGTGACACTAGTTATAGATTCCGATGCTTCACTTCAGGTTTACTGTTTCTGTTGGACCTTCTTATTGACGATGAAACACAGAAATTGCATCGGAATTAAATACATAAGGCATAATGCCGACTTATGTACAAGAAGACTGACTCTTCCTTCTGTCTATTTTTTGAACCATTTCTATGACACTAGTTATAGAGTCCGATGCTTCACTTTGGGTTTACTGTATCCCTTGGACCTTGTTATTTACGATGAATCACAGAAATTGCATCGGAATTAAATACAAAAGGCACAATGCCGACTTAAGTACAAGAAGACCGACTCTTCTTACTGTCTATAATTTGAACCATTCCAGTGACACTAGTTATAGATTCCGATGCTTCACTTCAGGATTACTGTATCCCTCTGACCTTCTTAGTGACAATGAAACACAGAAATTGCATCGGAATTAAATACAAAAAGCACAATGCCGACTTAAGTACAAGAATACTGACTCATCTTAATGTCTCTGAATTGCACAATTCCTGTGACACTAGTTATAGATTCCGATGCTTCACGACAGGTTTAATGTATCCCTTGGACCGTGTTATTTACGATGAATCACAGAAATTGCATTGGAGATAAATACAAAAGGCACAATGCCGACTTAAGTACAAGAAGACTGACTCTTCTTTCTGTCTATAATTTGAACCATTCCAGTGACACTCGTTATAGATTCCGATGCTTCACTTCATGTTTACTGTATCCCTCGGACCTTCTTATTGACGATGAAACACAGAAATTGCATCGGAATTAAATACAAAAGGCACAATGCCGACTTAAGTACAAGAAGACTGACAATTCCTACTGTCTATGTTTTGAACCATTACTGTGACACTAGTTATAGATTCCGATGCTTCACTCCAGGTTTACTGTATCCCTTGGACCTTCTTATTGACGGTGAAACACAGAAATTGCATCGGAATTAAATACGAAAGGCACATTGCCAACTTAAGTACAAGAAGACTGACTCTTCTTCCTGACTATGTTTTCAACCATTCCTGTGACACTAGTTGTAGATTCCGATGCTTCACTTCAGGTTTACTGTATCCCTTGGACCTTCTTATTGGCGATGAAACACAGAAATAGCATCGGAATTAAATACAAAAGACACAATGCCGACTTAAGTACAAGAAGACTGACTCGCCCAACTGTCTATGTTTTGAACCATTCCTGAGACACTAGTTATAGATTCCGATGCTTCACTTCAGGCTTACTGTATCCCCCTGACCGTCTTATTGACGATGAAACACAGAAATTGCATCCGAATTGAATAGAAAAGGCACAATGCCGACTTAAGTACTAGAAGACTGACTCTTCCTGCTGTCTATGTTTTGAACCATTCCTAAGACACTTGTTATAGATTCCGTTGCTTCACTTCATTTTTACTGTATCCCTCTGACCTTCTTATTGACGATGAAACACAGAAATTGCATCGGAATTAAATACAAAAGGCACAATGCCGAATTAAGTACAAGAAGACTGACTCTTCTTACTGTCTATGCTTTTAACCATTCCTGTGACACTAGTTATAGACTCCGATGCTTCGCTCCAGATTTACTGTATCCCTTCGACCTTCTTATTGACGATGAAACACAGAAATTGCATCGGAATTAAATACAAAAGGCACAATGCCGACTTAAGTACATGAAGACTGACTCTTCTTACTGTCTATGCTTTGAACCATCCCTGTGACACTAGTTATAGATTCCGATGCTTCACTGCAGGTTTACTGTGTCCCTTAGACTTTCTTATTGACGATGAAACACAGAAATTACATCGGAATTAAATACAATAGGCACAATGCCGACTTAAGTACAAGAAGACTGACTCTTCTTACTGTCTATAGTTTGAACCATTCCAGTGCCACTAGTTATAGATTCCGATCCTTCACTTCATGTTTACTGTATCCCTTGGACCTTCTTATTGACGATGAAACACAGAAATTACATCGGAATTAAATACAATAGGCACAATGCCGACTTAAGTACAAGAAGACTGACTCTTCTCACTGTCTATAGTTTGAACCATTCCAGTGCCACTAGTTATAGATTCCGATGCTTCACTTCATGTTTACTGTATCCCTTGGACCTTCTTATTGACGATGAAACACAGAAATTGCACCGGAATTAAATACAAAATGCACAATGCCGACTTATGTACAAGAAGACTGACTCTTCCTACTGTCTATGTTTTGACTCATTTCTGTGACACTAGTTATAGAGTCCGATGCTTCACTTCAGGTTTACTGTATCCCTTGGACCATCCTATTGACGGTGAAACACAGAAATTGCATTGGAATTAATTACGAAAGGCACAATGCCAACTTAAGTACAAGAAGACTGACTCTTCTTACTGACTATGTTTTGAACCATTCCAGTGACACTAGTTATAGATTCCGATGCTTCACTTCAGGTTTACTGTATCCCTTAAACCTTCTTATTGACGATGAAACGCAGAAATTGCATCGGAATTAAATACAAAAGACACAATGCCGACTTAAGTACAAGAAGACTGACTCTTCCAACTGTCTATGTTTTGAACCATTCCTGTGACGCTAGTTATAGATTCCGATGCTTCACTTCAGGTTTACTGTGTCCCTTAGACCTTCTTATTGACGATGAAACACAGAAATTACATCGGAATTGTGGTGTCACCGCCAGACACCACACTTGCTAGGTGGTAGCTTAAATCGGCCGCGGTCCATTTAGTACATGTCGGACCCGCGTGTCGCCACTGTGTAATCGCAGACCTAGCGCCACCACCAAGGCAGGTCTCGTGATACGAGAGAGCACTCGCCCCAGTTGTACGAGAACCTAGCTACCGACCAGATGTACGAAGCCTTTCTCTCTCATTAGCCGAGAGACAGGACATGTTCAAAGTGTTTGCCAGACAAAGCTCAGATCAGACAATCACAATCATTCCAGGCCCTTTGCTTCGCGCCGGAATCGAACCAAGGACACTCAGGCTCGTGGACCTTCGCCTATGGACATTCATGTCGTTAATTCCGCTTCGTCCAGTGACACTTTCTCTAACAGTGACTGTGATCGTCCCACAAAAACTGTGCGTCGACGTCGCCGGAAATCACGTCAATTCCAATTGCACAAAACAGTCGCTCTTGTCGTCAGCAGAACAATAAACTTTTTGTGGACTTAGACTTTGCAGGCCAAGTGATACCATTCCAGCTCGATACCGGAGCTGCAGTTTCATTGCTCAATCACGACACGTACAAACACCTGGGCAAACCTCCGTTGCGTTCCGCAAATGTTAAGCTAACTACATATTCCGGACAGAAAATTCCTGTGTTAGGACAGTGCAGCCTTCTTGCAACATACAAGGGACAAACAAAACTTGTGTCGCTTTACGTTCTTCGTTCTTCTTCTGCAGTGAACTTGTTGGGTCTAGACTTGTTTCAGTTGTTTAACATGTCTATTGTAAATCAGGTCCTATCGGTGAATCAGACTGTGCCTACAGACAGTGTTTCTCGGCTGTGTGACGAATTTGCAGACATTTTTACACCGGGCTTAGGTTGCGCTAAAAACTATGAAGCACATTTGGAACTGGAAGGAAACGCGCAACCGAAATTTTTCAGAGCGCGCAATGTTCCCCACGCATTGCGTCAGGAGGTCGCAAGAACATTGAACAATGTAGAATCCCAAGGTGTGAGTGAATGTGCGCAATGCCTCTTCCATTTCAGCTCCGCTTCATCGCTTACGCTGTACAGGTGTTCCGTTCGTCTGGACGACGGAATGCGAACGCGCCTTTCGCCAGTTGCAATCGGCGTTGCTTTCTAATACTTGCCTTACGCCATTCGATCCCCAGAAACCCCTTTTGTTGATGGTAGATGCATCGGATTTCGGGATCGGTGCTGTGCTTGCGCACAAAGTTGGCTCCCATGATCGCCCTATTGCCTTTGCGTCCAAATTGCTCTCGTCTGCGCAAAGAAATTATTCACAGATAGAGAAAGAAGCTTTGGCTCTCGTGTTTGGTGTTACTAAGTTCCATGATTTCTTGTATGGTCGTCACTTTACCATCATCACAGACCACAAACCTTTGACATCGCTTTTTCATCCGACCAAGCCTGTACCTCCACGTACAGCGCAGAAATTCATTCGCTGGTCTATTTTCCTCTCGCAGTACCGCTACGATATCTTGTATCGGTCCACTGCTAAGCACGGAAACGCCGATGCGTTGTCCCGTTTGCCTGTTGCTGAGGATAAAGCATTCGATTCTTCCGAACTTGCTTGCATGTTCATTGATTCGGAAACCGATGAAGTGGTCGAATCGTTTCCGATTGATTTTCGTCGTGTCGCTACAGCCACAGCTGCTGACCCTGTCCTTGCTTCTGTTTTACGTTTTGTTGCTACCGAATGGCCGGGTGCGGGTGGCACAGCCTCGCCTGTTGTTAGGCTCCCCACCTCATCGCATACGTCAACATGTGGTCCTCCCCACGGCGGGCGGAAACCTTATCACACGACCGTTCGCCGATTTGCGGGGGAGGAATGTGGTGTCACCGCCAGACACCACACTTGCTAGGTGGTAGCTTAAATCGGCCGCGGTCCATTTAGTACATGTCGGACCAGCGTGTCGCCACTGTGTAATCGCAGACCTAGCGCCACCACCAAGGCAGGTCTCGTGATACGAGAGAGCACTCGCCCCAGTTGTACGAGAACCTAGCTACCGACCAGATGTACGAAGCCTTTCTCTCTCATTAGCCGAGAGACAGAATAGCCATCAGCTAAGTTAATGGCTACGAACTAGCAAGGCGACATTTGTATCAGTGCCTATAGCTTACGAGTATTCAAGAGAGTTGTATTCCAAGGACTAATTAAAAGATAAGTAATAAGCATCTACATACTTTTCTTCTTATTCATTTATAAGTTCTCATGTTCCAGACTTCACGCCCGTCTGCGTTAGCCTTGCGTGCCCTATCGGCTACAGCGTTAGTCTAGCTTGCCTTTTCAGCCATCTCAACTTCACGGTGTCGGCCCAGATACCGACACAACAGGAATTAAATACAATAGGCACAATGCCGACTTAATTACAAGAAGACTGACTCTTCTTACTGTCTATAGTTTGAACCATTCCAGTGACACTAGTTATAGATTCCGATGCTTCACTTCATGTTTACTGTATCCCTTGGACCTTCTTATTGACGATGAAACACAGATATTGCATCGGAATTAAATACAAAGGGCACAATGCCGACTTAAGTACAAGAAGACTGACTCTTCCTACTGTCTATGTTGTGACCCATTTCTGTGACACTAGTTATAGAGTTCGATGCTTCACTTCAGGTTTACTGTATCCCTTGGACCTTCTTATTGACGGTGAAACACAGAAATTGCATTGGAATTAAATACGAAAGGCACAATGCCAACTTAAGTACAAGAAGACTGACTCTTCTTACTGACTATGTTTTGAACCATTCCAGTGACACTAGTTATAGATTCCGATGCTTCACTTCAGGTTTACTGTATCCCGTAAACCTTCTTATTGACGATGAAACGCAGAAATTGCAACGGAATTAAATACAAAAGACACAATGCCGACTTAAGTACAAGAAGACTGACTCTTCTAACTGTCTATGTTTTGAACCATTCCTGTGACGCTAGTTATAGATTCCGATGCTTCACTTCAGGATTACTGTATCCCTCTGACCGTCTTAGTGACGATGAAACAGAGAAATTGCATCCGAATTAAATAGAAAAGGCACAATGACGACTTAAGTACTAGAAGACTGACTCTTCCTACTGTCTATGTTTTGAACCATTTCTAAGACACTTGTTATAGATTCCGATGCTTCACTTCAGCTTTACTGTATCCCTTGGACCTACTTATTGTCGTGAAACACAGAAATTGCATCGGAATTCAATACAAAAGGCACAAGGCCGACTTAACTACAAGAAGACTGACTCCTCTTACTGACTGTGCTTTGAACCATTCCTGTGATTCTAGTTATAGATTCCGATGCTTAACTTCCGGATTACTGTATCCCTCTGACCTTCTTAGTGACGATGAAACACAGAAATTGCATCGGAATTAAATACAAAAGACACAATGCCGACTTATGTACAAGAAGAGTGACTCTTCTTACTGTCTATGCTTTGAACCATTCCTGTGACACTAGTTATAGATTCCGATGCTTCACTTCAGGTTTACTGTATCCCTTGCACCTTCTTATTGACGATGAAACACAGAAATTGGTTCGGAATTCAATACAAAAGGCACAATGCCGACTTAAGTACAAGAAGACTGACTCTTCTTATTGTCTACGCTTTGAACCATCCCTGTGACACTAGTTATAGATTCCGATGTTTCACTTTAGGTTTACTGTATCCCGTGGACCGTGTTATTGACGATGAAACACAGAAATTGCATCGGAAATAAATACAAAAAGCACAATACCGACTTAAGAACAAGAAGACTGACTATTCTTATTGACTATGCCTTGAACCATTCCTGTGACACTAGTCATAGATTCCGATGCTTAACTTCAGGATTACTGTATCCCTCTGACCTTCTTATGGACGATGAAACACAGAAATTCCATCCGTATTAAATACAAAAGGCACAATGCCGACTTAAGTACAAGAAGTCTGACTCTTCTTACTGTCTACGTTTTGAACCATCCCTGTGACACTAGTTATAGTTTCCGATGCTTCACTCGTGGTTTACTGTATCCCTTGGTCCTTCTTATTGACGAAGAAACACTGAAATTGCATCGGAATTAAATACAAAAGGCACAATGCCGACTTAAGTACAAGAAGACTGACTCTTATCAATGACTATGTTTTGGACCATTCCTGTGACACTAGTTATAAATTCCGATGCTTCACTTCGGGTTTACTGTATCCCTTGGACCATCTTATTGACGATGAAACACAGAAATTGCATCGGATATAAATAGAAAAGGCACAATGTCGACTTAAGTACAAGAAGACTGACGCTTCTCACTGACTATGCTTTGAACCATTTCTGTGACACTAGTTATAGTTTCCGATGCTTCACTTCAGGTTTACTGTACACCTTGGACCTTCTTATTGACTATGACACACAGAAATCGCATCGTAATTAAATACAAAAGGCAAAATGCCGACTTAAGTACAAGAAGACTGACTCTTGCTACTGTCTATATTTTGAACCATTCCTGTGACACTAGTTGTAGATTCCGATGCTTCAATTTAAGTTTACTGTATCCCTCTGACCTTATTGCCGATGAAACACAGAAATTGCATCGGAATTAAATACAAAAGGCACAATGCCGACTTAAGGACAAGAAGACTGACCCTTCTTACCATCTATGTTTTGAACCAGTCCTGTGACACTAGTTATAGATTTCGTTGCTTCACTTCAGGTTTACTGTTTCCCTTGGACCTTCTTATTGACGATGAAACACAGAAATTGCATCGGAATTAAATACAAAAGGCACAATGCCGACTTATGTACAAGAAGACTAACTCTTGCTACTGTCTATGTTTTGAACCATTTCTGTGACACTAGTTATAGAGTCCGTTGCTTCAATTCATGTTTACTGTATCCCTTGGGCCGTCTTATTGACGGTGAAACACAGAAATTGCATCGGAATTAAATACGAAAGGCACAATGCCAACTTAAGTTCAACAAGACTGACTCTTCTTACTGACTATGTATTGAACCGTTCCTGTGACACTAGTTATAGATTCCGATGCTTCACTTCAGGTTTACTGTATCCTTCTGACCTTCTTATTGACGATGAAACACAGAAATTGCATCGGAATTAAATAGAAAAGGCAGTATGCCAACTTAAGTACAAGAAGACTGACTCTTCTTACTGTCTATGCTTTGAACCATTCCTGTGACACTAGTTATAGATTCCGATGCTTCACTTCAGGTTTACTGTATCCCTTGCACCTTCTTATTGACGATGAAACACAGAAATTGGTTCGGAATTAAATACAAAAGGCACAATGCCGACTTAACTACAAGAACACTGACTCTTCTTACTGACTATGCTTTGAACCATTCCAGTGACACTAGTTATAGATTCCGATGCCTAACTTCAGGATAACTGTATACCACTGACCTTGTTAGTGACGATGAGACACAGAAATTGCATCGGAATTAAATACAAAAAGCACAATGCCGACTTAAGTACAAGAATACTGAATCATCTTACTGCCTATGATTTGCACCATTCCTGTGACACTAGTTATAGATTCCGATGCTTCACTTCAGGTTTACTGTTTCTCTTGGACCTTCTTATTGACGATGAAACACAGAAATTGCATCGGAATTAAATACAAAAGGCACAATGCCGACTTATGTACAAGAAGACTGACTCTTCCTACTGTCTATGTTTTGAACCATTTCTGTGACACTAGTTATAGAGTCCGATGCTTCACTTCAGGTTTACTGTATCCCTTGGACCTTGTTATTTACGATGAATCACAGAAATTGCATCGGAATTAAATACAAAAGGCACAATGCCGACTTAAGTACAAGATGACCGACTCTTCTTACTGTCTATAATTTGAACCATTCCAGTGACACTAATTATAGATTCCGATGCTTCACTTCAGGTTTACTGTATGCCTTGGACGTTCTTATTGACGATGAAACACAGAAAGTGCATCGGAATTAAAAACAAAATGCACAATGCCGACTTAACTACAAGAAGACTGACTCTTCTTACTGACTATGCTTTGAACCATTCCTGTGACTCTAGTTATAGATTCCGATGCTTCACTTCAGGGTTACTGTATCCCTCTGACCTTCTTAGTGACGATGAAACACAGAAATTGCATCGGAAATAAATACAAAAAGCACAATGCCGACTTAAGTACAAGAATACTGACTCATCTTATTGTCTATGAATTGCACCATTCCTGTGACTCTAGTTATAGATTCCGATGCTTCACTTCAGGTTCAATGTATCCCTTGGACCTTGTTATTTACGATGAATCACAGAAATTGCATAGGAGATAAATACAAAAGGCACAATGCCGACTTAAGTACAAGAAGACTGACTCTTCTTACTGTCTATAATTTGAACCATTCCAGTGACACTAGTTATAGATTCCGATGCTTCACTTCATGTTTACTGTATCCCTCGGACCTTCTTATTGACGATGAAACGCAGAAATTTCATCGGAATTAAATACAAAAGGCACAATGCCGACTTAAGTACAAGAAGACTGACTCTTCCTACTGTCTATGCTTTGAACCATTACTGTGACACTAGTTATAGATTCCGATGCTTCACTCCAGGTTTACTGTATCCCTTGGACCTTCTTTTTGACGGTGAAACACAGAAATTGCATCGGAATTAAATACGAAAGGCACATTGCCAACTTAAGTACAAGAAGACTGACTCTTCTTCCTGACTACGTTTTCAACCATTCCTGTGACACTAGTTGTAGATTCCGATGCTTCACTTCAGGTTTACTGTATCCCTTGGACCTTCTTATAGACGATGAAACACAGAAATAGCATCGGAATTAAATACAAAAGACACAATGCCGACTTAAGTACAAGATGACTGACTCTTCCAATGTTTTGAACCATTCCTGAGACACTAGTTATAGATTCCGGTGCTTCACTTCAGGCTTACTGTATTCCCCTGACTGTCTTATTGACGATGAAACACAGAAATTGCATCCGAATTAAATAGAAAAGGCACAATGCCGACTTAAGTACTAGAAGACTGACTCTTCCTACTGTCTATGTTTTGAACCATTCCTAAGACACTTGTAATAGATTCCGTTGCTTCACTTCAGGTTTACTGTATCCCTCTGACCTTCTTATTGGCGATGAAACACAGAAATTGCATCGGAATTAAATACAAAAGGCACAATGCCGAATTAAGCACAAGAAGACTGACACTTCTTACTGTCTATGCTTTTAACCATTCCTGTGACACTAGTTATTGACTTCGATGCTTCTCTCCAGATTTACTGTATCCATTCGACCTTCTTATTGACGACGAAACACAGAAATTGCATCGGAATTAAATACAAAAGGTACAATGCTTACTTAAGTACATGAAGACTGACTTTTCTTACTGTCTATGCTTTGAACCATCCCTGTGACACTAGTTATAGATTCCGATGCTTCACTGCAGGTTTACTTGGTCCCTTAGACCTTCTTATTGACGATGAAACACAGAAATTACATCGGAATTAAATACAATAGGCACAATGCCGACATAAGTACAAGAAGACTGACTCTTCTTACTGTCTATAGTTTGAACCATTCCAGTGCCACTAGTTATAGATTCCGATGCTTCACTTCATGTTTACTGTATCCCTTGGACCTTCTTATTGACGATAAAACACAGAAACTGCATCGGAATTAAATACAAAATGCACAATGCCGACTTATGTACAAGAAGACTGACTCTTCGTACTGTCTATGTTTTGACCCATTTCTGTGACACTAGTTATAGAGTCCGATGCTTCACTTCAGGTTTACTGTATCCCTTGGACCTTCTTATTGACGGTGAAACACAGAAATTGCATTGGAATTAAATACGAAAGGCACAATGCCAACTTAAGTACAAGAAGACTGACTCTTCTTACTGACTATGTTTTGAACCATTCCAGTGACACTAGTTATAGATTCCGATGCTTCACTTCAGGTTTACTGTATACCTTAATCCTTCTTATTGACGATGAAACGCAGAAATTGCATCGGAATTAAATACAAAAGACACAATGCCGACTTAAGTACAAGAAGACTGACTCTTCCAACTGTCTATGATTTGTACCATTCCTGTGACGCTAGTTATAGATTCCGATGCTTCACTTCAGGTTTACTGTATCCCTTAATCCTTCTTATTGACGATGAAACGCAGAAATTGCATCGGAATTAAATACAAAAGGCACAATGCCGACTTAAGTACAAGAAAACTGACTCTTCTTACCGTCTATGTTTTGAACCGTTCCTGTGACCCTAGTTATAGATTCCGATGTTTCACTCGAGGTTGACTGTATCCCTTGGACCTTGTTTTTGACGATGAAACACAGAAATTGCATCGGAATTAAATACAAAATGCACAATGCCGACTTAAGTACAAGAAGTCTGACTCTTCTTACTGACTATGTTTTGAACCATTCCGGTGACACTAGTAATAGATTCCGTCGCTTCACTTCAGGTTTACTGTATCCCTCTGACCTTCTTATTGACGATGAAACACAGAAATTGCATCGGAATTAAATACAAAAGGCACAATGCCGAATTAAGTACAAGAAGACTGACTCTTCTTACTGTCGATGCTTTTAACCATTCCTGTGACACTAGTTATAGACTCCGATGCTTCACTCCAGGTTTACTGTATCCCTTCGACCTTCTTATTGACGATGATTCACAGAAATTGCATCGGAATTAAATACAAAAGGCACAATGCCAACTTAAGTACATGATGACTAACTCTTCTTACTGTCTATGCTTTGAACCATCCCTGTGACTCTATTTATAGATTCCGATGGTTCACTGCAGGTTTACGGTGTCCCTTAGACCTTATTATTGACGATGAAACACAGAAATTACATCGGAACTAAATACAATAGGCACAATGCCGACTTAAGTACAAGAAGACTGACTCTTCTTACTGTCTATAGTTTGAACCATTCCAGTGACACTAGTTATAGATTCCGATGCTTCACTTCATGTTTACTGTATCCCTTGGATCTTCTTATTGACGATGAAACACAGAAATTGCATCGGAATTAAATACAAAAGGCACAATGCCGACTTAAGTACAAGAAGACTGACTCTTCCAAGTAACTATGTTTTGACCCATTTATGTGACACTAGTTATAGAGTCCGATGCTTCACTTCAGGTTTACTGTATCCCTTGGACCTTCTTATTGACGGTGAAACACAGAAATTGCATTGGAATTAAATACGAAAGGCACAATGCCAACTTAAGTACAAGAAGACTGACTCTTCTTACTGACTATGTTTTGAACCATTCCAGTGACACTAGTTATAGATTCCGATGCTTCACATCAGGTTTACTGTATCCCGTAAACCTTCTTATTGACGATGAAACGCAGAAATTGCATCGGAATTAAATACAAAAGACACAATGCCGACTTATGTACAAGAAGAGTGACTCTTTCTACTGTCTATGTTTTGACCCATTTCTGTGACACTAGTTATAGAGTCCGATGCTTCACTTCAGGTTTACTGTATCCCTTGGACCTTCTTATTGACGGTGAAACACAGAAATTGCATCGGAATTAAATACGAAAGGCACAATGCCAACTTAAGTACAAGAAGACTGACTCTTCTTACTGACTATGTTTTGAACCATTCCTGTGACACTAGTTATAGATTCCGATGCTTCACTTCAGGTTTACTGTATCCCTCTGACCTTCTTATTGACGATGAAACACAGAAATTGCATCGGAATTAAATAGAAAAGGCACAGTGCAGACTTAAGTACAAGAAGACTGACTCTTCTTACTGTCTATGCTTCGAACCATTCCTGTGACACTAGTTATACATTCCGATGCTTCACTTCAGGTTTACTGTATCCCTTGCACCTTCTTATTGACGGTGAAACACAGAAATTGGTTCGGAAATCAATACAAAAGGCACGATGCCGACTTAACTACAAGAAGACTGACTCTTCTTACTGACTATGCTTTGAACCATTCCAGTGACACTAGTTATAGATTCGGATGCTTAACTTCAGGATTACTGTATCCCACCGACCTTGTTAGTGCCGATGAAACACAGAAATTGCATCGGAATTAAATACAAAAAGCACAATGCCGACTTAAGTACAAGAATACTGACTCATCTTACAGTCTATGATTTGCACCATTCCTGTGACACTAGTTATAGATTCCGATGCTTCACTTCAGGTTTACTGTTTCCCTTGGACCTTCTTATTGACGATGAAACACAGAAATTGCATTGGAATTAAATACAAAAGGCACAATGCCGTCTTATGTACAAGAAGACTGACTCTTCCTACTGTCTATGTTTTGAACCATTTCTGTGACACTAGTTATAGAGTCCGATGCTTCACTTCAGGTTTACTGTATACCTTGGACCTTGTTATTTACGATGAATCACAAAATTGCATCGGAATTAAATACAAAAGGCACAATGCCGACTTAAGTACAAGAAGACTGACTCCTCCAACTGTCTGTTTTGAACCATTCCTGTGACACTAGTTATACATTCCGATGCTTCACTTCAGGTTTACTGTATCCCCCTGACCGTCTTATTGACGATGAAACACAGAAATTGCATCCGAATTAAATAGAAAAGCCACAATGCCGACTTAAGTACAAGAAGACTGACTCTTCATACCGTCTATAATTTGAACCATTCCAGTGACACTAGTTATAGATTCCGATGCTTCACTTCATGTTTACTGCATCCCTTGGACCTTCTTATTGACGATGAAACACAGAAATTGCATCGGAATTAAATACAGAAGGCACAATGCCGACTTAAGTACAAGAAGACTGACTCTTCCTACTGTCTATGTTTTGAACCATTAATGTGACACTAGTTATAGATTCCGATGCTTCACCCCAGGTGTACTGTATCCCTTGGACCTTCTTATTGACGATGAAACACAGAAATTGCATCGGAATTAAATACAAAAGGCACAATGCCGACTTAAGTACAAGAAGACTGACTCTTCTTACAGACTATGTTTTGAACCATTCCTGTGACACTAGTTATAGATTCCGATGCTTCACTTCAGGTTTACTGTATCCCTCTGACCTTCTTATTGACGGTGAAACACAGAAATTTCATCGGAATTAAATACGAAAGGCACAATGCCAACTTAAGTACAAGAAGACTGACTCTTCTTCCTGATTATGTTTTGAACCATTCCTGTGACACTAGTTGTAGATTCCGATGCTTCACTTCAGGTTTACTGTATCCCTTGGACCTTCTTATTGACGATGAAACGCAGAAATTGCATCGGAATTAAATACAAAAGACACAATGCCGACTTCAGTACAATAATACTGACTCATCTTACAGTCTATGATTAGCACCATTCCTGTGACACTAGTTATAGATACCGATGCTTCACTTCAGGTTTACTGTTTCCCTTGGACCTTCCTATTGACGATGAAACAGAGAAATAGCATCGGAATTAAATACAAAAGACACAATGCCGACATAAGTACCAGAAGACTGACTCTTCCAACTGTCTATGCTTTCAACCATTCCTGTGACACTAGTTATAGATTCCGATGCTTCAGTTCAGGTTTACTGTATCCCCCTGACCGTCTTATTGACGATGAAACACAGAAATTGCTTCCGAATGAAATAGAAAAGGCAGAATGCCGACTTGAGTACAAGAAGACTGACTCTTCTTCCTGACTACGTTTTGAATCATTCCTGTGACACTAGTTGTAGATTCCGATGCTTCACTTCAGGTTTACTGTATCCCTTGGACATTCTTATTGACGATGAAACACAGAAATTGCATCGGAATTAAATACAAAAGGCACAATGCCGACTTAAGTACAAGAAGACTGACTCTTCTTACTGTCAATGCTTTGAACCATCCCTCTAACACTAGTTATAGATTCCGATGCTTCACTGCAGGTTTACTGTGTCCCTTAGACCTTCTTATTGACGATGAAACACAGAAATTACATCGGAATTAAATACAATAGGCACAATGCCGACTTAAGTACAAGAAGACTGACAGTTCCTACTGTCTATGTTTTCAACCATTATTGTGACACTAGTTATAGATTCCGATGCTTCACTTCAGGTTTACTGTATCCCTTGGACCGTGTTATTGACGATGAAACACAGAAATTGCATCGGAATTAAATAAAAAAAGCACAATACCGACTTAAGAACAAGAAGACTGACTCTTCTTATGGACTATGCTTTGAACCATTCCTGTGACACTAGTCATAGATTCCGATGCTTAACTTCAGGATTACTGTATCCTTCTGACCTTCTTATTGACGATGAAACACAGAAATTGCATCCAAATTAAATACAAAAGGCACAATGCCGACTTAAGTACAAGAAGACTGACTCTTCTTACAGACTATGTTTTGAACCATTCCTGTGACACAATTTATAGATTCCGATGCTTCACTTCAGGTTTACTGTATCCCTCTGACCTTCTTATTGACGATGAAACACAGAAATTGCATCGGAATTAAATACAAAAGGCACAATGCCAAGTTAAGTACGAGAAGACTGACTCTTCTTACTGTCTATGTTTGAACCATTCCTGTGACACTAGTTATAGATTCCGATGCTTCACTTCAGGTTTACTGTATCCCTCTGACCTTCTTATTGACGGTGAAACACAGAAATTTCATCGGAATTAAATACGAAAGGCACAATTCCAACTTAAGTACAAGAAGACTGACTCTTCTTCCTGATTATGTTTTGAACCATTCCTGTGACACTAGTTGTAGATTCCGATGCTTCACTTCAGGTTTACTGTATCCCTCTGACCTTCTTATTGACGATGAAACGCAGAAATTGCATCGGAATTAAATACAAAAGGCAAAATACCGACTTAAGTACAAGAAGACAGACTGTTATTACTGACTATGCTTTGAACCATTCCTGTGACACTAGTCATAGATTCCGATGCTTAACTTCAGGATTACTGTATCCCTCTGACCTTCTTATTGACGATGAAACACAGAAATTGCATCGGAATTAAATACAAAAGGCACAATGCCGACTTAAGTACAAGAAGACTGACTCTTCCAACTGTCTATGTTTTGAACCATTCCTGTGACACTAGTTATAGAATCCGTTGCTTCACTTCAGGTTTACTGTATCCCTCTGACCTTCTTATTGACGATGAAACACAGAAATTGCATCGGAATTAAATACAAAAGGCACAATGCCGCATTACTGTCTATGCTTTGAACCATTCCTGTGACACTAGTTATAGATTCCGATGCTTCACTCCAGGCTTACTGTAACCCTTGGACCTTCTTATTGACGATGAAACACAGAAATTGCATTGGAATAAAATAGGAAAGGCACAATGCCGACTTAAGTACAAGAAGACTGACTCTTCCTACTGTCTATGCTTTGAAACATTCCTGTGACACTGGTTTTGGATTCCGATGCTTCACCTCAGGTTTACTGTATCTCTCTGACCTTCTTATTGACAATGAAACACAGAAATTGCATCGGAATTAAATACAAAAGGCACAATGCCGACTTAAGTACAAGAAGACTGACTCTTCCTACTGTCTATGTTTTGAACCATTCCTGTGACACTAGTTATAGATTCCGATGCTTCACTTCAGCTTTACTGTATCCCTCTGACCTTATTGCCGATGAAACACAGAAATTGCATCGGAATTAAATACAAAAGGCACAATGACGACTTAAGGACAAGAAGACTGACTCTTCTTAGTGATTATAGTTTGAACCATTGCTGTGACACTAGTTTTAGATTCCGATGCTTTACTACACGTTTACTGTATACCTTGGACATTCTTATTGACGATGAAACACAGAAATTGCATCGGAATTAAATAGAAAAGGCACAATGTCGACTTAAGTACAAGAAGACTGACTCTTCTGACTGTCTATGTTTGAACCATTCCTGTGACACTAGTTATAGATTCCGATGCTTCACTCCCGGTTTACTGTAACCCATGGACCTTCTTATTGACGATGAAACACAGAAATTGCATCGGAATTAAATACAAAAGGCACAATGCCGACTTAAGTACAAGAAGACTGACTCTTCTTACTGACTATGTTTTGAACCATTCCTGTGACACTAGTTATAGATTCCGATGCTTCACTTCAGGTTTACTGTATACCTTGTACATTCTTATTGACGATGAAACACAGAAATTGTATCGGAATTAAATACAAAAGGCACAATGCCGACTTAAGGACAAGAAGACTGACTCTTCTTACTGACTATGTTTTGAAACATTCCTGTGACTCTAGTTATAGATTCCGATGCTTCACTTCAGGTTCACTGTATCCCTTGGACCTTCTTATTGACGATGAATCACAGGAATTGCATCGGAATTAAACACAAAAGGCACAATGCTGACTTAAGTACAAGAAGACTGACTCTTCCTACTGTCTATATTTTGAACCATTCCAGTGACACTAGTTATAGATTCCGATGCTTCACTTCAGGTTTACTGTATTCCTTGGACCTTCTTATTGACGATGAAACACAGAAATTGCATCGAAATTAAATGCAAAAGGCACAATGCCGACTTAAGTACAAGAAGACTGACTCTTCTTACTGTCTATGTTTTGAACCATTACTGTGACACTAGGTATAGATTCCGATGCTTCACTCCAGGTTTACTGTATCCCTTGAACCTTCTTGTTGGCGATGAAACACAGATATTGCATCGGAATTAAATACAAAAGGCACAATGCCGACTTAAGGACAAGAAGACTGACTCTTCTTACTGTCTATGTTTTGAACCATTCCTGTGACACTAGTTATAGATTCCGATGCTTCACTTCAGGTTTTCTGTATCCCTCTGACCTTCTTATTGACAATGAAACACAGAAATTGCATCGGAATTAAAAACAAAAGGCACAATGCCGACTTAAGTACAAGAAGGCTGACTCCTTCTACTGTCTATGCTTTGAACCATTCCTGTGACACTAGTTATAGAATCCGATGCTTCACTCCAGGTTTACTGTATCCCTTGGACCTTCTTATTGATGATGAAACACAGAAATTGCATCGGAATTAAATAGAAAACTCACAATGCCGACTTAAAAACAAGAAGACTGACTCTTCTTACTGTCTATGTTTTGAACCATTCCTGTGACACTAGTTATAGTTTTCGATGCTTCAATCCAGGTTTACTGTATCCCTTGGACCTTCTTATTGACGATGAAACACAGAAATTGCATCGGAATTAAATACAAAAAGGCACAATGACGACTTAAGTACAAGAAGACTGTATCTTCTTACTGTCTATGTTTTGAAACATTCCTGTGACACTAGTTATAGATTCCGATGCTTCACTCCAGGTTTACTGTATCCCTTGGACCTTCTTATTGATGATGAAACACAGAAAATGCATCGGAATTAAATACAAAAGTCCCAAGGCCGACTTAAGTACAAGAAGACTGACTCTTCTTACTGACTATGTTTTGAACCATTCCTGTGACACTAGTTATAGATTCCGATTCTCTCTTCAGGTTTACTGTATCCCTCTGACTTTCGTATTGACGATGAAACACAGAAATTGCACCGGAATTAAATACAAAAGGCACAATGCCGACTTAAGGACAAGAAGACTGACTCTTCTTACTGACTATGTTTTGAACCATTCCTGTGACACTAGTTATAGATTCCGATGCTTCACTCCAGGTTTACTGTATCCCTTTTACATTCTTATTGACGATGAAACACTGAAATTGCATCGAAATTAAATACAAAAGTCAAAATGCCGGCTTAAGTACAAGAACACTGACTCTTCCTACTGTCTATGTTTTGAACCATTCCTGTGACGCTAGTTATAGATTCCGATGCTTCACTTCAGGTATACAGTATCCCTCTGACCTTATTCACGATGAAACACAGAAATTGCATCGGAATGAAATACAAAAGGCACAATACCGACTTAAGTACAAGAAGACTGACTCTTCTTACTGTCTATGCTTTGAACCATTCCTGTGACACTAGTTATTGATTCCGATGCTTCACTTCAGGTTTACTGTATCATTTTGAACTTCTTATTGACGATGAAACTCAGAAATTACATCGGAATCAAATACAAAAAGCATAATGCCGACTTAAGTACAAAAAGACTGACTCTTCTTACTGACTATGTTTTGAACCATTCCTGTGCCACTAGTTATAGATTTCGATGCTTCACTTCTTGTTTACTGTATCCCTCTGACCTTATTCACGATGAAACACAGAAATTGCATCGGAATTAAATACAAAAGGCACAATACGGACTGAGCATTCTTACTGTCTATGTTTTGAACAATTCCTGTGACACTAGTTATAGATTCCGATGCTTCACTTCAAGTTTACTGTATGCCTCTGACCTTCTTATTGACGATGAAACATTGAATTTGCAAAGGAATTAAATACAAAAGGCACAATGCCGACGTAAGTACAAGAAAACTGACTCTTCTTACTGTCTATGTTTTGAACCATTCCTGTGACACAAGTTATAGATTCCGATGCTTCACTTAAGGTTTGCTGTATCCCTCTGACATTCTTATTGACGATGAAACATAGAAATTGCATCGGAATTAAATACAAAAGGCACAATGCTGACTTATGTACAAGAAAACAGACTCTTCTTACTGTCTATGTTTTGAAACATTCCTGTGACACTAGTTATAGATTCCGATGCTCACTTCAGGTTTACTGTATCCCTCTGACTTTCTTATTGACGATGAAACACAGAATTTGCACCGGAATTAAATACAAAAGGCACAATGCCGGCTGAAGGACACGAAGACTGACTCTTCTTACTGACTATGTTTTGAACCATTCCTGTGACACTAGTTATAGATTCCGATGCTTCACTTTAGGTTTACTGTATCTCTCTGACCTTCTTATTGACGAAGACACACAGAAATTGCCTCGGAATTAAATAGAAAAGGCACAATGCCGACTTAAGTACATGAAGACTGACTCTTCTTACTGTATATGTTTTGAAACATTCCTGTGACACTAGTTATAGATTCCGATGCTTCACTTCAGGTTTACTGTACCCCTCTGACTTTCTTATTGACGATGAAACACAGAAGTTAAACCGGAATTAAATAAAAAAGGCACAATGCTGACTTAAGGACAAGAAGACTGACCCTTCTTACTGACTATGTTTTGAACCAATCCTGTGACACTAGTTATAGATTCCGATGTTTCACTTCAGGTTTACTGTATCCCTCTGACCTTCTTATTGACGATGAAACTCAGAAATTGCATCGGAATTAAATACAAAAGGCACAATACCGAATTAAGTACAAGAAGACTGACTCTTCCTACTGTCTATGTTTTGAACCATTTCTGTGACACTAGTTATATATTCCGATGCTTCACTTCAGGTTTACTGTATCCCTTGGACCTTATGATTGACGATGAAACACAGACATAGCATCGGAATTAAATACAAAAGGCACAATGCTGAATTAAGTACAAGGAGACTGACTCTTCCTACTGTCTATGTTTTGAACCATTCCATTGACACTAGTTATAGATTCCGATGCTTGACTTCAGGTTTACTGAATCCCTTGGACCTTCTTATTGACGATAAAACACCGAAATTGCATCGGAATTTAATACAAAAGGCACAATGCCGACTCAACTACAAGAAGACTGACTCTTCTTACTGTCTATGTTTTGAACCATTCCTGTGACACTAGTTATAGATTCCAATGCTTCACTTCAGGTTTACTGTATCCCTCTGACCTTCTTATTGACGATGAAACACTGAAACTGCATCGGAATTAAATACAAAAGGCACAATGCCGACTCAAGTACAAGAAGACTGACTCTTCCTACTGTCTATGTTTTGAACCATTCCTGTGACACTAGTTATAGATTCCAATGCTTCACTTCAGGTTTACTGTATCCCTCTGACCTTCTTATTGACGATGAAACACAGAAATTGCCTCGGAAATAAATAGAAAAGGCACAATGCCGACTTAAGTACAAGAAGACGGACTCTTCTTAATGTCTATGTTTTGAACCATTCCTGTGACACTAGTTATAGATTCCGATGCTTCACTTTAGGTTTAGAGTATCCCTTGGACCTTCTTATTGACGATGAACACTGTACTTGCATCGCAATTAAATAGAAAAGGCACAATGCCAACTTAAGTAGAAGAAGACTGACTCTTCTTACTGTCTATGTTTTGAACCATTCCATTGACACTAGTTATAGACGACGATGCTTCACTCCAGGTTTACTGTATCCCTTTTACATTCTTATTGACGATGAAACACTGAAATTGCATCGGAATTAAATACAAAAGCCAAAATGCCGGCTTAAGTACAAGAAGACTGACTCTTCCTACTGTCTATGTTTTGAACCATTCCTGTGACACTAGTTATAGATTCCGATGCTTCACTTCAGGTTTACTGTATCCCTCTGACCTTATTCACGATGAAACACAGAAATTGCATCGGAATTAAATACAGAAGGCACAATACCGACTGACCCTTCTTACTGTCTATGTATTGAACAATTCCTGTGACACTAGTTATAGATTCCGATGCTTCACTTCAGGTTTACTGTATGCCTCTGACCTTCTTATTGACGATGAAGCATTGTTATTTACGATGAATCACAGAAATTGCATCGGAATTAAATACAAAAGGCACAATGCCGACTTAAGTACAAGGAGACTGACTCTTCCCACTGTCTATGTTTTGAACCATTACTGTGACACTAGTTATAGATTCCGATGCTTCACTCCAGGTTTACTGTATCCCTTGGACCTTCTTTTTGACGGTGAAACACAGAAATTGCATCGGAATTAAATACAAAAGGCACAATGCCGAATTAAGTACAAGAAGACTGACTCTTCCTACTGTCTATGTTTTGAACCATTCCATTGGCACTAGTTACAGATTCCGATGCATCACTCCAGGTTTACAGTATCCCTTTTACATTCTTATTGACGATGAAACACTGAAATTGCATCGGAATTAAATACAAAAGGCACAATGCCGACTCAAGTACTAGAAGAATGACTCTTCCTACTGTCTATGTTTTGAACCATTCCTGTGACACTAGTTATAGATTCCAATGCTTCACTTCAGGTTTACTGTATCACTCTGACCTTCTTATTGACGATGAAACACAGAAATTGCCTCGGAAATAAATAGAAAAGGCACAATGCCGACTTAAGTACAAGAAGACGGACTCTTCTTAATGTCTATGTTTTGAACCATTCCTGTGACACTAGTTATAGATTCCGATGCTTCACCTTAGGTTTAGAGTATCCCTTGGACCTTCTTATTGACGATGAACACAGTAATTGCATCGCAATTAAATTGAAAAGGCACAATGCCAACTTAAGTAGAAGAAGACTGACTCTTCTTACTGTCTATGTTTTGAACCATTCCATTGACACCAGTTATAGATTCCGATGCTTCACTCCAGGTTTACTGTATCCCTTTTACATTCTTATTGACGATGAAACACTGAAATTGCATCGGAATTAAATACAAAAGCCAAAATGCCGGCTTAAGTACAAGAAGACTGACTCTAACTACTGTCTATGTTTTGAACCATTCCTGTGACACTTGTTATAGATTCCGATGCTTCACTTCAGGTTTACTGTATCCCTCTGACCTTATTCACGATGAAACACAGAAATTGCATCGGAATTAAATACAAAAGGCACAATACCGACTGACCCTTCTTACTGTCTATGTATTGAACAATTCCTGTGACACTAGTTATAGATTCCGATGCTTCACTTCAGGTTTACTGTATGCCTCTGACCTTCTTATTGACGATGAAACATTGTTATTTTGGATGAATCACAGAAATTGCATCGGGATTAAATACAAAAGGCACAATGCCGACTTAAGTACAAGAAGACTGACTCTTCCTACTGTCTATGCTTTGAACCATTACTGTGACACTAGTTATAGATTCCGATGCTTCACTCCAGGTTTACTGTATCCCTTGGACCTTCTTTTTGACGGTGAAACACAGAAATTGCATCTGAATTAAATACAAAAGGCACAATGCCGAATTAAGTACAAGAAGACTGACTCTTCCTACTGTCTATGTTTTGAACCATTCCATTGGCACTAGTTACAGATTCCGATGCATCACTTCAGGTTTACAGTATCCCTTTTACATTCTTATTGACGATGAAACACTGAAATTGCATCGGAATTAAATACAAATGGCACAATGCCGACTCAAGTACAAGAAGACTGGCTCTTCTTACTGTCTATGTTTTGAACCATTCCTGTGACACTAGTTATAGATTCCAATGCTTCACTTCAGGTTTACTGTATCCCTCTGAACTTCTTATTGACGATGAAACACAGAAATTGCATCGTAATTAAATAGAAAAGGCACAATGCCGAATTAAGTACAAGAAGACTGACTCTTCCTACTGTCTATGTTTTGAACCAATCCTGTGACACTAGTTATATAATCCGATGCTTCACTCCAGGATTACTGTATCCCTTGGACCCTCTTATTGACGATGAAACACAGAAATTGCATCGGAATTAAATACAAAAGGCACAATGCCGACTTAAGGACAAGAAGACTGACTCTTCTTACTGACTATGTTTTGAAGCATTCCTGTGACACTAGTTATAGATTCCGATGCTTCACTTCAGGTTTACTGTATCCCTCTGACCTTCTTATTGACGAAGACACACAGAAATTGCCTGGGAATTAAATAGAAAAGGCACAATGCCGACTTAAGTACAAGAAGACTGACTCTTCTTACTGTCTATGTTTTGAACCATTCCTGTGACACTAGTTATAGATTCCAATGCTTCACTTCAGGTTTACTGTATCCCTCTGAACTTCTTATTGACGATGAAACACAGAAATTGCATCGGAATTAAATAGAAAAGGCACAATGCCGAATTAAGTACAAGAAGACTGACTCTTCCTACTGTCTATGTTTTGAACCATTCCTGTGACACTAGTTATATAATCCGATGCTTCACTCCAGGTTTACTGTATCCCTTGGACCTTCTTATTGACGATGAAACACAGAAATTGCATCGGAATTAAATACAAAAGGCACAATGCCGACTTAAGGACAAGAAGACTGACTCTTCTTACTGACTATGTTTTGAACCATTCCTGTGACACTAGTTATAGATTCCGATGCTTCACTTCAGCTTTACTGTATCCCTCTGACTTTATTCACGATGAAACACAGAAATTGCATCGGAATTAAATACAAAAAGCACAATACCGACTTACTCTTCTTACTGTCCACGTTTTGAACAATTCCTGTGACACTAGTTATAGATTCCGATGCTTCACTTCAGGTTTACTGAATGCCTCTGACCTTCTTATTGACGATGAAACACAGAATTTGCATCGGAATTAAATACAAAAGGCACAATGCCGAATTAAGTACAAGAAGACTGACTCTTCCTATTGTCTATGTATTGAACGGTTCCATTGACACTAGTTATAGATTCCGATGCTTGACTTCAGGTTTACTGAATCCCTTGAACCTTCTTATTGACGATAAAACACAGAAATTGCATCGGAATTTAATACAAAAGGCACAATGCCGACTCAAGTACAAGAAAACTGACTCTTCTTACTGTCTATGATTTGAACCATTCCTGCGACACTAGTTATAGATTCCGATGCTTCACTCCAGGTTTACTGTATCCCTTGGACCTTCTTATTGACGATGAAACACAGAAATTGCACCGGAATTAAATACAAAAGGCACAATACCGACTTAAGGACAAGAAGACTGACTCTTCTTACTGACTATGTTTTGAACCATTCCTGTGACACTAGTTATAGATTCCGATGCTTCACTTCAGGTTTACTGTATCCCTCTGACCGTCTTCTGACGATGAAATACAGATATTGCATCGCAATTAAATACAAAAGGCACAATGCCGAATTAAGTACAAATAGACTGACTCTTCCTACTGTCTATGTTTTGAACCATTTCTGTGACACTAGTTATATATTCCGATGCTTCACTTCAGGTTACCTGTATCCCTTGGACCTTCTTATTGACGACGAAACACAGAAATAGCATCGGAATTAAATACAAAAGGCACAATGCCGAATTAAGTACAAGAAGACTGACTCTTCCTACTGTCTATGTATTGAATCATTACATTGACACTAGTTTTAGATTCCGATGCTTGACTTCAGGTTTACTGAATCCCTTGGACCTTCTTATTGACGATAAAACACAGAAATTGCATCGGAATTTAATACAAAAGGCACAATGCCGACTCAAGTACAAGAAGACTGACTCTTCTTACTGTCTATGTTTTGAAACATTCCTTTGACACTAGTTATACATTCCAATGCTTCACTTCAGGTTTACAGTATCCCTCTGACCTTCGTATTGACGATGAAACACAGAAATTGCATCGGAATTAAATAGAAAATGCACAATGCCGAATTAAGTACACGAAGACTGACTCTTCCTACTGTATATGTTTTGAACCATTCCTGTGACACTAGTTATAGATTCCAATGCTTCACTTCAGGTTTACTGTATCCCTCTGACCTTCTTATTGACGGTGAAACACAGAAATTGCCTCGGAAATAAATAGAAAAGGCACAATGCCGACTTAAGTACAAGAAGACGGACTCTTCTTAATGTCTATGTTTTGAACCATTCCTGTGACACTAGTTATAGATTCCGATGCTTCACTTCAGGTTTACTGTATCCCTCTGACCTTATTCACGATGAAACACAGAAATTGCATCGGAATTAAATACAAAAGGCACAATACCGACTGACCCTTCTTACTGTCTTTGTATTGAACAATTCCTGTGACACTAGTTATAGATTCCGATGCTTCACTTCAGGTTTACTGTATGCCTCTGACCTTCTTATTGACGATGAAGCATTGTTATTTACGATGAATCACAGAAATTGCATCGGAATTAAATACAAAAGGCACAATGCCGACTTAAGTACAAGAAGACTGACTCTTCCTACTGTCTATGTTTTGAACCATTACTGTGACACTAGTTGTAGATTCCGATGCTTCACTCCAGGTTTACTGTATCCCTTGGACCTTCTTTTGACGGTGAAACACAGAAATTGCATCGGAATTAAATACAAAAGGCACAATGCCAAAATAAGTACAAGAAGACTGACTCTTCCTACTGTCTATGTTTTGAACCATTCCATTGGCACTAGTTACAGATTCCGATGCATCACTTCAGGTTTACAGTATCCCTTTTACATTCTTATTGACGTTGAAACACTGAAATTGCATCGGAATTAAATACAAATGGCACAATGCCGACTCAAGTACAAGAAGACTGACTCTTCTTACTGTCTATGTTTTGAACCATTCCATTGACACTAGTTATAGATTCCAATGCTTCACTTCAGGTTTACTGTATCCCTCTGAACTTCTTATTGACGATGAAACACAGAAATTGCATCGGAATTAAATACAAAAGGTACAATGCCGACTTAAGGACAAGAAGACTGACTCTTCTTACTGACTATGTTTTGAAGCATTCCTGTGACACTAGTTATAGATTCCGATGCTTCACTTCAGGTTTACTGTATCCCTCTGACCTTCTTATTGACGAAGACACACAGAAATTGCCTGGGAATTAAATAGAAAAGGCACAATGCCGACTTAAGTACAAGAAGACTGACTCTTCTTACTGTCTATGTTTTGAACCATTCCTGTGACACTAGTTATAGATTCCAATGCTTCACTTCAGCTTTACTGTATCCCTCTGACCTTATTCACGATGAAACACAGAAATTGCATCGGAATTAAATACAAAAAGCACAATACCGACTTACTCTTCTTACTGTCCACGTTTTGAACAATTCCTGTGACACTAGTTATAGATTCCGATGCTTCACTTCAGGTTTACTGAATGCCTCTGACCTTCTTATTGACGATGAAACACAGAATTTGCATCGGAATTAAATACAAAAGGCACAATGCCGAATTAAGTACAAGAAGACTGACTCTTCCTACTGTCTATGTATTGAACCGTCCATTGACACTAGTTATAGATTCCGATGCTTGACTTCAGGTTTACTGAATCCCTTGGACCTTCTTATTGACGATAAAACACAGAAATTGCATCGGAATTTAATACAAAAGGCACAATGCCGACTCAAGTACAAGAAAACTGACTCCTCTTACTGTCTATGTTTTGAACCATTCCTGCGACACTAGTTATAGATTCCAATGCTTCACCTCAGGTTTACTGTATCCCTCTGACCTTCTTATTGACGATGAAACACAGAAATTGCATCGGAATTAAATAGAAAAGGCACAATGCCGAATTAAGTACAAGAAGACTGACTCTTCCTACTGTCTATGTTTTGAACCATTTCTGTGACACTAGTTATATATTCCGATGCTTCGCTTCAGGTTTACTGTATCCCTTGGACCTTCTTATTGACGATGAAACACAGAAATTGCATCGGAATTTAATACAAAAGGCACAATGCCGACTTAAGTACAAGAAGACTGTATCTTCATACAGTCTATGTTTTGAAACATTCCTGTGACACTAGTTATAGATTCCGATGCTTCACTCCAGGTTTACTGTATCCCTTGGACCTTCTTATTGACGATGAAACACAGAAATTGCACCGGAATTAAATACAAAAGGCACAATACCGACTTAAGGGCAAGAAGACTGACTCTTCTTACTGACTATGTTTTGAACCATTCCTGTGACACTAGTTATAGATTCCGATGCTTCACTTCAGGTTTACTGTATCCCTCTGACCGTCTTATTGACGATGAAATACAGAAATTGCATCGCAATTAAATACAAAAGGCACAATGCCGAATTAAGTACAAATAGACTGACTCTTCCTACTGTCTATGTTTTGAACCATTTCTGTGACACTAGTTATATATTCCGATGCTTCACTTCAGGTTACCTGTATCCCTTGGACCTTCTTATTGACGACGAAACACAGAAATAGCATCGGAATTAAATACAAAAGGCACAATGCCGAATTAAGTACAAGAAGACTGACTCTTCCAACTGTCTATGTATTGAATCATTACATTGACATTAGTTATAGATTCCGATGCTTGACTTCAGGTTTACTGAATCCCTTGGACCTTCTTATTGACGATAAAACACAGAAATTGCATCGGAATTTAATACAAAAGGCACAATGCCGACTCAAGTACAAGAAGACTGACTCTTCTTACTGTCTATGTTTTGAAACATTCCTGTGACACTAGTTATACATTCCAATGCTTCACTTCAGGTTTACAGTATCCCTCTCACCTTCGTATTGACGATGAAACACAGAAATTGCATCGGAATTAAATAGAAAATGCACAATGCCGAATTAAGTACAAGAAGACTGACTCTTCCTACTGTCTATGTTTTGAACCATTTCTGTGACACTAGTTATATATTCCGATGCTTCACTTCAGGTTTACTGTATCCCCTGGACCTTCTTATTGACGATGAAACACAGTAATTGCATCGTAATAAAATACAAAAGGCACAATGCCGACTTAAGTACAAGAAGACAGTATCTTCATACTGTCTATGTTTTGAAACATTCCTGTGACACTAGTTATAGATTCCGATGCTTCACTCCAGGTTTACTGTATCCCTTAGACCTTCTTATTGACCATGAAACACAGAAATTGCATCCGAATTAAATACAAAAGGCACAATGCCGACTTAAGGACAAGAAGACTGACTCCTGTTATTGACTATGTTTTGAAACATTCCTGTGACACTAGTTATAGATTCCGATGCTTCACTTCAGGTTTACTATATCCCTCTGACTTTCTTATTGACGGTGAAACACAGAAAATAAACCGGAATTAAATACAAAAGGCACAATGCTGACTTAAGGACAAGAAGACTGAACCTTCTTACTGACTATGTTTTGAACCATTCCTGTGACACTAGTTATTGATTCCGATGCTTCACTTCAGGTTTACTGTATCCCTCTGACCTTCTTATTAATGATGAAACTCAGAAATTGCATCGGAATTAAATACAAAAGGCACAATGCCGAATTAAGTACAAGAAGATTGACTCTTCCTACTGTCTATGTTTTGAACCATTTCTGTGACACTAGTTATATATTCCGATGCTTCACGTCAGGTTTACTGTATCCCTTGGACCGTATTATTGACGATGAAACACAGAAATAGCATCGCAATTAAATACAAAAGCACAATGCCGAGTTAAGTACAAGAAGACTGACTCTTACTACTGTCTACGTTTTGAACCATTTCTGTGACACTAGTAATATATTCCGATGCTTCACTTCAGGTTAACTGTATCCCTTGGACCTTCTTATTGACGATGAAACACAGAAATAGCATCGGAATTAAATACAAAAGGCACAATGCCGAATTAAGTAGAAGAAGACTGACTCTTCCTACTGTCTATGTATTGAACCATTCCATTGACACTAGTTATAGATTCCGATGCTTGACTTCAGGTTTACTGAATCCCTTGGACCTTCTTATTGACGATAAAACACAGAAATTGCATCGGAATTAAATACAAAACGCACAATGCCGACTCAAGTACAAGAAGACTGACTCTTCTTACTGTCTATGTTTTGAACCATTCCTGTGACACTAGTTATACATTCCAATGCTTCACTTGAGGTTTACTGTATCCCTCTGACCTTCTTATTGACGATGAAACACAGAAATTTTATCGGAATTAAATAGAAAATGCACAATGCCGAATTAAGTACAAGAAGACTGACTCTTCCTACTGTCTATGGTTTGAACCATTTCTGTGACACTAGTTATATATTCCGATTCTTCACTTCAGGTTTACTGTATACCTCTGACCTTCTTATTGACGAAGACACACAGAAATTGCCTGGGAATTAAATAGAAAAGGCACAATGCCGACTTAAGTACAAGAAGACTGACTCTTCTTAATGTCTATGTTTTGAACCATTCCTGTGACACTAGTTATAGATTCCGATGCTTCACTCTAGGTTTACTGTATCCCATGGACCTGCTTATTGACGATGAAACACAGAAATTGCATCGGAATTAAATACAAAAGGCACAATGCCGACTTATGGACAAGAAGACTGACTCTTCTTACTGACTATGTTTTGAACCATTCCTGTGACACTAGTTATAGATTCCGATGCTTCACTTCAGCTTTACTGTATCCCTCTGACCTTATTCACGATGAAACACAGAAATTGTATCGGAATTAAATACAAAAAGCACAATACCGACTGACACTTCTTACTGTCTACGTTTTGTACAATTCCTTTGACACTAGTTATAGATTCCGATGCTTCACTTCAGGTTTACTGAATGCCTCTGACCTTCTTATTGACGATGAAACACAGAATTTGCATCGGAATTAAATACAAAAGGCACAATGCCGAATTAAGTACAAGAAGACTGACTCTTCCTACTGTCTATGTATTGAACCGTTCCATTGACACTACTTATAGATTCCGATGCTTGACTTCAGGTTTACTGAATCCCTTGGACCTTCTTATTGACGATAAAACACAGAAATTGCATCGGAATTTAATACAAAAGGCACAATGCCGACTCAAGTACAAGAAGACTGACTCTTCTTACTGTCTATGTTTTGAACCATTCCTGCGACACTAGTTATACATTCCAATGCTTCACTTCAGGTTTACTGCATCCCTCTGACCTTCTTATTGACGATGAAACACAGAATTTGCATCGGAATTAAATAGAAAAGGCACAATGCCGAATTAAGTACAAGAAGACTGACTCTTCCTACTGTCTATGTTTTGAACCATTTCTGTGACACTAGTTATATATTCCGATGCTTCACTTCAGGTTTACTGTATCCCTTGGACCTTCTCATTGACGATGAAACACAGAAATTGCATCGGAATTAAATACAAAAGGCACAATGCCGAATTAAGTACAAGAAGACTGACTCTTCCTACTGTCTATGTATTGAACCGTTCCATTGACACTACTTATAGATTCCGATGCTTGACTTCAGGTTTACTGAATCCCTTGGACCTTCTTATTGACGATAAAACACAGAAATTGCATCGGAATTTAATACAAAAGGCACAATGCCGACTTAAGTACAAGAAGACTGTATCTTCATACAGTCTATGTTTTGAACAATTCCTGTGACACTAGTTATAGATTCCGATGCTTCACTTCAGGTTTACTGTATCCCTCTGACTTTCTTATTGACGATGAAACAAAGAAAATAAACCGGAATTAAATACAAAAGGCACAATGCTGACTTAAGGACAAGAAGACTGATCCTTCTTACTGACTATGATGAAACACAGAAATTGCATCGGAATTAAATACAAAAGGCACAATGCCGACTTAAGGACAAGAAGACTGACTCTTCTTACTGACTATGTTTTGAACCATTCCTGTGACACTAGTTATAGATTCCGATGCTTCACTTCAGGTTTACTGTATCCCTGGTATCAGGTTTACTGTATCCCTGTATCCCTTGGACCTTCTTATTGACGATGAAACACAGACGATGAAACACAGAAATTGCATCGGAATTAAATACAAAAGGCACAATGCCGACACTAAATATTGATTCCGATGCTTCACTTCAGGTTTACTGTATCCCTCTGACCTTCTTATTAACGATGAAACTCAGAAATTGCATCGGAATTAAATACAAATGGCACAATGCCGAATTAAGTACAAGAAGAGTGACTCTTCCTAGTGTCTATGTTTTGAACCATTTCTGTGACACTAGTTATATATTCCGATGCTTCACTTCAGGTTTACAGTATCCCTTGGACCTTATTATTGACGATGAAACACAGAAATAGCATCGGAATTAAATACAAAAGGCACAATGCCGAATTAACTACAAGAAGACTGAATCTTCCTACTGTCTATGTTTTGAACCATTCCATTGACACTAGTTATAGATTCCGATGCTTGACTTCAGGTTTACTGAATCCCTTGGACCTTCTTATTGACGATAAAACACAGAAATTGCATCGGAATTTAATACAAAAGGTACAATGCCGACTCAAGTACAAGAAGACTGACTCTTCTTACTGTCTATGTTTTGAACCATTCCTGTGACACTAGTTATAGATTCCAATGCTTCACTCCAGGTTTACTGTATCCCTTGGACCTTCTTATGGACGATGAAACACAGAAATTGCATCGGAATTCAATACAAAAGGCACAATGCCGACTTAAGGACAAGAAGACTGACTCTTCTTACTGACTATGTTTTGAAGCATTCCTGTGACACTAGTTATAGATTCCGATGCTTCACTTCAGGTTTACTGTATCCCTCTGACCTTCTTATTGACGAAGACACACAGAAATTGCCTCGGAATTAAATAGAAAAGGCACAATGCCGACTTAAGTACAAGAAGACTGACTGTTCTTAATGTCTATGTTTTGAACCATTCCTGTGACACTAGTTATAGATTCCGATGCTTCACTCTAGGTTTACTGTAACCCTTGGACCTTCTTATTGACGATGAAACACAGAAATTGCATCGGAAGTAAATACAAAAGGCACAATGGCGACTTAGGGACAAGAAGACTGACTCTTCCTTCTGACAATGTTTTGCCCATTTCTGTGACACTAGTTATAGATTCCGATGCTTCACATCAAGGTTTACTGTATCCCTCTGACCTTATTCACGATGAAAAACAGAAATTCCATCGGAATTAAATACAAAAGGCACAATGCCGAATTAAGTACAAGAAGACTGACTCTTCCTACTGTCTATGTAATGAACCGTTCCATTGACACTAGTTATAGATTCCGATGCTTGACTTCAGGTTTACTGAATCCCTTGGACCTTCTTATTGACGATAAAACACAGAAATTGCATCGGAATTTAATACAAAAGGCACAATGCCGACTCAAGTACAAGAAGACTGACTCTTCCCACTGTCTATGTTTTGAACCATTTCTGTGACACTAGTTATATATTTCGATGCTTCACTTCAGGTTTACTGTATCCCTTGGATCTTCTTATTGACGATGAAACACAGAAATTGCATCGGAATTAAATACAAAAGGCACAATGCCGACTTAAGTACAAGAAGACTGTATCTTTATACTGTCTATGTTTTGAAACATTCCTGTGACACTAGTTATAGATTCCGAAGCTCACTTCAGGTTTACTGTATCCCTCTGACTTTCTTATTGACGATGAAACATAGAAATTGCACCGGAATTAAATACAAAAGGCACAATGCCGGCTGAAGGACACGAAGACTGACTCTTCTTACCGACTATGTTTTGAACCATTCCTGTGACACTAGTTATAGATTCCGATGCTTCACTTTAGGTTTACTGTATCCCTCTGATCTTCTTGTTGACGAAGTCACACAGAAATTGCTTCGGAATTAAATAGAAAAGGCACAATGCCGACTTAAGTACAAGAAGACTGACTCTTCTTCCTGTATATGTTTTGAAACATTCCTGTGACACTATTTATAGATTCCGATGCTTCACTTCAGGTGTACTGTATCCCTCTGACTTTCTTATTGACGATGAAACACAGAAGTTAAACCGGAATTTAATACAAAAGGCACAATGCTGACTTAAGGACAAGAAGACTGACCCTTCTTACTGACTATGTTTTGAACCATTCCTGTGACACTAGTTATAGATTCCGATGCTTCACTTCAGGTTTACTGTATCCCTCTGACCTTCTTATTGACGATGAAACTCAGAAATTGCATCGGAACTAAATACAAAAGGCACAATGCCGAATTAAGTACAAGAAGACTGACTCTTCCTACTGTCTATGTTTTGATCCATTTCTGTGACACTAGTTATATATTCCGATGCTTCACTTCAGGTTTACTGTATCCCTTGGACCTTATGATTGACGATGAAACACAGACATAGCATCGGAATTAAATACAAAAGGCACAATGCCGAATTAAGTACAAGGAGACTGACTCTCCCTACTGTCAATGCTTTGAACCATTCCATTGACACTAGTTATAGATTCCGATGCTTGACTTCAGATTTACTGAATCCCTTGGACCTTCTTATTGACGATAAAACACCGAAATTGCATCGTAATTTAATACAAAAGGCACAATGCCGACTCAAGTACAAGAAGACTGACTCTTCTTACTGTCTATGTTTTGAACCATTCCTGTGACACTAGTTATAGATTCCAATGCTTCACTTCAGGTTTACTGTATCCCTCTGACCTTCTTATTGACGATGAAACACTGAAATTGCATCGGAATTAAATACAAAAGGCACAATGCCGACTCAAGTACAAGAAGACTGACTCTTCTTACTGTCTATGTTTTGAACCATTCCTGTGACACTAGTTATAGATTCCAATGCTTCACTTCAGGTTTACTGTATCCCTCTGACCTTCTTATTGACGATGAAACACAGAAATGGCCTCGGAAATAAATAGAAAAGGCACAATGCCGACTTAAGTACAAGAAGACGGACTCTTCTTAATGTCTATGTTTTGAACCATTCCTGTGACACTAGTTATAGATTACGATGCTTCACTTTAGGTTTAGAGTATCCCTTGGACCTTCTTATTGACGATGAACACAGTAATTGCATCGGAATTAAATAGAAAAAGCACAATGCCAACTTAAGTAGAAGAAGACTGACTCTTCTTACTGTCTATGTTTTGAACCATTCCATTGACACTAGTTATAGATTCCGATGCTTCACTCCAGGTTTACTGTATCCCTTTTACATTCTTATTGACGATGAACACTGAAATTGCATCGGAATAAAATACAAAAGCCAAAATGCCGGCTTAAGTACAAGAAGACTTACTCTTCCTACTGTCTATGTTTTGAACCATTCCTGTGACACTAGTTATAGATTCCGATGCTTCACTTCAGGTTTACTGTATCCCTCTGACCTTATTCACGATGAAACACAGAAATTGCATCGGAATTAAATACAAAAGGCACAATACCGACTGACCCTTCTTACTGTCTATGTTTTGAACAATTCCTGTGACACTAGTTATAGATTCCGGAGCTTCACTTCAGGTTTACTGTATGCCTCTGACCTTCTTGTTGACGATGAATCACAGAAGTTAAACCGGAATTAAATACAAAAGGCACAGTGCCGACTTAAGTACAAGAAAACTGACCCTTCTTACTGTCTATGTTTTGAACCATTTATGTGACACAAGTTATAGATTCCGATGCTTCACTTCAGGTTTGCTGTATCCCTCTGACATTCTTATTGACGATGAAACATAGAAATTGCATCGGAATTAAATACAAAAGGCACAATGCTGACTTAAGTACAAGAAAACTGACTCTTCTTACTGTCTATGTTTGAACCATTCATGCGACACTAGTTATAGATTCCGATGCTTCACTCTAGGTTTACTGTAACCCTTGGACCTTCTTATTGACGATGAAACACAGAAATTGCATCGGAATTAAATACAAAAGGCACATTGGCGACTTAGGGACAAGAAGATTGACTCTTCATACTGACAATGTTTTGAACAATTCCTGTGACACTAGTTATAGATTCCGACGCTTCACTTCAAGGTTTACTGTATCCCTCTGACCTTATTCACGATGAAACACAGAAATTGCATCGGAATTAAATACAAAAGGCACAATACCGACTGACTCTTCTTACTGTCTATGTTTTGAACAATTCCTGTGACACTAGTTATAGATTCCGATGCTTCACTTCAGGTTTACTGTATCCCTCTGACCTTATTCACGATGAAACACAGAAATTCCATCGGAATTAAATACAAAAGGCACAATGCCGAATTAAGTACAAGAAGACTGACTCTTCCTACTGTCTATGTAATGAACCGTTCCATTGACACTAGTTATAGATTCCGATGCTTGACTTCAGGTTTACTGAATCCCTTGGACCTTCTTATTGACGATAAAACACAGAAATTGCATCGGAATTTAATACAAAAGGCACAATGCCGACTCAAGTACAAGAGGACTGACTCTTCTTACTGTCTATGCTTTGAACCATTCCTGTGACACTAGTTATACATTCCAATGCTTCACTTCAGGTTTACTGTGTCCCTCTGACCTTCTTATTGACGATGAAACACAGAAATTGCATCGGAATTAAATACAAAAGGCACAATGCCGACTTAAGTACAAGAAGACTGTATCTTTATACTGTCTATGTTTTGAAACATTCCTGTGACACTAGGTATAGATTCCGATGCTCACTTCAGGTTTACTGTATCCCTCTGTCTTTCTTATTGACGATGAAACACAGAACTTGCACCGGAATTAAATACAAAAGGCACAATGCCGGCTGAAGTACACGAAGACTGACTCTTCTTACTGACTATGTTTTGAACCATTCCTGTGACACTAGTTATAGATTCCGATGCTTCACTTTAGGTTTACTGTATCCCTCTGACCTTCTTATTGACGAAGACACACAGAAATTGCCTCGGAATTAAATAGAAAAGGCACAATGCCGACTTAAGTACAAGAAGACTGACTCTTCTTACTGTATATGTTTTGAAACATTCCTGTGACACTAGTTATAGATTCCGATGCTTGACTTCATGTTTACTGTATCCTTGGACCTTCTTATAGACGATGAAATACAGAAATTGCATCGGAATTTAATACAAAAGGCACAATGCCGACTCAAGTACAAGAAGACTGACTCTTCTTACTGTCTATGTTTTGAAACATTCCTGTGACACAAGTTATAGATTCCGATGCTTCACTTCAGGTTTACTGTATCCCTCTGACTTTCTTATTGACGATGAAACACAGAAGTTGCAACAGAAATAAATACAAAAGGCACAATGCTGACTTAAGGACAAGAAGACTGACTTTCCTTACTGACTATGTTTTGAACCATTCCTGTGACACTTGTTACAGATTCCGATGCTTCACTTCAGGTTTACTGTATCCCTCTGACCTTCTTGTTGACGATGAAACACAGAAGTTAAACCGGAATTAAATACAAAAGGCACAATGCCGACTTAAGTACAAGAAGACTGACTGTTCTTAATGTATATGTTTTGAACCATTCCTGTGACACTAGTAATAGATTCCGATGCTTCACTCTAGGTTTACTGTAACCCTTGGACCTTCTTATTGACGATGAAACACAGAAACTGCATCGGAATTAAATACAAAAGGCACAATGGCGACATAGGGACAAGAAGACTGACTCTTCCTACTGACAATTTTTTGAACCATTCCTGTGACACTAGTTATAGATTCCGATGCTTCACTTTAGGTTTAGAGTATCCCTTGGACCTTCTTATTGACGATGAACACAGTAATTGCATCGGAATTAAATAGAAAAGGCACAATGCCAACTTAAGTAGAAGAAGACTGACTCTTCTTACTGTCTATGTTTTGAACCATTCCATTGACACTAGTTATATATTCCGATGCTTCACTCCCGGTTTACTGTATCCCTTTTACATTCTTATTGACGATGAACACTGAAATTGCATCGGAATTAAATACAAAAGCCAAAATGCCGGCTTAAGTACAAGAAGACTGACTCTTCCTACTGTCTATGTTTTGAACCATTCCTGTGACACTAGTTATAGATTCCGATGCTTCACTTCAGGTTTACTGTATCCCTCTGACCTTCTTGTTGACGATGAAATACCGAAATTGCATGGCAATTAAATACAAAAGGCACAATGCCGAGTTAAGTACAAGAAGACTGACTCTTCCTACTGTCTACGTTTTGAACCATTTCTGTGACACTAGTAATATATTCCGATGCTTCACTTCAGGTTAACTGTATCCCTTGGACCTTCTTATTGACGATGAAACACAGAAATTGCATCGGAATTAAATACAAAAGGCACAATGCCGACTCAAGTACAAGAAGACTGACTCTTCTTACTGTCTATGTTTTGAACCATTCCTGTGACACTGGTTATACATTCCAATGTTTCACTTGAGGTTTACTGTATCCCTCTGACCTTCTTATTGACGATGAAGCACAGAAATTTTATCGGAATTAAATAGAAAATGCACAATGCCGAATTAAGTACAAGAAGACTGACTCTTCCTACTGTCTATGTTTTGAACCATTCCATTGGCACTAGTTATAGATTCCGATGCATCACTCCAGGTTTACAGTATCCCTTTTACATTCTTATTGACGATGAAACACTGAAATTGCATCGGAATTAAATACAAAAGGCACAATGCCGACTCAAGTACAAGAAGACTGACTCTTCTTACTGTCTATGTTTTGAACCATTCCTGTGACACTAGTTATAGATTCCAATGCTTCACTTCAGGTTTACTGTATCCCTCTGAACTTCTTATTGACAATGAAACACAGAAATTGCATCGGAATTAAATAGAAAAGGCACAATGCCGAATTAAGTACAAGAAGACTTACTCTTCCTACTGTCTATGTTTTGAACCATTCCTGTGACACTAGTTATATATTCCGATGCTTCACTCCAGTTTTACTGTATCCCTTGGACCTTCTTATTGACGATGAAACACAGAAATTGCATCGGAATTAAATACAAAAGGCACAATGCCGACGTAAGGACAAGAAGACTGACTCTTCTTACTGACTATGTTTTGCAGCATTCCTGTGACACTAGTTATAGATTCCGATGCTTCACTTCAGGTTTACTGTATCCCTCTGACCTTCTTATTGACGAAGACACACAGAAATTGCCTGGGAATTAAATAGAAAAGGCACAATGCCGACTTAAGTACAAGAAGACTGACTCTTCTTAATGTCTATGTTTTTAACCATTCCTGTGACACTAGTTATAGATTCCGATTCTTCACTCTAGGTTTACTGTATCCCATGGACCTGCTTATTGACGATGAAACACAGAAATTGCATCGGAATTAAATACAAAAGGCACAATGCCGACTTATGGACAAGAAGACTGACTCTTCTTACTGACTATGTTTTGAACCATTCCTGTGACACTAGTTATATAGATTCCGATGCCTCACTTCAGCTTTACTGTATCCCTCTGACCTTATTCACGATGAAACACAGAAATTGCATCGGAATTAAATACAAAAAGCACAATACCGACTGACTCTTCTTACTGTCTACGTTTTGAACAATTCCTGTGACACTAGTTATAAATTCCGATGCTTCACTTCAGGTTTACTGAATGCCTCTGACCTTCTTATTGACGATGAAACACAGAATTTGCATCGGAATTAAATACAAAAGGCACAATGCCGAATTAAGTACAAGAAGACTGACTCTTCCTACTGTCTATGTATTGAACCGTTCCATTGACACTAGTTATAGATTCCGATGCTTGACTTCAGGTTTACTGAATCCCTTGGACCTTCTTATTGACGATAAAACACAGAAATTGCATCGGAATTTAAAACAAAAGGCACAATGCCGACTCAAGTACAAGAAGACTGACTCTTCTTACTGTCTATGTTTTGAACCATTCCTGCGACACTAGTTATCCATTCCAATGCTTCACTTCAGTTTTACTGTATCCCTCTGACCTTCTTATTGACGATGAAACACAGAAATTGCATCGGAATCAAATAGAAAAGGCACAATGCCGAATTAAGTACAAGAAGACTGACTCTTCCTACTGTCTATGTTTTGAACCATTTCTGTGACACTAGTTATATATTCCGATGCATTACTCCAGGTTTACTGTATCCCTTGGACCTTCTTATTGACGATGAAACACAGAAATTGCACCGGAATTAAATACAAAAGGCACAATACCGTCTTAAGGACAAAAAAGACTGCTCTTCTTACTGACTATGTTTTGAACCATTCCTGTGACACTAGTTATAGATTCCGATGCTCACTTCAGGTTTACTGTATCCCTTTGACTTTCTTATTGACGATGAAACACAGAAATTGCACCGGAATTAAATACAAAAGGCACAATGCCGGCTTAAGGACAAGAAGACTGACTCTTCTTACTGAGTATGATTTGAACCATTCCTGTGACACTAGTTATAGATTCCGATGCTTCACTTTAGGTTTACTGTATCCCTCTGACTTTCTTATTGACGATGAAACACAGAAGTTAAACCGGAATAAAGACAAGAAGACTGACTCTTCCTACTGACAATGTTTTGAACCATTCCTGTGACACTAGTTATAGATTCCGATGCTTCACTTCAAGGTTTACTGTATCCCTCTGACCTTATTCACGATGAAACACAGAAATTGCATCGGAATTAAATACAAAAGGCACAATACCGACTGACTCTTCTTACTGTCTATGTTTTGAACAATTCCTGTGACACTAGTTATAGATTCCGATGCTTCACTTCAGGTTTACTGTATCCCTCTGACCTTATTCACGATGAAACACAGAAATTGCATCGGAATTAAATAGAAAATGCACAATGCCGAATTAAGTACAAGAAGACTGACTCTTCCTACTGTCTATGTTTTGAACCATTTCTGTGACACTAGTTATATATTCCGATGCCTCACTTCAGGTTTACTGTATCCCTCTGACTTTCTTATTGACGATGAAACACAGAAATTGCACCGGAATTAAATACAAAAGGCACAATGCCGGCTGAAGGATACGAAGACTGACTCTTCTTACTGACTATGTTTTGAACCATTCCTGTGACACTAGTTATAGATTCCGATGCTTCACTTTAGGTTTACTGTATCCCTCTGACCTTCTTATTGACGAAGACACACAGAAATTGCCTCGGAATTAAATAGAAAAGGCACAATGCCGACTTAAGTACAAGAAGACTGACTCTTCTTACTGTCAATGTTTTGAAACATTCCTGTGACACTAGTTATAGATTCCGATGCTTCACTTCAGGTTTACTGTATCCCTCTGACTTTCTTATTGACGATGAAACACAGAAGTTAAACCGGAATAAAGACAAGAAGACTGACTCTTCCTACTGACAATGTTTTAACCATTCCTGTGACACTAGTTATAGATTCCGATGCTTCACTTCAAGGTTTACTGTATCCCTCTGACCTTATTCACGATGAAACACAGTAATTCCATCGGAATTAAATACAAAAGGCACAATGCCGAATTAAGTACAAGAAGACTGACTCTTCCTACTGTCTATGTAATGAACCGTCCCATTGACACTAGTTATAGATTCCGATGCTTGACTTCAGGTTTACTGAATTCCTTGGACCTTCTTATTGACGAAAAAACACAGAAATTGCATCGGAATTTAATACAAAAGGCACAATGTCGACTCAAGTACAAGAAGACTGACTCTTCTTACTGTCTATGTTTTGAACCATTCCTGTGACACTACTTATACATTCCAATGCTTCACTTCAGGTTTACTGTATCCCTCTGACCTTCTTATTGACGATGAAACACAGAAATTGCATCGGAATTAAATAGAAAATGCACAATGCCGAATTAAGTACAAGAAGACTGACTCTTCCTACTGTCTATGTTTTGAATCATTTCTGTGACACTAGTTATATTTTCCGATGCCTCACTTCAGGTTTACTGTATCCCTCTGACTTTCTTATTGACGATGAAACACAGAAATTGCACCGGAATTAAATACAAAAGGCACAATGCCGGCTGAAGGACACGAAGACTGACTCTTCTTACTGACTATGTTTTGAACCATTCCTGTGACACTAGTTATAGATTCCGATGCTTCACTTTAGGTTTACTGTATCCCTCTGACCTTCTTATTGACGAAGACACACAGAAATTGCCTCGGAATTAAATAGAAAAGGCACAATGCCGACTTAAGTACAAGAAGACTGACTCTTCTTACTGTCAATGTTTTGAAACATTCCTGTGACACTAGTTATAGATTCCGATGCTTCACTTCAGGTTTACTGTATCCCTCTGACTTTCTTATTGACGATGAAACACAGAAGTTAAACCTGAATTAAATACAAAAGGCACAATGCTGACTTAAGGACAAGAAGACTGACTCTTCCTACTGTCTATGTTTTGAACCATTTCTGTGACACTAGTTATATATTCCGATGCTTCACTTCAGGTTTACTGTATCCCTTGGACCTTATGATTGACGATGAAACACAGACATAGCATCGGAATTAAATACAAAAGGCACAATGCCGAATTAAGTACAAGGAGACTGTCTCTTCCTACTGTCTATGTTTTGAACCATTCCATTGACACTAGTTATAGATTCCGATGCTTGACTTCAGGTTTACTGAATCCCTTGGACCTTCTTATTGACGATAAAACACCGAAATTGCATCGGAATTTAATACAAAAGTCACAATGCCGACTCAAGTACAAGAAGACTGACTCTTCTTACTGTCTATGCTTTGAACCATTCCTGTGACACTAGTTATTGATTCCAATGCTTCACTTCAGGTTTACTGTATCCCTCTGACCTTCTTATTGACGATGAAACACTGAAATTGCATCCGAATTAAATACAAAAGGCACAATGCCGACTCAAGTACAAGAAGACTGACTCTTCTTACTGTCTATGTTTTGAACCATTCCTGTGACACTAGTTATAGATTCCAATGCTTCACTTCAGGTTTACTGTCTCCCTCTGACCTTCTTATTGACGATGAAACACAGAAATTGCCTCGGAAATAAATAGAAAAGGCACGATGCCGACTTAAGTACAAGAAGACGGACTCTTCTTAATGTCTATGTTTTGAACCATTCCTGTGACACTAGTTATAGATTCCGATGCTTCACTTTAGGTTTAGAGTATCCCTTGGACCTTCTTATTGACGATGAACACAGTAATTCCATCGGAATTAAATAGAAAAGGCACAATGCCAACTTAAGTAGAAGAAGACTGACTCTTCTTACTGTCAATGTTTTGAACCATTCCATTGACACTAGTTATAGATTCCGATGCTTCACTCCAGGTTTACTGTATCCCTTTTACATTCTTATTGACTATGAAACACTGAAATTGCATCGCAGTTAAATACAAAAGCCAAAATGCCGGCTTAAGTACAAGAAGACTGACTCTTCTTACTGTCTATGTTTTGAACCATTCCTGTGACACTACTTATACATTCCAATGCTTCACTTCAGGTTTACTGTATCCCTCTGACCTTCTTATTGACGATGAAACACAGAAATTGCATCGGAATTAAATAGAAAAGGCACAATGCCGAATTAAGTACAAGAAGACTGACTCTTCTTACTGTATATGTTTTGAAACATTCCTGTGACACTAGTTATAGATTCCGATGCTTCACTTTAGGTTTAGAGTATCCCTTGGACCTTCTTATTGACGATGAACCCAGTAATTGCATCGGAATTAAATAGAAAAGGCACAATGCCAACTTAAGTAGAAGAAGACTGACTCTTCTTACTGTCAATGTTTTGAACCATTCCATTGACACTAGTTACAGATTCCGATGCTTCACTCCAGGTTTACTGTATCCCTTTTACATTCTTATTGACGATGAAACACTGAAATTGCATCGGAATTAAATACAAAAGCCAAAATGCCGGCTTAAGTACAAGAAGACTGACTCTTCCTACTGTCTATGTTTTGAACCATTCCTGTGACACTAGTTATAGATTCCGATGCTTCACTTCAGGTTTACTGTATCCCTCTGACTTTATTCACGATGAAACACAGAAATTGCATCGGAATTAAATACAAAAGGCACAATACCGACTGACCCTTCTTACTGTCTATGTTTTGAACAATTCCTGTGACACTAGTTATAGATTCCGATGCTTCACTTCAGGTTTGCTGTATCCCTCTGACATTCTTATTGACGATGAAACATAGAAATTGCATCGGAATTAAAGACAAAAGGCACAATGCTGACTTAAGTACAAGAAAACTGACTCTTCTTACTGTCTATGTTTGAACCATTCATGTGGCACTAGTTATAGATTCCGATGCTTCACTTGAGGTTTACATTATCCCTCTGAACTTCTTATTGACGATGAAACACAGACATTGCATCGGAATTAAATAGAAAAGGCACAATGCCGAATTAAGTACAAGAAGACTGACTCTTCCAACTGTCCATGTTTTGAACCATTCCTGTGACGCTAGTTATAGAATCCGATGCTTCACTTCAGGTTTACTGTATCCCTCTGACCGTCTTATTGACCATGAAACACAGTAATTGCATCCGAATCAAATAGAAAAGGCACAATGCCGAATTAAGTACTAGAAGCCTGACTCTTCCTACTGTCTATGTTTTGAACCATTCCTAAGACACTTGTTATAGATTCCGATGCTTCACTTCAGGTTTACTGTATCCCTTGGACCTTCTTATTGTCGATGAAAAACAGAAATTGCATCGGAATTCAATACAAAAGGCACAACGCCAACTTAACTACAAGAAGACTGACTCCTTTTACTGACTATGCTTTGAACCATTCCTGTAACCCTAGTTATAGATTCCGATGTTTCACTCCAGGTTGACTGTATCCCTTGGACCGTCTTATTGACGATGAAACACAAAAACTGCATCGGAATTAAATACAAAAGGCACAATACCGACTTAAGTACAAGAAGACAGACTCTTATTACTGACTATGCTTTGAACCATTCCTGTGACACTAGTCATAGATTCCGATGCTTAACTTCAGGATTACTGTATCCCTCTGACCTTCTTATTGACGATGAAACACAGAAATTGCATCGGAATTAAATACAAAAGGCACAATGCCGACTTAAGTACAAGAAGACTGACTCTTCCAACTGTCTATGTTTTAAACCATTCCTGTGACACTAGTTATACATTCCGATGCTTCACTTCAGGTTTACTGTATCCCTCTGACCGTCTTATTGACGATGAAGCACAGAAATTGCATCCGAATTAAATAGAAAAGGCACAATGCCGACTTAAGTACTGGATGACTGGCTCTTGCTACTGTCTATGTTTTGAACCATTCCTGTGACACTAGTTATAGATTCCGTTGCTTCACTTCAGGTTTACTGTATCCCTCTGACCTTCTTATTGACGATGAAACACAGAAATTGCATCGGAATTAAATACAAAAGGGACAATGCCGCATTACTGTCTATGCTTTGAACCATTCCTGTGACACTAGTTATAGATTCCGATGCTTCACTCCAGGTTTACTGTAACCCTTGGACCTTCTTATTGACGATGAAACACAGAAATTGCATCGGAATTAAATACAAAAGGCACAATGCCGACTTAAGTACAAGAAGACTGTCTCTTCTTACTGACTATGTTTTGAACCATTCCTGTGACACTAGTTATAGATTCCGATGCTTCACTTCAGGTTTACTGTATACGTTGTACCTTCTTATTGACGATGAAACACAGAAATTGTATCGGAATTAAATACAAAAGGCACAATGCCGACTTAAGTACAAGAAGACTGACTCTTCCTACTGTCTATGCTTTGAAACATTCCTGTGACACTAGTTTTGGATTCCGATGCTTCACCTCAGGTTTACTGTATCTCTCTGACCTTCTTATTGACAATGAAACACAGAAATTGCATCGGAATTAAATACAAAAGGCACAATGCCGACTTAAGTACAAGAAGACTGACTCTTCCTACTGTCTATGATTTGAACCATTCCTGTGACACTAGTTATAGATTCCGATTCTTCACTTCAGCTTTACTGTATCCCTCTGACCTTATTGCCGATGAAACACAGAAATTGCATCGGAATTAAATACAAAAGGCAAAATGCCGACTTAAGGACAAGAAGACTGACTCTTCTTACTGACTATGTTTTGAAACATTCCTGTGACTCTAGTTATAGATTCCGATGCTTCACTTAAGGTTCACTGTATCCCTTGGACCTTCTTATTGACGATGAATCACAGGAATTGCATCGGAATTATACACAAAAGGCACAATGCTGACTTAAGTACAAGAAGACTGACTCTTCTTACTGTCTATATTTTGAACCATTCCAGTGACACTAGTTATAGATTCCGATGCTTCACTTCAGGTTTACTGTATTCCTTGGACCTTCTTATTGACGATGAAACACAGAAATTGCATCGAAATTAAATACAAAAGGCACAATGCCGACTAAAGTACAAGAAGACTGACTCTTCTTACTGTCAATGTTTTGAACCATTACTGTGACACTAGGTATGGATTCCGATGCTTCACTCCAGGTTTACTGTGTCCCTTGAACCTTCTTGTTGACGATGAAACACAGAAATTGCATCGGAATTAAATACAAAAGGCACAATGCCGACTTAAGGACAAGAAGACTGACTCTTCTTACTGTCTATGTTTTGAACCATTCCTGTGACACTAGTTATAGTTTCCGATGCTTCACTTCAGGTTTACTGTATCCCTCTGACCTTCTTATTGACAATGAAACACAGAAAGTTCATCGGAATTAAAAACAAAAGGCACAATGCCGACTTAAGTACAAGAAGGCTCACTCCTTCTACTGTCTATGCTTTGAACCATTCCTGTGACACTAATTATAGAATTCGATGCTTCACTCCAGGTTTACTGTATCACTTGGACCTTCTTATTGACGATGAAAAACACATACTGCATCGGAATGAAATAGAAATGGCACAATGCCGACTTAAGTACAAGAGGACTGACTCTTCTTACTGATAATAGTTTGAACCATTTCGGTGACAATAGTTATAGATTCCGATGCTTCACTTCAGGTTTACTGTATCCCTTGGACCTTGTTATTGACGGTGAAACACAGAAATAGCATTGGAATTAAATACAAAAGGCAAAATGCCAACTTTAGTACACGAAGACTGACTCTTCTGACTGTCTATGTTTTGAAACATTCCTGTGACACTAGTTATAGAATCCGATGCTTCACTTCAGGTTTACTGTACCCCTCTGACCTTCTTATTGACGATGAAACACAGAAATTGCATCGGAATGAAATAGAAAACTCACAATGCCGACTTAAAAACAAGAAGATTGACTCCTCTTACTGTCTAAGTTTTGAACCATTCCTGTGACACTAGTTATAGATTTCGATGCTTCATTCCAGGTTTACTGTATCCCTTGGACCTTCTTATTGACGATGAAACACAGAAATTGCATCGGAATTAAATAGAAAAGGCACAATGCCGACTTAAGTTCAGGAAGACTGACTCTTCTAAGTGATTATAGTTTGAACCATTGCTGTGACACTAGATATGGATTCCGATGCTTTACTTCAGGTTTACTGAATCCCTTGGACCTTCTTATTGACGATGAACCACAGAAATTGCATCGGAATTTAATACAAAAGGCACAATGCCGACTCAAGTACAAGAAGACTGACTCTTCTTCCTGTCTATGCTTTGAACCATTCCTTTGACACTAGTTATAGATTCCAATGCTTCACTTCAGGCTTACTGTATCCCTCTGACCTTCTTATTGACGATGAAACACAGAAATTGCATCGGAATTAAATAGAAAAGGCACAATGCCGAATTAAGTACAAGAAGACTGACTCTTCCTACTGTCTATGTTTTGAACCATTCCTGTGACACTAGTTATATATTCCGATGCTTCACTTTAGGTTTACTGTATCCCTTGGACCTTCTTATTGACGATGAAACACAGAAATTGCATCGGAATTTAATACAAAAAGGCACAATGACGACTTAAGTACAAGAAGACTGTATCTTCTTACTGTCTATGTTTTGAAACATTCCTGTTACACTAGTTATAGATTCCGATGCTTCACTCCAGGTTTACTGTATCCCTTGGACCTTCTTATAGACGATGAAACACAGAAAATGCATCGGAATTAAATACAAAAGGCCCAAGGCCGACTTAAGTACAAGAAGACTGACTCTTCTTACTGACTACGTTTTGAACCATTCCTGTGACACTAGTTATAGATTCCGATTCTCACTTCAGGTTTACTGTATCCCTCTGACTTTCGTATTGACGATGAAACACAGAAATTGCACCGGAATTAAATACAAAAGGCACAATGCCGACTTAAGGACAAGAAGACTGACTCTTCTTACTGACTATGTTTTGAACCATTCCTGTGACACTAGTTATAGATTCCGGTGCTTCACTTCAGGTTTACTGTATCCCTCTCACCTTCTTATTGACGAAGACACACAGAAATTGCCTCGGAATTAAATAGAAAAGGCACAATGCCGACTTAAGTACAAGGAGACTGACTCTTCTTAATGTCTATGTTTTGAACCATTCCTGTGACACTAGTTATAGATTCCGATGCTTCACTGTCGGTTTAGTGTATCGCTTGGACCTTCTTATTGACGATGAACACAGTAATTGCATCGGAATTAAAGAGAAAATGCACAATGCCGACTTAAGTAGAAGAAGACTGACCTTCTTACTGACTATGTTTTGAACCATTCCTGAGACACTAGTTATAGATTCCGATGCTTCACTTCAAGTTTACTGTATCCCTCTGACCTTCTTATTGACGATGAAACACAGAAATTGCATCGGAATTAAATAAAAAAGGCACAATGCCGACTTAAGTACAAGATGACTGACTCTTCTTACTGTCTATGTTTTGAACCATTCCATTGACACTAGTTATAGATTCCGATGCTTCACTCCAGGTTTACGGTATCCCTTTTACATTCTTATTGACGATGAAACACTGAAATTGCATCGGAATTAAATACAAAAGTCAAAATGCCGGCTTAAGTACAAGAACACTGACTCTTCCTACTGTCTATGTTTTGAACCATTCCTGTGACACTAGTTATAGATTCCGATGCTTCACTTCCGGTTTACTCTATCCCTCTGACCTTGTTCACGATGAAACACAGAAATTGCAATTGGAATGAAATACAAAAGGCACAATACCGACTTAAGTACAAGAAGACTGACTCTTCTTACTGTCTATGCTTTGAACCATTCCTGTGACACTAGTTATTGATTCCGATGCTTCACTTCAGGTTTACTGTATCATTTTGAACTTCTTATTGACGATGAAACTCAGAAATTACATCGGAATCAAATACAAAAAGCATAATGCCGACTTAAGTACAAAAAGACTGACTCTTCTTACTATGTTTTGAACCATTCCTGTGCCACTAGTTATAGATTCCGATGCTTCACTTCAGGTTTACTGTATCCCTCTGACCTTATTCACGATGAAACACAGAAATTGCATCGGAATTAAATACAAAAGGCACAATACGGACTGACCATACTTACTGTCTATGTTTTGAACAATTCCTGTGACACTAGTTATAGATTCCGATGCTTCACTTCAAGTTTACTGTATGCCTCTGACCTTCTTATTGACGATGAAACATTGAATTTGCAAAGGAATTAAATACAAAAGGCACAATGCCGACGTAAGTACAAGAAAACTGACTCTTCTTACTGTCTATGTTTTGAACCATTCCTGTGACACAAGTTATAGATTCCGATGCTTCACGTAAGGTTTGCTGTATCCCTCTGACATTCTTAATGACGATGAAACATAGAAATTGCATCGGAATTAAATACAAAAGGAACAATGCTGACTTATGTACAACAAAACTGACTCTTCTTACTGTCTATGTTTGAACCATTCATGTGACACTAGTTATAGATTCCGATGCTTCACTTGAGGTTTACATTATCCCTCTGAACTTCTTATTGACGATGAAAGACAGACATTGCATCGGAATTAAATAGAAAAGGCACAATGCCGAATTAAGTACAAGAAGACTGACTCTTCTTACTGTCAATGTTTTGAACCATTACTGTGACACTAGGTATGGATTCCGATGCTTCACTCCAGGTTTACTGTGTCCCTTGAACCTTCTTGTTGACGATGAAACACAGAAATTGCATCGGAATTAAATACAAAAGGCACAATGCCGACTTAAGGACAAGAAGACTGACTCTTCTTACTGTCTATATTTTGAACCATTCCAGTGACACTAGTTATAGATTCCGATGCTTCACTTCAGGTTTACTGTATTCCTTGGACCTTCTTATTGACGATGAAACACAGAAATTGCATCGAAATTAAATACAAAAGGCACAATGCCGACTAAAGTACAAGAAGACTGACTCTTCTTACTGTCAATGTTTTGAACCATTACTGTGACACTAGGTATGGATTCCGATGCTTCACTCCAGGTTTACTGTGTCCCTTGAACCTTCTTGTTGACGATGAAACACAGAAATTGCATCGGAATTAAATACAAAAGGCACAATGCCGACTTAAGGACAAGAAGACTGACTCTTCTTACTGTCTATGTTTTGAACCATTCCTGTGACACTAGTTATAGTTTCCGATGCTTCACTTCAGGTTTACTGTATCCCTCTGACCTTCTTATTGACAATGAAACACAGAAAGTTCATCGGAATTAAAAACAAAAGGCACAATGCCGACTTAAGTACAAGAAGGCTCACTCCTTCTACTGTCTATGCTTTGAACCATTCCTGTGACACTAATTATAGAATTCGATGCTTCACTCCAGGTTTACTGTATCACTTGGACCTTCTTATTGACGATGAAAAACACATACTGCATCGGAATGAAATAGAAATGGCACAATGCCGACTTAAGTACAAGAGGACTGACTCTTCTTACTGATAATAGTTTGAACCATTTCGGTGACAATAGTTATAGATTCCGATGCTTCACTTCAGGTTTACTGTATCCCTTGGACCTTGTTATTGACGGTGAAACACAGAAATAGCATTGGAATTAAATACAAAAGGCAAAATGCCAACTTTAGTACACGAAGACTGACTCTTCTGACTGTCTATGTTTTGAAACATTCCTGTGACACTAGTTATAGAATCCGATGCTTCACTTCAGGTTTACTGTACCCCTCTGACCTTCTTATTGACGATGAAACACAGAAATTGCATCGGAATGAAATAGAAAACTCACAATGCCGACTTAAAAACAAGAAGATTGACTCCTCTTACTGTCTAAGTTTTGAACCATTCCTGTGACACTAGTTATAGATTTCGATGCTTCATTCCAGGTTTACTGTATCCCTTGGACCTTCTTATTGACGATGAAACACAGAAATTGCATCGGAATTAAATAGAAAAGGCACAATGCCGACTTAAGTTCAGGAAGACTGACTCTTCTAAGTGATTATAGTTTGAACCATTGCTGTGACACTAGATATGGATTCCGATGCTTTACTTCAGGTTTACTGAATCCCTTGGACCTTCTTATTGACGATGAACCACAGAAATTGCATCGGAATTTAATACAAAAGGCACAATGCCGACTCAAGTACAAGAAGACTGACTCTTCTTCCTGTCTATGCTTTGAACCATTCCTTTGACACTAGTTATAGATTCCAATGCTTCACTTCAGGCTTACTGTATCCCTCTGACCTTCTTATTGACGATGAAACACAGAAATTGCATCGGAATTAAATAGAAAAGGCACAATGCCGAATTAAGTACAAGAAGACTGACTCTTCCTACTGTCTATGTTTTGAACCATTCCTGTGACACTAGTTATATATTCCGATGCTTCACTTTAGGTTTACTGTATCCCTTGGACCTTCTTATTGACGATGAAACACAGAAATTGCATCGGAATTTAATACAAAAAGGCACAATGACGACTTAAGTACAAGAAGACTGTATCTTCTTACTGTCTATGTTTTGAAACATTCCTGTTACACTAGTTATAGATTCCGATGCTTCACTCCAGGTTTACTGTATCCCTTGGACCTTCTTATAGACGATGAAACACAGAAAATGCATCGGAATTAAATACAAAAGGCCCAAGGCCGACTTAAGTACAAGAAGACTGACTCTTCTTACTGACTACGTTTTGAACCATTCCTGTGACACTAGTTATAGATTCCGATTCTCACTTCAGGTTTACTGTATCCCTCTGACTTTCGTATTGACGATGAAACACAGAAATTGCACCGGAATTAAATACAAAAGGCACAATGCCGACTTAAGGACAAGAAGACTGACTCTTCTTACTGACTATGTTTTGAACCATTCCTGTGACACTAGTTATAGATTCCGGTGCTTCACTTCAGGTTTACTGTATCCCTCTCACCTTCTTGTTGACGAAGACACACAGAAATTGCCTCGGAATTAAATAGAAAAGGCACAATGCCGACTTAAGTACAAGGAGACTGACTCTTCTTAATGTCTATGTTTTGAACCATTCCTGTGACACTAGTTATAGATTCCGATGCTTCACTGTCGGTTTAGTGTATCGCTTGGACCTTCTTATTGACGATGAACACAGTAATTGCATCGGAATTAAAGAGAAAATGCACAATGCCGACTTAAGTAGAAGAAGACTGACCTTCTTACTGACTATGTTTTGAACCATTCCTGAGACACTAGTTATAGATTCCGATGCTTCACTTCAAGTTTACTGTATCCCTCTGACCTTCTTATTGACGATGAAACACAGAAATTGCATCGGAATTAAATAAAAAAGGCACAATGCCGACTTAAGTACAAGATGACTGACTCTTCTTACTGTCTATGTTTTGAACCATTCCATTGACACTAGTTATAGATTCCGATGCTTCACTCCAGGTTTACGGTATCCCTTTTACATTCTTATTGACGATGAAACACTGAAATTGCATCGGAATTAAATACAAAAGTCAAAATGCCGGCTTAAGTACAAGAACACTGACTCTTCCTACTGTCTATGTTTTGAACCATTCCTGTGACACTAGTTATAGATTCCGATGCTTCACTTCCGGTTTACTCTATCCCTCTGACCTTGTTCACGATGAAACACAGAAATTGCAATTGGAATGAAATACAAAAGGCACAATACCGACTTAAGTACAAGAAGACTGACTCTTCTTACTGTCTATGCTTTGAACCATTCCTGTGACACTAGTTATTGATTCCGATGCTTCACTTCAGGTTTACTGTATCATTTTGAACTTCTTATTGACGATGAAACTCAGAAATTACATCGGAATCAAATACAAAAAGCATAATGCCGACTTAAGTACAAAAAGACTGACTCTTCTTACTATGTTTTGAACCATTCCTGTGCCACTAGTTATAGATTCCGATGCTTCACTTCAGGTTTACTGTATCCCTCTGACCTTATTCACGATGAAACACAGAAATTGCATCGGAATTAAATACAAAAGGCACAATACGGACTGACCATACTTACTGTCTATGTTTTGAACAATTCCTGTGACACTAGTTATAGATTCCGATGCTTCACTTCAAGTTTACTGTATGCCTCTGACCTTCTTATTGACGATGAAACATTGAATTTGCAAAGGAATTAAATACAAAAGGCACAATGCCGACGTAAGTACAAGAAAACTGACTCTTCTTACTGTCTATGTTTTGAACCATTCCTGTGACACAAGTTATAGATTCCGATGCTTCACGTAAGGTTTGCTGTATCCCTCTGACATTCTTAATGACGATGAAACATAGAAATTGCATCGGAATTAAATACAAAAGGAACAATGCTGACTTATGTACAACAAAACTGACTCTTCTTACTGTCTATGTTTGAACCATTCATGTGACACTAGTTATAGATTCCGATGCTTCACTTGAGGTTTACATTATCCCTCTGAACTTCTTATTGACGATGAAAGACAGACATTGCATCGGAATTAAATAGAAAAGGCACAATGCCGAATTAAGTACAAGAAGACTGACTCTTCTTACTGTCTATGTTTTGAACCATTCCTGTGACACTATTTATAGATTCCGATGCTTGACTTCAGGTTTTCTGTATCCTTGGACCTTCTTATTGACGATGAAATACAGAAATTGCATCAGAATTTAATACAAAAGGCACAATGCCGACTGAAGTACAAGAAGACTGACTCTTCTTACTGTCTATGTTTTGAAACATTCCTGTGACACTAGTTATAGATTCCGATGCTTCACTTCAGGTTTACTGTATCCCTTTGACTTTCTTATTGACGATGAAACACAGAAGTTGCACCGGAATTAAGTACAAAAGGCACAATGCTGACTTAAGGACAGGAAGACTGACTCTTCTTACTGACTATGTTTTGAACCATTCCTGTGACACTACTTTTAGATTCCGATGCTTCACTTCAGGTTTACTTTATCCCTCTGACCATCTTATTGACGATGAAATACAGAAATTGCATCGCAATTAAATACAAAAGGCACAATGCCGAATTAAGTACAAATAGACTGACTCTTCCTACTGTCTATGTTTTGAACCATTTCTGTTACACTAGTTATATATTCCGATGCTTCACTTCAGGTTACCTGTATCCCTTGGACCCTCTTATTGACGATGAAACACAGAAATAACATCGGAATTAAATACAAAAGGCACAATGCCGAATTAAGTACAAGAAGACTGACTCTTCCGACTGTCTATGTATTGAACCATTCCATTGACACTAGTTATAGATTCCGATGCTTTACTTCAGGTTTACTGAATCCCTTGGACCTTCTTATTGACGATAAAACATAGAAATTGAATCGGAATTTAATACAAAATGCACAATGCCGACTCAAGTACAAGAAGACTGACTCTTCTTACTGTCTATGTTTTGAAACATTCCTGTGACACTAGTTATACATTCCAATGCTTCACTTCAGGTTTACAGTATCCCTCTGACCTTCTTATTGACGATGAAACACAGAAATTGCATCGGAATTAAATAGAAAAGGCACAATGCCGAATTTAGTACAAGAAGACTGACTCTTCCTACTGTCTATGTTTTGAACCATTTCTGTGACACTAGTTATATATTCCGATGCTTCACTTCAGGTTTACTGTATCCCTCTGACTTTCTTATTGACGATGAAACACAGAAAATAAACCGGAATTAAATACAAAAGGCACAATGCTGACTTAAGGACAAGAAGACTGAACCTTCTTACTGACTATGTTTTGAATCATTCCTTTGACACTAGTTATTGATTCCGATGCTTCACTTCAGGTTTACTGTATCCCTCTGACCTTCTTATTAACGATGAAACTCAGACATTGCATCGGAAGTAAATACAAAAGGCACAATACCGAATTAAGTACAAGAAGTTTGACTCTTCCTACTGTCTATGTTTTGAACCATTCCATTGACACTAGTTATAGATTCCGATGCTTGACTTCAGGTTTACTGAATCTCTTGGACCTTCTTATTCACGATAAAACACAGAAATTGCATCGGAATTTAATACAAAAAGCACAATGCCGACTCAAGTACAAGAAGACTGACTCTTCTTAATGTCTATGTCTTGAAGCATTCCTGTGACACTAGTTATAGATTCCGATGCTTCACTTCAGGTTTACTGTATCCCTCTGACCTTCTTATTGACGAAGACACACAGAAATTGCCTCGGAATTAAATAGAAAAGGCACAATGCCGACTTAAGTACAAGAAGACTGACTCTTGTTAATGTCTATGTTTTGAACCATTCCTGTGACACTAGTTATAGATTCCGATGCTTCACTCTAGGTTTACTGTAACCCTTGGACCTTCTTATTGACGATGAAACACAGAAATTGCATCGGAATTAAATACAAAAGGCACAATGCCGACTTAGGTACAAGAAGACTGACTCTTCCTACTGACAATGTTTTGAACCATTCCTGTGACACTAGTTATAGATTCCGATGCTTCACTTCAAGGTTTACTGTATCCCTCTGACCTTATTCACGATGAAACACAGAAATTGCATCGGAATTAAATACAAAAGGCACAATACCGACTGACTCTTCTTACTGTCTATGTTTTGAACAATTCCTGTGACACTAGTTGTAGATTCCGATGCTTCACTTCAGGTTTACTGTATCTCTCTGACCTTATTCACGATGAAACACAGAAATTCCATCGGAATTAAATACAAAAGTCGCAATGCCGAATTAAATACAAGAAGACTGACTCTTCCTACTGTCTATGTAATGAACCGTTCCATTGACACTAGTTATAGATTCCGATGCTTGACTTCAGGTTTACTGAATCCCTTGGACCTTCTTATTGACGATAAAACACAGAAATTGCATCGGAATTTTATACAAAAGGCACAATGCCGACTCAAGTACAAGAAGACTGACTCTTCTTACTGTCTATGTTTTGAACCATTCCTGTGACACTAGTTATACATTCCAATGCTTCACTTCAGGTTTACTGTATCCCTCTGACCTTCTTATTGACGATGAAACACAGAAATTGCATCGGAATTAAATAGAAAAGGCACAATGCCGAATTAAGTACAACAAGACTGTATCTTTATACTGTCTATGTTTTGAAACATTCCTGTGACACCAGTTATAGATTCCGATGCTCACTTCAGGTTTACTGTATCCCTCTGACTTTCTTATTGACGATGAAACACAGAAATTGCACCGGAAATAAATACAAAAGGCACAATGCCGGCTGAAGGACACGAAGACTGACTCTTCTTTCTGACTATGTTTTGAACCATTCCTGTGACACTAGTTATAGATTCCGATGCTTCACTTTAGGTTTACTGTATCCCTCTGACCTTCTTATTGACGAAGACACACAGAAATTGCCTCGGAATTAAATAGAAAAGGCACAATGCCGACTTAAGTACAAGAAGACTGACTCCACTTACTGTATATACTTTGAAACATTCCTGTGACACTAGTTATAGATTCCGATGCTTCACTTCAGGTTTACTGTATCCCTCTGACTTTCTTATTGACGACGAAACACAGAAGTTAAACCGGAATTAAATACAAAAGGCACAATGCTGACTTAAGGACAAGAAGACTGACCCTTCTTACTGACTATGTTTTGAACCATTCCTGTGACACTAGTTATAGATTCCGATGCTTCACTTCAGGTTTACTCTATCCCTCTGACCTTCTTATTGACGATGAAACTCAGAAATTGCATCGGAATTAAATACAAAAGGCACAATGCCGAATTAAGTACAAGAAGACTGACTCTTCCTACTGTCTATGTTTTGAACCATTTCTGTGACACTAGTTATATATTCCGATGCTTCACTTCAGGTTTACTGAATCCCTTGGACCTTCTTATTGACGATAAAACACCGAAATTGCATCGGAATTTGATACAAAAGGCACAATGCCGACTCAAGTACAAGAAGACTGACACTTCTTACTGTCTATGTTTTGAACCATTCCTGTGACACTAGTTATAGATTCCAATGCTTCACTTCAGGTTTACTGTATACCTCTGACCTTCTTATTGACGATGAAACACTGAAATTGCATCGGAATTAAATACAAAAGGCACAATGCCGACTCAAGTTCAAGAAGACTGACTCTTCTTACTGTCTATGTTTTGAACCATTCCTGTGACACTAGTTATAGATTCCAATGCTTCACTTCAGGTTTACTGTATCCCTCTGACCTTCTTATTGACGATGAAACACAGAAATTGCCTTGGAAATAAATAGAAAAGGCACAATGCCGACTTAAGTACAAGCAGACGGACTCCTCTTAATGTTTTGTTTTGAACCATTCCTGTGACACTAGTTATGGATTCCGATGCTTCACTTTAGGTTTAGAGTATCCCTTGGACCTTCTTATTGACGATGAACACAGTAATTGCATCGGAATTAAATAGAAAAGGCACAATGCCAACTTAAGTAGAAGAAGACTGACTCTTCTTACTGTGTATGTTTTGAACCATTCCTGTGACACTAGTTATTGATTCCGATGCTTCACTTCAGGTTTACTGTATCCCTCTGACCTTCTTATTAACGATGAAACTCAGACATTGCATCGGAAGTAAATACAAAAGGCACAATACCGAATTAAGTACAAGAAGACTGACTCTTCCTACTGTCTATGTTTTGAACCATTCCATTGACACTAGTTATAGATTCCGATGCTTGACTTCAGGTTTACTGAATCCCTTGGGCCTTCTTATTGACGATAAAACACAGATATTGCATCGGAATTTAATACAAATGGCACAATGCCGACTCAAGTACAAGAAGACTGACTCTTCTTAATGTCCATGTTTTGAAGCATTCCTGTGACACTAGTTATAGATTCCGATGCTTCACTTCAGGTTTACTGTATCCCTCTGACCTTCTTATTGACGAAGACACACAGAAATTGCCTCGGAATTAAATAGAAAAGGCACAATGCCGACTTAAGTACAAGAAGACTGACTCTTCTTAATGTCTATGTTTTGAACCATTCCTGTGACACTAGTTATAGATTCCGATGCTTCACTCTAGGTTTACTGTAACCCTTGGACCTTCTTATTGACGATGAAACACAGAAATTGCATCGGAATTAAATACAAAAGGCACAATGCCGACTAAGGGGCAAGAAGACTGACTCTTCCTACTGACAATGTTTTGAACCATTCCTGTGACACTAGTTATAGATTCCGATGCTTCACTTCAAGGTTTACTGTATCCCTCTGACCTTATTCACGATGATACACAGAAATTGCATCGGAATTAAATACAAAAGGCACAATACCGACTGACTCTTCTTACTGTCTATGTTTTGAACAATTCCTGTGACACTAGTTATAGATTCCGATGCTTCACTTCAGGTTTACTGTATCCCTCTGACCTTATTCACGATGAAACACAGAAATTCCATCGGAATTAAATACAAAAGTCACAATGCCGAATTAAGTACAAGAAGACTGACTCTTCCTACTGTCTATGTAATGAACCGTTCCATTGACACTAGTTATAGATTCCGATGCTTGACTTCAGGTTTACTGAATCCCTTGGACCTTCTTATTGACGATAAAACACAGAAATTGCATCGGAATTTTATACAAAAGGCAGAATGCCGACTCAAGTACAAGAAGACTGACTCTTCTTACTGTCTATGTTTTGAAACATTCCTGTGACACCAGTTATAGATTCCGATGCTCACTTCAGGTTTACTGTATCCCTCTGACTTTCTTATTGACGATGAAACACAGAAATTGCACCGGAATTAAATACAAAAGGCACAATGCCGGCTGAAGGACACGAAGACTGACTCTTCTTACTGACTATGTTTTGAACCATTCCTGTGACACTAGTTATAGATTCCGATGCTTCACTTTAGGTTTACTGTATCCCTCTGACCTTCTTATTGACGAAGACACACAGAAATTGCCTCGGAATTAAATAGAAATGGCACAATGGCGACTTAAGTACAAGAAGACTGACTCTTCTTACTGTATATGTTTTGAAACATTCCTGTGACACTAGTTATAGATTCCGATGCTTCACTTAAGGTTTACTGTATCCCTCTGACTTTCTTATTGACGATGAAACACAGAAGTTAAACCGGAATTAAATACAAAAAGCACAATGCTGACTTAAGGACAAGAAGACTGACCCTTCTTACTGACTATGTTTTGAACAATTCCTGTGACACTAGTTATAGATTCCGATGCTTCACTTCAGGTTTACTGTATCCCTCTGACCTTCTTATTGACGATGAAACACAGAAATTGCCTTGGAAATAAATAGCAAAGGCACAATGCCGACTTAAGTACAAGAAGACGGACTCTTCTTAATGTTTTGTTTTGAACCATTCCTGTGACACTAGTTATGGATTCCGATGCTTCACTTTAGGTTTAGAGTATCCTTTGGACCTTCTTATTGACGATGAACACAGTAATTGCATCGAAATTAAATAGAAAAGGCACAATGCCAACTTAAGTAGAAGAAGACTGACTCTTCTTACTGTCTATGTTTTGAACCATTCCTGTGACACTAGTTATAGATTCCGATGCTTTACTTAAGGTTTACTGTATCCCTCTGACCTTATTCACGATGAAACACAGAAATTGCATCGGAATTACATACAAAAGGCACAATACGGACTGACCTTTCTTACTGTCTATGTTTTGAACTATTCCTGTGACACTAGTTATAGATTCCGATGCTTCACTTCAAGTTTGCTGTATGCCTCTGACCTTCTTATTGACGATGAAACATTGAATTAGCATCGGAATTAAATACAAAAGGCACAATGCCGACGTAAGTACAAGAAAACTGACTCTTCTTACTGTCTATGCTTTGAACCATTCCTGTGACACAAGTTATAGATACCGATGCTTCACTTAAGGTTTGCTGTATCCCTCTGACATTCTTATTGACGATGAAACATAGAAATTGCATCGGAATTAAATACAAAAGGAACAATGCTGACTTATGTACAAGAAAACTGACTCTTCTTACTGTCTATGTTTGAACCATTAATGTGACACTAGTTATAGATTCTGATGCTTCACTTGAGGTTTACATTATCCCTCTGAACTTCTTATTGACGATGAAACACAGACATTGCATCGGAATTAAATAGAAAAGGCACAATGCCGAATTAAGTACAAGCAGACTGAATCTTCTTACTGTCTATGTTTTGAACCATTCCTGGGACACTATTTATAGATTCCGATGCTTGACTTCAGGTTTACTGTATCCTTGGACCTTCTTATTGACGATGAAATACAGAAATTGCATCGGAATTTAATACAAAAGGCACAATGCCGACTCAAGTACAAGAAGACTGACTCTTCTTACTGTCTATGTTTTGAAACATTCCTGTGACACTAGTTATAGATTCCGATGCTTCACTTCAGGTTTACTGTATCCCTCTGACTTTCTTATTGACGATGAAACACAGAAGTTGCACCGGAATTAAGTACAAAAGGCACAATGCTGACTTAAGGACAGGAAGACTGACTCTTCTTACTGACTATGTTTTGAACCATTCCTGTGACACTAGTTATAGATTCCGATGCTTCACTTCAGGTTTACTGTATCCCTCTGACCATCTTATTGACGCTGAAATACAAAAATTGCATCGCAATTAAATACAAAAGGCACAATGCCGAATTAAGTACAAATAGACTGACTCTTCCTACTGTCTATGTATTGAACCACTCCATTGACACTAGTTATAGATTCCGATGCTTGACTTCAGGTTTACTGAATCCCTTGAACCTTCTTATTGACGATAAAACACAGAAATTGCATCGGAATTTAATACAAAATGCACAATGCCGACTCAAGTACAAGAAGACTGACTCTTCTTACTGTCTATGTTTTGAAACATTCCTGTGACACTAGTTATAGATTCCGATGCTTCACTTCAGGTTTACTGTATCCCTCTGACCTTCTTATTGACGATGAAACACAGAAATTGCATCGGAATTAAATAGAAAAGGCACAATGCCGAATTTAGTACAAGAAGACTGACTCTTCCTACTGTCTATGTTTTGAACCATTTCTGTGACACTAGTTATATATTCCGATGCTTCACTTCAGGTTTACTGTACCCCTGGACCTTCTTATTGACGATGAAACACAGTAATTGCATCGGAATTGAATACAAAAGGCACAATGCCGACTTAAGTACAAGAAGACTGTATCTTCATACTGTCTATGTTTTGAAACATTCCTGTGACACTAGTTATAGATTCCGATGCTTCACTCCAGGTTTACTGTATCCCTTAGACCTTCTTATTGACCATGAAACACAGAAATTGCATCCGAATGAAATACAAAAGTCACAATGCCGACTTAAGGACAAGAAGACTGACTCTTCTTACTGACTATGTTTTGAAACATTCCTGTGACACTAGTTATAGATACCGATGCTTCACTTCAGGTTTACTGTATCCCTCTGACTTTCTTATTGACGATGAAACACAGAAAATAAACCGGAATTAAATACAAAAGGCACAATGCTGACTTATGGACAAGAAGACTGAACCTTCTTACTGACTATGTTTTGAACCATTCCTGTGACACTAGTTATTGATTCCGATGCTTCACTTCAGGTTTACTGTATCCCTCTGACCTTCTTATTAACGATGAAACTCAGAAATTGCATCGGAATTAAATCCAAAATGCACAATACCGAATTAAGTACAAGAAGACTGACTCTTCCTACTGTCTATGTTTTGAACCATTTCTGTGACACTAGTTATATATTCCGATGCTTCACTTCAGGTTTACTGTATCCCTTGGACCTTATTATTGACGATGAAACACAGAAATAGCATCGGAATTAAATACAAAAGGCACAATGCCGAATTAAGTACAAGAAGACTGACTCTTCCTACTGTCTATGTTTTGAAACATTCCATTGACACTAGTTATAGATTCCGATGCTTGACTTCAGGTTTACTGAATCCCTTGGACCTTCTTATTGACGATAAAACACAGATATTGCATCGGAATTTAATACAAAAGGCACAATGCCGACTCAAGTACAAGAAGACTGACTCTTCTTACTGTCTATGTTTTGAACCATTCCTGTGACACTAGTTATAGATTCCAATGCTTCACTCCAGGTTTACTGTATCCCTTGGACCTTCTTATAGACCATGAAACACAGAAATTGCATCGGAATTAAATACAAAAGGCACAATGCCGACTTAAGGACAAGAAGACTGACTCTTCTTACTGACTATGTTTTGAAGCATTCCTGTGACACTAGTTATAGATTCCGATGCTTCACTTCAGGTTTACTGTATCCCTCTGACCTTCTTATTGACGAAGACACACAGAAATTGCCTCGGAATTAAATAGAAAAGGCACAATGCCGACTTAAGTACAAGAAGACTGACTCTTCTTAATGTCTATGTTTTGAACCATTCCTGTGACACTAGTTATAGATTCCGATGCTTCACTCTAGGTTTACTGTAACCCTTGGAACTTCTTATTGACGATGAAACACAGAAATTGCATCGGAATTAAATACAAAAGGCACAATGCCGACTTAGGGACAAGAAGACTGACTCTTCCTACTGACAATGTTTTGAACCATTCCTGTGACACTAGTTATAGATTCCGATGCTTCACTTCAAGGTTTACTGTATCCCTCTGACCTTATTCACGATGAAACACAGAAATTGCATCGGAATTAAATACAAAAGGCACAATACCAACTGACTCTTCTTACTGTCTATGTTTTGAACAATTCCTGTGACACTAGTTATAGATTCCGATGCTTCACTTCAGGTTTACTGTATCCCTCTGACCTTATTCACGATGACACACAGAAATTCCATCGGAATTAAATACAAAAGGCACAATGCCGAATTAAGTACAAGAAGACTGACTCTTCCTACTGTCTATGTAATGAACCGTTCCATTGACACTAGTTAGATATTCCGATGCTTGACTTCAGGTTTACTGAATCCCTTGGACCTTCTGATTGACGATAAAACACAGAAATTGCATCGGAATTTAATACAAAAGGCACAATGCCGACTCAAGTACAAGAAGACCTACTCTTCTTACTGTCTATGTTTTGAACCATTCCTGTGACACTAGTTATACATTCCAATGCTTCACTTCAGGTTTACTGTATCCCTCTGACCTTCTTATTGACAATGAAACACAGAAATTGCATCGGAATTAAATAGAAAAGGCTCAATGCCGAATTAAGTTCAAGAAGACTGACTCTTCCTACTGTCTATGTTTTGAACCATTTCTGTGACACTAGTTATATATTCCGATGCTTCACTTCAGGTTTACTGTATCCCTCTGACTTTCTTATTGACGATGAAACACAGAAGTTAAACCGTAATTAAATACAAAAGGCACAATGCTGACTTAAGGACAAGAAGACTGACCCTTCTTACTGACTATGTTTTGAACCATTCCTGTGACACTAGTTATAGATTCCGATGCTTCACTTCAGGTTTACTGTATCCCTCTGACCTTCTTATTGACGATGAAACTCAGAAATTGCATCGGAATTACATACAATAGGCACAATGCCGAATTAAGTACAAGAAGACTGACTCTTCCTACTGTCTATGTTTTGAACCATTTCTGTGACACTAGTTATATATTCCGATGCTTCACTTCAGGTTTACTGTATCCCTTGCACCATATGATTGACGATGAAACACAGACAAGGCATCGGAATTAAATACAAAAGGCATAATGCCGAATTAAGTACAAGGAGACTGACTCTTCCTACTGTCTATGTTTTGAACCATTTCTGTGACACAAGTTATACATTCCGATGCTTCACTTCAGGTTTGCTGAATCCCTCTGACATTCTTATTGACGATGAAACATAGAAATTGCATCGGAATTAAATACAAAAGGCACAATGCTGACTTAAGTACAAGAAAACTGACTCTACTTACTGTCTATGTTTGAACCATTCATGTGACACTAGTTATAGATTCCGATGCTTCACTTGAGGTTTACATTATCCCTCTGAACTTGTTATTGACGATGAAACACAGACATTGCATCGGAATTAAATAGAACAGGCACAATGCCGAATCAAGTACAAGAAGACTGACTCTTCTTACTGTCTATGCTTTGAACCATTCCTGTGACACTAGTTATAGATTTCGATGCTTGACTTCAGGTTTACTGTATCCTTGGACTTTCTTATAGACGATGAAATACAGAAATTGCATCGGAATTTAATACAAAAGGCACAATGCCGACTCAAGTCCAAGAAGACTGACTCTTCTTACTGTCTATGTTTTGAAACATTCCTGTGACTCTAGTTATAGATTCCGATGCTTCACTTCAGGTTTACTGTGTCCCTCTGACTTTCTTATTGACGATGAAACACAGAAGTTGCACCGGAATTAAATACAAAAAGCACAACGCTGACTTGAGGACAAGCAGACTGACTCTTCTTACTGACTATGTTTTGAACCATTCCTGTGACACTAGTTACAGATTCCGATGCTTCACTTCAGGTTTACTGTATCCCTCTGACCTTCTTGTTGACGATGAAATACCGAAATTGCATCGCAATTAAATACAAAAGGCACAATGCCGAGTTAAGTACAAGAAGACTGACTCTTCCTACTGTCTACGTTTTGAACCATTTCAGTGACACTAGTAATATATTCCGATGCTTCACTTCAGGTTTACTGTATCCCTTGGACCTCCTTATTGACGATGAAACACAGAAATAGCATCGGAATTAAATACAAAAGGCACAATGCCGAATTAAGTACAAGAAGACTGACTCTTCCTACTGTCTATGTATTGAACCATTCCATTGACACTAGTTATAGATTCCGATGCTTGACTTCAGGTTTACTGATTCCCTTGGACCTTCTTATTGACGATAAAACACAGAAATTGCATCGGAATTAAATACAAAAGGCACAATGCCGACTCAAGTACAAGAAGACTGACTCTTCTTACTGTCTATGTTTTGAACCATTCCTGTGACACTAGTTATACATTCCAATGCTTCACTTGAGGTTTACTGTATCCCTCTGACCTTCTTATTGACGATAAAACACAGAAATTTTATCGGAATTAAATAGAAAATGCACAATGCCGAATTAAGTAAAAAGAAGACTGACTCTTCCTACTGTCTATGGTTTGAACCATTTCTGTGACACTAGTTATATATTCCGATGCTTCACTTCAGGTTTACTGTATCCCTTGGACCTTCTTATTGACGATGAAACACAGAAATTGCATCGGAATTAAATACAAAAGGCACAATGCCGAATTAAGTACAAGAAGACTGACTCTTCCTACTGTCTATGTTTTGAACCATTCCTGTGACACTAGTTATATATTCCGATGCTTCACTCCAGGTTTACTGTATCCCTTGGACCTTCTTATTGACGATGAAACACAGAAATTGCATCGGAATTAAATACAAAAGGCACAATGCCGACTTAAGGACAAGAAGACTGACTCTTCTTACTGACTATGTTTTGAAGCATTCCTGTGACACTAGTTATGGATTCCGATGCTTCACTTCAGGTTTACTGTATCCCTCTGACCGTCTTATTGACGAAGACACACAGAAATTGCCTGGGAATTAAATAGAAAAGGCACAATGCCGACTTAAGTACAAGAAGACTGACCCTTCTTAATATCTATGTTTAGAACCATTCCTGTGACACTAGTTATAGATTCCGATGCTTCATTCCAGCTTTACTGTATCCCTCTGACCTCATTCACGACGAAGCACAGAAATTGCATCGGAATTAAATACAAAAAGCACAATACCGACTGACTCTTCTTACTGTCTACGTTTTGAACAATTCCTGTGACACTAGTTATAGATTCCGATGCTTCACTTCAGGTTTACTGAATGCCTCTGACATTCTTATTGACGATGAAACACAGAATTTGCATCGGAATTAAATACTAAAGGCACAATGCCGAATTAAGTAAAGGAAGACTGACTCTTCCTACTGTCTATGTATTGAACCGTTCCATTGACACTAGTTATAGATTCCGATGCTTGACTTCAGGTTTACTGAATCCCTTGGACCTTCTTATTGACGATAAAACACAGAAATTGCATCGGAATTTAATACAAAAGGCACAATGCCGACTCAAGTACAAGAAGACTGACTCTTCTTATGGTCTATGTTTTGAACCATTCCTGCGACACTATTTATACATTCCAATGCTTCACTTCAGGTTTACTGTATCCCTCTGACCTTCGTATTGACGATGAAACACTGAAATTGCATCGGAATTAAATAGAAATGGCACAATGCTGAATTAAGTACAAGAAAACTTACTCTTCCTAATGTCTATGCTTTGAACCATTTCTGTGACACTAGTTATATATTCCGATGCTTCACTTCAGGTTTACTGTATCCCTTGGACCTTCTTATTGACGATGAACCACAGAAATTGCATCGGAAATAATACAAAAGGCACAATGCCGACTTAAGTACAAGAAGACTGTATCTTCATACAGTCTATGTTTTGAAACATTCCTGTGACACTAGTTATAGATTCCGATGCTTCACTCCAGGTTTACTGTATCCCTTGGACCTTCCTATTGACGATGAAACACAGAAATTGCACCGGAATTAAATTCAAAAGGCACAATACCGACTTAAGGACAAGAAGACTGACTCTTCTTACTGACTATGTTTTGAACCATTCCTGTGACACTAGTTATAGATTCCGATGCTTCACTTCAGGTTTACTGTATCCCTCTGACCATCTTATTGACGATACAATACAGAAATTGCATCGCAATCAAATACAAAAGGCACAATGCCGAATTAAGTACAAATAGACTGACTCTTCCTACTGTCTACGTTTTGAACCATTTCTGTGACACTAGTTATATATTCCGATGCTTCACTTCAGGTTACCTGTATCCCTTGGACCTTCTTATTGACGATGAAACACAGAAATAGCATCGGAATTAAATACAAAATGCACAATGCCGAATTAAGTACAAGAAGACTGACTCTTCCTACTGTCTATGTATTGAACCATTCCATTGACACTAGTTATAGATTCCGATGCTTGACTTGAGGTTTACTGAATCCCTTGGACCTTCTTATTGACGATAAAACACAGAAATTGCATCGGAATTTAATACAAAAGGCACAATGCCGACTCAAGTACAAGAAGACTGACTCTTCTAACTGTCTATGTTTTGAAACATTCCTTTGCCACTAGTTATACATTCCAATGCTTCACTTCAGGTTTACAGTATCCCTCTGACCTTCTTATTGACGATGAAACACAGAAATTGCATCGGAATTATATAGAAAAGGCACAATGCCGAATTAAGTACAAGAAGACTGACTCTTCCTACTGTCTATGTTTTGAACCATTTCTGTGACACTAGTTATATATTCCGGTGCTTCACTTCAGGTTTACTGTATCCCCTGGACCTTCTTATTGACGATGAAACACAGTAATTGCATCGGAATTAAATACAAAAGGCACAATGCCGACTTAAGTACAAGTAGACTGTATCTTCATACTGTCTATGCTTTGAAACATTCCTGTGACACTAGTTATGGATTCCGATGCTTCACTGCAGGTTTACTGTATCCCTTGGACCATATTATTGACGATGAAACACAGAAATAGCATCGGAATTAAATACAAAAGGCACAATGCCGAATTAAGTACAAGACGACTGACTCTTCCTACTGTCTATTGTTTTGAACCATTCCATTGACACTAGTTATAGATTCCGATGCTTGACGTCAGGTTTACTGAATCCCTTGGACCTTCTTATTGACGATAAAACACAGAAATTGCATCGGAATTTAATACAAAAGGCACAATGCCGACTCAAGTACAAGAAGACTGACTCTTCTTACTGTCTATGTTATGAACCATTCCTGTGACACTAATTATAGATTCCAATGCTTCACTCCAGGTTTACTGTATCCCTTGGACCTTCTTATTGACGATGAAACACAGAAATTGCATCGGAATTAAATACAAAAGGCACAATGCCGAATTAAGTACAAGAAGACTGACTCTTCCTACTGTCTATGTAATGAACCGTTCCATTGACACTAGTTATAGATTCCGATGCTTCACTTCAAGGTTTACTGTATCCCTCTGACCTTATTCACGATGAAACACAGAAATTGCATCGGAATTAAATACAAAAGGCACAATACCGACTGACTCTTCTTACTGTCTATGTTTTGAACCATTTCTGTGACACTAGTTATATATTCCGATGCTTCATTTCAGGTTTACTGTATCCCTCAGACTTTCTTATTGACGATGAAACACAGAAGTTAAATCGGAATTAAATACAAAAGGCACAATGCTGACTTAAGGACAAGAAGACTGACCCTTCTTACTGCCTATGTTTTGAACCATACCTGTGACACTAGTTATAGATTCCGATGCTTCACTTCAGGTTTACTGTATCCCTCTGACCTTCTTATTGACGATGAAACTCAGAAATTGCAACGGAATTAAATACATAAGGCACAATGCCGAATTAAGTACAAGAAGACTGACTCTTCCTACTGTCTATGTTTTGAACCAGTTCTGTGACACTAGTTATATATTCCGATGCTTCACTTCAGGTTTACTGTATCCCTTGGACCTTATGAATGACGATGAAACACAGACATAGCATCGGAATTAAATACAAAATGCACAATGCCGAATTAAGTACAAGGAGACTGACTCTTCCTACTTTCTGTGTTTTGAACCATTCCATTGACACTAGTTATAGATTCCGATGCTTGACTTCAGGTTTACTGAATCCCTTGGACCTTCTTATTGACGATAAAACACGGAAATTGCATCGGAATTTAATACAAAAGGCACAATGCCGACTCAAGTACAAGAAGACTGACTCTTCTTACTGTCTATGTTTTGAACCATTCCTGTGACACTAGTTATAGATTCCAATGCTTCACTTCAGGTTTACTGTATCCCTCTGACCTTCTTATTGACGATGAAACACTGAAATTGCATCGGAATTAAATACAAAAGGCACAATGCCGACTCAAGTACAAGAAGACTAACTCTTCTTACTGTCTATGTTTTGAACCATTCCTGTGACACTAGTTATAGATTCCAATGCTTCACTTCAGGTTTACTGTATCCCTCTGACCTTCTTATTGACGATGAAACACAGAAATTACCTCGGAAATAAATAGAAAAGGCACAATGCCGACTTAAGTACAAGAAGACGGACTCTTCTTAATGTCTATGATTTGAAACATTCCTGTGACACTAGTTATAGATTCCGATGCATCAACTTAGGTTTAGAGTATCCCTTGGACCTTCTTATTGACGATGAACACAGTAATTGCATCGGAATTAAATAGAAAAGGCACAATGCCAACTTAAGTAGAAGAAGACTGACTCTTCTCACTGTCTATGTTTTGAACCATTCCATTGACACTAATTATAGATTCCGATGCTTCACTCCAGGTTTACTGTATCACTTTTACATTCTTATTGACGATGAAACACTGAAATTGCATCGGAATTAAATACAAAAGCCAAAATGCCGGCTTAAGTACAAGAAGACTGACTCTTCCTACTGTCTATGTTTTGAACCATTCCTGTGACACTAGTTATAGATTCCGATGCTTCACTTCAGGTTTACTGTTTCCCTCTGACCTTATTCACGATGAAACACAGAAATTGCATCGGAATTAAATACAAAAGGCACAATACCGACTGACCCTTCTTACTGTCTATGTTTTGAACAATTCCTGTGACAGTAGTTATAGATTCCGATGCTTCACTTCAGGTTTACTGTATGCTTCTGACCTTCTTATTGACGATGAAACATTGAATTTGCATCGGAATGAAATACAAAAGGCAAAATGCCGACTTAACTACAAGAAAACTGACTCTTCTTACTGTCTATGTTTTGAACCATTTCTGTGACACAAGTTATAGATTCCAATGCTTCACTTCAGGATTGCTGTATCCCTCTGACATTCTTATTGACGATGAAACATAGAAATTGCATCGGAATTAAATACAAAAGGCACAATGCTGACTTAAGTACAAGAAAACTGACTCTTCTTATTGTCTATGTTTGAACCATTTATGTGACACTAGTTATAGATTCCGATGCTTCACTTGAGGTTTACATTATCCCTCTGAACTTCTTATTGACGATGAAACACAGACATTGCATCGGAATTAAATAGAAAAGGCACAATGCCGAATTAAGTACAAGAAGACTGACTCTTCTTACTGTCTATGTTTTGAACCATTCCTGCGACACTAGTTATAGATTCCGATGCTTGACTTCAGGTTTACTGTATCCTTGGACCTTCTTATAGACGATGAAATACAGAAATTGCATCGGAATTTAATACAAAAGGCACAATGCCGACTCAAGTACAGGAAGACTGACTCTTCTTACTGTCTATGTTTTGAAACATTCCTGTGACACTAGTTATAGATTCCGATGCTTCACTTCAGGTTTACTGTATCCCTCTGACTTTCTTATTGACGATGAAACACAGAAGTTGCACCGGAATTAAATACAAAAGGCACAATGCTGACTTAAGGACAAGAAGACTGACTCTTCTTACTGACTATGTTTTGAACCATTCCTGTGACACTAGTTACAGATTCTGTAGCTTCACTTCAGGTTTACAGTATCCCTCTGACCTTCTTGTTGACGATGAAATACCGAAATTGCATCGCAATTAAATACAAAAGGCACAATGCCGAGTTAAGTACAAGAAGACTGACTCTTCCTACTGTCTACGTTTTGAACCATTTCTGTGACACTTGTAATATATTCCGATGCTTCACTTCAGGTTAACTGTATCCCTCTGACCTTCTTATTGACGATGAAACACAGAAATAGCATCGGAATTAAATACAAAAGGCACAATGCCGAATTAAGTACAAGAAGACTGACTCTTTTTACTGTCAATGTATTGAGCCATTCCATTGACACTAGTTATAGATTCCGATGCTTGACTTCAGGTTTACTGAATCCCTTGGACCTTCTTATTGACGATAAAACACAGAAATTGCATCGGAATTAAATACAAAAGGCACAATGCCGACTCAAGTACAAGAAGACTGACTCTTCTTACTGTCTATGTTTTGAACCATTCCTGTGACACTAGTTATACATTCCAATGCTTCACTTGAGGTTTACTGTATCCCTCTGACCTTCTTATTGACGATGAAACACAGAAATTTTATCGGAATTAAATAGAAAATGCACAATGCCGAGTTAAGTACAAGAAGACTGACTCTTCCTACTGTCTATGGTTTGAACCATTTCTGAGACACTAGTTATATATTCCGATGCTTCACTTCAGGTTTACTGTATCCCTCTGACCTTCTTATTGACGATGAAATACAGAAATTGCATCGGAATTAAATAGAAAAGGCACAATGCCGAATTAAGTACAAGAAGACTGACTCTTCCTACTGTCTATGTTTTGAACCATTCCATTGGCACTAGTTATAGATTCCGATGCATCACTCCAGGTTTACAGTATCCCTTTTACATTCTTATTGACGATGAAACACTGAAATTGCATCGGAATTAAATACAAAAGGCACAATGCCGACTCAAGTACAAGAAGACTGACTCTTCTTACTGTCTATGATTTGAACCATTCCTGTGACACTAGTTATAGATTCCAATGCTTCACTTCAGGTTTACTGTATCCCTCTGAACTTCTTATTGACGATGAAACACAGAAATTGCATCAGAATTAAATAGAAAAGGCACAATGCCGAATTAAGTACAAGAAGACTGACTCTTCCTACTGTCTATGTTTTGAACCATTCCTGTGACACTAGTTATATATTCCGATGCTTCACTCCAGGTTTACTGTATCCCTTGGACCTTCTTATTGACGATGAAACACAGAAATTGCATCGGAATTAAATACAAAAGGCACAATGCCGACTTAAGTACAAGAAGACTGACTCTTCTTACTGACTATGTTTTGAAGCATTCCTGTGACACTAGTTATAGATTCCGATGCTTCACTTCAGGGTTACTGTATCCCTCTGACCTTCTTATTGACGAAGACACACAGAAGTAGCCTGGGAATTAAATAGAAAAGGCACAATGCCGACTTAAGTACAAGAAGACTGACTCTTCTTAATGTCTATGATTTGAACCATTCCTGTGACACTAGTTATAGATTCCGATGCTTCACTCTAGGTTTACTGTATCCCATGGACCTGCTTATTGACGATGAAACACAGAAATTGCATCGGAATTAAATACGAAAGGCACAATGCCGATTTATGGACAAGAAGACTGACTCCTCTTACTGACTATCTTTTGAACCATTCCTGTGACACTAGTTATAGATTCCGATGCTTCACTTCAGCTTTACTGTATCCCTTTGACCTTATTCACGATGAAACACAGAAATTGCATCGGAATTAAATACAAAAAGCACAATACCGATTGACTCTTCTTACTGTCTACGTTTTGAACAATTCCTGTGACACTAGTTATAGATTCCGATGCTTCACTTCAGGTTTACTGAATGCCTCTGACCTTTTTATTGACGATGAAACACAGAATTTGCATCGGAATTAAATACAAAAGGCACAATGCCGAATTAAGTACAAGAAGACTGACTCTTCCTATTGTCTATGTATTGAACCGTTCCATTGACACTAGTTATAGATTCCGATTCTTGACTTCAGGTTTACTGAATCCCTTGGACCTTCTTATTGACGATAAAACACAGAAATTGCATCGGAATTTAATACAAAAGGCACAATGCCGACTCAAGTACAAGAAGGCTGACTCTTCTTACTGTCTATGTTTTGAACCATTCCTGCGACACTAGTTATACATTCCAATGCTTCACTTCAGGTTTACTATATCCCTCTGACCTTCTTATAGACGATGAAACACGTAAATTGCATCGGAATTATATAGAAAAGGCACAATGCCGAATTAAGTACAAGAAGACTGACTCTTCCTACTGTCTATGTTTTGAACCATTTCTGTGACACTAGTTATATATTCCGATGCTTCACTCCAGGTTTACTCTATCCCTTGGACCTTCTTATTGACGATGAAACACAGAAATTGCATCGGAATTAAATACAAAAGGCACAATGCCGACTTAAGTACAAGAAGACTGTATCTTCATACAGACTATGTTTTGAAACATTCCTGTGACACTAGTTATAGATTCCGATGCTTCACTCCAGGTTTACTGTATCCCTTGGACCTTCTTATTGACGATGAAACACAGAAATTTCACCGGAATTAAATACAAAAGGCACAATACCGACTTAAGGACAAGAAGACTGACTCTTCTTACTGACTATGTTTTGAAACATTCCTGTGACACTAGTTATAGATTCGGATGCTTCACTTCAGGTTTACTGTATCCCTCTGACCTTCTTATTGACGATGAAACTCAGAAATTGCATCGGAATTAAATACATAAGGCACAATGCCGAATTAAGTACAAGAACACTGACTCTTCCTACTTTCTATGTTTTGAATCATTTCTGTGACACTAGTTATATATTCCGATGCTTCACTTCAGGTTTACTGTATCCCTTGGACCTTATTATTGACGATGAAACACAGAAATTGCATCGGAATTAAATACAAAGGGCACAATGCCGAATTAAGTACAAGAAGACTGACTCTTCCTACTGTCTATGTTTTGAACCATTCCATTGACACTAGTTATAGATTCCGATGCTTGACTTCAGGCTTACTGAATCCCTTGGACCTTCTTATTGACGATAAAAGACAGAAATTGCATCGGAATTTAATACAAGAGGCACAATGCCGACTCAAGTACAAGAAGACTGACTCTTCTTACTGTCTATGTTTTGAACCATTCCTGTGACACTAGTTATAGATTCCAATGCTTCACTTCAGGTTTACTGTATCCCTCTGACCTTCTTATTGACGATGAAACACTGAAATTGCATCGGAATTAAATATAAAAGGCACAATTCCGACTCAAGTACAAGAACACTGACTCTTATTACTGTCTATATTTTGAATCATTCCTGTGACACTAGTTATAGATGCCAATGCTTCACTTCAGGTGTACTGTATCCCTTGGACCTTCTTATTGACGATGAAACACAGAAATTGCATCGGAATTAAATACAAAAGGCAAAATGCCGCCTTAAGTACAAGAAGACAGACTCTTCCTACTGTCTATGTTTTGAACCATTCCTGTGACACTAGTTATAGATTCCGATGCTTCACTTCAGGTTTACTGTATCCCTCTGACCTTATTCTTGATGAAACACAGAAATTGCATCGGAATGAAATACAAAAGGCACAATACCGACTTAAGTACAAGAAGACTGACTCTTCTTACTGTCTATGCTTTGAACCATTCCTGTGACACTAGCTATTGATTCCGATGCTTCACTTCAGGTTTACTGTATCATTTTGAACTTCTTATTGACGATGAAACACAGAAATTACATCGGAATCAAATACCAAAAGCATAATGCCGACTTAAGTACAAAAAGACTGACTCTTCTTACTGACTATGTTTTGAACCATTCCTGTGACACTAGTTATAGATTCCGATGTTTCACTTCAGGTTTACTGTATCCCTCTGACCTTATTCACGATGAAACACAGAAAGTGCATCGGAATTAAATACAAAAGGCACAATACCGAATGACTCTTCTTACTGTCTACGTTTTGAACAATTCCTGTGACACTAGTTATACATTCCAATGCTTCACTTGAGGTTTACTGTATCCCTCTGACCATCTTATTGACGATGAAACACAGAAATTTTATCGGAATTAAATAGAAAAGGCACAATGCCGAATTAAGTACAAGAAGACTGACCCTTCCTACTGTCTATGTTTTGAACCATTCCTGTGACACTAGTTATATATTCCGATGCTTCACTCCAGGTTTACTGTATCCCTTGGACCTTCTTACTGACGATGAAACACAGAAATTGCATCGGAATTAAATACAAAAGGCACAATGCCGACTTAAGGATAAGAAGACTGACTCTTCTTACTGACTATGTTTTGAAGCATTCCTGTGACACTAGTTATAGATTCCGATGCTTCACTTCAGGTTTACTGTATCCCTCTGACCTTCTTATTGACGAAGTCACACAGAAATTGCCTCGGAATTATATTGAAAAGGCACAATGCCGACTTAAGGACAAGAAGACTGACTCTTCTTACTGTCTATGTTTTGAACAATTCCTGTAACACTATTTATAGATTCCGATCCTTGACTTCAGGTTTACTGAATGCCTCTGACCTTCTTATTGACGATGAAACACAGAATTTGCATCGGAATTAAATACAAAAGGCACAATGCCGACTTAAGTACAAGAAGACTGTATCTTCATACAGTCTATGTTTTGAAACATTCCTGTGACACTAGTTATAGATTCCGATGCTTCACTCCAGGTTTACTGTATCCCTTGGACCTTCTTATTGACGATGAAACACAGAAATTGCACCGGAATTAAATACAAAAGGCACAATACCGACTTAAGGACAAGAAGACTGACTCTTCTTACTGACTATGTTTTGAACCATTCCTGTGACACTAGTTATAGATTCCGATGCTCACTTCAGGTTTACTGTATCCCTCTGACATTCTTATTGACGATGAAACACAGAAATTGCACCGGAATTAAATACAAAAGGCACAATGCCGGCTTAAGGACAAGAAGACTGACTCTTCTTACTGAGTATGATTTGAACCATTCCTGTGACACTAGTTATAGATTCCGATGCTTCACTTTAGGTTTACTGTATCCCTCTGACCATCTTATTGACGAAGACACACAGAAATTGCCTCGGAATTAAATAGAAATGGCACAATGCCGACTTAAGTACAAGAAGACTGACTCTTCTTACTGTCTATGTTTTGAAACATTCCTGTGACACTAGTTATGGATTCCGATGCTTCACTTCAGGTTTACTGTATCCCTCTGACTTTCTTATTGACGATGAAACACAGAAGATAAAACGGAATTAAATACAAAAGGCACAATGCTGACTTAAGGACAAGAGGACTGACGCTTCTTACTGACTATGTTTTGAACCATTCCTGTGACACTAGTTATAGATTCCGCAGCTTCACTTCAGGTTTACTGTATCCCTCTGACCTTATTATTGACGATGAAACTCTGAAATTGCATCGGAATTAAATACAAAAGGCACAATGCCGAATTAAGTACAAGAAGACTGACTCTTCCTACTGTCTATGTTTTGAACCATTCCATTGACACTAGTTATAGATTCCGATGCTTGACTTCAGGCTTACTGAATCCCTTGGACCTTCTTATTGACGATAAAACACAGAAATTGCATCGGAATTTAATACAAAAGGCACAATGCCGACTCAAGTACAAGAAGACTGACTCTTCTTACTGTCTATGTTTTGAACCATTCCTGTGACACTAGTTATAGATTCCAATGCTTCACCTCAGGTTTACTGTATCCCTCTGACCTTCTTATTGACGATGAAACACTGAAATTGCATCGGAATTAAATACAAAAGGCACAATTCCGACTCAAGTACAAGAAGACTGACTCTTATTACTGTCTATATTTTGAACCATTCCTGTGACACTAGTTATAGATGCCAATGCTTCACTTCAGGTTTACTGTATCCCTCTGACCTTCTTATTGACGATGAAACACAGAAATTGCATCGGAATTAAATGCAAAATGCACAATGCCGACTTAAGTACAAGAAGACTGTATCTTCATACTGTCTATGTTTTGAACCATTCCATTGACACTAGTTATAGATTCCGATGCTTGACTTCAGGTTTACTGAATCCCTAGGACCTTCTTATTGACGATAAAACACAGAAATAGCATCGGAATTTAATACAAAAGGCACAATGCCGACTCAAGTACAAGAAGACTGACTCTTCTTACTGTCTATGTTTTGAACCATTCCTGCGACACTAGTAATACATTCCAATGCTTCACTTCAGGTTTACTGTATCCCTCTGACCTTCTTATTGACGATGAAACACAGAAATTGCATCGGAATTAAATAGAAAAGGCACAATGCCGAATTAAGTACACGAAGACTGACTCTTCCTACTGTCTATGTTTTGAACCATTTCTGTGACACTAGTTATATATTCCGATGCTTCACTTCAGGTTTACTGTATCCCTTGGACCTTCTTATTGACGATGAAACACAGAAATTGCATCGGAATTAAATTCAAAAGGCACAATGCCGACTTAAGTACAAGAAGACTGTATCTTCATACAGTCTATGTTTTGAAACATTCCTGTGACACTAGTTATAGATTCCGATGCTTCACTACAGGTTTACTGTATCCCTTGGACCTTCTTATTGACGATGAAACACAGAAATTGCACCGGAATTAAATACAAAAGGCACAATACCGACTTAAGAACAAGAAGACTGAATCTTCTTACTGACTATGTTTTGAACCATTCCTGTGACACTAGTTATAGATTCCGATGCTCACTTCAGGTTTACTGTATCCCTCTGACTTTCTTATTGACGATGAAACACAGAAATTGCACCGGAATTAAATACAAATGGCACAATGCCGGCTTAAGGACAAGAAGACTGACTCTTCTTACTGAGTATGATTTGAACCATTCCTGTGACACTAGTTATAGATTCCGATGCTTCACTTTAGGTTTACTGTATCCCTCTGACCTTCTTATTAACGAAGACACACAGAAATTGCCTCGGAATTAAATAGAAAAGGCACAATGCCGACTTAAGTACAAGAAGACTGACTCTTCTTACTCTCTATGTTTTGAAACATTCCTGTGACACTAGTTATGGATTCCGACGCTTCACTTCAGGTTTAATGTATCCCTCTGACTTTCTTATTGACGATGAAACACAGAAGATAAAACGGAATTAAATACAAAAGGCACAATGCTGACTTAAGGACAAGAGGACTGACCCTTCTTACTGACTATGTTTTGAACCATTCCTGTGACACTAGTTATTGATTCCGATGCTTCACTTCAGGTTTACTGTATCCCTCTGACCTTCTTATTGACGATGAAACTCAGAAATTGCATCGGAATTAAATACAAAAGGCACAATGCCGAATTAAGTACAAGAAGACTGACTCTTCCTACTGTCTATGTTTTGAACCATTTCTGTGACACTAGTTATATATTCCGATGCTTCACTTCAGGTTTACTGTATCCCTTGGACCTTATTATTGACGATGAAACACAGAAATTGCATCGGAATTAAATACAAAGGGCACAATGCCGAATTAAGTACAAGAAGACTGACTCTTCCTACTGTCTATGTTTTGAACCATTTCATTGACACTAGTTATAGATTCCGATGCTTGACTTCAGGCTTACTGAATCCCTTGGACCTTCTTATTGACGATAAAACACAGATATTGCATCGGAATTTAATACAAAAGGCACAATGCCGACTCAAGTACAAGAAGACTGACTCTTCTTACTGTCTATGTTTTGAACCATTCCTGTGACACTAGTTATAGATTCCAATGCTTCACTTCAGGTTTACTGTATCCCTCTGACCTTCTTATTGACGATGAAACACTGAAATTGCATCGGAATTAAATACAAAAGGCACAATTCCGACTCAAGTACAAGAAGACTGACTCTTAACACTGTCTATATTTTGAACCATTCCTGTGACACTAGTTATAGATGCCAATGCTTCACTTCAGGTTTACTGTATCCCTCTGACCTTCTTATTGCCGATGAAACACAGAAATTGCATCGGAATTAAATAGAAAAGGCACAATGCCGTATTAAGTACAAGAAGACTGACTCTTCCTACTGTCTATGTTTTGAACTATTCCTGTGACAATAGTTATATATTCCGATGCTTCACTTCAGGTTTACTGTATCCCTTGGACCTTCTTATTGACGATGAAACACAGAAATTGCATCGGAATTAAATACAAAAGGCACAATGCCGACTTAAGTACAAGAAGACTGTATCTTCTTACTGTCTATGTTTTGAAACATTCCTGTGACACTAGTTATAGATTCAAATGCTTCACTCCAGGTTTACTGTATCCCTTGGACCTTCTTATTGACGATGAAACACAGAAATTGCATCGGAATTAAATACAAAAGGCACAATGCCGACTTAAGTACAAGAAGACTGACTCTTCTTACTGACTATGTTTTGATGCATTCCTGTGACACAAGTTATAGATTCCGATGCTTCACTTCAGGTTTTCTGTATCCCTCTGACCTTATTCTTGATGAAACACAGAAATTGCATCGGAATGAAATACAAAAGGCACAATACCGACTTAAGTACAAGAAGACTGACTCTTCTTACTGTCTATTTTTGAACCATTCCTGTGACACTAGCTATTGGTTCCGATGCTTGACTTCAGGTTTACTGTATCATTTTGAACTTCTTATTGACGATGAAACACAGAAAATACATCGGAATCAAATACCAAAAGCATAATGCCGACTTAAGTACAAAAAGACTGACTCTTCTTACTGACTATGTTTTGAACCATTCCTGTGACACTAGTTATAGATTCCGAAGCTTCACTTCAGGTTTACTGTATCCCTCTGACCTTATTCACGATGAAACACAGAAAGTGCATCGGAATTAAATACAAAAGGCACAATACCGACTGACTCTTCTTACTGTCTATGTTTTGAACAATTCCTGTGACACTAGTTATAGATTCCGATGCTTCACTTCAGGTTTACTGAATGCCTCTGACCTTCTTATTGACGATGAAACACGGAATTTGCATCGGAATTAAATACAAAAGGCACAATGCCGACTTAGGTACAAGAAAACTGACTCTTCTTACTGTCTATGTTTTGAACCATTCCTGTGACACATGTTATAGATTCCGATGCTTGACTTCAGGTTTACTGTATCCCTTGGACCTTCTTATTGACGATGAAACCATTCCTGTGTCAACTAGTTATAGATTCCGATGCTCACGTCATGTTTACTGTATCCCTCTGACTTTCGTATTGACGATGAAACACAGAAATTGCACCGGAATTAAATACAAAAGGCACAATGCCGACATAAGGACAAGAAGACTGACTCTTCTTACTGACTATGTTTTGAACCATTCCTGTGACACTAGTTATAGATTCCGATGTTTCACTTTAGGTTTACTGTATCCCTCTGACCTTCTTACTGACGAAGACACACAGAAATTGCCTCGGAATTAAATAGAAAAGGCGCAATGCCGAATTAAGTACACGAAGACTGACTCTTCCTAGTGTCTATGTTTTGAACCATTCCTGTGACACTAGTTATATATTCCGATGCTTCACTTTCGGTTTACTGTATCCCTTGGACCTTCTTATTGACGATGAAACACAGAAATTGCATCGGAATTAAATACAAAAGGCACAATGCCGACTTAAGTACAAGAAGACTGTATCTTCTTACTGTCTATGTTTTGAAACATTCCTGTGACACTAGTTACAGATTCCGATGCTTCACTCCAGGTTTACTGTATCCCTTGGACTTTCTTATTGACGATGAAACACAGAAATTGCTTCGGAATTAAATACAAAAGGTACAATGCTGACTTAAGGACAAGAAGACTGACTCTTCTTACTGACTATGTTTTGAAGCATTCCTGTGACGATAGTTATAGATTACGATGCTTGACTTCAGGTTTACTGTATCCCTTGGACCTTCTTATTTACGATGAAACACAGAAATTGCATCGGAATTTTATACAAAAGGCACAATGCCGACACAAGTACAACAAGATTGACTCTTCTTACTGTCTATGTTTTGAAACATTCCTGTGACACTAGTTATAGATTCCGATGCTTCACTTCGGTTAACTGTATCCCTCTGACTTTCTTATTGACGATGAAACACAGAAGTTGCACCGGAATTAAATTCAAAAGGCACAATGCTGACTTAAGGACAAGAAGACTGACTCTTCTTACTGACTATGTTTTGAACCATTCCTGTGACACTAGTTATAGATTCGGAGTCTTCACTTCAGGTTTACTGTATCCCTCTGACCTTCTTATTGACGATGAAACACAGAAATTGCACCGGAATTAAATACAAGAGGCACAATGCCGACTTAAGGACAAGAAGACTGACTCTTTATACTGACTATGTTTTGAACCATTCCTGTGACACTAGTTATAGATTCCGATGCTTCACTTCAGGTTTACTGTATCCCTCTGACCTTCTTATTGACGAAGACACACAGAAATTGCGTCGGAATTAAATAGAAAAGGCACATAGCCGTTTAAGTACAAGAAGACTGACTCTTCTTAATGTCTATGTTTTGAACCATTCCTGTGACACTAGTTATACATTCCAATGCTTCACTTCAGGTTTACTGTATATCTCTGACCTTCTTATTGACGATGAAACACAGAAATTGCATCGGAATTAAATAGAAAAGGCACAATGCCGAATTAAGTACAAGAAGACTGCCTCTTCCTACTGTCTATGTTTTGAACCATTTCTGTGACACTAGTTATATATTCCGACGCTTCACTTCAGGTTTACTGTATCCCTTGGACCTTCTTATTGACGATGAAACACAGAAATTGCATCGGAATTAAATACAAAAGGCACAATGCCGACTTAAGTACAAGAAGACTGACTCTTCTTACTGACTATGTTTTGAACCATTCCTGTGACACTAGTTATAGATTCCGATGCTCACGTCATGTTTACTGTATCCCTCTGACTTTCGTATTGACGATGAAACACAGAAATTGCACCGGAATTAAATACAAAAGGCACAATGCCGACATAAGGACAAGAAGACTGACTCTTCTTACTGACTATGTTTTGAACCATTCCTGTGACACTAGTTATAGATTCCGATGCTTCACTTTAGGTTTACTGTATCCCTCTGACCTTCTTACTGACGAAGACACACAGAAATTGCCTCGGAATTAAATAGAAAAGGCGCAATGCCGAATTAAGTACAAGAAGACTGACTCTTCCTAGTGTCTATGTTTTGAACCATTCCTGTGACACTAGTTATATATTCCGATGCTTCACTTCCGGTTTACTGTATCCCTTGGACCTTCTTATTGACGATGAAACACAGAAATTGCATCGGAATTAAATACAAAAGGCACAATGCCGACTTAAGTACAAGAAGACTGTATCTTCTTACTGTCTATGTTTTGAAACATTCCTGTGACACTAGTTACAGATTCCGATGCTTCACTCCAGGTTTACTGTATCCCTTGGACTTTCTTATTGACGATGAAACACAGAAATTGCATCGGAATTTAATACAAAAGGTACAATGCCGACTTAAGGACAAGAAGACTGACTCTTCTTACTGACTATATTTTGAAGCATTCCTGTGACACTAGTTATAGATTACGATGCTTCACTTCAGGTTTACTGTATCCCTCTGACCTTCTTCTTGACGAAGACACACAGAAATTGCCTCGGAATTAAATAGAAAAGGCACAATGCCGACTTAAGTACAAGAAGACTGACTCCTCTTAATGTCTATGTTTTGAACCATTCCTGTGACACTAGTTATAGATTCCGATGCTTCACTCTAGGTTTAGTGTATCACTTGGACCTTCTTATTGACGATGAACACAGTAATTGCATCGGAATTAAATAGAAAAGGCACAATGCCGACTTAAGTAGAAGAAGACTGACTCTTCTTACTAACTATGTTTTGAACCATTTCTGAGACACTAGTTATAGATTCGGATGCTTCACTTCAGGTTTACTGTATCCCTTGGACTTTCTTATTGACGATGAAACACAGAAATTGCATCGGAATTAAATACAAAAGGTACAATGCTGACTTAAGGACAAGAAGACTGACTCTTCTTACTGACTATGTTTTGAAGCATTCCTGTGACACTAGTTATAGATTCCGATGCTTGACTTCAGGTTTACTGTATCCCTTGGACCTTCTTATTGACGATGAAACACAGAAATTGCATCGGAATTTTATACAAAACGCACAATGCCGACACAAGTACAAGAAGATTGACTCTTCTTACTGTCTATGTTTTGAAACATTCCTGTGACACTAGTTATAGATTCCGATGCTTCACTTCGGTTAACTGTATCCCTCTGACTTTCTTATTGACGATGAAACACAGAAGTTGCACCGGAATTAAATACAAAAAGCACAATGCTGACTTAAGGACAAGAAGACTGACTCTTCTTACTGACTATGTTTTGAACCATTCCTGTGACACTAGTTATAGATTCGGAGTCTTCACTTCAGGTTTACTGTATCCCTCTGACCTTCTTATTGACGATGAAACACAGAAATTGCATCGAAATTAAATACAAAAGGCACAATGCCGACTGAAGTACAAGAAGACTGACTCTTCTTACTGACTATGTTTTGAACCATTTCTGTGACACTAGTTATAGATTCCGATGCTTCACTTCAGGTTCACTGTATCCGTCTGACCTTCTTATTGACGATGAAACACAAAAATTGCATCGGAATTAAATACAAAAGGCAGAATGCCGACTTAAGTACAAGAAAACTGACTCTTCTTACTCTCTATGTTTTCAACCATTCCTGTGACACTAGTTATAGATTCCAATGCTTGACTTCAGGTTTACTGAATCCCTTGGACCTTCTTATTGACGATAAAACACAGAAATTGCATCGGAATTTAATACAAAAGGCACAATGCCGACTCAAGTACAAGAAGACTTACTCTTCTTACTGTCTATGTTTTGAACCATTCCTGTGACACTAGTTATAGATTCCAATGCTTCACTTCAGGTTTACTGTATCCCTCTGACCTTCTTATTGACGATGAAACACAGAAATTGCATCGGAATTAAATAGAAAATGCACAATGCCGAATTAAGTACAGGAAGACTGACTCTTCCTACTGTCTATGTTTTGAACCATTTACGTGACACTAGTTATATATTCCGATGCTTCACTTCAGGTTTACTGTATCCCTCTGACCTTCTTATTGACGATGAAACACAGAAATTGCATCGGAATTAAATACAAAAGGCACAAGGCCGACTTAAGGACAAGAAGACTGACTCTTCTTACTGACCATGTTTTGAACCATTCCTGTGACACTAGTTATAGATTCCGATGCTAACTTCAGGTTTACTGTATCCCTCTGACTTTCTTATTGACGATGAAACACAGAAATTGCACCGGAATTAAATACAAAAGGCACAATGCCGACATAAGGACAAGAAGACTGACTCTTCCTACTGTCTATGTTTTGAACCATTTCTGTGAGACTAGTTATATATTCCGATGCATCACTTCAGGTTTACTGTATCCCTTGGACCTTATTATTGACGATGAAACACAGAAATAGCAACGGAATTAAATACAAAAGGCACAATGAAGAATTAAGTACAAGAAGACTGTCTCTTCCTACTTGTTTATGTTTTGAACCATTCCATTGACACTAGTTATAGATTCCGATGCTTGACTTCAGGTTTACTCAATCCCTTGGAACTTCTTATTGACGATAAAACACAGAAATTGCATCGCAATTTAATACAAAAGGCACAATGCCGACTCAAGTACAAGAAGACTGACTCTTCTTACTAACTATGTTTTGAACCATTCCTGAGACACTAGTTATAGATTCCGATGCTTCACTTCAGGTTTACTGTATCCCTCTGACCTTCTTATTGACGATGAAACACAGAAATTGCATCGGATTTCAATAAAAAAGGCACAATGCGACTTAAGTACAAGAAGACTATCTCTTCTTACTGTCTATGTTTAGAACCATTCCATTGACACTAGTTATAGATTCCGATGCTTCACTCCAGGTTTAATGTATCCCTTTTACATTCTTATTGACGATGAAACACAGAAATTGCATCGGAATTAAATACAAAAGGCAAAATGCCGGGTTAAGTACAAGAAGACTGACTGTTCCTACTGTCTATGTTTTGAATCATTCCTGTGACACTAGTTATAGATTCCGATGCTTCACTTCAGGTTTACTGTATACCTCTGACCTTATTCACGATGAAACACAGAAATTGCATCGGAATGAATTACAAAAGGCACAATACCGACTTAAGTACAAGAAGACTCACTCTTCTTACTGACTATATTTTGTACCATTCCTGTGACACTAGTTATAGATTCCGATGCTTCACTTCAGGTTTACTGTACCCCTCTGACATTATTCACGATGAAACACAGAAATTGCATCGGAATTAAATACAAAAGGCACAATACCGACTGACTCTTCTTACTGTCTATGTTTTGTACAATTCCTGTGACACTAGTTATAGATTCCGATGCTTCACTTCAGGTTTACTGAATGCCTCTGACCTTCTTATTGACGATGAAACACAGAATTTGCATGGAAATTAAATACAAAAGGCACAATGCCGACTTAAGTACAAGAAAACTGACTCTTCTTACTGTCTATGTTTTGAACCATTCCTGTGACACAAGTTATAGATTCCGATGCTTGACTTCAGGTTTACTGTATCACTTGGACCTTCTTATGGAAGATGAAACACAGAAATTGCATCGGAATTTAATACAAAAGGCACAATGCCGCCTCAAGTACAAGAAGACTGACTCTTCTTACTGTCTATGTTTTGAAACATTCCTGTGACACTAGTTATAGATTCCGATGCTTCACTCCGGTTTACTGCATCCCTCTGACTTTCTTATTGACGATGAAACACAGAAGTTGCACCGGAATTAAATACAAAAGGCACAATGCTGACTTAAGGACAAGAAGACTGACTCTTCTTACTGACTATGTTTTGAACCATTCCTGTGACACTAGTTATAGATTCGGATGCTTCACTTCAGGTTTACTGTATCCCTCTGACCTTCTTATTGACGATGAAACACAGATATTGCATCGGAATTAAATACAAAAGGCACAATGCCGACTGAAGTACAAGAAGACTGACTCTTCTTACTGACTATGTTTTGAACCATTTCTGTGAAACTAGTTATAGATTCCGATGCTTCACTTCACGTTTACTGTATCCCTCTGACCTACTTATTGACGATGAAACACAGAAATTGCATCGGAATTAAATACAAAAGGCAGAATGCCGACGTAAGTAAAAGAAATCTGATTATTCTTACTCTCTATGTTTTGAACCATTCCTGTGACACTAGTTATAGATTCCGATGCTTGACTTCAGGTTTACTGAATCCCTTGGACCTTCTTATTGACGATGAAACACAGAAATTGCATCGGAATTAAATAGAAAAGGCACAGTGCCGAATTAAGTACAAGAAGACTGACTCTTCCTACTGTCTATGTTTTGAAAAATTTATGTGACACTAGTTATATATTCCGATGCTTCACTTCAGGTTTACTGTATCCCTCTGACCTTCTTATTGACGATGATACACAGAAATTGCACCGGAATTAAATACAAGAGACACAATGCCGACTTAAGGACAAGAAGACTGACTCTTCTTACTGACTATGTTTTGAACCATTTCTGTGACACTAGTTATAGATTCCGATGCTTCACTTCACGTTTACTGTATCCCTCTGACCTTCTTATTGACGAAGACACACAGAAATTGCCTCGGAATTAAATAGAAAAGGCACAATGCCGTTTAAGTACAAGAAGACTGACTCTTCTTAATGTCTATGTCTTAAACCATTCCTGTGACACTAGTTATAGATTCCGATGCTTCACTCTAGGTTTAGTGTATCCCTTGGACCTTCTTATTGACGATGAACACAGTAATTGCATCGGAATTAAGTAGAAAAGGCACAATGCCGACTTAAGTAGAAGAAGACTGACTCTTCTTACTGACTATGATTTGAACCATTCCTGAGACACTAGTTATAGATTCCGATGTTTCACTTCAGGTTTACTGTATCCCTCTGACCTTCTTATTGACGATGAAACACAGAAATTGCATCGGAATTAAATACAAACGGCACAATGCCGACTTAAGTACAAGTAGACTGCCTGTGCCCACTGTCTATGTTTTGAATCATTCCTGAGACACTAGTTAAAGATTCCGATGCTTCACTTCATGTTTACTGTATCCCTCTGACCTACATATTGACGATGAAACACAGAAATTGCACCGGAATTCAATACAAAAGGCACAATGCCGACTTAAGTACAAGAAGACTGACTCTTCTTACTGTCTATGTTTTGAACCATACCACTGACACTAGTTATAGTTTCCGATGCGTCACTCCAGCTTTACTGTATCCCTTGGACCTTCTTACTGACGATGACACGCAGAAATTGCATCGGAATGAAATAGAAAAGGCACAATGCCGACTAAAGTACAAGAAGACTGACTCTTCTTACTGTCTATGTTTTGAACCATTCCTGCGACACTAGTTACAGCTTCCGATGCTTCACTCCAGGCTTAGTGTATCCCTTGGAACTTCTTATTAACGATGAAACACAGAAATTGCATCGGAATTAAATAGAAAAGGCACTATGCCGACTTAAGTACAAGATGACTGACTCTTCTTACTGACTATGTTTTGATCCATTCCTGTGACACTAGTTATAGATTCCGATGCTTCACTTCAGGTTTACTGTATCCCTCTGACCTTCTTATTGACAATGAAACACAGAAATTGGATAGGAATTAAATAGAAAAGGCACTATGAGGACCTAAGTACAAGAAGACTGACTCTTCTTACTGTCTATGTTTGAACCATTCCATTGACACTAGCTATAGCTTCCGAAGCATCACTTCAGGTTTATTGTTTCCCTTGGACCTTTTTATTAACGATGAAACAATGAAATTGCATCGGAATTAAATACAAAAGCCACAATGCCGACTTAAGTACATGAAGACTGATTCTTCTTACTGACTATGTTTTGAACCATTCCTGTGACACTAGTTATAGATTCCGATGCTTCACTTCAGGGTTACTGTATCCCGCTGACCTTCTTATTGACGATGAAACACAGAAATTGCATCAGATTTAAATACAAAAGTCACAATGCCTACTTAAGTATAAGAAGACTGACTCTTCCTTCTGTCTATGTTTTGATCCATTCCTGTGACACTAGTTATGGATTACGATGCTTCACTTCAGGTTTACTGTATCCCTTGGACCTTCTTATTGACGATGAAACACAGAAATTGCATCGGAATTAAATAGAAAACGCACAATGCCGATTTAAGTACAAGAAGACTGACTCATCCTAATGTCTATGTTTGAACCATACCATTGACACTAGTTATAGCTTCCGATGCTTCACTTCAGGTTTACTGTTTCCCTCGGACCTTCTTATTAACGATGAAACAATGAAATTGCATCGGAATTAAATAAAAAAGGCACAATGCCGACTTAAGTACATGAAGACTGATTCTTCTTACTGACTATGATTTGAACCATTCCTGTGACACTACTTATAGAATCCGATGGTTCACTTCAGGTTTACTGAATCCGTTGGACCTTCTTATTGACGATGAAACACAGAAATTGCATCGGAATTAAATACAAAAGGCACAATGCCGACTTAAGTACAAGAAGACTGACTCATCCTACTGTCTATGTTTGAGCCATTCCATTGACACTAGTTAAGGCTTCCGAAGCTTCACTTCAGGTTTACTGTTTCCCTTGCACCTTCTTATTAACGATGAGACAATGAAATTGCATCGGAATTACATCCAAAAGTCACAATGCCGACTTAAGTATATGAAGACTGACTCTTCTTACTGTCTATGTTTTGCACCATTTCTGTGACACTAGTTATAGATTCCGATGCTTCACTTCAGGGTTACTGTATCCCTCTGACCTTCTTATTGACGATGAAACACAGAAATTGCATCAGAATTAAATACAATAGTCACAACGCCTACTTAAGTACAAGAAGACTGACTCTTCCATCTGTCTATGTTTTGATCCATTCCTGTGACACTAGTTATGGAATCCGATGCTTCACTTCTGGTTTACTGTATCCCTTGGACCTTCTTATTGACGATGAAACACAGAAATTGCATCGGAATTAAATACAAAAGGCACAATGCTGACTTAAGTACACGAAGACTGATTCTTCTTACTGACTACGTTTTATACCATTCCTGTGACACTAGTTATAGATTCCGATGGTTCACTTCAGGTTTACTGTATCCGTTGGACCTTCTTATTGACGATGAAACACAGAAATTGTATCGGAATTAAATACAAAAGGCACAATGCCGACTTAAGTACAAGAAGACTGACTCATCCTCCTGTCTATGTTTGAACCATTCCATTGACACTAGTTATAGCTTCCGAAGCTTCACTTCAGTTTTACTGTTTCCCTTGGACGTTCTTATTAACGATGAAACAATGAAATTGCATCGGAATTAAATACAAAAGGCAGAAAGCCGACTTAAGTACATGAAGGCTGATTCTTCTTACTGTCTATGATTTGAACCATTCCTGTGACACTAGTGATAGATTCCGATCCTTCACTCCAGGTTTACTGTATCCCTTGCACATTCTTATTGACGATGAAACACAGAAATTGCATCGGAATTAAATACAAAAGTCACAATGCCGACTTAAGTATATGAAGACTGACTCATCCTACTGTCTATGTTTGAACCATTCCATTGACACTAGTTATAGCTTCCGAAGCTTCACTTCAGTTTTACTGTTTCCCTTGGACCTTCTTATTGACGACGAAACACAGAAATTGCGTGGGAATTAAATACAAAAGTCACAATGCTGACTTAAGTACATGAAGACTGATTCTTCTTACTGACTACGTTTTATACCATTCCTGTGACACTAGTTATAGATTCCGATGGTTCACTTCAGGTTTACTGTATCCGTTGGACCTTCTTATTGACGATGAAACACAGAAATAGCATCGGAATTAAATACAAAAGGCACAATGCCGACTTAAGTACAAGAAGACTGACTCATCCTACTGTCTATGTTTGAACCATTCCATTGACACTAGTTATAGCTTCCAAAGCTTCTCTTCAGTTTTACTGTTTCCCTTGGACGTTCTTATTAACGATGAAACAATGAAATTGCATCGGAATTAAATAGAAAAGGCACAATGCCGACTTAAGTACATGAAGACTGATTCTTCTTACTGTCTATGATTTGAACCATTCCTGTGACACTAGTGATAGATTCCGATCCTTCACTCCAGGATTACTGTATCCTTTGCACATTCTTATTGACGATGAAACACAGAAATTGCATCGGAATGAAATACAAAAGGCACAATGCCGACTTAAGGACAAGAGGACTGTATCTTCTAACTGCCTATGTTTTGAAATATTCCTGTGACACTAGTTATAGATTCCGATGCGTCTCTTCAGGTTTACTGTATCCCTCTGACCTTCTTATTGACGATGATACACAGAAATTGCATCGGAATTAAATTCGAAAGGCACAATGCCGACTTAAGTGCAAGGAGACTGACTCGTCTTACTGTCTATGTTTTGAAACATTCCTGTGACACTAGCTATAGATTCCGATGCTTCACTTCGTTATTACTGTATCCCTCTGACCTTATTGACGATGAAACACAGAAATTGCATCAGAATTAAATACGAAAGGCACAATACCAACTTAGGTACAAGAAGACTGAATCTTCTTACTGTCTTTGTTTTGAACCACTCCTGTGACACTAGATTTAGATTCCGATGCTTCACTTCAGGTTTACTGTATCATTTGGACCTTCTTGTTGACGATGAAACACAGAAATTACATCGAAATTAAATACAAAAGGCACAATGCCGACTTAAGTACAAAAAGACTGACTCTTCTTACTGACTATGATCTGAACCATTCCTGTGACACTAGTTATAGATTCCGATGCTTCACTTCAGGTGTACTGTATCCCTCTGACCTTCTTATTGACGATGAAACACAGACATTGGATAGGAATTAAATAGAAAAGGCACAATGAGGACTTAAGTACAAGAAGACTGACTCTTCATACTGTCTATGTTTTGAACCATACCTGTGACACTAGTTATAGATTCCGATGCTTGACTTCAGGTTTACTGTATCCCTTGGAACTTCTTATTGACGATGAAACACAGAAATTGCATCGGAATTTAATGCAAAAGGCATAATGCCGACTCAAGTACAAGAAGACTGACTCTTCGGATTGTCTATGTTTTGAACCACTCCTGTGACACTAGTTGTAAATTCCGATGCATCAGTTCAGGTTTACTGTATCGGTGTGACCTTCTTATATACGATGAAACACAGAAATTGCATCGGAATTAAGTACAAAATGCACAATGCCGACTTAAGTACATGAAGACTGCGTCTTCTTACTGTCTATGTTTTGAACCATTTCTGTGACACTAATTATAGATTCCGATGCTTCACTTCAGGGTTACTGTAGATCTCTGACCTTCTTATTGACGATCAAACACAGAAATTGCATCGGAATTAAATACAAACGGCACAATGCCGACTTAAGTACAAGAAGACTGACTCATCCTACTGTCTATGTTTGAACCATTCCAATGACACTAGTTATAGCTTCCGATGCTTCACTTGAGGATTACGGTATCCCTTGGACCTTCTTATTAACGATGAAACAATGAAATTGCATCGGAATTAAATACAATAGGCACAATGCCGACTTAGGTACATGTAGACTGATTCTTCTTACTGACTATGTTTTGAACCATTCCTGTGACACTAGTTATAGATTCCGATGCTTCACTTCAGGTTTACTGTATCCGTTGGACCTTCTTATTGACGATGAAACACAGAAATTGCATCGGAATTAAATACAAAAGGCACAATGCCGACTTATTTACAAGAAGGCTGACTCTTCTTACTGTCTATGATTTGAACCATTCCTGTGACACTAGTGATAGATTCCGATGCTTCACTCCAGGTTTACTGTATCCCTTGGACCTTCTTATTGACGATGAAACACAGAAATAGCATCGGAATTAAATACAAAAGGCACAATGCCGAATTAATGACAAGAAGACTGTATCTTCTTACTGCCTATGATTTGAACCATTCCTGTGACACTAGTTATAGATTCCGATGCTTCACTTCAGGTTTACTGTATCCCTCTGACATTCTTACTGACGATGAAACACAGAAATTGCATCGGAATTACATTCAAAAGGCACAATGCCGACTTAAGTGCAAGGAGACTGACTCTTCTTACAGACTATGTTTTGAACCATTCCTGTGACACTATTTATAGACTCCGATGCTTCACTTCAGGTTTACTGTATCCGTTGGACCTTCTTATTGACGATGAAACACAGAAATTGCATCGGAATTAAATACAAAAGGCACAATGCCGACTTAAGTACAAGAAGACTGACTCATCCTACTGTCGACGTTTGAAACATTCCGTTGACACTAGTTATAGCTTCCGAAGCTTCACTTCAGTTTTACTGTTTCCCTTGGACGTTCTTATTAACGATGAAACAATGAAATTGCATCGGAATTAAATACAAAAGGCACAATGCCGAATTAAGTACATGAAGACTGATTCTTCTTACTGTCTACGATTTGAACCATTCCTGTGACACTAGTGATAGATTCCGATCCTTCACTCCAGGTTTGCTGTATCCCTTGCACATTCTTATTGACGATGATACACAGAAATTGCATCGGAATGAAATACAAAAGGCACAATGCCGACTTAAGGACAAGAAGACTGTATCTTCTTACTGCCTATTTTTGAAATAATCCTGTGACACTAGTTATAGATTCCGATGCCTCACTTCAGGTTTACTGTATCCCTCTGACCTTCTTATTGACGATGAAACACAGAAATTGCATCGGAATTAAATTCGAAAGGCACAATGCCGACTTAAGTGCAAGGAGACTGACTCTTCTCACTGTCTATGTTTTGAACCCTTCCTGTGACACTAGTTATAGGTTCTGATGCCTCACTTCAGGTTTACTGTATCCCTTGGATCTTCTTATTGACGATGAAACACAGAAATTGCATCAGAATTAAATACAAAAGGCACAATGCCGACTTAAGGACAAGAAGACTGACTCTTCTTACTGACTATGTTTGGACCATTCCTGTGACACTAGTTATGGATTCCGATGCTTCACTCCAGGTTTACTGTATCCCTTGGACCTTCTTATTGACGATGAAACACAGAAATTGCATCGGAATTAAATACAAAAGGCACAATGACGACTTAAGTATAAGAAGACTGACTCATCTTACTGTCTATGTTTTGAAACATTTGTGTGACACTAGCTATAGATTCCGATGCTTCACTTCGTTATTACCGTATCCCTCTGACCTTATTGACGATGAAACACAGAAAAGGCATCGGAATTAAATACGAAAGGCACATTACCGACTTAGGTACAAGAAGACTGACTCTTCTTACTGTCTATGTTTTGAACCACTCCTGTGACACTAGATATAGATTCCGATGCTTCACTTCAGGTTTACTGTATCATTTGGACCTTCTTGTTGACGATGAAACACAGAAATTACATCGAAATTAAATACAAAATGCACAATGCCGACTTAAGTACAAAAAGACTGACTCTTCTTACTGACTATGATCTGAACCATTCCTGTGACACTAGTTATAGATTCCGATGCTTCACTTCAGGTGTACTGTATCCCTCTGACCTTCTTATTGACGATGAAACACAGACATTGGATAGGAATTAAATAGAAAAGGCACAATGAGGACTTAAGTACAAGAAGACTGACTCTTCTTACTGTCAATGTTTTTAACCATTCCAGTGACTCTAGTTATAGATTCCGATGCTTGACTTCAGGTTTACTGTATCCGTTGGACCTTCTTATTGACGATGAAACACAGAAATTGCATCGGAATTAAATACAAAACGCACAATGCCGACTTAAGTACAAGAAGACTGACTCATCCTACTGTCTATGTTTGAACCATTCCATTGACGCTAGTTATAGCTTCCGATGCTTCACTTCAGGATTACGGTTTCCCTTGGACCTTCTTATTAACGATGAAACAATGAAATTGCATCGGAATTAAATACAAAAGGCACAATGCCGACTTAAGTGCAAAAAGACTGACTCTTCCTTCTGTCAATGTGTTGATCCATTCCCGTGACACTAGTTATGGATTCCGATGCTTCACTTCAGGTTTACTGTATCCCTTGGACCTTCTTATTGACGATGAAACACAGAAATTGCATCGGAATTAAATAAAAAAGGCACAATGCCGACTTAAGTACAAGAAGACTGACTCATCCTACTGTCTATGTTTGAATCATTCCATTGACACTAGTTATAGCTTCCGATGCTTCACTTCAGGTTTACTGTTTCGCTTGGACCTACTTATTAACGATGAAACAATGAAATTGAATCGGAATTAAATACAAAAGGCACAATGCCGACGTAAGTACATGAAGACTGATTCTTCTTACTGACTATGTTTCGAACCATTCCTTTGACACTAGTTATAGATTCCGATGGTTCACTTCAGAATAGAATAGAAAAGGCACAATGCCGACTTAAGTACAAAAAGACTGACTCTTCCTACAGACTAGGTTTTGAACCATTCCTGTGACACTAGTTATAGATTCCGATGCTTCACTTCAGGTTTACTGAATCCCTTGGACCTTCTTATTGACGACGAAACACAGAAATTGCATCGGAATTAAATGCAAAAGGCACAATGCCGACTTAAGTGCAAGGAGACTGACTCGTCTTACTGTCTATGTTTTGAAACATTCCTGTGACACTAGCTATAGATTCCGATGCTTCACTTCGTTATTACTGTATCCCTCTGACCTTATTGACGATGAAACACAGAAATTGCATCAGAATTAAATACGAAAGGCACAATACCAACTTAGGTACAAGAAGACTGAATCTTCTTACTGTCTTTGTTTTGAACCACTCCTGTGACACTAGATTTAGATTCCGATGCTTCACTTCAGGTTTACTGTATCATTTGGACCTTCTTGTTGACGATGAAACACAGAAATTACATCGAAATTAAATACAAAAGGCACAATGCCGACTTAAGTACAAAAAGACTGACTCTTCTTACTGACTATGATCTGAACCATTCCTGTGACACTAGTTATAGATTCCGATGCTTCACTTCAGGTGTACTGTATCCCTCTGACCTTCTTATTGACGATGAAACACAGACATTGGATAGGAATTAAATAGAAAAGGCACAATGAGGACTTAAGTACAAGAAGACTGACTCTTCATACTGTCTATGTTTTGAACCATACCTGTGACACTAGTTATAGATTCCGATGCTTGACTTCAGGTTTACTGTATCCCTTGGAACTTCTTATTGACGATGAAACACAGAAATTGCATCGGAATTTAATGCAAAAGGCATAATGCCGACTCAAGTACAAGAAGACTGACTCTTCGGATTGTCTATGTTTTGAACCACTCCTGTGACACTAGTTGTAAATTCCGATGCATCAGTTCAGGTTTACTGTATCGGTGTGACCTTCTTATATACGATGAAACACAGAAATTGCATCGGAATTAAGTACAAAATGCACAATGCCGACTTAAGTACATGAAGACTGCGTCTTCTTACTGTCTATGTTTTGAACCATTTCTGTGACACTAATTATAGATTCCGATGCTTCACTTCAGGGTTACTGTAGATCTCTGACCTTCTTATTGACGATCAAACACAGAAATTGCATCGGAATTAAATACAAACGGCACAATGCCGACTTAAGTACAAGAAGACTGACTCATCCTACTGTCTATGTTTGAACCATTCCAATGACACTAGTTATAGCTTCCGATGCTTCACTTGAGGATTACGGTATCCCTTGGACCTTCTTATTAACGATGAAACAATGAAATTGCATCGGAATTAAATACAATAGGCACAATGCCGACTTAGGTACATGTAGACTGATTCTTCTTACTGACTATGTTTTGAACCATTCCTGTGACACTAGTTATAGATTCCGATGCTTCACTTCAGGTTTACTGTATCCGTTGGACCTTCTTATTGACGATGAAACACAGAAATTGCATCGGAATTAAATACAAAAGGCACAATGCCGACTTATTTACAAGAAGGCTGACTCTTCTTACTGTCTATGATTTGAACCATTCCTGTGACACTAGTGATAGATTCCGATGCTTCACTCCAGGTTTACTGTATCCCTTGGACCTTCTTATTGACGATGAAACACAGAAATAGCATCGGAATTAAATACAAAAGGCACAATGCCGAATTAATGACAAGAAGACTGTATCTTCTTACTGCCTATGATTTGAACCATTCCTGTGACACTAGTTATAGATTCCGATGCTTCACTTCAGGTTTACTGTATCCCTCTGACATTCTTACTGACGATGAAACACAGAAATTGCATCGGAATTACATTCAAAAGGCACAATGCCGACTTAAGTGCAAGGAGACTGACTCTTCTTACAGACTATGTTTTGAACCATTCCTGTGACACTATTTATAGACTCCGATGCTTCACTTCAGGTTTACTGTATCCGTTGGACCTTCTTATTGACGATGAAACACAGAAATTGCATCGGAATTAAATACAAAAGGCACAATGCCGACTTAAGTACAAGAAGACTGACTCATCCTACTGTCGACGTTTGAAACATTCCGTTGACACTAGTTATAGCTTCCGAAGCTTCACTTCAGTTTTACTGTTTCCCTTGGACGTTCTTATTAACGATGAAACAATGAAATTGCATCGGAATTAAATACAAAAGGCACAATGCCGAATTAAGTACATGAAGACTGATTCTTCTTACTGTCTACGATTTGAACCATTCCTGTGACACTAGTGATAGATTCCGATCCTTCACTCCAGGTTTGCTGTATCCCTTGCACATTCTTATTGACGATGATACACAGAAATTGCATCGGAATGAAATACAAAAGGCACAATGCCGACTTAAGGACAAGAAGACTGTATCTTCTTACTGCCTATTTTTGAAATAATCCTGTGACACTAGTTATAGATTCCGATGCCTCACTTCAGGTTTACTGTATCCCTCTGACCTTCTTATTGACGATGAAACACAGAAATTGCATCGGAATTAAATTCGAAAGGCACAATGCCGACTTAAGTGCAAGGAGACTGACTCTTCTCACTGTCTATGTTTTGAACCCTTCCTGTGACACTAGTTATAGGTTCTGATGCCTCACTTCAGGTTTACTGTATCCCTTGGATCTTCTTATTGACGATGAAACACAGAAATTGCATCAGAATTAAATACAAAAGGCACAATGCCGACTTAAGGACAAGAAGACTGACTCTTCTTACTGACTATGTTTGGACCATTCCTGTGACACTAGTTATGGATTCCGATGCTTCACTCCAGGTTTACTGTATCCCTTGGACCTTCTTATTGACGATGAAACACAGAAATTGCATCGGAATTAAATACAAAAGGCACAATGACGACTTAAGTATAAGAAGACTGACTCATCTTACTGTCTATGTTTTGAAACATTTGTGTGACACTAGCTATAGATTCCGATGCTTCACTTCGTTATTACCGTATCCCTCTGACCTTATTGACGATGAAACACAGAAAAGGCATCGGAATTAAATACGAAAGGCACATTACCGACTTAGGTACAAGAAGACTGACTCTTCTTACTGTCTATGTTTTGAACCACTCCTGTGACACTAGATATAGATTCCGATGCTTCACTTCAGGTTTACTGTATCATTTGGACCTTCTTGTTGACGATGAAACACAGAAATTACATCGAAATTAAATACAAAATGCACAATGCCGACTTAAGTACAAAAAGACTGACTCTTCTTACTGACTATGATCTGAACCATTCCTGTGACACTAGTTATAGATTCCGATGCTTCACTTCAGGTGTACTGTATCCCTCTGACCTTCTTATTGACGATGAAACACAGACATTGGATAGGAATTAAATAGAAAAGGCACAATGAGGACTTAAGTACAAGAAGACTGACTCTTCTTACTGTCAATGTTTTTAACCATTCCAGTGACTCTAGTTATAGATTCCGATGCTTGACTTCAGGTTTACTGTATCCGTTGGACCTTCTTATTGACGATGAAACACAGAAATTGCATCGGAATTAAATACAAAACGCACAATGCCGACTTAAGTACAAGAAGACTGACTCATCCTACTGTCTATGTTTGAACCATTCCATTGACGCTAGTTATAGCTTCCGATGCTTCACTTCAGGATTACGGTTTCCCTTGGACCTTCTTATTAACGATGAAACAATGAAATTGCATCGGAATTAAATACAAAAGGCACAATGCCGACTTAAGTGCAAAAAGACTGACTCTTCCTTCTGTCAATGTGTTGATCCATTCCCGTGACACTAGTTATGGATTCCGATGCTTCACTTCAGGTTTACTGTATCCCTTGGACCTTCTTATTGACGATGAAACACAGAAATTGCATCGGAATTAAATAAAAAAGGCACAATGCCGACTTAAGTACAAGAAGACTGACTCATCCTACTGTCTATGTTTGAATCATTCCATTGACACTAGTTATAGCTTCCGATGCTTCACTTCAGGTTTACTGTTTCGCTTGGACCTACTTATTAACGATGAAACAATGAAATTGAATCGGAATTAAATACAAAAGGCACAATGCCGACGTAAGTACATGAAGACTGATTCTTCTTACTGACTATGTTTCGAACCATTCCTTTGACACTAGTTATAGATTCCGATGGTTCACTTCAGAATAGAATAGAAAAGGCACAATGCCGACTTAAGTACAAAAAGACTGACTCTTCCTACAGACTAGGTTTTGAACCATTCCTGTGACACTAGTTATAGATTCCGATGCTTCACTTCAGGTTTACTGAATCCCTTGGACCTTCTTATTGACGACGAAACACAGAAATTGCATCGGAATTAAATGCAAAAGGCACAATGCCGACTTAAGTACAAGAAGACTGACTGTTCTTACTGTCTATGCTTTGAACCATTCCTGTGACACTAGTTATAGATTCCGATGCTTCACTCCAGGTTTACTGTATCCCTTGCTCCTTCTTATTGACGATGAAACACTGAAATTGCATCGGAATTAAATACAAAAGGCACAATGCCGACTTAAGGACAAGAAGACTGTATCTTCTTACTGCCTATGCTTTGAACCATTCCTGTGACACTAGTTATAGATTCCGATGCTTCACTTCAGGTTACTGTATCCCTCTGACCTTCTTATTGACGATGAAACACAGAAATTGCATCGGAATTAAATACAAAAGGCACAATGCCGACTTAAGGGTAAGAAGACAGACTCTTCTTACTGACTATGTTTGAACCATTCCTGTGACACTAGTTAAAGATTCCGATGCTTCACTTCATGTTCACTGTATCCCTCTGACACTCTTATTGACGATGGAACACAGAAACAGCATCGGAATTAAATAGAAGAGGCACAATGCCGACTTAAGTACAAGAAGTCTGATTCTTCTCACTGACTGTGTTTTGAACCATTCCTGTGACACTAGTTATACAATCCGATGCTTCACTTCAGGTTTACTGTATCCCTTGGATTGTCTTTTTGGCGATGAAACACAGAAATTGCATCGGAATTAAATAGAAAAGGCACAATGGCGACTAAAGTACAAGAAGACTGACTATTCCTAGTGTCTATGTTTTGAACCATTCCTGTGACACTAGTTTTAGATTCCGATGATTCACTTCAGCTTTACTGGATCCCTCTGACCTTCTTATTGACGATGAAACACAGAAATTGCAGCGGAATTAAGTACAAAAGGCACAATTCCTACTTAAGTACAAGAAGACTGACTTTTCCTACAGACTAGGTTTTGAACCATTCCTGTGACACTAGTTAGAGATTCCGATGCTTCACTTCAGGTTTACTGAATCCCTTGGACCTTCTTATTGACGACAAAACACAGAAATTGCATCGGAATTAAATACAAAAGGCACAATGCCGACTTAAGTACAAGAAGACTGACTTTTCTTACTGTCTATGTTTTGAACCATTCCTGTGACAGTAGTTATAGATTCCGATTCTTCACACCAGGTTTACTGTATCCCTTGGACCTTCTTATTGACAATGAAACACCGAAATAGCATCGGATTTAAATAGAAAAGGCACAATGCCGACTTAGGTACAAGAAGACTGACTCTTGTTACTGACTATGTTTTGAACCATCCCTGTGACACTAGTTATAGATTCCGATGCTTCACTTCCGGTTTACTGTATCCCTTTTACCTTCTTATTGACGATGAAACACATAAATTGCATCGGAATTAAATAGAAAAGGCACAATGCCGACTTAAGTACAAGAAGACTGACTCTTCTCACTGGCTATGTTTTGAACCATTCCTGTGACACTAGTTATAGAATCCGATGCTTCACTTCAGGTTTACTGTATCCCTTGGACCGTCTTATTGACGATGAAACACAGAAATTGCATCGGAATTAAATAGAAAAGGCACAATGCCGACTTAAGTACAAGATGACTGACTCTTCTTACTGTCTATGTTTTGAACCATTCCTGTGACGCTAGTTACAGGTTCCGATGCTTCACTTCAGGTTTACTGTATCCCTTGGACATTCTTATTGGCGATGAAACACAGAAATTGCATCGCAATTAAATAGAAAAAGCACAATGCCGACATAAGTACAGGAAGACTGATTGTCCTTACTGACTTTGTTATCAACCATTCCTGTGATTCTAGTTATAGATTCCGACGCTTCACGTCAGGTTTACTGTATCCCTCTCACCTTCTTATTGATGATGAAACATAGAAATTGCATCGGAATTAAATAGAAAAGTCACAATGCCGACTTAAGTACAAGAAGACTGACACATCTTACTGACTATGTTTGAACCATACCTGTGACAGTAGTTATAGATTTCGATGCTTCATTTCAGGTTTACTGTATCCCTTTGGCCTTCTTATTGACGATGAAACACAGAAATAGCATCGGAATGAAATACAAAAGGCACAATACCGACTTAAGTACAAGAAGACTGAATCGTCTTACTGACTATGATTTGAACCATTCCTGTGACACCAGTTAGAGATTCCGATGCTTCATTTCAGGTTTATTGCATCCCTCTGACCTTCGTATTGACGATGAAACACAGTAATTGCATCGGACTTAATTTGAAAAGGGCACAATGCCGACTAAAGTACAAGAAGACTGACTCTTCTTACTGTCTATGTTTTGAACCATTCCTGTGACATTATTTATGGATTCCAATGCTTCACTTCAGGTTTACTGTATCCTTTTGACCTTCTTATTGGCGACGAGACACAGAAAATGCATCGGATTAATTAGAAAATGCACAATGCCGACTTAAGTACAAGAAGACTGACTCTTCTTACTGTCTATGTTTTGAACCATTCCTGTGACACTAGTTATAGATTCCGATGCTTCACCTCAGTTTCACTGAATCCCTCTGACCTTCTTATTGACGATGAAACACAGAAATTGCAACGGAATTAAATAGAAAAGGCACAATGCCGTCTTAAGTACATGAAGACTGACTCTTCTTACGGACTATATCTTGAACCATTCCTGTGACACTAGTTATAGATTCCGATGCTTCACCTCAGTTTCACTGAATCCCTCTGACCTTCTTATTGACGATGAGACACAGAAATTACATCGGAATTAAATACTAAAGGCACAATGCCGACTTAAGTACAAGACGGCTGACTCTTCCTATTGTGTATGTTTTGAACCATTCCTGTGACACTAGTTATAGATTCTGATGCTTCACCTCAGTTTCACCGAATCCCTCTGACCTTCTTATTGACGATGAAACACAGAAATTGTATCGGAATTAAATACTAAAGGCACAATGCCGACTTAAGTACAAGAAGGCTCACTCTTCTTTCTGACTGTTTTGAACCATTCCTGTGACACTAGTTATAGATTCCGATACTTCACTTCATGTTTACTGTATCCTTCCGACCTTCTTATTGACTATGAAACACAGAAACTGCATCGGAATTAAATACAAAAGGCACAATGCCGAATTAAGTGCAAGAAAGCTGACTCTTCTTACTGTCTATGTTTTGAACCATTCGTGTGACACTAGTTATAGTTTCCGATGCTTCTCTCCAAGTTTACTGTATACTTTGCACCTTCTTATTGACGATGAAACACAGAAATTGCATCGAAACTAAATACAAAAGGCACAATGCCGACTTAAGTACAAGAAGACTGAATCTTCTTGCTGCCTATGTTTTGAACCATTCGTGTGACACTAGTTATGGATTCCGATGCTTCATTTCAGGTTTACTGTATCCCTTGGACATTCTTATTGGCGATGAAACACAGTAATAGCATCGGAATGAAATACAAAAGGCACAATACCGACTTAAGTACAAGAAGACTGACTCGTCTTACTGACTATGATTTGAACCATTCCTGTGACACCAGTTAGAGATTCCGATGCTTCATTTCAGGTTTATTGTATCCCTCTGACCTTCGTATTGACGATGAAACACAGAAATTGCATCGGACTTAATTTGAAAATGGCACAATGCCGACTTAAGTACAAGAAGACTGACTCTTCTTACTGTCTATGTTTTGAACCATTCCTGTGACACTAGTTATAGATTCCGATGCTTCACTTCAGGTCTACTGTATCCCTTGGACCTTCTTATTGACGATGAAATACAGATATTGCATCGGAATTAAATACAAAAGGCACAATGCCGACTTAAGTAGAAGATGGCCGACCCTTCTTACTGTCTATGTTCTGAACCATTCATGTGACAAAAGTTCTAGATTCCGATGCTTCACTTCAGGTTTAGTGTATCCCTCTGACGATCCTATTGACGATGAAACACAGAAATTTAATCGGAATTAAATACAAAAGGCACAATGCCGACTTAAGTACAAGAAGACTGACTCATCTTACTGACTATGTTTTGAACCATATCTGTGACACTAGTTATAGATTCCGATGCTTCACTTCAGCTTAACTGTATCCCTTGGACCTTCTTATTGACGATGAAACACTGAAATAGCATCGGAATTAAATAGAAAAGGCACAATGCCGAATCAAGTACAAGAAGACTGACTCTTCTTACTGACTATGATTGGAACCATTCCTGTGACACTAGTTATAGATTCCGATGATTCACTTCAGGTCTACTGTGTCCCTCTGACCTTCTTATTGTAGATGAAACACAGAAATAGCATCGGAATTAAATACAAAAGGCACAATGCTGACTTAAATACAAGAAAACTGACTCTTCTTACTGACTATGTTTTGAACCATTCCTGTGACACTAGTTATAGATTCCGATGCTTCACTTCAGGTTTACTGTATCTCTTGGACGCTCTTATTGACGATGATAAACAGAAATTGCATCGGAATTAAATACAAAAGGCAAAATGCCTACTTAAGTACAAGAAGACTGACTCTTCTTAATGTCTATGTTTTGAACCATTCCTGAGCCGCTAGTTACAGATTCCGATGCTTCACTTCAGGTTTACTGTATCCCTTGGATCTTCTTATTGACGATGAAACACAGAAATTGCATCGGAATTAAATACAAAAGGCACAATGCCGATTTAAGTACAAGAAGACTGACTCTTCTTACTGACTATGTTTTGAACCATTCCAGTGATACTAGTTGTAGATTCCGATGCTTCACTTCATGTTTAATGTATCCCTCTGACCTTCTTATTGACGATGAAACACAGAAATTGAATCGGAATTAAATAGAAAAGGCACAATGCCGTCTTAAGTACAAACAGACTGACTCTTCTTAGTGTCTATTTTTTGAACCATTCCTGTGACGCTAGTTACAGATTCCGATGCTTCACTTCAGGTTTACTGTATCTCTTGGACCTTCTTATTGACGATGAAACACAGAAGTTGCATCGGAATTAAATACAAAAGGCACAATGCCGACTTAAGTAAAAGAAGACTGACTCTTCTTACCGACTATGTTGTGAACCATTCCTGTGACACTAGTTATAGATTCCGATGCTTCACTTCAGGTTTACTGTATCCCTCTGACCTTCTTATTGACGATGAAACACTGAAATTGCATCGGAAATAAATACAAAAGGCACAATGCCGACTTAAGTACAGGAAGACTGACTCTTCTTACTGACTATATCTTGATCCATTCCTGTGACACTAGTTATAGATTCCGATGCTTCACTTCAGGTTTACTGTATCCCTTGGACCTTCTTAATGACGATGAAACACAGATAGTGCATCGGAATTAAATACAAAAGGCACAATGCCAACTTAAATACAAGAAGACTGACTCCTCCTATTGTCTATGTTTTGAACCATTCCTGTGACACTAGTTATAGATTCCGATGCTTCACTTCAGGTTTACTGTATCCCTCTGACCTTCTTTTTGACGATGAAACACAGAAATTGCATCGGAATTAAATAGAAAAGGCACAATGCCGACTTAAGTACAGGAAGACTGACTCTTCTTACTGACTATATCTTGATCCATTCCTGTGACACTAGTTATAGATTCCGATGCTTCACTTCAGGTTTACTGTATCCCTTGGACCTTCTTAATGACGATGAAACACAGATAGTGCATCGGAATTAAATACAAAAGGCACAATGCCAACTTAAATATAAGAAGACTGACTCCTCCTATTGTCTATGTTTTGAACCATTCCTGTGACACTAGTTATAGATTCCGATGCGTCACTTCAGGTTTACTGTATCCCTTCGACCTTCTTATTGACTATGAAACACAGAAACTGCATCGGAATTAAATACAAAAGGCACAATGCCGACTTAAGTGCAAGAAAGCTGACTCTTCTTACTGTCTATGTTTTGAACCATTCGTGTGACACTAGTTATAGTTTCCGATGCTTCTCTCCAGGTTTACTGTATACCTTGGACCTTCTTATTGACGATGAAACACAGAAATTGCATCGAAACTAAATACAAAAGGCAATTGCCGAATTAAGGACAAGAAGACTGAATCTTCTTACTGCCTATGTTTAGAACCATTCGTGTGACACTAGTTATGGATTCCGATGCTTCACTTCAGGTTTACTGTATCCCTTGGACCTTCTTATTCAAGATTAAATACCGATATTGCCTCGGAATTAAATACAAAAGGCACAATGCCGACTTAAGTACAAGAAGACTGACTCTCCCTACTCTCTATGTTTGAACCATTCCATTGACACTAGTTATAGACTCCGATGCTTCACTTCATGTTTACTGTTTCCCTTGGACCTTCTTATTGACGACTAATCAATGAAATTGCATCGGAATTAAATACAAAAGGCACAATGCCGACTTAATTACATGAAGACTGACTCTTATTACTGACTATGTTTTTAACCACTCCTGTGACACTAGTTGTAGATTCGGATGCTTCACTTCAGATTTACTGTATCCCTTGGACCTTCTTAGTGACGATGAAACACAGAAATTGCATCGGAATTAAATACAAAAGGCACAATGCCGACTTAAGTACAAGATGGCTGACTCTTCTTTCTGTCTATGATTTGAACCATTCCTGTGACACTAGTTATAGATTCCGATGCTTCACTCCAGGTTTACTCTATACCTTGGACCTTCTTATTGACGATGAAACACAGAAATTGCATCGGAATTAAATACAAAAGCACAATGCCGACTTAAGCACAAGAAGACTGAACCTTCTTAATGCCTATGTTTTGAACCATTCTAGTGTCACTAGTTATAGACTCCGATGCTTCACTTCAAGTTTACTGTATCCCTCTGACCTTCTTATTGTCGATGAAACACAGAAAATGCATCGGAATTAAATACAAAAAGCACAATGCCGACTTAAGTGCAAGAAGACTGACTCTTCTTACTGTCTATGTTTTGAACCATTCCTGTGACACTAGTTATAGATTCCGATGCTTCACACCAGGTATACTTTATCCCTTGGACCTTCTTAATGACGATGAAACACAGATATTGCATCGGAACTAAATACATTAGGCACAATGCCGACTTAAGTATAAGAAGACTGACTCTTGTTGATGACTATGTTTTGTACCATTGCTGTGACACTAGTTATGGATTCCGATGCTTCACTTCATTTTTACTGTATACCTTGGACCTTCTTATTAACGATGAAACACAGAAATTGCATCGGAATTAAATACAAAAGGCACAATGCCGACTTAAGGACAAGTTGACTAACTCTTCTTACTTACTATGCTTTGAACCATTCCAGTGACACTAGTTATAGATTCCGATGCTTCACTTCATGTTCACTGTATCCCTCTAACCCTCTTATTGACGATGAAACACAGAAATTGCATCGGAATTAAGTAGAAAAGGCACAATGCTGACTTAAGTACAAGAAGACTGACTCTTCTTACTATCTCTGTTTTGAACCTTTCCTGTGACACTAGTTATAGATTCCGATGCTCCACTTACGGTTTACTGTTTCTCTTGGACCTTCTTATTGACGATGAAACACAGAAATAGCATCGAAATTAAATACAAAAGGCACAATGCCGACTTAAGTACAAGAAGACTGACTCTTCTTACTGACTATGTTTTGAACCATTCCTGTGACACTAGTTATAGATTCCGATGCTTCACTTCAGGTTTACTGTATGCCTCTGACCTTCTTATTGACGATGAAACACAGAATTTGCATCGGAAATAGATACAAAACGATCAATACCGACTTAAGTACATGTAGACTGAATCTTCCTAATGTCTATGTTTTGAACCATTCCAAAGACACTAGTTATAGATTCCGATGCTTCATTTCAGATTTACTGTATCCCTTGGACCTTCTTAATGACGATGAAACACAGATAGTGCATCGGAATTAAATACAAAAGGCACAATGCCAACTTAAGGACAACCAGACTGACTCTTCCTACTGTCTACGCTTTGAAACATTCCTGTGACACTAGTTATAGATTCCGATGCTTCACTTCAGGTTTACTGTATCCCTCTGACTTTCTTTTTGACGATGAAACACAGAAATTGCATCGGAATTAAATAGAAAAGGCACAATGCCGACATAAGTACAAGAAGACTGACTCTTCTTACTGACTATATCTTGATCCATCCCTGTGACACTAGTTATAGATTCCGATGCTTCACTTCAGGTTTACTGTATCCCTTGGACCTTCTTATTGACGATGAAACACAGAGATTGCATCGGAATTAATTACAAAACGTACAATGCCTACTGAAGTACAAGAAGACTGACTCTTCTTACTGACTATGCTTTGAACCATTCCTGTGACACTAGTTGTAGATTCCGATGCTTCACTTCAGGTTCACTGTATCCCTAGGACCTTCTTATTGACGATGAAACACAGAAATTGCATCGGAACTAAATACATTAGGCACAATGCCGACTTAAGTATAAGAAGACTGACTCTTCCCACTGTCTATGTTTAGAACCATACCTGTGACATTAGTTATGGATTCCGATGCTTCAATTCAGGGTTACTGTATCCTTTGGACCTTCGTATTCTCGACGAAACACAGAAATAGCATCGGAACTAAATAGAAAACGCACTTTGCCTACTTAAGTACAAGAAGACTGACTCTTCCTACTCTCTATGTTTGAACCATTCCTATGACACTAGTTATAGATTCCCATGCTTCACCTCAGGTTCACTGTATCCCTCTGACCTTCTTATTGACGATGAATCACAGAAATTGCATTGGAATTAAATAGAAAACGCACAATGCCGACGTAAGTACAAGAAGACTGACTCTTCTTAGTGTCTATGATTTGAACCATTCCTGTGACTATAGTTACAGATTACGATGCTTCACTTCAGGTGTACTGTATCCCTTGGACCTTCTTATTGACGATGAAACACAGATATTGCATCGAAATTAAATACAAAAGGCACAATGCCGACTTAAGTACAAGAAGACTGACTCTTCTTACTGACTGCTTAGAACCATTACTGTGACACTAGTTATTGATTCCGATGCTTCACTTCAGGTTTACTGTATCCCTCTGACCTTCTTATTGACGATGAAACACAGAAAATGCATCGGAATTAAATACAAAAGGCACAATGCCGACTTAAGGACATAAAGACTGACTCTTCATACTGACTATGTTTTGAACCATTCCGGTGACACTAGTTATAGATTCCAATGCTTCACTTCATGTTCACTGTATCCCTCTGACACTCTTATTGACGGTGAAACACAGAAATTGCATCGGAATTAAATAGAAAAGGCACAATGCCGACTTAAGTACAAGAAGCCGGACTCTTCTTACTGTCTATGTTTTGTACCATTCGAGTGACACTAGTTATAGATTCCGATGCTTCATTTCCGGTTTACTGTATCCCTTGGACCTTCTTAATGACGATGAAACACAGCCAGTGCATCGGAATTTAGTACAAAAGTCACAATGCCAAATTAAGTACAAGAAGACTGACTCTTCCTACTGACTATGTTTTGAACCATTCCTGTGACACTAGTTATAGATTCCGATGCTTCTTTTCAGGTTTACTGTATAGCTTCGACCTTCTTAATGACGATGAAACACAGACAGTGCATCGGAATTAAATACAAAAGTCACAATGCCAACTTAAGTACAAGAAGACTGACTCTTCCTACTGACTATGTTTTCAACCATTCCTGTGACATTAGCTATGGATTCCGAAGCTTCACTTCTGGGTTACTGTATCCCGTGGACGTTCTTATTGACGATGAAACACAGAAATTGCATCGGAAATAAATACAAAAGACACAATGCCGACTTAAGTGCACGAAGACTGACTCTTCTTACTGTCTATGTTTTGAACCATTCGAGTGACACTAGTTATAGATTCCGATGCTTCATTTCAGGTTTACTGTATCCCTTGGACCTTCTTAATGACGATGAAACACAGCCAGTGCATCGGAATTTAGTACAAAAGTCACAATGCCAACTTAAGTATAAGAAGACTGACACTTCTTACTGACTATACTTTGAACCATTCCTGTGACACTAGTTGTAGATTCCGATGCTTCACTTCAGGTTTACTGTATCCCTCTGACTTTCTTTTTGACGATGAAACACAGAAATTGCATCTTAATTAAATAGAAAACGCACAATGCCGACTTAGGCACAAGAAGATTGACTCTTCTTACTGACCATATCTTGATCCATTCCTGTGACACTAGTTATTGATTCCGATGCTTCACTTCAGGTTTACTGTATCCCTTGGACCTTCTTATTGACGATGAAACACAGAAATTGCATCGGAATTCAATACAAAAGGTACAATGCCTACTTAAGTACAAGAAGACTGACACTTCTTACGGACTATGCTTTGAACCATTCCTGTGACACTAGTTGTAGATTCCGATGCTTCACTTCAGGTTTACTGTATCCCTAGGACCTTCTAATTGACGATGAACCACAGAGAATGCATCGGAACTAAATACAAAAGGCACAATGCCGACTTAAGTATAAGAAGACTGACTCTTCCTACTGTCTATGTTTTGAACCATTCCTGTGACATTAGTTATGGATTCCGAAGCTTCACTTCAGGGTTACTGTATCCTTTGGACCTTCTTATTGGCGACGAAACAAAGAAATTACATCGGAATTAAATAGAAAAGGCACAATGCCGACTAAAGTACAAGAAGACTGACTCTTCTTACTGTCTATGTTTTGAACCATTCCTGTGACCCTAGTTATAGATTCCGATGCTTCACCTCAGGTTCACTGTATCCCTCTGACCATCTTATTGACGATGAAACACAGAAATTGCATCCGAATTAAATAGAAAAGGCACAATGCCGTCTTAAGTACGAGCAGACTGACTCTTCTTAGTGTCTATGTTTTGAACCATTCCTGTGACGCTGGTTACAGATTCCGATGCTCCACTTCAGGTTCACTGTATCTCTTGGACCTTCTTATTGACGATGAAACACAGAAATTGCATCGGAATTAATTACAAAAGGCACAATGCCGACATAAGTACAAGGAGACTGACTCATCTTACTGACTGTTTTGAACCATTCCAGTAACATACGTTATAGATTCCGATGCTTCACTACAGATTTACTGTATCCCTCTGACCTTCTTATTTACGATGAATCACATAAATTGCATCGGAATTAAATACAAAAGGCACAATGCCGACTTAAGGATAAGAAGACTGACTCTTCTTACTGACTATGATTTGAACCATTCCTGTGCCACTAGTTATAGATTCCGATTCTTCACTTCATGTTCACTGTATTCCTCTGACCCTCTCATTGACGATGAAACACAGAAATTGCATCGGAATTAAATAGAAAAGGCACAATGCCGACTTAAGTACAAGAGGACTGACTCTTCTTACTGACTATGCTTTGAATCATTCCTGTTACACTAGTTATAGATTCCGATGCTTCACTTCAAGTTTACTGTATCCCTCTGACCTTCGTATTGACGATGAAACACAGAAATTGCATCGGAAATAAATACAAAATGCACAATACCGACTTAAGTACATGTATACTGAATCTTCCTACTGTTTATGTTTGGAACCATTCCTGTGACACTAGTTATAAATTCCGATGCTTCATTTCAGGTTTACTGTATCCCTTGGACGTTCTTAATGACGATGAAACACAGATAGTGCATCGGAATTAAAGACAAAAGGCCCAATGCCGACTTAAGTACAAGAAGACTGACTCTTCCTACTGTCTATGATTTAAACCATTGCTGTGACACTAGTTATAGATTCCGATGCTTCACTTCAGGTTTACTGTATCCCTCTGACCCTCTTATGGACGATGAAACACAGTAATTGCATCGGAATTAAATGGAAAAGGCACAATGCCGACTTAAGTACAAGAAGACTGACTCTTCTTAATGTCTATGTTTTGAACCATTCCTGTGACACTAGTTATAGATTCCGATGCTCCACTTCAGGTTTACTGTATCACTTGGACATTCTTATTGAGGATGAAACACAGAAATTGCATCGAAATTAAATACAAAAGGCACAATGCCGACATAAGTACAAGAAGACTGACTCTTCTTACTGACTATGATTTGAACCATCGCTGTGACACTAGTTATAATTTCCGATGCTTCATTTCAGGTTTACTGTATCCCTTCGACTTTCTTAATGACGATGAAACACAGATAGTGCATCGGAATTAAATACAAAGGCACAATCCCAACTTAAGTACAAGAAGACTGACTCTTCCTTCTGTCTATGTTTTGAACCATTCCTGTGACACTAGTTATAGATTCCGATGCTTCACTTCAGGTTAACTTTACCCCTTGGACCTTCTGATTGACGATGAAATACAGAAATTGCATCGGAATTAAATACAAAAGGTACAATGCCTACTTAAGTACAAGAAGACTGAGTCTTCTTACTGACTATATCTTGATCCATTCCTGTTACAGTAGTTATTGATTCCTATGCTTCACTTCAGGTTTACTTTACCCCTTGGACCTTCTGATTGACGATGAAACACAGAAATTGCATCGGAATTAAATACAAAAGGTACAATGCCTACCTAAGTACAAGAAGACTGAGTCTTCTTACTGACTATGCTTTGAACCATTCCTGTGACACTAGTTCAGATTCCGATGCTTCACTTCAGGTTTACTGTATCCTTAGGACGGTCTTATTGGCGACGAAACACAGAAATTGCATCGGAATTAAATAGAAAAGGCACAATGCCTACTTAAGTACAAGAAGACAGACTCTTCTTACTGTCTATGTTTTGAACCATTGCTATGATACTAGTTATAGATTCCGATGCTTCACCTCAGGTTCACTGTATCCCTCTAACCCTCTTATTGACGATGAAGCACAGAAATTGCATCGGAATTAAATAGAAAAGGCACAATGCCGACTTCAGTACAAGCAGACTGTATCTTCTTAGTGTCTATGTTATGAACCATTCCTGTGACGCTAGTTACAGATTCCGATGCTTCACTTCAGGTTTACAGTATCCCTTGGACCTTCTTATTGACGATGAAACACAGAAATTGCATCGGAATTAAATACAATAGGCACAATGCCGACTTAAGTACAAGAAGACTGACTCATCTTACTGACTGCATTGAACCGTTCCTGTGACACTAGTTATAGATTCCGATGCTTCACTTCAGGTTTACTGTATCCCTTGGACCTTCTTATTGACGACGAAACACAGAAATTGCATCGGAATTAAATACAAAAGGCACAATGCCGACTTAAGGACAAGTAGACTGACTCTTCTTACTGACTATGTTTTGAACCATTCCTGTGACACTAGTTATAGATTCCGATGTTTCGCTTCAGGTTTACTGTATCCCTTGGACCTTCTTATTGACGATGAAACACAGAAATTGCATTGGAACTAAATACAAAAGGCACAATGCCGACTTAAGTATAAGAAGACTGAATCTTCCTACTGTCTATGTTTTGACCCATTCCTGTGACATTAGTTATGGATTCCGATGCTTCACTTCAGGGTTACTGTATCCCTCTGACCTTCTTATTGACGATGAAACACCGAAATTGAATCGTAAATAAATACAACAGGCACAATACCGACTTAAGTACATGTAGACTGAATCTTCCTACTGTCTATGTTTTGAACCATTCCTGTAACACTAGTTATAGATTCCGATGCTTCATTTCGGCTTTACTGTATCCCTTGGACCTTCTTAATGACGATGAAACACAGATAGTGCATCGGATTTAAATACAAAAGGCACAATGCCAACTTAAGTACAAGAAGAATGACTCTTCTTACTGACTATGTTTTGAACCATGCCTGTGACACTAGTTATAGATTGCAATGCTTCACTTCTGGTTTAATGTATCTCTTGGACCGTCGTATTGATGATGAAACACAGAAATTTCATCGGAATTAAATACAAAAGGCACACTGCCGACTTACGTACAAGAAGACTGACTATTCTTACTGACTATGTTTTGAACCATTCCTGTGACACTAGTTATGGATTCCGATGCTTCACTTCAGGTTTACTGTATCCCATGGACCTTCTCATTGACGATGAAACACAGAAATTGCATCGGAATTAGATACAAAAGGCACAATGCCGACTTATGTACAACAAGACTGACTCTTCTTACTGACTGCATCTTGATCTATACCTGTGACACTAGTTACAGATTCCGATGCTTCACTTCAGGTTTACTGTATCCCTTGGACCTTCTTATTGACGATGAAACACAGATATTGCATCGGAATTAAATACAAAAGAAACAATGCCGACTTAAGTACAAGAAGACTGACTCTTCCTACTGTCTATGTTTTGAACCATTCCTGTGACACTTGTTATAGATTCCGATGCTTCACCTCAGGTTCACTGTATCCCTCTGACCTTCTTATTGACGATGAAACACAGAAATTGCATCGGAATTAAATACAAAAGGCACAATGCCGTCTTAAGTACAAGCAGACTGACTCTTCTTAACGTGTATGTTTTGAACCATTCCTGTGACACTAGTTAAAGATTCCGATGCTTCACTTCAGGTTTACTGTATCCCTTGGACCTTCTTAATGACGATGAAACACAGAAATTGCATCGAAAATAAATACAAAAGGCACAATGCCGACTTAAGTACAACAAGACTGATTCTTCTCACTGGATATGTTTTGAACCATTCCTGTAACACTAGTTATAGATTCCGATACTTCACTTCAGGCTTACTGTATCCCTCTGACCTTCTTATTGACGATGAAACACAGAAATTGCATCGGAATTAAATACAAAAGGCACAATGCCGACTTAAGTACAAGAAGACTGACTCTTCTTACTGACTATGTTTTGAACCATTCCTGTGACACTAGTTATAGATTCCGATGCTTCATTTCAGGATTACTGCATCCCTCGGACCTTCTTAATGACGATGAAACACAGATAGTGCATCGGAATTAAATACAAAAGGTACAGTGCCAACTTAAGTAGAAGAAGACTGACTCTTCCTACTGTCTATGTTTTGAACCATTCCTGTGACACTAGTTATAGTTTCCGATGCTTCACCTCAGGTTCACTCTATCCCTTGGACCTTCTTATTGACGATGAAACACAGAAATTGCAACGGAGTTAAATACAAAAGGCACAATGCCGACTTAAGTACAAGAAGACTGACTCTTCTTACTGACTGTTTTGAACCATTCCTGTGACACTAGCTATAGATTACGATGCTTCACTTCAGGTTTACTGTATCCCTCTGACCTTCTTATTAACGATGAAACACTGATATTGCATCGGAATTAAATACAAAAGGCACAATGCCGACTTAAGTACAAGAAGACTGACTCTTCTTACTGACTATGTTTTGAACCATTCCTGTGTCACTAGTTATAGATTCCGATGCTTCACTTCTGGTTTACTGTATCCCTTGGACCTTCGTATTGACGATGAAACACAGAAATTGCATGGGAATTAAATACAAAAGGCGCAATGCCCAATGAAGTACAAGAAGACTGACTCTTCTTACTGACTGTGTTTTGAACCATTCCTGTGATACTAGTTATGGATTCCGATGCTTCACTTCTGGTTTACTGTATCCCTTGGACCTTTTTATTGACGATGAAACACTGAAATTGCATCGGTATTAAATACAAAAGGCACAATGCCGACTAAAGGACAAGAAGACTGGATCTTCTTACTGCCTATGATTTGAACCATTCCTGTGACACTAGTTATAGATTCCGATGCTTCACTTCATGTTTACTGTATCCCTCTGACCTTCTCATTGACGATGAAACACAGAAATTGCATCTGAATTAAATACAAAAGGCACAATGCCGACTTAAGTGCAAGAAGACTGACTCTTCTTACTGTCTGTGTTTTGAACCATTCCTGTGACCCTAGATATAGATTCCGATGCTTCACACAAGGTTTACTGTATCCCTTGGACCTTCTTATTGACGATGAAACACCGAAATTGCATCGGAATTAAATAGAAAAGGCACAATGCCGACTTAGGTACAAGACGACTGTCTCTTCTTACTGTCTATGTTTTGAACCATTTTATGTGACACTAGTTATGGATTCCGATGCTTCACTTCAGGTTTACTGTATCCCTTGGACCGTCTTATTGACGATGAAACACAGAAATTGCATCGGAATGAAATACAAAAGGCACAATGCCGACTTAAGTACAAGAACACTGACTCTTCTTACTGACTATATATTGATTAATTCCTGTGACACTATTTAAAGATTCGGATGCTTCACTTCAGGTTTACTTTATACCTTGGACCATCTTATTGACGACGAAACACAGAAATTGCATCGGAATTAAATACAAAAGGCACAATGCCGACTTACGTACAAGAACACTGACTCTTCTTACTGACTATGATTTGAACAATTCCTGTGACACTAGTTGTAGATCCCGTTGCTTCACTGCAGGTTTACTGTATCCCTTGGACCTTCTTATTGACGATGAAACACAGAAATTGCATCGGAATTAAATACAAAAGGCACAATGCCGACTTAAGAACAAGTAGACTGACTCTTCTTACTGACTATGTTCTGAACCATTCCGGTGACACTAGTTATAGATTCCGTTGCATCACTTCGTGTTCACTGTATCCCTCTGACCCTCTTATTGACGGTGAAACACAGAAATTGAATCGGAATTAAATAGAAAAGGCACAATGCCGAGTTAAGTACAAAAAGACTGACTCTTCTTACTGTCTGTGTTTGAACCATTCCAGTGACACTAGTTATAGTTTCCGATGCTCCACTTCAGGTTTACTGTATCTCTTGGACCTTCTTATTGACGATGAAACACAGAAATTTCACCGAAATTAAATACAAAAGGCACAATGCCGACTTAAGTACAAGAAGACTGACTCTTCTTACTGACTATGTTTTGAACCATTCGTGTGACATTAGTTATAGATTCCGATGCTTCACTTCAGGTTAACTGTATCCCTCTGACCTTCTTATTGACGATGAAACATAGAAATTGCATCGGAAATAAATACAACAGGCACAATACCGACTTAAGTACATGTAGACTGAATCTTCCTACTGTCAATGTTTTGAACCATTCCTGTAACACTAGTTATAGATTCCGACGCTTCATTTCAGGTTTACTGTATCCCTTGGACCTTCTTAATGACGATGAAACACATATAGTGCATCGGATTTAAATACAAAAAGCACAATGCCAACTTAAGTACAAGAAGAATGACTCTTCTTACTGACTATGTTTTGAACCATTCCTGTGACACTAGTTGTAGATTGCGATGCTTCACTTCTGGTTTAATGTATCTCTTGGACCGTCGTATTGATGATGAAACACAGAAATTTCATCGGAATTAAATACAAAAGGCACAATGCCGACTTACGTACAAGAAGACTGACTCTTCTTACTGACTGTGTTTTGAACCATTCCTGTGACACTAGTTATGGATTCCGATGCTTCACTTCAGGTTTACTGTGTCCCATGGACCTTCTCATTGACGATGAAACACTGAAATTGCATCGGAATTAGTTACAAAAGGCACAATGCCGACTTAAGTACAACAAGACTGACTCTTCTTACTGACTACATCTTGATCTATACCTGTGACACCAGTTACAGTTTCCGATGCTTCACTTCAGGTTTACTGTATCCCTTGGACCTTCTTATTGACGATGAAACACAGATATTGCATCAGAATTAAATACAAAAGAATGAATGCCGACTTAAGTACAAGAAGGCTGACTCTTCTTACTGTCTATGTTTTGAACCATTCCTGTGACACTAGTTATAGCGTCCGATGCTTCACTCCAGGTTTACTGTATCCCTTGGACCTTCTTATTGACGATGAAACACAGAAATTGCATCGGAATTAAATAGAAAAGGCACAATGCCGACTTAAGTACAAGAAGACTGACTCTTCCTACTGTCTATGTTTTGAACCATTCCTGTGACACTAGTTATAGATTCCGATGCTTCACCTCAGGTTCACTGTATCCCTCTGACCTTCTTATTGACGATGAAACACAGAAATTGCATCGGAATTAAATACAAAAGGCACAATGCCGTCTTAAGTACAAGCAGACTGACTCTTCTTAATGTGTATGTTTTGAACCATTCCTGTGACACTAGTTAAAGATTCCGATGCTTCACTTCAGGTTTACTGTATCCCTTGGACCTTCTTATTGACGATGAAACACAGAAATTGCATCGAAAATAAATACAAAAGGCACAATGCCGACTTAAGTACAACAAGACTGACTCTTCTCACTGGATATGTTTTGAACCATTCCTGTAACACTAGTTATAGATTCCGATGCTTCACTTCAGGCTTACTGTATCCCTCTGACCTTCTTATTGACAATGAAACACAGAAATAGCATCGGAATTAAATACAAAAGGCACAATGCCGACTTAAGAAGACTTACCCTTCTTACTGACTATGATTTGAACCATTCCTGTGACACTAGTTTTGGATTCCGATGCTTCACTTCAGGTTTACTGTATTCCTTGGACCTTCTTATTGGCGATGAAACACAGAAATTGCATCGGAATTAAATACAAAAGGCACAATGTCGACTTAAGTACAAGAAGAATGACTCTTCTTACTGACTATATCTTGATCCATTCCTGTGACACTAGTTATAGATTCCGATGCTTCACTTCGGGATTACTGTATCCCTTGGACCTTCTTATTGACGATGAAACACAGGAATTGCATCGGAATTAAATACAAAAGGCACAATGCCGACTTAAGTACAAGAAGACTGACTCTTCTTACTGACTATGATTTGAACCATTCCTGTGACACTAGTTGTAGATTCCGATGCTTCACTTCAGGTTTATTGTATCCCTCTGACCTTCTTATTAACGATGAAACAGAGATATTGCATCGGAATTAAATACAAAAGGCACAATGCCAACTTAAGTACAAGCAGACTGACTCTTCTTACTGACTATGTTTGATCCATTCCTGTGACACTAGTTATAGATTCCGATGCTTCACCTCAGGTTCACTGTATCCCCCTGACCTTCTCATTGCCGATGAAACACAGAAATTGCATCGGAATTGAATAGAAAAGGCACAAAGCCATCTTAAGTACAAGCAGACTGACTCTTCTTAGTGTCTATGTTTTGAACCAATCCTGTGACACTAGTTAAAGATTCCGATGCTTCACTTCAGGTTTGCTGTATCCCTTGGACCTTCTTATTGACGATGAAACACAGAAATTGCATCGAAAATAAATACAAAAGGCACAATGCCGAATTAAGTACAACAAGACTGACTCTTCTTACTGGATATGTTTTGAACCATTCCTGTGACACTAGTTATAGATTCCGATGCTACACTTCAGGTTTAGTGTATCCCTCTGACCTTCTTATTGACGATGAAACACAGAAATTGCATCGGAAATAAATACAAAAGGCACAATACCGACTTAAGTACATGTAGACTGAATCTTCCTACTGTCTATGTTTTGAACCAATCCTGTGACACTAGTTATAGATTCCGATGCTTCATTTCAGGATTACTGCATCCCTCGGACCTTCTTAATGACGATGAAACACAGATAGTGCATCGGAATTAAATACAAAAGGTACAATGCCAACTTAAGTAGAACAAGACTGACTCTTCCTACTGTCTATGTTTTGAACCATTCCTGTGACACTAGTTATAGTTTCCGATGCTTCACCTCAGGTTCACTCTATCCCTTGGACCTTCTTACTGACGATGAAACACAGAAATTGCAACGGAGTTAAATACAAAAGGCACAATGCCGACTTAAGTACAAGAAGACTGACTCTTCTTACTGACTATTTTGAACCATTCCTGTGACACTAGTTATAGATTACGATGCTTCACTTCAGGTTTACTGTATCCCTCTGACCTTCTTATTAACGATGAAACACAGATATTGCATCGGAATTAAATACAAAAGGCACAATGCCGACTTAAGTACAAGAAGACTGACTCTTCTCACTGACTATGTTTTGAACCATTCCTGTGTCACTAGTTATAGATTCCGATGCTTCACTTCTGGTTTACTGTATCCCTTGGACCTTCGTATTGACGATGAAACACAGAAATTGCATGGGAATTAAATACAAAAGGCACAATGCCCAATGAAGTACAAGAAGACTGACTCTTCTTACTGACTATGTTTTGAACCATTCCTGTGATACTAGTTATGGATTCCGATGCTTCACTTCAGGTTTACTGTATCCCTTGGACCTTCGTATTGACGAAGAAACACTGAAATTGCATCGGTATTAAATACAAAAGGTACAGTGCCGACCTAAGTACGAGAAGACTGACTCCTCTTACCGACTATACCTTGATTCATTCCTGTGACACTAGTTATAGATTCCGATGCTTCACTTCAGGTTTACTGTATCCCTTGGACCTTATTATTGACGCTGAGACACAGAAATTGCATCGGAATTAAATACAAAAGGCACAATGCCGACTAAAGGACAAGAAGACTGGATCTTCTTACTGCCTATGGTTTGAACCATTCCTGTGACACTAGTTATAGATTCCGATGCTTCACTTCATGTTTACTGTATCCCTCTGACCTTCTCATTGACGATGAAACACAGAAATTGCATCTGAATTAAGTACAAAAGGCACAATGCCGACTTAAGTGCAAGAAGACTGACTCTTCTTACTGTCTGTGTTTTGAACCATTCCTGTGACACTAGTTATAGATTCCGATGCTTCACACAAGGTTTACTGTATCCCTTGGACCTTCTTATTGACGATGAAACACCGAAATTGCATCGGAATTAAATAGAAAAGGCACAATCCCGACTTAGGTACAAGACGACTGTCTCTTCTTACTGTCTATGTTTTGAACCATTTTCTGTGACACTAGTTATGGATTCCGATGCTTCACTTCAGGTTTACTGTATCCCTTGGACCTTCTTATTGACGATGAAACACAGATATTGCATCGGAATGAAATACAAAAGGCACAATGCTGACTTATGTACAAGAACACTGACTCTTCTTGCTGACTATATATTAATCCATTCCTGTGACACTAGTTATAGATTCGGATGCTTCACTTCAGGTTTACTGTTTACCTTGGACCTTCTTATTGACGACGAAACACAGAAATTGCGTCGGAATTAAATACAAAAGGCACAATGCCGACTTACGTACAAGAAGACTGACTCTTCTTACTGACTATGATTTGAACAATTCCTGTGACACTAGTTGTAGATCCCGATGCTTCACTTCAGGTTTACTGTATCCCTCTGACGTTGTTATTAACGATGAAACACAGATATTGCATCGGAATTAAATACAAAAGGCACAATGCTGACTTAAGTACAAGAAGACAGGCTCTTCTTACTGGCTATGTTTTGAACCATTCCTGTGACACTAGTTATAGATTACGATGCTTCACTTCCGGTTTACTGTATCCCTTGGACCTTCGTATTGACGATGAAACACAGAAATTGCATCGGAATTAAATAGAAAAGGCACAATGCCGTCTTAAGTACAAGCAGACTGACTCATCTTAGTGTCTATGTTTTGAACCATTCCTGTGAAGCTAGTTAAAGATTCCGATGCTTCACTTCAGGTTTACTGTATCCGTTGGAGCTTCTTATTGACGATGAAACACAGAAATTGCATCGGAATTGAATACAAAAGGCACAATGCCTACTTAAGTTCAAGATGACTGGCTCTTCTTACTGAGTATGTTTTGAACCATTCCTGTGACACTAGTTGTAGATTCCGAGGCTTCACTTCAGGTTTACTGTATCCCTAGGACCTTCTCATTGACGATGAAACACAGAAATTGCATCGGAACTAAATACAAAAGGCACAATGCCGACTTAAGTATAAGAAGACTGACTCTTTACTGCTGTCTATGTTTGAACCATTCCTGTGACATTAGTTATAGATTCCGATGCTTCACTTCAGGGTTACTGTATCCTTTGGACTTTCTTATTGGCGACGAAACACAGAAATTGCATCCTAATTAAATAGAAAATGCACAATGCCAACTTAAGTACAAGAAGAATGACTGTTCTTACTGTCTATGTTTCGAACCATTGCTGTGACACTAGTTATAGATTCCGATGCTTCACCTCAGGTCCACTGTATCCCTCTGACCTTCTTATTGACGATGAAACACAGAAATTGCATCGGAATTAAATAGAAAAGGCACAATGCCGTCTTAAGTACAAGCAGACTGACTCTTCTTAGTGTCTATGTTTTGAACCATTCCTGTGACGCTAGTTATAGATTCCGATGCTTCACTTCAGGTTTACTGTGTCCCTTGGACCTTCTTATTGACGATGAAACACAGATTTTGCATCGGAATTAAATACAAAAGGCAAAATGGCGACTTAAGTACAAGAAGACTGACTCTTCTTACTGACAGTTTTGAACCATTCCTGTGACACTTGATATAGATTCCGATGCTTCACTTCAGGTTTACTGTATCCCTCTGACGTTCTTATTAACGATGAAACGCAGATATTGCATCGGAATTAAATACAAAAGGCACAATGCCGACTTAAGTACAAGAAGACTGACTCTTCTACTGACTATGTTTTGAACCATTCCTGTGACACTAGTTATGGATTCCGATGCTTCACTTCAGGTTTACTGTGTCCCATGGACCTTCTCATTGACGATGAAACACTGAAATTGCATCGGAATTAGTTACAAAAGGCACAATGCCGACTTAAGTACAACAAGACTGACTCTTCTTACTGACTACATCTTGATCTATACCTGTGACACCAGTTACAGTTTCCGATGCTTCACTTCAGGTTTACTGTATCCCTTGGACCTTCTTATTGACGATGAAACACAGATATTGCATCAGAATTAAATACAAAAGAATGAATGCCGACTTAAGTACAAGAAGGCTGACTCTTCTTACTGTCTATGTTTTGAACCATTCCTGTGACACTAGTTATAGCGTCCGATGCTTCACTCCAGGTTTACTGTATCCCTTGGACCTTCTTATTGACGATGAAACACAGAAATTGCATCGGAATTAAATAGAAAAGGCACAATGCCGACTTAAGTACAAGAAGACTGACTCTTCCTACTGTCTATGTTTTGAACCATTCCTGTGACACTAGTTATAGATTCCGATGCTTCACCTCAGGTTCACTGTATCCCTCTGACCTTCTTATTGACGATGAAACACAGAAATTGCATCGGAATTAAATACAAAAGGCACAATGCCGTCTTAAGTACAAGCAGACTGACTCTTCTTAATGTGTATGTTTTGAACCATTCCTGTGACACTAGTTAAAGATTCCGATGCTTCACTTCAGGTTTACTGTATCCCTTGGACCTTCTTATTGACGATGAAACACAGAAATTGCATCGAAAATAAATACAAAAGGCACAATGCCGACTTAAGTACAACAAGACTGACTCTTCTCACTGGATATGTTTTGAACCATTCCTGTAACACTAGTTATAGATTCCGATGCTTCACTTCAGGCTTACTGTATCCCTCTGACCTTCTTATTGACAATGAAACACAGAAATAGCATCGGAATTAAATACAAAAGGCACAATGCCGACTTAAGAAGACTTACCCTTCTTACTGACTATGATTTGAACCATTCCTGTGACACTAGTTTTGGATTCCGATGCTTCACTTCAGGTTTACTGTATTCCTTGGACCTTCTTATTGGCGATGAAACACAGAAATTGCATCGGAATTAAATACAAAAGGCACAATGTCGACTTAAGTACAAGAAGGATGACTCTTCTTACTGACTATATCTTGATCCATTCCTGTGACACTAGTTATAGATTCCGATGCTTCACTTCGGGATTACTGTATCCCTTGGACCTTCTTATTGACGATGAAACACAGGAATTGCATCGGAATTAAATACAAAAGGCACAATGCCGACTTAAGTACAAGAAGACTGACTCTTCTTACTGACTATGATTTGAACCATTCCTGTGACACTAGTTGTAGATTCCGATGCTTCACTTCAGGTTTATTGTATCCCTCTGACCTTCTTATTAACGACGAAACAGAGATATTGCATCGGAATTAAATACAAAAGGCACAATGCCAACTTAAGTACAAGCAGACTGACTCTTCTTACTGACTATGTTTGATCCATTCCTGTGACACTAGTTATAGATTCCGATGCTTCACCTCAGGTTCACTGTATCCCCCTGACCTTCTCATTGCCGATGAAACACAGAAATTGCATCGGAATTGAATAGAAAAGGCACAAAGCCATCTTAAGTACAAGCAGACTGACTCTTCTTAGTGTCTATGTTTTGAACCAATCCTGTGACACTAGTTAAAGATTCCGATGCTTCACTTCAGGTTTGCTGTATCCCTTGGACCTTCTTATTGACGATGAAACACAGAAATTGCATCGAAAATAAATACAAAAGGCACAATGCCGAATTAAGTACAACAAGACTGACTCTTCTTACTGGATATGTTTTGAACCATTCCTGTGACACTAGTTATAGATTCCGATGCTACACTTCAGGTTTAGTGTATCCCTCTGACCTTCTTATTAACGATGAAACAGAGATATTGCAACGGAGTTAAATACAAAAGGCACAATGCCGACTTAAGTACAAGAAGACTGACTCTTCTTACTGACTATTTTGAACCATTCCTGTGACACTAGTTATAGATTACGATGCTTCACTTCAGGTTTACTGTATCCCTCTGACCTTCTTATTAACGATGAAACACAGATATTGCATCGGAATTAAATACAAAAGGCACAATGCCGACTTAAGTACAAGAAGACTGACTCTTCTCACTGACTATGTTTGGAACCATTCCTGTGGCACTAGTTATAGATTCCGATGCTTCACTTCTGGTTTACTGTATCCCTTGGACCTTCGTATTGACGATGAAACACAGAAATTGCATGGGAATTAAATACAAAAGGCACAATGCCCAATGAAGTACAAGAAGACTGACTCTTCTTACTGACTATGTTTTGAACCATTCCTGTGATACTAGTTATGGATTCCGATGCTTCACTTCAGGTTTACTGTATCCCTTGGACCTTCGTATTGACGAAGAAACACTGAAATTGCATCGGTATTAAATACAAAAGGTACAGTGCCGACCTAAGTACGAGAAGACTGACTCCTCTTACCGACTATACCTTGATTCATTCCTGTGACACTAGTTATAGATTCCGATGCTTCACTTCAGGTTTACTGTATCCCTTGGACCTTATTATTGACGCTGAGACACAGAAATTGCATCGGAATTAAATACAAAAGGCACAATGCCGACTAAAGGACAAGAAGACTGGATCTTCTTACTGCCTATGGTTTGAACCATTCCTGTGACACTAGTTATAGATTCCGATGCTTCACTTCATGTTTACTGTATCCCTCTGACCTTCTCATTGACGATGAAACACAGAAATTGCATCTGAATTAAGTACAAAAGGCACAATGCCGACTTAAGTGCAAGAAGACTGACTCTTCTTACTGTCTGTGTTTTGAACCATTCCTGTGACACTAGTTATAGATTCCGATGCTTCACACAAGGTTTACTGTATCCCTTGGACCTTCTTATTGACGATGAAACACCGAAATTGCATCGGAATTAAATAGAAAAGGCACAATCCCGACTTAGGTACAAGACGACTGTCTCTTCTTACTGTCTATGTTTTGAACCATTTTCTGTGACACTAGTTATGGATTCCGATGCTTCACTTCAGGTTTACTGTATCCCTTGGACCTTCTTATTGACGATGAAACACAGATATTGCATCGGAATGAAATACAAAAGGCACAATGCTGACTTATGTACAAGAACACTGACTCTTCTTGCTGACTATATATTGATCCATTCCTGTGACACTAGTTATAGATTCGGATGCTTCACTTCAGGTTTACTGTATACCTTGGACCTTCTTATTGACGACGAAACACAGAAATTGCGTCGGAATTAAATACAAAAGGCACAATGCCGACTTACGTACAAGAAGACTGACTCTTCTTACTGACTATGATTTGAACAATTCCTGTGACACTAGTTGTAGATCCCGATGCTTCACTTCAGGTTTACTGTATCCCTCTGACGTTCTTATTAACGATGAAACACAGATATTGCATCGGAATTAAATACAAAAGGCACAATGCTGACTTAAGTACAAGAAGACAGGCTCTTCTTACTGGCTATGTTTTGAACCATTCCTGTGACACTAGTTATAGATTACGATGCTTCACTTCCGGTTTACTGTATCCCTTGGAGCTTCGTATTGACGATGAAACACAGAAATTGCATCGGAATTAAATAGAAAAGGCACAATGCCGTCTTAAGTACAAGCAGACTGACTCATCTTAGTGTCTATGTTTTGAACCATTCCTGTGAAGCTAGTTAAAGATTCCGATGCTTCACTTCAGGTTTACTGTATCCGTTGGAGCTTCTTATTGACGATGAAACACAGAAATTGCATCGGAATTGAATACAAAAGGCACAATGCCTACTTAAGTTCAAGATGACTGGCTCTTCTTACTGAGTATGTTTTGAACCATTCCTGTGACACTAGTTGTAGATTCCGAGGCTTCACTTCAGGTTTACTGTATCCCTAGGACCTTCTCATTGACGATGAAACACAGAAATTGCATCGGAACTAAATACAAAAGGCACAATGCCGACTTAAGTATAAGAAGACTGACTCTTTACTGCTGTCTATGTTTGAACCATTCCTGTGACATTAGTTATAGATTCCGATGCTTCACTTCAGGGTTACTGTATCCTTTGGACTTTCTTATTGGCGACGAAACACAGAAATTGCATCCTAATTAAATAGAAAATGCACAATGCCAACTTAAGTACAAGAAGAATGACTGTTCTTACTGTCTATGTTTCGAACCATTGCTGTGACACTAGTTATAGATTCCGATGCTTCACCTCAGGTCCACTGTATCCCTCTGACCTTCTTATTGACGATGAAACACAGAAATTGCATCGGAATTAAATAGAAAAGGCACAATGCCGTCTTAAGTACAAGCAGACTGACTCTTCTTAGTGTCTATGTTTTGAACCATTCCTGTGACGCTAGTTATAGATTCCGATGCTTCACTTCAGGTTTACTGTGTCCCTTGGACCTTCTTATTGACGATGAAACACAGATTTTGCATCGGAATTAAATACAAAAGGCAAAATGGCGACTTAAGTACAAGAAGACTGACTCTTCTTACTGACAGTTTTGAACCATTCCTGTGACACTAGATATAGATTCCGATGCTTCACTTCAGGTTTACTGTATCCCTCTGACGTTCTTATTAACGATGAAACGCAGATATTGCATCGGAATTAAATACAAAAGGCACAATGCCGACTTAAGTACAAGAAGACTGACTCTTCTACTGACTATGTTTTGAACCATTCCTGTGACACTAGTTATAGATTCCGATGCTTCACTTCTGGTTTACTGTATCCCTTGGACCGTCGTATTGATGATGAAACACAGAAAATTCATCGGAATTAAATACAAAAGGCACAATGCCGACTTTCGTACAAGAAGGCTGACTCTTCTTACTGACTATGTTTTGAACCATTCCTGTGACACTAGTTATGGATTCCGATGCTTCATTTCAGGTTTACTGTATCCCATGGACCTTCTTATTGACGATGAAACACAGAAATTGCATCGGAATTAGATACAAAAGGCACAATGCCGACTTAAGTACAAAAAGACTGTCTCTTCTTGCTGACTATACCTTGTTCCATTCCTGTGACACTAGTTATAGATTCCGATGCTTCACTTCAGGTTTACTGTATCCCTTGGACCTTCTTATTGACGATGAAACACAGAAATTGCATCGTAATTAAATACAAAAGAAACAATGGCGAATTAAGTACAAGAAGGCTGACTCTTCTTACTGTCTATGTTTTGAACCGTTCCTGTGACACTAGTTACAGAGTCCGATGCTTCACTCCAGATTCACTGTATCCCTTGAACCTTCTTATTGACGATGAAACACAGAAATTGCATCGGAATTAAATAGAAAAGGCACAATGCCGACTTAAGTACAAGAAGACTGACTCTTCCTACTGTCTATGTTTTGACCAATTCCTGTGACACTAGTTATAGATTCCGATGCTTCACCCCAGGTTCACTGTATCCCTCTGACCTTCTTATTGACGATGAAACACAGAAATTGCATCGGAATTAAATACAAAAGGCACAATGCCGTCTTAAGTACAAGCAGACTGACTCTTCTTAATATATATGTTTTGAACCATTCCTGTGACACTAGTTAAAGATTCCGATGCTTCACTTCAGGTTTACTGTATCCCTTGGATCTTCTTATTGACGATGAAACACAGAAATTGCATCGAAAATAAATACAAAGGGCACAATGCCGACTTAAGTACAACAAGACTGACTCTTCTCACTGGATATGTTTTGAACCATTCCTGTAACACTAGTTATAGATTCCGATGCTTCACGTCAGGCTTACTGTATCCCTCTGACCTTCTTATTGACGATGAAACACAGAAATTGCATCGGAATTAAATACAAACGGCACAATGCCGACTTAAGAAGACTTACCCTTCTTACTGACTATGATTTGAACCATTCCTGTGACACTAGTTTTGGATTCCGATGCTTCACTTCAGGTTTATTGTAGTCCTTGGACCTTCTTATTGACGATGAAACACAGAAATTGCATCGGAATTAAATACAAAAGGCACAATGTCGACTTAAGTACAAGAAGAATGACTCTTCTTACTGACTATATCTTGATCCATTCCTGTGACACTAGTTATAGATTCCGATGCTTCACTTCGGGATTACTGTATCCCTTGGACCTTCTTATTGACGATGAAACACAGGAATTGCATCGGAATTGAATACAAAAGCCACAATGCAGACTTAAGTACAAGAAGACTGACTCTTCTTACTGACTATGATTTGAACCATTCCTGTGACACTAGTTGTAGATTCGGATGCTTCACTTCAGGTTTATTGTATCCCTCTGACCTTCTTATTAACGATGAAACACAGATATTGCATCGGAATTAAATACAAAAGGCACAATGCCAACATAAGTACAAGCAGACTGACTCTTCTTACTGACTATGATTTGATCCATTCCTGTGACACTAGTTATAGATTCCGATGCTTCACCTCAGGTTCACTGTATCCCTCTGACCTTCTAATTGACGATGAAACACAGAAATTGCATCGGAATTGAATAGAAAAGGCACAATGCCGTCTTAAGTACAAGCAGACTGACTCTTCTTAGTGTCTACGTTTTGAACCATTCCTGTGACACTAGTTAAAGATTCCGATGCTTCACTTCAGGTTTGCTGTATCCCTTGGACCTTCTTATTGACGATGAAACACAGAAATTGCATCGAAAATAAATACAAAAGGCAATATGCCGACCTAAGTACAACAAGACTGACTCTTCTTACTGGATATGTTTTGAACCATTCCTGTGACACTAGTTATAGATTCCGATGCTACACTTCAGATTTAGTGTATCCCTCTGACCTTCTTATTGACGATGAAACACAGAAATTGCATCGGAAATAAATACAAAAGGCACAATACCGACTTAAGTACATGTAGACTGAATCTTCCTACTGTCTATGTTTAGAACCAATCCTGTGACACTAGTTATAGATTCCGATGCTTCATTTCAGGATTACTGCATCCCTCGGACCTTCTTAATGACGATGAAACACAGATAGTGCATCGGAATTAAATACAAAAGGTACAATGCCAACTTATGAAGAAGAAGACTGACTCTTCCTACTGTCTATGTTTTGAACCATTCCTGTGACACTAGTTATAGTTTCCGATGCTTCACCTCAGGTTCACTCTATCCCTTGGACCTTCTTATTGACGATGAAACACAGAAATTGCAACGGAGTTAAATAAAAAAGACACAATGCCGACTTAAGTACAAGAAGACTGACTCTTCTTACTGACTGTTTTGAACCATTCCTGTGACACTAGTTATAGATTACGATGCTTCACTTCAGGTTTACTGTATTCCTCTGACCTTCTTATTAACGATGAAACACAAATATTGCATCGGAATTAAATACAAAAGGCACAATGCCGACTTAAGTACAAGAAGACTGACTCTTCTTACTGACTATGTTTTGAACCATTCCTGTGTCACTAGTTATAGATTCCGATGCTTCACTTCCGGTTTACTGTATCCCTTGGACCTTCGTATTGACGATGAAACACAGAAATTGCATGGGAATTAAATACAAAAGGCACAATGCCCAATGAAGTACAAGAAGACTAACTCTTCTTACTGACTATGTTTTGAACCATTCCTGTGATACTAGTTATGGATTCCGATGCTTCACTTCAGGTTTACTGTATCCCATGGACCTTCTTATTGACGATGAAACACAGAAATTGCATCGGAATTAGATACAAAAGGCACAATGCCGACTTAAGTACAAAAAGACTGTCTCTTCTTGCTGACTATACCTTGTTCCATTCCTGTGACACTAGTTATAGATTCCGATGCTTCACTTCAGGTTTACTGTATCCCTTGGACCTTCTTATTGACGATGAAACACAGAAATTGCATCGTAATTAAATACAAAAGAAACAATGGCGAATTAAGTACAAGAAGGCTGACTCTTCTTACTGTCTATGTTTTGAACCGTTCCTGTGACACTAGTTACAGAGTCCGATGCTTCACTCCAGGTTCACTGTATCCCTTGAACCTTCTTATTGACGATGAAACACAGAAATTGCATCGGAATTAAATAGAAAAGGCACAATGCCGACTTAAGTACAAGAAGACTGACTCTTCCTACTGTCTATGTTTTGACCCATTCCTGTGACACTAGTTATAGATTCCGATGCTTCACCTCAGGTTCACTGTATCCCTCTGACCTTCTTATTGACGATGAAACACAGAAATTGCATCGGAATTAAATACAAAAGGCAAAATGGCGACTTAAGTACAAGAAGACTGACTCTTCTTACTGACAGTTTTGAACCATTCCTGTGACACTAGATATAGATTCCGATGCTTCACTTCAGGTTTACTGTATCCCTCTGACGTTCTTATTAACGATGAAACGCAGATATTGCATCGGAATTAAATACAAAAGGCACAATGCCGACTTAAGTACAAGAAGACTGACTCTTCTACTGACTATGTTTTGAACCATTTCTGTGACACTAGTTATGGATTCCGATGCTTCACTTCAGGTTTACTGTATCCCTTGGACCGTCGTATTGATGATGAAACACAGATATTTCATCGGAATTAAATACAAAAGGCACAATTCCGACATTCGTACAAGAAGGCTGACTCTTCTTACTGACTATGTTTTGAACCATTCCTGTGACACTAGTTATGGGTTCCGATGCTTCATTTCAGGTTTACTGTATCCCATGGACCTTCTTATTGACGATGAAACACAGAAATTGCATCGGAATTAGATACAAAAGGCACAATGCCGACTTAAGTACAAAATGACTGTCTCTTCTTGCTGACTATACCTTGTTCCATTCCTGTGACACTAGTTATAGATTCCGATGCTTCACTTCAGGTTTACTGTATCCCTTGGACCTTCTTATTGACGATGAAACACAGATATTGCATCGTAATTAAATACAAAAGAAACAATGGCGAATTAAGTACAAGAAGGCTGACTCTTCTTACTGTATATGTTTTGACCCATTCCTGTGACACTAGTTATAGATTCCGATGCTTCACCTCAGGTTCACTGTATCCCTCTGACCTTCTTATTGACGATGAAACACAGAAATTGCATCGGAATTAAATACAAAAGGCACAATGCCGTCTTAAGTACAAGCAGACTGACTCTTCTTAATATGTATGTTTTGAACCATTCCTGTGACACTAGTTAAAGATTCCGATGCTTCACTTCAGGTTTACTGTATCCCTTGGACCTTCTTATAGACGATGAAACACAGAAATTGCATCGAAAATAAATACAAAGGGCACAATGCCGACTTAAGTACAACAAGACTGACTCTTCTCACTGGATATGTTTTGAACCATTCCTGTAACACTAGTTATAGATTCCGATGCTTCACGTCAGGCCTACTGTATCCCTCTGACCTTCTTATTGACGATGAAACACAGAAATTGCATCGGAATTAAATACAAAAGGCACAATGCCGACTTAAGAAGACTTACCCTTCTTACTGACTATGATTTGAACCATTCCTGTGACACTAGTTTTGGATTCCGATGCTTCACTTCAGGTTTATTGTATTCCTTGGACCTTCTTATTGACGATGAAACACAGAAATTGCATCGGAATTAAATACAAAAGGCACAATGTCGACTTAAGTACAAGAAGAATGACTCTTCTTACTGACTATATCTTGATCCATTCCTGTGACACTAGTTATAGATTCCGATGCTTCACTTCGGGATTACTGTATCCCTTGGACCTTCTTATTAACGATGAAACACAGATATTGCATCGGAATTAAATACAAAAGGCACAATGCCAACTTAAGTACAAGCAGACTGACTCTTCTTACTGACTATGTTTTGATCCATTCCTGTGACACTAGTTATAGATTCCGATGCTTCACCTCAGGTTCACTGTATCCCTCTGACCTTCTTATTGACGATGAAACACAGAAATTGCATCGGAATTGAATAGAAAAGGCACAAAGCCATCTTAAGTACAAGCAGACTGACTCTTCTTAGTGTCTATGTTTTGAACCAATCCTGTGACACTAGTTAAAGATTCCGATGCTTCACTTCAGGTTTGCTGTATCCCTTGGACCTTCTTATTGACGATGAAACACAGAAATTGCATCGAAAATAAATACAAAAGGCACAATGCCGAATTAAGTACAACAAGACTGACTCTTCTTACTGGATATGTTTTGAACCATTCCTGTGACACTAGTTATAGATTCCGATGCTACACTTCAGGTTTAGTGTATCCCTCTGACCTTCTTATTGACGATGAAACACAGAAATTGCATCGGAAATAAATACAAAAGGCACAATACCGACTTAAGTACATGTAGACTGAATCTTCCTACTGTCTATGTTTTGAACCAATCCTGTGACACTAGTTATAGATTCCGATGCTTCATTTCAGGATTACTGCATCCCTCGGACCTTCTTAATGACGATGAAACACAGATAGTGCATCGGAATTAAATACAAAAGGTACAATGCCAACTTAAGTAGAAGAAGACTGACTCTTCCTACTGTCTATGTTTTGAACCATTCCTGTGACACTAGTCATAGTATCCGATGCATCACCTCAGGTTCACTCTATCCCTTGGACCTTCGTATTGACGATGAAACACAGAAATTGCATGGGAATTAAATACAAAAGGCACAATGCCCAATGAAGTACAAGAAGACTGACTCTTCTTACTGACTATGTTTTGAACCATTCCTGTGATACTAGTTATGGATTCCGATGCTTCACTTCAGGTTTACTGTATCCCTGGGACCTTCGTATTGACGAAGAAACACTGAAATTGCATCGGTATTAATTACAAAAGGCACAGTGCCGACCTAAGTACGAGAAGACTGACTCCTCTTACCGACTATACCTTGATTCATTCCTGTGACACTAGTTATAGATTCCGATGCTTCACTTCAGGTTTACTGTATCCCTTGGACCTTATTAATGACGATGAGACACAGAAATTGCATCGGAATTAAATACAAAAGGCACAATGCCGACTAAAGGACAAGAAGACTGGATCTTCTTACTGCCTATGGTTTGAACCATTCCTGTGACACTAGTTATAGATTCCGATGCTTCACTTCATGTTTACTGTATCCCTCTGACCTTCTCATTGACGATGAAACACAGAAATTGCATCTGAATTAAATACAAAAGGCACAATGCCGACTTAAGTGCAAGAAGACTGACTCTTCTTACTGTCTGTGTTTTGAACCATTCCTGTGACACTAGTTATAGATTCCGATGCTTCACACAAGGTTTACTGTATCCCTTGGACCTTCTTATTGACGATGAAACACCGAAATTGCATCGGAATTAAATAGAAAAGGCACAATCCCAACTTAGGTACAAGACGACTGTCTCTTCTTACTGTCTATGTTTTGAACCATTTTCTGTGACACTAGTTATGGATTCCGATGCTTCACTTCAGGTTTACTGTATCCCTTGGACCTTCTTATTGACGATGAAACACAGAAATTGCATCGGAATGAAATACAAAAGCACAATGCTGACTTATGTACAAGAACACTGACTCTTCTTGCTGACTATATATTGATCCATTCCTGTGACACTAGTTATAGATTCGGATGCTTCACTTCAGGTTTACTGTATACCTTGGACCTTCTTATTGACGACGAAACACAGAAATTGCGTCGGAATTAAATACAAAAGGCACAATGCCGACTTACGTACAAGAAGACTGACTCTTCTTACTGACTATGATTTGAACAATTCCTGTGACACTAGTTGTAGATCCCGATGCTTCACTTCAGGTTTACTGTATCCCTCTGACGTTCTTATTAACGATGAAACACAGATATTGCATCGGAATTAAATACAAAAGGCACAATGCTGACTTAAGTACAAGAAGACAGGCTCTTCTTACTGGCTATGTTTGAACCATTCCTGTGACACTAGTTATAGATTACGATGCTTCACTTCCGGTTTACTGTATCCCTTTGACCTTCGTATTGACGATGAAACACAGAAATTGCATCGGAATTAAATAGAAAAGGCACAATGCCGTCTTAAGTACAAGCAGACTGACTCATCTTAGTGTCTATGTTTTGAACCATTCCTGTGACGCTAGTTAAAGATTCCGATGCTTCACTTCAGGTTTACTGTATCCGTTGGAGCTTCTTATTGACGATGAAACACAGAAATTGCATCGGAATTGAATACAAAAGGCACAATGCCTACTTAAGTTCAAGATGACTGGCTCTTCTTACTGAGTATGTTTTGAACCATTCCTGTGACACTAGTTGTAGATTCCGAGGCTTCACTTCAGGTTTACTGTATCCCTCTGACCTTCTTATTGACGATGAAACACAGAAATTGCATCGGAATTAAATAGAAAAGGCACAATGCCGTCTTAAGTACAAGCAGACTGACTCTTCTTAGTGTCTATGTTTTGAACCATTCCTGTGACGCTAGTTATAGATTCCGATGCTTCACTTCAGGTTTACTGTGTCCCTTGGACCTTCTTATTGACGATGAAACACAGATATTGCATCGGAATTAAATACAAAAGGCAAAATGGCGACTTAAGTACAAGAAGACTGACTCTTCTTACTGACAGTTTTGAACCATTCCTGTGACACTCGATATAGATTCCGATGCTTCACTTCAGGTTTACTGTATACCTCTGACGTTCTTATTAACGATGAAACGCAGATATTGCATCGGAATTAAATACAAAAGGCACAATGCCGACTTAAGTACAAGAAGACTGACTCTTCTACTGACTATGTTTTGATCCATTCCTGTGACACTAGTTATAGATTCCGATGCTTCACTTCTGGTTTACTGTATCCCTTGGACCGTCGTATTGATGATGAAACACAGAAATTTCATCGGAATTAAATACAAAAGGCACAATGCCGACTTTCGTACAAGAAGGCTGACTCTTCTTACTGACTATGTTTTGAACCATTCCTGTGACACTAGTTATGGATTCCGATGCTTCATTTCAGGTTTACTGTATCCCATGGACCTTCTTATTGACGATGAAACACAGAAATTGCATCGGAATTAGATACAAAAGGCACAATGCCGACTTAAGTACAAAAAGACTGTCTCTTCTTGCTGACTATACCTTGTTCCATTCCTGTGACACTAGTTATAGATTCCGATGCTTCACTTCAGGTTTACTGTATCCCTTGGACCTTCTTATTGACGATGAAACACAGAAATTGCATCGTAATTAAATACAAAAGAAACAATGGCGAATTAAGTACAAGAAGGCTGACTCTTCTTACTGTCTATGTTTTGAACCGTTCCTGTGACACTAGTTACAGAGTCCGATGCTTCACTCCAGGTTCACTGTATCCCTTGAACCTTCTTATTGACGATGAAACACAGAAATTGCATCGGAATTAAATAGAAAAGGCACAATGCCGACTTAAGTACAAGAAGACTGACTCTTCCTACTGTCTATGTTTTGACCCATTCCTGTGACACTAGTTATAGATTCCGATGCTTCACCTCAGGTTCACTGTATCCCTCTGACCTTCTTATTGACGATGAAACACAGAAATTGCATCGGAATTAAATACAAAAGGCACAATGCCGTCTTAAGTACAAGCAGACTGACTCTTCTTAATATGTATGTTTTGAACCATTCCTGTGACACTAGTTAAAGATTCCGATGCTTCACTTCAGGTTTACTGTATCCCTTGGACCTTCTTATTGACGATGAAACACAGAAATTGCATCGAAAATAAATACAAAGGGCACAATGCCGACTTAAGTACAACAAGACTGACTCTTCTCACTGGATATGTTTTGAACCATTCCTGTAACACTAGTTATAGATTCCGATGCTTCACGTCAGGCTTATTGTATCCCTCTGACCTTCTTATTGACGATGAAACACAGAAATTGCATCGGAATTAAATACAAAAGGCACAATGCCGACTTAAGAAGACTTACCCTTCTTACTGACTATGATTTGAACCATTCCTGTGACACTAGTTTTGGATTCCGATGCTTCACTTCAGGTTTATTGTATTCCTTGGACCTTCTTATTGACGATGAAACACAGAAATTGCATCGGAATTAAATACAAAAGGCACAATGTCGACTTAAGTACAAGAAGAATGACTCTTCTTACTGACTATATCTTGATCCATTCCTGTGACACTAGTTATAGATTCCGATGCTTCACTTCGGGATTACTGTATCCCTTGGACCTTCTTATTGACGATGAAACACAGGAATTGCATCGGAATTGAATACAAAAGCCACAATGCAGACTTAAGTACAAGAAGACTGACTCTTCTTACTGACTATGATTTGAACCATTCCTGTGACACTAGTTGTAGATTCCGATGCTTCACTTCAGGTTTATTGTATCCCTCTGACCTTCTTATTAACAATGAAACACAGATATTGCATCGGCATTAAATACAAAAGGCACAATGCCAACTTAAGTACAAGCAGACTGACTCTTCTTACTGACTATGATTTGATCCATTCCTGTGACACTAGTTATAGATTCCGATGCTTCACCTCAGGTTCACTGTATCCCTCTGACCTTCTTATTGACGATGAAACACAGAAATTGCATCGGAATTGAATAGAAAAGGCACAATGCCGTCTTAAGTACAAGCAGACTGACTCTTCTTAGTGTCTACGTTTGGAACCATTCCTGTGACACTAGTTAAAGATTCCGATGCTTCACTTCAGGTTTGCTGTATCCCTTGGACCTTCTTATTGACGATGAAACACAGAAATTGCATCGAAAATAAATACAAAAGGCACAATGCCGACCTAAGTACAACAAGACTGACTCTTCTTACTGGATATGTTTTGAACCATTCCTGTGACACTAGTTATAGATTCCGATGCTACACTTCAGGTTTAGTGTATCCCTCTGACCTTCTTATTGACGATGAAACACAGAAATTGCATCGGAAATAAATACAAAAGGCACAATACCGACTTAAGTACATGTAGACTGAATCTTCCTACTGTCTATGTTTTGAACCAATCCTGTGACACTAGTTATAGATTCCGATGCTTCATTTCAGGATTACTGCATCCCTCGGACCTTCTTAATGACGATGAAACACAGATAGTGCATCGGAATTAAATACAAAAGGTACAATGCCAACTTAAGTAGAAGAAGACTGACTCTTCCTACTGTCTATGTTTTGAACCATTCCTGTGACACTAGTCATAGTATCCGATGCATCACCTCAGGTTCACTCTATCCCTTGGACCTTCGTATTGACGATGAAACACAGAAATTGCATGGGAATTAAATACAAAAGGCACAATGCCCAATGAAGTACAAGAAGACTGACTCTTCTTACTGACTATGTTTTGAACCATTCCTGTGATACTAGTTATGGATTCCGATGCTTCACTTCAGGTTTACTGTATCCCTGGGACCTTCGTATTGACGAAGAAACACTGAAATTGCATCGGTATTAATTACAAAAGGCACAGTGCCGACCTAAGTACGAGAAGACTGACTCCTCTTACCGACTATACCTTGATTCATTCCTGTGACACTAGTTATAGATTCCGATGCTTCACTTCAGGTTTACTGTATCCCTTGGACCTTATTAATGACGATGAGACACAGAAATTGCATCGGAATTAAATACAAAAGGCACAATGCCGACTAAAGGACAAGAAGACTGGATCTTCTTACTGCCTATGGTTTGAACCATTCCTGTGACACTAGTTATAGATTCCGATGCTTCACTTCATGTTTACTGTATCCCTCTGACCTTCTCATTGACGATGAAACACAGAAATTGCATCTGAATTAAATACAAAAGGCACAATGCCGACTTAAGTGCAAGAAGACTGACTCTTCTTACTGTCTGTGTTTTGAACCATTCCTGTGACACTAGTTATAGATTCCGATGCTTCACACAAGGTTTACTGTATCCCTTGGACCTTCTTATTGACGATGAAACACCGAAATTGCATCGGAATTAAATAGAAAAGGCACAATCCCAACTTAGGTACAAGACGACTGTCTCTTCTTACTGTCTATGTTTTGAACCATTTTCTGTGACACTAGTTATGGATTCCGATGCTTCACTTCAGGTTTACTGTATCCCTTGGACCTTCTTATTGACGATGAAACACAGAAATTGCATCGGAATGAAATACAAAAGCACAATGCTGACTTATGTACAAGAACACTGACTCTTCTTGCTGACTATATATTGATCCATTCCTGTGACACTAGTTATAGATTCGGATGCTTCACTTCAGGTTTACTGTATACCTTGGACCTTCTTATTGACGACGAAACACAGAAATTGCGTCGGAATTAAATACAAAAGGCACAATGCCGACTTACGTACAAGAAGACTGACTCTTCTTACTGACTATGATTTGAACAATTCCTGTGACACTAGTTGTAGATCCCGATGCTTCACTTCAGGTTTACTGTATCCCTCTGACGTTCTTATTAACGATGAAACACAGATATTGCATCGGAATTAAATACAAAAGGCACAATGCTGACTTAAGTACAAGAAGACAGGCTCTTCTTACTGGCTATGTTTGAACCATTCCTGTGACACTAGTTATAGATTACGATGCTTCACTTCCGGTTTACTGTATCCCTTTGACCTTCGTATTGACGATGAAACACAGAAATTGCATCGGAATTAAATAGAAAAGGCACAATGCCGTCTTAAGTACAAGCAGACTGACTCATCTTAGTGTCTATGTTTTGAACCATTCCTGTGACGCTAGTTAAAGATTCCGATGCTTCACTTCAGGTTTACTGTATCCGTTGGAGCTTCTTATTGACGATGAAACACAGAAATTGCATCGGAATTGAATACAAAAGGCACAATGCCTACTTAAGTTCAAGATGACTGGCTCTTCTTACTGAGTATGTTTTGAACCATTCCTGTGACACTAGTTGTAGATTCCGAGGCTTCACTTCAGGTTTACTGTATCCCTCTGACCTTCTTATTGACGATGAAACACAGAAATTGCATCGGAATTAAATAGAAAAGGCACAATGCCGTCTTAAGTACAAGCAGACTGACTCTTCTTAGTGTCTATGTTTTGAACCATTCCTGTGACGCTAGTTATAGATTCCGATGCTTCACTTCAGGTTTACTGTGTCCCTTGGACCTTCTTATTGACGATGAAACACAGATATTGCATCGGAATTAAATACAAAAGGCAAAATGGCGACTTAAGTACAAGAAGACTGACTCTTCTTACTGACAGTTTTGAACCATTCCTGTGACACTCGATATAGATTCCGATGCTTCACTTCAGGTTTACTGTATACCTCTGACGTTCTTATTAACGATGAAACGCAGATATTGCATCGGAATTAAATACAAAAGGCACAATGCCGACTTAAGTACAAGAAGACTGACTCTTCTACTGACTATGTTTTGATCCATTCCTGTGACACTAGTTATAGATTCCGATGCTTCACTTCTGGTTTACTGTATCCCTTGGACCGTCGTATTGATGATGAAACACAGAAATTTCATCGGAATTAAATACAAAAGGCACAATGCCGACTTTCGTACAAGAAGGCTGACTCTTCTTACTGACTATGTTTTGAACCATTCCTGTGACACTAGTTATGGATTCCGATGCTTCATTTCAGGTTTACTGTATCCCATGGACCTTCTTATTGACGATGAAACACAGAAATTGCATCGGAATTAGATACAAAAGGCACAATGCCGACTTAAGTACAAAAAGACTGTCTCTTCTTGCTGACTATACCTTGTTCCATTCCTGTGACACTAGTTATAGATTCCGATGCTTCACTTCAGGTTTACTGTATCCCTTGGACCTTCTTATTGACGATGAAACACAGAAATTGCATCGTAATTAAATACAAAAGAAACAATGGCGAATTAAGTACAAGAAGGCTGACTCTTCTTACTGTCTATGTTTTGAACCGTTCCTGTGACACTAGTTACAGAGTCCGATGCTTCACTCCAGGTTCACTGTATCCCTTGAACCTTCTTATTGACGATGAAACACAGAAATTGCATCGGAATTAAATAGAAAAGGCACAATGCCGACTTAAGTACAAGAAGACTGACTCTTCCTACTGTCTATGTTTTGACCCATTCCTGTGACACTAGTTATAGATTCCGATGCTTCACCTCAGGTTCACTGTATCCCTCTGACCTTCTTATTGACGATGAAACACAGAAATTGCATCGGAATTAAATACAAAAGGCACAATGCCGTCTTAAGTACAAGCAGACTGACTCTTCTTAATATGTATGTTTTGAACCATTCCTGTGACACTAGTTAAAGATTCCGATGCTTCACTTCAGGTTTACTGTATCCCTTGGACCTTCTTATTGACGATGAAACACAGAAATTGCATCGAAAATAAATACAAAGGGCACAATGCCGACTTAAGTACAACAAGACTGACTCTTCTCACTGGATATGTTTTGAACCATTCCTGTAACACTAGTTATAGATTCCGATGCTTCACGTCAGGCTTATTGTATCCCTCTGACCTTCTTATTGACGATGAAACACAGAAATTGCATCGGAATTAAATACAAAAGGCACAATGCCGACTTAAGAAGACTTACCCTTCTTACTGACTATGATTTGAACCATTCCTGTGACACTAGTTTTGGATTCCGATGCTTCACTTCAGGTTTATTGTATTCCTTGGACCTTCTTATTGACGATGAAACACAGAAATTGCATCGGAATTAAATACAAAAGGCACAATGTCGACTTAAGTACAAGAAGAATGACTCTTCTTACTGACTATATCTTGATCCATTCCTGTGACACTAGTTATAGATTCCGATGCTTCACTTCGGGATTACTGTATCCCTTGGACCTTCTTATTGACGATGAAACACAGGAATTGCATCGGAATTGAATACAAAAGCCACAATGCAGACTTAAGTACAAGAAGACTGACTCTTCTTACTGACTATGATTTGAACCATTCCTGTGACACTAGTTGTAGATTCCGATGCTTCACTTCAGGTTTATTGTATCCCTCTGACCTTCTTATTAACAATGAAACACAGATATTGCATCGGCATTAAATACAAAAGGCACAATGCCAACTTAAGTACAAGCAGACTGACTCTTCTTACTGACTATGATTTGATCCATTCCTGTGACACTAGTTATAGATTCCGATGCTTCACCTCAGGTTCACTGTATCCCTCTGACCTTCTTATTGACGATGAAACACAGAAATTGCATCGGAATTGAATAGAAAAGGCACAATGCCGTCTTAAGTACAAGCAGACTGACTCTTCTTAGTGTCTACGTTTGGAACCATTCCTGTGACACTAGTTAAAGATTCCGATGCTTCACTTCAGGTTTGCTGTATCCCTTGGACCTTCTTATTGACGATGAAACACAGAAATTGCATCGAAAATAAATACAAAAGGCACAATGCCGACCTAAGTACAACAAGACTGACTCTTCTTACTGGATATGTTTTGAACCATTCCTGTGACACTAGTTATAGATTCCGATGCTACACTTCAGGTTTAGTGTATCCCTCTGACCTTCTTATTGACGATGAAACACAGAAATTGCATCGGAAATAAATACAAAAGGCACAATACCGACTTAAGTACATGTAGACTGAATCTTCCTACTGTCCATGTTTAGAACCAATCCTGTGACACTAGTTATAGATTCCGATGCTTCATTTCAGGATTACTGCATCCCTCGGACCTTCTTAATGACGATGAAACACAGATAGTGCATCGGAATTAAATACAAAAGGTACAATGCCAACTTATGAAGAAGAAGACTGACTCTTCCTACTGTCTATGTTTTGAACCATTCCTGTGACACTAGTTATAGTTTCCGATGCTTCACCTCAGGTTCACTCTATCCCTTGGACCTTCTTATTGACGATGAAACACAGAAATTGCAACGGAGTTAAATACAAAAGACACAATGCCGACTTAAGTACAAGAAGACTGACTCTTCTTACTGACTGTTTTGAACCATTCCTGTGACACTAGTTATAGATTACGATGCTTCACTTCAGGTTTACTGTATTCCTCTGACCTTCTTATTAACGATGAAACACAAATATTGCATCGGAATTAAATACAAAAGGCACAATGCCGACTTAAGTACAAGAAGACTGACTCTTCTTACTGACTATGTTTTGAACCATTCCTTTGTCACTAGTTATAGATTCCGATGCTTCACTTCCGGTTTACTGTATCCCTTGGACCTTCGTATTGACGATGAAACACAGAAATTGCATGGGAATTAAATACAAAAGGCACAATGCCCAATGAAGTACAAGAAGACTAACTCTTCTTACTGACTATGTTTTGAACCATTCCTGTGATACTAGTTATGGATTCCGATGCTTCACTTCAGGTTTACTGTATCCCTTGGACCTTCGTATTGACGATGAAACACTGAAATTGCATCGGTATTAAATACAAAAGGCACAGTGCCGACCTAAGTACGAGAAGACTGACTCCTCTTACTGACCATACCTTGATTCATTCCTGTGATACTAGTTGTAGATTCCGATGCTTCACTTCAGGTTTACTGTATCCCTTGGACCTTATTTTTGACGATGAGACACAGAAATTGCATCGGAATTAAATACAAAAGGCACAATGCCGACTACAGGACAAGAAGACTGGATCTTCTTACTGCCTATGTTTTGAACCATTCCTGTGACACTAGTTATAGATTCCGATGCTTTACTTCATGTTTACTGTATCCCTCTGACCTTCTCATTGACGATGAAACACAGAAATTGCATCTGAATTAAATACAAAAGGCGCAATGCCGACTTAAGTGCAAGAAGACTGACTCTTCTTACTGTCTATGTTTTGAACCATTCCTGTGACACTAGTTATTGATTCCGATGCTTCACACAAGGTTTACTGTATCCCTTGGACCTTCTTATTGACGATGAAACACCGAAATTGCATCGGAATTAAATAGAAAAGGCACAATCCCGACTTAGGTACAAGACGACTGTCTCTTCTTACTGTCTATGTTTTGAACCATTTTCTGTGACACTAGTTATGGATTCCGATGCTTCACTTCAGGTTTACTGTATCCCCTGGACCTTCTTATTGACGATGAAACACAGAAATTGCATCGGAATGAAATACAAAAGGCACAATGCCGACTTATGTACAAGAACACTGACTCTTCTTACTGACTATATATTTATCCATTCCTGTGACACTAGTTATAGATTCGGATGCTTCACTTCGGGTTTACTGTATACCTTGGACCTTCTTATTAACGATGAAACACAGATATTGCATCGGCATTAAATACAAAAGGCACAATGCCGACTTAAGTGGAAGCAGACTGACTCTTCTTACTGACTGTTTTGAACCATTCCTGTGACACTAGTTATAGATTACGATGCTTCACTTCAGGTTTACTGTATCCCTCTGACCTTCTTATTAACGATGAAACACAGATATTGCATCGGAATTAAATACAAAAGGCACAATGCCGACTTAAGTACAAGAAGACTGACTCTTCTTACTGACTATGTTTTGAACCATTCCTGTGTCACTAGTTATAGATTCCGATGCTTCACTTCTGGTTTACTGTATCCCTTGGACCTTCGTATTGACGTTGAAACACAGAAATTGCATGGGAATTAAATACAAAAGGCACAATACCCAATGAAGTACAAGAAGACTGACTCTTACTGACTATGTTTTGAACCATTCCTGTGACACTAGTTTTGGATTCCGATGCTTCACTTCAGGTTTACTGTATTCCTTGGACCTTCTTATTGACGATGAAACACAGAAATTGCATCGGAATTAAAAACAAAAGGCACAATGTCGACTTAAGTACAAGAAGAATGACTCTTCTTACTGACTATATCTTGATCCATTCCTGTGACACTAGTTATAGATTCCGATGCTTCACTTCGGGATTACTGTATCCCTTGGACCTTCTTATTGACGATGAAACACAGGAATTGCATCGGAATTGAATACAAAAGCCACAATGCAGACTTAAGTACAAGAAGACTGACTCTTCTTACTGACTATGATTTGAACCATTCCTGTGACACTAGTTGTAGATTCCGATGCTTCACTTCAGGTTTATTGTATCCCTCTGACCTTCTTATTAACGATGAAACACAGATATTGCATCGAAAATAAATACAAAAGGCACAATGCCGACCTAAGTACAACAAGACTGACTCTTCTTACTGGATATGTTTTGAACCATTCCTGTGACACTACTTATAGATTCCGATGCTACACTTCAGGTTTAGTGTATCCCTCTGACCTTCTTATTGACGATGAAACACAGAAATTGCATCGGAAATAAATACAAAAGGCACAATACCGACTTAAGTACATGTAGACTGAATCTTCCTACTGTCTATGTTTTGAACCAATCCTGTGACACTAGTTATAGATTCCGATGCTTCACTTCCGGTTTACTGTATCCCTTGGACCTTCGTATTGACGATGAAACACAGAAATTGCATGGGAATTAAATACAAAAGGCACAATGCCCCATGAAGTACAAGAAGACTAACTCTTCTTACTGACTATGTTTTGAACCATTCCTGTGATACTAGTTATGGATTCCGATGCTTCACTTCAGGTTTACTGTATCCCTTGGACCGTCGTATTGACGATGAAACACTGAAATTGCATCGGTATTAAATACAAAAGGCACAGTGCCGACCTAAGTACGATAAGACTGACTCCTCTTACTGACCATACCTTGATTCATTCCTGTGATACTAGTTGTAGATTCCGATGCTTCACTTCAGGTTTACTGTATCCCTTGGACCTTATTTTTGACGATGAGACACAGAAATTGCATCGGAATTAAATACAAAAGGCACAATGCCGACTACAGGACAAGAAGACTGGATCTTCTTACTGCCAATGTTTTGAACCATTCCTGTGACACTAGTTATAGATTCCAATGCTTTACTTCATGTTTACTGTATCCCTCTGACCTTCTCATTGACGATGAAACACAGAAATTGCATCTGAATTAAATACAAAAGGCACAATGCCGACTTAAGTGCTAGAAGACTGACTCTTCTTACTGTCTATGTTTTGAACCATTCCTGTGACACTAGTTATTGATTCCGATGCTTCACACAAGGTTTACTGTATCCCTTGGAGCTTCTTATTGACGATGAAACACCGAAATTGCATCGGAATTAAATAGAAAAGGCACAATCCCGACTTAGGTACAAGACGACTGTCTCTTCTTACTGTCTATGTTTTGAACCATTTTCTGTGACACTAGTTATGGATTCCGATGCTTCACTTCAGGTTTACTGTATCCCCTGGACCTTCTTATTGACGATGAAACACAGAAATTGCATCGGAATGAAATACAAAAGGCACAATGCCGACTTATGTACAAGAACACTGACTCTTCTTACTGACTATATATTTATCCATTCCTGAGACACTAGTTATAGATTCGGATGCTTCACTTCAGGTTTACTGTATACCTTGGACCTTCTTATTGACGACGAAACACAGAAATTGCATCGGAATTAAATACAAAAGGCACAATGCCGACTTATGTACAAGAAGACTGACTCTTCTTACTGACTATGATTTGAACAATTCCTGTGACACTAGTTGTAGATCCCGATGCTTCACTTCAGGTTTACTGTATCCCTCTGACGTTCTTATTAACGATGAATCACAGATATTGCATCGGAGTTAAATACAAAAGGCACAATGCTGACTTAAGTACAAGAAAACTGACTCTTCTTACTGACTATGTTTTGAACCATTCCTGTGACACTAGTTATAGATTACGATGCTTCACTTCCGGTTTACTGTATCCCTTGGACCTTCGTATTGACGATGAAACACAGAAATTGCATCGGAATTAAATAGAAAAGGCACAATGCCGTCTTAAGTACAAGCAGACTGACTCTTCTTAGTGTCTATGTTTTGAACCATTCCTGTGACGCTAGTTAAAGATTCCGATGCTTCACTTCAGGTTTACTGTATCCGTTGGAGCTTCTTATTGACAATGAAACACAGAAATTGCATCGGAATTGAATACAAAAGGCACAATGCCTACTTAAGTTCAAGATGACTGGCTCTTCTTACTGAGTATGTTTTGAAACATTCCTGTGACACTAGTTGTAGATTCCGAGGCTTCACTTCAGGTTTACTGTATCCCTAGGACCTTTTCATTGACGATGAAACACAGAAATTGCATCGGAACTAAATACAAAAGGTACAATGCCGACTTAAGTATAAGAAGACTGACTCTTTACTGCTGTCTATGTTTGAACCATTCCTGTGACATTAGTTATAGATTCCGATTCTTCACTTCAGGGTTTCTGTATCCTTTGGACCTTCTTATTGGCGACGAAACACAGAAATTGCATCCTAATTAAATAGAAAATGCACAATGCCGACATAAGTACAAGAAGACTGATTTTTCTTACTGTCTATGCTTCGAACCATTGCTGTGACACTAGATATAGATTCCGATGCTTCACCTCAGGTCCACTGTATCCCTCTGACCTTCTTATTGACGATGAAACACAGAAATTGCATCGGAATTAAATAGAGAAGGCACAATGCCGTCTTAAGTACAAGCAGACTGACTCTTCTTAGTGTCTATGTTTTGAACCATTCCTGTGACGCTAGTTACAGATTCCGATGCTTCACTTCAGTTTTACTGTGTCCCTTGGACCTTCTTATTGACGATGAAACACAGATATTGCATCGGAATTAAATACAAAAGGCACAATGCTGACTTAAGTACAAGAAGACTGACTCTTCTTACTGACAGTTTTGAACCATTCCTGTGACACTAGATATAGATTCCGATGCTTCACTTCAGGTTTACTGTATCCCTCTGACGTTCTTATTAACGATGAAACGCAGATATTGCATCGGAATTATATACAAAAGGCACAATGCCGACTTAAGTACAAGAAGACTGACTCTTCTTACTGACTATGTTTTGAACCATTCCTGTGACACTAGTTATAGATTCCGATGGTTCACTTCTGGTTTACTGTATCCCTTGAACCTTCTTATTGACGATGAAACACAGAAATTACATCGCAATTAAATACAAAAGGCACAATGCTGACTTAAGGACAAGAAGCCTGAATCTTCTTACTGCCTATGTTTTGAACCATTCCTGTGACACTAGTTATGGATTCCCATGCTTCACTTCAGGTTTACTGTATCCCATGGACCTTCTTAATGACGATGAAACACAGAAATTGCATCGGAATTAGATACAAAAGGCACAATGCAGACTTAAGTACAAAAAGACCGACTCTTCTTGCTGACTATAACTTGTTCCATTCCTGTGACACTAGTTATAGATTCCGATGCTTCACTTCAGGTTTACTGTATCCCTTGGAGGTTCTTATTGACGATGAAACACAGAAATTGCATCGGAATTAAATACAAAAGAAACAATGCCGAATTAAGTACAAGAAGTCTGACTCTTCTTACTGTCTATGTTTTGAACCGTTCCTGTGACACTAGTTATAGAGTCCGATGCTTCACTCCTGGTTCACTGTATCCCTTGAACCTTCTTATAGACGATGAAACACAGAAATTACATCGCAATTAAATACAAAAGGCACAATGCTGACTTAAGGACAAGAAGCCTGAATCTTCTTACTGCCTATGTTTTGAACAATTCCTGTGACACTAGTTATAGATTCCGATGCTTCACTTCAGGCTTACTGTATCCCTCTGACCTTCTTATTGACGACGAAACACAGAAATTGCATCGGAATTAAATACAAAAGGCACAATGCCTACTTAAGAAGACTTACTCTTCTTACTGACTATGTTTTGAACCATTCCTGTGACACTAGTATTGGATTCCGATGCTTCACTTCAGGTTTACTGTATCCCTTGGACCTTCTAATTGACGATGAAACACAGAAATTGCATCGGAATTAAATACAAAAGGCACAATGTCGACTTAAGTACAAGATGACTGACTCTGCTTACTGACTCTACCTTGATCCATTCCTGTGACACTAGTAATAGATTCCGATGCTTCACTTCGGGTTTACTGTATCCCTTGGACCTTCTTATTGACGATGAAACACAGAAATTGCATCGGAATTAAATACAAAAGGCACAAAGCCGACTTAAGTACAAGAAGACTGACTCTTCTTACTGACTATGATTTGAACCATTCCTGTGACACTAGTTGTAGATTCCGATGCTTCACTTCAGGTTTATTGTATCCCTCTGACCTTCTTATTAACGATGAAACACAGATATTGCATCGGAATTAAATACAAAAGGCACAATGCCGACTTAAGTACAAGCAGACTGACTCTTCTTACTGACTATGTTTTGATCCACTCCTGTGACACTAGTTATAGATTCCGATGCTTCACTTCTGGTTTACTGTATCCCTTGGACCTTCGTATTGACGACGAAACACAAAAATTGCATCGGAATTAAATACAAAAGGCACAATGCTGACTCAAGTACAAGAAGACTGACTCTTCCTACTGACTATGTTTGAACGAATCCTGTGACATTAGTTATTGTTTCCGATGCTTCACTTCAGGTTTACTGTATCCTTTCGACCTTCCTATTGGCAACGAAACACAGAAATTGCATCGGAACAAAGTACAAAAGGCACAATGCCGACTTAAGTACAAGAAGACTGACTCATCCTACTGTCTATGTTTGAACGAATCCTGTGACATTAGTTGTAGATTCCGATGCTTCACTTCAGGTTTACTGTATCCTTTGGACCTTCCTGTTGGCGACGAAACACAGAAATTGCATCGGAATTAAATAGAAAAGGTACAATGCCGACTTAAGTACAAGCAGACTGACTCTTCTCACTGGATATGTTTTGAACCATTCCTGTGACACTAGTTATAGATTCCGATGCTTCACTTTAGGTTCACTCTATCCCTTGGACCTTCTTATTGACGATGAAACACAGAAATTGCAACGGAGTTAAATACAAAAGGCACAATGCCGACTTAAGTACAAGAAGACTGACTCTTCTTACTGACTGTTTTGAACCATTCCTGTGACACTAGTTATAGATTACGATGCTTCACTTCAGGTTTACTGTATCCCTCTGACCTTCTTATTAACGATGAAACACAGATATTGCATCGGAATTAAATACAAAAGGCACAATGCCGACTTAAGTACAAGAAGACTGACTCTTCTTACTGACTATGTTTTGAACCATTCCTGTGTCACTAGTTATAGATTCCGATGCTTCACTTCAGGTTTACTGTATCCCTTGGACCTTCGTATTGACGATGAAACACTGAAATTGCATCGGTATTAAATACAAGAGGCACAGTGCCGACCAATGTACGAGAAGACTGACTCCTCCTACTGACCATACATTGATTCATTCCTGTGACACTAGTTATAGATTCCGATGCTTCACCTCAGGTTTACTGTATCCCTTGGACCTTATTATTGACGATGAAACACAGAAATTGCATCGGAATTAAACACAAAAGGCACAATGCCGACTAAAGGACAAGAAGACTGGATCTTCTTACTGCCTATGTTTTGAACCATTCCTGTGACACTAGTTATAGATTCCGATGCTTCCCTTCAGGTTTACTGTATCCCTCTGACCTTCTCATTGACGATGAAACACAGAAATTGCATCTGAATTAAATACAAAAGGCACAATGCCGACTTAAGTGCAAGAAGACTGACTCTTCTTTCTGTCTATGTTTTGAATCATTCCTGTGACACTAGTTATAGATTCCGATGCTTCACACAAGGTTTAGTGTATCCCTTGGACCTTCTTATTGACGATGAAACACCGAAATTGCATCGGAATTAAATAGAAAAGGCACAATGCCGACTTAGGTACATGAAGACTGTCTCTTCTTACTGTCTATGTTTTGAACCATTCCTGTGACACTAGTTATGGATTCCGATGCTTCACTTCAGGTTAACTGTATCCCTTGGACCTTCTTATTGACGATGAAACACAGAAATTGTATCGGAATTAAATACAAAATGCACAACGCCATCTTAAGAACAAGAACACTGACTCTTCTTACAGACTATATATTGATCCATTCCTGTGACACTAGTTATAGATTCGGATGCTTCACTTCAGGTTTACTGTATACCTTGGACCTTCTTATTGACGACGAAACACAGAAATTGCATCGGAATTAAATACAAAAGGCACAATGCCGACTTAAGTACAAGAAGACTGTCTTTTCTTACTGACTATGATTTGAACAATTCCTGTGACTCTAGTTGTAGATCCCGATGCTTCACTTCAGGTTTACTGTATCCCTCTGACGTTCTTATTAACGATGAAACACAGATATTGCATCGGAATTAAATACAAAACGCACAATGCTGACTTAAGTACAAGAAGACTGACTCTTCTTACTGACTATGATTTGAACCTTTCCTGTGCCACTAGTTATAGATTACGATGCTTCACTTCCAGTTTACTGTATCCCTTGGACCTTCGTATTGACGATGAAACACAGAAATTGCATCGGAATTAAATAGAAAAGGCACAATGCCGACTTAAGTACAAGCAGACTGACTGTTCTTAGTGTCTATGTTTTGAACCATTCCTGTGACGCTACTTAAAGATTCCGATGCTTCACTTCAGGTTTACTGTACCCGTTGGACCTTCTTATTGACGATGAAACACAGAAATTGCATCGGAATTAAATACAAAAGGCACAATGCCTACTTAAGTACAATATGACTGGCTCTTCTTACTGAGTATGTTTTGAACCATTCCTGTGACACTAGTTGTAGATTCCGAGGCTTCACTTCAGGTTTACTGTATCCCTAGGACCTTCTTATTGACGATGAAACACAGAAATTGCATCGGAACTAAATACAAAAGGCACAATGCCGACTTAAGTATAAGAAGACTGACTCTTTACTGCTGTCTATGTTTGAACCATTCCTGTGACATTAGTTATAGGTTCCGATGCTTCACTTCAGGGTTATTGTATCCTTTGGACCTTCTTATTGGCGACGAAACACAGAAATTGCATCGGAATTAAATACAAAACGCACAATGCTGACTTAAGTACAAGAAGACTGACTCTTCTTACTGACTATGATTTGAACCATTCCTGTGACACTGGTTATAGATTCTGATGCTTCACTTCAGGTTTACTGTACCCCTCTGACCTTCTTATTGACGATGAAACAAAGAAATTGCATCGGAATTAAATACAAAAGGCACAATGCCGACTTAAGGACAAGAAGACTGACTCTTTTTACTGACTATGTTTTGAACCATTCCTGTGACACTAGTTATCGATTCGGATGCTTTACTTCTGGTTTACTGTATCCCTCTGACCTTCTTATTGACGATGAAACACAGAAATTGCATGGGAATTAAATAGTAAAGACACAATGCCGACTTAAGTACAAGACGACTGACTTTTCTTACTGTCTATGTATTGAACCATTCCTGTGACTCTAGTTATAGATTCCGATGCTTCACTTCAGGTTTACTGTATCCCTCTGATCTTCTTATTGACGATGAAACACAGAAATTGCATCGGAATTAAATACAATAGGCACAAAGCCGACTTAAGTACAAGAGGACTGATCCTTCTTACCGTCTATGTTTTGAACCAATCCTGAGACACTAGTTATAGATTCCGTTGCTTCACTTCAGGTTTACAGTAACCCTCTGACCTTCGTAGTGACGATGAAACACAGCATTTGCATCGGAATTAAATACAAAAGGCACAATGCCGACTTAAGTACAAGAAGACAGACTCTTCCTACTGTCTATGTTTTGAACCATTCCTGTTACACTTGTTATAGTTTCCGATGCTTCACTTCAAGTTTACTGTATCCCTTGGACCTTCTTATTGACGATGAAACACAGAAATTGCATCGGAATTAAATACAAAAGGCACAATGCCGATTTAAGTACATGAAGACCGACACTTTCTACTGACTATGTTTTGAACCATTCCTGTGACACTAGTTATAGATTCCGATGCTTCACTTCAGGTTTATTGTATCCCTTGGACCTTCTTCGTGACGATGAAACACAGAAATTGCATCGGAATTAAATACAAAAGGCACAATGCCGACTTAAGTACAAGAAGACTGACTCCTCTTACAGTCTATGCTTTGAACCATTCCTGTGACACTAGTTACACATTCCGATTCTTCACTCCAGGTTTACTGTATGCCTTGGACCTCTTTATTGACGATGAAACACAGAAATTGCATCGGAATTAAATACAAAAAGCACAATGCCGATTTAAGGACGAGAAGGCTAACTCTTCTTACTGACAATGTTTTGAACCATTCCTGTGACACTAGCTATAGATTCCGATGCTTCACTTCAGGTTTACTGTATCCCTCTGAGCTTCGTATTGACGGTGAAACACAGAAATTGCATCGGAATTAAATACAAAAGGCACAATGCCGACTTAAGTACAAGAAGACTGACTATTATTACTGTCTATGCTTTGAACCATTCCATTGACACTAGTTATAGATTCCGTTGTTTCACTCCAGGTTTACTGTATCCCTTGGACCTTCTTATTAACGATGAAACACAGAAATTGCATAGGAATTAAATAGAATAGGCACAATGCCGACTTAAGTACAAGAGGACTGACTCTTCCTACTGTCAATGCTTTGAACCATTCCTGTGACACTAGTTATAGATTCCGGTGCTTCACTCCAGTTTTACTGTTTCCCTTGGACCTTCTTATTGACGATGAAACACAGATATTGCATCGGAATGAAATAGAAAAGGCACAATGCCGACTTAAGTACAAGAAGACTGACTCTTCTTACTGTTTATGTTTGAACCATTCCTGTGACACTAGTTATAGGTTCCGATGCTTCACTTCAGGTTTACTGTATCCCTCTGACCTTCCTATAGACGATGAAACACAGAAATTGCATCCGAATTAAATACAAAAGGCACAATATCGACCTAAGTACAAGAAGAGTGACTCTTCCTACTGTCTATGTTTTGAACCATTCCTGTGACACTAGTTATAGATTTCGATGCTACACTTCAGGTTTACTGTATCCCTCTTACCTTCTTATTGACGATGAAACACAGAAATTGCATCGGAATTAAATACAAAAGGCACAATACCGACTTAAGTACAAGAAGACTGACTCTTCTTACTGTCTATGTTTTGAACCATTCCTGTGACACTAGTTATAGATTCCGATGCTTCACATCAGGTTTACTCTATCCCTATGATCTTCTTATTGACAATGAAACACAGAAATTGCATCGGAATTAAATACAAAAGGCACAATGCCGACTTAAGTACAAGAAGACTGACTCTTCTTACTGAGTATGTTTGAACCATTCCTGTGTCACTAGTTATAGATTCCGATGCTTCACTTCAGGTTTACTGTATACCTTGGACCTTATAATTGACGATGAAACACAGAGATTGCATCGGAATTAAATAGAAAAGGCACAATGCCGACTTAAGTTCAAGAAGTCTGCCTCTTTTTACTATCTATGTTTTGAACCATCCCTGTGACACTAGTTATAGATTCCGATGCTTCACTTCAGGTTTACTGTATCCCTTGGACCTGCTTATTGACGATGAAACACAGAAATTGCATAGGAATTAAATACAAAAGGCACAATGCCGACTTAAGTACAAGAAGACTGACTCTTCTTACTGACTATGTTTTGAACCATTCCGGTGACACTAGTCATAGATTCCGATGCTTCACTTCAGGGTTACTGTATCCCTTGGACCTTCTTATTGACGATGAAACACAGAAATTGCATCGGAATTAAATACAAAGGGCAAAATGCTGACTTAAGTACACGAAGACTGACGTTTCTTACTGCCTATGTTTTGAACAATTCCTGTGACACTAGTTATAGATTCCGATGCTACACTCCACGTTTACTGTATCCCTTGGACCTTCTTATTGACGATGAAAAACAGAAATTGCATCGGAATGAAATACAAAAGGCACAATGCCGACTTAAGGACAAGAAGACTGACTCTTCTTACTGACTATGTTTTGAACCATTCCTGTGTCACTAGTTATAGATTCCGATGCTTCACTTCAGGTTTACTGTATACCTTGGACTTCCTAATTGACGATGAAACACAGAAATTGCATCGGAATTAAATAGAAAATGCACAATGACGACTTAAGTACAAGAAGACTGACTCTTCTTACTCTCTATGTTTTGAACCATTTCTGTGACACTAGTTATAGATTCCGATGCTCCACTTCAGGTTTACTGTCTCCCTTGGACCTTCTTATTGACGATGAAACACAGAAATTGCATCGGAATTAAATACAAAAGGCACAATACCGACTTAAGTACAAGAAGACTGACGCTTCTTACTGTCTATGTTTTGAACCATTCCTGTGACACTAGTTATAGATTCCGATGCTTCACTTCAGGTTTACTGTATCCCTCTGATCTTCTTATTGACGATGAATCACAGAAATTGCATCGGAATTAAATACAAAAGCCACAATGCCGACTTAAGTACAAGAAGACTGACTCTTCTTACTGACTATGTTTTGAACCATTCCTGTGTCACTAGTTATAGATTCCGATGCTTCACTTCAGGTTTACTGTATACCTTGGACTTCCTAATTGACGATGAAACACAGAAATTGCATCGGAATTAAATAGAAAATGCACAATGACGACTTAAGTACAAGAAGACTGACTCTTCTTACTCTCTATGTTTTGAACCATTCCTGTGACACTGGTTATAGATTCTGATACTTCACTTCAGGTTTACTGTACCCCTCTGACCTTCTTATTGACGATGAAACACAGAATTGCATCGGAATTAAATACAAAAGGCACAATTCCGACTTAAGGACAAGAAGACTGCCTCTTTTTACTGACTATGTTTTGAACCATTCCTGTGACACTAGTTATGGATTCGGATGCTTTACTTCTGGTTTACTGTATCCCTCTGACCTTCTTATTGACGATGAAACACAGAAATTGCATCGGAGTTAAATATAAAAGGCACAATGCAGACTTAAGTACAAGAAGACTGACTCTTCTTACAGACTATGTTTTGAAACATTCCTGTGACAGTAGTTATAGATTGCGATGCTTCACTTCAGGTTTGCTGTATCCCTCTGACCTTCTTATTGACGATGAAACACAGCATTTGCATCGGAATTAAATACAAAAGGCACAATGCCGACTTAAGTACAAGAAGACTGACTCTTCCTACTGTCTATGTTTTGAACCATTCCTGTTACACTAGTTATAGATTCCGATGCTCCACTTCAGGTTTACTGTATCCCTTGGACCTTCTTATTGACGATGAAACACAGAAATTGCATCGGAATTAAATACAAAAGGCACAATGCCGACTTAAGTACAGGAAGACTGACTCTTCTTACTGACTATGTTTTGAACCATTCTCGTGACACTAGTTATAGATTCCGATGTTTCACTTCAGGTTTACTGTATCCCTCTGACCTTCTTATTGACGATGAAACACAGTAATTGCTTCGGAATTAAATACAAAAGGCACAATGCCGACTTAAGTACAAGAAGACTGACTCTTCTTACTGAGTATGTTTGAACCATTCCTGTGTCACTTGTTATAGATTCCGATGCTTCGCTTCAGGTTTACTGTATACCTTGGACCTTATAATTGACGATGAAACACAGAGATTGCATCGGAATTAAATAGAAAGGGCACAATGCCGACTTAAGTACAAGAAGACTGACTCTTCTTACTGTTTATGTTTGAACCATTCCTGTGACACTAGTTATAGATTCCGATGCTTCACTTCAGGTTTACTGTATCCCTCTGACCTTCCTATAGACGATGAAACACAGAAATTGCATCCGAATTAAATACAAACGGCACAATATCGACTTAAGTACAAGAAGACTGAGTCTTCCTACTGTCTATGTTTTGAACCATTCCTGTGACACTAGTTATAGATTTCGATGCTACACTTCAGGTTTACTGTATCCCTCTGACCTTCTTATTGACGATCAAACACAGAAATTGCATCGGAATTAAATACAAAAGGCACAATGCCGACATAAGTACAGGAAGAGTGACTCTTCTTACTGACTATGTTTTGAACCATTCTCGTGACACTAGTTATAGATTCCGATGCTTCACTTCAGGTTTTCTGTATCCCTTAAACCTTCATATTGACGATGAAACACAGATATTGAATCGGAATTAAATACAAAAGGCACAATGCCGACTTAAGTACAAGAAGACTGACTCTTCTTACTGAGTATGTTTGAACCATTCCTGTGTCACTAGTTATAGATTCCGATGCTTCACTTCAGGTTTCCTGTATCCCTTGGACCTGCTTATTGACGATGAAACACAGAAATTGCATCGATATTAAATACAAAAAGCACAATGCCGACTTAGGTACAAGGAGACTGACTCTTCTTACTGTCTATGCTTTGACCCATTCCTGTGACAGTAGTTACACATTCCGATTCTTCACTCCAGGTTTACTGTATCCCTTGGTCCTTCTTATTGACGATGAAACACAGAAATTGCATCGGAATTAAATACAAAAGGCACAATGCCGACTTAAGTACAAGAAGACTGACTCTTCTTACTGTCTATGCTTTGAACCATTCCTGTGACAGTAGTTACACATTCTGATCCTTCACTCCAGGTTTACTGTATCCCTTGGTCCTTCTTATTGACGATGAAACACAGAAATTGCATCGGAATTAAATACAAAAGGCACAATGCTGACTTAAGTACAAGAAGACTGACTCTTCTTACTGACTATGTTTTGAACCATTCCTGTGACACTAGTTATAGATTCCGATGCTTCACTTCAGGCTTACTGTATCCCTTGGACCTTCTTATTGACGATGAAACACAGAAATTGCATCGGAATTAAACACAAAAGGCACAATGCCGACTTAAGTACAAGTAGACTGACTCTTCTTACTGACTATGTTTTGAACCATTCCTGTGACACTGGTTATAGATTCTGATACTTCACTTCAGGTTTACTGTACCCCTCTGACCTTCTTATTGACGATGAAACACAGAATTGCATCGGAATTAAATACAAAAGGCACAATTCCGACTTAAGGACAAGAAGACTGCCTCTTTTTACTGACTATGTTTTGAACCATTCCTGTGACACTAGTTATGGATTCGGATGCTTTACTTCTGGTTTACTGTATCCCTCTGACCTTCTTATTGACGATGAAACACAGAAATTGCATCGGAGTTAAATATAAAAGGCACAATGCAGACTTAAGTACAAGAAGACTGACTCTTCTTACAGACTATGTTTTGAAACATTCCTGTGACAGTAGTTATAGATTGCGATGCTTCACTTCAGGTTTGCTGTATCCCTCTGACCTTCTTATTGACGATGAAACACAGCATTTGCATCGGAATTAAATACAAAAGGCACAATGCCGACTTAAGTACAAGAAGACTGACTCTTCCTACTGTCTATGTTTTGAACCATTCCTGTTACACTAGTTATAGATTCCGATGCTCCACTTCAGGTTTACTGTATCCCTTGGACCTTCTTATTGACGATGAAACACAGAAATTGCATCGGAATTAAATACAAAAGGCACAATGCCGACTTAAGTACAGGAAGACTGACTCTTCTTACTGACTATGTTTTGAACCATTCTCGTGACACTAGTTATAGATTCCGATGTTTCACTTCAGGTTTACTGTATCCCTCTGACCTTCTTATTGACGATGAAACACAGTAATTGCTTCGGAATTAAATACAAAAGGCACAATGCCGACTTAAGTACAAGAAGACTGACTCTTCTTACTGAGTATGTTTGAACCATTCCTGTGTCACTTGTTATAGATTCCGATGCTTCGCTTCAGGTTTACTGTATACCTTGGACCTTATAATTGACGATGAAACACAGAGATTGCATCGGAATTAAATAGAAAGGGCACAATGCCGACTTAAGTACAAGAAGACTGACTCTTCTTACTGTTTATGTTTGAACCATTCCTGTGACACTAGTTATAGATTCCGATGCTTCACTTCAGGTTTACTGTATCCCTCTGACCTTCCTATAGACGATGAAACACAGAAATTGCATCCGAATTAAATACAAACGGCACAATATCGACTTAAGTACAAGAAGACTGAGTCTTCCTACTGTCTATGTTTTGAACCATTCCTGTGACACTAGTTATAGATTTCGATGCTACACTTCAGGTTTACTGTATCCCTCTGACCTTCTTATTGACGATCAAACACAGAAATTGCATCGGAATTAAATACAAAAGGCACAATGCCGACATAAGTACAGGAAGAGTGACTCTTCTTACTGACTATGTTTTGAACCATTCTCGTGACACTAGTTATAGATTCCGATGCTTCACTTCAGGTTTTCTGTATCCCTTAAACCTTCATATTGACGATGAAACACAGATATTGAATCGGAATTAAATACAAAAAGCACAATGCCGACTTAGGTACAAGAAGACTGACTCTTCTTACTGTCTATGCTTTGACCCATTCCTGTGACAGTAGTTACACATTCCGATTCTTCACTCCAGGTTTACTGTATCCCTTGGTCCTTCTTATTGACGATGAAACACAGAAATTGCATCGGAATTAAATACAAAAGGCACAATGCCGACTTAAGTACAAGAAGACTGACTCTTCTTACTGTCTATGCTTTGAACCATTCCTGTGACAGTAGTTACACATTCCGATCCTTCACTCCAGGTTTACTGTATCCCTTGGTCCTTCTTATTGACGATGAAACACAGAAATTGCATCGGAATTAAATACAAAAGGCACAATGCTGACTTAAGTACAAGAAGACTGACTCTTCTTACTGACTATGTTTTGAACCATTCCTGTGACACTAGTTATAGATTCCAATGCTTCACTTCAGGTTTACTGTATACCTCTGACCTTCTTATTGACGATGAAACACAGAATTGCATCGGAATGAAATACAAAAGGCACAATGCCGACTTAAGGACAAGAAGACTGACTCTTTTTACTGACTATGTTTTGAACCATTCCTGTGACACTAGTTATGGATTCGGATGCTTTACTTCTGGTTTACTGTATCCCTCTGACCTTCTTATTGACGATGAAACACAGAAATTGCATCGGAATTAAATATAAAAGGCACAATGCAGACTTAAGTACAAGAAGACTGACTCTTCTTACAGATTATGTTTTGAAACATTCCTGTGACAGTAGTTATAGATTGCGATGCTTCACTTCAGGTTTGCTGTATCCCTCTGACCTTCTTATTGACGATGAAACACAGCATTTGCATCGGAATTAAATACAAAAGGCACAATGCCGACTTAAGTACAAGAAGACTAAATCTTCCTACTGTCTATGTTTTGAACCATTCCTGTTACACTAGTTATAGATTCCGATGCTTCAATTCAGGTTTACTGTATCCCTTGGACCTTCTTATTGAGGATGAAACACAGAAATTGCATCGGAATTAAATACAAAAGGCACAATGCCGATTTAAGTACATGAAGACCGACTCTTTCTACTGACTATGTTTTGAACCATTCCTGTGACACTAGTTATAGATTCCGATGCTTCACTTCAGGTTTACTGTATCCCTTGGACCTTCTTCGTGACGATGAAACACAGAAATTGCATCGGAATTAAATACAAAAGGCACAATGCCGACTTAAGTACAAGAAGACTAACTCTTCTTATTGTCTATGTTTTGAACTATTCCTGTGACACTAGTTATAGATTCCGATGCTTCACTCCAGGTTTACTGTATCCCTTGGACCTTCTTATTGACGATGAAACACAGAATTTGCATCGGAATTACATAGAAAAGGCACAATGCCGACTTAAGTACAAGAGGACTGACTGTTCCTACTGTCAATGTTTTGAACCATTCCTGTGACATTAGTAATAAATTCCGGTGCTTCACTCCAGGTTTACTGTTTCCCTTGGACCATCTTATTGACGATGAAACACAGAAATTGCATCAGAATTAAATAGAAAAGCCACAATGCCGACTTAAGTACAAGAAGACTGACGCTTCTTACTGACTATGATTTTGAACCATTCCTGTGACACTAGTTATAGATTCCGATGCTTCACTTCAGGTTTACTGTATCCCTTGGACCTTCTTATTGACGATGAAACACAGATATTGCATCGGAATGAAATAGAAAAGGCACAATGCCGACTTAAGTACAAGAAGACTGACTCTTCTTACTGTTTATGTTTGAACCATTCCTGTGACACTAGTTATAGATTCCGATGCTTCACTTCAGGTTTACTGTATCCCTCTGACCTTCCTATATACGATGAAACACAGAAATTGCATCCGAATTAAATACAAAAGGCACAATATCGACTTAAGTACAAGAAGACTGACTCTTCCTACTGTCTATGTTTTGAACCATTCCTGTGACACTAGTTATAGATTTCGATGCTACACTTCATGTTTACTGTATCCCTCTGACCTTCTTATTGACGATGAAACACAGAAATTGCATCGGAATTAAATACAAAAGGCACAATGCCGACTTAAGTACAGGAAGACTGACTCTTCTTACTGACTATGTTTTGAACCATTCTCGTGACACTAGTTATAGATTCCGATGCTTCACTTCAAGTTTGCTGTATCCCTTAAACCTTCTTATTGTCGATGAAACACAGAAATTGCATCGGAATTAAATACAAAAGGCACAATACCGACTTAAGTACAAGAAGACTGACTCCTCTTACTGAGTATGTTTGAACCATTCCTGTGTCACTAGTTATAGATTCCGATGCTTCACTTCAGGTTTACTGTATACCTTGGACCTTATAATTGACGATGAAACACAGAGATTGCATCGGAATTAAATAGAAAAGGCACAATGCCGACTTAAGTACAAGAAGGCTGCCTCTTTTTATTGTCTATGTTTTGAACCATTTCTGTGACACTAGTTACAGATTGCGATGCTTCACTTCAGGTTTACTGTGTCCCTTGGACCTTCTTATTGACGATGAAACACAGAAATTGCATCGGAATTAAATACAAAAGGCACAATACCGACTTAAGTACAAGAAGACTGACTCTTCTTACTGTCTATGTTTTGAACCATTCCTGTGACACTTGTTATAGATTCCGATGCTTCACATCAGATTTACTGTATCCCTATGATCTTCTTATTGACAATGAAACACAGACATTGCATCGGAATTAAATACAAAAGGCACAATGCTGACTTAAGTACAAGAAGACGGACTCTTCTTACAGTCTATGTTTTGAACCATTCCTGTGACACTAGTTACAGATTCCGGTGCTTCACTCCAGGTTTACTGTTTCCCTTGGACCTTCTTATTGTCGATGAAACACAGAAATTGCATCAGAATTAAATAGAAAAGGCACAATGCCGACTTAAGTACAAGAAGACTGACGCTTCTTACTGACTATGTTTTTGAACCATTCCTGTGACACTAGTTATAGATTCCGATGCTTCACTTCAGGTTTACTGTATCCCTTGGACCTTCTTATTGACGATGAAACACAGATATTGTATCGGAATGAAATAGAAAAGGCACAATGCCGACTTAAGTACAAGAAGGCTGCCTCTTTTTACTCTCTATGTTTTGAACAATTTCTGTGACACTAGTTACAGATTGCGATGCTTCACATCGGTTTACTGTCTCCCTTGGACCTTCTTATTGACGATGAAACACAGAAATTGCATCGGAATTAAATACAAAAGGCACAATACCGACTTAAGTACAAGAAGACTGACTCTTCTTACTGTCTATGTTTTGAACCATTCCTGTGACACTAGTTATAGATTCCGCTGCTTCACATCAGGTTTACTGTATCCCTATGATCATCTTAATGACAATGAAACACAGAAATTGCATCGGAATTAAATACAAAAGGCACAATGCTGACTTATGTACAAGAAGACTGACTCTTCTTACAGTCTATGTTTTGAACCATTCCTGTGACACTAGTTATAGATTCCGATGCTTCACTTCAGGCTTACTGTATCCCTTGGACCTTCTTATTGACGATGAAACACAGAAATTGCATCAGAATTAAATAGAAAAGGAACAATGCCGACTTAAGTACAAGAAGACTGACGCTTCTTACTGACTATGCTTTTCAACCATTCCTGTGACACTAGTTATAGATTCCGGTGCTTCACTCCAGGTTTACTGTTTCCCTTGGACCTTCTTATTGACGATGAAACACAGAAATTGCATCGGAATTAAATACAAAAGGCACAATGCAGACTTAAGTACAAGAAGACTGACTCTTCTTACTGTCTATGTTTTGAACCATTCCAGTGACACTAGTTATAGATTCCGATGCTTCACTTCAGGTTTACTGTATCCCTTGGACATTCTTATTGACGATGAAACACAGAAATTGCATCGGAATTAAATACAAAAGGCACAATACCGACTTAAGTACAAGAAGACTGACTCTTCTTACTGAGTATGTTTGAACCATTCCTGTGTCACTAGTTATAGATTCCGATGCTTCACTTCAGGTTTACTGTATACCTTGGACCTTGTAATTGACGATGAAACACAGAGATTGCATCGGAATTAAATAGAAAAGGCACAATGCCGACTTTAGTATACGAATGCTGCCTCTTTTTACTGTCTATGTTTTGAACCATTTCTGTGACACTAGTTATAGATTGCGATGCTTCACTTCAGGTTTACTGTCTCCCTTGGACCTACTTATTGACGATGAAACACAGACATTGCATCGGAATTAAATACAAAAGGCACAATCCCGACTTAAGTACAAGAGGACTGATCCTTCTTACTGTCTATGTTTTGAACCATTCCTGAGACACTAGTTATAGATTCCGATGCTTCACTTCAGGTTTACTGTATCCCTCTGACCTTCTTATTGATGATCAAACACAGAAATTGCATCGGAATTAAATACAAAAGGCACAATGCAGACTTAAGTACAATAAGACTGACTCTTCTTACAGACTATGTTTTGAATCATTCCTGTGACACTGGTTATAGATTGCGATGCTTCACTTCAGGTTTGCTGTATCCCTCTGACCTTCTTATTGACGATGAAACACAGAATTTGCATCGGAATTAAATACAAAAGGCACAATGCCGACTTAAGTACAAGAAGACTGACTCTTAATACTGTCTATGTTTTGAGCCATTCCTGTGACACTAGTTATAGGTTCCGATGCTTCACTTCAGGTTTACTGTATCCCTTGGACCTTCTTATCGACGATGAAACACAGAAATTGCATCGGAATTAAATACAAAAGGCACAATGCCGATTTAAGTACATGAAGACGGACTCTTTCTACTGACTATGCTTTTGAACTATTCCTGTGACACTAGTTATAGATTCCGATGCTTCACTTCAGGTTTACTGTATCCCTTCGACCTTCTTATTGACGATGAAACACAGAAATTGCATCGGATTTAAATACAAAAGGCACAATGCCAACTTAAGTACAAGAAGACTGACTCTTCTTACAGTCTATGCTTTGAACCATTCCTGTGACAGTAGTAACACATTCCGATTCTTCTCTCCAGGTTTACTGTATCCCTTGGACCTTCTTATTGACGATGAAACACAGAAATTGCATCGGAATTAAATACAAAAGGCACAATGCCGACTTAAGGACAAGAAGACTAACTCTTCTTACTGACAATGATTTGAACCATTCCTGTGACACTAGCTATAGATTCCGATGCTTCACTTCAGGTTTACTGTATCCCTCTGACCTTCTTATTGACGATGAAACACAGAAATTGCATCGGAATTAAATACAAAAGGCACAATGCCGACTTCAGTACAAGAAGACTGACTCTTCTTACTGTCTATGCTTTGAACCATTCCATTGACACTAGTTATAGATTCCGATGCTTCACTCCAGGTTTACTGTATCCCTTGGACCTTCTTATTGACGATGAAACACAGAAATTGCATCGGAATTAAATACAAAAGGCACAATGGCGACTTAAGTACAAGAAGACTGACTCTTCTTACTGACTATGTTTGAACCATTCCGGTGACACTAGTCATAGATTCCGATGCTTCACCACAGGTTTACTGTATCCCTTGGACCTTCTTATTGACGATGAAACACAGAAATTGCCTCGGAATTAAATAGAAAAGGCACAATGCCGACTTAAGTACAAGAGGACTGACTCTTCCTACTGTCAATGTTTTGAACCATTCCTGTGACACTAGTTATAGATTCCGGTGCTTCACTCCAGGTTTACCGTTTCCCTTGGACCATCTTATTGACGATGAAACACAGAAATTGCATCAGAATTAAATAGAAAAGGAACAATGCCGACTTAAGTACAAGAAGACTGACGCTTCTTACTGACTATGTTTTTCAACCATTCCTGTGACACTAGTTATAGATTCCGGTGCTTCACTCCAGGTTTACTGTTTCCCTTGGACATTCTTATTGACGATGAAACACAGAAATTGCATCGGAATTAAATACAAAAGGCACAATGCCGACTTAAGTACAAGAAGACTGACTCTTCTTACTGACTATGTTTGAACCATTCCTGTGTCACTAGTTATAGATTCCGATGCTTCACTTCAGGTTTACTGTATCCCTCTGACCTTCTTATTGACGATGAAACACAGAAATTGCATCGGAATTAAATACAAAAGGCACAATGCCGATTTAAGTACATGAAGACGGACTCTTTCTACTGACTATGCTTTTGAACTATTCCTGTGACACTAGTTATAGATTCCGATGCTTCACTTCAGGTTTAGTGTATCCCTTCGACCTTCTAATTGACGATGAAACACAGAAATTGCATCGGAATTAAATACAAAAGGCACAATGCCAACTTAAGTACAAGAAGACTGACTCTTCTTACAGTCTATGCTTTGAACCATTCCTGTGACACTAGTTACACATTCCGATTCTTCTCTCCAGGTTTACTGTATCCCTTGGACCTTCTTATTGACGATGAAACACAGAAATTGCATTGGTATTAAATACAAAAGGCACAATGCCGACTTAAGGACAAGAAGACTAACTCTTCTTACTGACAATGATTTGAACCATTCCTGTGACACTAGCTATAGATTCCGATGCTTCACTTCAGGTTTACTGTATCCCTCTGACCTAATTGACGATGAAACACAGAAATTGCATCGGAATTAAATACAAAAGACACAATGCCGACTTCAGTACAAGAAGACTGACTCTTATTACTGTCTATGCTTTGAACCATTCCATTGACACTAGTTATAGATTCCGATGCTTCACTCAAGGTTTACTGTATCCCTTGGACCTTCTTATTGACGATGAAACACAGAAATTGCATCGGAATTAAATAGAAAAGGCACAATGCCGTCTTAAGTACAAGAGTACTGACTCTTCTTCCTTCTATGTTTTGAACCATTCCGGTGACACTAGTCATAGATTCCGATGCTTCACCACAGGTTTACTGTATCCCTTGGACCTTCTTATTGAAGATGAAACACAGAAATTGCATCGGAATTAAATACAAAGGGCAAATTGCCGACTTAAGTACACGAAGACTGACTCTTCTTACTGCCTATGTTTTGAACCATTCCTGTGACACTAGTTATAGATTCCGATGCTACACTCCAAGTTTACTGTATCCCTTGGACCTTCGTATAGACGATGAAAAACAGAAATTGCATCGGATTTAAATACAAAAGGCACAATGCCGACTTATGGACAAGAAGACTGACTCTTCTTTCTGTCTATGTTTTGAACCATACCTGTGACACTAGTTATAGATTCCGATGCTTCACTCCAGGTTTACTGTATCCCTTGGACCTTCTTATTGACGATGAAACACAGAAATTGCCTCGGAATTAAATAGAAAAGCCACAATGCCGACTTAAGTACAAGTGGACTGACTCTTCCTACTGTCAATGTTTTGAACCATTCCTGTGACACTAGTTATAGATTCCGGTGCTTCACTCCAGGTTTACTGTTTCCCTTGGACCTTCTTATTGACGATGAAACACAGAAATTGCATCAGAATTAAATAGAAAAGGAACAATGCCGACTTAAGTACAAGAAGACTGACGCTTCTTACTGACTATGTTTTTCAACCATTCCTGTGACACTAGTTATAGATTCCGGTGCTTCACTCCAGGTTTACTGTTTCCCTTGGACCTTCTTATTGACGATGAAACACAGAAATTGCATCAGAATTAAATAGAAAAGCCACAATGCCGACTTAAGTACAAGAAGACTGACTCTTCTTACTGACTATGTTTGAACCATTGCGGTGACACTAGTCATAGATTCCGATGCTTCACCACAGGTTTACTGTATCCCTTTGACCTTCTTATTGACGATGAAACACAGAAATTGCCTCGGAATTAAATAGAAAAGGCACAATGCCGACTTAAGTACAAGAGGACTGACTCTTCCTACTGTCAATGTTTTGAACCATTCCTGTGACACTAGTTATAGATTCCGGTGCTTCACTCCAGGTTTACTGTTTCCCTTGGACCTTCTTATTGACGATGAAACACAGAAATTGCATCAGAATTAAATAGAAAAGGAACAATGCCGACTTAAGTACAAGAAGACTGACGCTTCTTACTGACTATATTTTTCAACCATTCCCGTGACACTAGTTATAGATTCCGGTGCTTCACTCCAGGTTTACTGTTTCCCTTGGACCTTCTTATTGACGATGAAACACAGAAATTGCATCGGAATTAAATACAAAAGGCACAATGCCGACTTAAGTTCAAGAAGACTGACTCTTCTTACTGACTATGTTTGAACCATTCCTGTGTCACTAGTTATAGATTCCGATGCTTCACTTCAGGTTTACTGTATACCTTGGACCTTCTAATTGACGATGAAACACAGAGATTGCATCGGAATTAAATAGAAAAGGCACAATGCCGACTTAAGTACACGAATGCTGCCTCTTTTTACTGTCTATGCTTTGAACCATTTCTGTGACACTAGTTATAGATTGCGATGCTTCACTTCAGGTTTACTGTCTCCCTTGGACCTTCTTATTGACGATGAAGCACAGAAATTGCATCGGAATTAAATACAAAAGGCACAATACCGACTTAAGTACAAGAAGACTGACTCTTCTTACTGTCTATGTTTTGAACCATTCCTGTGACACTAGTTATAGATTCCGATGCTTCACTTCAGGTTTACTGTATCCCTATGATCTTCTTATTGATGATGAAACACAGAAATTGCATCGGAATTAAATACAAAAGGCACAATCCCGACTTAAGTACATGAGGACTGATCCTTCTTACTGTCTATATTTTGAACCATTCCTGGGACACTAGTTATAGATTCCGATGCTTCACTTCAGGTTTACTGTATCCCTTCGACCTTCTTATTGACGATGAAACACATAAATTGCATCGGAATTAAATACAAAAGGCACAATGCCAACTTAAGTACAAGAAGACTGACTCTTCTTACAGTCTATGCTTTGAACCATTCCTGTGACAGTAGTTACACATTCCGATTCTTCTCTCCAAGTTTACTGTATCCCTTGGACCTTCTTATTGACGATGAAACACAGAAATTGCATCGGAATTAAATACAAAAGGCACAATGCCGACTTAAGGACAAGAAGACTAACTCTTCTTACTGACAATGATTTGAACCATTCCTATGACACTAGCTATAGATTCCGATGCTTCACTTCAGGTTTACTGTATCCCTCTGACCTTCTTATTGACGATGAAACACAGAAATTGCATCGGAATTAAATACAAAAGGCACAATGCCGACTTCAGTACAAGAAGACTGACTCTTCTTACTGTCTATGCTTTGAACCATTCCATTGACACTAGTTATAGATTCCGATGCTTCACTCAAGGTTTACTGTATCCCTTGGACCTTCTTATTGACGATGAAACACAGAAATTGCCTCGGAATTAAATAGAAAAGCCACAATGCCGACTTAAGTACAAGAGGACTGACTCTTCCTACTGTCAATGTTTTGAACCATTCCTGTGACACTAGTTATAGATTCCGGTGCTTCACTCCAGGTTTACTGTTTCCCTTGGACCTTCTTATTGACGATGAAACACAGAAATTGCATCAGAATTAAATAGAAAAGGAACAATGCCGACTTAAATACAAGAAGACTGACGCTTCTTACTGACTATGTTTTTCAACCATTCCTGTGACACTAGTTATAGATTCCGGTGCTTCACTCCAGGTTTACTGTTTCCCTTGGACCTTCTTATTGACGATGAAACACAGAAATTGCATCGGAATTAAATACAAAAGGCACAATGCCGACTTAAGTACAAGAAGACTGACTCTTTTTACTGACTATGTTTGAACCATTGCGGTGACACTAGTCATAGATTCCGATGCTTCACCACAGGTTTACTGTATCCCTTGGACCTTCTTATTGACGATGAAACACAGAAATTGCCTCGGAATTAAATAGAAAAGGCACAATGCCGACTTAAGTACAAGAGGACTGACTTTTCCTACTGTCAATGTTTTGAACCATTCCTGTGACACTAGTTATAGATTCCGGTGCTTCACTCCAGGTTTACTGTTTCCCTTAGACCTTCTTATTGACGATGAAACACAGAAATTGCATCAGAATTAAATAGAAAAGGAACAATGCCGACTTAAGTACAAGAAGACTGACGCTTCTTACTGACTATGTTTTTCAACCATTCCCGTGACACTAGTTATAGATTCCGGTGCTTCACTCCAGGTTTACTGTTTCCCTTGGACCTTCTTATTGACGATGAAACACAGAAATTGCATCGGAATTAAATACAAAAGGCACAATGCCGACTTAAGTTCAAGAAGACTGACTCTTCTTACTGACTATGTTTGAACCATTCCTGTGTCACTAGTTATAGATTCCGATGCTTCACTGCAGGTTTACTGTATACGTTGGACCTTCTAATTGACGATGAAACACAGAGATTGCATCGGAATTAAATAGAAAAGGCACAATGCCGACTTAAGTACACGAATGCTGCCTCTTTTTACTTTCTATGCTTTGAACCATTTCTGTGACACTAGTTATAGATTGCGATGCTTCACTTCAGGTTTACTGTCTCCCTTGGACCTTCTTATTGATGATGAAACACAGAAATTGCATCGGAATTAAATACAAAAGGCACAATCCCGACTTAAGTACAAGAGGACTGATCCTTCTTACTGTCTATATTTTGAACCATTCCTGGGACACTAGTTATAGATTCCGATGCTTCACTTCAGCTTTACTGTAACCCTCTGACCTTCTTATTGATGATCAAACACAGAAATTGCATCGGAATTAAATACAAAAGGCACAATGCAGACTTAAGTACAATAAGACTGACTCTTCTTACAGACTATGTTTTGAACCATTCCTGTGACACTGGTTATAGATTGCGATGCTTCACTTCAGGTTTGCTGTATCCCTCTGACCTTCTTATTGACGATGAAACACCCAATCTGCATCGGAATTAAATACAAAAGGCACAATGCCGACTTAAGTACAAGAAGACTGACTCTTCCTACTGTCTATGTTTTGAGCCATTCCTGTGACACTAGTTATAGGTTCCGATGCTTCACTTCAGGTTTACTGTATCCCTTGGACCTTCTTATTGACGATGAAACACAGAAATTGCATCGGAATTAAATACAAAAGGCACAATGCCGATTTAAGTACATGAAGACGGACTATTTCTACTGACTATGCTTTTGAACTATTCCTGTGACACTAGTTATAGATTCCGATGCTTCACTTCAGGTTTACTGTATCCCTTCGACCTTCTTATTGACGATGAAACACATAAATTGCATCGGAATTAAATACAAAAGGCACAATGCCAACTTAAGTACAAGAAGACTGACTCTTCTTACAGTCTATGCTTTGAACCATTCCTGTGACAGTAGTTACACATTCCGATTCTTCTCTCCAGGTTTACTGTATCCCTTGGACCTTCTTATTGACGATGAAACACAGAAATTGCATCGGAATTAAATACAAAAGGCACAATGCCGACTTAAGGACAAGAAGACTAACTCTTCTTACTGACAATGATTTGAACCATTCCTATGACACTGGTTATAGATTGCGATGCTTCACTCCAGGTTTACTGTATCCCTTGGACCTTCTTATTGACGATGAAACACAGAAATTGCCTCGGAATTAATTAGAAAAGGCACAATGCCGACTGAAGTACAAGAGGACTGACTCTTCTTACTGCCTATGTTTTGAACCATTCCTGTGACACTAGTTATAGATTCCGATGCTACACTCCAAGTTTACTGTATCCCTTGGACCTTCGTATAGACGATGAAAAACAGAAATTGCATCGGATTTAAATACAAAAGGCACAATGCCGACTTATGGACAAGAAGACCGACTCTTCTTACTGTCTATGTTTTGAACCATTCCTGTGACACTAGTTATAGATTCCGATGCTTCACTCCAGGTTTACTGTATCCCTTGGACCTTCTTATTGACGATGAAACACAGAAATTGCCTCGGAATTAAATAGAAAAGGCACAATGCCGACTGAAGTACAAGAGGACTGACTCTTCCTACTGTCAATGTTTTGAACCATTCCTGTGACACTAGTTATAGATTCCGGTGCTTCACTCCAAGTTTACTGTTTCCCTTGGACCTTCTTGTTGACGATGAAACACAGAAATTGCATCGGAATTAAATATAAAAGGCACAATGCAGACTTAAGTACAAGAAGACTGACTCTTCTTACTGACTATGTTTGAACCATTCCTGTGTCACTAGTTATAGATTCCGATGCTTCACTTCAGGTTTACTGTATACCTTGGACCTTCTAATTGACGATGAAACACAGAGATTGCATCGGAATTAAATAGAAAAGGCACAATGCCGACTTAAGTACAAGAATGCTGCCTCTTTTTACTGTCTATGTTTTGAACCATTTCTGTGACACTAGTTATAGATTCCGATGCTTCACATCAGATTTACTGTATCCCTATGATCTTCTTATTGACAATGAAACACAGAAATTGCATCGGAATTAAATACAAAAGGCACAATGCTGACTTAAGTACAAGAAGACTGACTCTTCTTACAGTCTATGTTTTGAACCATTCCTGTGACACTAGTTACAGATTGCGATGCTTCACTTCAGGTTTACTGTCTCCCTTGGACCTTCTTATTGACGATGAAACACAGAAATTGCATCGGAATTAAATACAAAAGGCACAATACCGACTTAAGTACAAGAAGACTGACTCTTCTTATTGTCTATGTTTTGAACCATTCCTGTGACACTAGTTATAGATTCCGATGCTTCACATCAGGTTTACTGTATCCCTATGATCTTCTTAATGACAATGAAACACAGAAATTGCATCGGAATTCAATACAAAAGGCACAATGCTGACTTAAGTACAGGAAGACTGACTCTTCTTACAGTCTATGTTTTGAACCATTCCTGTGACACTAGTTATAGATTCCGATGCTTCACTTCATGCATACTGTATCCCTTGGACCTTCTTATTGACGATGAAACACAGAAATTGCATCAGAATTAAATAGAAAAGGAACAATGCCGACTTAAGTACAAGAAGACTGACGCTTCTTACTGACTATGTTTTTCAACCATTCCTGTGACACTAGTTATAGATTCCGGTGCTTCACTCCAGGTTTACTGTTACCCTTGGACCTTCTTATTGACGATGAAACACAGAAATTGCATCGGAATTAAATACAAAAGGCACAATGCCGACTTAAGTACAAGAAGACTGACTCTTCTTACTGACTATGTTTGAACCATTCCTGTGTCACTAGTTATAGATTCCGATGCTTCACTTCAGGTTTACTGTATACCTTGGACCTTCTAATAGACGATGAAACACATAGATTGCATCGGAATTAAATAGAAAAGGCACAATGCCGACTTAAGTACACGAATGCTGCCTCTTTTTACTGTCTATGTTTTGAACCATTTCTGTGACACTAGTTATAGATTGCGATGCTTCACTTCAGGTTTACTGTCTCCCTTGGACCTTCTTATTGACGATGAAACACAGAAATAGCATCGGAATTAAATACAAAAGGCAAAATACCGACTTAAGTACAAGAAGACTGACTCTTCTTACTGTCTATGTTTTGAACCATTCCTGTGACACTAGTTATAGATTCCGATGCTTCACTTCAGGTTTACTGTATCCCTATGATCTTCTTATTGATGATGAAACACAGAAATTGCATCGGAATTAAATACAAGAGGCACAATCCCGACTTAAGTACAAGAGGACTGATCCCTCTTACTGTCTATGTTTTGAAGCATTCCTGAGACTCTAGTTATAGATTCCGATGCTTCACTTCAGGTTTACTGTAACCCTCTGACCTTCTTATTGATGATCAAACACAGAAATTGCATCGGAATTAAATACAAAAGGCACAATGCAGACATAAGTACAATAAGACTGACTCTTCTTACAGACTGTGTTTTGAACCATTCCTGTGACACTGGTTATAGATTGCGATGCTTCACTTCAGGTTTGCTGTATCCCTCTGACCTTCTTATTGACGATGAAACACAGAATTTGCATCGGAATTAAATACAAAAGGCACAATGCAGACTTAAGTACAAGAAGACTGACTCTTCCTACTGTCTATGTTTTGAGCCATTCCTGTGACACTAGTTATAGGTTCCGATGCTTCACTTCAGGTTTACTGTATCCCTTGGACCTTGTTATTGACGATGAAACACAGAAATTGCATCGGACTTAATTACAAAAGGCACAATGCCGATTTAAGTACATGAAGACGGACTCTTTCTACTGACTATGCTTTTGAACTATTCCTGTGACACTAGTTATAGATTCCGATGCTTCACTTCAGGTTTACTGTATCCCTTCGACCTTCTTATTGACGATGAAACACAGAAATTGCATCGGAATTAAATACAAAAGGCACAATGCCAACTTAAGTACAAGAAGACTGACTCTTCTTACAGTCTATGCTTTGAACCATTCCTGTGACAGTAGTTACACATTCCGATTCCTCTCTCCAGGTTTACTGTATCCCTTGGACCTTCTTATTGACGATGAAACACAGAAGTTGCATCGGAATTAAATACAAAAGGCACAATGCCGACTTAAGGACAAGAAGACTAACTCTTCTTTCTGACAATGATTTGAACCATTCCTGTGACACTAGCTATAGATTCCGATGCTTCACTTCAGGTTTACTGTATCCCTCTGACCTTCTTATTGACGATGAAACACAGAAATTGCATCGGAATTAAATACAAAAATCACAATGCCGACTTCAGTACAAGAAGACTGACTCTTCTTACTGTCTACGCTTTGAACCATTCCATTGACACTAGTTATAGATTCCGATGCTTCACTCCAGGTTTACTGTATCCCTTGGACCTTCTTATTGACGATGAAACACAGAAATTGCATCGGAATTAAATAGAAAAGGCACAATGCCGTCTTAAGTACAAGAGTACTGACTCTTCTTCCTTCTATGCTTTGAACCATTCCGGTGACACTAGTCATAGATTCCGATGCTTCACCACAGGTTTACTGTATCCCTTGGACCTTCTTATTGACGATGAAACACAGAAATTGCATTGGAATTAAATACAAAGGGCAAATTGCCGACTTAAGTACACGAAGACTGACTCTTCTTACTGCCTATGTTTTGAACCATTCCTGTGACACTAGTTATAGATTCCGATGCTACACTCCAAGTTTACTGTATCCCTTGGACCTTCGTATAGACGATGAAAAACAGAAATTGCATCGGATTTAAATACAAAAGGCACAATGCCGACTTATGGACAAGAAGACTGACTCTTCTTACTGTCTATGTTTTGAACCATTCCTGTGACACTAGTTATAGATTCCGAAGCTTCACTCCAGGTTTACTGTATCCCTTGGACCTTCTTATTGACGATGAAACACAGAAATTGCAGCGGAATTAAATAGAAAAGCCACAATGCCGACTTAAGTACAAGAGGACTGACTCTTCCTACTGTCAATGTTTTGAACCATTCCTGTGACACTAGTTACAGATTCCGGTGCTTCACTCCAGGTTTACTGTTTCCCTTGGACCTTCTTATTGACGATGAAACACAGAAATTGCATCAGAATTAAATAGAAAAGGAACAATGCCGACTTAAGTACAAGAAGACTGACGCTTCTTACTGACTATGTTTTTCAACCATTCCTGTGACACTAGTTATAGATTCCGGTGCTTCACTCCAGGTTTACTGTTTCCCTTGGACCTTCTTATTGACGATGAAACACAGAAATTGCATCGGAATTAAATACAATAGGCACAATGCCGACTTAAGTACAAGAAGACTGACTCTTCTTACTGACTATGTTTGAACCATTCTGGTGACACTAGTCATAGATTCCGATGCTTCACCACAGCTTTACTGTATCCCTTGGACCTTCTTATTGACGATGAAACACAGAAATTGCCTCGGAATTAAATAGAAAAGGCACAATGCCGACATAAGTTCAAGAGGACTGACTCTTCCTACTGTCAATGTTTTGAACCATTCCTGTGACACTATTTATAGATTCCGGTGCTTCACTCCAGGTTTACTGTTTCCCTTGGACCTTCTTATTGACGATGAAACACAGAAATGGCATCGGAATTAAATACAAAAGGCACAATGCCGACTTATGTACAAGAAGACTGACTCTTCTTACTGACTATGTTTGAACCATTCCTGTGTCACTAGTTATAGATTCCGATGCTTCACTTCAGGTTTACTGTATACCTTGGACCTTCTAATTGACGATGAAACACAGAGATTGCATCGGAATTAAATAGAAAAGGCACAATGCCGACTTAAGTACACGAATGCTGCTCTTTTTACTGTCTATGTTTTGAACCATTTCTGTGACACTAGTTATAGATTGCGATGCTTCACTTCAGGTTTACTGTCTCCCTTGGACCTTCTTATTGACGATGAAACACAGAAATTGCATCGGAATTAAATACAAAAGGCACAATACCGACTTAAGTACAAGAAGACTGACTCTTCTTACTGTCTATGTTTTGAACGATTCCTGTGACACTAGTTATTGATTCCGATGCTTCACTTCAGGTTTACTGTATCCCTATGATCTTCTTATTGATGATGAAACACAGAAATTGCATCGGAATTAAATACAAAAGGCACAATCCCGACTTAAGTACAAGAGGACTGATCCTTCTTACTGTCTATGTTTTGAACCATTCCTGGGACACTAGTTATAGATTCCGATGCTTCACTTCAGGTTTACTGTAACCCTCTGACCTTCTTATTGATGATCAAACACAGAAATTGCATCGGAATTAAATACAAAAGGCACATGCAGACTTAAGTACAATAAGACTGACTCTTCTTACAGACTATGTTTTGAACCATTCCTGTGACACTGGTTATACATTGCGATGCTTCACTTCAGGTTTGCTGTATCCCTCTGACCTTCTTATTGACGATGAAACACGGAATTTGCATCGGAATTAAATACAAAAGGCACAATGCCGACTTAAGTACACGAAGACTGACTCTTCCTACTGTCTATGTTTTGAGCCATTCCTGTGACACTAGTTATAGGTTCAGTTGCTTCACTTCAGGTTTACTGTATCCCTTGGACGTTCTTATTGACGATGAAACACAGAAATTGCATCGGTATTAAATACAAAAGGCACAATGCCGGTTTAAGTACATGAAGACGGACTCTTTCTACTGACTATGCTTTGAACTATTCCTGTGACACTAGTTATAGATTCCGATGCTTCACTTCAGGTTTACTGTATCCCTTCGACCTTCTTATTGACGATGAAACACAGAAATTGCATCGGAATTAAATACAAAAGGCACAATGCCAACTTAAGTACAAGAAGACTGACTCTTCTTACAGTCTATGTTTTGAACCATTCCTGTGACAGTAGTTACACAGTCCGATTCTTCTCTCCAGGTTTACTGTATCCCTTGGACCTTCTTATTGACGATGAAACACAGAAGTTGCATCGGAATTAAATACAAAAGGCACAATGCCGACTTAAGGACAAGAAGACTAACTCTTCTTACTGACAATGATTTGAACCACTCCTATGACACTAGCTATAGATTCCGATGCTTCACTTCAGGTTTACTGTATCCCTCTGACCTTCTTATTGACGATGAAACACAGAAATTGCATCGGAATTAAATACAAAAGGCACAATGCCGACTTCAGTACAAGAAGACTGACTCTTCTTACTGTCTATGCTTTGAACCATTCCATTGACACTAGTTATAGATTCCGATGCTTCACACCAGGTTTACTGTATCCCTTGGACCTTCTTATTGATGATGAAACACAGAAATTGCATCGGAATTAAATAGAAAAGGCACAATGCCGTCTTAAGTACAAGGGTACTGACTCTTCTTCCTTCTATGTTTTGAACCATTCCGGTGACACTAGTCATAGATTCCGATGCTTCACCAAAGGTTTACTGTATCCCTTGGACCTTCTTATTGACGATGAAACACAGAAATTGCATCGGAATTAAATACAAAGGGCAAATTGCCGACTTAAGTAAACGAAGACTGACTCTTCTTACTGCCTATGTTTTGAACCATTCCTGTGACACTAGTTATAGATTCCGATGCTACACTCCAAGTTTTCTGTATCCCTTGGACCTTCGTATAGACGATGAAAAACAGATATTGCATCGGATTTAAATACAAAAGGCACAATGCCGACTTATGGACAAGAAGACTGGCTCTTCTTACTGTCTATGTTTTGAACCATTCCTGTGACACTAGTTATAGATTCCGATGCTTCACTCCTGGTTTACTGTATCCCTTGGACATTCTTATTGACGATGAAACACAGAAATTGCAGCGGAATTAAATAGAAAAGGCACAATGCCGACTTAAGTACAAGAGGACTGACTCTTCCTACTGTCAATGCTTTGAACCATTCCTGTGACACTAGTTATAGATTCCGGTGCTTCACTCCAGGTTTACTGTTTCCCTTGGACCTTCTTATTGACGATGAAACACAGAAATTGTATCAGAATTAAATAGAATAGGAACAATGCCGACTTAAGTACAAGAAGACTAACGCTTCTTACTGACTATGTTTTTCAACCATTCCTGTGACACTAGTTATAGATTCCGGTGCTTCACTCCAGGTTTACTGTTTCCCTTGGACCTTCTAATTGACGATGAAACACAGAAATTGCATCGGAATTAAACACGAAAGGCACAATGCCGACTTAAGTACAAATAGACTGCCTCTTCTTACTGACTATGCTTTGAACCATTCCTGTGACACCAGTTATAGGTTCTGATGCTGCACCTCAGGTTTACTGTATCCCTTGGACCTTCTTATTGACGATGAAACACAGAAGTTGCATCGGAATTAAATACAAAAGGCACAATGCCGACTTAAGGACAAGAAGACTGACTCTTTTTACTGACTCTGTTTTGAACCATTCCTGTGACACTAGTTATACATTCCGATGCTTCACTTCAGGTTTTACTATATCCCTCTGATCTTCTTATTGACGATGAAACACAGAAATTGCATCGGAATTAAATACAAAGGGCAAGTTGCCGACTTAAGTACACGAAGACTGACTCTTCTTACTGCCTATGTTTTGAACCATTCCTGTGACACTAGTTATAGATTCCGATGCTACACTCCAAGTTTACTGTATCCCTTGGACCTTCGTATAGACGATGAAAAACAGAAATTGCATCGGATTTAAATACAAAAGGCACAATGCCGACTTATGGACAAGAAGACTGACTCTTCTTACTGTCTATGTTTTGAACCATTCCTGTGACACTAGTTATAGATTCCGAAGCTTCACTCCAGGTTTACTGTATCCCTTGGACCTTCTTATTGACGATGAAACACAGAAATTGCAGCGGAATTAAATAGAAAAGCCACAATGCCGACTTAAGTACAAGAGGACTGACTCTTCCTACTGTCAATGTTTTGAACCATTCCTGTGACACTAGTTACAGATTCCGGTGCTTCACTCCAGGTTTACTGTTTCCCTTGGACCTTCTTATTGACGATGAAACACAGAAATTGCATCAGAATTAAATAGAAAAGGAACAATGCCGACTTAAGTACAAGAAGACTGACGCTTCTTACTGACTATGTTTTTCAACCATTCCTGTGACACTAGTTATAGATTCCGGTGCTTCACTCCAGGTTTACTGTTTCCCTTGGACCTTCTTATTGACGATGAAACACAGAAATTGCATCGGAATTAAATACAAAAGGCACAATGCCGACTTAAGTACAAGAAGACTGACTCTTCTTACTGACTATGTTTGAACCATTCTGGTGACACTAGTAATAGATTCCGATGCTTCACCACAGGTTTACTGTATCCCTTGGACCTTCTTATTGACGATGAAACACAGAAATTGCCTCGGAATTAAATAGAAAAGGCACAATGCCGACTTAAGTTCAAGAAGACTGACTCTTCCTACTGTCAATGTTTTGAACCATTCCTGTGACACTATTTATAGATTCCGGTGCTTCACTCCAGGTTTACTGTTTCCCTTGGACCTTCTTATTGACGATGAAACACAGAAATGGCATCGGAATTAAATACAAAAGGCACAATGCTGACTTATGTACAAGAAGACTGACTCTTCTTACTGACTATGTTTGAACCATTCCTGTGTCACTAGTTATAGATTCCGATGCTTCACTTCAGGTTTACTGTATACCTTGGACCTTCTAATTGACGATGAAACACAGAGATTGCATCGGAATTAAATAGAAAAGGCACAATGCCGACTTAAGTACACGAATGCTGCTCTTTTTACTGTCTATGTTTTGAACCATTTCTGTGACACTAGTTATAGATTGCGATGCTTCACTTCAGGTTTACTGTCTCCCTTGGACCTTCTTATTGACGATGAAACACAGAAATTGCATCGGAATTAAATACAAAAGGCACAATACCGACTTAAGTACAAGAAGACTGACTCTTCTTACTGTCTATGTTTTGAACCATTCCTGTGACACTAGTTATAGATTCCGATGCTTCACTTCAGGTTTACTGTATCCCTATGATCTTCTTATTGATGATGAAACACAGAAATTGCATCGGAATTAAATACAAAAGGCACAATCCCGACTTAAGTACAAGAGGACTGATCCCTCTTACTGTCTATGTTTTGAACCATTCCTGGGACACTAGTTATAGATTCCGATGCTTCACTTCAGGTTTACTGTAACCCTCTGACCTTCTTATTGATGATCAAACACAGAAATTGCATCGGAATTAAATACAAAAGGCACATGCAGACTTAAGTACAATAAGACTGACTCTTCTTACAGACTATGTTTTGAACCATTCCTGTGACACTGGTTATAGATTGCGATGCTTCACTTCAGGTTTGCTGTATCCCTCTGACCTTCTTTTTGACGATGAAACACGGAATTTGCATCGCAATTAAATACAAAAGGCACAATGCCGACTTAAGTACACGAAGACTGACTCTTCCTACTGTCTATGTTTTGAGCCATTCCTATGACACTAGTTATAGGTTCCGATGCTTCACTTCAGGTTTACTGTATCCCTTGGACGTTCCTATTGACGATGAAACACAGAAATTGCATCGGTATTAAATACAAAAGGCACAATGCCGGTTTAAGTACATGAAGACGGAGTCTTTCTACTGACTATGCGTTTGAACTATTCCTGTGACACTAGTTATAGATTCCGATGCTTCACTTCAGGTTTACTGTTTCCCTTCGACCTTCTTATTGACGATGAAACACAGAAATTGCATCGGAATTAAATACAAAAGGCACAATGCCAACTTAAGTACAAGAAGACTGACTCTTCTTACAGTCTATGTTTTGAACCATTCCTTTGACAGTAGTTACACATTCCGATTCTTCTCTCCAGGTTTACTGTATCCCTTGGACCTTCTTATTGACGATGAAACACAGAAATTGCATCGGAATTAAATACAAAAGGCACAATGCCGACCTAAGGACAAGAAGACTAACTCATCTTACTGACAATGATTTGAACCATTCCTATGACACTAGCTATAGATTCCGATGCTTCACTTCAGGTTTACTGTATCCCTCTGACCTTCTTATTGACGATGAAACACAGAAATTGCATCGGAATTAAATACAAAAGGCACAATGCCGACTTCAGTACAAGAAGACTGACTCTTCTTACTGTCTATGCTTTGAACCATTCCATTGACACTAGTTATAGATTCCGATGCTTCACACCAGGTTTACTGTATCCCTTGGACCTTCTTATTGACGATGAAACACAGAAATTGCATCGGAATTAAATAGAAAAGGCACAATGCCGTCTTAAGTACAAGGGTACTGACTCTTCTTCCTTCTATGTTTTGAACCATTCCGGTGCCACTAGTCATAGATTCCGATGCTTCACCAAAGGTTTACTGTATCCCTTGGACCTTCTTATTGACGATGGAACACAGAAATTGCATCGGAATTAAATACAAAGGGCAAATTGCCGACTTAAGTACACGAAGACTGACTCTTCTTACTGCCTATGTTTTGAACCATTCCTGTGACACTAGTTATAGATTCCGATGCTACACTCCAAGTTTACTGTATCCCTTGGACCTTCGTATAGACGATGAAAAACAGAAATTGCATCGGATTTAAATACAAAAGGCACAATGCCGACTTATGGACAAGAAGACTGGCTCTTCTTACTGTCTATGTTTTGAACCATTCCTGTGACACTAGTTATAGATTCCGATGCTTCACTCCAGGTTTACTGTATCCCTTGGACATTCTTATTGACGATGTAACACAGAAATTGCCTCGGAATTAAATAGAAAAGGCACAATGCCGACTTAAGTACAAGAGGACTGACTCTTCCTACTGTCAATGCTTTGAACCATTCCTGTGACACTAGTTATAGATTCCGGTGCTTCACTCCAGGTTTACTGTTTCCCTTGGACCTTCTTATTGACGATGAAACACAGAAATTGTATCAGAATTAAATAGAATAGGAACAATGCCGACTTAAGTAAAAGAAGACTGACGCTTCTTACTGACTATGTTTTTCAACCATTCCTGTGACACTAGTTATAGATTCCGGTGCTTCACTCCAGGTTTACTGTTTCCCTTGGACCTTCTAATTGACGATGAAACACAGAAATTGCATCGGAATTAAACACGAAAGGCACAATGCCGACTTAAGTACAAAAAGACTGCCTCTTCTTACTGACTATGCTTTGAACCATTCCTGTGACTCCAGTTATAGATTCTGATGCTGCACCTCAGGTTTACTGTATCCCTTGGACCTTCTTATTGACGATGAAACACAGAAGTTGCATCGGAATTAAATACAAAAGGCACAATGCCGACTTAAGGACAAGAAGACTGACTCTTTTTACTGACTATGTTTTGAACCATTCCTGTGACACTAGTTATAGATTCCAATGCTTCACTTCAGGTTTTACTATATCCCTCTGATCTTCTTATTGACGATGAAACACAGAAATTGCATCGGAATTAAATACAAAAGGCACAATGCCGACTTAAGTACAAGAAGACTGACTCTTCTTACTGTCTATGTTTTGAACCATTCCTGTGACACTAGTTATAGATTCCGATGCTTCACTTCAAGCTTACTGTATCCCTTGGACCTTCTTATTGACGATGAAACACAGAAATTGCATCGGAATTGAACACAAAAGGCACAATGCCGACTTAAGTACAAATAGACTGACTCTTTTTACTGACTATGTTTTGAACCATTCCTGTGATACTAGTTATGGATTCGGATGCTTCACTTCTGGTTTACTGTATCCCTCTGATCTTCTAATTGACGATGAAACACAGAAATTGCATCGGAATTAAATACAAAAGGCACAATGCCGACTTAAGTACAAGAAGACTGACTCTTCCTACTGTCTAAGTTTTGAACCATTCCTGTTACACTAGTTATAGATTCCGATGCTTCACTTCAGGTTTACTGTATCCCTTGGACCTTCTTATGGACGATGAAACACAGAAATTGCATCGGAATTAAATACAAAAGGCACAATGCCGACTTAAGTACACGAAGACTGACCCTTTTTACTGCCTATGTTTTGAACCACTCCTGTGATACTAGTTATAGATTCCGATGCTACACTCCAGGTTTACTGTATCCCTTGGACCTTCTTATTAACGATGAAAAACAGAAATTGCATCGGAATTAAATACAAAAGGCACAATGCCGACTTAAGGACAAGAAGACTGACTCTTCTTACTGACCATGTTTTGAACCATCCCTGTGACACTAGTTATAGATTCCGATGCTTCACTTCAGGTTTACATTATCCCTCTTACCTTCTTATTGACGATGAAACACAGAAATTGCATCGGAATGAAATGGAACAGGCACAATGCCGACTTAAGTACAAGAAGACTGACTCTTCTTAATGTCTATGTTTTTGAACCATTCCTATGACACTAGTTATCGATTCCGATGCTTCACTTCAGGTTTACTGTATCCCTATGATCTTCTTATTGATGATGAAACACAGAAATTGCATCGGAATTAAATACAAAAGGCACATGCAGACTTAAGTACAATAAGACTGACTCTTCTTACAGACTATGTTTTGAACCATTCCTGTGACACTGGTTATACATTGCGATGCTTCACTTCAGGTTTGCTGTATCCCTCTGACCTTCTTATTGACGATGAAACACGGAATTTGCATCGGAATTAAATACAAAAGGCACAATGCCGACTTAAGTACACGAAGACTGACTCTTCCTACTGTCTATGTTTTGAGCCATTCCTGTGACACTAGTTATAGGTTCAGTTGCTTCACTTCAGGTTTACTGTATCCCTTGGACGTTCTTATTGACGATGAAACACAGAAATTGCATCGGTATTAAATACAAAAGGCACAATGCCGGTTTAAGTACATGAAGACGGACTCTTTCTACTGACTATGCTTTTGAACTATTCCTGTGACACTAGTTATAGATTCCGATGCTTCACTTCAGGTTTACTGTATCCCTTCGACCTTCTTATTGACGATGAAACACAGAAATTGCATCGGAATTAAATACAAAAGGCACAATGCCAACTTAAGTACAAGAAGACTGACTCTTCTTACAGTCTATGTTTTGAACCATTCCTGTGACAGTAGTTACACAGTCCGATTCTTCTCTCCAGGTTTACTGTATCCCTTGGACCTTCTTATTGACGATGAAACACAGAAGTTGCATCGGAATTAAATACAAAAGGCACAATGCCGACTTAAGGACAAGAAGACTAACTCTTCTTACTGACAATGATTTGAACCACTCCTATGACACTAGCTATAGATTCCGATGCTTCACTTCAGGTTTACTGTATCCCTCTGACCTTCTTATTGACGATGAAACACAGAAATTGCATCGGAATTAAATACAAAAGGCACAATGCCGACTTCAGTACAAGAAGACTGACTCTTCTTACTGTCTATGCTTTGAACCATTCCATTGACACTAGTTATAGATTCCGATGCTTCACACCAGGTTTACTGTATCCCTTGGACCTTCTTATTGATGATGAAACACAGAAATTGCATCGGAATTAAATAGAAAAGGCACAATGCCGTCTTAAGTACAAGGGTACTGACTCTTCTTCCTTCTATGTTTTGAACCATTCCGGTGACACTAGTCATAGATTCCGATGCTTCACCAAAGGTTTACTGTATCCCTTGGACCTTCTTATTGACGATGAAACACAGAAATTGCATCGGAATTAAATACAAAGGGCAAATTGCCGACTTAAGTAAACGAAGACTGACTCTTCTTACTGCCTATGTTTTGAACCATTCCTGTGACACTAGTTATAGATTCCGATGCTACACTCCAAGTTTACTGTATCCCTTGGACCTTCGTATAGACGATGAAAAACAGAAATTGCATCGGATTTAAATACAAAAGGCACAATGCCGACTTATGGACAAGAAGACTGGCTCTTCTTACTGTCTATGTTTTGAACCATTCCTGTGACACTAGTTATAGATTCCGATGCTTCACTCCAGGTTTACTGTATCCCTTGGACATTCTTATTGACGATGAAACACAGAAATTGCAGCGGAATTAAATAGAAAAGGCACAATGCCGACTTAAGTACAAGAGGACTGACTCTTCCTACTGTCAATGCTTTGAACCATTCCTGTGACACTAGTTATAGATTCCGGTGCTTCACTCCAGGTTTACTGTTTCCCTTGGACCTTCTTATTGACGATGAAACACAGAAATTGTATCAGAATTAAATAGAATAGGAACAATGCCGACTTAAGTACAAGAAGACTAACGCTTCTTACTGACTATGTTTTTCAACCATTCCTGTGACACTAGTTATAGATTCCGGTGCTTCACTCCAGGTTTACTGTTTCCCTTGGACCTTCTAATTGACGATGAAACACAGAAATTGCATCGGAATTAAACACGAAAGGCACAATGCCGACTTAAGTACAAATAGACTGCCTCTTCTTACTGACTATGCTTTGAACCATTCCTGTGACACCAGTTATAGGTTCTGATGCTGCACCTCAGGTTTACTGTATCCCTTGGACCTTCTTATTGACGATGAAACACAGAAGTTGCATCGGAATTAAATACAAAAGGCACAATGCCGACTTAAGGACAAGAAGACTGACTCTTTTTACTGACTCTGTTTTGAACCATTCCTGTGACACTAGTTATAGATTCCGATGCTTCACTTCAGGTTTTACTATATCCCTCTGATCTTCTTATTGACGATGAAACACAGAAATTGCATCGGAATTAAATACAAAGGGCAAGTTGCCGACTTAAGTACACGAAGACTGACTCTTCTTACTGCCTATGTTTTGAACCATTCCTGTGACACTAGTTATAGATTCCGATGCTACACTCCAAGTTTACTGTATCCCTTGGACCTTCGTATAGACGATGAAAAACAGAAATTGCATCGGATTTAAATACAAAAGGCACAATGCCGACTTATGGACAAGAAGACTGACTCTTCTTACTGTCTATGTTTTGAACCATTCCTGTGACACTAGTTATAGATTCCGAAGCTTCACTCCAGGTTTACTGTATCCCTTGGACCTTCTTATTGACGATGAAACACAGAAATTGCAGCGGAATTAAATAGAAAAGCCACAATGCCGACTTAAGTACAAGAGGACTGACTCTTCCTACTGTCAATGTTTTGAACCATTCCTGTGACACTAGTTACAGATTCCGGTGCTTCACTCCAGGTTTACTGTTTCCCTTGGACCTTCTTATTGACGATGAAACACAGAAATTGCATCAGAATTAAATAGAAAAGGAACAATGCCGACTTAAGTACAAGAAGACTGACGCTTCTTACTGACTATGTTTTTCAACCATTCCTGTGACACTAGTTATAGATTCCGGTGCTTCACTCCAGGTTTACTGTTTCCCTTGGACCTTCTTATTGACGATGAAACACAGAAATTGCATCGGAATTAAATACAAAAGGCACAATGCCGACTTAAGTACAAGAAGACTGACTCTTCTTACTGACTATGTTTGAACCATTCTGGTGACACTAGTAATAGATTCCGATGCTTCACCACAGGTTTACTGTATCCCTTGGACCTTCTTATTGACGATGAAACACAGAAATTGCCTCGGAATTAAATAGAAAAGGCACAATGCCGACTTAAGTTCAAGAGGACTGACTCTTCCTACTGTCAATGTTTTGAACCATTCCTGTGACACTATTTATAGATTCCGGTGCTTCACTCCAGGTTTACTGTTTCCCTTGGACCTTCTTATTGACGATGAAACACAGAAATGGCATCGGAATTAAATACAAAAGGCACAATGCTGACTTATGTACAAGAAGACTGACTCTTCTTACTGACTATGTTTGAACCATTCCTGTGTCACTAGTTATAGATTCCGATGCTTCACTTCAGGTTTACTGTATACCTTGGACCTTCTAATTGACGATGAAACACAGAGATTGCATCGGAATTAAATAGAAAAGGCACAATGCCGACTTAAGTACACGAATGCTGCTCTTTTTACTGTCTATGTTTTGAACCATTTCTGTGACACTAGTTATAGATTGCGATGCTTCACTTCAGGTTTACTGTCTCCCTTGGACCTTCTTATTGACGATGAAACACAGAAATTGCATCGGAATTAAATACAAAAGGCACAATACCGACTTAAGTACAAGAAGACTGACTCTTCTTACTGTCTATGTTTTGAACCATTCCTGTGACACTAGTTATAGATTCCGATGCTTCACTTCAGGTTTACTGTATCCCTATGATCTTCTTATTGATGATGAAACACAGAAATTGCATCGGAATTAAATACAAAAGGCACAATCCCGACTTAAGTACAAGAGGACTGATCCCTCTTACTGTCTATGTTTTGAACCATTCCTGGGACACTAGTTATAGATTCCGATGCTTCACTTCAGGTTTACTGTAACCCTCTGACCTTCTTATTGATGATCAAACACAGAAATTGCATCGGAATTAAATACAAAAGGCACATGCAGACTTAAGTACAATAAGACTGACTCTTCTTACAGACTATGTTTTGAACCATTCCTGTGACACTGGTTATAGATTGCGATGCTTCACTTCAGGTTTGCTGTATCCCTCTGACCTTCTTTTTGACGATGAAACACGGAATTTGCATCGGAATTAAATACAAAAGGCACAATGCCGACTTAAGTACACGAAGACTGACTCTTCCTACTGTCTATGTTTTGAGCCATTCCTATGACACTAGTTATAGGTTCCGATGCTTCACTTCAGGTTTACTGTATCCCTTGGACGTTCCTATTGACGATGAAACACAGAAATTGCATCGGTATTAAATACAAAAGGCACAATGCCGGTTTAAGTACATGAAGACGGAGTCTTTCTACTGACTATGCGTTTGAACTATTCCTGTGACACTAGTTATAGATTCCGATGCTTCACTTCAGGTTTACTGTATCCCTTCGACCTTCTTATTGACGATGAAACACAGAAATTGCATCGGAATTAAATACAAAAGGCACAATGCCAACTTAAGTACAAGAAGACTGACTCTTCTTACAGTCTATGTTTTGAACCATTCCTTTGACAGTAGTTACACATTCCGATTCTTCTCTCCAGGTTTACTGTATCCCTTGGACCTTCTTATTGACGATGAAACACAGAAATTGCATCGGAATTAAATACAAAAAGCACAATGCCGACCTAAGGACAAGAAGACTAACTCATCTTACTGACAATGATTTGAACCATTCCTATGACACTAGCTATAGATTCCGATGCTTCACTTCAGGATTACTGTATCCCTCTGACCTTCTTATTGACGATGAAACACAGAAATTGCATCGGAATTAAATACAAAAGGCACAATGCCGACTTCAGTACAAGAAGACTGACTCTTCTTACTGTCTATGCTTTGAACCATTCCATTGACACTAGTTATAGATTCCGATGCTTCACACCAGGTTTACTGTATCCCTTGGACCATCTTATTGACGATGAAACACAGAAATTGCATCGGAATTAAATAGAAAAGGCACAATGCCGTCTTAAGTACAAGGGTTCTGACTCTTCTTCCTTCTATGTTTTGAACCATTCCGGTGCCACTAGTCATAGATTCCGATGCTTCACCAAAGGTTTACTGTATCCCTTGGACCTTCTTATTGACGATGGAACACAGAAATTGCATCGGAATTAAATACAAAGGGCAAATTGCCGACTTAAGTACACGAAGACTGACTCTTCTTACTGCCTATGTTTTGAACCATTCCTGTGACACTAGTTATAGATTCCGATGCTACACTCCAAGTTTACTGTATCCCTTGGACCTTCGTATAGACGATGAAAAACAGAAATTGCATCGGATTTAAATACAAAAGGCACAATGCCGACTTATGGACAAGAAGACTGGCTCTTCTTACTGTCTATGTTTTGAACCATTCCTGTGACACTAGTTATAGATTCCGATGCTTCACTCCAGGTTTACTGTATCCCTTGGACATTCTTATTGACGATGTAACACAGAAATTGCCTCGGAATTAAATAGAAAAGGCACAATGCCGACTTAAGTACAAGAGGACTGACTCTTCCTACTGTCAATGCTTTGAACCATTCCTGTGACACTAGTTATAGATTCCGGTGCTTCACTCCAGGTTTACTGTTTCCCTTGGACCTTCTTATTGACGATGAAACACAGAAATTGTATCAGAATTAAATAGAATAGGAACAATGCCGACTTAAGTACAAGAAGACTGACGCTTCTTACTGACTATGTTTTTCAACCATTCCTGTGACACTAGTTATAGATTCCGGTGCTTCACTCCAGGTTTACTGTTTCCCTTGGACCTTCTAATTGACGATGAAACACAGAAATTGCATCGGAATTAAACACGAAAGGCACAATGCCGACTTAAGTACAAAAAGACTGCCTCTTCTTACTGACTATGCTTTGAACCATTCCTGTGACTCCAGTTATAGATTCTGATGCTGCACCTCAGGTTTACTGTATCCCTTGGACCTTCTTATTGACGATGAAACACAGAAGTTGCATCGGAATTAAATACAAAAGGCACAATGCCGACTTAAGGACAAGAAGACTGACTCTTTTTACTGACTATGTTTTGAACCATTCCTGTGACACTAGTTATAGATTCCGATGCTTCACTTCAGGTTTTACTATATCCCTCTGATCTTCTTATTGACGATGAAACACAGAAATTGCATCGGAATTAAATACAAAAGGCACAATGCCGACTTAAGTACAAGAAGACTGACTCTTCTTACTGTCTATGTTTTGAACCATTCCTGTGACACTAGTTATAGATTCCGATGCTTCACTTCAAGCTTACTGTATCCCTTGGACCTTCTTATTGACGATGAAACACAGAAATTGCATCGGAATTGAACACAAAAGGCACAATGCCGACTTAAGTACAAATAGACTGACTCTTTTTACTGACTATGTTTTGAACCATTCCTGTGATACTAGTTATGGATTCGGATGCTTCACTTCTGGTTTACTGTATCCCTCTGATCTTCTAATTGACGATGAAACACAGAAATTGCATCGGAATTAAATACAAAAGGCACAATGCCGACTTAAGTACAAGAAGACTGACTCTTCCTACTGTCTAAGTTTTGAACCATTCCTGTTACACTAGTTATAGATTCCGATGCTTCACTTCAGGTTTACTGTATCCCTTGGACCTTCTTATGGACGATGAAACACAGAAATTGCATCGGAATTAAATACAAAAGGCACAATGCCGACTTAAGTACACGAAGACTGACCCTTTTTACTGCCTATGTTTTGAACCACTCCTGTGATACTAGTTATAGATTCCGATGCTACACTCCAGGTTTACTGTATCCCTTGGACCTTCTTATTAACGATGAAAAACAGAAATTGCATCGGAATTAAATACAAAAGGCACAATGCCGACTTAAGGACAAGAAGACTGACTCTTCTTACTGACCATGTTTTGAACCATCCCTGTGACACTAGTTATAGATTCCGATGCTTCACTTCAGGTTTACATTATCCCTCTTACCTTCTTATTGACGATGAAACACAGAAATTGCATCGGAATGAAATGGAACAGGCACAATGCCGACTTAAGTACAAGAAGACTGACTCTTCTTAATGTCTATGTTTTTGAACCATTCCTATGACACTAGTTATCGATTCCGATGCTTCACTTCAGGTTTACTGTATCCCTATGATCTTCTTATTGATGATGAAACACAGAAATTGCATCGGAATTAAATACAAAAGGCACAATCCCGACTTAAGGACAAGAAGACTAACTCTTCTTACTGACAATGATTTGAACCATTCCTATGACACTAGCTAAAGATTCCGATGCTTCACTTCAGGTTTACTGTATCCCTCTGACCTTCTTATTGACGATGAAACACAGAAATTGCATCGGAATTAAATACAAAAGGCACAATGCCGACTTCAGTACAAGAAGACTGACTCTTCTTACTGTCTATGCTTTGAACCATTCCATTGACACTAGTTATAGATTCCGATGCTTCACACCAGGTTTACTGTATCCCTTGGACCTTCTTATTGACGATGAAACACAGAAATTGCATCGGAATTAAATAGAAAAGGCACAATGCCGTCTTAAGTACAAGAGTACTGACTCTTCTTCCTTCTATGTTTTGAACCATTCCGGTGACACTAGTCATAGATTCCGATGCTTCACCAAAGGTTTACTGTATCCCTTGGACCTTCTTATTGACGATGAAACACAGAAATTGCATCGGAATTAAATACAAAGGGCAAATTGCCGACTTAAGTACACGAAGACTGACTCTTCTTAATGCCTATGTTTTGAACCATTCCTGTGACACTAGTTATAGATTCCGATGCTACACTCCAAGTTTACTGTATCCCTTGGACCTTCGTATAGACGATGAAAAACAGAAATTGCATCGGATTTAAATACAAAAGGCACAATGCCGACTTATGGACAAGAAGACTGACTCTTCTTACTGTCTATGTTTTGAACCATTCCTGTGACACTAGTTATAGATTCCGATGCTTCACTCCAGGTTTACTGTATCCCTTGGACATTCTTATTGACGATGAAACACAGAAATTGCCTCGGAATTAAATAGAAAAGGCACAATGCCGACTTAAGTACAAGAGGACTGACTCTTCCTACTGTCAATGCTTTGAACCATTCCTGTGACACTAGTTATAGGTTCCGGTGCTTCACTCCAGGTTTACTGTTTCCCTTGGACCTTCTTATTGACGATGAAACACAGAAATTGTATCAGAATTAAATAGAATAGGAACAATGCCGACTTAAGTACAAGAAGACTGACGCTTCTTACTGACTATGTTTTTCAACCATTCCTGTGACACTAGTTATAGATTCCGGTGCTTCACTCCAGGTTTACTGTTTCCCTTGGACCTTCTAATTGACGATGAAACACATAGATTGCATCGGAATTAAATAGAAAAGGCACAATGCCGACTTAAGTACACGAATGCTGCCTCTTTTTACTGTCTATGTTTTGAACCATTTCTGTGACACTAGTTATAGATTGCGATGCTTCACTTCAGGTTTACTGTCTCCCTTGGACCTTCTTATTGACGATGAAACACAGAAATAGCATCGGAATTAAATACAAAAGGCACAATACCGACTTAAGTGCAAGAAGACTGACTCTTCTTACTGTCTATGCTTTGAACCATTCCAGTAAAACTAGTTATAGATTCCGATGCTTCACTTCATGTTTACTGTATCCCTATGATCTTCTTATTGACGATGAAACACAGAAATTGCATCGGAATTAAATACAAAAGGCACAATGCTGACTTAAGTACAAGATGACTGACTCTTCTTACAGTCTATGTTTTGAACCATTCCTGTGACACTAGTTATAGATTCCGATGCTTCACTTCAGGCTTACTGTATCCCTTGGACCTTCTTATTGACGATGAAACACAGAAATTGCATCGGAATTAAACACGAAAGGCACAATGCCGACTTAAGTACAAAAAGACTGCCTCTTCTTACTGACTATGCTTTGAACCATTCCTGTGACACCAGTTATAGATTCTGATGCTGCACCTCAGGTTTACTGTATCCCTTGGACCTTCATATTGACGATGAAACACAGAAGTTGCATCGGAATTAAATACAAAAGGCACAATGCCGACTTAAGGACAAGAAGACTGACTCTTTTTACTGACTATGTTTTGAACCATTCCTGTGACACTAGTTATAGATTCCGATGCTTCACTTCAGGTTTTACTATATCCCTCTGATCTTCTTATTGACGATGAAACACAGAAATTGCATCGGAATTAAATACAAAAGGCACAATGCCGACTTAAGTACAAGAAGACTGACTCTTCTTACTGTCTATGTTTTGAACCATTCCTGTGACACTAGTTATAGATTCCGATGCTTCACTTCAAGCTTACTGTATCCCTTGGACCTTCTTATTGACGATGAAACACAGAAATTGCATCGGAATTGAACACAAAAGGCACAATGCCGACTTAAGTACAAATAGACTGACTCTTTTTACTGACTATGTTTTGAACCATTCCTGTGATACTAGTTATGGATTCGGATGCTTCACTTCTGGTTTACTGTATCCCTCTGATCTTCTAATTGACGATGAAACACAGAAATTGCATCGGAATTAAATACAAAAGGCACAATGCCGACTTAAGTACAAGAAGACTGACTCTTCCTACTGTCTAAGTTTTGAACCATTCCTGTTACACTAGTTATAGATTCCGATGCTTCACTTCAGGTTTACTGTATCCCTTGGTCCTTCTTATGGACGATGAAACACAGAAATTGCATCGGAATTAAATACAAAAGGCACAATGCCGACTTATGTACACGAAGACTGACTCTTTTTACTGCCTATGTTTTGAACCACTCCTGTGATACTAGTTATAGATTCCGATGCTACACTCCAGGTTTACTGTATCCCTTGGACCTTCTTATTGACGATGAAAAACAGAAATTGCATCGGAATTAAATACAAAAGGCACAATGCCGACTTAAGGACAAGAAGACTGACTCTTCTTACTGACCATGTTTTGAACCATCCCTGTGACACTAGTTATAGATTCCGATGCTTCACTTCAGGTTTACATTATCCCTCTTACCTTCTTATTGACGATGAAACACAGAAATTGCATCGGAATTAAATGGAACAGGCACAATGCCGACTTAAGTACAAGAAGACTGACTCTTCTTACTGTCTATGCTTGGAACCATTCCTGTAAAACTAGTTATAGATTCCGATGCTTCACTTCAGGTTTACTGAATCCCTATGATCTTCTTATTGACGATGAAACACAGAAATTGCATCGGAATTAAATACAAAAGGCACAATGCTGACTTAAGTACAAGATGACTGACTCTTCTTACAGTCTATGTTTTGAACCATTCCTGTGACACTAGTTATACATTCCGATGCTTCACTTCAGGCTTTCTGTATCCCTTGGACCTTCTTATTGACGATGAAACACAGAAATTGCATCGGAATTAAACACGAAAGGCACAATGCCGACTTAAGTACAAAAAGACTGCCTCTTCTTACTGACTATGCTTTGAACCATTCCTGTGACACTAGTTATAGATTCTGATGCTGCACTTCAGGTTTACTGTATCCCTTGGACCTTCTTATTGACGATGAAACACAGAAGTTGCATCGGAATTAAATACAAAAGGCACAATGCCGACTTAAGGACAAGAAGACTGACTCTTTTTACTGACTATGTTTTGAACCATTCCTGTGACACTAGTTATAGATTCCGATGCTTCACTTCAGGTTTACTATATCCCTCTGATCTTCTTATTGACGATGAAACACAGAAATTGCATCGGAATTAATTACAAAAGGCACAATGCCGACTTAAGTACAAGAAGACTGACTCTTCTTACTGTCTATGTTTTGAACCATTCCTGTGACACTAGTTATAGATTCCGATGCTTCACTTCAGGCATACTGTATCCCTTGGACCTTCTTATTGACGATGAAACACAGAAATTGCATCGGAATTGAACACAAAAGGCACAATGCCGACTTAAGTACAAATAGACAGACTCTTTTTACTGACTATGTTTTGAACCATTCCTGTGATACTAGTTATGGATTCGGATGCTTCACTTCTGGTTTACTGTATCCCTCTGATCTTCTAATTGACGATGAAACACAGAAATTGCATCGGAATTAAATACAAAAGGCACAATGCCGACTTAAGTACAAGAAGACTGACCCTTCCTACTGTCTATGATTTTAACCATTCCTGTTACACTAGTTATAGATTCCGATGCTTCACTTCAGGTTTATTGTATCCCTTGGACCTTCTTATGGACGATGAAACACAGAAATTGCATCGGAATTAAATACAAAAGGCACAATGGCGACTTAAGTACACGAAGACTGACTCTTTTTACGGCCTATGTTTTGAACCACTCCTGTGACACTAGTTATAGATTCCGATGCTACACTCCAGGTTTACTGTATCCCTAGGACCTTCTTATTGACGATGAAAAACAGAAATTGCATCGGAATTAAATACAAAGGGCACAATGCCGACTTAAGGACAAGAAGACTGACTCTTCTTACTGACCATGTTTTGAACCATTCCTGTGACACTAGTTATAGATTCCGATGCTTCACTTCAGGTTTACATTATCCCTCTTACCTTCTTATTGACGATGAAACACAGAAATTGCATCGGAATTAAATGGAACAGGCACAATGCCGACTTAAGTACAAGAAGACTGACTCTTCTTACTGTCTATGTTTTTGAACCATTCCTGTGACACTAGTTATAGATTCCGATGCTTCACTCCCGGTTTACTGTATCCCTTGGACCTTCTTATTGACGATGAAATACAGAAATTGCATCGGAATTAATTAGAGAAGGCACAATGCCGACTTTAGTACAAGAAGACTGACTCTTCCTACTGTCAATGTTTTCAACCATTCCTGTGGCACTAGTTATAGATTCCGGTGCTTCACTCCAGGTTTACTGTTTCCCTTGGACCTTCTTATTCACGATGAAACACAGAAATTGCATCAGGATTAAATAGAAAAGGCACAATGCCGACTTAAGTACAAGAAGACTGACGCTTCTTAGTGACTATGTTTTTGAACCATTCCTGTGACACTAGTTATAGATTCCGATGCTTCACTTCAGGTTTACTGTATCCCTTGGACCTTCTTATTGACGATGAAACACAGATATTGCATCGGAATGAAATAGAAAAGGCACAATGCCGACTTAAGTACAAGAAGACTGACTCTTCTTACTGTTTATGTTTGAACCATTCCTGTGACACTAGTTATAGATTCCGATGCTTCACTTCAGGTTTACTGTATCCCTCTGACCTTCCTATAGACGATGAAACACAGAAATTGCATCCGAATTAAATACAAAAGGCACAATACCGACTTATGTACAAGAAGACTGACTCTTCGTACTGTCTATGTTTTGAACCATTCCTGTGAAACTAGTTATAGATTCCGATGCTTCACTTCAGGTTTAATGTATCCCTCTGACCTTCTTATAGACGATGAAACACAGAAAATGCATCGGAATTATATACAAAAGGCACAATGCCGACTTAAGTACAAGAAGACAGACTCTTCTTACTGACTATGTTTTGAACCATTCTCGTGACACTAGTTATAGATTCCGATGCTTCACTTCAGGTTTACTGTATCCCTTAAACCTTCCTATTGACGATGAAACACAGAAATTGCATCGGAATTAAATACAAAAGGCACAATGCCGAGTTATGTACAAGATGACTGACTCTTCTTACTGGCTATGTTTGAACCATTCCTGTGTCACTAGTTATAGATTCCGATGCTTCACTTCTGGTTTACTGTATACCTAGGACCTTCTAATTGACGATGAAACACAGAGATTGCATCGGAATTAAATAGAAAAGGCACAATGCCGACTTAAGTACAAGAAGGCTGCCTCTTTTTACTGTCTATGTTTTGAACCATTTCTGTGACACTAGTTATAGATTGCGATGCTTCACTTCAGGTTTACTGTCTCCCTTGGACCTTCTTATTGACGATGAAACACAGAAATTGAATCGGAATTAAATACAAAAGGCACAATACCGACTTAAGTACAAGAAGACTGACTCTTCTTACTGTCTATGTTTTGAACCATTCCTGTGACACTAGTTATGGATTCCGATGCTTCACTTCAGGTTTACTGTATCCCTATGATCTTCTTATTGACGATGAAACACAGATATTGCGTTGGAATTAAATACAAAAGGCACAATGCTGACTTAAGTACAAGAAGACTGACTCTTCCGACTGTCTATGTTTTGAACCATTCCTGTGACACTAGTTATAGATTCCGATGCTTCACGTCAGGCTTACTGTATCCCTTGGACCTTCTTATTGACGATGAAACACACAAATGGCATCGGAATTAAACACAAAAGGCACAATGCCGACTTAAGTACAAAAAGACTGACTCTTCTTACTGACTATGCTTTGAACCATTCCTGTGACACTAGTTATAGATTCCGATGCTTCACTTCAGGCTTACTGTATCCCTTGGACCTTCTTATTGACGATGAAACACAGAAATTGCATCAGAATTAAACACAAAAGCACAATGCCGACTTAAGTACAAAAGGGCTGCCTCTTCTTACTGACTATGCTTTGAACCATTCCTGTGACACTAGTTATAGATTCCGATGCTTCACTTCAGGTTTACATTATCGCTCTTACCTTCTTATTGACGAAGAAACACAGACATTGCATCGGAATTAAATGGAACAGGCACAATGCCGAGTTAAGTACAAGAAGGCTGCCTATTTTTACTGTCCATGTTTTGAACCATTTCTGTGACACTAGTTATAGATAGCGATGCTTCACTTCAAGTTTACTGTCTCTCTTGGACCTTCTTATTGACGATGACACACAGAAATTGCATCGGAATTAAATACAAAAGGCACAATACCGACTAAAGTACAAGAAGACTGACTCTTTTTACTGTCTATGTTTTGAACCATTCCTGTGACACTAGTTATAGATTCCGATGCTTCACTTCAGGTTTACTGTATCGATATGATCTTCTTATTGACAATGAAACACAGAAATTGCATCGGAATTAAATACAAAAGGCACAATGCTGACTTAAGTACAAAAACGCTGACTCTTCTTACTGACTATGCTTTGAACCATTCTTGTGACACTAGTTATAGATTCGGATGCTTCACTTCAGGTTTACTGTATCCCTTGGACCTTCTTATTGACGATGAAACACAGAAATTGCATCGGAATTAAACACAAAAGGCACAATGCCGACTTAAGTACAAAAACGCTGACTCTTCTTACTGACTATGCTTTGAACCATTCTTGTGACACTAGTTATAGATTCGGATGCTTCACTTCAGGTTTACTGTATCCCTTGGACCTTCTTATTGACGATGAAACACAGAAATTGCATCGGAATTAAATACAAATGGTACAATGCCGACTTAAGTACAAGAAGACTGACTCTTTTTACTGACTATGTTTGAACCATTCCTGTGACACTAGTTATGCATTCGGATGCTTCACTTCTGGTTCACTGTATCCATCTGACGTTCTTATTGACGATGAAACACAGAAATGGCATCGGAATTGAATAGAAAAGGCACAATGCCGATTTAAGTACATGAAGACCGACTCTTTCTACTGACTATGTTTTGAACCATTCCTGTGACACTAGTTATAGATTCCGATGCTTCACTTCAGGTTTACTGTATCACTCTGATCTTCTTATTGACGATGAAACACGGAAATTGCATCGGAATTAAATACAAAAGGCACAATGCCGACTTAAGTACAAGAGGACTGATCTTTCTTATTGTCTATGCTTTGAACCATTCCTGTGACACTAGTTATAGATTCCGATGCTTCACTTCAGCATTACTGTGTCCCTCAGACCTTCTTATTGATGTTGAATCACAGAAATTGCATCGGAATTAAATACAAAAGGCACAATGCAGACTTAAGTACAAGAAGACTGATTCTTCCTACTGACTATGTTTTGAACCATTCCTGTGACACTAGTTATAGATTGCGATGCTTCACTTCAGGTTTGCTGTATCCCTCTGACCTTCTTATTGACGATGAAACACAGAATTTGCATCGGAATTAAAAACAAAAGGCACAATGCCGACTTAAATACAGGAAAACTGACTCTTCCTACTGTCTATGTTTTGAACCATTCCTGTGACACTAGTTATAGATTCCGATGCTTCACTCCAGGTTTACTGTATCCCTTGGACCTTCTTATTGACGATGAAACACAGAAATTGCATCGGAATTAAATACAAAAGGCACAATGCCGACTTAAGTACAAGAGGACTGATCGTTTTTACTGTCTGTGTTTTGAACCATTCCTGAGACACTAGTTATAGATTTTCGATGCTTCACTTCAGGTTTACTGTAACCCTCTGACCTTCTTATTGATGATCAAACACAGAAATTGCATCGGAATTAAATACAAAAGGCACAATGCCGATTTAAGTACATGAAGACCGACTCTTTCTACTGACTATGTTTTGAACCATTCCTGTGACACTAGTTATAGATTCCGATGCTTCGCATCAGGTTTACTGTATCCCTTGGACCTTCTTATTGACGATGAAACACAAAAATTGCATCGGAATTAAATACAAAAGGCACAATGCCGACTTTAGTACAAGAAGACTGACTCTTCCTACAGTCTATGCTTTGAACCATTCCTGTGACAGTAGTTACACATTCCGATTCTTCTCTCCAGGTTTACTGTATCCCTTGGACCTTCTTATTGACGATGAAACACAGAAATTGCATCGGAATTAAATACAAAGGGCAAAATGCCGACTTAAGTACACGAAGACTGACTCTTCTTACTGCCTATGTTTTGAAACATTCCTGTGACACTAGTTATAGATTCCGATGCTTCACTGCAGGTTTACCGTATCCCTCTGACCTTCTTATTGACGATGAAACACAGAAATTGCATCGGAATTAAATAGAACAGGCACAATGCCGACTTAAGTACAAGAAAACTGACTCTTCTTACTGACTATGCTTTGAACCATTCCTGTGACACTAGTTATAGATTCCGATGCTTCACTGCAGGTTTACCGTATCCCTCTGACCTTCTTATTGACGATGAAACACGGAAATTGCATCGGAATTAAAAACAAAAGGTACAATGCCGACTTAACTACAAGAAGACTGACTTTTTCTACTGTCTATGTTTTGAACCATTCCTGTGACACTAGTTATAAATTCCGATGCTTCACTTCAGGTTTACTGTATCCCTCTGACGTTATTGCCGATGAAACACAGAAATTGCTTCGGAATTAAATACAAAAGGCACAATGCCGACTTAAGTACATGAAGACCGACTCTTGTTATTGACAATGATTGGAACCATTCCTGTGACACTAGTTATAGATTCCGATGCTTCACTTCAGGTTTACTGTATCCCTCTGACGTTCTTATTGACGATGAAACACAGAAATTGCATCGGAATTAAATAGAAAAGGCACAATGCCGACTTAAGTACAAGAAGACTGACTCCTCTTACTGTCTATGACTTGAACCATTCCTGTGACTCTAGTTATAGATTCCGATGCTTCACTGCAGGTTTACCGTATCCCTTGGACCTTCTTATTGACGATGAAACACAGAAATTGCATCGGAATTAAATAGAAAAGGCACAATGCCGACTTAAGTACACGAGGACTGACTCTTCTTACTGTCTATGTTTTGAATCTTTCCTGTGACACTAGTTATAGATTCCGATGCTACACTCCAGGTTTACTGTATCCCTTGGACCTTCTTATTGACGATGAAACACAGAAATTGCATCGGAATTAAATACAAAAGGCACAATGCCGACTTAAGTACAAGAAGACTGACTCTTCTTACTGACTATGTTTTGAACCATTCTTGTGACACTAGTTATAGATTCCGATGCTTCACTTCAGGTTTACTGTATCCCTCTGACGTTCTTATTGACGATGAAACACAGAAATTGCATCGGAATTAAATAGAAAAGGCACAATGCCGACTTAAGTACAAGAAGACTGACTCTTCTCACTGTCTATGAATTGAACCATTCCTGTGACTCTAGTTATAGATTCCGATGCTTCACTGCAGGTTTACCGTATCCCTTGGACCTTCTTATTGACCATGATACACAGAAATTGCATCGGAATTAAATAGAAAAGGCACAATGCCGACTTAAGTACAAGAAGACTAACTCTTCTTACTGACTATGTTTTGAACCATTCCTGTGACACTAGATATAGACTCCGACGCTTCCCTTCAGGTTTACTGTATACCTTGGACCCTCTTATTGACGATGAAACACAGAAATTGCATCGGAATTAAATACAAAAGGCACAATGCCGACTTAGGTGCAAGAGGACTGACTCTTCCTACTGTGTATGTTTTGAACCATTCCTGTGACACTAGTTTTGGATTCCGATGCTTCACTTCAGGTTTACTGTATCCCTCTGACCTTCTTATTGACGATGAAACACAGAAATTGCATCGGAATTAAAAACAAAAGGTACAATGCCGACTTAAGTACATGAGGACCGACTCATGTTATTGACAAAGATTTGAACCATTCCTGTGACACTAGTTATAGATTCCGATGCTTCACTTCAGGTTTACTGTATCCCTTGGACATTCTTATTGACGATGAAACACAGAAATTGCATCGGAATTAAATACAAAAGGCACAATGCCGACTTAAGTACATGAGGACCGACTCATGTTATTGACAATGATTTGAACCATTCTTGTGACACTAGTTATAGATTCCGATGCTTCACTTCAGGTTTACTGTATCCCTTGGACATTCTTATTGACGATGAAACACAGAAATTGCATCGGACTTAAATACAAAAGGCACAATGCCGACTTAAGTAAAAGAAGACTGACTCTTCCTACTCTCTATGATTTGAACCATTCCAGTGACACTAGTTATAGATTCCGATGCTTCAATTCAGGTTTATTGTAACCCTCTGACCTTATTGACGATGAAACACGGAAATTGCATCGGAATTAAATACAAAAGGAAGAATACCGACTTAAGTACAAGAAGACTGAATCTTCTTTCTGTCTATGTTTTGAACCATTCCTGTGACACTAGTTATATATTCCGATGCTTCACTTTAGGTTACTGTATCCCTTGGACCTTCTTATTGACGATGGAACACAGAAATTGCATCGGCATTAAATACAAAACGCACAATGCCGACTTAAGTACAAGAAGACTGACTCTTCCTACTGTCTATGTTTTGAACTATTCCTGTGAGACTAGTAATAGAGTCCGATGCTTCACTTCTGGTTTACTGTATCCCTTGGACCCTCTTATTGACGATGAAACACAGAAATTGCATCGGAATTAAATACAAAAGGCACAATGCCGACTTAGGTACAAGAGGACTGACTCTTCCTACTGTGTATGTTTTGAACCATTCCTGTGACACTAGTTTTGGATTCCGATGCTTCACTTCAGGTTTACTGTATCCCTCTGACCTTCTTATTGACGATGAAACACAGAAATTGCATCGGAATTAAAAACAAAAGGTACAATGCCGACTTAAGTACAAGACGGCTGACTTTTTCTACTGTCTATGTTTTGAACCATTCCTGTGACACTAGTCATAGATTCCGATGCTTCACTTCAGGTTTACTGTATCCCTCTGACGTTATTGCCGATGAAACACAGAAATTGCTTCGGAATTAAATACAAAAGGCACAATGCCGACTTAAGGACAAGAACACTGACTCTTCTTACTGACTATGATTTGAACCAAACCTGTGACACTAGTTATTGATTCCGATGCTGCACTTCAGGTTTACTGTATCCCTCTGACCTTCTTATTGACGATGAAACACAGTAATTGCTTCGGAATTAAATACAAAAGGCACAATGCCGACTTAAGTACATGAAGACCGACTCTTGTTATTGACAATGATTTGAACCATTCCTGTGACACTAGTTATAGATTCCGATGCTTCACTTCAGGTTTACTGTATCCCTCTGACGTTATTGCTGATGAAACACAGAAATTGCTTCGGAATTAAATACAAAAGGCACAATGCCGACTTAAGGACTAGAAAACTGACTCTTCCTACTGTCTATGTTTTGAACCATTCCTGTGACACTAGTTATAGATTCCGATGCTTCACTTCAGGTTTACTGTTTCCCTTGGACCTTCTTATTGACGATGAAACACAGAAATTGCATCGGAATTAAATACAAAAGGCACAATGCCGACTTAGGTACAAGAGGACTGACTCTTCCTACTGTGTATGTTTTGAACCATTCCTGTGACACTAGTTTTGGATTCCGATGCTTCACTTCAGGTTTACTGTATCCCTCTGACGTTATTGCCGATGAAACACAGAAATTGCTTCGGAATTAAATACAAAAGGCACAATGCCGACTTAAGGATAAGAACACTGACTCTTCTTACTGACTATGTTTTGAACCAATCCTGTGACACTAGTTATAGATTCCGATGCTGCACTTCAAGTTTACTGTATCCCTCTGACCTTCTTATTGACGATGAAACACAGTAATTGCTTCGGAATAAAATACAAAAGGCACAATGCCGACTTAAGTACATGAAGACCGATTCTTGTTATTGACAATGATTTGAACCATTCCTGTGACACTAGTTATAGATTCCGATGCTTCACTTCAGGTTTACTGTAACCCTCTGACCTTCTTATTGATGATGAAACACAGAAATTGCATCGGAATTAAATACAAAAGGCACAACGCAGACTTAAGTACAAGAAGGCTGACTCTTCTTACAGACTATGTTTTGAACCATTCCTGTGACACTAGTTATAGATTGCGATGCTTCACTTCAGGTTTACTGTATCCCTTGGACCTTCTTATTGAAGATGAAACACAGAAATTGCATCGGAATTAAATACAAAAGGCACAATGCCGATTTAAGTACATGAAGACCGACTCTTTCTACTGACTATGTTTTGAACCATTCCTGTGACACTAGTTATGGATTCCGATGCTTCGCATCAGGTTTACTGTATCCCTTGGGCCTTCTTATTGACGATGAAACACAGAAATTGCATCGGAATTAAATACAAAAGGCACAATGCCGACTTAAGTACAAGAAGACTGACTCTTCTTACAGTCTATGCTTTGAACCATTCCTGTGACAGTAGTTACACATTCCGATTCTTCTCTCCAGGTTTACTGTATCCCTTGGACCTTCTTATTGACGATGAAACACAGAAATTGCATCGGAATTAAATACAAAGGGCAAAATGCCGACTTAAGTACACGAAGACTGACTCTTCTTACTGTCTATGTTTTGAACCATTCCTGTGACACTAGTTATAGATTCCGATGCTTCACTCCAGGTTTACTATATCCCTTGGACCTTCTTATTGACGATGAAACACAGAAATTGCATCGGAATTAAATAGAAAAGGCACAATGCCGACTTAAGTACAAGAAGACTGACTCCTCTTACTGTCTATGACTTGAACCATTCCTGTGACTCTAGTTATAGATTCCGATGCTTCACTGCAGGTTTACCGTATCCCTTGGACCTTCTTATTGACGATGAAACACAGAAATTGCATCGGAATTAAATAGAAAAGGCACAATGCCGACTTAAGTACACGAAGACTGACTCTTCTTACTGTCTATGAATTGAACCATTCCTGTGACTCTAGTTATAGATTCCGATGCTTCACTGCAGGTTTACCGTATCCCTTGGACCTTCTTATTGACGATGAAACACAGAAATTGCATCGGAATTAAATACAAAAGGCACAATGCCGACTTAAGTACAAGAAGACTGACTCTTCTTACTGACTATGTTTTGAACCATTCTTGTGACACTAGTTATAGATTCCGATGCTTCACTTCAGGTTTACTGTATCTCTCTGACGTTCTTATTGACGATGAAACACAGAAATTGCATCGGAATTAAATCGAAAAGGCACAATGTCGACTTAAGTACAAGAAGACTGACTCTTCTTACTGTCTATGAATTGAACCATTCATGTGACTCTAGTTATAGATTCCGATGCTTCACTGCAGGTTTACCGTATCCCTTGGACCTTCTTATTGACCATGAAACACAGAAATTGCATCGGAATTAAATAGAAAAGGCACAATGCCGACTTAAGTACAAGAAGACTGACTCTTCTTACTGACTATGTTTTGAACCATTCCTGTGACACTAGATATAGACTCCGATGCTTCCCTTCAGGTTTACTGTATACCTTGGACGTTCTTATTGACGATGAAACACAGAAATTGCATCGGAATTAAATACAAAAGGCACAATGCCGACTTAGGTACAAGAGGACTGACTCTTCCTACTGTGTATGTTTTGAACCATTCCTGTGACACTAGTTTTGGATTCCGATGATTCACTTCAGGTTTACTGTATCCCTCTGACCTTCTTATTGACGATGAAACACAGAAATTGCATCGGAATTAAAAACAAAAGGCACAATGCCGACTTAAGTACAAGAAGACTGACTTTTTCTACTGTCTATGTTTTGAACCATTCCTGTGACACTAGCTATAGATTCCGATGATTCACTTCAGGTTTACTGTATCCCTCTGACGTTATTGCCGATGAAACACAGAAATTGCTTCGGAATTAAATACAAAAGACACAATGCCGACTTAAGGATAAGAACACTGACTCTTCATACTGATTTTGTTTTGAACCAATCCTGTGACACTAGTTATAGATTCCGATGCTGCACTTCAGGTTTACTGTATCCCTCTGACCTTCTTATTGACGATGAAACACAGTAATTGCTTCGGAATTAAATACAAAAGGCACAATGCCGACTTAAGTACATGAAGACCGACTCATGTTATTGACAATGATTTGAACCATTCCTGTGACACTAGTTATAGATTCCGATGCTTCACTTCAGGTTTACTGTATCCCTTGGACATTCTTATTGACGATGAAACACAGAAATTGCATCGGAATTAAATACAAAAAGGCACAATGCCGACCTAAGTACATGAAGACCGACTCTACTTATTGAGAATGATTTGAACCATTCCTGTTACACTAGTTATAGATTCCGATGCTTCACTTCAGGTTTATTGTATCCCTTGGACATTCTTATTAACGATGAAACACAGAAATTGCATCGGAATTAAATACAAAAGTCACAATGCCGACTTAAGTACAAGAAGACTGACTCTTCTTACTGTCTATGTTTTGAACCATTCCTGTGACACTAGTTATAGATTCCGATGCATCACTCCAGGTTTACTATATCCCTTGGACCTTCTTATTGACGATGAAACATAGAAATTGCAACGGAATTAAATACAAAAGGCACAATGCCGACTTAAGGACAAGAAGACTGACTCTTCTTACTGACTATGTTTTGAACCATTCCTGTGACACTAGTTACAGATTCCGATGCTTCACTTCAGGTTTGCTGTATACCTTGGACCTTCTTATTGACGATGAAACACAGAAATTGCATCGGAATTAAATACAAAAGGCACAATGCCAACTTAAGTACAAGAAGACTGACTCTTCCTACTGTCTATGTTTGAACCATTCCAGTGACACTACTTATAGATTCCGATGCTTCACTTCAGGTTTACTGTATCCCTCTGACCTTATAGCCGATGAATCGGAATTAAATAGAAAAGGCACATTTCCGATTTAAGGACAAGAAGACTGACTCTTCTTACTGACTATGTTTTGATCCATTCCTGAGACACTAGTTATAGATTCCGATGCTTCACTTCAGGTTTACTGTATCCCTCTGACATTCTTATTGACGATGAAACACAGAAATTGCATTGGAATTAAATACAAAAGCCACAATGCCGACTTAAGTACAAGAAGACTGACTCTCCTTACTGACCATGTTTTGAACCATTCCTGTGACACTAGTTATAGATTTCGATGCTTCACTTCAGGTTTACTGTTTCCCTTGGACCTTCTTATTGACGATGAAACACAGAAATTGCATCGGAATTAAATACAAAAGGCACAATGCCGACTTAAGTACAAGAAGACAGACTCTTCTTACTGTCTATGTTTTGAACCATTCCTGTGATACTAGTTGTTGATTCCGATGCTTCACTTCAGGTTTACTGCATCCCCTGGACCTTCTTATTGACGATGAAACACAGAAATTGCATCGGAATTAAATACAAATGTCACAATGCCGACTTAAGTACAAGAACACTGACTCTTCCTACTGTCTATGCTTTGAACCATTCCGGAGACACTAGTTATAGATTCCGATGCTTCACTTCAAGTTTACTGTATCCCTTGTACCTTCTTATTGACGATGAAACACAGAAATTGCATCGGACTTAAATACAAAAGGCACAATGCCGACTTAAGTGAAAGAAGACTGACTCTTCCTACTCTCTATGATTTGAACCATTCCAGTGACACTAGTTATAGATTCCGATGCTTCAATTCAGGTTTATTGTAACCCTCTGACCTTATTGACGATGAAACACGAAAATTGCATCGGAATTAAATACAAAAGGAAGATTACCGACTTAAGTACAAGAAGACTGAATCTTCTTTCTGTCTATGTTTTGAACCATTCCTGTGACACTAGTTATATATTCCGATGCTTCACTTTAGGTTACTGTATCCCTTGGACCTTCTTATTGACGATGAAACACAGAAATTGCATCGGCATTAAATACAAAAGGCACAATGCCGACTTAAGTACAAGAAGACTGACTCTTCCTACTGTCTATGTTTTGAACTATTCCTGTGAGACTAGTAATAGAGTCCGATGCTTCACTTCTGGTTTACTGTATCCCTTGGACCCTCTTATTGACGATGAAACACAGAAATTGCATCGGAATTAAATACAAAAGGCACAATGCCGACTTAGGTACAAGAGGACTGACTCTTCCTACTGTGTATGTTTTGAACCATTCCTGTGACACTAGTTTTGGATTCCGATGCTTCACTTCAGGTTTACTGTATCCCTCTGACGTTATTGCCGATGAAACACAGAAATTGCTTCGGAATTAAATACAAAAGGCACAATGCCGACTTAAGGATAAGAACACTGACTCTTCTTACTGACTATGTTTTGAATCAATCCTGTGACACTAGTTATAGATTCCGATGCTGCACTTCAAGTTTACTGTATCCCTCTGACCTTCTTATTGACGATGAAACACAGTAATTGCTTCGGAATAAAATACAAAAGGCACAATGCCGACTTAAGTAATTGAAGACCGATTCTTGTTATTTACAATGATTTGAACCATTCCTGTGAGACTAGTTATAGATTCCGATGCTTCACTTCAGGTTTACTGTATCCCTTGGACATTCTTATTGACGATGAAACACAGATATTGCATCGGAAATAAATACAAAAAGGCACAATGCCGACTTAAGTACATGAAGACCGACTCTACTTATTGAGAATGATTTGAACCATTCCTGTTACACTAGTTATAGATTCCGATGCTTCACTTCAGGTTTACTGTATCCCTTGGACATTCTTATTAACGATGAAACACAGAAATTGCATCGGAATTAAATACAAAAGGCACAATGCCGACTTAAGTACAAGAAGACTGACTCTTCTTACTGTCTATGTTTTGAACCATTCCTGTGACACTAGTTATAGATTCCGATGCTTCACTCCAGGTTTACTATATCCCTTGGACCTTCTTATTGACGATGAAACACAGAAATTGCATCGGAATTAAATACAAAAGGCACAATGCCAACTTAACTACAAGAAGACTGACTCTTCCTGCTGTCTATGTTTGAACCATTCCTGTGCCACTAGTTATAGATTCCGATGCTTCACTTCAGGTTTACTGTATCCCTCTGACCTTATTGCCGATGAATCGGAATTAAATAGAAAAGGCACATTTCCGATTTAAGGACAAGAAGACTGACTCTTCTTACTGACTATGTTTTGATCCATTCCTGAGACACTAGTTATAGATTCCGATGCTTCACTTCAGGTTTACTGTTTCCCTTGGACCTTCTTGTTGACGATGAAACACAGAAATTGCATAGGAATTAAATACAAATGGCACAATGCCGACTTAAGTACAAGAAGACAGACTCTTCATACTGTCTATGTTTTGAACCATTCCTGTGATACCAGTTGTTGATTCCGATGCTTCACTTCTGGTTTACTGCATCCCCTGGACCTTCTTATTGACGATGAAACACAGAAATTGCATCGGAATTAAATACAAATGTCACAATGCCGACTTAAGTACAAGAACACTGACTCTTCCTACTGTCTATGCTTTGAACCATTCCGGTGACACTAGTTATAGATTCCGATGCTTCACTTCAAGTTTACTGTATCCCTTGTACCTTCTTATTGACGATGAAACACAGAAATTGCATCGGACTTCAATACAAAAGGCACAATGCCGACTTAAGTAAAAGAAGACTGACTCTTCCTACTGTCTATGATTTGAACCATTCCAGTGACACTAGTTATAGATTCCGATGCTTCAATTCAGGTTTATTGTGACCCTCTGACCTTATTGACGATGAAACACGGAAATTGCATCGGAATTAAATACAAAAGGAACAATACCGACTTAAGTACAAGAAGACTGAATCTTCTTTCTCTCTATGTTTTGAACCATTCCTGTGACACTAGTTATATATTCCGATGCTTCACTTTAGGTTACTGTATCCCTTGGACCTTCTTATTGACGATGAAACACAGAAATTGCATCGGCATTAAATACAAAAGGCACAATGCCGACTTAAGTACATGAAGACCGACTCTACTTATTGAGAATGATTTGAACCATTCCTGTTACACTAGTTATAGATTCCGATGCTTCACTTCAGGTTCACTGTATCCCTTGGACATTCTTATTAACGATGAAACACAGAAATTGCATCGGAATTAAATACAAAAGGCACAATGCCGACTTAAGGACAAGAAGACTGACTCTTCTTACTGTCTATGTTTTGAACCATTCCTGTGACACTAGTTACAGATTCCGATGCTTCACTCCAGGTTTACTATATCCCTTGGACCTTCTTATTGACGATGAAACATAGAAATTGCAACGGAATTAAATACAAAAGGCACAATGCCGACTTAAGGACAAGAAGACTTACTCTTCTTACTGACTATGTTTGAACCATTCCTGTGACACTAGTTACAGATTCCGATGCTTCACTTCAGGTTTGCTGTGTACCTTGGACCTTCTTATTGACGATGAAACACATAAATTCCATCAGATTTAAATACAGAAGGCACAATGCCGACTTAAGTACAAGAAGACTGAGTCTTCCTACTGTCTATGTTTTGAACTATTCCTGTGACACTAGTAATAGAGTCCGATGCTTCACTTCTGGTTTACTGTATCCCTTGGACCCTCTTATTGACGATGAAACACAGAAATTGCATCGGAATTAAATACAAAAGGCACAATGCCGACTTAGGTACAAGAGGACTGACTCTTCCTACTGTGTATGTTTTGAACTATTCCTGTGACACCAGTTTTGGATTCCGATGCTTCACTTCAGGTTTACTGTATCCCTCTGAGCTTCTTATTGACGATGAAACACAGAAATTGCATCTGAATTAAAAACAAAAGGTACAATGCCGACTTAAGTACAAGAACACTGACTCTTCTTACTGACTATGTTTTGAACCAATCCTGTGACACTAGTTATAGATTCCGATGCTGCACTTCAGGTTTACTGTATCCCTCTGACCTTCTTATTGACGATGAAACACAGTAATTGCTTCGGAATTAAATACAAAAGGCACAATGCCGACTTAAGTACATGAAGACCGACTCTACTTATTGAGAATGATTTGAACCATTCCTGTTACACTAGTTATAGATTCCGATGCTTCACTTCAGGTTTACTGTATCCCTTGGACATTCTTATTAACGATGAAACACAGAAATTGCATCGGAATTAAATACAAAAGGCACAATGCCGACTTAAGTACAAGAAGACTGACTCTTCTTACTGTCTATGTTTTGAACCATTCCTGTGACACTAGTTACAGATTCCGATGCTTCACTCCAGGTTTACTATATCCCTTGGACCTTCTTATTGACGATGAAACATAGAAATTGCAACGGAATTAAATACAAAAGGCACAATGCCGACTTAAGGACAAGAAGACTGACTCTTCTTACTGACTATGTTTTGAACCATTCCTGTGACACTAGTTACAGATTCCGATGCTTCACTTCAGGTTTGCTGTATACCTTGGACCTTCTTATTGACGATGAAACACATAAATTCCATCAGATTTAAATACAGAAGGCACAATGCCGACTTAAGTACAAGAAGACTGACTCTTCCTACTGTCTATGTTTTGAACCATTCCTGTGACACTAGTTTTGGATTCCGATGCTTCACTTCAGGTTTACTGTATCCTTCAGACCTTCTTATTGACGATGAAACACAGAAATTGCATCGGAATTAAATACAAAAGGCACAATGCCAACTTAAGTACATGAAGACTGACTCTTCCTGCTGTCTATGTTTGAACCATTCCTGTGCCACTAGTTATAGATTCCGATGCTTCAGTTCAGGTTTACTGTATCCCTCAGACCTTAATGCCGATGAATCGGAATTAAATAGAAAAGGCACATTTCCGATTTAAGGACAAGAAGACTGACTCTTCTTACTGACTATGTTTTGATCCATTCCTGAGACACTAGTTATAGATTCCGTTGCTTCACTTCAGGTTTACTGTATCCCTCTGACATTCTTATTGACGATGAAACACAGAAATTGCATCGGAATTAAATACAAAAGCCACAATGCCGACTTAGGTACAAGAAGACTGACTCTCCTTACTGACCATGCTTTGAACCATTCCTGTGACACTAGTTATAGATTCCGATGCTTCACTTCAGGTTTACTGTTTCCCTTGGACCTTCTTGTTGACGATGAAACACAGAAATTGCATCGGAATTAAATACAAAAGGCACAATGCCGACTTAAGTACAAGAAGACAGACTCTTCTTACTGTCTATGTTTTGAACCATTCCTGTGATACTAGTTGTTAATTCCGATGCTTCACTTCTGGTTAACTGCATCCCCTGGACCTTCTTATTGACGATGAAACACAGAAATTGCATCGGAATTAAATACAAATGTCACAACGCCGACTTAAGTAAAAGAAGACTGACTCTTCCTACTGTCTATGATTTGAACCATTCCAGTGACACTAGTTATAGATTCCGATGCTTCAATTCAGGTTTATTGTAACCCTCTGACCTTATTGACGATGAAACACGGAAATTGCATCGGAATTAAAAACAAAAGGAACAATACCGACTTAAGTACAAGAAGACTGAATCTTCTTTCTGTCTGTGTTTTGAACCATTCCTGTGACACTAGTTATATATTCCGATGCTTCACTTTAGGTTACTGTATCACTTGGACCTTCTTATTGACGATGAAACACAGAAATTGCATCGGCATTAAATACAAAAGGCACAATGCCGACTTAAGTACAAGAAGACTGACTCTTCCTACTGTCTATGTTTTGAACTATTCCTGTGACACTAGTAATAGAGTCAGATGCTTCACTTCTGGTTTACTGTATCCCTTGGACCCTCTTATTGACGATGAAACACAGAAATTGCATCGGAATTAAATACAAAAGGCACAATGCCGACTTAGGTACAAGACGACTGACTCTTCCTACTGTGTATGTTTTGAACCATTCCTGTGACACTAGTTTTGGATTCCGATGCTTCACTTCAGGTTTACTGTATCCCTCTGACCTTCTTATTGACGATGAAACACAGAAATTGCATCTGAATTAAAAACAAAAGGTACAATGCCGACTTAAGTACAAGAACACTGACTCTTCTTACTGACTATGTTTTGAACCAATCCTGTGACACTAGTTATAGATTCCGATGCTGCACTTCAGGTTTACTGTATCCCTCTGACCTTCTTATTGACGATGAAACACAGTAATTGCTTCGGAATTAAATACAAAAGGCACAATGCCGACTTAAGTACATGACGACCGACTCTTGTTATTGACAATGATTTGAACCATTCCTTTGACACTAGTTATAGATTCCGATGCTTCACTTCAGGTTTACTGTATCCCTTGGACATTCTTATTGACGATGAAACACAGAAATTGCATCGGAATTAAACACAAAAAGGCACAATGCCGACTTAAGTACATGAAGACCGACTCTACTTATTGAGAATGATTTGAACCATTCCTGTTACACTAGTTATAGATTCCGATGCTTCACTCCAGGTTTACTATTTCCCTTGGACCTTCTTATTGACGATGAAACATAGAAATTGCAACGGAATTAAATACAAAAGGCACAATGCCGACTTAAGAACAAGAAGACTGACTCTTCTTACTGACTATGTTTTGAACCATTCCTGTGACACTAGTTTTGGATTCCGATGCTTCACTTCAGGTTTACTCTATCCCTCAGACCTTCTTATTGACGATGAAACACAGAAATTGCATCGGAATTAAATACAAAAGGCACAATGCCAACTTAAGTACAAGTAGACTGACTCTTCCTACTGTCTATGTTTGAACCATTCCTGTGACACTAGTTATAGATTCCGATGCTTCACTTCAGGTTTACTGTATCCCTCTGACCTTATTGCAGATGAAACACAGAAATTGCGTCGGAATTAAGTAGAAAAGGCACATTTCCGATTTAAGGACAAGAAGACTGACTCTTCTTACTGACTATGTTTTGATCCATTCCTGAGACACTAGTTATAGATTCCGATGCTTCACTTCAGGTTTACTGTATCCCTCTGACATTCTTATTGACGATGAAACACAGAAATTGCATCGGAATTAAATACAAAAGCCACAATGCTGACTTAAGTACAAGAAGACTGACTCTCCTTACTGACCATGTTTTGAACCATTCCTGTGACACTAGTTATAGATTCCGATGCTTCACTTCAGGTTTACTGTTTCCTTTGGACCTTCTTATTGACGATGAAACACAGAAATTGCATCGGAATTAAATACAAAAGGCACAATGCCGACTTAAGTAAAAGAAGACTGACTCTTCCTACTGTCTATGATTTGAACCATTCCTGTGACACTAGTTATAGATTCTGATGCTTCAATTCAGGTTTATTGTAACCCTCTGACCTTACTGACGATGAAACACAGAAATTGCATCGGAATTAAATACAAAAGGAACAATACCGACTTAAGTACAAGAAGACTGAATCTTCTTTCTGTCTATGTTTTGAACCATTCCTGTGACACTAGTTATATATTCCGATGCTTCACTTTAGGTTACGGTATCCCTTGGACGTTCTTATTGACGATGAAACACAGAAATTGCATCGGCATTAAATGCAAAAGGCACAATGCCGACTTAAGTACAAGAAAACTGACTCTTCCTACTGTCTATGTTTTGAACTATTCCTGTGACACTAGTAATAGAGTCCAATGCTTCACTTCTGGTTTACTGTATCCCTTGGACCCTCTTATTGAAGATGAAACACAGAAATTGCATTGGAACTAAATACAAAAGGCACAATGCTGACTTAAGTACAAGAAGACTGACTCTTCCTACTGTCTATGTTTTGAACCATTCCGGTGACACGAGTTATAGATTCCGATGCTTCACTTCAGGTTTACTGTATCCCTTGGACCTTCTAGTTGACGATGAAACACAGAAATTGCTTCGGAATTAAATACAAAAGACACAATGCCGACTTAAGTACAAGAAGACTGACTCTTCTTACTGACTATGTTTTGATCCATTCCTGTGACACTAGTTATAGATTTCGACGCTTCACTTCAGGTTTACTGTATCTCTTTGACCGTCATATTGACGATTAAACCACGAAATTGCATCGGAATTAAATACAAAAGGCACAATGCCGACTTAAGTACAAGAAGTCTGACGCTGCTTACAGTCTATGTTTGAACCATTACTGTGACACTAGTTATAGATTCCGTTGCTTCACTCCAGGTTTACTGTATCCCCTGGACCTTCTTATTGACGATGAAACACAGAAATTGCGTCGGAATTAAATAGAAATGGCACAATGGCAACTTAAGTACAGGAAGACTGACTCTTCTTACTGTCTACGTTTTGAACCATTCCTGTGACACTAGTTATAGATTCCGATGCTTCATTTCAGGTTTACTATATCCCTGTGACCTTCTTATTGACGACGAAACACAGAAATTGCATCGGAATTAAATAGAAATGGCACAATGGCAACTTAAGTACAGGAAGACTGACTCTTCTTACTGTCTACGTTTTGAACCATTCCTGTGAAACTATTTGTAGATTCCGATGCTTCACTTCAGGTTTACTGTATCCCTTGGACCTTCTTATTGACGATGAAACACAGAACTTGCATCGGAATTACTGACTCTTCCTACTGTCTATGTTTTGAACCATTCCTGTGACACTAGGTATAGATTCCGATGCTTCACTCCAGGTTTACTATATCCCTTGGAACTTCTCATTGACGATGAAACACAGATATTGCATAGGAATTAAATACAAAAGGCACAATGCCGACTTAAGTACAAGAAGACTGACTCTTCCTACTGTCTATGTTTTGAACCATTCCTGTCACACTAGTTATATATTCCGATGCTTCAATTTAGGTTACTGTATCCCTTGGACCTTCTTATTGACGATGAAACACAGAAATTGCATCGGAATAAAATACAAAAGGCACAATGTCGACTTAAGTACAAGAACACTGACTCTTCCTACTGTCTATGTTTTGAACCATTCCTGTGACACTAGTTGTAGATTCCGATGCTTCACTTCAGGTTTACTGTTTCCCTTGGACCTTCTTATTGACGATGAAACACAGAAATTGCATCGGAATTAAATACAAAAGGCACAATGTCGACTTAAGTACAAGAAGACTGACTCTTCCTACTGGCTATGTTTTAAACCATTTCTGTGACACTAGTTATAGAGTCCGATGCGTCACTTCAGGTTTACTGTATCCCTTTGACCTTCTTATTGTCGATGAAACACAAAAATTGCATCAGAAATAAATACAAAAGGCACAATGCCGACTTAAGTACAAGAAGACTGACGCTGCTTACAGTCTATGTTTTGAACCATTACTGTGACACTAGTTATAGATTCCGTTGCTTCACTCCAGGTTTACTGTATCCCCTGGACCTTCTTATTGACGATGAAACACAGAAATTGGGTCGGAATTGAATACAAAAGGCACAATGCCGACTTAAGGACAAGAAGACTGACTCTTCTTACTGACTATTTTTTGAACCATTCCTGTGACACTAGTTATAGATACCGATGCTTCACTTCAGGTTTACTCTATGCCTCTGACCTTCTTATTGACGATGAAACAGAGAAATTGCATCGGAATTAAATTGTAAAGGCACAATGCCGACTTAAGTACAGGAAGACTGAGTCTTCTTACTGTCTATGTTTTGAACCATTCCTGTGAAACTAGTTGTAGACTCCGATGCTTCACTTCAGGTTTACTGTATCCCTTGGACCTTCTTATTGACGATGAAACCTAGAAATTGCATCGGAATTTCTGACTCTTCCTACTGTCTTTGTTTTGAACCATTCCTGCGACACTAGCTATAGATTCCGATGCTTCACTTAAGGTTTACTGTATCCCTTGTACCTTCTTATTGACGATGCAACAAAGAAATTGCATCGGAATTAAATACAAAAGGCACAATGCTGACTTAAGTACATGAAGACCGACTCTTCTTATTAACAAAGATTTGAACCACTCCTGTGACACTAGTTATAGATTCCGATGCTTTACTTCAGGTTTACTGTATCCCTTGGACATTCTTATTGGCGATGAAACACAGAAATTGTATCGGAATTAAATACAAAAGGCACAATGCCGACTTAAGTGCAAGAAGACTGACTCTTCTTACTGTCTATGATTTGAACCAATCCTGTGACACTAGTTATAGATTCCGATGCTTCACTCCAGGTTTACTATATCCCTTGGACCTTCTTCATGACGATGAAACACAGAAATTGCATCGGAATTAAATACAAAAGGCACAATGCCGACTTAAGGACAAGAAGACTGACTCTTCTTACTGACTATGTTTTGAACCATTCCTGTGACAATAGTTATTGATACCGATGCTTCACTTTAGGTTTACTGCATCCCTCTGACCTTCTTATTGACGATGAAACTCAGAAATTGCATCGGAATTAAATACAAAAGCCACAATGCTGAATTAACTACAAGAAGACTGACTCTTTTTACTGTCTATGTTTTGAACCATTCCATTGACACTAGTTATAGATGCCGATGCTTCACTCCAGGTTTATTGTATCCCTTGGACCTTCTTATTGACGATGAAACACAGAAATTGCATCGGAATTAAATACAAAAGGCACAATGCCGACTTAAGTACATGAAGACCGACTCTTCTTACTGTCTATGTTTTGAACCATTCTCTGTGACACTAGTTATAGATTCCGGTGCTACACTCCAGGTTTACTGTATCCCTTGGACCTTCTTATTGACTATGAAACACAGAAATTGCAACGGAATTAAATACACAATGCACAATGCCGACTTAAGTACAAGAAGACTTACTCTTCCTGCTGTCTATGTTTTGAACCATTCCTGTGACACTAGTTTTGTATTCCGATGCTTCACTTTCGGTTTACTGTATCCCACTGACCTTCTTATTGACGATGAAACACAGAAATTGCATCGGAATTAAATACAAAAGGCACAATGCCGACTTAAGTACAAGAAGACTGACTCTTCCTACTGTCTATGTTTTGAACCATTCCTGTGACACTAGTTATAGATTCCGATGCTTCACTTCAGGTTTACTGTATCCCTTGGACCTTCTTATTGACGATGAAACACAGAAATTGCATCGGAATTAAATACAAAAGGCTTAAGTACATGAAGACCGACTCTTCTTACTGTCTATGTTTTGAACCATTCCCTGTGACACTAGTTATAGATTCCGGTGCTACACTCCAGGTTTACTGTATCCCTTGGACCTTCTTATTGACGATGAAACACAGAAATTGCATCGGAATTAAGTAGAAAAGGCACAATGCCGACTTATGTACAAGAAGACTGACTCTTCTTACTGACTATGTTTGGAACCACTCTTGTGACACTAGTTATAGATTCCGATGCTTCACTTCAGGTTTACTGTATTTTTGGACCTTCTTATTGACGATGAAACACAGAAATTGCATCGGAATTAAATACAAAAGGCACAATGCCGACTTAACTACATGAAGACCGACTCTTCTTGCTGTCTATGATTTGAACCATTCTCTGTGACACTAGTTATAGATTCCGGTGCTACACTCCAGGTTTACTGTATCCCTTGGACCTTCTTATTGACGATGAAACACAGAAATTGCATCGGAATTAAATACAAAAGGCACAATGCCGACTTAAGGACAAGAAGACTGACTGTTCTTACAGACTATGTTTTGAACCATTCCTGTGACACTAGTTATAGATTCCGATGCTTCACTTCAGGTTTACTGTATCATTTGGACCTTCTTATTGACGATGAAACACAGAAATTGCATCGGAATTAAATAGAAAAGGCACAATGCCGACTTAAGAACAAGAAGACTGACCCTTCTTACTGTCTATGATTTGAACCACTCCTGAGACACTAGTTATGGATTCCTATGCTTCACTTTAGGTTTACTGTATCCCTTGGACCCTCTTATTGACGATGAAACACAGAAATTGCAACGGAATTAAATACACAAGGCACAATGCCGACTTAACTACAAGAAGACTGACTCTTCCTGCTGTCTATGTTTTGAACCATTCCTGTGACACTAGTTTTGGATTCCGATGCTTCACTTTCGGTTTACTGTATCCCACTGACCTTCTTATTGACGATGAAACACAGAAATTACATCGGCATTAAATACAAAAGGCACAATGCCGACTTAAGTACAAGAAGACTGACTCTTCCCACTGTCTATGTTTTGAACTATTCCTGTGACACTAGTAATAGAGTCCGATGCTTCACTTCTGGTTTACTGTATCCCTTGGACCCTCTTATTGACGATGAAACACAGAAATTGCATCGGCACAATGCCGACTTAAGTACAAGAAGACTGACTCTTCCTACTGTCTATGTTTTGAACCATTCCCGTGACACGAGTTATAGATTCCGATGCTTCACTTCAGGTTTACTGTATCCCTTGGACCTTCTAGTTGACGATGAAACACAGAAATTGCTTCGGAATTAAATACAAAAGACACAATGCCGACTTAAGTGCAAGAAGACTGACTCTTCTTACTGTCTATGTTTTGAACCATTCCTGTGACACTAGTTATAGATTCCGATGCTTCACTCCAGGTTTACTGTATCCATTGGACATTCTTACAGACGATAAAACACAGAAATTGCATCGGAATTAAATACAAAAGGCACAATGCCGACTTAAGTACAAGAAGACTGACTCTTCTTACTGACTATATTTTGATCCATTCCTGTGACACTACTTATAGATTCCGATGCTTCACTTCATGTTTACTGTATCTCTTTGACCTTCATATTGACGATGAAACATAGAAATTGGATCGGAATTAAATAGAAAAGGCACAATGCCGACTTAAGTACAAGAAGACTGACTCTTCTTACTGTCTATGTTTTGAACCATTCCTGTGACACTAGTTGTAGATTCCGATGCTTCACTTCAGGTTTACTGTATCCCTTGGACCTCCTAGTTGACGATGAAACACAGAAATTGCTTCGGAATTAAATACAAAAGACACAATGCCGACTTAAGTGCAAGATGACTGACTCTTCTTACTGTCTATGTTTTGAACCATTCCTGTGACACTAGTTATAGATTCCGTTGCTTCACTCCAGGTTTACTGTATCCCCTGGACCTTCTTATTGACGATGAAACACAGAAATTGGGTCGGAATTAAATACAAAAGGCACAATGCCGACTTAAGGACAAGAAGACTGACTCTTCATACTGACTATGTTTTGAACCATTCCTGTGACACTAGTTATAGATTCCGATGCTTCACTTCAGGTTTACTGTATGCCTCTGACCTTCTTATTGACGATGAAACACAGAAATTGCATCGGAATTAAATAGAAAAGGCACAATGCCGACTTAAGTACAGGAAGACTGACTCTTCTTACTGTCTATGTTTTGAACCATTCCTGTGAAACTAGTTGTAGATTCCGATGCTTCACTTCAGGTTTACTGTATCCCTTGGACCTTCTTATTGACGATGAAACACAGAAATTGCATCGGAATTACTGACTCTTCCTACTGTCTTAGTTTTGAACCATTCCTGTGACACTAGCTATAGATTCCGATGCTTCACTCCAGGTTTACTGTATCCCTTGTACCTTCTTATTGACGATGTAACACAGAAATTGCATCGGAATTAAATACAAAAGGCACAATGCCGACTTAAGTACATGAAGACCGACTCTTCTTATTAACAAATATTTGAACCACTCCTGTGACACTAGTTATAGATTCCGATGCTTCACTTCAGGTTTACTGTATCCCTTGGACATTCTTATTGACGATGAAACACAGAAATTGTATCGGATTTAAATACAAAAGGCACAATCCCGACTTAAGTGCAAGAAGACTGACTCTTCTTATTTTCTATGATTTGAGCCATTCCTGTGACACTAGTTATAGATTCCGATGCTTCCCTCCAGGTTTACTATATCCCTTGGACCTTCTCATTGACGATGAAACACAGAAATTGCATCGGAATTAAATACAAAAGGCACAATGCCGACTTAAGGACAAGAAGACTGACTATTCTTACTGACTATGCTTTGAACCATTCCTGTGACAATAGTTATTGATACCGATGCTTCACTTTAGGTTTACTGCACCCCTCTGACCTTCTTTTGACGATGAAACTCAGAAATTGCATCGGAATTAAATACAAAAGGTACAATGCCGAATTAAGTACAAGAAGACTGACTCTCCTTACTGTCTATGTTTTGAACCATTCCATTGCCACTAGTTATAGATTGCGATGCTTGACTCTAGGTTTATTGTATCCCTTGGACCTTCTTATTGACGATGAAACACAGAAATTGCATCGGAATTAAGTAGAAAAGGCACAATGCCGACTTAAGTACAAGAAGACTGACTCTTCTTACTGACTATGTTCTGAACCACTCTTGTGACACTAGTTGTAGATTCCGATGCTTCACTTCAGGTTTACTGTATTTTTGGACCTTCTTATTGACGATGAAACACAGAAATTGCATCGGAATTAAATACAAAAGGCACAATGCCGACTTAAGTACATGAAGACCGACTCTTCTTACTGTCTATGATTTGAACCATTCTCTGTGACACTAGTTATAGATTCCGGTGCTACACTCCAGGTTTACTGTATCCCTTGGACCTTCTTATTGACGATGAAACACAGAAATTGCATCGGAATTAAATACAAAAGGAACAATGCCGACCTAAGGACAAGAAGACAGACTCTTCTTACAGACTATGTTTTGAACCATTCCTGTGACACTAGTTATAGATTCCGATGCTTCACTTCAGGTTTACTGTATCATTTGGACCTTCTTATTGACGATGAAACACAGAAATTGCATCGGAATTAAATAGAAAAGGCACAATGCCGACTTAAGAACAAGAAGACTCACTCTTCTTACTGTCTATGATTTGAACCATTCCTGAGACACTAGTTATAGATTCCTATGCTTCACTTTAGGTTTACTGTATCCCTTGGACCCTCTTATTGACGATGAAACACAGAAATTGCAACGGAATTAAATACACAAGGCACAATGCCGACTTAAGTACAAGAAGACTGACTCTTCCTGCTGTCTATGTTTTGAACCATTCCTGTGACACTAGTTTTGGATTCCGATGCTTCACTTTCGGTTTACTGTATCCCACTGACCTTCTTATTGACGATGAAACACAGAAATTGTATCGGCATTAAATACAAAAGGCACAATGCCGACTTAAGTACAAGAAGACTGACTCTTCCTACTGTCTATGTTTTGAACTATTCCTGTGACACTAGTAATAGAGTCCGATGCTTCACTTCTGGTTACTGTATCCCTTGGACCCTCTTATTGACGATGAAACACAGAAATTGCATCGTAATTAAATACAAAAGGCACAATGCCGACTTAAGTACAAGAAGACTGACTCTTCCTACTGTCTATGTTTTGAACCATTCCCGTGACACGAGTTATAGATTCCGATGCTTCACTTCAGGTTTACTGTATCCCTTGGACCTTCTAGTTGACGATGAAACACAGAAATTGCTTCGTAATTAAATACAAAAGACACAATGCCGACTTAAGTGCAAAAGACTGACTCTTCTTACTGTCTATGTTTGAACCATTCCTGTGACACTAGTTATAGATTCCGATGCTTCACTCCAGGTTTACTGTATCCATTGGACATTCTTACAGACGATGAAACACAGAAATTGCATCGGAATTAAATACAAAAGGCACAATGCCGACTTAAGTACAAGAAGACTGACTCTTCTTACTGACTATATTTTGATCCATTCCTGTGACACTAGTTATAGATTCCGATGCTTCACTTCAGGTTTACTGTATCTCTTTGACCTTCATATTGACGATGAAACACAGAAATTGGATCGGAATTAAATAGAAAAGGCACAATGCCGACTTAAGTACAAGAAGACTGACTCTTCTGACTGTCTATGTTCTGAACCATTCCTGTGACACTAGTTGTAGATTCCGATGCTTCACTTCAGGTTTACTGTATCCCTTGGACCTTTTTATGCACGATGAAACACAGAAATTGCATCGTAATTAAATAGAAAAGGCACAATGTCGACTTAAGTACAAGAACACTGACTCTTCCTACTGTCTATGATTTGAACCATTCCTGTGACACTAGTTGTAGATTCCGATGCTTCACTTCAGGTTTACTGTTTCCCTTTGACCTTCTTATTGTCGATGAAACACAAAAATTGCATCGGAATTAAATACAAAAGGCACAATGCCGACTTAAGTACAGGAAGACTGACGCTGCTTACAGTCTATGTTTTGAACCATTCCTGTGACACTAGTTATAGATTCCGATGCTTCACTTCAGGTTTACTGTATGCCTCTGACCTTCTTATTGACGATGAAACACAGAAATTGGGTCGGAATTAAATACAAAAGGCACAATGCCGACTTAAGGACAAGAAGACTGACTCTTCATACTGACTATGTTTTGAACCATTCCTGTGACACTAGTTATAGATTCCGATGCTTCACTTCAGGTTTACTGTATGCCTCTGACCTTCTTATTGACGATGAAACACAGAAATTGCATCGGAATTAAATAGAAAAGGCACAATGCCGACTTAAGTACAGGAAGACTGACTCTTCTTACTGTCTATGTTTTGAACCATTCCTGTGAAACTAGTTGTAGATTCCGATGCTTCACTTCAGGTTTACTGTATCCCTTGGACCTTCTTATTGACGATGAAACACAGAAATTGCATCGGAATTACTGACTCTTCCTACTGTCTTAGTTTTGAACCATTCCTGTGACACTAGCTATAGATTCCGATGCTTCACTCCAGGTTTACTGTATCCCTTGTACCTTCTTATTGACGATGTAACACAGAAATTGCATCGGAATTAAATACAAAAGGCACAATGCCGACTTAAGTACATGAAGACCGACTCTTCTTATTAACAAAGATTTGAACCACTCCTGTGACACTAGTTATAGATTTCGATGCTTCACTTCAGGTTTACTGTATCCCTTGGACATTCTTATTGACGATGAAACACAGAAATTGTATCGGATTTAAATACAAAAGGCACAATCCCGACTTAAGTGCAAGAAGACTGACTCTTCTTACTGTCTATGATTTGAACCATTCCTGTGACACTAGTTATAGATTCCGATGCTTCCCTCCAGGTTTACTATATCCCTTGGACCTTCTCATTGACGGTGAAACACAGAAATTGCATCGGAATTAAATACAAAAGGCACAGTGCCGACTTAAGGACAAGAAGACTGACTATTCTTACTGACTATGCTTTGAACCATTCCTGTGACAATAGTTATTGATACCGATGCTTCACTTTAGGTTTACTGCACCTTTCTGACCTTCTTTTGACGATGAAACTCAGAAATTGCATCGGAATTAAATACAAAAGGTACAATGCCGAATTAAGTACAAGAAGACTGACTCTCCTTACTGTCTATGTTTTGAACCATTCCATTGCCACTAGTTATAGATTCCGATGCTTGACTCTAGGTTTATTGTATCCCTTGGACCTTCTTATTGACGATGAAACACAGAAATTGCATCGGAATTAAGTGGAAAAGGCACAATGCCGACTTAAGTACAAGAAGACTGACTCTTCTTACTGACTATGTTTGGAACCACTCTTGTGACACTAGTTATAGATTCCGATGCTTCAGTTCAGGTTTACTGTATTTTTGGACCTTCTTATTGACGATGAAACACAGAAATTGCATCGGAATTAAATACAAAAGGCACAATGCCGACTTAAGTACATGAAGACCGACTCTTCTTACTGTCTATGATTTGAACCATTCTCTGTGACACTAGTAATAGATTCCGGTGCTACACTCCAGGTTTACTGTATCCCTTGGACCTTCTTATTGACGATGAAACACAGAAATTGCATCGGAATTAAATACAAAAGGCACAATGCCGACCTAAGGACAAGAAGACTGACTCTTCTTACAGACTATGTTTTGAACCATTCCTGTGACACTAGTTATAGATTCCGATGCTTCACTTTAGGTTTACTGTATCATTTGGACCTTCTTATTGACGATGAAACACAGAAATTGCATCGGAATTAAATAGAAAAGGCACAATGCCGACTTAAGAACAAGAAGACTGACTCTTCTTACTGTCTATGATTTGAACCATTCCTGAGTCACTAGTTATAGATTCCTATGCTTCACTTTAGGTTTACTGTATCCCTTGGACCCTCTTATTGACGATGAAACACAGAAATTGCAACGGAATTAAATACACAAGGCACAATGCCGACTTAAATACAAGAAGACTGACTCTTCCTGCTGTCTATGTTTTGAACCATTCCTGTGACACTAGTTTTGGATTCCGATGCTTCACTTTCGGTTTACTGTATCCCACTGACCTTCTTATTGACGATGAAACACAGAAATTGCATCGGCATTAAATACAAAAGGCACAATGCCGACTTAAGTACAAGAAGACTGACTCTTCCTACTGTCTATGTTTTGAACTATTCCTGTGACACTAGTAATAGAGTCCGATGCTTCACTTCTGGTTTACTGTATCCCTTGGACCCTCTTATTGACGATGAAACACAGATATTGCATCGTAATTAAATACAAAAGGCACAATGCCGACTTAAGTACAAGAAGACTGACTCTTCCTACTGTCTATGTTTTGAACCATTCCCGTGACACGAGTTATAGATTCCGATGCTTCACTTCAGGTTTACTGTATCCCTTGGACCTTCTAGTTGACGATGAAACACAGAAATTGCTTCGGAATTAAATACAAAAGACACAATGCCGACTTAAGTGCAAGAAGACTGACTCTTCTTACTGTCTATGTTTTGAACCATTCCTGTGACACTAGTTATAGATTCCGATGCTTCACTCCAGGTTTACTGTATCCATTGGACATTCTTACAGACGATGAAACACAGAAATTGCATCGGAATTAAATACAAAAGGCACAATGCCGACTTAAGTACAAGAACACTCACTCTTCTTACTGTCTATGCTTTGTACCATTCCTGTGACACTAGTTATAGTTTCCGATGCTACACTCCACGTTTACTGTATCCCTAGGACTTTCTTATTGACAATGAAACACAGAAATTGCATCGGAATTAAATACAAAAGGCACAATGCCGACTTACGTACAAGAAGACTGACTCTTCTTACTGTCTATGTTCTGAACCATTCCTGTGACACTAGTTGTAGATTCCGATGCTTCACTTCAGGTTTACTGTATCCCTTGGACCTTTTTATGCACGATGAAACACAGAAATTGCATCGGAATGAAATAGAAAAGGCACAATGTCGACTTAAGTACAAGAACACTGACTCTTCCTACTGTCTATGATTTGAACCATTCCTGTGACACTAGTTGTAGATTCCGATGCTTCACTTCAGGTTTACTGTTTCCCTTTGACCTTCTTATTGTCGATGAAACACAAGAATTGCATCGGAATTAAATACAAAAGGCACAATGCCGACTTAAGTACAAGAAGACTGACGCTGCTTACAGTCTATGATTTGAACCATTCCTGTGACACTAGTTATAGATTCCGTTGCTTCACTCCAGGTTTACTGTATCCCCTGGACCTTCTTATTGACGATGAAACACAGAAATTGGGTCGGAATTAAATACAAAAGGCACAATGCCGACTAAAGGACAAGAAGACTGACTCTTCATACTGACTATGTTTTGAACCATTCCTGTGACACTAGTTGTAGATTCCGATGCTTCACTTCAGGTTTACTGTATCCCTTGGACCTTCTAGTTGACGATGAAACACAGAAATTGCTTCGGAATTAAATACAAAAGGCACAATGCCGACTTAAGTACATGAAGACCGACTCTTCTCATTAACAAAGATTTGAACCACTCCTGTGACACTAGTTATAGATTCCGATGCTTCACTTCAGGTTTACTGTATCCCTTATTGACGATGAAACACAGAAATTGTATCGGAATTAAATACAAAAGGCACAATCCCGACTTAAGTGCAAGAAGACTGACTCTTCTTACTGTTTATGATTTGAACCATTCCTGTGACACTAGTTATAGATTCCGATGCTTCCCTCCAGGTTTACTATATCCCTTGGACCTTCTCATTGACGATGAAACACAGAAATTGCATCGGAATTAAATACAAAAAGCACAATGCCGACTTAAGGACAAGAAGACTGACTCTCCTTACTGTCTATGTTTTGAACCATTCCATTGCCACTAGTTATAGATTCCGATGCTTGACTCTAGGTTTATTGTATCCCTTGGACCTTCTTATTGACGATGAAACACAGAAATTGCATCGGAATTAAGTAGAAAAGGCACAATGCCGACTTAAGTACAAGAAGACTGACTCTTCTTACTGACTATGTTTGGAACCATTTTTGTGACACTAGTTATAGATTCCGATGCTTCACTTCAGGTTTACTGTATCTTTTATACCTTCTTATTCACGATGAAACACAGAAATTGCATCGGAATTAAATACAAAAGGCACAATGCCGACTTAAGTACATGAAGACCGACTCTTCTTACTGTCTATGTTTTGAACCATTCCCTGTGACACTAGTGATAGATTCCGGTGCTACACTCCAGATTTACTGTATCCCTTGGACCTTCTTATTGACGATGAAACACAGAAATTGCAACGGAATTAAATACAAAAGGCACAATGCCGACCTACGGACAAGAAGACTGACTCTTCTTACAGACTATGAATTGAACCATTCCTGTGACACTAGTTATAGATTCCGATGCTTCACTTCAGGTTTACTGTATCATTTGGACCTTCTTATTGACGATGAAACACAGAAATTGCATCGGAATTATATAGAAAAGGCACAATGCCGACTTAAGTTCAAGAAGACTGACTCTTCTTACTGTCTATGTTTTGAACCATTCCTGTGACACTAGTTATAGATTCCTATGCTTCATTTTAGGTTTACTGGATCCCTTGGACCTTCTTATTGACGATGAAACACAGAAATTGCAACGAAATTAAATAATCCAGGCACAATAACTACTTAAGTACAAGAAGACTGACTCTTCCTGCTGTCTATGATTTGAACCATTCCTGTGACACTAGTTTTCGATTCCGATGCTTCACTTTAGGTTTACTGTATCCCTCTGACCTTCTTATTGACGATGAGACACAAAAATTGCATTGGAATTAAATAGAAAAGGAACAATGCCGACTTAAGTACAAGAAGACTGACTCTTCTTACTGACTATGTTTGAACCATTCCTGTGACACTAGTTATAGAATCCGATGCTTCACTTCTGGTTTACTGTACCCCTCTGACCTTCTTATTGACGATGAAACACAGAACTTGCACCGGAATTAAATACAAAAGGCACAATGCCGACATCAGTACATGAAGACCGACTCTTCTTACTGACTATGTTTAGAACCATTTCTGTGACACTAGTTATAGATTCCGATGCTTCAGTTCAGGGTTACTATATCCCTCTGACCTTCTTATTGACGATGAAACACAGAAATTGCATCGGAATTAAATACTAAAGGCACAATGCCGACTTAAGTATAAGAAGACTGACTCTTCTTACTGTCTATGTTTTCAACCATTCCTGTGACACTAGTTACAGATTCCGATGTTTCACTTCAGGTTTACTGTATCCTTTGGACCTTCTTATTGGCGATGAAACACAGAAATTGCATCGGAATTAAGTAGAAAAGGCACAATGCCGACTAAAGTACTAGAAGAATGTATCTTCTTACTGTCTATGTTTTGAACCATTCCTGTGACACTAATTATAGATTCCGATGCTTCACTCCAGGTTAACTGTATCCCTTGGACCATCTTATTGGCGATGAAACACAGAAATTGCATCGGAATTATATACAAAAGGCACAATGCCGACTTAAGGACAAGAAGAGTGACTCTTCTTACTGACTATGCTTTGAACCATTCCTGTGGCACTAGTTATAGATTGCGATTATTAACTTCAGGTTTACTGTATCCCTCTGACCTTCTAATTGACGATGAAACACAGTATTTGCACCGGAATTAAATACAAAAGGCTCAATGCCGAACTAAGTACAAGAAGACTGACTCTACTTACTGTCTATTTTTTGAACCATTCCATTGACACTAGTTATAGATTCCCATGCTTCACTCCAGGTTTACTGTATCCCTTGGACTTTCTTATTGACGATGAAACACAGAAATTGCATCGGAATTAAATACAAAACGCACAATGCCGACATAGGTACATGAAGACTGACTCTTCTTACTGTCTATGTTTTGAACCATTCCTGTGACACTAGTTACAGATTCCGATGCTTGACTTCAGGTTTAATGTATCCCTTGGACCTTCTTATTGACGATGAAACACAGAAACTGCATCGGAATTTAATACAAAAGGCACAATGCCGACTCAAGTACAAGGAGACTGACTCTCTTACTGTCTATGCTTTAAACCATTCCAGTGACACTAGTTATAGTTTCCGATGCTTCACTGCAGGTTTACTGTATCCCTCTGACCTTCTTATTGACGATGAAACACAGAAATTGCATCGGAATTAAATACAAAAAGCAAAATGCCGGCTTAAGTACAAGACGACTGACTCTTCCTACTGTCTATGTTTTGAACCATTCCTGTGACCGTAGTTATAGATTCCGATGCTTCACTTCAGGTTTACTGTATCCCTCTGACCTTATTCACGATGAAACACAGAAATTGCATCCGAATGAAATACAAAAGGAACAATACCGACTTAAGTACAAGAAGACTGACTCTTCTTAATGTCTATGTCTTGAACCATTCCTGTGACACTAGTTATTGATTCCGATGTTTCACTTCAGGTTTACTGTATCATTTTGAACTTCTCATTGACGATGAAACACAGAAATTACATCGGAATCAAATACAAAAAGCATAATGCCGACTTAAGTACAAAGAGACTGACTCTTCTTACTGACTATCTTTTGAACTATTCCTGTACCACTACTTATAGATTCCGATGCTTCACTTCAGGTTTACAGTATCCCTCTGACCTTATTCACGATGAAACACAGAAATTGCATCGGAATTAAATACAAAAGGCACAATACCGACTGACTCTTCTTACTGTCTATGTTTTGAACAATTCCTGCGACACTAGTTATGGATTCCGATGCTTCACTTCAGGTTTACTGTATCCCTCTGACATTCTTATTGACGATGAAACATAGAAATTGCATCGGAAATAAATACAAAAGGCACAATGCATACTTAAGTACAAGAAAACTGACTCTTCTTACTGTCTATGTTTTGAACCATTCCTGTGACACTAGTTATAAATTCCGATGCTTGACTTCAGTTTACTGTATCCCTTGGACCTTCTTATTGACGATGAAACACAGAAATTGCATCGGAATTTAATACAAAAGGGGCAATGCCGACTCAAGTTCAAGAAGACTGACTCTTCTTACTGTCTATGTTTTGAAACATTCCTGTGACACTAGTTATAGATTCCGATGCTTCACTTCAGGTTTACTGTATCCCTCTGACTTCCGTATTGACGATGAAACACAGAAGTTGCACCTGAATTAAATACAAAAGGCACAATGCTCACTTAAGGACAAGAAGACTGACTCTTCTTACTGACTATGTTTTGAACCATTATGTGACACTAGTTATAGATTCCGATGCTTCACTTCAGGTTTACTGTATCCCTCTGACCGTCTTATTGACGATGAAACACAGAAATTGCATCGGAATTAAACACAAAAGGCACAATTCCGACTGAAGTACAAGAAGACTGACTCTTCTTACTGACTATGATTTGAACCATTTCTGTGACACTAGTTATAGATTCCGATGCTTCACTTCAGGGTTGCTGTATCCCTCTGACCTTCTTATTGACGATGAAACACAGAAATTGCATCGGAATTTATTACAAAAGGCAGAATGCCGACTTAAGTACAAGATGACTGACTGTTCTTACTGTCTATGTTTTGAACAATTCCATTGACACCTGTTATAGATTCCAATGCTTCACGCCAGGTTTACTGTATCCTTTGGACCTTCTTATTGACGATGAAACACTGAAATTGCATCGGAATTAAACACAAAAGGCACAATGCCGACTTAAGGAGAAGAAGACTGACTCTTCTTACTGACTATGTTTAGAACCATTCCTGTGACACTAGTTATAGATTCCGATGCTTCACTTCAGGTTTAGTGTATCCCTCTGACCTTCCTATTGACGATGAAACACAGAAATTGCACCGGAATTAAATACAAAAGGCACAATGCCGACATAAGAACAAGAAGACTGACTCTTCTTTCTGTCTAAGTTTTGAACCATTCCATTGACACTAGTTATAGATTCCGATGCTTCACTCCAGGTTTACTGTATCCCTTTTAACTTCTTATTGACGATGAAACACTGAAATTGCATTGGAATTAAATACAAAAGACGAAATGCCGACTTAAGTACATGAACCATGACTGTTCCTACTGTCTATGATTGAACCATTCCTGTGACACTAGTTATAGATTCCGATGCTTCACTTCAGGTTTACTGTATCCCTCTGACTTTATTCACGATGAAACACAGAAATTGCATCGGAATTAATTTCAAAAGGCACAATACCGACTTAAGTACAAGAAGGCTGACTCTTCTTACTGTCTATGTTTTGAGCAATTCCTGTGTCACTAGGTATAGATTCCGATGATTCACTTCACATTTACTGTATGCCTCTGACCTTCTTATTGACGATGAAACACAGCATTTGCATCGGAATTAAATACAAAAGGCACAATGCCGACTTAAGTACAAGAAAACTGACTCTTCTTACTCTCTATGCTTTGAACCATTCCTGTGACACTAGTTATAGATTCCGATGCCTGACTTCAAGTTTACTGAATCCCTTGGACCGTCTTATTGACGATGAAACACAGAAATTGCATCGGAATTTAATACAAAAGGCACAATGCCGACTCAAGTACAAGAAGACTGACTCTTCTTACTGTCTATGTTTTGAACCATTCCTGTGACTCTAGTTATAGATTCCGATGCTTCACTCCAGGTTTACTGTATCCCTTTTAACTTCTTATTGACGATGAAACACTGAAATTCCAATGCTTCATTTCAGGTTTACTGTATCCCTCTGACTTTCGTATTGACGATGAAACACAGAAGTTGCACCGGAATTAAATACAAAAGGCACAATGCTGACTTAAGGACAAGAAGACTGACTCTTCTTACTGACTATGCTTTGAACCATTCCTGTGACACTAGTTATCGATTCCGATGGTTCACATCAGGTTTACTGTATCCCTCTGACCTTCTCATTGACGATGAAACACAGAAGTTGCATCGGAATTAAATAGAAAAGGCACAATGCCGAATTAAGTACAAGAATACTGACTCTTCTTACTGTCTATGTTTTGAACCATTCCTGTGACACTAATTACAGATTCCGAAGCTTGGCTTCAGGTTTACTGTATCCCTTGTACCTTCTTATTGACGATGAACACAGAAATTGCATCGGAATTTAATACAAAAGGGGCAATGCCGACTTAAGGACAAGAAGACTGACTTTTCTTACTGACTATGTTTTGAACTATTCCTGTGACACTAGTTATTGATTCCGATGCTTCACTCCAGGTTTATTGTATCCCTCTGACCTTCTTATTGACGATGAAACACAAAAATTGCATCGGAATTAAATACAAAAGGCTGAATGCCGACTTAAGTACAAGATGACTGACTCTTCTTAGTGTCTATGTTTTGAAACATTCCATTGACACTTGTTATAGATTCCGATGCTTCACGCCAGGTTTTCTGTATCCCTTGGGCCTTCTTATTGACGATGAAACACTGAAATTGCATCGGAATGAAATACAAAAGGCACAATGCCGACTTAAGGACAAGAAGACTGACTCTTCTTACTGACTATGTTTTGAACCATTTCTGTGACACTTGTTATAGATTCCGATGCTTCACTTCAGGTTTACTGTATCCCTCTGACATTCTTATTGACGATGAAACATAGAAATTGCATCGGAAATAAATACAAAAGGCACAATGCATACTTAAGTACAAGAAAACTGACTCTTCTTACTGTCTATGTTTTGAACCATTCCTGTGACACTAGTTATAAATTCCGATGCTTCACTTCAGTTTACTGTATCCCTTGGACCTTCTTATTGACGATGAAACACAGAAATTGCTTCGGAATTTAATACAAAAGGGACAATGCTGACTTAAGTACAAGAAAACTGACTCTTCTTACTGTCTATGTTTTGAACCATTCATGTGACACTAGTTATAGATTCCGACGCTTCACTTGAGGTTTACATTATCCCTCTGACCTTCTTATTGACGATGAAACACAGAAATTGCATCGGAATTAAATAGAAAAGGCACAATGCCGAATTAAGTACAAGAAGGCTGACTCTTCTTACTGTCTATGTTTTGAACCATTCCTGTGACACTAGTTACAAATTCCGATGCTTGACTTCAGGTTTACTGTATCCCTTGGACCTTCTTATTGACGATGAAACACCGAAATTGCATCGGAATTTAATACAAAAGGGACAATGCCGACTCAAGTACAGGAATACTGACTCTTCTTACTGGCTACGCTTTGAACCATTCCTGTGACACTAGTTATAGATTCCGATGCTTCACTTCCGGTTTACTGTATCCCTCTGACCTTCCTATTGACGATGAAACATAGAAATTGCACCGGAATTAAATACAAAAAAGCACAATGCCAACTTAAGAACAAGAAGACTGACTCTTCTTTCTGTCTATGTTTTGAACCATTCCATTGACACTAGATATAGATTCCGATGCTTCACTCCAGGTTTACTATATCCCTTTTAACTTCGTATTGACGATGAAACACTGAAATTGCATTGGAATTAAACACAAAAGACAAAATGCCGACTTAAGTACAAGAAGACTGACTCTTTCTACTGTCTATGTTTGATCCATTCCTGTGACACTAGTTATAGATTCCGATGCTTCACTTCAGGTTTACTGTATCCCACTGACCTTATTCACGATGAAACACAGAAATTACATCGGAATTAATTTCAAAAGGCACAATACCGACTTAAGTACAAGAAGACTGTATCTTCTTACTGTCTATGTTTTGAACAATTCCTGTGACACTAGTTATAGATTCCGATACTTCACTTCACATTTACTGTATGCCTCTGACCTTCTTATTGACGATGAAACACAGCATTTCCATCGGAATTAAATACAAAAGGCACAATGCCGACTTAAGTACAAGAAAACTGACTCTTCTTACTCTCTATGTTTTGAACCATACCTGTGACACCAGTTATAGATTCCGATGCTTCACTTCAGGTTTACTGAATCCCTTGGACCTTCTTATTGACGATGAACCACAGAAATTGCATCGGAATTTAATACAAAAGGCACAATGCCGACTCAGGTACAAGAAGACTGACTCTTCTTCCTGTCTATGCTTTGAACCATTCCTTTGACACTAGTTATAGATTCCAATGCTTCACTTCAGGTTTACTGTATCCCTCTGACCTTCTTATTGACGAAGACACACAGAAATTGCCTCGGAATTAAATAGAAAAGGCACAATGCCGACTTAAGTACAAGGAGACCGACTCTTCTTAATGTCTATGTTCTGAACAATTCCTGTGACACTAGTTATAGATTCCGATGCTTCATTGTCGATTTAGTGTATCCCTTGGACCCTCTTATTGACGATGAACACAGTAATTGCATCGGAATTAAAGAGAAAAGGCACAATGCCGACTTAAGTAGAAGAAGACTGATCTTCTTACTGACTATGTTTTGAACCATTCCTGAAACACTAGTTATAGATTCCGATGCTTCACTTCAGGTTTACTGTATCCCTCTGACCTTCTTATTGACGATGAAACACAGAAATTGCATCGGAATTAAATAAAAAAGGCACAATGGCGACTTAAGTACAAGAAGACTGACTCTTCTTACTGACTATGCTTTGAACCATTTCTGTGACACTAGTTATAGATTCCGATGCTTCAGTTCAGGGTTACTGTATCCCTCTGACCTTCTTATTGACGATGAAACACAGAAATTGCATTGGAATTAATTACAAAAGGCAGAATGCCGACTTAAGTACAAGATGACTGACTGTTCTTACTGTCTATGTTTTGAACCATTCCATTGACACTTGTTATAGATTCCAATGCTTCACGCCAGGTTTACTGTATCCTTTGGACCTTCTTATTGACGATGAAACACTGAAATTGCATCGGAATTAAACACAAAAGGCACAATGCCGACTTAAGGAGAAGAAGACTGACTCTTCTTACTGACTATGTTTAGAACCATTCCTGTGACACTAGTTATAGATTCCGATGCTTCACTTCAGGTTTACTGCATCCCTCTGACCTTCCTATTGACGATGAAACACAGAAATTGCACCGGAATTAAATACAAAAGGCACAATGGCGACTTAAGAACAAGAAGACTGACTCTTCAATCTGTCTGTGTTTTGAACCATTCCATTGACACTAGTTATAGATTCCGATGCTTCACTCCAGGTTTACTGTATCCCTTTTAACTTCTTATTGACGATGAAACACTGAAATTGCATTGGAATTAAATACAAAAGACAAAATGCCGACTTAAGTACATGAAGCATGACTCTTCCTACTGTCTATGATTGAACCATTCCTGTGACACTAGTTATAGATTCCGATGCTTCACTTCAGGTTTACTGTATCCCTCTGACTTTATTCACGATGAAACACAGAAATTGCATCGGAATTAATTTCAAAAGGCACAATACCGACTTAAGTACAAGAAGGCTGACTCTTCTTACTGTCTATGTTTTGAGCAATTCCTGTGTCACTAGTTATAGATTCCGATGATTCACTTCACATTTACTGTATGCCTCTGACCTTCTTATTGACGATGAAACACAGCATTTGCATCGGAATTAAATACAAAAGGCACAATGCCGACTTAAGGACAAGAAAACTGACTCTTCTTACTCTCTATGCTTTGAACCATTCCTGTGACACTAGTTATAGATTCCGATGCTTGACTTCAGGTTTACTGAATCCCTTGGACCGTCTTATTGACGATGAAACACAGAAATTGCATCGGAATTTAATACAAAAGGCACAATGCCGACTCAAGTACAAGAAGACTGACTCTTCTTACTGTCTATGTTTTGAACCATTCCTGTGACTCTAGTTATAGATTCCGATGCTTCACTCCAGGTTTACTGTATCCCTTTTAACTTCTTATTGACGATGAAACACTGATATTCCAATGCTTCACTTCAGGTTTACTGTATTCCTCTGACTTTATTCACGATGAAACACAGAAATTGCATCGGAATTAAATACAAAAGGCACAATACCGACTGACTCTTCTTACTGTCTATGTTTTGAACAATTCCTGTGACACTAGTTATAGATTCCGATGCTTCACTTCAGGTTTACTGTATGCCTCTGACCTTCTTATTGACGATGAAACACAGAATTTGCATCGGAATTAAATACAAAAGGCACAGTGCCGACTTAAGTACAAGAAAACTGACTCTTCTTACTCTCTATGTTTTGAACCATTCCTGTGACACAAGTTATAGATTCCGATGCTTCACTTCAGGTTTACTGTATCCCTCTGACTTTCGTATTGACAATGAAACACAGAAGTTGCACCGGAATTAAATACAAAAGGCACAATGCTGACTTAAGGACAAGAAGACTGACTCTTCTTACTGACTATGTTTTGAACCATTCCTGTGACACTAGTTATCGATTCCGATGCTTCACATCAGGTTTACTGTATCCCTCTGACCTTCTCATTGACGATGAAACACAGAAGTTGCATCGGAATTAAATAGAAAAGGCACAATGCCGACTCAAGTACAAGAAGACTGACTCTTCTTACTGTCTATGTTTTGAACCATTCCTGTGACACTAATTACAGATTCCGATGCTTGACTTCAGGTTTACTGTATCCCTTGTACCTTCTTATTGACGATGAACACAGAAATTGCATCGGAATTTAATACAAAAGGGGCAATGCCGACTTAAGGACAAGAAGACTGACTCTTCATACTGACTATGTTTTGAACCATTCCTGTGACACTAGTTATTGATTCCGATGCTTCACTCCAGGTTTATTGTATCCCTCTGACCTTCTTATTGACGATGAAACACAAAAATTGCATCGGAATTAAATACAAAAGGCTGAATTGCGACTTAAGTACAACATGACTGACTCTTCTTAGTGTCTATGTTTTGAACCATTCCATTGACACTTGTTATAGATTCCGATGCTTCACGCCAGGTTTTCTGTATCCCTTGGACCTTCTTATTGACGGTGAAACACTGAAATTGCATCGGAATTAAATACAAAAGGCACAATGCCGGCTTAAGGACAAGAAGACTGACTCTTGTTACTGACTATGGTTTGAACCATTCCTGTGACACTAGTTATTGATTCCTATGCTTCACTTCAGGTTAACTGTATGATTTTGAACTTCTTATTGACGATGAAACACAGAAATTACATCGGAATCAAATACAAAAAGCATAATGTCGACTTCAGTACAAAAAGACTGACTCTTCTTACTGACTATCTTTTGAACCATTCCTGTGCCACTAGTTATAGATCCCGATGCTTCACTTCAGGTTTACTGTATCCCTCTGACCTTATTCACGATGAAACACAGAAATTGCATCGGAATTAAATACAAAAGGCACAATACCGACTGACTCTTCTTACTGTCTATGTTTTGAACAATTCCTGTGACACTAGTTATAGATTCCGATGCTTCACTTCAGGTTTACTGTATTCCTCTGACATTCTTATTGACGATGAAACATAGAAATTGCATCGGAAATAAATACAAAAGGCACAATGCTGACTTAAGTACAAGAAAACTGACTCTTCTTACTGTCTATGTTTTGAACCATTCATGTGACACTAGTTATAGGTTCCGACGCTTCACTTGAGGTTTACATTATCCCTATGACCTTCTTATTGACGATGAAACACAGAAATTGCACCAGAATTAAATACAAAAAAGCACAATGCCAACTTAAGAACAAGAAGACTGACTCTTCTTTCTGTCTATGTTTTGAACCATTCCATTGACACTAGATATAGATTCCGATGCTTCCCTCCAGGTTTACTGTATCCCTTTTAACTTTGTATTGACGATGAAACACTGAAATAGCATTGGAATTAAATACAAAAGGCCCAAGGCCGACTTAAGTACAAGAAGACTGACTCTTCTTACTGACTATGTTTTGAACCATTCCTGTGACACTAGTTATAGATTCCGATGCTTCACTCCAGGTTTACTGTATCCCTTTTACATTCTTATTGACGATGAAACAATGAAATTGCATCGGAATAAAATACAAAAGTCAAAATGCCGGCTTAAGTACAAGAACACTGACTCTTCCTACTGTCTATGTTTTGAACCTTTCCTGTGACACTAGTTATAGATTCCGATGCTTTACTTCAGGTTTACTGTATCCCTCTGACCTTATTCACGATGAAACACAGAAATTGCATCGTAATGAAATACAAAAGGCACAATACCGACTTAAGTACAAGAAGACTGACTCTTCTTACTGTCTATGTTTTGAACCATTCCTGTGACACTAGTTATAGATTCCGATACTTCACTTCACATTTACTGTATGCCTCTGACCTTCTTATTGACGATGAAACACAGCATTTCCATCGGAATTAAATACAAAAGGCACAATGCCGACTTAAGTACAAGAAAACTGACTCTTCTTACTCTCTATGTTTTGAACCATTCCTGTGACACCAGTTATAGATTCCGATGCTTCACTTCAGGTTTACTGAATCCCTTGGACCTTCTTATTGACGATGAACCACAGAAATTGCGTCGGAATTTAATACAAAAGGCACAATGCCGACTCAAGTACAAGAAGACTGACTCTTCTTCCTGTCTATGCTTTGAACCATTCCTTTGACACTAGTTATAGATTCCAATGCTTCACTTCAGGTTTACTGTATCCCTCTGAACTTCTTATTGACGATGAACACAGTAATTGCATCGGAATGAAACAGAAAAGGCACAATGCCGACTTAAGTAGAGGAAGACTGATCTTCTTACTGACTATGTTTTGAACCATTCCTGGGACACTAGTTATAGATTCCGATGCTTCACTTCAGGTTTACTGTATCCCTCTGACCTTCTTATTGACGATGAAACACAGAAATTGCATCGGAATTAAATAAAAAAGGCACAATGCCGACTTAAGTACAAGAAGACTGACTCTTCTTACTGTCTATGATTTGAACCATTCCATTGACACTAGTTATAGATTCCAATGCTTCACTCCAGGTTTACTGTATCCCTTTTACATTCTTATTGACGATGAAACACTGAAATTGCATCGGAATTAAATACAAAAGTCAAAATGCCGACTTAAGTACAAGAACACTGACTCATCCTACTGTCTATGTTTTGAACCATTCCTGTGACACTAGTTATAGATTCCGATGCTTCACTTCAGGTTTACTGTTTCTCTCAGACCTTATTCGCGATGAAACACAGAAAATGCATCGTAATGAAATACAAAAGGCACATTACCGACTTAAGTACAAGAAGACTGACTCTTCTTACTGTCTATGTTTTGAACCATTCCTGTGACACTAGTTATTGATTCCGATGCTTCACTTCAGGTTTACTGTATCATTTTGAACTTCTTATTGACGATGAAACTCAGAAATTACATCGGAATCAAATACAAAAGGATAATGCCGACTTAAGTTCAAAAAGACTGTCTCTTCTTACTGACTATGTTTTGAACCATTCCTGTGACACTTGTTATAGATTCCGATGCTTCACTTCAGGTTTACTGTATCCCTCATGCCTTATTCACGATGAAACACAGAAATTGCATCGGAATTAAATACAAAAGGCACAATACCGACTGACTCTTCTTACTGTCTATGTTTTGAACTATTCCTGTGACACTAGTTATAGATTCCGATGCTTCACTTCAAGTTTATTGTATGCCTCTGACCTTCTTATTGACGATGAAAAATTGAATTTGCATCGGAATTAAATACAAAAGGCACAATACCGACTTAAGTACAAGAAAACTGACTCTTCTTACTGTCTATGTTTTGAACCATTTATGTGACACTAGTTATAGATTCCGATGCTTCACTTGAGGTTTACATTTTCCCTCTGAACTTCTTTTTGACGGAGAAACACAGAAATTGCATCGGAATTTAATAGAAAAGGCACAATGCCGAATTAAGTACAAGAAGACTGACTCTTCTTACTGTCTATGTTTTCAACCATTCCTGTGCCACTATTTATTGATTCCGATGCTTGACTTCAGGTTTACTGTATCCTTGGACCTCCTTATTGACGATGAAACACAGAAATTGCATCGGAATTTAATACAAAAGGCACAATGCCGACTCAAGTACAAGAAGACTGACTCTTCTTACTGTCTATGATTTGAACCATTCCTGTGACACTAGTTATAGATTCCGATGCTTCACTTTAGGTTTACTGTATCCCTCTGAGTTTCTTATTGACGATGAAAGACAGAAATTGGACCGGAATTAAATACAAAAGGCACAATGCCGACTTAAGTACAAGAAGACTGACTGTTCCCACTGTCTATGTTTTGAACCGTTCCTGAGACACTAGTTGAAGATTCCGATGCTTCACTTCAGGTTTACTGTATCCCTCTGACCTTCTAATTGACGATGAAACACAGAAATTGGATCATAATTAAATAGAAAAGGCACAATGCCGACTTAAGTACAAGAAGACTGACTCTTCTTACAGTCTATGCTTTGAACCATTCCTGTGACACTAGTTATAGATTCCGATGCTTGGCTTCAGGTTTACTGTATCCCTTGGAGCTTCTTATTGACGATGAAACACAGAAATAGCATCGGAATTTAATACACAAGGCACAATGCCGACTCAAGTACAAGAAGACTGACTCTTCTGACTGTCTATGTTGTGAACCATTCATGTGACACTTGTTATAGTTTCCGATGCCGCACATCAGGTTTACTGTATCGGTCTGACCTTCTTATTGACGATGAAACACAGAAATTCCATCGGATTAAATACAAAATGCACAATGCCGACTTAAGTACATGAAGACTGACTAATCTTACTGTCTATATTTTGAACCATTTCTGTGACACTAGTTATACATTCCGATGCTTCACTTTAGGTTTACTGTTTACCTTGGACTTTCTTATTAACGATGAAACAATGAAATTGCATCGGAATTAAATACAAAAGGCACAATGCCGATTTAAGTACATGAAGACTGATTCTTCTTACTGACTATGTTTTGAACCATTCCTGTGACACTAGTTATAGATTCCGATGATTCACTTCAGGTTTACTGTATCCCTGGGACCTTCTTATTGACGATGAAGCACAGAAATTGCATCGGAATTAAATACAAATGGCACAATGCCGACTTAAGTACAAGAAGGCTGACTCTTCTTACTGTCTATGTTTTGAACCATTCCTGTGACACTAGTTATAGATTCCGATGCTTCACTCCAGGTTTACTGTATCCCTTGCACCTTCTTATTGACGATGAAACACGGAAATTGCCTCGGAATTAAATAGAAAAGGCACAATGCCGACTTTAGTACAAGAAGACTGACTTTTCTTACTGTCTATGATTTTAACCACTCCTGAGACACTAGTTGAAGATTCCGATTCTTCACTTCAGGTTTACTGTATCCCTCTGACCTTCTTATTGACGATGAAACACAGAAATTGCACCGGAATTAAATACAAAAGGCACAATGCCGACTTAAGTACAAGAAGACAGACTCTTCTTACTGTCTATGTTTTGAACCATTCCATTGACACTAGTTATAGATTCCGATGCTTCCCTCCAGGTTTACTGTATCCCTTGGACCTTCTTATTGACGATGAAACACCGAAATTTCATTGGAATTAAATACAAAAGGCACTATGCCGACTTAAGTACATGAGGACTGACTCTCCTTACTGACTATGCATTGAATCATTCCTGTGACACTAGTTATAGATTCCGATGCTTCACTTCAGGTTTACTGTATCCCTCTGACCTTCTTATTGACGATGAAACACAGAAATTGCATCGGAATTAAATACAAAAGGCACAATGCCGACTTATGTACAAGAAGACTGACTCTTCTTACTGTCTATATTTTGAACCATTCCTGTGACACTAGTTATAGATTCCGATGCTTCCCTCCAGGTTTACTGTATCCCTTGGACCTTTTTATTGACGATGAAATTCAGAAATTGCATCTCAATTAAATAGAAAAAGCACAATGCCGACTAAAGTAGAAGAAGACTGACTCTTCTCACTGACTATGTTTGAACCATTCCTGTGACACTAGTTATAGATTCCGATGCTTCACTTCAGGATTACTGTATCCCTTGGACCTTCTTATTGACGATGAAACACATAAATTGCATCGGAACTAAATACAAAAGGCACAATGCCGACTTAAGTACAAGAAGACTGACTCTTCTTACTGTCTATGTTTTGAATCATTCCTGTGACACTAGTTATAGTTTCCGATGCTTCACTCCAGGTTTACTGTATCCCTTGGACCTTCTTATTGACGATGAAACACCGAAATTGCATTGGAATTAAATACAAAAGGCACAATGCCGACTTAAGTACATGAGGACTGACTCTCCTTACTGACTATGCTTTGAATGATTCCTGTGACACTAGTTATAGATTCCGATGCTTCACTTCAGGTTTACTGTATCCCTCTGAACTTCTTATTGACGATGAAACACAGAAATTGCATCGGAATTAAATACAAAAGGCACAATACCGACTTAAGTACAAGAAGACTGACTCTTCTTACTGTCTATGTTTTGAACCACTCCTATGAGACTAGATATAGATTCCGATGCTTCACTTCTGGTTTACTGTATCATTTGGACCTTCTTATTGACGATGAAACACAGAAATTACATCGGAATTAAATACAAAAGGCACAATGCCGACTTAAGTACATGAAGACTAATTCTTCTTACTGACTATGTTTTGAACCATTCCTGTGACACTAGTTATAGATTCCGATGCTTCACTTCAGTTTACTGTATCCCTCTGACCTTCTTATTGACGATGAAACAAAGAAATTCTATCATAATTAAATAGAAAAGGCACAATGCCGACTTAAGTACAAGAAGACTGACTCTTCTTACAGTCTATGCTTTGAACCATTCCTGTGACACTAGTTATAGATTCCGATGCTTGGCTTCAGGTTTACTGTATCCCTTGGAGCTTCTAATTGACGATGAAACACAGAAATAGCATCGGAATTTAATACACAAGGCACAATGCCGACTCAAGTACAAGAGGACTGACTCTTCTGACTGTCTATGTTGTGAACCATTCATGTGACACTAGTTATAGTTTCCGATGCCGCACATCAGGTTTACTGTATCGGTCTGACCTTCTTATTGACGATGAAACACAGAAATTGCATCGGAATTAAATACAAAATGCACAATGCCGACTTTAGTACATGAAGACTGACTAATCTTACTGTCTATGTTTTGAACCATTTCTGTGACACTAGTTATAGATTCCGATGCTTCACTTCAGGTTTACTGTTTACCTTGGACCTTCTTATTAACGATGAAACAATGAAATTGCATCGGAATTAAATACAAAACGCACAATGCCGACTTAAGTACATGAAGACTGATTCTTCTTACTGACTATGTTTTGGACCATTCCTGTGACACTAGTTATAGATTCCGATGATTCACTTCAGGTTTACTGTATCCCTTGGACCTTCTTATTGACGATGAAACACAGAAATTGCATCGGAATTAAATACAAATGGCACAATGCCGACTTAAGTACAAGAAGGCTGACTTTTCTTACTGTCTATGCTTTGAACCATTCCTGTGACACTAGTTATAGATTCCGATGCTTCACTCCAGGTTTACTGTATCCCTTGCACCTTCTTATTGACGATGAAACACAGAAATTGCACCGGAATGAAATACAAAAGGCACAATGCCGGCTTAAGGACAAGAAGACGACTCATCTTACTGACTATGTTTTGAACCATTCCTGTGACACTAGTTATAGATTCCGATGCTTCACTTCAGGTTTTCTGTATCCCTCTGACCTTCTTATTGACGATGAAACACGGAAATTGCCTCGGAATTAAATAGAAAAGGCACAATGCCGACTTTAGTACAAGAAGACTGACTTTTCTTACTGTCTGTGTTTTGAACCACTCCTGAGACACTAGTTGAAGATTCCGATGCTTCACTTCAGGTTTACTGTATCCCTCTGACCTTCTTATTGACGATGAAACACAGAAATTGCACCGGAATTAAATACAAAAGGCACAATGCCGACTTAAGTACAAGAAGACTGACTCTTCTTACTGTCTATGTTTTGAATCATTCATGTGACACTAGTTATAGATTCCGATGCTTCACTCCAGGTTTACTGTATCCCTTTGACCTTCTTATTGACGGTGAAACACCGAAATTGCATTGGAATTAAATACAAAAGGCACAATGCCGACTTTAGTACATGAGAACTGACTCTCCTTACTGACTATGCTTTGAATCATTCCTGTGACACTAGTTATAGATTCCGATGTTTCACTTCAGGTTTACTGTATCCCTTGGACCATCTTATTAACGATGAAAAACATAAATTGCATCGGAAGTAAATACAAAAGGCACACTGCCGACTTAAGTACAAGAAGACTGACTCTTCCTACTGTCTATGTTTTGAACCATTCCATTGACACTAGTTATAGATTCCGATGCATCACTCCAGGTTTACTGTATCCCTTGGACCTTCTTATTGACGATAATACACTGAAATTGCATCGGAATTAAAAAGAAAAGGCACAATGCCGACTTAAGTACAAGAAGACTGACTCTTCTTACTGTCTTTGTTTTGAACCATTCCTGTGACACTAGTTATAGATTCCGATGCTTCACTTCAGGTTTACTGTATCCCTTGGATCTTCTTATTAACGATGAAACACATAAATGGCATCGGAATTAATAACAAAAGGCACAATGCCGACTTAAGTACAAGAAGACTGACTCTTCCTACTGTCTAGGATTTGAACCATTTCTGTGACACTAGTTATAGATTCCGATGCTTCACTTCAGGTTTACTGTATCCCTCTGACTTTCGTATTGACGATGAAACACATATATTGCATCGGAATTAAATAAAAAAGGCACAATGCCGACTTAAGTACAAGAAGACTGACTCTTCCTACTGTCTATGATTTGAATCATTCCTGTGACACTAGTTATAGATTCCGATGCTTCACTTCAGGTTTACTGTATCCCTCTGACTTTCGTATTGACGATGAAACACAGATATTGCACCGGAATTAAATAAAAAAGGCACAATGCCGACTTAAGGACAAGAAGACTGACTCTTCTTACTGTCTATGTTTTGAACCATTCCTGTGACACTAGATATAGATTCCGATGCTTCACTTTAGGTTTACTGTATGAGTCTGAGTTTCTTATTGACGATGAAACACTGAAATTGGACCGGAATTAAATACAATAGGCACTATGACGACTTAAGTACAAGAAGACTGACTGTTCCCACTGTCTATGTTTTGAACCATTCCTGAGACACTAGTTGAAGATTCCGATGCTTCACTTCAGGTTTACTGTATCCCTCACCTTCTTATTGACGATGAAACACTGAAATTGCACCGGAATTAAATACAAAAGGCACAATGCCGACTTAAGCACAAGAAGACAGACTCTTCTTACTGTCTATGTTTTGAACCATTCCTGTGACACTAGCTATAGATTCCGATGCTTCACTTCATTTTTACTGTATGCCTCTGACCTTATTGACGATGAAACACAGAAATTGCATCGGAATTAAATACAAAAGGCAGAATACCGACTTAAGTACAAGAAGACTGACTCTTCTTACTGTCTGTGTTTTGAACCACACCTGTGAGACTAGATATAGATTCCGATGCTTCACTTCAGGTTTACTGTTTCATTTGGACCTTCTTATTGACGATGAAACACAGAAATTACATCGGAATTAAATACAGAAGGCACAATGCCGACTTAAGTACAAAAAGACTGACTCTTCTTACTGACTATGTTTTGAACCATTCCTGTGACACTAGTTATAGATTCCGATGCATCACTTCAGTTTACTGTATCCCTCTGACCTTCTTATTGACGATGAAACACAGAAATTAAATCATAATTAAATATAAAAGGCACAATGCCGACTTAAGTACAAGAAGACTGACTCTTCTTACAGTCTATGCTTTGAACCATTCCTGTGACACTAGTTATAGATTCCGATGCTTGGCTTCAGGTTTACTGTATCCCTTGGAGCTTCTTATTGACGATGAAACACAGAAAAAGCATCGGAATGAAATACACAAGGCACAATGCCGACTCAAGTACAAGAAGACTGACTCTTCTGACTGTCTATGTTGTGAACCATTCATGTGACACTAGTTATAGTTTCCGATGCCGCACATCAGGTTTACTGTATCGGTCTGACCTTCTTATTGACGATGAAACACAGAAATTGCATCGGAATTAATTACAAAATGCACAATGCCGACTTAAGTACATGAAGACTCACTAATCTTACTGTCTATGTTTTGAACCATTTCTGTGACACTAGTTATAGATTCCGATGCTTCACTTCAGGTTTACTGTTTACCTTGGACCTTCTTATTAACGATGAAACAATGAAATTGCATCGGAATTAAATACAAAAGGCACAATGCCGACTTAAGTACATGAAGACTGACTCTTCCTACTGTCTATGTTTTGAACCATTCCTGTGACACTTGTTATAGATTCCGATGCTTCACTTCAGGTTTACTGTATCCCTCTGACTTTCGTATTGACGTTGAAACACAGAAATTGCACCGGAATTAAATACAAAAGGCACAATGCCGACTTAAGGACAAGAAGACTGACTCTTCTTACTGTCTATGTTTTGAACCATTCCTGTGACACTAGTTATAGATTCCGATGCTTCACTTTCGGTTTACTGTATCCCTCTGACTTTCTTATTGACGATGAAACACAGAAATTGCACCGGAATTACATACAAAAGGCACAATGCCGACTTAAGGACAAGAAGACTGACTAGTCTTACTGAGTATGTTTTGAACCATACTTGTGACACTAGTTATAGATTCCGATGCTTCACTCCAGGTTTAGTGTATCCCTTGGACCTTCTTATTGACGATGAAACACCGAAATTTCATCGGAATTAAATAGAAAAGGCACAATGGCCACTTAAGTACAAGAAGACTGACTCTTCTTACTGTCTAAGTTTTGAACCATTCCTGTGACACTAATTTTGGATTCCGATGCTTCACTTCAGGTTTACTGTATCCCTCTGACCTTCTTATTGACGATGAAACACAGAAATTTCATCGCAATCAAATACATGAGGCACAATGCCGACTTAAGTACAAGAAGACTGACTGTTTCCACTGTCTATGCTTTGAACCATTCCTGAGACACTAGTTGAAGATTCCGATGCTTCACTTCAGGTTTACTGTATCCCTCTGACCTTCTTATTGACGATGAAACACTGAAATTGCACCGGAATTAAATACAAAAGGCACAATGCCGACTTAAGTACAAGAAGACTGACTCTTCTTACTGTCTTTGTTTTGAACCATTCCTGTGACACTAGTTATAGATTCCGATGCTTCACTTCAGGTTTACTGTATCCCTTGGATCTTCTTCTTAACGATGAAACACATAAATGGCATCGGAATTAATAACAAAAGGCACAATGCCGACTTAAGTACAAGAAGACTGACTCTTCCTACTGTCTAGGATTTGAACCATTTCTGTGACACTAGTTATAGATTCCGATGCTTCACTTCAGGTTTACTGTATCCCTCTGACTTTCGTATTGACGATGAAACACATTTATTGCATCGGAATTAAATAAAGAAGGCACAATGCCGACTTAAGTACAAGAAGACTGACTCTTCCTACTGTCTATGATTTGAATCATTCCTGTGACACTAGTTATAGATTCCGATGCTTCACTTCAGGTTTACTGTATCCCTCTGACTTTCGTATTGACGATGAAACACAGAAATTGCACCGGAATTAAATAAAAAAGGCACAATGCCGACTTAAGGACAAGAAGACTGACTCTTCTTACTGTCTATGTTTTGAACCATTCCTGTGACACTAGATATAGATTCCGATGCTTCACTTTAGGTTTACTGTATGAGTCTGAGTTTCTTATTGACGATGAAAGACAGAAATTGGACCGGAATTAAATACAATAGGCACAATGACGACTTAAGTACAAGAAGACTGACTGTTCCCACTGTCTATGTTTTGAACCATTCCTGAGACACTAGTTGAAGATTCCGATGCTTCACTTCAGGTTTACTGTATCCCTCACCTTCTTATTGACGATGAAACACTGAAATTGCACCGGAATTAAATACAAAAGGCACAATGCCGACTTAAGTACAAGAAGACAGACTCTTCTTACTGTCTATGTTTTGAACCATTCCTGTGACACTAGCTATAGTTTCCGATGCTTCACTTCATTTTTACTGTATGCCTCTGACCTTATTGACGATGAAACACAGAAATTGCATCGGAATTAAATACCAAAGGCTGAATACCGACTTAAGTACAAGAAGACTGACTCTTCTTACTGTCTGTGTTTTGAACCACACCTGTGAGACTAGATATAGATTCCGATGCTTCACTTCAGGTGTACTGTATCATTTGGACCTTCTTATTGACGATGAAACACAGAAATTACATCGGAATTAAATACAAAAGGCACAATGCCGACTTAAGTACAAAAAGACTGACTCTTCTTACTGACTATGTTTTGAACCATTCCTGTGACACTAGTTATAGATTCCGATGCTTCACTTCAGGTGTACTGTTTCCTTTGGAACTTATTATTGACGACAATACACTGAAATTGCATCGGAATTAAATAGAAAAGGCACAATGCCGACGTAAGTACAAGAAGACTGACTCTTCCTACTGTCTATGTTTTGAACGATTCCTGTGACACTAGGTATAGATTCCGATGCTTCACTTCATTTTTACTGTATCGCTCTGACCTTATTGACGATGAAACACAGAAATTGCATCGGAATTAAATACAAAAGGCACAATACCGACTTAAGTACAAGAAGTCTGACTTTTCTTACTGTCTATGTTTTGAACCACTCCTGTGACACTAGATACAGATTCCGATGCTTCACTCCAGGTTTACTGTATCCCTTGGACCTTCTTATTGACGATAATACACTGAAATTGCATCGGAATTAAATAGAAAATGCACAATGCCGACTTAAGTACAAGAAGACTGACTCTTCTTACTGTCTATGCTTTGAACCATTCCTGTGACACTAGTTATAGATTCCGATGCTTCACTTCAGGTTTACTGTATCCCTTGGACCTTTTTATTGACGATGAAACACAGAAATAGCATCGGAATTTAATACAAAAGGCACAATGCCGACTCAAGTACAAGAAGACTGACTCTTCTGACTGTCTATGTTGTGAACCATTCCTGTGACACTAGTTATAGATTCCGATGCCTCACTTCAGGTTTACTGTATCGGTCTGACCTTCTTATTGACGATGAAACACAGAAATTGCATCGGAATTAAACACAAATTGCACAATGACGACTTAAGTACATGAAGACTGACTCATCTTACTGTCTATGTTTTGAACCATTTCTGTGACACTAGTTATAGATTCCGATGCTTCACTTCAGGGTTACTGTATCCCTCTGAAATTCTTATTGATGATGAAACACAGAAATTTCATCGGAATTAAATGCAAAAGGCACAATGCCGACTTACGTACAAGAAGACTGACTCTTCTTTCCGTCTATGCTTTGAACCATTCCTGTGACACTAGTTATGGATTCCGATGCTTCACTTCAGGTTTACTGTATCCCTTGAACCTTCTTATTGACGATGAACCACAGAAATTGCCTCGGAATTAAATACAAAAGGACAATGCCGATTAAAGTAGAAGAAGACTGACTCTTATCACTGTCTATGTTTGAACCATTGCATTGACTCTAGTTATAGATTCCGATGCTTCATTTCAGGTTTACTGTTTCCCTTGGACCTTCTTATTAACGATGAAACAATGAAATTGCATCGGAATTAAATACAAAAGGCACAATGCCGACTTAAGTACATGAAGACTGATTCTTCTTACTGACTATGTGTTGAATCATTCCTGTGACACTAGTTATATATTCCGATGCTTCACTTTAGGTTTAATGTATCCCTTGGACCTTCTTATTGACGCTGAAACACAGAAATTGCATCGGAATTTAATACAAAAGGCACAATGCCGACTCAAGTAGAAGAAGACTGACTCTTCTGAGTGTCTATGTTGTGAACCATTCCAGTGACACTAGTTATAGATTCCGATGCCTCACTTCAGGTTTACTGTATCGGTCTGACCTTCTTATTGACGATGAAACACAGATATTACATCGGAATTAAATACAAAAGGCACAATGCCGACTTAAGTACAAAAATACTGACTCTTATTACTGACTATGTTTTGAACCATTCCTGTGACACTAGTTATAGATTCCGATGCTTCACTTCAGGTTTACTGTATCCCTCTGACCTTCTTATTGACGATGAAACACAGAAATTGGATCGGAATTAAATAGAAAATGCACAATGCCGACTTAAGTGCAAGAGGACTGACTCTTCTTACTGTCTATGTTTAGAACCATTCCTGTGACACTAGTTATAGATTCCGATGATTCACACCAGGTATACTGTATCCCTTGGACCTTCTTAATGACGGTGAAACACCGAAATTGCAACGGAATTAAATAGAAAAGGCACAATGCCGACTTAGGTACAAGAAGACTGACTCTTGTTACTGACTATGTTTTGAACCATTCCTGTGACACTAGTTATGCATTCCGATGCTTCACTTCATTTTCACTGTATACCTTGGACCTTCTTATTAACGATGAAACACAGAAATTGCCTCGGAAATAACTACAAAAGGCACAATGCCGACTTAAGTACAAGAAGACTGACTCTTCCTACTGTCTATGTTGGAACCATTCCATTGACACTAGTTATAGATTCCGATGCTCCACTTCAGGTTTACTGTTTCCCTTGGACCTTCATATTAACGATGAAACAATGAAATTGCATCGGAATTAAATACAAAAGGCACAATGCCGACTTAAGTACATCAAGACTGATTCTTCTTACTGACTATGTTTTGAACCATTCCTGTGACACTAGCTATAGATTCCGATGCTTCACTTCAGATTTACTGAATCCCTCTGACGTTCGTATTGACGATGAAACACAGAAATTGCACCGGAATTAAATACAAAAGGCACAATGCCGACTTAAGGACAAGAAGACTGACTCTTCTTAGTGTCTATGCTTTGAACCATTCCTGTGACACTAGTTATAAATTCCGATGCTTCACTTTCGGTTTACTGTATCCCTCTGACTTTCTTATTGACGATGAAACACAGAAATTGCACTGGAATTAAATACAAAAGGCACAATGCCGACTTAAGGACAAGAAGACTAACTCGTCTTACTGACTATGTTTTGAACCATTCCTGTGACACTAGTTATAGATTCCGATGCTTCACTCCAGGTTTAGTGTATCCCTTGGACCCTCTTATTGACGATGAAACACAGAAATTGCATCGGAATTAAATAGAAAAGGCACAATGCCGACTTAAGTACAAGAAGACAGCCCTTCTTACTGTCTATGTTTTGAACCATTCCATTGACACTAGTTATAGATACCGATGCATCACTCCAGGTTTACTGTATCCCTTGGACCTTCTTATTGACGATAATACACTGAAATTGCATCGGAATTAAATACAAAAGGCACAATGCCGACTATAGTACAAGAAGACTGACTCTTCTCACTGACTATGTTTTGAACCATTCCTGTGACACTAGTTACAGATTTCGATGCTTCACTTCAGGTTTACTGTATCCCTTGGACCTTCTTATTAACGATGAAACACATAAATTGCATCGGAATAAATTACAAAAGGCACAATGCCGACTTAAGTACTAGAAGACTGACTCTTCCTACTGTCTATGATTTGAACCATTTCTGTGACACTAGTTATAGATTCCGATGCTTCACTTCAGGTTTATTGTATCCCTCTGACTTTCGTATTGACGATGATACACAGATATTGCATCGGAATTAAATAAAAAAGGCACAAAGCCGACTTAAGGACAAGAAGACTGACTCTTCTTACTGTCTTCGTTTTAAACCATTCCTGTGACACTAGTTATAGCTTCCGATGCTTCACTCCAGGTTTAGTGTATCCCTTGGACCTTCTTATTGAAGATGAAACACAGAAATTGCATCGGAATTAAATAGAAAAGGCACAATGCCGACTATAGTACAAGAAGACTGACTCTTCTTACTGACTATGTTTTGAACCATTCCTGTGACACTAGTTATAGATTCCGATGCTTCACTTCAGGTTTACTGTATCCCTTGGACCTTCTTATAGACGATGAAACACAGAAATTGCATCAGAATTAAATACATAAGGCACAATGCCGACTTAAGTACAAGAAGACTGACTGTTCCCACTGTCTATGTTTTGAACCATTCCTGAGACACTAGTTGAAGATTCCGATGCTTCACTACAGGTTTACTGTATCCCTCACCTTCTTATTGACGATGAAACACTGAAATTGCACCGGAATTAATTACAAAAGGCATAATGCCGACTTAAGTACAAGAAGACAGACTCTTCTTACTGTCTATGTTTTGAACCATTCCTGTGACACTAGCTATAGATTCCGATGCTTCACTTCATTTTTACTGTATGCCTCTAACCTTATTGACGATGAAACACAGAAATTGCATCGGAATTAAATACAAAAGGCACAATACCGACTTAAGTACAAGAAGACTGACTCTTCCTACTGTCTATGTTTTGAACCACTCCTGTGAGACTAGATATAGATTCCGATGCTTCACTTCAGGTTTACTGTATCATTTGGACCTTCTTATTGACGATGAAACACAGAAATTACATGGGAGTTAAATACAAAAGGCACAATGCCGACTATAGTACAAGAAGACTGACTCTTCTCACTGACTATAGTTTGAACCATTCCTGTGACACTAGTTATAGATTCCGATGCTTCACTTCATGTTTACTGTATCCCTTGGACATTCTTATTAACGATGAAACACATAAATTGCATCGGAATTAATTACAAAAGGCACAATGCCGACTTAAGTACAAGAAGACTGACTCTTACTACTGTCTATGATTTGAATCATTCCTGTGACACTAGTTATAGATTCCGATGCTTCACTTCAGTTTACTGTATCCCTCTGACCTTCTTATTGACGATGAAACACAGAAATTGGATCATAATTAAATAGAAAAGGCACAATGCCGACTTAAGTACAAGAAGACTGACTCTTCTTACTGACTATGTTTTGAACCATTCCTGTGACACTAGTTCTAGATTCCGATGCTTCCTTCAGGTTTACTCTATCCCTTGGACCTTCTTATTGACGATGAAACACAGAAATTGCCTCGGAATTAAATTCAAAAGGTACAATGCCGACTTAAGTACATGAAGACTGACTCTTCCTACGGTCTATGTTTGAACCATTCCATTGACACTAGTAACAGATTCCGATGCTTCACTTCAGGTTTACTGTATTCCTTGGTGCTTCTTATTAACGATGAAACAATGAAATTGCATCGGAATTAAATACAAAAGGCACAATGCCGTCTTAAGTACATGAAGACTGACTCTCCTTGCTGACTATGTTTTGAACCATTCCTGTGACACTAGTTATAGATTCCGATGCTTCACTTCAGGTTTACTGTATCCTTTGGACCTTCTTATTGCCGATGGAACACAGAAATTGCATCGGAATTAAATACAAATGGCACAATGCCGACTTAAGTACAAGAAGGCTGACTCTTCTTACTGTCTATGTTTTGAACCATTCCTGTGACACTAGTTATAGATTCCGATGCTTCACTCCAGGTTTACTGTATCCCTTGCACCTTCTTATTGACGATGAAACACAGAAATTGCACCGGAATTAAATACAAAAGGCACAATGCCGACTGAAGGACAAGAAGACGACTCTTCTTACTGACCATGTTTTGAACCATTCCTGTGACACTAGTTATAGAGTCCGATGCTTCACTTCAGGTTTACTGTATCCCTCTGACCTTCTTATTGACGATGAAACACGGAAATTGCCTCGGAATTAAATAGAAAAGGCACAATGCCGACTTTTGTACAAGAAGACTGACTTTTCTTACTGTCTCTGTTTTGAACCATTCCTGTGACACTAGTAATAGATTCCGATGCTTCACTCCAGGTCTAGTGTATCCCTTGGACCTTCTTATTGACGATGAAACACAGAAATTGCATCGGAATTAAATAGAAAAGGCACAATGCCGACTTAAGTACAAGAGGACTGACTCTTCTTACTGACTATGTTTTGAACCATTCCTGTGACACTAGTTCTAGATTCCGATGCTTCCTTCAGGTTTACTCTATCCCTTGGACCTTCTTATTGACGATGAAACTCCGAAATTGCATCGGAATTAAATACAAGAGGCATAATGCCGAATTAAGTACAAGAAGACTGACTCTTCCTACTGTCTATGATTTGAACCATACCTTTGACACTAATTTTAGATTCCGATGCTTCATTTCAGTTTTACTGTATCCCCCTGACCTTCTTATTGACGATGAAACACAGAAATTGCACCGGAATTAAATACAAAAGGCACAATGCCGACTTAAGTACAAGAAGACAGACTCTTCTTACTGTCTATGTTTTGAACCATTTCATTGACACTAGTTATAGATTCTGATGCTTCACTTCAGGTGTACTGTATCCCTTGGACCTTCTTATTGACGATAATACACTGAAATTGCATCGGAATTAAATAGAAAAGCCACAATGCCGACTTAAGTACAAGAAGACTGACTCTTCTTACTGTCTATGTTTTGAACCATTCCTGTGACACTAGTTATAGCTTCCGATGCTTCAGGTTTAGTGTATCCCATGGACCTTCTTATTGACGATGAAACACAGAAATTGCATCGGAATTAAATTGAAATGGCACTATGCCGACTTAAGTACAAGATGACTGACTCTTCTTACTGACTATGTTTTGAACCATTCCTGTGTCACTAGTTATAGATTCCGATGCTTGACTTCAGGTTTACTGTATCCCTTGGACCTTCTTATTGACGATGAAACACAGAAATTGCATCGGAATTAAATACAAAAGGCACAATGCCGACTTAAGTACAAGAAGACTGACTCTTCCTACTGTCTATGTTTTGAACGATTCCTGTGACACTAGGTATAGATTCCGATGCTTCACATCATTTTTACTGTATCCCTCTGACCTTATTGACGATGAAACACAGTAATTGCAACGGAATTAAATACACAAGGCACAATACCGACTTAAGTACAGGAATACTGACTCTTCTTACTGTCTATGTTTTGAACCACTCCTGTGACACTAGATATAGATTCCGATGCTTCACGTCAGGTTTACTCTATCATTTGGACCTTCTTATTGGCGATGAAACACAGAAATTACATCGGAATTAAATACAAAAGGCACAATGCCGACTTAAGTACAAAAAGACTGACTCTTCTTACTGACTATGATTTGCACCATTCCTGTGACACTGGTTATAGATTCCGATGCTTCACTGCAGGTTTACTGTATCCCTCTGACCTTCTTATTGACGATGAAACACAGAAATTGGATCGGAATTAAATTGAAAAGGCACAATGCCGACCTAAGTACAAGAAGACTGACTCTTCTTACTGTCTATGTTTTGAACCATTCCTGTGACACTAGTTACAGATTCTGATGCTTGACTTCAGGTTTACTGTATCCCTTGGACCTTCTTATTGACGATGAAACACAGAAATAGCATCGGAATGAAATACAAAAGGCACAATGCCGACTCAAGTACAAGAAGACTGACTCTTCTGACTGTCTATGTTGTGAACCATTCCAGTGCCACTAGTTATAGATTCCGATGCCTCACTTCAGGTTTACTGTATCGGTCTGACATTCTTATTGACGATGAAACACAGAAATTGCATCGGAATTAAATACAAAAGGCACAATGCCGACTTAAGTACAAGAAGACTGACTATTCTTTCTGTCTATGTTTTCAACCATTCCTGTGACACTAGTTATGGATTCCGATGGTTCACATCAGGTTTACTGTATCCCTTGTACCCTCTTATTGACGATGAAACACAGAAATGGCCTCGGAATTAAATACAAAAAGCACAATGCCGACTTACGTACAAGATGACTGACTCTACTTACTGTCTATGTTTGAAACATTCCTTTGACACTAGTTATTGATTCCGATGCCTCACTTCAGATTTACTGTATCCCTTGGACCTTCTTATTAACGATGAAACAATGAAATTGCATCGGAATTAAATACAAAAGGCACAATGCCGACTTATGTTCATGAAGACTGATTCTTCTTACTGACTATGTATTGAACCATTCCTGTGACACTAGTTATAGATTCCGATGCTTCACTTCAGGTTTACTGTATCACTTGGACCTTCTTATTGACGATGAAACATAGAAATTGCATCGGAATTAAATACAAAAGGCATAATGCCGACTTAAGTACAAGAAGGCTGACTCTTCTTACTGTCTACCTTTTGAACCATTCCTGTGACACTAGTTATAGATTCCGATGCTTCCCTCCAGGTTTACTGTATCCCTCTGACCTTCTTATTGAATATGAAACACAGAAATTGGATCGGAATTAAATAGAAAAGGCACAATGCCGACTTAAGTACAAGAAGACTGACTCTTCTTACTGTCTATGTTTTGAACCACTGCTGTGACACTAGTTACAGATTCCGATGCTTGATTTCAGGTTTACTGTATCCCTCTGACCTTCTTATTGACGATGAAACACAGAAATTGGATCGAAATTAAATACAAAAGTCACAATGCCTACTTAAGTACAAGAAGGCAGACTCTTCTTACTGTCTATGTTTTGAACCATTCCATTGACACTAGTTATAGATTACGATGCTTCACTCCAGGTTAACTGTATCCCTTGGACCTTCTTATTGACGATAATACACTTAAATTGCATCGGAATTAAATAGAAAAGGCACAATGCCGACTTATGTACAAGAAGACTGACTCGCCTTACTGTCTATGTTTTGAACCATTTCTGTGACACTAGTAATAGCTTCCGATGCTTCACTCCAGGTTTAGTGTATCCCTTGGACCTTCTTATAGACGATGAAACCCAGAAATTGCATCGGAATTAAATAGAAAAGTCACTATGCCGACTTAAGTAAAAGATGACTGACTCTTCTTACAGACTATGTTTTGAACCATTCCTGTGTCACTAGTTATAGATTCCGAAGCTTGACTTCAGGTTTACTGTATCCCTTGGACCATCTTATTGACGATGAAACACAGAAATTGCATCGGAATTAAATTCTAAAGGCACAATGCCGACTTAAGTACAAGAAGACTGACTCTTCCTACTGTCTATGTTTTGAACGATTCCTGTGACACTAACTATAGATTCCGATGCTTCACTTCCTTTTTCCTGTATCCCTCTGACCTTATTGACGATGAAACATAGAAATTGCATCGGAATTAAATACAAAAGGCACAATACCGACTTAAGTACAAGAAGTCTAACTTTTCTTACTGTCTATGTTTTGAACCACTCCTGTGACACTAGATACGGATTCCGATTCTTCACTCCAGGTTTACTGTATCTCTTGGACCTTCTTATTGACGATAATACACAGAAATTGGATCGGAATTAAATAGAAAAGGCACAATGCCGACTTAAGTACAAGAAGACTGAGTCATCTTACTGTCTATGCTTTGAACCATTCCTGTGACACTAGTTACAGATTCCGATGCTTGACTTCAGGTTTACTGTATCCCTTGGACCTTCTTATTGACGATGAAACACAGAAATAGCATCGGCATTTAATACAAAAGGCACAATGCCGACTCAAGTACAAGTAGACTGACTCTTCTGACTGTCTATGTTGTGAACCATTCCTATGACACTAGTTATAGATTCCGATGCCTCACTTCAGGTTTACTGTATCGGTCTGACCCTCTTATTGACGATGAAACACAGAAATTGCATCGGAATTAAATACATAAGTCACAATACCGACTTAAGTACAAGAATACTGACTCTTCTTACTGTCTATGTTTAGAACCACTCCTATGACACTAGATATAGATTCCGATGCTTCACTTCAGGTTCACTGTATCATTTGGACCCTCTTATTGACGATGAATCACAGAAATTACATCGGAATTAAATACAAAAGGCACAATGCCGACTTAAGTACAAAAAGACTGACTCTTCTTACTGACTATGATTTGAACCATTCCTGTGACATTAGTTATGGGTTCCGATGCTTCACGTCAGGTTTACTGTATCCCTTGGACCTTCTTATTGACGATGAAACACAGAAATTACCTCGGAATTAAATACAAAAGGACAATGCCGATTAAAGTACAAGAAGACTGACTCTTCCCACTGTCTATGTTTGAACCATTGCATTGACTCTAGTTATAGATTCCGATGCTTCATTTCAGGTTTACTGTTTCCCTTGGACCTTCTTATTAACGATGAAACAATGAAATTGCATCGGAATTAGATACAAAAGGCACAATGCCGACTTAAGTACATGAAGACTGATTCTTCTTACTGACTATGTATTGAATCATTCCTGTGACACTAGTTATATATTCCGATGCTTCACTTTAGGTTTAATGAATCCCTTGGACCTTCTTATTGACGATGAAACAGAGAAATTGCATCGGAATTAAATACAAAAGGCACAATGCCGACTTAAGTACAAGAAGGCTGACTCTTCTTACTGTCTATGTTTTGAACCATTCCTGTGACTCTAGTTATAGATTCCGATGCTTCACTCCAGGTTTACTGTATCCCTTGCACCTTCTTATTGACGATGAAACACAGGAATTGCATCGGAATTAAATACAAAAGGCACAATGCCGACTTAAGTACAAGAAGATTGACTCTTCCTACTGTCTATGTTTTGAACCATTCCTGTGACACTAGCTATAGATTCCGATTCTTCACTTCATTTTTACTGTATCCGTCTGACCTTATTGAAGATGAAACACAGAAATTGCATCGGAATTATATACAAAAGGCACAATACCGCCTTAAGTACAAGAAGACTGACTCTTCTTACTGTCTAAGTTTTGAACCACTCCTGTGACACTAGATATAGGATCCGATTCTTCACTTCAGGTTTACTGTATAATTTGGACCTTCTTAATGACGATGAAACCCAGAAATTACATCGGAATTCAATACAAAAGGCACAATGCCGACTTAAGTGCAAAAAGACTGACTCTTCTTACTGACTATGTTTTGAACCATTCCTGTGACACTAGTTATAGATTCCGATGCTTCACTTCAGGTTTACTGTATCCCTCTGACCTTCTTATTGACGATGAACACAGAAATTGGATCGGAATTAAATAGAAAATGCACAATGCCGACTTAAGTACAAGAAGACTGACTCTTCTTACTGTCTATGTTTTGAACCATTCCTGTGACACTAGTTATAGATTCCGATGCTTCACACCAGGTATACTGTATCCCTTGGACCTTCTTAATGACGATGAAACACCGAAATTGCAACGGAATTAAATAGAAAAGGCACAATGCCGACTTAGGTACAAGAAGACTGACTCTTGTTACTGACTATGTTTTGAACCATTCCTGTGACACTATTTATGGATTCCGATGCTTCACTTCATTTTTACTGTATACCTTGGATCTTCTTATTAACGATGAAACACAGAAATTGCATCGGAATTAAATACAAAAGGCACAATGCCGACTTAAGGACAAGAAGACTGACTCTTCTTACTTACTATTTTTGAACCATTCCAATGACACTAGTTATAGATTCCGATGCTTCACTTCATGTTCACTGTATCCCTCTAACCCTCTTATTGACGATGAAACACAGAAATTGCATCGGAATTAAATCGAAAAGGCACAATGCCGACTTAAGTACAAGAAGACTGACTCTTCTCACTGACTATGTTTTGAACCACTCCTGTGACACCAGTTATAGATTCCGATGCTTCACTTCAGGTTTACTGTATCCCTTGGACCTTCTTATTGACGATGAAACGCAGAAATAGCGTCGGAATTTAATACAAAAGGCACAATGCCGACTCAAGTAGAAGAAGACTGACTCTTCTGAGTGTCTATGTTGTGAACCATTCCAGTGACACTAGTAATAGATTCCGATGCCTCACTTCAGGTTTACTGTATCGGTCTGAGCTTCTTATTGACGATGAAACACAGAAATTGCTTCGGAATTAAATAGAAAATGCACAATGCCGACTTAAGTACATGAAGACTGACTCATCTTACTGTCAATGTTTTGAACCATTCCTGTGACACTAGATATAGGATCCGATGCTTCACTTCAGGTTTACTGTATAATTTGGACCTTCTTAATGACGATGAAACCCAGAAATTGCATCAGAATTAAATACAAAAGGCACAATACCGACTTAAGTACAAGAAGTCTGACTTTTCTTACTGTCTATGTTTTGAACCACTCCTGTGACACTAGTTACGGATTCCGATTCTTCACTCCAGGTTTACTGTATCCCTTGGACCTTCTTATTGACGATAATACACAGAAATTGGATCGGAATTGAATAGAAAAGGCACAATGCCGACTTAAGTACAAGAAGACTGAGTCTTCTTACTGTCTATGCTTTGAACCATTCCTGTGACACTAGTTATAGATTCCGATGCTTGACTTCAGGTTTACTGTATCCCTTGGACCTTCTTATTGACGATGAAACACAGAAATAGCATCGGCATTCAATACAAAAGGCACAATGCCGACTCAAGTACAAGAAGACTGACTCTTCTGACTGTCTATGTTGTGAACCATTCCTGTGACACTAGTTATAGATTCCGATTGTTCACTTCATTTTTACTGTATCCGTCTGACCTTATTGACGATGAAACACAGAAATTGCATCGGCATTTAATACAAAAGGCACAATACCGACTTAAGTACAAGAAGTCTGACTTTTCTTACTGTCTATGTTTTGAACCACTCCTGTGACACTAGATACGGATTCCGATTCTTCACTCCAGGTTTACTGTATACCTTGGACCTTCTTATTGACGATAATACACAGAAATTGGATCGGAATTGAATAGAAAAGGCACAATGCCGACTTAAGTACAAGAATACTGACTCTTCTTACTGTCTATGTTTAGAACCACTCCTATGACACTAGATATAGATTCCGATGCTTCACTTCAGGTTCACTGTATCATTTGGACCCTCTTATTCACGATGAAACACAGAAATTACATCGGAATTAAATACAAAAGCCACAATGCCGACTTAAGTACAAAAAGACTGACTCTTCTTACTGAGTATGATTTGAACCATTCCTGTGACACTAGTTATGGATTCCGATGCTTCACGTCAGGTTTACTGTATCCCTTGGACCTTCTAATTGACGATGAAACACAGAAATTACCTCGGAATTAAATACAAAAGGACAGTGCCGATTAAAGTACAAGAAGACTGACTCTTCCCACTGTCTATGTTTGAACCATTGCATTGACTCTAGTTATAGATTCCGATGCTTCATTTCAGGTTTACTGTTTCCCTTGGACCTTCTTATTAACGATGAAACAATGAAATTGCATCGGAATTAAATACAAAAGGCACAATGCCGACTTTAGTACATGAAGACTGTTTCTTCTTACTGACTATCTATTGAATCATTCCTGTGACACTAGTTATATATTCCGATGCTTCACTTTAGGTTTAATGAATCCCTTGGACCTTCTTATTGACGATGAAACAGAGAAATTGCATCGGAATTAAATACAAAAGGCACAATGCCGACTTAAGTACAAGAAGGCTGACTCATCTTACTGTCTATGTTTTGAACCATTCCTGTGACTTTAGTTATAGATTCCGATGCTTCACTCCAGGTTTACTGTATCCCTAGCACCTTCTTATTGACGATGAAACACAGGAATTGCATCGGAATTAAATACAAAAGGCACAATGCCGACTTAAGTACAAGAAGATTGACTCTTCCTACTGTCTATGTTTTGAAGCATTCCTGTGACACTAGCTATAGATTCCGATTCTTCACTTCATTTTTACTGTATCCGTCTGACCTTATTGACGATTAAACACAGAAATTGCATCGGAATTATATACAAAAGGCACAATACCGCCTTAAGTACAAGAAGACTGACTCTTCTTACTGTCTACGTTTTGAACCACTCCTGTGACACTAGATATAGGATCCGATGCTTCACTTCAGGTTTACTGTATAATTTGTTCCTTCTTAATGACGATGAAACTCAGAAATTACATCGGAATTAAATACAAAAGGCACAATGCCGACTTAAGTACAAAAAGACTGACTCTTCTTACAGACTATGTTTTGAACCATTCCTGTGACACTAGTTATAGATTCCGATGCTTCACTTCAGGTTTACTGTATCCCTCTGACCTTCTTATTGACGATGAACACAGAAATTGGATCGGAATTAAATAGAAAATGCACAATGCCGACTTAAGTGCAAGAAGACTGACTCTTGTTACTGACTATGTTTTGAACCGTTCCTGTGACACTATTTATGGATTCCGATGCTTCACTTCATTTTTACTGTATACCTTGGATCTTCTTATTAACGATGAAACACAGAAATAGCATCGGAATTTAATACAAAAGGCACAATGCCGACTCAAGTACAAGAAGACTGACTCTTCTGACTGACTATGTTTTGAACCGTTCCTGTGACACTAGTTATAAATTCCGATGCTTCACTTCATTTTTACTGTATACCTTGGATCTTCTTATTAACGATGAAACACAGAAATTGCACCGGAATTAAATACAAAAGGCACAATGCCGACTTACGGACTAGAAGACTGAATCTTATTTCTGTCTATGTTTTGAACCATTCCTGTGACACTAGTTATGGATTCCGATGCTTCACTTCTGGTTTACTGTATCCCTCTGACCCTCTTATTAACGATGAAACAAAGAAGCTGCATCGGAATTAAATAGAAAAGGCACAATGCCGACTTAAATACAAGAAGACTGACTCTTCCTACTGTCTATGTTTGAAGCCATTCCTGTGACACTAGTTTTAGATTCCGATGCTTCACTTCAGGTTTACTGAATCTCTTGGACCTTCCTATTGTCGATGAAACACAAAAATTGCATCGGAATTAAATACAAAAGGCAAAATGCCGACTTAAGTAGAAGAAGACTGACTCTTCTTACTGTCTATGCTTTGAACCATTCCTGTGACATTAGTTATAGATTCCGATGCTTCACTCCTGGTTTACTGTATCGCTTGGACCTTCTTATTGACGATGAAACACCGAAATTGCATCGGAATTAAATAGAAAAGGCACAATGCCGACTTAAGTACAAGAAGACCGACTCTTCTCACTGACTATATTTTGAAACATTCCTGTGACACTAGTTATAGATTCCGATGCTTCACTTCAGGGTTACTGTATCCCTTGGACCTTGTTATTGACGATGAAACACATAAATTGCATCGGAATTAAATACAAAAGGCACAATGCCGACTTAAGTACAAGATGACTGACTCCTCCTGCTGTCTATGTTTTGAACCATTCCTGTGACACTAGTTATAGATTCCGATGCTTCACTTCAGGTTTACTGTATCCCTTGGACCTTCTTATTGGCGATGAAACACAGAAATGGCATCGGAATTAAATACAAAAGGCACAATGCCGACTTAAGTACAAGAAGAGTGACTCTTCTTACTGACTAAGTTTGAACCATTCCTGTGACACTAGTTATAGATTCCGATGCTTCACTTCAGGTTTACTGTATCCCTTGGACCTTCTTATTGGCGATGAAACACAGAAATGGCATCGGAATTAAATACAAAAGGCACAATGCCGACTTAAGTACAAGAAGACTGACTCTTCTTACTGTTAATGTTATGAACCATTCCAGTGACGCTAGTTGTAGATTCCGATGCTTCACTTCAGGTTTATTGTATAACTTGGACCTTCTTATTGACGACGAAACACAGAAATAGCGTCGGAAATAAATAGAAGAGGCACAATGCCGACTTAAGTACAAGAAGACTATCTCTTCCTACTGTCTATGTTTTGTACCATTCCTGTGACACTAGTTATAGATACCGACGCTTCACTTCAGGTTTACTGTATCCCTTGGACTTTCTTATTAACGGTGATACACATAAATTGCATCGGAATTAAATACAAAAGGCACAATGCCGACTTAAGTACAAGAAGACTGACTCTTCTTACTGTCTATGTTTGGAACCATTCCTGTGACACTAGTTATAGATTCCGATGCTTCACTTCAGGTTTACTGTATCCCTTGGACCTTCTTATTGGCGATGAAACACAGAAATGGCATCGGAATTAAATACAAAAGGCACAATGCCGACTTAAGTACAAAAAGACTGTCTCTTTCTACTGACTATGTTTTGAACCATTCCCGTGACACTAAGTATAGATTCCGATGCTTCACTTCAGGTTTACTGTATCCCTTGGACGTTCTTATTGGCGACGAATCACAGAAATTGCATCGGAATTAAATCGAAAAGGCACAATGCCGACTTAAGTACAAGAAGACTGACTCTTCTTACTGTCTATGTTTTGAACTATTCCTGTGACACTAGTTATAGATTCCGATGCTTCACTCCAAGTTTACTGTATCCCCTGGTACTTCTTATTGACGATGAAACTCAGTAATTGCATCGGAATTAAATAGAAAAGGCACAATGACGACTTAAGTACAAGAAGACCGACTCTTCTCACTGACTATGTTTTGAACCATTCCTGTGACACTAGTTATAGATTCCGATGCTTCACTTCAGGTTTACTGTACCCCTTGGACCTTCTTATTGACGATGAAACACATAAATTGCATCGGAATTAAATACAAAAGGCACAATGCCGACTTAAGTACAAGATGACTGACTTCACCTACTGTCTATGTTATGAACCATTCCTGTGACACTAGTTATGGATTCCGATGCTTCACTTCAGGTTTACTGTTTCCCTTGGACCTTCTTATTGGCGATGAAACACAGAAATGGCATCGGAATTAAATACAAAAGGCACAATGCCGACTTGAGTACAAGAAGACTGACTCTTCTTACTGACTATGTTTTGAACCATTCCTGTGACACTAGTTATAGATTCCGATGCTTCACTCCAGGTTTACTGTATAGCTTGGACCTTCTTATTGACGATGAAACACCGAAATTGCATCGGAATTAAATACAAAAGGCACAATGCCGACTTAAGTACATGAAGACTGACTCTCCTTGCTGACTATGTTTTGAACCATTCCTGTGACACTAGTTATAGATTCCGATGCTTCACTTCAGGTTTACTGTATCCGTTGGACCTTCTTATTGACGATGAAACACCGAAATTGCATCGGAATGAAATACAAAAGGCTTAATGCCGACTTAAGTACAAGAAGACTGACTCTTCTTACTGATTATATTTTGTACCATTCCTGTGACACTAGTTATTGATTCCGATGCTTCACTTCAGGTTTACTGTATCCCTTGGATCTTCTTATTGATGATGAAACACAGAAATTGCATCGGAAATAATACAAAAAGCACATTGCCGACTTAAGTACAAGAAGACTGACTCTTTCTACTGACTATGTTTTGAACCATTCCCGTGCCACTAAGTATAGATTCCGATGCTTCACTTCAGGTATACTGTATCCCTTGGACGTTCTTATTGACGATGAAACACAGAAATTGCATCGGAATTAAATACAAAAGGCACAATGCAGACTTCAGTTCAAGAAGACTGACTATTCCTACTGTCTATGTTTTGTACCATTCCTGTGACTCTAGTTATAGATTCCGACGCTTCACTTCAGGTTTACTGTATCCCTTGGACTTTCTTATTAACGATGATACACATAAATTGCATCGGAATTAAATACAAAAGGCACAATGCCGACTTAAGTACAAGAAGACTGACTCTTCTTACTGTCTATGTTTGGAACCATTCCTGTGACACTAGTTATAGATTCCGATGCTTCACTTCAGGTTTACTGTATCCCTTGGACCTTCTTATTGGCGATGAAACACAGAAATGGCATCGGAATTAAATACAAAAGGCACAATGCCGACTTAAGTACAAAAAGACTGGCTCTTTCTACTGACTATGTTTGAACCATTCCCGTGACACTAAGTATAGATTCCGATGCTTCACTTCAGGTTTACTGTATCCCTTGGACGTTCTTATTGGCGACGAATCACAGAAATTGCATCGGAATTAAATCGAAAAGGCACAATGCCGACTTAAGTACAAGAAGACTGACTCTTCCTACTGTCTATGTTTTGAACCATTCCTGAGACACTAGTTATAGATTCCGATGCTTCACCTCCGGTTATCTGTATCCCTTTGACCTTCTTATTGACGATGAAACACAGAAATTGCATCGGAATTAAATAGAAAAGGCACAATGCTGACTCAAGTACAAGAAGACTGACTCTTCTTACTGTCTATGTTTTGAACCATTCCTGTGACGCTAGTTACAGATTCCGATGCTTCACTTCAGGTTTACTGTATCCCTTGGACCTTCTTATTGGCGATGAAACACAGAAATTGCATCGCAATTAAATAGAAAATGCACAATGCCGACTTAAGTACAAGAAGACTGATTGTCCTTTCTGACTATGTTATGAACCATTCCTGTGATTCTAGTTATAGATTCCGACGCTTCACCTCAGGTTTACTGTATCCTTCTCACCTTCTTACTGACGATGAAACACAGAAATGGGATCGGAATTAAATAGAAAAGGCACAATGCCGACTTAAGTACAAGAAGACTGACTCTTCTTACTGTCTATGTTTTGAACTATTCCTGTGACACTAGTTATAGATTCCGATGCTTCACTCCAGGTTTACTGTATCCCTTGGTACTTCTTATTGACGATGAAACTCAGTAATTGCCTCGGAATTAAATAGAAAAGGCACAATGCCGACTTAAGTACAAGAAGACCGACTCTTCTCACTGACTATGTTTTGAACCATTCCTGTGACACTAGTTATAGATTCCGATGCTTCACTTCTTGTTTACTGTATCCCTTGAACCTTCTTATTGACGATGAAACACATAAATTGAATCGGAATTAAATACAAAAGGCACAAGGCCGACTTAAGTACAAGATGACTGACTCCACCTACTGTCTATGTTATGAACCATTCCTGTGACACTAGTTATGGATTCCGATGCTTCACTTCAGGTTTACTGTATCCCTTGGACCTTCTTATTGGCGATGAAACACAGAAATGGCATCGGAATTAAATACAAAAGGCACAATGCCGACTTAAGTACAAGAAGACTGACTCTTCTTACTGACTATGCTTTGAACCATTCCTGTGACTCTAGTTATAGATTCCGATGCTTCCTCCAGGTTTGCTGTATAGCTTGGACCCTCTTATTGACGATGAAACACCGAAATTGCATCGGAATTAAATACAAAAGGCACAATGCCGACTTAAGTACATGAAGACTGACTCTCCTTGCTGACTATGTTTTGAACCATTCCTGTGACACTAGTTATAGATTCCGACGCTTCACTTCAGGTTTACTGTATCCGTTGGACCTTCTTATTGACGATGAAACACAGAAATTGCATCGGAATGTAATACAAAAGGCTTAATGCCGACTTAAGTACAAGAAGACTGACTCTTCTTACTGATTATATTTTGAACCATTCCTGTGACACTAGTTATTGATTCCGATGCTTCACTTCAGGTTTACTGTTATCCTTGGACCTTCTTATTGGCGATGAAACACAGAAATTGCATCGCAATTAAATAGAAAAAGCACAATGCCGACTTAAGTGCAAGATGACTGATTGTCCTTACTGACTATGTTATGAACCATTCCTGTAATTCTAGTTATAGATTCCGACGCTTCACCTCAGGTTTACTGTATCCCTCTCACCTTCTTACTGACGATGAAACACACAAATTGCATCGGAATTAAATAGAAAAGTCACAATGCCGACTTAAGTACAAGAAAACTGACTCATCTTACTGACTATGTTTGAACCATTCCTGTGACACTAGTTATAGATTCCGATGCTTCACTTCAGGTTTACTGTATCCCTTAGGCCTTCTTATTGACGATGAAACACAGAAATTGCATCGGACTTAAAGAGAAAAGGCACAATGCCGAATCAAGTACAAGAAGCCCGCTCTTCTAACTGACTATGTTTGGAACCATTCCTGTGACACTAGTTATAGATTCCGATGCTTCACTTCATTTTTACTGTATCCCTTGGACGTTCTTATTGACGATGAAACACATAAATTGCATCGGAATTAAATACAAAAGGCAAAATGCCGACTTAAGTACAAGAAGACTGACTCTTCTTACTGTCTATGTTTTGAACCATTCCTGTGACACTAGTTATGGATTCCGATGCTTCACTTCAGGTTTACTGTATCCCTTGGACCTTCTTATTAACAATGAAACACAGAAATTGCATCGGAATTGGATGCAAAAGGCACAATGCCGACTTAAGTACAAGAAGACTGACTCTTCATACTGACTATATCATGAGCCTTTCCTGTGACACTAGTTATAGATTTCGATGCTTCACTTCAGGTTTACTGTATCCCTTGGATCTTCTTATTGACGATGAAACACAGAAATTGCATCGGAATTAAATACAAAAGTCACAATGCCGACTTAAGTACAAGAAGACTGACTCTTCTTACTGTCTATGTTTGAACCATTCCTGTGACGCTATTTATAGATTCCGATGCTTCACTTCAGGTTTACTGTATCCCTTGGACCTTCTTATTGATGACGAAACACAGAAATTGCATCGGAATTAAACAGAAAAGGCACAATGCCGACTTATGTACAAGAAGACTGCCTCTTCCTACTGTCTATGTTTTGAACCATTCCTGTGACACTAGTTATGGATTCCGATGCTTCACTTCAGGTTTACTGAATCCCTTGGACCTTCTTATTGACGATGAAACACAAAAATTGCATCGGAATTAAATACAAAAGGCACAATGCCGACTTAAGTAGAAGAAGACTGCCTCTTCTTACTGTCTATGCTTTGACCCATTCCTGTGACACTAGTTATAGATTCCGATGCTTCACTCCAGGTTTACTGTATCGCTTGGACCTTCTTATTGACGATGAAACACCGAAATTGCATCGGAATTAAATACAAAAGGCACAATGCCGACTTAAGTACATGTAGACTGACTCTCCTTGCTGACTATGTTTTGAACCATTCCTGTGACACTAGTTACAGATTCCGATGCTTCACTTCAGGTTTACTGTATCCCTCTGACTTTCTTAGTGACGATGAAACACAGAAATTGTATTGGAATTAAATACAAAAGGCACAATGCCGACTTAAGTACAAGAAGACTGACTCTTCTTACTGACTATGTTTTGAACCATTCCTGTGACACTAGTTATAGATTCCGATGCTTCACTTCAGGTTTGCTGAATCCCTTGGATATTCTTATTGACGATGAAACACAGAAATTGCATCAGAATTAAATACAAAAGGCACAATGCCGACTTAAGTACAAGAAGACTGACTCTTCTTACTGTTTACGTTTTGAACCATTCCAGTGACGCTAGTTGTAGATTCCGATGCTTCACTTCAGGTTTATTGTATAACTTGGACCCTCTTATTGATGACGAAACACAGAAATAGCGTCGGAATTAAATAGAAGAGGCACAATGCCGACTTAAGTACAAGAAGACTATCTCTTCCTACTGTCTATGATTTGTACCATTCCTGTGACACTAGTTACAGATTCCGACGCTTTACTTCAGGTTTACTGTATCCCTTGGACCTTCTTATTAATGATGGTACACATAAATTGCAACGGAATTAAATACAAAAGGCACAATGCCGACCAAAGTACAAGAAGACTGACTCTTCCTACTGTCTATGTTTGGAACCATTCCTGTGACACTAGTTTTAGATTCCGATGCTTCACTTCAGGGTTACTGTTTCCGTTGGACCTTCTTATTGACGATGAAACACAGAAATTGCATCGGAATTAAATAAAAAAGGCATAATGCCGACTTAAGTACAAGAAGACTGACTCTTCTTACTGATTATATTTTGAACCATACCTGTGACACTAGTTATTGATTCCGATGCTTCACTTCAGGTTTACTGTATCCCTTGGATCTTCTTATTGATGATGAAACACAGAAATTGCATCGGAAATAATACAAAAAGCACAATGCCGACTTAAGTACAAAAAGACTGGCTCTTTCTACTGACTATGTTTTGAACCATTCCCGTGACACTAAGTATAGATTCCGATGCTTCACTTCAGGTTTACTGTATCCCTTGGACGTTCTTATTGACGATGAAACACAGAAATTGCATCGGAATTAAATACAAAAGGCACAATGCAGAATTCAGTACAAGAAGACTGACTATTCCTACTGTCTATGTTTGAACCATTCCAGTGACATTAGTTACAGATTCCGATGCTTCACTTCAGGTTTACTGTATCCTTTGCACCTTCTTATTGGCGACGAAACACAGAAATTGCATCGGAATTAAACAGAAAAGGCACAATGCCGACTTAAGTACATGAAGACTGACTCTTCCTACTGTCTATGTTTTGAACCATTCCTGTGACATTAGTTACAGATTCCGATGCTTCACTTCAGGTTTACTGTATCCTTTGTACCTTCTTATTGGCGACGAAACACAGAAATTGCATCGGAATTAAACAGAAAAGGCACAATGCCGACTTAAGTACAAGAAGACTGCCTCTTCCTACTGTCTATGTTTTGAACCATTCCTGTGACACTAGTTATGGATTCCGATGCTTCACTTCAGGTTTACTGTATCCCTTGGACCTTCTTATTGACAATGAAACACCGAAATTGGATCGGAATTAAATACAAAAGGCACAATGCCGACTTAAGTACATGAAGACTGACTCTCCTTGCTGACTATGTTTTGAACCATTCCTGTGACACTAGTTATAGATTCCGATGCTTCACTTCAGGTTTACTGTATCCCTCTGACTATCTTAGTGACGATGAAACACAGAAATTGTATTGGAATTAAATACAAAAGGCACAATGCCGACTTAAGTACAAGAAGACTGACTCTTCTTACTGTCTATGTTTTGAACCATTCCTGTGACACTAGTTATTGATTCCAATGCTTCACTCCAGGTTCACTGTATCCCTTGGTACTTCTTATTGACGATGAAATTCAGAAATTGCATCGGAATTAAATAGAAAAGGCACAATGCCGACTTAAGTACAAGAAGACCGACTCTTCTCACTGACTATGTTTTGAACCATTCCTGTGACACTAGTTATAGATTACGATGCTTCACTTCAGGTTTACTGTATCCCTTGGACCTTCTTATTGACGATGAAACACATAAATTGCATCGGAATTGAATACAAAAGGCACAATGCCGACTTAAGTACAAGATGACTGACTCCTCCTACTGTCTATGTTTTGAACCATTCCTGTGACACTAGTTATAGATTCCGATGCTTCACTTCAGGTTTACTGCATCCCTTGGACCTTCTTATTGGCGATGAAACACAGAAATTGCATCGGAATTAAATACAAAAGGCACATTGCCGACTTAAGTACAAGAAGACTGACTCTTCTTACTGACTATGTTTTGAACCATTCCTGTGACACTAGTTATAGTTTCCGATGCTTCACTTCAGGTTTGCTGAATCCCTTGGATATTCTTATTGACGATGAAACACAGAAATTGCATCAGAATTAAATACAAAAGGCACAATGCCGACTTAAGTACAAGAAGACTGACTCTTCTTACTGTTTACGTTTTGAACCATTCCAGTGACGCTAGTTGTAGATTCCGATGCTTCACTTCAGGTTTATTGTATATCTTGGACCTTCTTATTGATGACGAAACACAGAAATAGCGTCGGAATTAAATTGAAGAGGCACAATGCCGACTTAAGTACAAGAAGACTATCTCTTCCTACTGTCTATGATTTGTACCATTCCTGTGACACTAGTTACAGATTCCGACGCTTTACTTCAGGTTTACTGTATCCCTTGGACCTTCTTATTAATGATGATACACATAAATTGCAACGGAATTAAATACAAAAGGCACAATGCCGACTTAAGTACAAGAAGACTGACTCTTCCTACTGTCTATGTTTGGAACCACTCCTGTGACACTAGTTTTAGATTCCGATGCTTCACTTCAGGTTTACTGAATCCCTTGGCCCTTCTTATTGACGATGAAACACAAAAATTGCATCGGAATTAAATACAAAAGGCACAATGCCGACTTAAGTAGAAGAAGACTGACTCTTCTTACTGTCTATGCTTTGAACCATTCCTGTGACACTAGTTATAGATTCCGATGCTTCACTCCAGGTTTACTGTATCGCTTGGACCTTCTTAATGACGATGAAACACCGAAATTGCATCGGAATTGAATACAAAAGGCACAATGCCGACTTAAGTACAAGATGACTGACTCCTCCTACTGTCTATGTTTTGAACCAGTCCTGTGACACTATTTATAGATTCCGATGCTTCAGTTCAGGTTTACTGCATCCCTTGGACCTTCTTATTGGCGATGAAACACAGAAATTGCATCGGAATTAAATACAAAAGGCACATTGCCGACTTAAGTACAAGAAGACTGACTCTTCTTACTGACTATGTTTTGAACCATTCCTGTGACACTAGTTATAGATTCCGATGCTTCACTTCAGGTTTGCTGAATCCCTTGGATATTCTTATTGACGATGAAACACAGAAATTGCATCAGAATTAAATACAAAAGGCACAATGCCGACTTAAGTACAAGAAGACTGACTCTTCTTACTGTTTACGTTTTGAACCATTCCAGTGACGCTAGTTGTAGATTCCGATGCTTCACTTCAGGTTTATTGTATAACTTGGACCTTCTTAATGACAATGAAACACAGAAATTGCATCGGAATTAAACAGAAAAGGCACAATGCCGACTTAAGTACAAGAAGACTGACTCTTCCTACTGTCTATGTTTTGAACCATTCCCGTGACACTAAGTATAAATTCCGACGCTTCACTTAAGGTTTACTGTATCCCTTAGGCCTTCTTATTGACGATGAAACACAGAAATTTTTTCGGAATTAAAGAGAAAAGTCACAATGCCGAATCAAGTACAAGAAGACTGACTCTTCTAACTAACTATGTTTGGAACCATTCCTGTGTCACTAGTTATAGATTCCGATGCTTCACTTCATGTTTACTGTATCCCTTGGACCTTCTGATTGATGACGAAACACAGAAATTGCATCGGAATTAAATAGAAAAGGCACAATGCCGACTTATGTACAAGAAGACTGCCTCTTCCTACTGTCTATGTTTTGAACCATTCCTGTGACACTAGTTATGGATTCCGATGCTTCACTTCAGGTTTACTGTATCCTTTGGACCTTCTTATTGACAATGAAACACAGAAATTGCATCGGAATTGGATACAAAAGACACAATGCCGACTTAAGTACAAGAAGACTGACTCTTCATACTGACTATATCTTGATCCATTCCTGTGACACTAGTTATAGATTCCGATGCTTCACTTCAGGTTCACTGTATCCCTTGGATCTTCTTATTGACGATGAAACACAGAAATTGCATCGGAATTACATGCCGACTTAAGTACAAGAAGACTGACTCTTCTTACTGACTATGATTTGAACCATTCCAGTGATACTAGTTGTAGATTCCGATGCTTCACTTCAGGTTTACTGTATCCCTCTGACCTTCTTATTAACGATGAAACACCGATATTGCATCGGAATTAAATAGAGAAGGCACAATGCCGACTTAAGTACAAGAAGACCGACTCTTCCAACTGTCTATGTTTTGAACCATTCCTGTGACACTAGTTATAGATTCCGATGCTTCACCTCAGGTTCACTGTATCCCTCTGACCTTCTTATTGACTATGAAACACAGAAATTGCATCGGCATTAAATAGAAAAGGCACAATGCCGTCTTAAGTACAAGCAGACTGACTCTTCTTAGTGTCTATGTTTTGAACCATTCCTGTGACGCTAGTTACAGATTCCGTTGCTTCACTTCAGGTTTACTGTATCCCTTGGACCTTCTTATTGACGATGAAACACAGAAATTGCATCGGAATTAAATTCAAAAGGCACAATGCCGACTTAAGTACAAGAAGACTGACTCTTCTTACTGACAATGTGTTGAACCATTCCTGTGACACTATTTAGAGATTCCGATGCTTCACTTCAGGTTTACTGTATCCTTCTGACCTTCTTATTGTCGATTAAACACAGTAATTGCATCGGAATTAAATTGAAAAGGGCACAATGCCGACTTAAGTACAAGAAGACTGACTCTTCTTACTGACTATGTTTTGAACCATTCCTGTGACACTAGTTGTATATTCCGATGCTTCACTTCAGGTTTACTGCATCCCTAGGACCTTCTTATTGACGATGAAACACAGAAATTGCATCGGAACTAAATACAAAAGGCACAATGCCGACTTATGTATAAGATGACTGACCCTTCCTACTGTCTATGTTTTGAACCATTCTTGTGACATTATTTATGGATTCCAATGCTTCACTTCAGGTTTACTGTATCCTTTGGACATTCTTATTGGGGACGAAAAACAGAAATTGCATCGGAATTAATTAGAAAAGGCACAATGCCGACTTAAGTACAAGAAGACTGACTCTTTCTACTGTCTATGTTTGAACCATTCCATTGACAGTAGTTATAGACTCCGATGCTTCACTTCAGGTTTACTGTTTCCCTTGGACCTTCTTATTGACCACTAAACAATGAAATTGCATCGGAATTAAATACAAAAGGCACAATGCCGACTTAAGTACATGAAGACTGACTCTTCTTACTGACTATGCTTTTAACCACTCCTGTGACACTAGTTGTAGATTCGGATGCTTCACTTCAGGTTTACTGTATCCCTTGGACCTTTTTATTGACGATGAAACACAGAAATTGCATTGGAATTAAATACAAAAGGCACAATGCCGACTTAAGTACAAGATGGCTGACTCTTCTTACTGTCTATGATTTGAACCATTCCTGTGACACTAGTTATAGATTCCGATGCTTCACTCCAGGTTTACTGTATACCTTGGACCTTCTTATTGACGATGAAACACAGAAATTGGATCGGAATTAAATACAAAAGGCACAATGCCGACTTAAGGACAAGAAGACTGAATCTTCTTACTGCCTATTTTTTGAACCATTCCTGTGACACTAGTTATACATTCCGATGCTTCACTTCAGGTTTACTGTATCCCTCAGACCTTCTTATTGACGATGAAACACAGAAAATGCATCGGAATTAAATACAAAAGGCACAATGCCGACTTAAGTGCAAGAAGACTGAAGCTTCTTACTGTCTATGTTTTGAACCATTCCTGTGACACTAGTTATAGATTCCGATGCTTCACACCAGGTATACTGTATCCCTTGGACCTTCTTAATGACGATGAAACACCGAAATTGCAACGGAATAAAATAGAAAAGGCACAATGCCGACTTAGGTACAAGAAGACTGACTCTTGTTACTGAGTATGTTTTAAACCATTCCTGTGACACTAGTTATGGATTCCCATGCTTCACTTCATTTTTACTGTATACCTTGGACTTTTTTATTAACGATGAAACACAGAAATTGCATCGGAATTAAATACAAAAGGCACAATGCCGACTTAAGTACAAGAAGACCGACTCTTCTTACTGTCTATGTTTAGAACCATTCGTGTGAGACTAGTTATAGATTTCGATGCTTCACCTCCGGTTATCTGTATCCCTCTGACCTTCTTTTTGAAGATGAAACACAGAAATTGCATCGGAATTAAATCGAAAAGGCACAATGCCGACTTAAGTACAAGAAGACTGACACTTCTCACTCACTATGTTTTGAACCACTCCTGTGACACTAATTATAGATTCCGGTGCTTCACTTCAGGTTTACTGTATCCCTTGGACCTTCTTATTATCGATGAAACACAGAAATTGCATCGGAATTAAATAGAAAAGGCACAATGCCGACTTAAGTACAAGAAGACTGACTCTTCTTACTGCCTATGTTTTGAACCATTCCTGTGACGCTAGTTACAGGTTCCGATGCTTCACTTCAGGTTTACTGTATCCCTTGGACATTCTTATTGAAGATGAAACACAGAAATAGCATCGGAATTAAATACAAAAGGCACAATGCTGACTTAAGTACAAGAAGACTGACTCTTCTTACTGTCTATGCTTTGAACCATTCCTGTGACGCTAGTTATAGATTCCGATGCTTCACTTCAGGTTTACTGTATCCCTTGGACCTTCTTATTGATGACGAAACACAGAAATTGCATCGAAATTAAATAGAATAGGCACAATGCCGACTTATGTACAAGAAGACTGCCTCTTCCTACTGTCTATGTTTTGAACCATTCCTGTGACACTAGTTATGGATTCCGATGCTTCACTTCAGGTTTACTGTATCCCTTGGACCTTCTTATTGACAATGAAACACAGAAATTGCATCGGAATTGAATACAAAAGGCACAATGCCGACTTATGTACAAGAAGACTGATCTTCATACTGACTATATCTTGATCCATTCCTGTGACACTAGTTATAGATGCCGATGCTTCACTTCAGGTTTACTGTATCCCTCTGACCTTCTTATTAACGATGAAACACCGATATTGCATCGGAATTAAATAGAAAAGGCACAATGCCGACTTAAGTACAAGAAGACCGACTCTTCCAACTGTCTATGTTTTGAACCATTCCTGTGACACTAGTTATAGATTCCGATGCTTCACCTCAGGTTCACTGTATCCCTCTGACCTTCTTATTGACGATGAAACACAGAAATTGCATCGGAATTAGATAGAAAAGGCACAATGCCGTCTTAAGTTCAAGCAGACTGACTCTTCTTAGTGTCTATGTTTTGAACCATTCCTGTGACGCTAGTTACAGATTCCGATGCTTCACTTCAGGTTTACTGTATCCCTTGGACCTTCTTATTGACGATGAAACACAGAAATTGCATCGGAATTAAATACAAAATTCACAATGCCGACTTAAGTACAAGAAGACTGACTCTTCTTACTGACTATGTGTTGAACCATTCCTGTGCACTATTTGGAGATTCCGATGCTTCCCTTCAGGTTTACTGTATCCCTCTGACCTTCTTATTGTCGATTAAACACAGTAATTGCATCGGAATTAAATTGAAAAGGGCACAACGCCGACTTAAGTACAAGAAGACTGACTCTTCTTACTGTCTATGTTTTGAACCATTCCGGTGACACTAGTTATAGATTCCGATGCTTCACAACAGGTATACTGTATCCCTTGGACCTTCTTAATGACGATGAAACACCGAAATTGCATCGGAATTAAATAGAAAAGGCACAATGCCGACTTAGGTACAAGAAGACTGACTCTTGTTACTGAGTATGTTTTAAACAATTTCTGTGACACTAGTTATAGATTCCGATGCTTCACCTCCGGTTATCTGTATCCCTCTGACCTTCTTATTGACGATGAAACACAGAAATTGCATCGGATTTAAATAGGAAAGGCACAATGCCGACTTAAGTACAAGAAGACTGACTCTTCTTACTGTCTATGTTTTGAACCATTCCTGTGACGCTAGTTACAGGTTCCGATGCTTCACTTCAGGTTTACTGTATCCCTTGGACATTCTTATTGGCGATGGAACACAGAAATTGCATCGCAATTAAATAGAAAAAGCACAATGCCGACATAAGTACAAGAAGACTGATTGTCCTTACTGACTATGTTATCAACCATTCCTGTGATTCTAGTTATAGATTCCGACGCTTCACGTCAGATTTACTGTATCCCTCTCACCTTCTTACTGACGATGAAACACAGAAATTGCATCGGAATTAAATAGAAAAGGCACAATGCCGACTTAAGTACAAGAAGACTGACACTTCTTACTGACTATGATTTGAACCATTCAAGTGATACTAGTTGTAGATTCCGATGCTTCACTTCATGTTTACTGTATCCCTCTGACCTTCTTATTAACGATGAAACACCGATATTGCATCGGAATTAAATAGAAAAGGCACAATGCCGACTTAAGTACAAGAAGACCGACTCTTCCAACTGTCTATGTTTTGAACCATTCCTGTGACACTAGTTATAGATTCCGATGCTTCACCGCAGGTTCACTGTTTCCCTCTGACCTTCTTATTGACGATGAAACACAGAAATTGCATCGGAATTAAATTGAAAAGGCACAATGCCGTCTTAAGTACAAGCAGACTGACTCTTCTTAGAGTCTATGTTTTGAACCATTCCTGTGACGCTAGTTACAGATTCCGATGCTTCACTTCAGGTTTACTGTATCCCTTGGACCTTCTTATTGACGATGAAACACAGAAATTGCATCGGAATTAAATACAAAAGGCACAATGCCGACTTAAGTACAGGAAGACTGGCTCCTCTTACTGACTATGTTTTGAACCATTCCTGTGACACTAGTTGTATATTTCGATGCTTCACTTCAGGTTTACTGCATCCCTAGGACCTTCTTATTGACGATGTAACACAGAAATTGCATCGGAACTAAATACAAAAGGCACAATGCCGACTTATGTATAAGATGACTGACTCTTCCTACTGTCTATGTTTTGAACCATTCCTGTGACATTATTTATGGATTGTAATGCTTCACTTCAGGTTTACTGTATCCTTTGGACCTTCTTATTGGCGACGAAACACAGAAATTGCATCGGAAATAATTAGAAAAGGCAGAATGCCGACTTAATTACAAGAAGACTGACTCTTCTTACTGTCTATGTATTGAACCATTCCTGTGACACTAGTTATAGATTCCGATGCTTCACCTCAGTTTCACTGAATCCCTCTGACCTTCTTATTGACGATGAAACACAGAAATTGCATCGGAATTAAATAGAAAAGGCACAATGCCGTCTTAAGTACATGAAGACTGACTCTTCTTACTGACTATATCTTGAACCATTCCTGTGACACTAGTTATAGATTCCGATGCTTCACTTCAGGGTTACTGTATTCCTCTGACCTTCTTTTTGACGATGAAACACAGAAATTGCATCGGAATTAAATAGAAAAGGCACAATGCCGACTTAAGTACATGAAGACTGACTCTTCTTAATGACTATGTTTTTAACCACTCCTGTGACATTAGTTGTAGATTCGGATGCTTCACTTCAGGTTTACTGTATCCCTTGGACCTTCTTATTGACGATGAAACACAAAAATTGCATCGGAATTAAATACAAAAGGCACAATGCCGACTTAAGTACAAGAAGACTGACTCTCCTTACTGTCTATGTTTCGAACCATTCCTGTGACACTAGTTATAGATTCCGATGCTTCACCTCCGGTTATCTGTATCCCTCTGACCTTCTTATTGACGATGAAACACAGAAATTGCATCGGAATTAAATAGAAAAGGCACAATGCCGACTTAAGTACAAGAAGACTGACTCTTCCTAATGTCTATGTTTCGAACCATTTCTGTGACGCTAGTTACAGGTTCCGATGCTTCACTTCAGGTTTACTGTATCCCTTGGACACTCTTATTGGCGATGAAACACAGAAATTGCATCGCAATTAAATAGAAAAAGCACAATGCCGACATAAGTACAAGAAGACTGATTGTCCTTACTGACTATGTTATCAACCATTCCTGTGATTCTAGTTATAGATTCCGACGCTTCACGTCAGGTTTACTGTATCCCTCTCACCTTCTTACTGACGATGAAACACAGAAATTGCATCGGAATTAAATAGAAAAGTCACAATGCCGACTTAAGTACAAGATGACTGACTCATCTTACTGACTATGTTTGAACCATTCCTGTGACACTAGTTATAGATTCCTATGCTTCACTTCAGGTTTACTGTATCCCTTTGGCCTCCTTATTGACGATGAAACACAGAAATAGCATCGGAATGAAATACAAAAGGCACAATACCGACTTAAGTACAAGAAGACTGACTCTTCTTACTGTCTATGTTTTGAACCAATCCTGTGACACTAGTTATAGATTCCGATGCTTCACTTCAGGTTTACTGTATCCCTTGGACCTTCTTATTGACGATGAAATACAGAAATTGCATCGGAATTAAATACAAAAGGCACAGTGCCGATTTAAGTAGAAGATGACCGACCCTTCTTACTCTCTATGTTCTGAACCATTCATGTGACAAAAGTTCTAGATTCCGATGATTCACTTCAGGTTTACTGTATCCCTCTGACCATCCTATTGACGATGAAACACAGAAATTGAATCGGAATTAAATACAAAAGGCACAATGCCGACTTAAGTACAAGAAGACTGACTCTTCTTACTGACCATGTTTTGAACCATATCTGTGACACTAGTTATAGATTCCGATGCTTCACTTCAGCTTTACTGTATCCCTTGGACCTTCTTAATGACGATGAAACACTGAAATAGTATCGGAATTAAACAGAAAAGTCACAATGCCGAATCAAGTACAAGAAGACTGACTCTTCTTACTGACTATGATTGGAACCATTCCTGTGACACTAGTTATAGATTCCGATGATTCACTTCAGGTCTACTGTGTCCCTCTGACCTTCTTATTGAAGATGAAACACAGAAATAGCATCGGAATTAATTACAAAAGGCAAAATGCCTACTTAAGTACAAGAAAACTGACTCTTCTTACTGACTATGATTTGAACCATTCCTGTGACGCTAGTTATAGATTCCGATGCTTCACTTCAGGTTTACTGTATCCCTTGGACCTTCTTATTGATGACGAAACACAGAAATTGCATCGGAATTAAATAGAAAAGGCACAATGCCGACTTAGGTACAAGAAGACTGACTCTTGTTACTGAGTATGTTTTAAACAATTTCTGTGACACTAGTTATAGATTCCGATGCTTCACCTCCGGTTATCTGTATCCCTCTGACCTTCTTATTGACGATGAAACACAGAAATTGCATCGGATTTAAATAGGAAAGGCACAATGCCGACTTAAGTACAAGAAGACTGACTCTTCTTACTGTCTATGTTTTGAACCATTCCTGTGACGCTAGTTACAGGTTCCGATGCTTCACTTCAGGTTTACTGTATCCCTTGGACATTCTTATTGGCGATGGAACACAGAAATTGCATCGCAATTAAATAGAAAAAGCACAATGCCGACATAAGTACAAGAAGACTGATTGTCCTTACTGACTATGTTATCAACCATTCCTGTGATTCTAGTTATAGATTCCGACGCTTCACGTCAGATTTACTGTATCCCTCTCACCTTCTTACTGACGATGAAACACAGAAATTGCATCGGAATTAAATAGAAAAGGCACAATGCCGACTTAAGTACAAGAAGACTGACACTTCTTACTGACTATGATTTGAACCATTCAAGTGATACTAGTTGTAGATTCCGATGCTTCACTTCATGTTTACTGTATCCCTCTGACCTTCTTATTAACGATGAAACACCGATATTGCATCGGAATTAAATAGAAAAGGCACAATGCCGACTTAAGTACAAGAAGACCGACTCTTCCAACTGTCTATGTTTTGAACCATTCCTGTGACACTAGTTATAGATTCCGATGCTTCACCGCAGGTTCACTGTTTCCCTCTGACCTTCTTATTGACGATGAAACACAGAAATTGCATCGGAATTAAATTGAAAAGGCACAATGCCGTCTTAAGTACAAGCAGACTGACTCTTCTTAGAGTCTATGTTTTGAACCATTCCTGTGACGCTAGTTACAGATTCCGATGCTTCACTTCAGGTTTACTGTATCCCTTGGACCTTCTTATTGACGATGAAACACAGAAATTGCATCGGAATTAAATACAAAAGGCACAATGCCGACTTAAGTACAGGAAGACTGGCTCCTCTTACTGACTATGTTTTGAACCATTCCTGTGACACTAGTTGTATATTTCGATGCTTCACTTCAGGTTTACTGCATCCCTAGGACCTTCTTATTGACGATGTAACACAGAAATTGCATCGGAACTAAATACAAAAGGCACAATGCCGACTTATGTATAAGATGACTGACTCTTCCTACTGTCTATGTTTTGAACCATTCCTGTGACATTATTTATGGATTCCAATGCTTCACTTCAGGTTTACTGTATCCTTTGGACCTTCTTATTGGCGACGAAACACAGAAATTGCATCGGAAATAATTAGAAAAGGCAGAATGCCGACTTAATTACAAGAAGACTGACTCTTCTTACTGTCTATGTATTGAACCATTCCTGTGACACTAGTTATAGATTCCGATGCTTCACCTCAGTTTCACTGAATCCCTCTGACCTTCTTATTGACGATGAAACACAGAAATTGCATCGGAATTAAATAGAAAAGGCACAATGCCGTCTTAAGTACATGAAGACTGACTCTTCTTACTGACTATATCTTGAACCATTCCTGTGACACTAGTTATAGATTCCGATGCTTCACTTCAGGGTTACTGTATTCCTCTGACCTTCTTTTTGACGATGAAACACAGAAATTGCATCGGAATTAAATAGAAAAGGCACAATGCCGACTTAAGTACATGAAGACTGACTCTTCTTAATGACTATGTTTTTAACCACTCCTGTGACATTAGTTGTAGATTCGGATGCTTCACTTCAGGTTTACTGTATCCCTTGGACCTTCTTATTGACGATGAAACACAAAAATTGCATCGGAATTAAATACAAAAGGCACAATGCCGACTTAAGTACAAGAAGACTGACTCCCCTTACTGTCTATGTTTCGAACCATTCCTGTGACACTAGTTATAGATTCCGATGCTTCACCTCCGGTTATCTGTATCCCTCTGACCTTCTTATTGACGATGAAACACAGAAATTGCATCGGAATTAAATAGAAAAGGCACAATGCCGACTTAAGTACAAGAAGACTGACTCTTCCTACTGTCTATGTTTCGAACCATTTCTGTGACGCTAGTTACAGGTTCCGATGCTTCACTTCAGGTTTACTGTATCCCTTGGACACTCTTATTGGCGATGAAACACAGAAATTGCATCGCAATTAAATAGAAAAAGCACAATGCCGACATAAGTACAAGAAGACTGATTGTCCTTACTGACTATGTTATCAACCATTCCTGTGATTCTAGTTATAGATTCCGACGCTTCACGTCAGGTTTACTGTATCCCTCTCACCTTCTTACTGACGATGAAACACAGAAATTGCATCGGAATTAAATAGAAAAGTCACAATGCCGACTTAAGTACAAGATGACTGACTCATCTTACTGACTATGTTTGAACCATTCCTGTGACACTAGTTATAGATTCCTATGCTTCACTTCAGGTTTACTGTATCCCTTTGGCCTCCTTATTGACGATGAAACACAGATATAGCATCGGAATGAAATACAAAAGGCACAATACCGACTTAAGTACAAGAAGACTGACTCTTCTTACTGTCTATGTTTTGAACCAATCCTGTGACACTAGTTATAGATTCCGATGCTTCACTTCAGGTTTACTGTATCCCTTGGACCTTCTTATTGACGATGAAATACAGAAATTGCATCGGAATTAAATACAAAAGGCACAGTGCCGATTTAAGTAGAAGATGACCGACCCTTCTTACTCTCTATGTTCTGAACCATTCATGTGACAAAAGTTCTAGATTCCGATGATTCACTTCAGGTTTACTGTATCCCTCTGACCATCCTATTGACGATGAAACACAGAAATTGAATCGGAATTAAATACAAAAGGCACAATGCCGACTTAAGTACAAGAAGACTGACTCTTCTTACTGACCATGATTTGAACCATATCTGTGACACTAGTTATAGATTCCGATGCTTCACTTCAGCTTTACTGTATCCCTTGGACCTTCTTAATGACGATGAAACACTGAAATAGTATCGGAATTAAACAGAAAAGTCACAATGCCGAATCAAGTACAAGAAGACTGACTCTTCTTACTGACTATGATTGGAACCATTCCTGTGACACTAGTTATAGATTCCGATGATTCACTTCAGGTCTACTGTGTCCCTCTGACCTTCTTATTGAAGATGAAACACAGAAATAGCATCGGAATTAATTACAAAAGGCAAAATGCCTACTTAAGTACAAGAAAACTGACTCTTCTTACTGACTATGATTTGAACCATTCCTGTGACGCTAGTTATAGATTCCGATGCTTCACTTCAGGTTTACTGTATCCCTTGGACCTTCTTATTGATGACGAAACACAGAAATTGCATCGGAATTAAATAGAAAAGGCACAATGCCGACTTATGTTCAAGAAGACTGCCTCTTCCTACTGTCTATGTTTTGAAACATTCCTGTGACACTAGTTATGGATTCCGATGCTTCTCTTTAGGTTTACTGTATCCCTTGGACCTTCTTATTGACAATGAAACACAGAAATTGCATCGGAATTGAATACAAAAGGCACAATGCCGACTTATGTACAAGAAGACTGACTCTTCATACTGACTATACCTTGATCCATTCCTGTAACACTAGTTATAGATTCCGATGCTTCACTTGAGGTTTAGTGTATCCCTTGGATCTCCTTATTGACGATGAAACACAGAAATTGTATCGGAATTAAATACAAAAGGCACAATGCCGTCTTAAGTACAAGAAGACTGACTCTTCTTACTGACTATGATTTGAACCATTTCAGTGATACTAGTTGTAGTTTCCGATGCTTCACTTCATGTTTACTGTATCCCTCTGACCTTCTTATTAACGATGAAACACCGATATTGCATCGGAATTAAATAGAAAAGGCACAATGCCGACTTAAGTACAAGAAGACCGACTCTTCCAACTGTCTATGTTTTGAACCATTCCTGTGACACTAGTTATAGGTTCCGATGCTTCACTTCAGGTTCACTGTATCCCTCTGACCTTCTTATTGACGATGAAACACAGAAATTGCATCGGAATTAATTAGAAAAGGCACAATGCCCTCTTAAGTACAAGCAGACTGACTCTTCTTAGTGTCTATGTTTTGAACCATTCCTGTGACGCTAGTTACAGATTCCGATGCTTCACTTCAGGTTTACTGTATCCCTTGGACCTTCTTATTGACGATGAAACACAGAAATTGCATCGGAATTAAATACAAAAGGCACAATGCCGACTTAAGTACAAGAAGACTGACTCTTCTTACTGACTATGTGTTGAACCATTCCTGTGACACTATTTCGAGATTCGGATGCTTCTCTTCAGGTTTACTGTATCCCTCTGACCTTCTTATTGTCGATTAAACACAGTAATTGCATCGGAATTAAATTGAAAAGGGCACAATGCCGACTTAAGTACAAGAAGACTGACTCTTCTTACTGTTTACGTTTTGAACCATTCCGGTGACACTAGTTATAGATTCCGATGCTCCACTTCAGGTTTACTGTATCTCTTGGACCTTCTTATTGACGATGAAACACAGAAGTTGCATCGGAATTAAATACAAAAGGCACAATGCCGACTTAAGTACAAGAAGACTGACTCATCTTACCGACTATGCTTTGAACCATTCCTGTGACACTAGTTATAGATTCCGATGCTTCACTTCAGGTTTACTGTATCCCACTGACCTTCTTTTTGACGATGAAACACAGAAATTGCATCGGAATTAAATAGAAAAGACACAATGCCGACTTAAGTACATGTAGACTGAATCTTCCTACTGTCTATGTTTTGAACCATTCCTGTGACACTAGTTATAGATTCCGATGCTTCATTTCAGATTTACTGTATCCCTTGGACCTTCTTAATGACGATGAAATACAGATAGTGTATCGGAATTAAATACAAAAGGCACAATGCCAACTTAAGTACAACCAGACTGACTCTTCCTACTGTCTATGCTTTGAAACATTCCTGTGACACTAGTAATAGATTCCGATGCTTCACTTCAGGTTTACTGTATCCCTCTGACCTTCTTTTTGACGATGAAACACAGAAATTGCATCGGAATTAAATAGAAGAGGCACAATGCCGACTTAAGTACGAGAAGACTGACTCTTCTTACTGACAATATCTTGATCCATCCCTGTGACACTAGTTATAGATTCCGATGCTTCACTTCAGGTTTACTGTATCCCTTGGACCCTCTTATTGACGATGAAACACAGAGATTGCATCGGAATTAAATACAAAATGTACAATGCCTACTGAAGTACAAGAAGACTGACTCTTCTTACTGACTATGCTTTGAACCATTCCTGTGACACTAGTTGTAGATTCCGATGTTTCTTTTGAGGTTCACTGTATCCCTAGGACCTTCTTATTGACTATGAAACACAGAAATTGCATCGGAATTAAATACAAAAGGCACAATGCCGACTTAAGTACAAGAAGACTGATTCTTCTTACTGACTGCTTAGAACCATTCCTGTGACACTAGTTATTGATTCCGATGCTTCACTTCAGGTTTACTGTATCCCTCTGACCTTCTTATTGACGATGAAACACAGAAAATGCATCGGAATTAAATACAAAAGGCACAATGCCGACTTAAGTACAAGAAGCCTGACTCTTCTTACTGTCTATGTTTTGAACCATTCCAGTGACACTAGTTATAGATTCCGATGCTTCATTTCAGGTTTACTGTATCCCTTGGACCTTCTTAATGACGATGAAACACAGACAGTGCATCGGAATTAAGTACAAAAGTCACAATGCCAACTTAAGTACAAGAAGACTGACTCTTCCTACTGTCTATGATTTGAACCATTCCTGTGACACTAGTTATAGATTCCGATGCTTCACTTCAGGTTTACTGTATCCCTCTGACCTTCTTTTTGACGATGAAACACAGAAATTGCATCGGAATTAAATAGAAAAGGCACAATGCCGACTTAAGTACAAGAAGACTGACTCTTCTTACTGACTATATCTTGATCCATTCCTGTGACACTAGTTATAGATTCCGATGCTTCATTTCAGGTTTACTATATCCCTTGGACATTCTTATTGACGATTAAACGAAGAAATTGCATCGAAATTAAATACAAAAGGCACATTGCCGACTTAAGTACAAGAAGACTGACTCTTCCTACTGACTATGTTTTGAACCAACCCTGTGACACTAGTTGAAGATTCCGATGCTTCACTTCAGGTTAACTGTATCCCTCTGACCTTCTTATTGACGATGAAACACAGAAACTGCATCGGAAATAAATACAAATGGCACAATACCGACTTTAGTACATGTAGACTGAATCTTCCTACTGTCTATGATTTGAACCATTCCTGTGACACTAGTTATAGATTCCGTTGCTACATTTCAGGTTTACTGTGTAGCTTCGACCTTCTTAATGACAATGAAACACAGATAGTGCATCGGAATTAAATACAAAAGTCACAATGCCAACTTAAGTACAAGAAGACTGACTCTTCCTACTGTCTATGCTTTGAACCATTCCTGTGACACTAGTTACAGATTCCGATGCTTCACTTCAGGTTTACTGTATCCCTCTGACCTTTTTGACGATGAAACACAGAAATTGCATCTGAATTAAATAGAAAACGCACAATGCCGACTTAGGTACAAGAAGACTGACTCTTTTTACTGACCATATCTTGATCCATTCCTATGACACTAGTTATTGATTCCGATGCTTCACTTCAGGTTTACTGTATCCCTTGGACATTCTTATTGACGATGAAACATAGAAATTGCATCGGAATTAAATACAAAATGTACAATGCCTACTTAAGTACAAGAAGACTGACACTTCTTACGGACTATGCTTTGAACCATTCCTGTGACACTAGTTGTAGATTCCGATGCTTCAATTTAGGTTTACTGTATACCTAGGACCTTCTAACTGACGATGAACCACAGAAATTGCATCGGAACTAAATACAAATGGCACAATGCCGACTTAAGTATAAGAAGACTGACTCTTCCTACTGTCTATGTTTTGAACCATTCCTGTGACATTAGTTATGGATTCCGAAGCTTCACTTCAGGGTTACTGTATCCTTTGGACCTTCTTATTGGCGACGAAACACAGAAATTGCATCGGAATTAAATACAAAAGGCACAATGCCGACTTAAGGATAAGAAGACTGACTCTTCTTACTGACGATGGTTTGAACCATTCCTGTGAAACTAGTTATAGATTCCGATGCTTCACTTCATGTTCACTGTATTCCTCTGACCCTCTTATTGACGATGAAACACAGAAATTGCATCGGAATTAAATAGCAAAGGCACAATGCCGACTTAAGTACAAGAGGACTGACTCTTCTTACTGACTATGTGTTGAACCATTCCTGTGACACTATTTCGAGATTCCGATGCTTCTCTTCAGGTTTACTGTATCCCTCTGACCTTCTTATTGTCGATTAAACACAGTAATTGCATCGGAATTAAATTGAAAAGGGCACAATGCCGACTTAAGTACAAGGAGACTGACTCTTCTTACTGTTTACGTTTTGAACCATTCCGGTGACACTAGTTATAGATTCCGATGCTCCACTTCAGGTTTACTGTATCTCTTGGACCTTCTTATTGACGATGAAACACAGAAGTTGCATCGGAATTAAATACAAAAGGCACAATGCCGACTTAAGTACAAGAAGACTGACTCATCTTACTGTCTATGTATTGTACCATTACAGTGACACTAGTTATAGATTCCGATGCTACATTTCAGGTTTACTGTATCCCTTTGACCTTCTTAATGACGATGAAACACAGACAGTGCATGGGAATTAAGTACAAAAGTCACAATGCCAACTTAAGTACAAGAAGACTGACTCTTCCTACTGTCTATGATTTGAACCATTCCAGTGACACTAGTTATAGATTCCGATGCTTCACTTCAGGTTTACTGTATCCCTTGGACCTTCTTATTGACGATGAAACACAGAAATTGCATCGGAATTAAATACAAAAGGCACAATGCCGACTTAAGTACAAGAAGACTGACTCATCTTACTGACAGCTTTGAACCGTTCCTGTGACACTAGTTATAGATGCCGATGCTTCACTTCAGGTTTACTGTATCCCTTGGACCTTCTTATTGACGATGAAACACAGAAATTGCATCGGAATTAAATACAAAAGGCACAATGCCGACTTAAGGACAAGTAGACTGACTCTTCTTACTGACTATGTTTTGAACCATTCCGGTGACACTAGTTATAGATTCCGTTGCATCACTTCATGTTCACTGTAACCCTCTGACCCTCTTATTGACGGTGAAGCACAGAAATTGCATCGGAATTAAATAGAAAAGGCACAATGCCGACTTAAGTACAAGAAGCCTGACTCTTCTTACTGTCTATGTTTTGAACCATTCCAGTGACACTAGTTATAGATTCCGATGCTTCATTTCAGGTTTACTGTATCCCTTGGACCTTCTTAATGACGATGAAACACAGACAGTGCATCGGAATTAAGTACAAAAGTCACAATGCCAACTTAAGTACAAGAAGACTGACTCTTCCTACTGTCTATGATTTGAACCATTCCTGTGACACTAGTTATAGAATCCGATGCTTCACTTCAGGTTTGCTGTATCCCTCTGACCTTCTTTTTGACGATGAAACACAGAAATTGCATCGGAATTAAATAGAAAAGGCACAATGACGACTTAAGTACAAGAAGACTGACTCTTCTTACTGACTATATCTTGATCCATTCCTGTGACACTAGTTATAGATTCCGATGCTTCATTTCAGGTTTACTGTATCCCTTGGACATTCTTATTGACGATGAAACGAAGAAATTGCATCGAAATTAAATACAAAAGGCACATTGCCGACTTAAGTACAAGAAGACTGACTCTTCTTACTGACTATGTTTTGAACCATTCCTGTGACACTAGTTATAGATTCCGTTGCTTCATTTCAGGCTTACTGTGTAGCTTCGACCTTCTTAATGACATTGAAACACAGATAGTGCATCGGAATTAAATACAAAAGTCACAATGCCAACTTAAGTACAAGAAGACTGACTCTTCCTACTGTCTATGCTTTGAACCATTCCTGTGACACTAGTTATAGATTCCGATGCTTCACTTCAGGTTTACTGTATCCCTCTGACCTTCTTTTTGACGATGAAACACAGAAATTGCATCTGAATTAAATAGAAAACGCACAATGCCGACTTAGGTACAAGAAGACTGACTCTTTTTACTGACCATATCTTGATCCATTCCTATGACACTAGTTATTGATTCCGATGCTTCACTTCAGGTTTACTGTATCCCTTGGACCTTCTCATTGACGATGAAACATAGAAATTGCATCGGAATTAAATACAAATGGTACAATGCCTACTTAAGTACAAGAAGACTGACACTTCTTACGGACTATTCTTTGAACCATTCCTGTGACACTAGTTGTAGATTCCGATGCTTCACTTTAGGTTTACTGTATACCTAGGACCTTCTAACTGACGATGAACCACACAAATTGCATCGGAACTAAATACAAATGGCACAATGCCGACTTAAGTATAAGAAGACTGACTCTTCCTACTGTCTATGTTTTGAACCATTCCTGTGACATTAGTTATGGATTCCGAAGCTTCACTTCAGGGTTACTGTATCCTTTGGACCTTCTTATTGGCGACGAAACACAGAAATTGCATCGTAATTAAATACAAAAGGCACAATGCCGACTTAAGGATAAGAAGACTGACTCTTCTTACTGACGATGTTTTGAACCATTCCTGTGAAACTAGTTATAGATTCCGATGCTTCACTTCATGTTCACTGTATTCCTCTGACCCTCTTATTGACGATGAAACACAGAAATTGCATCGGAATTAAATAGCAACGGCACAATGCCGACTTAAGTACAAGAGGACTGACTCTTCTTACTGACTATGCTTTGAACCATTCTTGTGACACTAGTTATAGATTCCGATGCTTCACTTCAAGTTTACTGTATCCCTCTGACCTTCGTATTGACGATGAAACACAGAAATTGCATCGGAAATAAATACAAAATGCACAATACCGACTTAAGTACATGTATACTGAATCTTCCTACTGTTTATGTTTGGAACCATTCCTGTGACACTAGTTATAAATTCCAATGCTTCATTTCAGGTTTACTGTATCCCTTGGACGTTCTTATTGACGATGAAACACAGAAATTGCATCGGAATTAAATAGAAAAGGCACAATGCCGACTTAAGTACAAGAAGCCTGACTCTTCTTACTGTCTATGTATTGAACCATTCCAGTGACACTAGTTATAGATTCCGATGCTTCATTTCAGGTTTACTGTATCCCTTGGACCTTCTTAATGACGATGAAACACAGACAGTGCATGGGAATTAAGTACAAAAGTCACAATGCCAACATAAGTACAAGAAGACTGACTCTTCCTACTGTCTATGATTTGAACCATTCCAGTGACACTAGTTATAGATTCCGATGCTTCACTTCAGGTTTACTGTATCCCTCTGACCTTCTTTTTGACGATGAAACACAGAAATTGCATCGGAATTAAATACAAAAGGCACAATGCCGACTTAAGTACAAGAAGACTGACTCTTCTTACTGACTATATCTTAATCCATTCCTGTGACACTAGTAATAGATTCCGATGCGTCACTTCAGGTTTACTGTATCCCTTGGACCTTCTTATTGACGTTGAAACACAGAAATTGCATCGGAATTAAATACAAAAGGTACAATACCTACTTAAGTATAAGAAGACTGACTCTTCCCATTGTCTATGATTTGAACCATTCCTGTGACATTAGTTATGGATTCCGATGCTTCACTTCAGGGTTACTGTATCCTTTTGGTCTTCTTATTGGCGACGAAACACAGAAATTGCATCGGAATTAAATAGAAAAAGCCCAATGCGGACTTAAGTACAAGAAGACTGACTCTTCCTACGGTCTATGATTTGAACCATTCCTGTGACACTAGTTATTGATTCCGATGCTTCACTTCAGGTTTACTGTATCCCTTGGACCTTCTAATTGACGATGAACCACAGAAATTGCATCGGAACTATATACAAAAGGCACAATGCCGACTTAAGTATAAGAAGACTGACTCTTCCTACTGTCTATGTTTTGAACCATTTCTGTGACATTAGTTATGGATTCAGAAACTTCACTTCAGGGTTACTGTAGCGTTTGGATCTTCTTATTGGCGACGAAACACAGAAATTGCATCGGAATTAAATACAAAAGGCACAATGCCGACTTAAGGATAAGAAGACTGACTCTTCTTACTGACTATGTTTTGAACCATTCCTGTGACACTAGTTATAAATTCCAATGCTTCATTTCAGGTTTACTGTATCCCTTGGACGTTCTTAATGACGATGAAACACAGATAGTGCATCGGAATTAAATACAAAAGGCTCAATGCCGACCTAAGTACAAGAAGACTGACTCTTCTTACTGACTGTTTTGAACCATTCCTGTGTCACAAGTTATAGATTCCGATGATTCATTTCAGGTTTACTCTATCCCTTGGACCTTCTTAATGACGATGAAACACAGATAGTGCATCGGAATTAAATACAAAAGGCACAATGCCAACTTAAGTACATGAAGACTGACTCTTCCTACTGTATATGCTTTTATCCATTCCTGTGACACTAGTTATGGATTCCGATGCTTCACTTCAGGTTTACTGTATCCCTCTGACCCTCTTTTTGACGATGATACACAGAAATTGCATCGGAATTAAATAGAAAAGGCACAATGCCGACTTAAGTACAAGAAGACTGACTCTTCTTACTGACTATATCTTGATCCATTCCTGTGACACTAGTTATATATTGCGATGCATCACTTCAGGTTTACTGTATCCCTTGAACCTTCTTATTGACGATGAAACACAGAAATTGCATCGGAATTAAAGACAAAAGGCCCAATGCCGACTTAAGTACAAGAAGACTGACTCTTCTTACTGACTATGATTTGAACCATCGCTGTGACACTAGTTATAATTTCCGATGCTTCATTTCAGGTTTACTGTATCCCTTCGACCTTCTTAATGACGATGAAACACAGATAGTGCATCGGAATTAAATACAAAAAGCACAATGCCAACTTAAGTACAAGAAGACTGACTCTTCCTACTGTCTATGTTTTGAACCATTCCTGTGACACTAGTTATAGATTCCTATGCTTCACTTCAGGTTTACTGTATCCCTTGGACCTTCTTATTGACGATGAAACACAGAAATTGCATCGGAATTAAATAGAAATGGCACAATGCCGACTTAAGTACAAGAAGACTGACTCTTCTTACTGACTATATCTTGATCCATTCCTGTGACACTAGTTATATATTGCGATGCATCACTTCAGGTTTACTGTATCCCTTGAACCTTCTTATTGGCGACGAAACACAGAAATTGCATCGGAATTAAATAGAAAAGGCACAATGCCTACTTAAGTACAAGAAGACTGACTCTTCTTAGTGTCTATGTTTTGAACCATTCCTGTGACGCTAGTTACAGATTCCGATGCTTCACTTCAGGTTTACTGTATCCCTTGGACCTTCTTATTGACGATGAAACACAGAAATTGCATCGGAATTAAATACAAAAGGCACAATGCCGACTTAAGTACAAGAAGACTGACTCATCTTACTGACAGCTTTGAACCGTTCCTGTGACACTAGTTATAGATGCCGATGCTTCACTTCAGGTTTACTGTATCCCTTGGACCTTCTTATTGACGATGAAACACAGAAATTGCATCGGAATTAAATACAAAAGGCACAATGCCGACTTAAGGACAAGTAGACTGACTCTTCTTACTGACTATGTTTTGAACCATTCCGGTGACACTAGTTATAGATTCCGTTGCATCACTTCATGTTCACTGTAACCCTCTGACCCTCTTATTGACGGTGAAGCACAGAAATTGCATCGGAATTAAATAGAAAAGGCACAATGCCGACTGAAGTACAAGAAGGCTGACTCTTCTTACTGTCTATGTTTTGGACCATTCCTGTGACACTAGTTATGGATTCCGAAGCTTCACGTCAGGTTTACTGAATCACTCTGACCTTCTTTTTGACGATGAAACACAGAAATTGCATCGGAATTAAATAGAAAAGGCCCAATGCCGACTAAAGTACTAGAAGACTGATTCTTCTTACTGACTATGTTTTGAACCATTCCTGTGACACTAGTTATGGATTCCGATGCTTCACTTCAGGGTTACTGTATCCTTTGGACCTTCTTATTGGCGACGAAACACAGAAATTGCATCGGAATTAAATACAAAAGACACAATGCCGACTTAAGGACAAGTAGACTGACTCTTCTTACTGACTATGTTCTGAACCATTCCGGTGACACTAGTTATAGATTCCGTTGCATCACTTCATGTTCACTGTATCCCTCTGACCCTCTTATTGACGGTGAAACACAGAAATTGCATCGGAAATAAATACAACAGGCACAATACCGACTTAAGTACATGTAGACTGAATCTTCCTACTGTCTATGATTTGAACCATTCCTGTGACACTAGATATAGATTCCGATGCTTCATTTCAGGTTTACTGTATCCCTTGGACCTTCTTAATGACGATGAAACACAGATAGTGCATCGGATTTAAATACAAAAGGCACAATGCCAACTTAAGTACAAGAAGAATGACTCTTCTTACTGACTATGTTTTGAACCATTCCTGTGACACTAGTTATAGATTGCGATGCTTCACTTCTGGTTTAATGTATCCCTTGGACCGTCGTATTGATGATGAAACACAGAAATTTTATCGGAATTAAATACAAAAGGCACATTGCCGACTTACGTACAAGAAGACTGACTCTTCTTACTGACTATGTTTTGAACCGTTCCTGTGACACTAGTTATAGTGTCCGATGCTTCACTCCAGGTTTATTGTATCCCTTGGACCTTCTTATTGACGATGAAACACAGAAATTGCATCGGAATTAAATAGAAAAGGCACAATGCCGACTTGAGTACAAGAAGACTGACTCTACCTACTGTCTATGTTTTGAACCATTCCTGTGACACTAGTTATGGATTCCGATGCCTCACCTCAGGTTCACTGTATCCCTCTGACCTTCTTATTGACGATGAAACACAGAAATTGCATCGGGATTAAATACAAAAGGCACAATGCCGTCCTAAGTACAAGCAGACTGACTCTTCTTAATGTCTATGTTTTGAACCATTCCTGTGACACTAGTTAAAGATTCCGATGCTTCACTTCGGGTTTACTGTATCCCTTGGACCTTCTTATTGACGATGAAACACAGAAATTGCATCGAAAATAAATACAAAAGGCACAATGCCGACTTAAGTACAACAAGACTGACACTTCTCACTGGATATGTTTTGAACCATTCCTGTGACACTAGTTATAGATTGCGATGCTTCACTTCAGGCTTACTGTATCCCTGTGACCTTCTTATTGACGATGAAACACAGAAATTGCATTGGAATTAAATACAAAAGGCACAATGCCGACATAAGAAGACTTACCCTTCTTACTGACTATGATTTGAACCATTCCTGTGACACTAGTTTTGGATTCCGATGCTTCACTTCGGGATTACTGTATCCCTTGGACCTTCTTATTGACGATGAAACACAGGAATTGCATCGGAATTAAATACAAAAGGCACAATGCCGACTTAAGTACAAGAAGACTGACTCTTCTACTGACTATGATTTGAACCATTCCTGTGACACTAGTTGTAGATTCCGATGCTTCACTTCAGGTTTATTGTATCCCTCTGACCTTCTTATTAACGATGAAACACAGATATTGCATCGGAATTAAATACAAAAGGCACAATGCCAATTTAAGTACAAGCAGACTGACTCTTCTTACTGACTATGTTTTGATCCATTCCTGTGACACTATTTATAGATTCCGATGCTTCACCTCAGGGTCACTGTATCCCTCTGACCTTCTTGTTAACGATGAAACACAGAAATTGCATCGGAATTGAATAGAAAAGGCACAATGCCGTCTTAAGTACATGCAGACTGACTCTTCTTAGTGTCTATGTTTTGATCCATTCCTGTGACACTAGTTAAAGATTCCCATGCTTCACTTCAGGTTTGCTGTATCCCTTGGACCTTCTTATTGACGATGAAACACAGGAATTGCATCGGAATTAAATACAAAAGGCACAATGCCGACTTAAGTACAAGAAGACTGACTCTTCTACTGACTATGATTTGAACCATTCCTGTGACACTAGTTGTAGATTCCGATGCTTCACTTCAGGTTTATTGTATCCCTCTGACCTTCTTATTAACGATGAAACACAGATATTGCATCGGAATTAAATACAAAAGGCACAATGCCAATTTAAGTACAAGCAGACTGACTCTTCTTACTGACTATGTTTTGATCCATTCCTGTGACACTATTTATAGATTCCGATGCTTCACCTCAGGGTCACTGTATCCCTCTGACCTTCTTGTTAACGATGAAACACAGAAATTGCATCGGAATTGAATAGAAAAGGCACAATGCCGTCTTAAGTACATGCAGACTGACTCTTCTTAGTGTCTATGTTTTGATCCATTCCTGTGACACTAGTTAAAGATTCCCATGCTTCACTTCAGGTTTGCTGTATCCCTTGGACCTTCTTATTGACGATGAAACACGGAAATTGCATCGAAAATAAATACAAAAGGCACAGGGCCGACCTAAGTACAACAAGACTGACTCTTCTTACTGGATACGTTTTGAACCATTCCTGTGACACTAGTTATAGATTCCGATGCTTCACTTCAGGTTTAGTGTATCCCTCTGACCTTCTTATTGACGATGAAACACAGAAATTGCATCGGACATAAATACAAAAGGCACAATACCGACTTAAGTACATGTAGACTTAATCTTCCTACTGTCTATGTTTTGAACCATTCCTGTGACACTAGTTATAGATTCCGATGCTTCATTTCAGGATTACTGCATCCCTCGGACCTTCTTAATGACGATGAAACACAGATAGTGCATCGGAATTAAATACTAAAGGTACAATGCCAACTTAAGTAGAAGAAGACTGACTCTTCCTACTGTCTATGTTTTGAACCATTCCTGTGACACTAGTTATAGTTTCCGATGCTTCACCTCAGGTTCACTCTATCCCTTGGACCTTCTTTTTGACGATGAAACACAGAAATTGCAACGGAGTTAAATACAAAAGGCACAATGCCGACTTAAGTACAAGAAGACTGACTCTTCTTACTGACTGTTTTGAACCATTCCTGTGACACTAGCTATAGATTACGATGCTTCACTTCAGGTTAACTGTATCCCTCTGACCTTCTCATTAACGATGAAACACAGATATTGCATCGGAATTAAATACAAAAGGCTCAATGCCGACTTAAGTACAAGAAGACTGACTCTTCTAACTGACTATGTTTTGAACCATTCCTGTGTCACTAGTTATAGATTCCGATGCTTCACTTCTGGTTTACTGTATCCCTTGGACCTTCGTATTGACGATGAAACACAGAAATTGCATGGAATTAATTACAAAAATCACAATGCCCAATGAAGTACTAGAAGACTGACTCTTCTTACTGACTATGTTTTGAACCATTCCTGTGACACTAGTTATGGATTCCGATGCTTCACTTCAGGTTTACCGTATCCCTTGGAACTTCGTATTGACGATGAAACACTGAAATTGCATCGGTATTAAATGCAAAAGGCACAGTGCCGACCTAAGTACGAGAAGACTGACTCCTCTTACTGACTATACCTTGATTCATTCCTGTGACACTAATTATAGATTCCGATGCTTCACTTCAGGTTTACTGTATCCCTTGGACCTTCTTATCGACGATGAAACACATAAATTGCATCGGAATTAAATACAAAAGGCACAATGCCGACTAAAGGACAAGAAGACTGGATCTTCTTACTGCCTATGATTTGAACCATTCCTGTGACACTAGTTATAGATTCCGATGCTTCACTTCAGGTTTACTGTATCCCTCTGACCTTCTCATTGACGATGAAACACAGAAATTGCATCTGAATTAAATGCAAAAGGCACAATGCCGACTTAAGTGCAAGAAGACTGACTCTTCTTACTGTCTGTGTTTTGAACCATTCCTGTGACACTAGTTATAGATTCCGATGCTTCACACAAGGTTTACTGTATCCCTTGGACCTTCTTATTGACGATGAAACACCGAAATTGCATCGGAATTAAATAGAAAAGGCACAATGCCGACTTAGGTACAAGTACTGTCTCTTCTTACTGTCTATGTTTTGAACCATTCCTGTGACACTAGTTATGGATTCCGATGCTTCACTTCAGGTTTACTGTATCCCTTGGACCTTCTTATTGACGATGAAACACAGAAATTGCTTCGGAATTAAATACAAAATGCACAATGCCGACTTAAGTACAAGAACACTGACTCTTATTACTGAGTATGTTTTGAACCATTCCTGTGACACTAGTTGTAGATTCCGAGGCTTCACTTCAGGTTTACTGTATCCCTCTGACGTTCTTATTAACGATGAAACACAGATATTGCATCGGAATTAAATACAAAAGGCACAATGCTGACTTAAGTACAAGAAGACTGACTCTTCTTACTGACTATGTTTTGAACCATTCCTGTGATACTAGTTATAGATACGATGCTTCACTTCCGGTTTACTGTATCCCTTGGACCTTCGTATTGACGATGAAACACAGAAATTGCATCGGAATTAAATAGAAAAGGCACAATGCCGTCTTAAGTACAAGCATACTGACTCTTCTTAGTGTCTATGTTTTGAACCATTCCTGTGACGCTAGTTAAAGATTCCGATGCTTCACTTCAGGTTTACTGTATCCGTTGGACCTTCTTATTGACGATGAACCACAGAAATTGCATCGGAATTGAATACAAAAGGCACAATGCCTACTTAAGTACAAGATGACTGGCTCTTCTTACTGAGTATGTTTTGAACCATTCCTGTCACACTAGTTGTAGATTCCGAGGCTTCACTTCAGGGTTACTGTATCCTTTGGACCTTCTTATTGGCGACGAAACACAGAAATTGCATCCTAATTAAATAGAAAATGCACAATGCCGACTTAAGTACAAGAAGACTGACTGTTCTTACTGTCTATGTTTCGAACCATTGCTGTGACACTAGTTATAGATTCCGATGCTTCATTTCAGGTTTACTGTATCCCTTGGACCTTCTTAATGACGATGAAACACAGATAGTGCATCGGATTTAAATACAAAAGGCACAATGCCAACTTAAGTACAAGAAGAATGACTCTTCTTACTGACTATGTTTTGAACCATTCCTGTGACACTAGTTATAGATTGCGATGCTTCACTTCTGGTTTAATGTATCCCTTAGACCGTCGTATTGATGATGAAACACAGACATTTCATCGGAATTAAATACAAAGGGCACAATGCCGACTTACGTACAAGAAGTCTGACTCTTCTTACTGACTATGTTTGAACCATTCCTGTGACACTAGTTACGGATTCCGATGCTTCACTTCAGGTTTACTGTATCCCATGGATCTTCTCATTGACGATGAAACACAGAAATTGCATCGGAATTAGATAATAAAGGTACAATGCCGACTTAAGTACAACAAGACTGACTCTTCTTACTGACTACATCTTGATCCATACCTGTGACACTAGTTACAGATTCCGATGCTTCACTTCAGGTTTACTGTATCCCTTGGACCTTCTTATTGACGATGAAACACAGATATTGCATCGGAATTAAATACAAAAGAAACAATGCCGACTTAAGTACAAGAAGGCTGACTCTTCTTACTGTCTATGTTTTGAACCGTTCCTGTGACACTACTTATAGTGTCCGTAGCTTCACCTCAGGTTCACTGTATCCCTCTGACCTTATTATTGACGATGAAACACAGAAATTGCATCGGAATTAAATACAAAAGGCACAATGCCGTCTTAAGTACAAGCAGACTGACTCTTCTTAATGTCTATGTTTTGAACCATTCCTGTGACACTAGTTAACGATTCCGATGCTTCACTTCAGGTTTACTGTATCCCTTGGACCTTCTTATTGACGATGAAACACAGAAATTTCATCGGAATTAAATACAAAAGGCACAATGTCAACTTAAGTACAAGAAGACTGACTCTTCTTACTGACTATATCTTGATCCATTCCTGTGACACTAGTTATAGATTCCGATGCTTCACTTCGGGATTACTGTATCCCTTGGACCTTCTTATTGACGATGAAACACAGGAATTGCATCGGAATTAAATACAAAAGGCACAATGCCGACTTAAGTACAAGAAGACTGACTCTTCTTACTGACTATGATTTGAACCATTCCTGTGACACTAGTTGTAGATTCCGATGCTACACTTCAGGTTTATTGTATCCCTCTGCCCTTCTTATTAACGATGAAACACAGATATTGCATCGGAATTAAATACAAAAGGCACAATGCCAACTTAAGTACAAGCAGACTGACTCTTATTACTGACTATGTTTTGATCCATTCCTGTGACACTAGTTATAGATTCCGATGCTTCACCTCAGGTTCACTGTTTCCCTCTGACCTTCTTATTGACGATGAAACACAGAAATTGCATCGGAATTGAATAGAAAAGGCACAATGCCGTCTTAAGTACAAGCAGACTGACTCCTCTTCGTGTCTATGTTTTGAACCATTCCTGTGACGCTAATTAAAGATTCCGATGCTTCACTTCAGGTTTGCTGTATCCCTTGGACCTTCTTATTGACGATGAAACACAGAAATTGCATCGAAAATAAATACAAAAGGCACAATGCCGACCTAAGTACAACAAGACTGACTCTTCTTACTGGATATGTTTTGAACCATCCCTGTGACACTAGTTATAGATTCCGATGCTTCACTTCGGGTTTAGTGTATCCCTCTGACCTTCTTATTGACGATGAAACACAGAAATTGCATCGGAAATAAATACAAAAGGCACAATACCGACTTAAGTACATGTAGACTGAATCTTGCTACTGTCTATGTTTTGAACCATTCCTGTGACACTAGTTATAGATTCCGCTGCTTCATTTCAGGATTACTGCATCCCTCGGACCCTCTTAATGACGATGAAACACAGATAGTGCAACGGAATTAAATACAAAAGGTACAATGCCAACTTAAGTAGAAGAAGACTGACTCTTCCTACTGTCTATGTTTTGAACCATTCCTGTGACACTAGTTATAGTTTCCGATGCTTCACCTCAGGTTCACTCTATCCCTTGGACCTTCTTATTGACGATGAAACACAGAAATTGCAACGGAGTTAAATACAAAAGGCACAATGCTGACTTAAGTACAAGAAGACTGACTCTTCTTACTGACTGTTTTGAACCGGTCCTGTGTCACTAGTTATAGATTACGATGCTTCACTTCAGGTTTACTGTATCCCTCTGACCTTCTTACTAACGATGAAACACAGATATTGCATCGGAATTAAATACAAAAGGCACAATGCCGACTTAAGTACAAGAAGACTAACTCTTCTTACTGACTATGTTTTGAACCATTCCTGTGTCACTAGTTATAGATTCCGATGCTTCACTTCTGGTTTACTGTATCCCTTGGACCTTCGTATTGACGATGAAACACAGAAATTGCATGGGAATTAAATACAAAAGGCACAATGCCCAATGAAGTACTAGAAGACCAACTCTTCTTACTGACTATGTTTTGAACCATTCCTGTGACACTAGTTATGGATTCCGATGCTTCACTTCAGGTTTACTGTATCCCTTGGACCTTCGTATTGACGATCAAACACTGAAATTGCATCGGTATTAAATACAAAGGGCACAGTGCCGACCTAAGTACGAGAAGACTCACTCCTCTTACTGACTATACCTTGATTCATTCCTGTGACACTAGTTATAGATTCCGATGCTTCACTTCAGGTTTACTGTATCCCTCTGACCTTCTCATTGACGATGAAAAACAGAAATTGCATCTGAATTAAATGCAAAAGGCACAATGCCGACTTAAGTGCAAGAAGACTGACTCTTCTTACTGTCTGTGTTTTGAACCATTCCTGTGACACTAGTTATAGATTCCGATGCTTCACACAAGGTTTACTGTATCCCTTGGACCTTCTTATTGACGATGAAACACCAAAATTGCATCGGAATTTAATACAAAAGGCACAATGCCGACTTAAGTACAAGAACACTGACTCTTCTTACTGACTATATATTGATCCATTCCTGTGACACTAGTTATAGATTCGGATGCTTCACTTCAGGTTTACTGCATACCTTGGACCTTCTTATTGACGACGAAACACAGAAATTGCATCGGAAATAAATACAAAAGGCATAATGCCTACTTAAGAAGACTTACTCTTCTTACTGACTATGTTTTGAACCATTCCTGTGACACTAGTTTTGGATTCCGATGCTTCACTTCAGGTTTACTGTATCCTTTCGACCTTCCTATTGGCGACGAAACACAGAAATTGCATCGGAACAAAATACAAAAGGCACAATGCCGACTTAAGTACAAGAAGACTGACTCTTCCTACTGTCTATGTTTGAACGAATCCTGGGACATTAGTTGTAGATTCCGATGCTTCACTTCAGGTTTACTGTATCCTTTGGACCTTCCTATTGGCGACGAAACACAGAAATTGCATCGGAATTAAATAGAAAAGGCACAATGCCGACTTAAGTACAAGCAGACTGACTCTTCTCACTGGATATGTTTTGAACCATTCCTGTGACACTAGTTATAGATTCCGATGCTTCACTTTAGGTTCACTCTATCCCTTGGACCATCTTATTCACGATAAAACACAGAAATTGCAACGGAGTTAAATACAAAATGCACAATGCCGACTTAAGTACAAGAACACTGACACTTCTTACTGACTATATATTGATCCATTCCTGTGACACTAGATATAGATTCCGATGCTTCACTTCAGGTTTACTGTATCCCTCTGACGTCCTCATTAACGATGAAACGCAGATATTGCATCGGAATTAAATACAAAAGGCACAATGCCGACTTAAGTACAAGAAGACTGACTCTTCTTACTGACTATGATTTGAACCATTCCTGTGACACTAGTTATAGATTCCGATGCTTCACTTCTGGTTTACTGTATCCCTTGGACCGTCGTATTGACGATGAAACACAGAAATAGCATCGGAATTAGATACAAAAGGCACAATGCCGACTTAAGTACAAAAAGACTGACTCTTCTTACTGACTATATCTTGTTCCATTCCTGTGACACTAGTTATAGATTCCGATGCTTCACTTCAGGTTTACTGTATCCCTTGGACCTTCTTATTGACGATGAAACACAGAAATTGCATCGGAATTAAATACAAAAGAAACAATGCCCAATTAAGTACAATAAGGCTGACTCTTCTTACTGTCTATGTTTTGAACCGTTCCTGTGACACTAGTTATAGAGTCCGATGCTTCACTCCAGGTTCACTGTATCCCTTGAACCTTCTTATTGACGATGAAACACAGATATTACATCGCAATTAAATACATAAGGCACAATGCTGACTTAAGGACAAGATGCCTGAATCTTCTTACTGCTTATGTTTTGAACCATTCCTGTGACACTAGTTATAGATTCCGATGCTTCACTTAAGGCTTACTGTATCCCTCTGACCTTCTTATTGACGTCGAAACACAGAAATTGCATCGGAATTAAATACAAAAGGCACAATGCCTACTTAAGAAGACTTACTCTTCTTACTGACTATGTTTTGAACCATTCCTGTGACACTAGTTTTGGATTCCGATGCTTCACTTCAGGTTTACTGTATCCCTTGGACCTTCTTATTGACGATGAAACACAGAAATTGCAACGGAGTTAAATACAAAATGCACAATGCCGACTTAAGTACAAGAAGACTGACTCTTCTTACTGACTGTTTTGAACCATTCCTGTAACACTAGTTATAGATTACGATGCTTCACTTCAGGTTTACTGTATCCCTCTGACCTTCTTATTAACGATGAAACACAGATATTGCATCGGAATTAAATAGAAAAGGCACAATGCCGTCTTAAGTACAAGCAGACTGACTCTTCTTAGTGTCTATGTTTTGAACCATTCCTGTGACGCTAGTTAAAGATTCCGATGCTTCACTTCTGGTTTACTGTATCCCTTGGACCTTCGTATTGACGAGGAAACACAAAAGTTGCATCGGAATGAAATACAAAAATCACAATGCTGACTCAAGCACAAGAAGACTGACTCTTCCTACTGACTATGTTTGAACGAATCCTGTGACATTAGTTATTGTTTCCGATGCTTCACTTCAGGTTTACTGTATCCCTTCGACCTTCCTATTGGCGACGAAACACAGAAATTGCATCGGAACAAAATACAAAAGGCACAATGCCGACTTAAGTACAAGACGACTGACTCTTCCTACTGTCTATGTTTGAACGAATCCTGTGACATTAGTTGTAGATTTCGATGCTTCACTTCAGGTTGTTCTGTATCCTTTGGACCTACCTATTGGCGACGAAACACAGAAATTGCATCGGAATTAAATAGAAAAGGCACAATGCCGACTTAAGTACAAGCAGACTGACTCTTCTTAGTGTCTATGTTTTGAACCATTCCTGTGACGCTAGTTAAAGATTCCGATGCTTCACTTCAGGTTTACTGTATCAGTTGGACCTTCTTATTGACGATGAAACACAGATATTGCATCGGAATTAAAAACAAAAGGCAAAATGGCGACTTAAGTACAAGAAGACTGACTCTTCTTACTGACTGTTTTGAACCATTCCTGTGACACTAGTTGTAGATTCCGAGGCTTCACTTCAGGTATACTGTATCCCTAGGACCTTCTTATTGACGATGAAACACAGAAATTGCATCGGAACTAAATACAAAAGTCACAATGCCGACTTAAGTATAAGAAGACTGACTCTTTACTGCTGTCTATGTTTGAACCATTCCTGTGACATTAGTTGTAGATTCCGATGCTTCACTTCAGAGGTACTGTATCCTTTGGACCTTCTTATTGGCGACGAAACACAGAAATTGCATTCTAATTAAATAGAAAATGCACAATGCCGACTTTAGTACAAGAAGACTGACTGTTCTTACTGTCTATGCTTCGAACCATTGCTGTGACACTAGTTATAGATTCCGATGCTTCACCTCAGGTCCACTGTATCCCTCTGACCTTCTTATTGACGATGAAACACAGAAATTGCATCGGAATTAAATTGAAAAGGCACAATGCCGTCTTAAGTACAAGCAGACGGACTCTTCTTAGTGTCTATGTTTTGAACCATTCCTGTGACGCTAGTTACAGATTCCGATGCTTCACTTCAGGTTTACTGTGTCCCTTGGACCTTCTTATTGACGATGAAACACAGATATTGCATCGGAATTAAAAACAAAAGGCAAAATGGCGACTTAAGTACAAGAAGACTGACTCTTCTTACTGACTGTTTTGAACCATTCCTGTGACACTAGATATAGATTCCGATGCTTCACTTCAGGTTTACTGTATCCCTCTGACGTTCTTATTAACGATGAAACGCAGATATTGCATCGGAATTAAATACAAAAGGCACAATGCCGACTTAAGTACAAGAAGACTGACTCTTCTTACTGACTATGTCTTGAACCATTCCTGTGACACTAGTTATAGATTCCGATGCTTCACTTCTAGTTTACTGTATCCCTTGGACCGTCGTATTGACGATGAAACACAGAAATTGCATCGGAATTAGATACAAAAGGCACAGTGCCGACTTAAGTACAAAAAGACTGACTCTTCTTACTGACTATATCTTGTTCCATTCCTGTGACACTAGTTATAGATTCCGATGCTTCACTTCAGGTTTACTGTATCCCTTGGACGTTCTTATTGACGATGAAACACAGAAATTGCATCGGAATTAAATACAAAAGGCACAATGCCTACTTAAGAAGACTTACTCTTCTTACTGACTATGTTTTGAACCATTCCTGTGACACTAGTTTTGGATTCCGATGCTTCACTTCAGGTTTACTGTATCCCTTGGACCTTCTAAATGACGATGAAATACAGAAATTGCATCGGAATTAAATACAAAAGGCACAATGTCGACTTAAGTACAAGATGACTGACTCTTCTAACTGACTCTATCTTGATCCATTCCTGTGACACTAGTTATAGATTCCGATGCTTCACTTCGGGTTTACTGTATCCCTTGGACCTTCTTATTGACGATGAAACACAGAAATTGCATTGGAATTAAATACAAAAGGCACAAAGCCGACTTAAGTACAAGAAGACTGACTCTTCTTACTGACTATGATTTGAACCATTTCTGTGACACTAGTTGTAGATTCCGATGCTTCACTTCAGGTTTATTGTATCCCTCTGACCTTCTTATTAACGATGAAACACAGATCTTGCATCGGAATTAAATACAAAAGGCACAATGCCGACTTAAGTACAAGCAGACTGACTCTTCTTACTGTCTGTGTTTTGAACCATCCTGTGACACTAGTTATAGATTCCGATGCTTCACACAAGGTTTACTGTATCCCTTGGACCTTATTATTGACGATGAAACACAGAAATTGCATCGAAAATAAATACAAAAGGCACAATGCCGACCTAAGTACAACAAGACTGACTCTTCTTACTGGATATGTTTTGAACCATTCCTGTGACACTAGTTATAGATTCCGATGCTTCACTTCAGGTTTACTGTATCCCTTGGACCTTCTTATTGACGATGAAACACAGAAATTGCATCGGAATTAAATACAAAAGGCACAATGCCTACTTAAGAAGACTTACTCTTCTTACTGACTATGTTTTGAACCATTCCTGTGACACAAGTTTTGGATTCCGATGCTTCACTTCAGGTTTACTGTATCCCTTGGACCTTCTAAATGACGATGAAATACAGAAATTGCATCGGAATTAAATACAAAAGGCACAATGTCGACTTAAGTACAAGATGACTGACTCTTCTTACTGACTCTATCTTGATCCATTCATGTGACACTAGTTATAGATTCCGATGCTTCACTTCGGGTTTACTGTATCCCTTGGACCTTCTTATTGACGATGAAACACAGAAATTGCATTGGAATTAAATACAAAAGGCACAAAGCCGACTTAAGTACAAGAAGACTGACTCTTCTTACTGACTATGATTTGAACCATTCCTGTGACACTAGTTGTAGATTCCGATGCTTCACTTCAGGTTTATTGTATCCCTCTGACCTTCTTATTAACGATGAAACACAGATATTGCATCGGAATGAAATACAAAAGGCACAATGCCGACTTAAGTACAAGCAGACTGACTCTTCTTACTGTCTGTGTTTTGAACCATTCCTGTGACACTAGTTATAGATTCCGATGCTTCACACAAGGTTTACTGTATCCCTTGGACCTTATTATTGACGATGAAACACAGAAATTGCATCGAAAATAAATACAAAAGGCACAATGCCGACCTAAGTACAACAAGACTGACTCATCTTACTGGATATGTTTTGAACCACTCCTGTGACACTAGTTATAGATTCCGATGCTTCACTTCAGGTTTAGTGTATCCCTCTGACCTTCTTATTGACGATGAAACACAGAAATTGCATCGGAAATAAATACAAAAGGCACAATACCGACTTAAGTACATGTAGAATGAATCTTCCTACTGTCTATGTTTTGAACCATTCCTATGTCACTAGTTATAGATTCCGATGCTTCACTTCTGGTTTACTGTATCCCTTGGACCTTCGTATTGACGATGAAACACAGAAATTGCATGCGAATTAAATACAAAAGGCACAATACCCAATGAAGTACAAGAAGACTGACTCTTCTTACTGACTATGTTTTGAACCATTCCTGTGACACTAGTTATGGATTCCGATGCTTCACTTCAGGTTTACTGTATCCCTTGGACCTTCGTATTGACGATGAAACACTGAAATTGCATCGGTATTAAATACAAAAGGCACAGTGCCGACCTAAGTACGAGAAGACTGACTCCTCATACTGACTCTACCTTGATTTATTCCTGTGACACTAGTTATAGATTCCGATGCTTCACTTCAGGTTTACTGTATCCCTTGGCCATTATTGTTGACGATGAAACACAGAAATTGCATCGGAATTAAATACAAAAGGCACAATGCCGACTAAAGGACAAGAAGACTGGATCTTCTTACTGCCTATGTTTTGAACCATTCCTGTGACACTAGTTGTAGATTCCGAGGCTACACTTCAGGTATACTGTATCCCTAGGACCTTCTTATTGACGATGAAACACAGAAATTGCATCGGAACTAAATACAAAAGCCACAATGCCGACTTAAGTATAAGAAGACTGACTCTTTACTGCTGTCTATGTTTGAACCATTCCTGTGACATTAGTTATAGATTCCGATGCTTCACTTCAGAGGTACTGTATCCTTTGGACCTTCTTATTGGCAACGAAACACAGAAATTGCATTCTAATTAAATAGAAAATGCACAATGCCGACTTAAGTACAAGAAGACTGACTGTTCTTACTGTCTATGGTTCGAACCATTGCTGTGACACTAGTTATAGATTCCGATGCTTCACCTCAGGCCCACTTTATCCCTCTGACCTTCTTACTGACGATGAAACACAGAAATTGCATCGGAATTAAATTGAAAAGGCACAATGCCGTCTTAAGTACAAGCAGACTGACTCTTCTTAGTGTCTATGTTTTGAACCATTCCTGTGACGCTAGTTACAGATTCCGATGCTTCACTTCAGGTTTACTGTGTCCCTTGGACCTTCTTATTGACGATGAAACACAGAAATTGCATTGGAATTAAATACAAAAGGCACAAAGCCGACTTAAGTACAAGAAGACTGACTCTTCTTACTGACTATAATTTGAACCATTCCTGTGACACTAGTTGTAGATTCCGATGCTTCACTTCAGGTTTATTGTATCCCTCTGACCTTCTTATTAACGATGAAACACAGATATTGCATCGGAATTAAATACAAAATGCACAATGCCGACTTAAGTACAAGCACACTGACTCTTCTTACTGTCTGTGTTTTGAACCATTCCTGTGGCACTAGTTATAGATTCCGATGCTTCACACAATGTTTACTGTATCCCTTGGACCTTATTATTGACGATGAAGCACAGAAATTGCATCGAAAATAAATATAAAAGGCACAATGCCGACCTAAGTACAACAACACTGACTCTTCTTACTGGATATGCTTTGAACCATTCCTGTGACACTAGTTATAGATTCCGATGCTTCACTTCAGGTTTACTGTATCCCTTGGACCTTCTTATTGACGATGAAACACAGAAATTGCATCGGAATTAAATACAAAAGGCACAATGCCCACTTAAGAAGACTTACTCTTCTTACTGACTATGTTTTGAACCATTCCTGTGACACTAGTTTTGGATTCCGATGCTTCACTTCAGGTTTACTGTATCCCTTGGACCTTCTAAATGACGATGAAATACAGAAATTGCATCGGAATTAAATACAAATGGCACAATGTCGACTTAAGTACAAGATGACTGACTCTTCTTACTGACTCTATCTTGATCCATTCCTGTGACACTAGTTATAGATTCCGATGCTTCACTTCGGGTTTACTGTATCCCTTGGACCTTCTTATTGACGATGAAACACAGAAATTGCATTGGAATGAAATACAAAAGGCACAAAGCCGACTTAAGTACAAGAAGACTGACTCTTCTTACTGACTATGATTTGAACCATTCCTGTGACACTAGTTGTAGATTCCGATGCTTCACTTCAGGTTTATTGTATCCCTCTGACCTTCTTATTAACGATGAAACACAGATATTGCATCGGAATTAAATACAAAAGGCACAATGCCGACTTAAGTACAAGCAGTCTGACTCTTCTTACTGTCTGTGTTTTGAACCATTCCTGTGACACTAGTTATAGATTCCGATGCTTCACACAAGGTTTACTGTATCCCTTGGACCGTCGTATTGACGATGAAACACAGAAATTGCATCGGAATTAGATACAAAAGGCACAATGCCGACTTAAGTACAAAAAGACTGACTCTTCTTACTGACTATATCTTGTTCCATTCCTGTGACACTAGTTATAGATTCCGATGCTTCACTTCAGGTTTACAGTATCCCTTGGACCTTCTTATTGACGATGAAACACAGAAATTGCATCGGAATTAAATACAAAAGAAACAATGCCGAATTAAGTACAAGAAGGCTGACTCTTCTTACTGTCTATGTTTTGAACCGTTCCTGTGACACTAGTTATAGAGTCCGATGCTTCACTCCAGGTTCACTGTATCCCTTGAACCTTCTTATTGACGATGAAACACAGAAATTACATCGCAATAAAATACAAAAGGACCAATGCTGACTTAAGGACAAGAAGCCTGAATCTTCTTACTGCCTATGTTTTGAACCATTCCTGTGACACTAGTTATAGATTCCGATGCTTCACTTCAGGCTCACTGTATCCCTCTGACCTTCTTATTGACGTCGAAACACAGAAATTGCATCGGAATTAAATACAAAAGGCACAATGCCTGCTTAAGAAGACTTACTCTTCTTACTGACTATGTTTTGAACCATTCCTGTGACACTAGTTTTGGATTCCGATGCTTCACTTCAGGTTTACTGTATCCCTTGGACCTTCTAATTGACGATGAAATACAAAAATTGCATCGGAATTAAATACAAAAGGCACAATGTCGACTTAATAACAAGATGACTGACTCTTCTTACTGACTCTATCTTGATCCATTCCTGTGACACTAGTTATAGATTCCGATGCTTCACTTCAGGTTTACTGTATCCCTTGGACCTTCTTATTGACGATGAAACACAGAAATTGCATTGGAATTAAATACAAAAGGCACAAAGCCGACTTAAGTACAAGAAGACTGACTCTTCTTACTGACTATGATTTGAACCATTCCTGTGACACTAGTTGTAGATTCCGATGCTTCACTTCTGGTTTACTGTATCCCTTGGACCTTCGTATTGACGATGAAACACAGAAATTGCATGCGAATTAAATACAAAAGGCACAATACCCAATGAAGTACAAGAAGACTGACTCTTCTTACTGACTATGTTTTGAACCATTCCTGTGACACTAGTTATAGATTCCGATGCTTCACTTCTGGTTTACTGTATCCCTTGGACCTTCGTATTGACGACGAAACACAAAAATTGCATCGGAATTAAATACAAAAGGCAGAATGCTGACTCAAGTACAAGAAGACTGACTCTTCCTACTGACTATGTTTGAACGAAACCTGTGACATTAGTTATTGTTTCCGATGCTTCACTTCAGGTTTACTGTATCCTTTCGACCTTCCTATTGGCGACGAAACACAGAAATTGCATCGGAATTAAATAGAAAAGGCACAATGCCGACTTAAGTACAAGCAGACTGACTCTTCTCTCTGGATATGTTTTGAACCATTCCTGTGACACTAGTTATAGATTCCGATGCTTCACTTTAGGTTCACTCTATCCCTTGGACCTTCTTATTGACGATGAAACACAGAAATTGCAACGGAGTAAAATACAAAATGCACAATGCCGACTTAAGTACATGAAGACTGACTCTTCTTACTGACTGTTTTGAACCATTCCTGTGACACTAGATATAGATTCCGATGCTTCACTTCAGGTTTACTGTATCCCTCTGACGTTCTTATTAACGATGAAACGCAGATATTGCATCGGAATTAAATACAAAAGGCACAATGCCGACTTAAGTACAAGAAGACTGACTCTTCTTACTGACTATGTTTTGAACCATTCCTGTGACACTAGTTATAGATTCCGATGCTTCACTTCTGGTTTACTGTATCCCTTGGACCGTCGTATTGACGATGAAACACAGAAATTGCATCGGAATTAGATACAAAAGGCACAATGCCGACTTAAGTACAAAAAGACTGACTCTTCTTACTGACTATATCTTGTTCCATTCCTGTGACACTAGTTATAGATTCCGATGCTTCACTTCAGGTTTACTGTATCCCTTGGAGCTTCTTATTGACGATGAAACACAGAAATTGCATCGGAATTAAATACAAAAGAAACAATGCCGAATTAAGTACAATAAGGCTGACTTTTCTTACTGTCTATGTTTTGAACCGTTCCTGTGTCACTAGTTATAGAGTCCGATGCTTCACTCCAGGTTCACTGTATCCCTTGAACCTTCTTATTGACGATGAAACACAGAAATTACATCGCAATTAAATACATAAGGCACAATGCTGACTTAAGGACAAGAAGCCTGAATCTTCTTACTGCCTATGTTTTGAACCATTCCTGTGACACTAGTTATAGATTCCGATGCTTCACTTCAGGCTTACTGTATCCCTCTGACCTTCTTATTGACGTCGAAACACAGAAATTGCATCGGAATTAAATACAAAAGGCACAATGCCTACTTAAGAAGGCTTACTCTTCTTACTGACTATGTTTTGAACCATTCCTGTGACACTAGTTTTGGATTCCGATGCTTCACTTCAGGTTTACTGTATCCCTTGGACCTTCTAATTGACGATGAAACACAGAAATTGCATCGGAATTAAATACAAAAGGCACAGTGCCGACCTAAGTACGAGAAGACTGACTCCTCTTACTGACTATATCTTGATTCATTCCTGTGACACTAGTTATAGATTCCGATGCTTCACTTCAGGTTTACTGTATCCCTTGGACCTTATTGTTGACGATGAAACACAGAAATTGCATCGGAATTACATACAAAAGGCACAATGCCGACTAAAGGACAAGAAGACTGGATCTTCTTACTGCCTATGTTTTGAACCATTCCTGTGACACTAGTTATAGATTCCGATGCTTCACTTCAGGTTTACTGTATCCCTCTGACCTTCTCATTGACGATGAAACACAGAAATTGCATCTGAATTAAATACAAAAGGCACAATGCCGACTGAAGTGCAAGATGACTGACTCTTCTTACTGTCTATGTTTTGAACCATTCCTGTGACACTAGTTATAGATTCCGATGCTTCACACTAGGTTTACTGTATCCCTTGGACCTTCTTATTGACGATGAAGTACAGAAATTGCATCGAAAATAAATACAAAAGGCACAATGCCGACCTAAGTACAACAAGACTGACTCTTCTTACTGGATATGTTTTGAACCATTCCTGTGACACTAGTTATAGATTCCGATGCTTCCCTTCTGGTTTACTGTATTCCTTGGACCTTCGTATTGACGATGAAACACAGAAATTGCATGCGAATTAAATACAAAAGGCACAATACCCAATGAAGTACAAAAAGACTGACTCTTCTTACTGACTATGTTTTGAACCATTCCTGTGACACTAGTTATGGATTCCGATGGTTCACTTGAGGTTTACTCTATCCCTTGGACCTTCGTATTGACGATGAAACACTGAAATTGCATCGGTATTAAATACAAAAGGCACAGTGCCGACCTAAGTACGAGAAGACTGACTCCTCTTACTGACTATACTTTGATTCATTCCTGTGACACTAGTTATAGATTCCGATGCTTCACTTCAGGTTTACTGTATCCCTTGGACCTTATTGTTGACGATGAAACACAGAAATTGCATCGGAATTAAATACAAAAGGCACAATGCCGACTAAAGGACAAGAAGACTGTATCTTCTTACTGCCTATGTTTTGAACCATTCCTGTGACACTAGTTATAGATTCCGATGCTTCACTTCAGGTTTACTGTATTCCTCTGACCTTCTCATTGACGATGAAACACAGAAATTGAATCTGAATTAAATACAAAAGGCACAATGCCGACTTAAGTGCAAGAAGACTGACTCTTCTTACTGTCTATTTTTTGAACCATTCCTGGGACACTAGTTATAGATTCCGATGCTTCACACAAGGTTTACTGTATCCCTTGGACCTTCTTATTGACGATGAAACACCGAAATTGCATCGGAATTAAATAGAAAAGGCACAATGCCGACTTAGGTACAAGAAGACTGTCTCTTCTTACTGTCTATGTTTTGAACCATTCCTGTGACACTAGTTATGGATTCCGAAGCTTCACTTCAGGTTTACTGTATCCCTTGGACCTTCTTATTGACGATGAAACACAGAAATTGCATCGGAATTAAATACAAAAGGCACAATGCCGACTTAAGTACAAGAACACTGACTCTTCTTACTGACTATATATTGATCCATTCCTGTGACACTAGTTATAGATTCGGATGCTTCACTTCAGGTTTACTGTATAACTTGGACCTTCTTATTGACGACGAAACACAGAAATTGCATCGGAATTAAATACAAAAGGCACAATGCCGACTTAAGTACAAGAAGACTGACTCTTCTTACTGACTATGATTTGAAAAATTCCTGTGACACTAGTTGTAGATTCCGATGCTTCACTTCAGGTTTACTGTATCCCTCTGACGTTCTTATTAACGATGAAACACAGATATTGCATTGGAATTAAATACAAAAGGCGCAATGTTGACTTCAGTACAAGAAGACTGACTCTTATTACTGACTATGTTTTGAACCATTCCTGTGACACTAGTTATAGATTACGATGCTTCACTTCCGGTTTACTGTATCCCTTGGACCATCGTATTGACGATGAAACACAGAAATTGAATCTGAATTAAATACAAAAGGCACAATACCGACTTAAGTACATGTAGACTGAGTCTTCCTACTGTCTATGTTTTGAACCATTCCTATGTCACTAGTTATAGATTCCGATGCTTCACTTCTGGTTTACTGTATCCCTTGGACCTTCGTATTGACGATGAAACACAGAAATTGCATGCGAATTAAATACAAAAGGCACAATACCCAATGAAGTACAAGAAGACTGACTCTTCTTACTGACTATGTTTTGAACCATTCCTGTGACACTAGTTATAGATTCCGATGCTTCACTTCTGGTTTACTGTATCCCTTGGACCTTCGTATTGACGACGAAACACAAAAATTGCATCGGAATTAAATACAAAAGGCTCAATGCTGACTCAAGTACAAGAAGACTGACTCTTCCTACTGACTATGTTTGAACGAATCCTGTGACATTAGTTATTGTTTCCGATGCTTCACTTCAGGTTTACTGTATCCTTTCGACCTTCCTATTGGCGACGACACACATAAATTGCATCGGAACAAAATACAAAACGCACAATGCCGACTTAAGTACAAGAAGACTGACTCTTCCTACTGTCTATGTTTAAACGAATCCTGTGACATTAGTTGTAGATTCCGATGCTTCACTTCAGGTTTACTGTATCCTTTGGACCTTCCTATTGGCGACGAAACACAGAAATTGCATCGGAATTAAATAGAAAAGGCACAATGCTGACTCAAGTACAAGAAGACTGACTCTTCCTACTGACTATGTTTGAACGAATCCTGTGACATTAGTTATTGTTTCCGATGCTTCACTTCCGGTTTACTGTATCCTTTCGACCTTCCTATTGGCGACGAAACACAGAAACTGCATCGCAACAAAATACAAAAGGCACAATGCCGACTTAAGTACAAGAAGACTGACTCTTCCTACTGTCTATGTTTGAACGAATCCTGTGACATTAGTTATGGATTCCGATGCTTCACTTCAGGTGTACTGTATCCTTTGGACCTTCCTATTGGCGACGAAACACAGAAATTGCATCGGAATTAAATAGAAAATGCAAAATGCCGACTTAAGTACAAGAAGACTGACTCTTCCTACTGTCTATGATTTGAACCATTCCTGTGACACTAGTTATAGATTCCGATGCTTCACCTCAGTTTACTGTATCCATCTGACCTTCTTATTGACGATGAAACACAGAAATTGCATCGGAAATAAATAAAAAAGGCACAATGCCGACTTAAGTATCAGAAGACTGACTCTTCTTACTGTCTATGTTTTGAACCATTCCTGTGACCTTCTTATTAACGATGAAAAACACAAATTGCATCGGAATTAAATACAAAAGGCACGATGCCGACTTAAGTACAAAAAGACTGACTCTTCCTACTGACTACGTTTTGAAACATTCCTGTGACACTAGTCATAGATTCCGATGCTTCACATCAGGTTTACTGTATCCCTCTGACCTTCTTATTGACGATGAATCAAGGAAATTGCATCGGAATTAAATACAAAAGGCACATAGCAGACATAAGTACATGTAGACTGACTTTTCCTAATGTCTATGATTTGAACCATTCCTGTGACACTAGTTATAGATTCCGATGGTTCATTTCAGGCTTACTGTATCCCTTGGACCTTCTTATTGACGATGAAACACAGAAATTGCATCGGAATTAAATGAAAAATGCACAATGCCGACTTAAGAACAAGAAGACTGACTCTTCTTACTGTCTATGCTTTGAACCATTCCTTTGACACTAGTTACAGATTCAGATGCTTCACTCCAGGTTTACTGTATCCCTTGGACCTTCTTATTTGCGATGAAACACAGAAATTGCATCGGAATTAAATACAAAAGGCACAATGCCGACTTAAGTTCAAGAAGACTGGCTCCTCTTACTGACTATGCTTTGAACCATTTCTGTGACACTAGTTACAGATTAAGATGCTTCACTTCAGTTTCACTGTATCCTTTGGACCTTCTTATTGACGATGAAACACAGACATTTCATCGGAATTAAATAGAAAAGGCACAATGCCGACTAAGTACAAGAAGACTGGCTCTTCTTACTGACTATGCTTTGAACCATTCCTGTGACACTAGTTATAGATTCCGATGCTTCACTTCAGTTTCACTGTATCCCTTGCACCTTCTTATTGACGATGAAACCCAGAAATTGCATCGGAATTAAATAGAAAAGGCCCAATGCCGACTTAAGTACAAGAAGACTGACTCTTCCTACTGTCTATGATTTGAACCATTCCTGTGATACTAGTTATAGATTTTGATGCTTCACTTCAGGTTTACTGTATGCCTTGGACCTTCTTATTGCCGACGAAACACAGAAATTGCATCGCAATTAAATACAAAAGGCACAATGCCGACTTAAGTACAAGAAGACTGACTCTTCTTACTGACTATGTTTTGAACCATTCCTGTGACACTAGTTATAGATTCTGATGCTTCACTTCAGGTTTACTGTATCCCTTGGACCTTCTTATTGGCGTGAAACTCAGAAATTGCATCGGAATTAAATACAAAAGCACAATGCCGTCTTAAGTACAAGCAGACTGACTCTTCTTAGTGTCTATGTTTTGAACCAATCCTGTGACGATAGTTAAAGATTCCGATGCTTCACTTCAGGTTTACTGTATCCGTTGGACCTTCTTATTGACGATGAAACACAGAAATTGCATCGGAATTGAATACAAAAGGCACAATGCCTACTTAAGTACAAGATGACTGGCTCTTCTTACTGAGTATGTTTTGAACCATTCCTGTGACACTAGTTATAGATTCCGATGCTTCACTTCAGGTTTACTGTATTCCTCTGACCTTCTCATTGACGATGAAACACAGAAATTGCATCGGAATTAAATACAAAAGGCACAATGCCGACTTAAGTACAAGAACACTGACTCTTCTTACTGACTATATATTGATCCATTCCTGTGACACTAGTTATAGATTCGGATGCTTCACTTCAGGTTTACTGTATAACTTGGACCTTCTTATTGACGACGAAACACAGAAATTGCATCGGAATTAAATACAAAAGGCACAATGCCGACTTAAGTACAAGAAGACTGACTCTTCTTACTGACTATGATTTGAAAAATTCCTGTGACACTAGTTGTAGATTCCGATGCTTCACTTCAGGTTTACTGTATCCCTCTGACGTTCTTATTAACGATGAAACACAGATATTGCATTGGAATTAAATACAAAAGGCGCAATGTTGACTTCACTACAAGAAGACTGACTCTTATTACTGACTATTTTTTGAACCATTCCTGTGACACTAGTTATAGATTACGATGCTTCGCTTCCGGTTTACTGTATCCCTTGGACCTTCGTATTGACGATGAAACACAGAAATTGCATCGGAATTAAATAGAAAAGGCACAATGCCGTCTTAAGTACAAGCAGACTGACTCTTCTTAGTGTCTATGTTTTGAACCAATCCTGTGACGATAGTTAAAGATTCCGATGCTTCACTTCAGGTTTACTGTATCCGTTGGACCTTCTTATTGACGATGAAACACAGAAATTGCATCGGAATTGAATACAAAAGGCACAATGCCTACTTAAGTACAAGATGACTGGCTCTTCTTACTGAGTATGTTTTGAACCATTCCTGTGACACTAGTTATAGATTCCGATGCTTCACTTCAGGTTTACTGTATTCCTCTGACCTTCTCATTGACGATGAAACACAGAAATTGAATCTGAATTAAATACAAAAGGCACAATGCCGACTTAAGTGCAAGAAGACTGACTCTTCTTACTGTCTATTTTTTGAACCATTCCTGGGACACTAGTTATAGATTCCGATGCTTCACACAAGGTTTACTGTATCCCTTGGACCTTATTATTGACGATGAAACACAGAAATTGCATCGAAAATAAATACAAAAGGCACAATGCCGACTTAAGTACAACAAGACTGACTCTTCTTACTGGATATGTTTTGAACCATTCCTGTGACACTAGTTATAGATTCCGATGCTTCACTTCAGGTTTAGTGTATCCCTCTGACCTTCTTATTGACGATGAAACAATGAAATTGCATCGCAAATAAATACAAAAGGCACAATACCGACTTAAGTACATGTAGACTGAATCTTCCTACTGTCTATGTTTTGAACCATTCCTATGTCACTAGTTATAGATTCCGATGCTTCACTTCTGGTTTACTGTATCCCTTGGACCTTCGTATTGACGATGAAACACAGAAATTGCATGCGAATTAAATACAAAAGGCACAATACCCAATGAAGTACAAGAAGACTGACTCTTCTTACTGACTATGTTTTGAACCATTCCTGTGACACTAGTTATAGATTCCGATGCTTCACTTCTGGTTTACTGTATCCCTTGGACCTTCGTATTGACGACGAAACACAAAAATTGCATCGGAATTAAATACAAAAGGCACAATGCTGACTCAAGTACAAGAAGACTGACTCTTCCTACTGACTATGTTTGAACGAATCCTGTGACATTAGTTATTGTTTCCGATGCTTCACTTCAGGTTTACTGTATCCTTTCGACCTTCCTATTGGCGACGACACACAGAAATTGCATCGGAACAAAATACAAAACGCACAATGCCGACTTAAGTACAAGAAGACTGACTCTTCCTACTGTCTATGTTTAAACGAATCCTGTGACATTAGTTGTAGATTCCGATGCTTCACTTCAGGTTTACTGTATCCTTTGGACCTTCCTATTGGCGACGAAACACAGAAATTGCATCGGAATTAAATAGAAAAGGCACAATGCTGACTCAAGTACAAGAAGACTGACTCTTCCTACTGACTATGTTTGAACGAATCCTGTGACATTAGTTATTGTTTCCGATGCTTCACTTCCGGTTTACTGTATCCTTTCGACCTTTCTATTGGCGACGAAACACAGAAACTGCATCGGAACAAAATACAAAAAGCACAATGCCGACTTAAGTACAAGAAGACTGACTCTTCCTACTGTCTATGTTTGAACGAATCCTGTGACATTAGTTATGGATTCCGATGCTTCACTTCAGGTGTACTGTATCCTTTGGACCTTCCTATTGGCGACGAAACACAGAAATTGCATCGGAATTAAATAGAAAATGCACAATGCCGACTTAAGTACAAGAAGACTGACTCTTCCTACTGTCTATGATTTGAACCATTCCTGTGACACTAGTTATAGATTCCGATGCTTCACTTCAGGTTTACTGTATCCCTTGGACCTTCTTATTGACGATGAAACACAGAAAATGAATCGAAAATAAATACAAAAGGCACAATGCCAACTTAAGTAGAAGAAGACTGACTCTTCTTACTGGATATGTTTTGAACCATTCCTGTGACACTAGTTATAGATTCCGATGCTTCACCTCAGTTTACTGTATCCATCTGACCTTCTTATTGACGATGAAACACAGAAATTGCATCGGAAATAAATAAAAAAGGCACAATGCCGACTTAAGTATCAGAAGACTGACTCTTCTTACTGTCTATGTTTTGAACCATTCCTGTGACCTTCTTATTAACGATGAAACACACAAATTGCATCGGAATTAAATACAAAAGGCACGATGCCGACTTAAGTACAAAAAGACTGACTCTTCCTACTGACTACGTTTTGAAACATTCCTGTGACACTAGTCATAGATTCCGATGCTTCACTTCAGGTTTACTGTATCCCTCTGACCTTCTTATTGACGATGAATCAAGGAAATTGCATCGGAATTAAATACAAAAGGCACATAGCAGACATAAGTACATGTAGACTGACTTTTCCTAATGTCTATGATTTGAACCATTCCTGTGACACTAGTTATAGATTCCGATGGTTCATTTCAGGCTTACTGTATCCCTTGGACCTTCTTATTGACGATGAAACACAGAAATTGCATCGGAATTAAATGAAAAATGCACAATGCCGACTTAAGAACAAGAAGACTGACTCTTATTACTGTCTATGCTTTGAACCATTCCTTTGACACTAGTTACAGATTCAGATGCTTCACTCCAGGTTTACTGTATCCCTTGGACCTTCTTATTTGCGATGAAACACAGAAATTGCATCGGAATTAAATACAAAAGGCACAATGCCGACTTAAGTTCAAGAAGACTGGCTCCTCTTACTGACTATGCTTTGAACCATTTCTGTGACACTAGTTACAGATTAAGATGCTTCACTTCAGTTTCACTGTATCCTTTGGACCTTCTTATTGACGATGAAACACACACATTTCATCGGAATTAAATAGAAAAGGCACAATGCCGACTAAGTACTAGAAGACTGGCTCTTCTTACTGACTATGCTTTGAACCATTCCTGTGACACTAGTTATAGATTCCGATGCTTCACTTCAGTTTCACTGTATCCCTTGCACCTTCTTATTGACGATGAAACCCAGAAATTGCATCGGAATTAAATAGAAAAGGCCCAATGCCGACTTAAGTACAAGAAGACTGACTCTTCCTACTGTCTATGATTGGAACCATTCCTGTGATACAAGTTATAGATTTTGATGCTTCACTTCAGGTTTACTGTATGCCTTGGACCTACTTATTGCCGACGAAACACAGAAATTGCATCGCAATTAAATACAAAAGGCACAATGCCGACTTAAGTACAAGAAGACTGACTCTTCTTACTGACTATGTTTTGAACCATTCCTGTGACACCTGTGGACCTTCTTATTGGCGTGAAACTCAGAAATTGCATCGGAATTAAATACAAAAGCACAATGCCGTCTTAAGTACAAGCAGACTGACTCTTCTTAGTGTCTATGTTTTGAACCAATCCTGTGACGATAGTTAAAGATTCCGATGCTTCACTTCAGGTTTACTGTATCCGTTGGACCTTCTTATTGACGATGAAACACAGAAATTGCATCGGAATTGAATACAAAAGGCACAATGCCTACTTAAGTACAAGATGACTGGCTCTTCTTACTGACTATGCTTTGAACCATTCCTGTGACACTAGTTATAGATTCCGATGCTTCACTTCAGTTTCACTGTATCCCTTGGACCTTCTTATTGACGATGAAACACAGAAATTGCATCGGAATTAAATACAAAAGGCACAATGCCTACTTAAGTACAAGATGACTGGCTCTTCTTACTGAGTATGTTTTGAACCATTCCTGTGACACTAGTTATAGATTCCGATGCTTCACTTCAGGTTTACTGTATTCCTCTGACCTTCTCATTGACGATGAAACACAGAAATTGAATCTGAATTAAATACAAAAGGCACAATGCCGACTTAAGTGCAAGAAGACTGACTCTTCTTACTGTCTATTTTTTGAACCATTCCTGGGACACTAGTTATAGATTCCGATGCTTCACACAAGGTTTACTGTATCCCTTGGACCTTATTATTGACGATGAAACACAGAAATTGCATCGAAAATAAATACAAAAGGCACAATGCCGACCTAAGTACAACAAGACTGACTCTTCTTACTGGATATGTTTTGAACCATTCCTGTGACACTAGTTATAGATTCCGATGCTTCACTTCAGGTTTAGTGTATCCCTCTGACCTTCTTATTGACGATGAAACAATGAAATTGCATTGGAAATAAATACAAAAGGCACAATACCGACTTAAGTACATGTAGACTGAATCTTCCTACTGTCTATGTTTTGAACCAATCCTATGTCACTAGTTATAGATTCCGATGCTTCACTTCTGGTTTACTGTATCCCTTGGACCTTCGTATTGACGATGAAACACAGAAATTGCATGCGAATTAAATACAAAAGGCACAATACCCAATGAAGTACAAGAAGACTGACTCTTCTTACTGACTATGTTTTGAACCATTCCTGTGACACTAGTTATAGATTCCGATGCTTCACTTCTGGTTTACTGTATCCTTTGGACCTTCCTATTGGCAACGAAACACAGAAATTGCATCGGAATTAAATAGAAAAGGCACAATGCTGACTCAAGTACAAGAAGACTGACTCTTCCTACTGACTATGTTTGAACGAATCCTGTGACATTAGTTATTGTTTCCGATGCTTCACTTCCGGTTTATTGTATCCTTTCGACCTTCCTATTGGCGACGAAACACAGAAACTGCATCGGAACAAAATACAAAAGGCACAATGCCGACTTAAGTACAAGAAGACTGACTCTTCCTACTGTCTATGTTTGAACGAATCCTGTGACATTAGTTATGGATTCCGATGCTTCACTTCAGGTGTACTGTATCCTTTGGACCATCCTATTGGCGACGAAACACAGAAATTGCATCGGAATTAAATAGAAAATGCACAATGCCGACTTAAGTACAAGAAGACTGACTCTTCCTACTGTCTATGATTTGAACCATTCCTGTGACACTAGTTAAAGATTCCGATGCTTCACTTCAGGTTTACTGTATCCCTTGGACCTTCTTATTGACGATGAAACACAGAAAATGCATCGAAAATAAATACAAAAGGCACAATGCCAACTTAAGTACAACAAGACTGACTATTCTCACTGGATATGTTTTGAACCATTCCTGTCACACTAGTTATAGATTCCGATGCTTCACTTCAGGTTTAGTGTATCCCACTGACCTTCTTATTGACGATGAAACACAGAAATTGCATCGGAAATAAATACAAAAGGCTAAATACCGGCTTAAGTACATGTAGACTGAATCTTCCTACTGTCAATGTTTTGAACCATTCCTGTGACACTAGTTACAGATTCCGATGCTTCATTTCAGGATTACTGCATCCCTTGGACCTTCGTAATGACGATGAAACACAGATAGTGCATCGGAATTAAATACAAAAGGTACAATGCCAACTTAAGTAGAAGAAGACTGACTCTTCTTACTGGATATGTTTTGAACCATTCCTGTGACACTAGTTATAGATTCCGATGCTTCACCTCAGTTTACTGTATCCATCTGACCTTCTTATTGACGATGAAACACAGAAATTGCATCGGAAATAAATAAAAAAGGCACAATGCCGACTTAAGTATCAGAAGACTGACTCTTCTTACTGTCTATGTTTTGAACCATTCCTGTGACCTTCTTATTAACGATGAAACACACAAATTGCATCGGAATTAAATACAAAAGGCACGATGCCGACTTAAGTACAAAAAGACTGACTCTTCCTACTGACTACGTTTTGAAACATTCCTGTGACACTAGTCATAGATTCCGATGCTTCACTTCAGGTTTACTGTATCCCTCTGACCTTCTTATTGACGATGAATCAAGGAAATTGCATCGGAATTAAATACAAAAGGCACATAGCAGACATAAGTACATGTAGACTGACTTTTCCTAATGTCTATGATTTGAACCATTCCTGTGACACTAGTTATAGATTCCGATGGTTCATTTCAGGCTTACTGTATCCCTTGGACCTTCTTATTGACGATGAAACACAGAAATTGCATCGGAATTAAATGAAAAATGCACAATGCCGACTTAAGAACAAGAAGACTGACTCTTCTTACTGTCTATGCTTTGAACCATTCCTTTGACACTAGTTACAGATTCAGATGCTTCACTCCAGGTTTACTGTATCCCTTGGACCTTCTTATTTGCGATGAAACACAGAAATTGCATCGGAATTAAATACAAAAGGCACAATGCCGACTTAAGTTCAAGAAGACTGGCTCCTCTTACTGACTATGCTTTGAACCATTTCTGTGACACTAGTTACAGATTAAGATGCTTCACTTCAGTTTCACTGTATCCTTTGGACCTTCTTATTGACGATGAAACACAGACATTTCATCGGAATTAAATAGAAAAGGCACAATGCCGACTAAGTACAAGAAGACTGGCTCTTCTTACTGACTATGCTTTGAACCATTCCTGTGACACTAGTTATAGATTCCGATGCTTCACTTCAGTTTCACTGTATCCCTTCCACCTTCTTATTGACGATGAAACCCAGAAATTGCATCGGAATTAAATAGAAAAGGCCCAATGCCGACTTAAGTACAAGAAGACTGACTCTTCCTACTGTCTATGATTTGAACCATTCCTGTGATACTAGTTATAGATTTTGATGCTTCACTTCAGGTTTACTGTATGCCTTGGACCTTCTTATTGCCGACGAAACACAGAAATTGCATCGCAATTAAATACAAAAGGCACAATGCCGACTTAAGTACAAGAAGACTGACTCTTCTTACTGACTATGTTTTGAACCATTCCTGTGACACTAGTTATAGATTCTGATGCTTCACTTCAGGTTTACTGTATCCCTTGGACCTTCTTATTGGCGTGAAACTCAGAAACTGCATCGGAATTAAATACAAAAGCACAATGCCGTCTTAAGTACAAGAAGACGGACTCTTCTTACTAACTATGTTTCGAACCATTCCTGTGACACTAGTTATAGATTCCGATGCTTCACTTCAGGTTTACTGTATCCCTTGGACATTCCTATTGACGATGGGACACAGAAATCTATTCGGAATTAAATAGAGAAAAGGTTGTCTCTTCCTACTCTCTATGTTTTGAATCATTCCTGTGACACTAGTTTTTTTATTCCGATGCTTCACTTGAGGTTTACTGTATCCCTCGGACCTTCTTATGGACGGTGAAACACAGAATTTGCATCCTAATAAAATACAAAAGGCAAAATCCCGACTTAAGTACAAGAATACTGAATCTTCCAACTCTCTATGTTTTGTACCATTCCTGTGACACTAGTTATAGTTTCCGATGCTTCACTTCAGGTTTATTGTATCCCTCTGACCTTCTTATTGACGATGAATCACAGAAATTGCATCGTAATTAAATAGAGAAGGCACAATACCGACTTAAGTACTAGAAGACTGACTCTTCCTACTGTCTATGTTTTGAACCGTACCTGTGACACTAGTTATAGATTCCGATGCTTAACTTCAGGATAACTGTATCCCTTGGACCTTCATATTGACGATGAAACACAGAAATTGCGTCGGAATTAAATACAAAAGGCACAACGCCGAATTAAGTACAAGAAGACTGACTCTACTTACTGACTATGTTTCGAACCATTCCTGTGACACTAGATATAGATTCCGATGCTTCACTCTAGGTTGACTGTATCCCTTGGACCTACTTATTGACGATGAAACACAGAAATTGCGTCGGAATTAAATACAATAGGCACAACGCCGAATTAAGTACAAGAAGACTGACTCTTTTTACTGTCTATGTTTTGAACCATTCCTGTGACACTAGATATGGATTCCGATGCTTGACTCTACGTTTACTATATCCCTTGGACCTTCTTATTGACGATGAAACACAGAAATTGCATCGGAATTAAATAAAAAATGCACAATGCCGACTTAAGAGCAAGAGGACTGACTCTTCTTACTGTCTATGCTTTGAACCATTCCTGTGACACTAGTTACAGATTCCGATGCTTCTCTCCAGGTTTACTGTATCCCTTGGGCCTTCTAATTGACAATGAAACACAGAAATTGCATCGGAATTCAATACAAAAGGCACAATGCCGACTTAAGTACAAGAAGACTGGCTCTTCTTACTGACTATGCTTTGAACCATTCCTGTGACACTAGTTATAGATTCCGATGCTTCACTTCAGATTCACTGTATCCCTTGAACCTTCTTATTGACGATGAAACACACAAATTACATCGGAATTAAATACAAAAGGCACAATGCCGACTTGAGTACAAGAAGACTGACTCTTCTTACTGACTATGTTTTGAACCTTTCCTGTATCACTAGTTATGGTTTCCGATGCTTCACTTCGGGTTTACTGTATCCCTCTGACCTTCTTATTGACACAGAAATTGCATCGGAATTATATACAAAAGGCACAAAGCAGACTTAAGTACATGTAGACTGACTTTTCCTAATGTCTATGTTTTGAACCATTCCTGTGACACTAGTTATAGATTCCGATGGTTCATTTCAGGTTTACTGTATCCCTTGGACCTTCTTATTGACGATGAAACAAAGAAATTGCATCGTAATTAAATACAAAAAGCACAATGCCGACTTCAGTACAAGAAGACTGACTCCTCAAACTGTCTACATTTTGAACCATTAATGTGACACTAGTTATAGATTCCGATGCTTCACTCTAGGTTGACTGTATCCCTTGGACCTACTTATTGACGAAGAAACACAGAAATTGCGTCGGAATTAAATACAAAAGGCACAATGCCGAATTAAGTAAAAGAAGACTGATTCTTCTTACTGTCTATGCTTTGAACCATTCCTGTGACACTAGTTACAGATTCCGATGCTTCACTCCAGGTTTACTGTATCCCTTGGACCTTCTAATTGACGATGAAACACAGAAATTGCATCGGAATTCAATACAAAAGGCACAGTGCCGACTTAAGTAAAAGAAGACTGGCTCTTCTTACTGACTATGCTTTGAACCATTCCTGTGACACTAGTTATAGATTCCGATGGTTCACTTCAGATTCACTGTATCCCTTGGACCTTCTTATTGACGATGAAACACAGAAATTGCATCGGAATTAAATAGAAATGGCACAATGCCGACTTACGTACAAGAAGACTGTCTCTTCCTACTGTCTATGTTTTGTACCATTCCTGTGACACTAGTTATAGATTCCGATGCTTCACTTCAGGTTTACTGTATCCCGTGGACCTTCTTATTAACGATGAAACACACAAATTGCATCGGAATTAAATACAAAAGGCACAATGCCGACTTAAGTACAAGAAGACTGTCACTTCCTACTGACTATGTTTTGAACCATTCCTGTGACACTAGTTATAGATTCCGATGCTTCACTTCAGGTTTACTGTATCCCTCTGAGCTTCTTATTGACGATGAATCACAGAAATTGCATCGGAATTAAATAAAAAAGGCACAAAGCAGACATAAGTACATGTAGACTGACTTTTCCTAATGTCTATGATATGAACCATTCCTGTGACACTAGTTATAGATTCCGATGGTACATTTCAGGTTTACTGTATCCCTTGGACATTCTTATTGACGATGAAACACAGAAAATGCATCGGAATTAAATAGAAATGGCACAATACCGACTTCAGTACGAGAAGACTGACTCTTCCAACTGTCTACGTTTCGAACCATTCCTGTGACACTAGTTATAGATTCCGATGCTTCACTTCAGTTTACTGTATCCCTCTGACCTTCTTATTGACGATGAAACACAGAAATTGCATCGGAATTAAATACAAAAGGCACAATGCTAACTTAACTACAAGAAGACTGACTCTTCTTACTGACTATGTTTTGAACCATTCCTGCGACACAAGTTATAGATTCCGATGCTTAACTTCAGGATAACTGTATCCCACTGACCTTCTTAGTGACGATGAAACACAGAAATTGCATCGAAATTAAATACAAAAGGCACAATGCCGACTTAGGTACAAGAAGACTGACTCTTCTTACTGACTATGTTTTGAACCATTCCTGTGACACTAGTTATAGATTCCGATGCTTCACTCCAGGTTTACTGTATCCCTTGGACCTTCATATTGACGATGAAACACAGAAATTGCATCGGAATTAAATACAAAAGGCACAAAGCGGACTTAAGTACAAGAAGACTTCATCTTCTTACTGACTATGCTTTGAACCATTCCTGTGACACTAGTTATAGATTCCGATGCTTCACTTCAGTTTCACTGTATCCCTTGGACCTTCTTACTGACGATGAAACCCAAAAATCGCATCGTAATTAAATACATAAGGCACAATGCCTACTTAAGTACAAGATGACTGGCTCTTCTTACTGAGTATGTTTTGAACCATTCCTGTGACACTAGTTATAGATTCCGATGCTTCACTTCAGGTTTACTGTATCCTTCTGCCCTTCTTATTGACGATGAAACACAGAAATTGCATCGGAATTACATACAAAAGCATGATGCCGACTTAAGTACAAGAAGACGGACTCTTCTTACTGACTATGTTTTGAACCATCCTGTGACACTAGTTATAGATTCCGATGCTTCACTTCAGGTTTACTGTATCCCTTGGACATTCCTTTTGACGATGAGACACAGATATCGCTTCGGAATTAAATAGAAAAAGCACAATGCCGACTTAAGTACAAAAAACTGACTCTTCCTACTCTCTATATTTTGAACCATTCCAGTGACACTAGTTTGTTATTCCGATGCTTCACTTGACGTTTACTGTATCCCTAGGACCTTGTTATTGACGATGAATCACAGAAATTGCATCGGAATTAAATACAATAGGCACAACGCAGACTTACGTACATGTAGACTGACTTTTCCTAATGTCTATGTTTTGAACCATTCCTGTGACACTAGTTATAGATTCCGATGGTTCATTTCAGGTTTACTGTATCCCTTGGACCTTCTTATTGACGATGAAACACACAAATTACATCGGAATTAAATACAAAAGGCACAATGCCGACTTGAGTACAAGAAGACTGACTCTTCTTACTGACTATGTTTTGAACCTTTCCTGTAACACTAGTTATGGTTTCCGATGCTTCACTTCGGGTTTACTGTATCCCTCTGACCTTCTTATTGACGATGAAACACAGAAATTGCATCGGAATTAAATAAATAATGAACAATGTCGACTTAAGAAAAATATGACTGACTCTTCTTACTGTCTATGCTTTGAACCATTCCTGTGACACTAGTTACAGATTCAGATGCTTCACTCCAGGTTTACTGTATCCCTTGGACCTTCTTATTTACGATGAAACACAGAAAATGCATCGGAATTAAATAGAAATGGCACAATACCGACTTCAGTACGAGAAGACTGACTCTTCCAACTGTCTACGTTTCGAACCATTCCTGTGACACTAGTTATAGATTCCGATGCTTCACTTCAGTTTACTGTATCCCTCTGACCTTCTTATTGACGATGAAACACAGAAATTGCATCGGAATTAAATACAAAAGGCACAATGCTAACTTAACTACAAGAAGACTGACTCTTCTTACTGACTATGTTTTGAACCATTCCTGCGACACAAGTTATAGATTCCGATGCTTAACTTCAGGATAACTGTATCCCACTGACCTTCTTAGTGACGATGAAACACAGAAATTGCATCGAAATTAAATACAAAAGGCACAATGCCGACTTAGGTACAAGAAGACTGACTCTTCTTACTGACTATGTTTTGAACCATTCCTGTGACACTAGTTATAGATTCCGATGCTTCACTCCAGGTTTACTGTATCCCTTGGACCTTCATATTGACGATGAAACACAGAAATTGCATCGGAATTAAATACAAAAGGCACAAAGCGGACTTAAGTACAAGAAGACTTCATCTTCTTACTGACTATGCTTTGAACCATTCCTGTGACACTAGTTATAGATTCCGATGCTTCACTTCAGTTTCACTGTATCCCTTGGACCTTCTTACTGACGATGAAACCCAAAAATCGCATCGTAATTAAATACATAAGGCACAATGCCTACTTAAGTACAAGATGACTGGCTCTTCTTACTGAGTATGTTTTGAACCATTCCTGTGACACTAGTTATAGATTCCGATGCTTCACTTCAGGTTTACTGTATCCTTCTGCCCTTCTTATTGACGATGAAACACAGAAATTGCATCGGAATTACATACAAAAGCATGATGCCGACTTAAGTACAAGAAGACGGACTCTTCTTACTGACTATGTTTTGAACCATCCTGTGACACTAGTTATAGATTCCGATGCTTCACTTCAGGTTTACTGTATCCCTTGGACATTCCTTTTGACGATGAGACACAGATATCGCTTCGGAATTAAATAGAAAAAGCACAATGCCGACTTAAGTACAAAAAACTGACTCTTCCTACTCTCTATATTTTGAACCATTCCAGTGACACTAGTTTGTTATTCCGATGCTTCACTTGACGTTTACTGTATCCCTCGGACCTTGTTATTGACGATGAATCACAGAAATTGCATCGGAATTAAATACAATAGGCACAACGCAGACTTACGTACATGTAGACTGACTTTTCCTATTGTCTATGTTTTGAACCATTCCTGTGACACTAGTTATAGATTCCGATGGTTCATTTCAGGTTTACTGTATCCCTTGGACCTTCTTATTGACGATGAAACACACAAATTACATCGGAATTAAATACAAAAGGCACAATGCCGACTTGAGTACAAGAAGACTGACTCTTCTTACTGACTATGTTTTGAACCTTTCCTGTAACACTAGTTATGGTTTCCGATGCTTCACTTCGGGTTTACTGTATCCCTCTGACCTTCTTATTGACGATGAAACACAGAAATTGCATCGGAATTAAATAAATAATGCACAATGTCCACTTAAGAAAAATAAGACTGACTCTTCTTACTGTCTATGCTTTGAACCATTCCTGTGACACTAGTTACAGATTCAGATGCTTCACTCCAGGTTTACTGTATCCCTTGGACCTTCTTATTTACGATGAAACACAGAAATTGCATCGGAATTAAATACAAAAGGCACAATGCGGACTTAAGTACAAGAAGACTTCATCTTCTTACTGACTATGCTTTGAACCATTCCTGTGACACTAGTTATAGATTCCGATGCTTCACTTCAGTTTCACTGTATCCCTTGGACCTTCTTACTGACGATGAAACCCAGAAATTGCATCGGAATTAAATAGAAAAGGCCAAATGCCGGCTTAAGTACAAGAAGACTGACTCTTCCCACTGTCTATGATTTGAACCATTCCTGTGACAATAGTTATAGATTCCGATGCTTCACTTCAGGTTTACTGTATCCTTCTGCCCTTCTTATTGACGATGAAACACAGAAATTGCATCGGAATTACATACAAAAGCATGATGCCGACTTAAGTACAAGAAGACGGACTCTTCTTACTGACTATGTTTTGAACCATCCTGTGACACTAGTTATAGATTCCGATGCTTCACTTCAGGTTTACTGTATCCCTTGGACATTCCTTTTGACGATGAGACACAGATATCGCATCGGAATTAAATAGAAAAAGCACAATGCCGACTTAAGTACAAAAAACTGACTCTTCCTACTCTCTATATTTTGAACCATTCCAGTGACACTAGTTTGTTATTCCGATGCTTCACTTGACGTTTACTGTATCCCTCGGACCTTGTTATTGACGATGAATCACAGAAATTGCATCGGAATTAAATACAATAGGCACAACGCAGACTTACGTACATGTAGACTGACTTTTCCTAATGTCTATGTTTTGAACCATTCCTGTGACACTAGTTATAGATTCCGATGGTTCATTTCAGGTTTACTGTATCCCTTGGACCTTCTTATTGACGATGAAACACACAAATTACATCGGAATTAAATACAAAAGGCACAATGCCGACTTGAGTACAAGAAGACTGACTCTTCTTACTGACTATGTTTTGAACCTTTCATGTAACACTAGTTATGGTTTCCGATGCTTCACTTCGGGTTTACTGTATCCCTCTGACCTTCTTATTGACGATGAAACACAGAAATTGCATCGGAATTAAATAAATAATGCACAATGTCGACTTAAGAAAAATAAGACTGACTCTTCTTACTGTCTATGCTTTGAACCATTCCTGTGACACTAGTTACAGATTCAGATGCTTCACTCCAGGTTTACTGTATCCCTTGGACCTTCTTATTTACGATGAAACACAGAAATTGCATCGGAATTAAATACGAAAGGCACAATGCGGACTTAAGTACAAGAAGACTTCATCTTCTTACTGACTATGCTTTGAACCATTCCTGTGACACTAGTTATAGATTCCGATGCTTCACTTCAGTTTCACTGTATCCCTTGGACCTTCTTACTGACGATGAAACCCAGAAATTGCATCGGAATTAAATAGAAAAGGCCAAATGCCGGCTTAAGTACAAGAAGACTGACTCTTCCCACTGTCTATGATTTGAACCATTCCTGTGACAATTGTTATAGATTCCGATGCTTCACTTCAGGTTTACTGTATCCTTCTGCCCTTCTTATTGACGATGAAACACTGAAATTGCATCTGAATTACATACAAAAGCATGATGCCGACTTAAGTACAAGAAGACGGACTCTTCTTACTGACTATGTTTTGAACCATCCTGTGACACTAGTTATAGATTCCGATGCTTCACTTCAGGTTTACTGTATCCCTTGGACATTCCTTTTGACGATGAGACACAGATATCGCATCGGAATTAAATAGAAAAAGCACAATGCCGACTTAAGTACAAAAAACTGACTCTTCCTACTCTCTATATTTTGAACCATTCCAGTGACACTAGTTTGTTATTCCGATGCTTCACTTGACGTTTACTGTATCCCTCGGATCTTGTTATTGACGATGAATCACAGAAATTGCATCGGAATTAAATACAATAGGCACAACGCAGACTTACGTACATGTAGACTGACTTTTCCTAATGTCTATGTTTTGAACCATTCCTGTGACACTAGTTATAGATTCCGATGGTTCATTTCAGGTTTACTGTATCCCTTGGACCTTCTTATTGACGATGAAACACAAAAATTACATCGGAATTAAATACAAAAGGCACAATGCCGACTTGAGTACAAGAAGACTGACTGTTCTTACTGACTATGTTTTGAACCTTTCCTGTAACACTAGTTATGGTTTCCGATGCTTCACTTCGGGTTTACTGTATCCCTCTGACCTTCTTATTGACACAGAAATTGCATCGGAATTAAATACAAAAGGCACAAAGCAGACTTAAGTACATGTAGACTGACTTTTCCTAATGTCTATGTTTTGAACCATTCCTGTGACACTAGTTATAGATTCCGATGGTTCATTTCAGGTTTACTGTATCCCTTGGACCTTCTTATTGACGATGAAACAAAGAAACTGCATCGTAATTAAATACAAAAACCACAATGCCGACTTTAGTACAAGAAGACTGACCCCTCAAAATGTCTACGTTTTGAACCATTAATGTGACACTAGTTATAGATTCCGATGCTTCACTTCAGGTTCACTGTATCCCTCTGACCTTCTTATTGACGATGAAACACAGTAATTGCATCGGAATTAAATACAAAAGGCACAATGCCGACATAACTACAAGAAGACTGACTCTACTTACTGACTATGTTTTGAACCATTCCTGTGACACTAGTTATAGATTCCGATGCTTAACTACAGGATAACTGTATCCCACTCACCTTCTTAGTGACGATGAAACACAGAAATGGCATCGGAATGAAATACAAAAGGCACAATGCCGACTTAAGTGCAAGAAGACTGACTCTTCTTACTGACTATGTTTTGAACCATTCCTGTGACACTAGTTATAGATTCTGATGCTTCACTTCAGGTTTACTGTATCCCTTGGACCTTCTTATTGGCGATGAAACACAGAAATTGCATCGGAATTTAATACAAAAGGCATAATGACGACTTAAGTACAAGAAGACTGAGTCATCTTACTGTCTATGTTTTGAACCATTCCTGTGACACTAGTTATAGATCCCGATGTTTCACTCCAGGTTTACTGTATCCCTTGGAACTTCATATTGACGATGAAACACAGAAATAGCATCGGAATTAAATACAAAAGGCAAAATGCCGACTTAAGTACAAGAAGACTGAATCTACTTTTCGACTATGTTTTGAACCATTCCTGTGACACCACTTATAGATTCCGATGCTTCACTTCACATTTACTGTATCCCTCTGACCTTCTAATTGACGATAAAACACAGAAATTACATCGGAATTAAATACATAAGGCACAATGCCGACTTAAGTACAAGAAGACTGACTCTTCTTACTGTCTATGTTTTGAACCATTCCTGTGACACTAGATATAGATTCCGATGCTTCACTCTAGGTTGACTGTATCCCTTGGACCTACTTATTGACGAAGAAACACAGAAATTGCGTCGGAATTAAATACAAAAGGCACAATGCTGAATTAAGTACAAGAAGACTGATTCTTCTTACTGTCTATGTTTTGAACCATTCCTGTGACACTAGTTACAGATTCCGATGCTTCACTCCAGGTTTACTGTATCCCTTGGACCTTCTAATTGACGATGAAAGACAAAAATTGCATCGGAATTCAATACAAAAGGCACAGTGCCGACTTAAGTAAAAGAAGACTGGCTCTTCTTACTAACTATGCTTTGAACCATTCCTGTGACACTAGTTGTAGATTCCGATGCTTCACTTCAGGTTTACTGTATCCCTCTGAGCTTCTTATTGACGATGAATCACAGAAATTGCATCGGAATTAAATACAAAAGGCACAAAGCAGACATAAGTACATGTACACTGACTTTTCCTAATGTCTATGATATGAACCATTCCTGTGATACTAGTTATAGATTCCGATGGTACATTTCAGGTTTACTGTATCCCTTGGACATTCTTATTGACGATGAAACACAGAAAATTCATCGGAATTAAATAGAAAAGGCACAATGCCGACTTAAGTACAAAAGACTGACTCTTCTAACTGACTATGTTTTGAACCATTCCTGTGACACTAGTTATAGATTCCGATGCTTCACTTCAGGTTTACTGTATCCCTCTGACCTTCTTATTGACGATGAAACACAGGAATTGCATCGGAATTAAATAAATAATGCACAATGTCGACTTAAGAACAATAAGACTGACTCTTCTTACTGTCTATGCTTTGAACCATTCCTGTGACACTAGTTACAGATTCAGATGCTTCACTCCAGGTTTACTGTATCCCATGGACCTTCTTATTTACGATGAAACACAGAAATTGCATCGGAATTAAATACAAAAGGCACAATGCGGACTTAAGTACAAGAAGACTTCATCTTCTTACTGACTATGCTTTGAACCATTCCTGTGACACTAGTTATAGATTCCGATGCTTCACTTCAGTTTCACTGTATCCCTTGGACCTTCTTACTGACGATGAAACCCAGAAATTGCATCGGAATTAAATAGAAAACGCCAAATGCCGGCTTAAGTACAAGAAGACTGACTCTAATTACTGAATATGTTTTGAACCAATCCTGCGACACTAGTTATGGATTCCGATGCTTCACTTCAGGTTTACTGTATCCCTCTGACCTTGTTATTGACGATGAATCACAGAAATTGCATCGGAATTAAATACAATAGGCACAACGCAGACTTACGTACATGTAGACTGACTTTTCCTAATGTCTATGTTTTGAACCATTCCTGTGACACTAGTTACAGATTCCGATGGTTCATTTCAGGTATACTGTATCCCTTGGACCTCCTTATTGACAATGAAACACAGAAATTGCATCGGAATTAAATACAAATGCACAATGCCGACTTTAGTACAAGAAGACTGACTCTTCCAACTGTCTACGTTATGAACCATGCCTAAGACACTAGTTATAGATTCCGATGCCTCACTTCAGATTTACTGTATCCCTTGGACCTTCTTATTGGCGATGAAACACAAGAATTGCATCGGAATTAAATACAAAAAGCACAATGCCGAATTAAGTACAAGAAGACTGACTCATATTACTGTCTATGTTTTGAACCATTCCTGTGACACTAGATATTGATTCCGATGCTTCACTCCAGGGTTACTGTATCTCTTGGACCTTCATATTGACGATGAAACACAGAAATTGCATCGGAATTAAATACAACAAAGCACAATGCCGACTTAAGTACAAGAAGACTGACTCTACTTACTGAATATGTTTTGAACCATTCCTGTGACACAAGTTATAGATTCCGATGCTTCACTTCACATTTACTGTATCCCTCTGACCTTCTAATTGACGATAAAACACAGAAATTACATCGGAATTAAATGCATAAGGCGCAATGCCGACTTAAGTACAAGAAGACTGAATCTTCTTACTGTCTATGTTTTGAACCATTCCTGTGACACTAGATATAGATTCCGATGCTTCACTCTAGGTTTACTGTATTCCTTGGACATACTTATTGACGATGAAACACAGAAATTGCATCGGAATTAAATAAAAAATGCACAATGCCGACTTAAGTACAAGAAGACTGACTCTTCTTACTGTCTATCTTTTGCACCATTCCTGTGACACTAGTTACAGATTTCGATGCTTCACTCCAGGTTTACTGTATCCCTTGGACCTTTCTATTGACGATGAAACACAGAAATTGCATCGGAATTATATACAAAAGGCACAATGCCGACTTAAGTACAAGAAGACTGGCCCTTCTTACTGCCTATGCTTTGAACCATTCCTGTGACACTAGTTATAGACTCCGAAGCTTCACTTCAGTTTGACTGTATCCCATGGGCCTTCTAATTGACGATGAAACACACAAATTGCATCGGAATAAAATACAAAATTCACAATGCCGACTAAAGTACAAGAAGACTGACTCTTCTTACTGCCTATGATTTGAACCATTCCTGTGACACTAGTTACAGATTCCGATGCTTCACTCCAGGTTTAGTGTCTCCCTTGGACCTTCTTATTGACGATGAACCATAGAAATTGCATAGGATTTAAATACAAAATGCACAATGCCGACTTAAGTACAAGAAGACTGGCTCTTCTTACTGACTATGCTTTGAACCATTACTGTGACACTAGTTGAAAATTCCGATGCTTCACTTCAGGTTCACTGTAACCCTTGGACCTACTTATTGACGATGAAACACAGAAATTGCATCGGAATTAAATAGAAAATGCACAATGCCGACTTAAGTACAAGAAGACGGACTCTTCTTACTGACTATGTATTGAACCATTCCTTTGACAGTAGTTATGGATTCCGATGCTTCACTTCAGGTTTACTGTATCCCTCTGACCTTCTTATTGACGATAAAACACAGAAATTGCATCGGAATTAAATACAAAAGGCACAATACCGACTTCAGTACAAGAAGTCTGACTCTTCTTACTCTCAATGTTTTGAACCATTCCTGTGACACTAGTTATAGATTCCGATGCTTCACTCCAGGTTTAATGTATCCCTTGGACCTTCGTATTCACGATGAAACACAGAAATTGCATCAGAATTAAATTGAAAAGGCACAATGCCGACTTAAGTACAAGAAGACTGACTCTTCTTATTGACAATGTTTGGAACCATTGCTGTGACACTAGTTATAGATTCCAATGCTTCGCTTCAGGTTTAGTGTATCCCTTGGACCATCCTATCGACGATGAGACACAGAAATCGTTTCGGAATTAAATAGAAAAAGCACAATGCCGACTTAAGTTCAAGAAGACTGACTCTTCCTACTGTCTATGTTGTGAACCATTCCTGTGACACCAGTTTTTTATTCCGATACTTAACTTAAGGTTTACTGTATCCCTCTGACCTTCTTATTGACGATAAAACACAGAAATTGCATCGGAATGAAATACAAAAGGCACAATACCGACTTAAGTTCAAGAAGACTGACTCTTCTTACTCTCAATGTTTTGAACCATTCCTGTGACACTAGTTATAGATTCCGATGCTTCACTCCAGGTTTAATTTATCCCTTGGACCTTCGTATTCACGATGAAACACAGAAATTGCATCAGAATTAAATTGAAAAGGCACAATGCCGACTTAAGTACAAGAAGACTGGCTCTTCTTACTGACTATATTTTGAACCATTCCTGTGACACTAGTTATAGATTCCGATGCTTAATTTCAGGATGACTGTATACCACTGACATTCTTAGTGACGATGAAACACAGAAATTGAATCGGAATTAAATACAAAAGGCACAATGCCGACTTAAGAACAAGAAGACCGACTCTTCTTAGTGTCTATGTTTTGAACCATCCCTGTGACACTAGTTATGGATTCCGATGCTTCACTCCAGGTTCACTGTATCCCTTGGACGTTCTTATTGACGATGAAACAGCGAAATTGCATCATAATTAAATAGAACAGGCACAATGATAACTTAAGTACAAGAAGACTGACTCTTATTACTGACTATGTTTTGAAACATTCCTGTGACACTAGTCATAGATTCCGATGCTTAACTTCACGATTACTGTATCCCTCTGACCTTCTTATTGACGATGAAACACAGAAATTGCATCGGAATTAAATACAAAAGGCACAATGCCGACTTAAGTACAAGAAGACTGACTCCTCTTACTGTCTATGTTTTGAACCATCCCTGTGACACTAGTTATGGATTCCGATGCTTCACTCCAGGTTCACTGTATCCCTTGGACCTTCTTACTGACGATGAGACACAGAAATTGCATCGGAATTAAATACAATAGGCTCAATGCCGACTAAAGTACAAGAAGACTGACTCTTCCTACTGTCTATGTTTTGAACCATTCCTGTGACACTAGTCATAGATTCCGATGCTTCACTTCAGGTTTACTGTATCCCTCTTACCTTCGTATTGACTATGAAACACAGATATTGCTTCGGAATTAAATACAAAAGTCACAATACCGACTTAAGTACAAGAAGACTGACTCTTCTTACTGACTATGTTTTTAACCATTCCTGTGACACTAGTCATAGATTCCGATGCTTAACTTCAGGATTACAACATCCCTCTGACCTTTTTATTGACGATGAAACACAGAAATTGAATCGGCCTTAAATACAAAAGGCACAATGCCGACTTAAGTACAAGAAGACTGACTCTTCTTACTGTCTATGTTTTGAACCATCCCTGTGACACTAGTTATAGATTCCGATGCTTCATTCCAGGTTTACTGTATCCCTTGGATCTTCCTACTGACGATGAAACACAGAAATTGCATCGGAATTAAATACAACATTCACAATGCCAACTTAAGTACAAGAAGACTGACTCTTCTTACTGTCTATGATTTGAACCATTCCTGTGACACTAGTTACAGATTCCGATGCTTCTCTCCAGGTTTACTGTCTCCCTTGGACCTTCTTATTGACCATAAAACACAGAAATTGCATCGGAATTATATACAAAAGGCACAATGCCGACTTAAGTACAAGAAGACTGAATCTTCTTACTGACTATGTTTTGAACCATTCCTGTGACACTAGTCATAGATTCCGATGCTTAACTTCAGGATTACTGTATCCCTCTGACCTTCTTATTGACGATGAAACACAGAAATTGCATCGGAATTAAATACAAATGGCACAATGCCGAATTGAGTACAAGAAGATTGACTCTTCTTACTGTCTATGTTTTGAACCATTCCTGTGACACTAGTTATGGACTCCGATGCTTCACTCCAGTTTTACTGTATCCCTTGGACCTTCTTATTGACGATGAAACACAGAAATTACATCGGAATTAAATTCAAAAAGTACAATGCCGAATGAAGTAAAAGAAGTCTGACTCTTCTTACTGTCTATGTCTTGAACCATTAATGTGACACTAGTTATAGATTACGATGCTTCACTCCAGGTTTACTGTATTCCTTGGACCTTCTTATTGACGATGAAACAGAGAAATTGCATCATATTTATATAGAAAAGGCACAATGATAACTTAAGTACAAGAAGACTGACTCTTCTTACTGACTATGTTTTCAACCATTCCTGTGACACTAGTGATAGATTCCGATGCTTCACTTCAGGATTACTGTATCCCTCTGACCTTCTTATTGACGATGAAACACAGAAATTGCATCGGAATTAAATACAAAAGGCACAATGCCGACTTGAGAACGTGTAGACTGACTTTAACTACTGTCTATGTTTTGAACCATTCCTGTGACACTTGTTATAGATTCCGATGGTTCATTTCTGGTTTACTCTATCCCTTGGACCTTCTTATTGACGATGAAACACAGAAATTGCATCGGAATTAAATACAATAGGCCCAATGCCGACTTAACTACAAGAAGACTGACTCTTCCAACTGTCTATGTTTTGAACAATTCCTGTGACACTAGTTATGGATTCCGATGCTTCACTTCAGGTTTTCTTTATCCCTCTGACCGTCGTATTGACGAAGAAACACAGAAATTGCTTCGGAATTAAATAGAAAAGGCACAAAGCCGACTTAAGTACTAGAAGACTGACTCTTCCTACTGTCTATGTTTTGAACTATTCCTGTGACACTAGTTATAGATTCCGATGCTTCACTTCAGGTTTACTGTATCCGTTGGACTTTCTTATTGACGATGAAACACAGAAATTGCATCGGAATTAAATACAAAAGGCACAATAAGTACTTAACTACAAGAAGACTGACTCTTCTTACTGACTATGCTTTGAACCATTCCTGTGACTCTAGTTATAGATTCCGATGCTTAACTTCATGATTACTGTATCCCTCTGACCTTCTTAGTGACGATGAAAAACAGAAATTGCATCGGAATTAAATACAAAAAGCACAATGCCGACTTAAGTACAAGAAAACTGACTCATCTTACTGGCTATGTTTTGAACCGTCCCTATGACGCTAGTTATTGATTCCGAAGCTTCACTCCAGGTTTACTGTATCCCTTAGACCTTCTTATTGACGATGAAACACAAAAATTGCATCGGAATTAAATACAAAAAGCACAATGCCGACTTAAGTACAAGAAAACTGACTCATCTTACTGGCTATGTTTTGAACCGTCCCTGTGACGCTAGTTATAGATTCCGATGCTTTACTTCATGATTACTGTATCCCTCTGACCTTCTTAGTGACGATGAAACACAGAAATTGCATCGGAATAAAATACAAAAGGCACAATGCCGACATAAGTACAAGAAGACTGAAACTTCCAACTCTCTATGTTTGAAACATTCCTGTGACACTAGTCATCGAATCCGATGCTTCTCTTCAGGTTTACTGTATCCCTCTGACCTTCTTATTGACGATGAAACACAGAAATTGCATTGGAATTAAATAGAAAAGGCACAATACCGAGTTAAGTACAAGAAGACTGACTCTTCCTACTGTCTATGCTTTGTACCATTCCTGTGACACTAGTTATAGATTCCGATGCTTCACTTCAGGTTTACTGTATCCCTTCGACCTTCATATTAACGATGAAACACACAAATTGCATCGGAATTAAATACAAAAGGCTCAATGCCGACTTAAGTACAAGAAGACTGTCTCTTCCTACTGACTATGTTTGAACCATTCCTGTGACACTAGTTATAGATTCCGATGCTTCACTTCAGGTTTACTGTATCACACTGACCTTCTTAGTGGCGATGAAACACAGAAATTGCATCGAAATTAAATACAAAAGGCACAATGCCGACTTAGGTACAAGAAGACTGACTCTTCTTACTGACTATGTTTTGAACCATTCCTGTGTCACTAGTTATAGCTTCTGATGCTTCTCTTCAGGTTTACTGTATTTCTTGGACCTTCTTATTGGCGATGAAACACAGAAAGAGCATCGGAATTAAATACAAAGGCACAATGCCGACTTAAGCACATGAAGACTGACTCATCTTACTGTCTATGTTTGAACCATTCCTGTGACACTAGTTATAGATTCCGATGCTTCACTCCAGGTTTACTGTATCCCTTGGACCTTCATATTGACGATGAAACACAAAAATTGCATCGGAATTATATACAAAAGGCACAATGCCGACTTAACTACAATAAGACTGACTCTTCTTCTGTCTATGTTTTGAACCACTCCTGTGTCACTGGTTATAGATTTCGATGCTTCACTTCACGTTTACTGTATCCCTTGGACCTTCTTATTGACGATGAAACACAGAAATTGCATCGGAATTAAATACAAAAGGCACAATGCCGACTTAAGTACAAAAGACAGAATCTTCTTACTGACTATGTTTTGAACCATTCCTGTGCCACTAGATTTAGATTACGATGCTTCACTCAAGGTTTACTCAACCCTTTAGACCTTCTTATTGACGATGAAACACAGAAATTGCATCGGAATTAAATAAATAATGCACAATGCCGACTTAAGTACAATAAGACTGACTCTTATTACTGTCTATGCTTTGAACCATTCCTGTGACACTAGTTATAGATTCCGATGCTTCACTTCAGGTTTACTGTATCCCTCTGAGCTTCTTATTGACGATGAATCACAGAAATTGCATCGGAATTAAATACAAAAGTCACAATGCCGACTTAAGTACAAGAAGACTGACTCTTCCACCTGTCTACGTTTCGAACCATTCCTGTGACACTAGTTATAGATTCCGATGCTTCACTTCAGGTTTACTGTATCCCTCTGACCTTCTTATTGACGATGAAACACAGAAATTGCATCGGAATTAAATACAAAAGGCACAATGCCGACTTAACTACAAGAAGACTGACTCTTCTTACTGACTATGTTTTGAACCATTCCTGCGACACTAGTTATAGATTCCGATGCTTAACTTCAGGATAACTGTATCCCACTGACCTTCTTAGTGACGATGAAACACAGAAATTGCATCGAAATTAAATATAAAAGGCACAATGCCGACTTAGGTACAAGAAGACTGACTCTTCTTACTTACTATGTTTTGAACCATTCCTGTGACACTAGTTATAGATTCTGATACTTCTCTTCAGGTTTACTGTATCCCTTGGACCTTCTTATTGGCGATGAAACACGGAAAGAGCATCGGAATTAAATGCATTGGCACAATGCCGACTTAAGCACAAGAAGACTGACTCATCTTACTGTCTATGTTTTAACCATTCCTGTGACACTAGTTATAGATTCCGATGCTTCACTCCAGGTTTACTGTATCCCTTGGACCTTCATATTGACGATGAAACACAGAAATTGCATCGAAATCAAATACAAAAGGCACAATGCCGACTTAAGTACAAAAGACAGACTTTTCTTACTGACTATGTTTTGAACCATTCCTGTGACACTAGATATAGATTACGATGCTTCACTCAAGGTTTACTCAATCCCTTAGACCTTCTTATTGGCGATGAAATACAGAAATTGCATCGGAATTAAATAAATAATGCACAATGCCGACTTAAGAACAATAAGACTGACTCTTATTACTGTCTATGCTTTGAACCATTCCTGTGACACTAGTTACAGATTCAGATGCTTCACTCCAGGTTTACTGTATCCCTTGGACCTTCTTATTTACGATGAAACACAGAAATTGCATGGGAATTAAATACAAAAGGCACAATGCCGACTTAAGTACAAGAAGACTGGCTCTTCTTACTGACTATGCTTTGAACCATTCCTGTGACACTAGTTATAGATTCCGATGCTTCAATTCAGTTTCACTGTATCCCTTGGACCTTCTTATTGACGATGAAACACAGAAATTGCATCGCAATTAAAAAGAAAAGGCACAATGCCGACTTAAGTACAAGAAGACTGGCTCTTCTCACTGACTATGCTTTGAACCATTCCTGTGACACTAGTTATAGTTTCCGATGCTTCACTTCAGTTTCACTGTATCCCTTGGACCTTCTTACTGACGATGAAACCCAGAAATTGCATCGGAATTAAATATAAAAGACCCAATGCCGGCTTAAGTACAAGAAGACTGATTCTTCCTACTGTCTATGATTTGAACCATTCCTGTGACACTAGTTATAGATTCCGATGCTTCACTTCAGGTTTACTGTATCCTTCTGCCCTTCTTATTGACGATGAAACACAGAAATTGCATCGGAATTAAATATAAAAGGCACAGTGCCGACTTAAGTACAAGAAGACTGACCCTGCTTACTGTCTATGTTTTGAACCATTAATGTGATACTAGTTATAAATTCTGAGGCTTCACTTCAGGTTTACTGTATCCCTTGGACCTTCTTATTGGCGATGAAACACAGAAAATTGCATCGGAATTAAATACAAAAGGCACAATGCCTGCTTAAGTATATGTAGACTGACTTTTCCTACTGTCTATGTTTTGAACCATTCCTGTGACACTTGTTATAGATTCCGATGGTTCATTTCTGGTTTACTGTATCCCTTGGACCTTCTTATTGACGATGAAACACAGAAATTGCATCGGAATTAAATACAAAAGGCACAATGCCGACTTAAGTACAAGAAGACTGACTCTTCTTACTGACTATGCTTTGAACCATTCCTGTGACTCTACTTATAGATTCCGATGCTTAACTTCATGATTACTGTATCTCTCTGACCTTCTTAGTGACGATGAAACACAGAAATTGCATCGGAATTAAATACAAAAAGCACAATGCCGACTTAAGTAGAAGAAAACTGACTCATCTAACTATCTATGTTTTGAACCGTCCCTGTGACGTTAGTTATAGATTCCGCTGCTTCACTACAGGTTTACTGTATCCCTTGGACCTTCTTATTGACGATGAAACACAGAAATTGCATCGGAATTAAATACAAAAGGGACAATACCGACTTAAGTACAAGAAGACTGACTCTTCTTACTGACTATGATTTGAACCATTCCTGTGACACTAGTCATAGATTGCGATGCTTAACTTCAAGATTTCTGTATCCCTCTGACCTTCTTATTGACGATGAAACACAGAAATTGTATCGGAATTAAATACAAAAGGCACAATGCCGACTTAAGTACAAGAAGACTGACTCTTCCTACCGTCTATGTTTTGAACCATTACTGTGACACTAGTTATAAATTCCGTTGCTTCACTTCAGGTTTACTGTATCCCTTGGACCTTCTTATTGACGATGAAACACAGAAATTGTATCGGAATTAAATACAAAACTCACAATGCCGACTTAAGTACCAGAGGTCTGACTCTTCTTACTGACAATGTTTTGAACCATTCCTGTGACACTAGTTATAAATTCCGTTGCTTCACTTCAGGTTTACTGTATCCCTTGGATATTCTTATTGACGATGAAACACAGAAATTTCATCGGAATTAAATACAAAAGGCACAATGCCGACTTAAGTACAAGAAGACTGACTCTTCTTACTGTCTATGTTTTGAACCATCCCTGTGACACTAGTTATGGATTCCGATGCTTCACTCCAGGTTCACTGTATCCCTTGGACCTTCTTATTGACGATGAAACACAGAAATTGCATCGGAAATAAATACAATAGGCTCAATGCCGACTAAAGTACAAGAAGACTGACTCTTCCTACTGTCTATGTTTTGAACCATTCCTGTGACACTAGTCATAGATTTCGATGCTTCATTTCAGGTTTACTGTATTCCTCTTACCTTCGTATTGACTATGAAACACAGAAATTGCATCGGAATTAAATACAAAAGGCAAAATCCCGACATAAGTACAAGAAGACTGACTCTTCTTACTGACTATGTTTTTAACCATTCCTGTGACACTAGTCATAGATTCCGATGCTTCACTTCAGGATTACTGTATCCCTCTGAACTTCTTAATGACGATGAAACACAGAAATTGCATCGGAATTAAATACAAAAGGCACAATGCCGACTTAAGTACATGTAGACTGACTTTTCCTACTGTCTATGTTTTGAACCATTCCTGTGACACTTGTTATAGATTCCGATGGTTCATTTCTGGTTTACTGTATCCCTTGGACCTTCTTATTGACAATGAAACACAGAAATTGCATCGGAATTAAATGCAAAAGGCACAATGCCGACTTAAGTACAAGAAGACTGACTCTTCTTACTGACTATGATTTGAACCATTCCTGTGACACTAGTCATAGATTCCGATGCTTAACTTCAGGATTTCTGTATCCCTCTGACCTTCTTATTGACGATGAAACACAGAAATTGTATCGGAATTAAATACAAAAGGCACAATGCCGACTTAAGTACAAGAAGACTGTCTCTTCTTACTGTCTATGTTTTGAACCATCCCTGTGACACTAGTTATAGATTCCAATGCTTCACTCCAGGTTTACTGTATCCCTTGGACCTTCTTATTGACGATGAAACACAGAAATTGTATCGGAATTAAATACAAAACTCACAATGCCGACTTAAGTACCAGAAGTCTGACTCTTCTTACTGACTATGTTTTGAACCATTCCTGTGACACTAGTTATAAATTCCGTTGCTTCACTTCAGGTTTACTGTATCCCTTGGACCTTCTTATTGACGATGAAACACAGAAATTGCATCGGAATTAAATACAAAGGGAACAATGCAGAATTAAGTACAAAAAGACAGACTCTTCTTACTGTCTATGTTTTGAAACATTTCTGTGACACTAGTTATAGATTCCGATGCTTCACTCCAGGTTCACTGTATCCCTTGGACCTTCTTATTGACGATGAAACACAGAAATTGCATCGGAATTAAATACAATAGGCTCAATGCCGACTAAAGTACAAGAAGACTGACTCTTCTTACTGTCTATGTTTTGAACCATTCCTGTGACACTAGTTATAGATTCCGATGCTTCACTCCAGGTTTACTGTATGCCTTGGACCATCTTATTGACGATGAAACACAGAAATTGCATCAGAATTAAATAGAAAATGCACAATGATGACTTAAGTACAAGAAGACTGACTCTTCTTACTGATTATTCTTTGAACCATTCTTGTGACGCTAGTTATAGTTTCCGATGCTTCAGTTCAGGTTTACTGTATCCCTTGGACGTTCTTATTGACGTTGAAACACAGAAATTGCGTCGGAATTAAATAGAAAAGGCACAATGCCGCCTTAAGTAGAAGAATACTGACTCATCTTACTGTCTATGTTTTGAACCATCCCTGTGACACTAGTTATAGATTCCGATGCTTCACTTCAGGTTTACTGTATCCCTCTGACCCTCTTATTGACGATGAAACACAGAAATTGCATCGGAATTAAATACAAATGGCACAATGCCGAATTGAGTACAAGAAGATTGACTCTTCTTACTGTCTATGTTTTGAACCATTCCTGTGACACTAGTTATGGACTCCGATGCTTCACTCCAGGTTTACTGTATCCCTTGAACCTTCTTATTGACGATGAAACACAGAAATTGTATCGGAATTAAATACAAAAGGCACAATGCAGACTTAAGTACAAGAAGACTGACTCTTCCAACTGTCTATGTTTTGAACAATTCCTGTGACACTAGTTATAGATTCCGATGCTTCACTTCAGGTTTACTGTTTTCCTCTTACCTTCGTATTGACTATGAAACACAGAAATTGCATCGGAATTAAATACAAAAGGTAAAATACCAACTTAAGTACAAGAAGACTGACTCTTCTTACTGACTATGTTTTTAACCATTCCTGTGACACTAGTCATAGATTCCGATGCTTAACTCTAGGATTACTGTATCCCTCTGACCTTTTTATTGACGATGAAACACAGAAATTGCATCGGCCTTAAATACAAAAGGCACAATGCCGACTTAAGTACAAGAAGACTGACTCTTCTTACTGTCTATGTTTTGAACCATCCCTGTGACACTAGTTATTGATTCCGATCCTTCACTCCAGGTTTACTGTATCCCTTGGACCTTCTTATTGACGATGAAACACAGAAATTGCAGCGGAATTAAATACAAATGGCACAATGCCGACTTAAGTACAAGAAGACTGGCTCTTCTTACTGACTATGTTTTGAACCATTCCTGTGACACTAGTCATAGATTCCGATGCTTCACTTCAGGATTACTGTAACCCTCTGATCTTCTTATTGACGATGAAACACAGAAATTGCATCGGAATTAAATACAAAAGGCACAATGCCGACTTAAGTACATGTAGACTGACTTTTCCTACTGTCTATGCTTTGAACCATTCCTGTGACACTTGTTATAGATTCCGATGGTTCATTTCTAGTTTACTGTATCCCTTGGACCTTCTTATTGACGATGAAACACAGAAATTGCATCGGAATTATATACAAAAGGCACAATGCCGACTTAAGTACAAGAAGACTGGCTCTTCCAACTGTGTATGTTTTGAACAATTCCTGTGACACTAGTTTTAGATTCCGATGCTTCACTTCAGGTTTACTTTATCCCTCTGACCGTCGTATTGACGAAGAAACACAGAAATTGCATCGGAATTAAATAGAAAAGGCACAATGCCGACTTAAGTACTAGAAGACTGACTCTTCCTACTGTCTATGTTTTGAACCATTCCTGTGATACTAGTTATAGATTCCGATGCTTCACTTCAGGTTTACTGTATCCCTTGGACTTTCTTATTGACGATGAAACACAGAAATTGCATCGGAATTAAATACAAAAGGCACAATGCCGACCTAACTACAAGAAGACTGACTCTTCTTACTGACTATGCTTTGAACCATTCCTGTGACTCTAGTTATAGATTCCGATGCTTAACTTCATGATTACTGTATCCCTCTGACCTTCTTAGTGACGATGAAACACAGATATTGCATCGGAATTAAATACAAAAAGCACAATGCCGACTTATGTACAAGAAAACTGACTCATCTTACTATCTATGTTTTGAACCGTCCCTGTGACGCTAGTTATAGATTCCGCTGCTTCACTACAGGTTTACTGTATCCCTTGGACCTTCTTATTAACGATGAAACACAGAAATTGCATCGGAATTAAATACAAAAGGGACAATACCGACTTAAGTACAAGAAGACTGACTCTTCTTACTGACTATGATTTGAACCATTCCTGTGACACTAGTCATAGATTCCGATGCTTAACTTCAGGATTTCTGTATCCCTCTGACCTTCTTATTGACGATGAAACACAGAAATTGTATCGGAATTAAATACAAAAGGCACAATGCCGACTTAAGTACAAGAAGACTGACTCTTCTTACTGTCTATGTTCTGAACCATCCCTGTGACACTAGTTATAGATTCCGATGCTTCACTCCAGGTTTACTGTATCCCTTGGACCTTCTTATTGACGATGAAACACAGAAATCGTATCGGAATTAAATACAAAATTCACAATGCCGACTTAAGTACCAGAAGTCTGACTCTTCTTACTGACTATGTTTTGAACCATTCCTGTGACACTAGTTATAAATTCCGTTGCTTCACTTCAGGTTTACTGTATCCCTTGGACCTTCTTATTGACGATGAGACACAGAAATTGCATCGGAATTAAATACAAAAGGCACAATGCAGAATTAAGTACAAAAAGACTGACTCTTCTTACTGTCTATGTTTTGAAACATTTCTGTGACACTAGTTATAGATTCCGATGCTTCACTCCAGGTTCACTGTATCCCTTGGACCATCTTATTGACGATGAAACACAGAAATTGCATCGGAATTAAATACAATAGGCTCAATGCAGACTAAAGTACAAGAAGACTGACTCTTCCTACTGTCTATGTTTTGAACCATTCCTGTGACACTAGTCATAGATTCCGATGCTTCACTTCAGGTTTACTGTATCCCTCTTACCTTCGTATTGACTATGAAACACAGAAATTGCATCGGAATTATATACAAAAAGCACAATACCGACTTAAGTACAAGAAGACTGACTCTTCTTAATGACTATGTTTTTAACCATTCCTGTGACACTAGTCATAGATTCCGATGCTTAACTTCAGGATTACTGTATCTCTCTGACTTTTTATTGACGATGAAACACAGAAATTGCATCGGCCTTAAATACAAAAGGCACAATGCCGACTTAAGTACAAGAAGGCTGACTCTTCTTACTGTCTATGTTTTGAACCATCCCTGTGACACTAGTTATAGATTCCGATGCTTCACTCCAGGTTTGCTGTATGCCTTGGACCATCTTATTGACGATGAAACACAGAAATTGCATCAGAATTAAATAGAAAATGCACAATGATGACTTAAGTACAAGAAGACTGACTCTTCTTACTGATTATTTTTAGAACCATTCCTGTGACGCTAGTTATAGTTTCCGATGCTTCAGTTCAGGTTTACTGTATCCCTTGGACGTTCTTATTGACGTTGAAACACAGAAATTGCGTCGGAATTAAATAGAAAAGGCACAATACCGACTTAAGTACAGGAATACTGACTCATCTTACTGTCTATGTTTTGAACCATCCCTGTGACACTAGTTATAGATTCCGATGCTTCACTTCAGGTTTACTGTATCCCTCTGACCCTTTTATTGATGATGAAACACAGAAATTGCATCGCAATTAAATACAAATGGCACAATGCCGAATTGAGTACAAGAAGATTGACTCTTCTTACTGTCTATGTTTTGAACCATTCCTGTGACACTAGTTATGGACTCCGATGCTTCACTCCAGGTTTACTGTATCCCTTGAACCTTCTTATTGACGATGAAACACAGAAATTGCATCGGAATTAAATACAAAAGGCACAATGCCGACTTAAGTACATGTAGACTGACTTCTCCTACTGTCTATGTTTTGAACCATTCCTATGACACTTGTTATAGATTCCGATGGTTCATTTCTGGTTTACTATATCCCTTGGACCTTCTTATTGACGATGAAACACAGAAATTGCATCGGAATTAAATACAAAAGTCACAATGCCGACTTAAGTACAAGAAGAGTGACTCTTCCAACTGTCTATGTTTTGAACAATTCCTGTGACACTAGTTATAGATTCCGATGCTTGAATTCAGGTTTAATTTATCCCTCTGACCGTCGTATTGACGAAGAAACACAGAAATTGCATCGGAATTAAATAGAAATGGCACAATGCCGACTTAAGTACTAGAAGACTGACTCTTTCTACTGTCTATGTTTTGAACCATTCCTGTGATACTAGTTATAGATTCCGATGCTTCACTTCAGGTTTACTGTATGCCTTGGACTTTCTTATTGACGATGTAACACAGAAATTGCATCGGAATTGAATACAAAAGGCACAATGCCGACTTAACTACAAGAAGACTGACTCTTCTTACAGACTATGCTTTGAACCATTCCTGTGACTCTAGTTATAGATTCCGATGCTTAACTTCATGATTACTGTATCTCTCTGACCTTCTTAGTGACGATGAAACAAAGAAATTGCATCGGAATTAAATACAAAAAGCACAATGCCGATTTAAGTACAAGAAAACTGACTCATCTTACTATCTATGTTTTGAACCGTCCCTGTGACGCTTGTTATAGATTTCGCTGCTTCACTACAGGTTTACTGTATCCCTTGGACCTTCTTATTAACGATGAAACACAGAAATTGCATCGGAATTAAATACAAACGGAACAATACCGACATAAGTACAAGGAGACTGACTCTTCTTACTGACTACGATTTGAACCATTCCTGTGACACTAGTCATAGATTCCGATGCTTAACTTCAGGATTTCTGTATCCCTCAGAACTTCTTATTGACGATGAAACACAGAAATTGTATCGGAATTAAATACAAAAGGCACAATGCCGACTTAAGTACAAGAAGACTGACTCTTCCTACTGTCTATGTTTTGAACCAGTACTGTGACACTAGATATAAATTCCGTTGCTTCACTTCAGGATTTCTGTTTCACTTGGACCTTCTTATTGACGATGAAACCCAGAAATTGTATCGGAATTAAATACAAAACTCACAATGCCGACTTAAGTACCAGAAGTCTGACTCTTCTTACTGACTATGTTTTGAACCATTCCTGTGACACTAGTTATAAATTCCGTTGCTTCACTTCAGGTTTACTGTATCCCTTGGACCTTCTTATTGACGATGAAACACAGAAATTTCATCGGAATTAAATACAAAAGGCACAATGCCGACTTAAGTACAAGAAGACTGACTCTTCTTACTGTCTATGTTTTGAACCATCCCTGTGACACTAGTTATGGATTCCGATGCTTCACTCCAGGTTCACTGTATCCCTTAGACCTTCTTATTGACGATGAAACACAGAAATTGCGTCGGAATTAAATACAATAGGCTCAATGCCGACTAAAGTACAAGAAGACTGACTCTTCTTACTGTCTTTCTTTTGAAAAATCCCTGTGACACTAGTTATAGATTCCGATGCTTCACTCCAGGTTTACTGTATGCCTTGGACCATCTTATTGACGTTGAAACACAGAAACTGCGTCGGAATTAAATAGCAAAGGCACAATGCCGACTTAAGTACAAGAATACTGACTCATCTTACTATCTATGTTTTGAACCATCCCTGTGACACTAGTTATTGATTCCGATGCTTCACTCCAGGTTTACTGTATCCCTTGGACCTTCTTATTGACGATGAAAAACATAAAATTGCATCGGAATTAAATTGAAATGGTACAATGCCGAATGAAGTAAAAGAAGTCTGACTTTTCTTACTGTCTATGTTTTGAACCATTAATGTGACACTAGTTATAGATTACGATGCTTCACTCCAGGTTTACTGTATTCCTTGGACCTTCTTATTGACGATGAAACAGAGAAATTGCATCATAATTAAATAGAAAAGGCACAATGATATCTTAAGTACAAGAAGACTGACTCTTCTTACTGACTATGTTTTGAACCATTCCTGTGACACTAGTCATAGATTCCAATGCTTCACTTCAGGATTACTGTATCCCTCTGACCTTCTTATTGACGATGAAGCACAGAAATTGCATGGGAATTAATACAAAAGGCACAATGCCGACTTAAGTACATACAGACTGACATTTCCTACTGTCTATGTTTTGAACCATTCCTGTGACACTTGTTATAGATTCCGATGGTTCATTTCTGGTTTACTGTATCCCTTGGACCTTCTTATTGACGATGAAACACAGAAATTGCATCGGAATTAAATACAAAAGGCACAATGCCGACTCAAGTACAAGAAGACTGACTCTTCCAACTGTCTATGTTTTGAACAATTCCTGTGACACTAGTTATAGATTCCGATGCTTCACTTCAGGTTTACTTTATCCCTCTGACCGTCGTATTGACGAAGTAACACAGAAATTGCATCGGAATTAAATAGAAAAGGCACAATGCCGACTTAACTACAAGAAGACTGACTCTTCTTACTGACTATGCTTTGAACCATTCCTGTGACTCTAGTTATAGATTCCGATACTTAACTTCAGGATTTCTGTATCCCTCTGACCTTCTTATTGACGATGAAGCACAGAAATTGTATCGGAATTAAATACAAAAGGCACAATGCCGACTTAAGTACAAGAAGACTGACTCTTCTTACTGTCTATGTTTTGAACTATCCCTGTGACACTAGTTATAGATTCCGATGCTTCACTCCAGGTTTACTGTGTCCCTTGGACCTTCTTATTGACGATGAAACACAGAAATTGTATCGGAATTAAATAGAAAACTCACAATGCCGACTTAAGTTCCAGAAGTCTGACTCTTCTTACTGACTATGTTTTGAACCATTCCTGTGACACTAGTTATAAATTCCGTTGCTTCACTTCAGGTTTACTGTATCCCTTGGACCTTCTTATTGAGGATGAAACACATAAATTGCGTCGGAATTAAATACAAAAGGCACAATGCGGAATTAAGTACAAGAAGACTGACTCTTCTTACTGTCTATGTTTTGAAACGTTTCTGTGACACTAGTTATAGATTCCGATGCTTCACTCCAGGTTTACTGTATCCCTTGTACTTTCTTATTGACGATGAAACACAGAAATTGCATCGGAATTAAATGCAAAATGCACAATGCCGACTTAAGTACATGTAGACTGACTTTTCCTACTGTCTATGTTTTGAACCATTTCTGTGACACTAGTTATAGATTCCGATGGTTCACTTCAGGTTTACTGTATCCCTTGGACCTTCTTATTGACGATGAAACAAAGAAATTGCATCGGATTTAAATACAAAAGGCACAATGCCGACTTAAGTACAAGAAGACTGACTCTTCTTACTGACTATGATTTGAGCCATTCCTGGGACACATAAATTTCGATGATTCAATTCAGGTTTACTGTATCCCTTGGACCTTCTTATTAACGTTGAAACACAGAAATTGCATCGGAATTAAATACAAAAGGCACAATACCGACTTAAGTACAAGAAGACTGACTCTTCTTACTGACTATGATTTGAACCATTCCTGTGACACTAGTCATAGAATCCGATCCTTAACTTCAGGATTACTGTATCCCTCTGACCTTCTTATTGACGATGAAACACAGAAATTGCATCGGAAATAAATACAAAAGGCACAATGCCGACTTATGTACAAGAAGACTGACTCTTCTTACTGTCTATGTTTTGAACCATCCCTGTGACACTAGTTATAGAATCCGATGCTTCACTCCAGGTTTACTGTATCCCTTGGACCTCCTTATTGACGATGAAACACAGAAATTGTATCGAAATTAAATACAAAACTCACAATGCCGACTTAAGTTCCAGAATTCTGACTCTTCTTACTGACTATGTTTTGAACCATTCCTGTGACACTAGTTATAGATTCCGATGCTTCAATTCAGGTCTACTGTATCCCTTGGACCTTCTTATTGACGATGAAACACAGAAATTGCATCGGAATTAAATACAAAAGGCACAATGCAGACTTAAGTACAAGAAGACTGACTCTTCTTACTGACTTTGATTTGAACCATTCCTGTGACACTAGTTATAGATTCCGATGCTTCACATCAGGTTTACTGTATCCCTCTGACTATCTTATATACGATGAAACACAGAAATTGCATCGGAATTAAATACAAAATGCTCAATGCCGACTTATGTACATGTAGATTGACTTTTCCTACTGTCTATGATTTGAACCATTCCTGTGACACTAGTTATAGAATCCGATGGTTCATTTCAGGTTTACTGTATCCCTCTGACCTTCTTAGTTACGATGAAACACAGAAATTGCATCGGAATTAAATAAAAAAAGCACAATGCCGACTTAGGTACAAGAATTCTGACTCATCTTACTGTCTATGATTTGAACCGTCCCTGTGACACTAGTTATGGATTCCGATGCTTCACTCCAGGTTTACTATATCCCTTGGACCTTCTTATTGACGATGAAACACAGAAATTGTATCGGAATTAAATACAAAACTCACAATGCCGACTTAAGTACGAGAAGACTGACTTTTCTTACTGACTATGTTTTGAACCATTCCTGTGACACTAGTTATAAATTCCGATGCTACACTCCAGGTTTACTGTATCCCTTGGACCTTCTTATTGACGATGAAACACAGAAATTGCATTGGAATTAAATACAAATGGCACAATGCCGACTAAAGTACAAGAAGACTGACTCTTCTTACAGTCTATGTTTTGAACCATTCCTGTGACACTAGTTATAGATTCCGGTGCTTACCGCCAGGTTTACTGTATCCCTTGGACCTTCTTATTGACGATGAAACACAGAAATTGCATCAGAATTAAATAGAAAATGCGCAATGCCGACTAAAGTACAAGAAGACTGACGCTTCTTACTGACTGTGCTTTGAACCATTGCTGTGACCCTAGTTATAGATTCCGATGCTTCACTTCAGGTTTACTGTATCCCTTGGACCTTCTTATTGACGATGAAACACAGATATTGCATCGGAATTAAATAGAAAAGGAACAATGCCGACTTAAGTACAAGAAGACTGACTCTTCTTACTGTTTATGTTTTGAACCATTCCTGTGACAATAGTTTTGGATTCCGATGCATCACTTCAGGTTTACTGTATCCCTTGGACCTTCTTATTGGCGATGAAACACAGAAATTGCATCGGAATTAAATAGAAAAGGCACGATGCCAACTAAAGTACAAGAAGACTGACTCTTCTTTCAGTCTATGATTTGAACCATTCCTGTGACACAAGTTATAGATTCCGATGCTTCACTCCAGGTTTACTGTATCCCTTGGACCTTCTTATTGACGATGAAACACTGAAATTGCATCAGAATTAAATAGAAAAGGCACAATGCCGACTTAAGTACAAGAAGACTGACGCTCCTTACTGATTATGTTTTGAACCATTCCTGTGACACTAGTTATAGATTCCGATGCTTCACTTCAGGTTTACTATATCCCTTAAACCTTCTTATTGACGATGAAACACAGACATTGCATCGGATTTAAATAGAAAAGGCACAATGCCGACTTAAGTACAAGAAGACTGACTCTTCTTACTGTCTATGATTTGAACCATTCCTGTGACTGTAGTTATAGAATCCGATGCTTCACTTGAGGTTTACTGTATCCCTCTGACCTTCTTATTGACGATGAAACACAGAAATTGCATCGGAATTAAATACAAGAGGCACAATGCCGACTTAAGTACAAGAAGACTGACTCTTCTTACGTTCTATGTTTTGAACCATTCCTATGACACTAGTTATAGATTCCGATGCTTCAATTCAGGTCTACTGTATCCCTTGAACCTTCTTATTGACCATGAATCACAGAAATTACATCGGAATTAAATACAACTTGAACAATGCCGACTTAAGTACAAGTAGACTGCCTCTTCCTACTGTCTACGTTTAAAACATTTCCTGTGACACTAGTTATAGATACTGATGCTTCACTCCAGGTTTACTGTATCCCTTGTACCTTCTTATTGTCGATGAAACACAGAAATTGCATCGGAATTAAATACAAAAGTAACATTGCCGACTTAAGTACAAGAAGACTGACTCTTCTTACTGACTGTGACTTGAACCGTTCCTGTGATACTAGTTATAGATTCCGATGCTTCACTTCAGGTTTACTGTATCCCTTGGACCTTCTTATTGACGATGAATCTCAGAAATTGCATCGGAATAAAATAAAAAAGGCACAGTGCCGACTTAAGTACAAGAAGACTGACTCTTCCTACTGTCAATGCTTTGAACCATTCCTGTGACACTAGTTATAGATACCGATGCTTCACTTCAGTTTTACTGTATCCCTCTGATCTTCTTATTGACGATGAAACACAGAATTTGCATCGGAATTAAATACAAAAGGCAAAAGGCCGACTTAAGTACAAGAAGATTGACTCTTCTTACTGTCTACGTTTTGAACCATTCCTGTGACACTAGTTATAGACTCCGATGCTTCACTCCAGGTTTACTATATCCCTTGGACCTTCGTATTGACGATGAAACACAGAATTTGCATCGGATTTAAATACAAAAGGCACAATGCCGACTTAAGTACAAGAAGACTGACTCTTCTTACTGTCTATGATTTGAACCATCCCTGTGACAGTAGTTATAGATTCCGATGCTTCACTCCAGGTTTACTGTGTCCCTTGGACCTACTTATTGACGAGGAAACACAGAAATTGCATCGGAATTAAATACAATAGGAACAATGTCGACTTAAGTACAAGTAGACTGACTCTTCCTACTGTCTATGCTTTGAATCATTCCTGTGACACTAGTCTTAGATTCCGATGCTTAACTTCAGGATTAGTGTATCCCTTGGACCTTCTTATTGACAATGAAACACAGAAATTGCATCGGAATAAATACAAAAGGCACAATGCCGACTTAAGTACAAGAAGACTGACTCTTCTTGCTGTCTATGTTTTGAACCATTGCTGTGACACTAGTTATAGATTCCGATGCTTCTCTCCAGGTTAACTGTATCCCTTGGTCCTTCTTATTGACGATGAAACACAGAAATTGCATCGGATTTAAATACAAAAGGCACAATGCCGACTTAAGTACAAGAAGACTGACTCTTCTTACTGATTATGATTTGAGCCATTCCTGTGACACTTAAATTCCGAGGAATCACTTCAGGTTTACTGTATCCCTTGGACCTTCTTATTGACGATGAAACACAAAAATTGCATCGGAATTAAGTACAAAAGGCACATTGCAGAATTAAGTACAAGAAGACTGAATCTTCTTACTGTCTATGTTTTGAAACATTCCTGTGACACTAGTTATAAATTCCGATGCTACACTCCAGGTTTACTGTATCCCTTGGACCTTCTTATTGACGATGAAACACAGAAAATGCATCAGAATTAAATAGAAAAGGCACAATGCCGACTTAAGTACAAGAAGACTGACGCTCCTTACTGACTATGTTTTGAACCATTCCTGTGACACTAGTTATAGATTCCGATGCTTCACTTCAGGTTTACTATATCCCTTAAACCTTCTTATTGACGATGAAACACAGAAATTGCATCGGAATTAAATAGAAAAGGCACAATGCCGACTTCTACATCTACATCTACATTGATACTCCGCAAGCCACCCAACGGTGTGTGGCGGAGGGCACTTTACGTGCCACTGTCATAACCTCCCTTTCCTGTTCCAGTCGCGTATGGTTCGCGGGAAGAACGACTGTCTGAAAGCCTCCGTGCGCGCTCTAATCTCTCTAATTTTACACTCGTGATCTCCTCGGGAGGTATTATTAGGGGGAAGCAATATATTCGATACCTCATCCAGAAACGCACCCTCTCGAAACCTGGCGAGCAAGCTACACCGCGATGCAGAGCGCCTCTATTGCAGAGTCTGCCACTTGAGTTTATTAAACATCTCCGTAACGCTATCACGGTTACCAAATAACCCGGTGACAAAACGCGCCGCTCTTCTTTGGATCTTCTCTATCTCCTCCGTCAACCCGACCTGGTACGGATCCCACACTGATGAGCAACACTCAAGTATAGGTCGAACGAGTGTTTTGTAAGCCACCTCCTTTGTTGATGGACTACATTTTCTAAGCACTCTCCCAATTAATCTCAACCTGGTACCCGCCTTACCAACAATTAATTTTATATGATCATTCCACTTCAAATCGTTCCGTACGCACACTCCCAGATATTTTACAGAAGTAACTGCTACCAATGTTTGTCCCGCTATCATATAATCATACAATAAAGGATCCTTCTTTCTATGTATTCGCAATACATTACATTTGTCTATGTTAAGGGTCAGTTGCCACTCCCTGCACCAAGTGCCTATCCGCTGCAGATCTTCCTGTATTTCGCTACAATTTTCTAATGCAGCAACTTCTCTGTATACTACAGCATCATCCGCGAAAAGCCGCATGGAACTTCCGACACTATCTACTAGGTCATTTATATATATTGTGAAAAGCAATGGTCCCATAACACTCCCCTGTGGCACGCTAGAGGTTACTTTAACGTCTGTAGACGTCTCTCCATTGATAACAACATGCTGTGTTCTGTTTGCTAAAAACTCTTCAATCCAGCCACACAGCTGGTCTGATATTCCGTAGGCTCTTACTTTGTTTATCAGGCGACAGTGCGGAACTGTATCGAACGCCTTCCGGAAGTCAAGAAAAATAACATCTACCTGGGAGCCTGTATCTAATATTTTCTGGGTCTCATGAACAAATAAGGCGAGTTGGGTCTCACATGAACGCTGTTTCCGGAATCGATGTTGATTCCTACATAGTGGATTCTGGGTTTCAAGAAATGACATGATACGCGAGCAAAAAACATGTTCTAAAATTCTACAAGAGATCGACGTAAGAGATATGGGTCTGTAGTTTTGCGCATCTGCTCGACTTAAGTACAAGAAGGCTGACTCTTCTTACTGTCTATGTTTTGAACCATTCCTGTGACTCTAGTTATAGATTCCGATGCTTCAATTCAGGTTTACATTATCCCTCTGACTTTCTTATTGACGATGAAACATAGAAATTGCATCGGAATTAAATACAAAAGGCACAATGCCGACTTAAGTACAAGAAGAATGACTCTTCTTACGTTCTATGTTTAGAACCAATCCTATGACACTAGGTATAGATTCCGATGCTTCAATTCAGGTCTACTGTATCCCTTGGACCTTCTTATTGACCATGAAACACAGAAATTACATCGGAATTAAATACAAAATGCACAATGCCGACTTAAGTACAAAAAGACTGACTCTTCTTACCGGCTATGTTTTGAACCGTTCCTGTGACACTAGTTGTAGATTCCGATGCTTCACTTCAGGTTTACTGTATCATTTGGACCTTCTTATTGACGATGAAACACAGAAATTGCATCGGAGTTAAATACAAAAGGCACAATGCCGACTTAAGTACAAGAAGACTGACTCTTCTTACTGACTATCCTTTGAACCATTCCTGTGACACTAGTTATAGATTCCGATGCTTAACTTCAGGTTTACTGTATCTCTTGGACCTTCTAATTGACGATGAAACACAGAAATTAGATCGTAATTAAATAGAAAATGCACAATTCCGACTTAAGTACAAGAAGACTGTCTCTTCTTACTGTCTATGTTTTGAACCATTCCTGTGACACTAGTTATAGATTCCGATGCTTCACTTCAGGTTTACTGTATCCCTTGGACCTTCTTATTGACGATGAAACACAGAAATTGCATCGGAATTAAATACAAAAGGCACAATGCCGACTTAAGTATAGGAAGACTGACCCTTCCTACTGTCAATGTTTTGAACCATTCCTGTGACACTTGTTATGGAATCCGATGCTTCAATTCAGGTTTACTGTATCCCTCTGATGTTCTTATTGTCGATGAAACACAGAAATTGCATCGAAAATCAATACAAAAGGCACAATGCCGACTTAAGTACAAGAAGACTGACTCTTCTTACTGTCTATGTTTTGAAGCATTCTTGTGACACTAGTTACAGATTCCGATGCTTCACTTCAGGTTTGCTGTATCCCGTTGACCTTGTTATTGACGATGAAACACAGAAATTGCATCTGAATTAAACACAAAAGGCACAATGCCGACTTAAGTACAAAAAGACTGACTCTTCTTACCGGCTATGTTTTGAACCGTTCCTGTGACACTAGTTATATATTCCGATGCTTCACTTCAGGTATACTGTATCCCTCTGACCTTCTTATTGACGATGAAACACAGAAATTGCATCGGAATTAAATACAAAAGGCACAATGCCGACTTAAGTACAAGACGACTGATATTTCATACTGTGTATGTTTTGAACCGTTCCTGTGACACTAGTTGTAGATTCCTATGCTTCACTTCAGGTTTACTGTATCATTTGGACCTTCTTATTGACGATGAATCACAGAAATTGCATCGGAGTTAAATACAAAAGGCACAATGCCGACTTAAGTACAAGAAGACTGACTCTTCTTACTGACTATGTTTTGAACCATTCCTGTGACACTAGTTATAGATCCCGATGCTTCACTTCAGGTTTACTGTATCCCTCTGACCATCTTATTGACGAGGAAACACAAAAATTGCATCGGAATTAAAAAGATACGCCACAGTGCTTACTTAAGTACGAGAAGACTGACTCTTCTTACTGTCTATGTTTTGAACCATTCCTGTGACACTAGTTATAGATCCCGATGCTTGACTTCGGTTTTACTGTATCCCTTGGACCTTCTAATTGACGATGAAACACAGAAATTGCATCGGAATTAAATACAAAAGGCACAATGCCGACTTCAGTACAAGAAGACTGATTTTTTTTACTGACTATGTTTTGAACCATTCCTGTGACACTAGTTATAGATTCGGATGCTTCACTTCAGTTTTACTGTATCCCTCTGACCTTTTTATTGACGATAAACACAGAAATTGCATCGGAATAAAATAGAAAAGGCACAATGCCGACTTAAGTACAAGACGACTGACTTTTCTTACTGTCTATGTTTTGAACCGTTACTGTGACACTAGTTGTAGATTTCGATGCTTCACTTCAGGTTTACTGTATCATTTGGACCTTCTTATTGACGATGAAACACACAAATTGCATCGGAGTTAAATACAAAAGCCACAATGTCGACTTAAGTACAAGAAGACTGACTCTTCTTACTGACTATGTTTTGAACCATTCCTGTGACACTAGTTATAGATCCCGATGTTTCACTTCAGGTTTACTGTATCCCTCTGACCTTCTTATTGACGAGGAAACACAGAAATTGCATCGGAATTAAATAGATCCGCCACAGTGCCTACTTAAGTACGAGAAGACTGACTCTTCTTACTGGCTATGTTTTGAACTATTCCTGTGACACTGGTTATAGATTCCGATGCTTGACTTCGGTTTTACTGTATCCCTTGGACCTTCTTATTGACGATGAAACACAGAAATTGCATCGGAATTAAATACAAAAGGCACAATGCCGACTTAAGTACAAGAAGACTGACCCTTCTTTCAGTCTATGATTTGAACCATTCCTGTGACACTAGTTATAGATTCCAATGCTTAACTTGCGGTTTACTGTATCCCTTGGACCTTCTTATTGACGATGAAACACAGAAATTGCATCGGAATTAAATACAATAGGAACAACGTCGACTTAAGTACAAGTAGACTGACTCTTCCTACTGTCTATGCTTTGAACCATTCCTGTGACACTAGTTTTAGATTCCGAAGCTTAACTTCAGGATTACTGTATCCCTTGGACCTTCTTATTGACGATGAAACACAGAAATTGCATCGGAATAAATACAAAAGGCACAATGCCGACTTAAGTACAAGAAGACTGACTCTCCTTGCTGTCTATGTTTTGAACCATTGCTGTGACACTAGTTATAGATTCCGATGCTTCTCTCCAGGTTAACTGTATCCCTTGGTCCTTCTTATTGACGATGAAACACAGAAATTGCATCGGATTTAAATACAAAAGGCACAATGCCGACTTAAGTACAAGAAGACTGACTCTTCTTACTGATTATGATTTGAGCCATTCCTGTGACACTTAAATTCCGAGGATTCACTTCAGGTTTACTGTCTCCCTTGGACCTTCTTATTGACGATGAAACACAAAAATTGCATCGGAATTAAGTACAAAAGGCACATTGCAGAATTAAGTACAAGAAGACTGAATCTTCTTACTGTCTATGTTTTGAAACATTCCTGTGACACTAGTTATAAATTCCGATGCTACACTCCAGGTTTACTGTATCCCTTGGACCTTCTTATTGACGATGAAACACAGAAAATGCATCAGAATTAAATAGAAAAGGCACAATGCCCACTTAAGTACAAGAAGACTGACGCTCCTTACTGACTATGTTTTGAACCATTCCTGTGACACTAGTTATAGATTCCGATGCTTCACTTCAGGTTTACTATATCCCTTAAACCTTCTTATTGACGATGAAACACAGAAATTGCATCGGAATTAAATAGAAAAGGCACAACGCCGACTTCTACATCTACATCTACATTGATACTCCGCAAGCCACCCAACGGTGTGTGGCGGAGGGCACTTTACGTGCCACTGTCATAACCTCCCTTTCCTGTTCCAGTCGCGTATGGTTCGCGGGAAGAACGACTGTCTGAAAGCCTCCGTGCGCGCTCTAATCTCTCTAATTTTACACTCGTGATCTCCTCGGGAGGTATAATTAGGGGGAAGCAATATATTCGATACCTCATCCAGAAACGCACCCTCTCGAAACCTGGCGAGCAAGCTACACCGCGATGCAGAGCGCCTCTATTGCAGAGTCTGCCACTTGAGTTTATTAAACATCTCCGTAACGCTATCACGGTTACCAAATAACCCGGTGACAAAACGCGCCGCTCTTCTTTGGATCTTCTCTATCTCCTCCGTCAACCCGACCTGGTACGGATCCCACACTGATGAGCAATACTCAAGTATAGGTCGAACGAGTGTTTTGTAAGCCACCTCCTTTGTTGATGGACTACATTTTCTAAGCACTCTCCCAATTAATCTCAACCTGGTACCCGCCTTACCAACAATTAATTTTATATGATCATTCCACTTCAAATCGTTCCGTACGCACACTCCCAGATATTTTACAGAAGTAACTGCTACCAATGTTTGTCCCGCTATCATATAATCATACAATAAAGGATCCTTCTTTCTATGTATTCGCAATACATTACATTTGTCTATGTTAAGGGTCAGTTGCCACTCCCTGCACCAAGTGCCTATCCGCTGCAGATCTTCCTGTATTTCGCTACAATTTTCTAATGCAGCAACTTCTCTGTATACTACAGCATCATCCGCGAAAAGCCGCATGGAACTTCCGACACTATCTACTAGGTCATTTATATATATTGTGAAAAGCAATGGTCCCATAACACTCCCCTGTGGCACGCTAGAGGTTACTTTAACGTCTGTAGACGTCTCTCCATTGATAACAACATGCTGTGTTCTGTTTGCTAAAAACTCTTCAATCCAGCCACACAGCTGGTCTGATATTCCGTAGGCTCTTACTTTGTATATCAGGCGACAGTGCGGAACTGTATCGAACGCCTTCCGGAGGTCAAGAAAAATAACATCTACCTGGGAGCCTGTATCTAATATTTTCTGGGTCTCATGAACAAATAAGGCGAGTTGGGTCTCACACGAACGCTGTTTCCGGAATCGATGTTGATTCCTACATAGTAGATTCTGGGTTTCAAGAAATGACATGATACGCGAGCAAAAAACATGTTCTAAAATTCTACAAGAGATCGACGTAAGAGATATAGGTCTGTAGTTTTGCGCATCTGCTCGACTTAAGTACAAGAAGGCTGACTCTTCTTACTGTCTATGTTTTGAACCATTCCTGTGACTCTAGTTATAGATTCCGATGCTTCACTTCAGGTTTACAGTATCCCTCTGACTTTCTTATTGACGATGAAACATAGAAATTGCATCGGAATTAAATACAAAAGGCACAATGCCGACTTAAGTACAAGAAGAATGACTCTTCTTACGTTCTATGTTTAGAACCAATCCTATGACACTAGTTATAGATTCCGATGCTTCAATTCAGGTCTACTGTATCCCTTGGACCTTCTTATTGACCATGAAACACAGAAATTACATCGGAATTAAATACAAAATGCACAATGCCGACTTAAGTACAAGAAGACTGACTCTTCCTACTGTCTATGTTTAAAACCATTCATGTGACACTAGTTATAGATTCCGATGCTTCACTCCAGGTTTACTGTATCCCTTGGACCTTCTTATTGACGATGAAACACAGAAAGTGCATCGGAATTAAATACAAAAGTAACATTGCCGACTTAAGTACAAGAAGACTGACTCTTCTTACGGACTATGACTTGAACCGTTCCTGTGACACTAGTTATAGATTCCGATGCTTCACTTCAGGTTTACTGTATCCCTTGAACCTTGTCATTGACGATGAAACACAGAAATTGCATCTGAATTAAACACAAAAGGCACAATGCCGACTTAAGTACAAAAAGACTGACTCTTCTTACCGGCTATGTTTTGAACCATTCCTGTGACACTAGTTATAGATTCCGATGCTTCACTTCAGGTATACTGTATCCCTCTGACCTTCTTATTGACGATAAACACAGAAATTGCATCGGAATAAAATAGAAAAGGCACAATGCCCACTTAAGTACAAGACGACTGACTTATCTCACTGTCTATGTTTTGAACCGTTCCTGTGACACTAGTTGTAGATTCCGATGCTTCACTTCAGGTTTACTGTATCATTTGGACCTTCTTATTGACGATGAAACACAGAAATTGCATCGGAGTTAAATACAAAAGGCACAATGCCGACTTAAGTACAAGAAGACTGACTCTTCTTACTGACTATCCTTTGAACCATTCCTGTGACACTAGTTATAGATTCCGATGCTTAACTTCAGGTTTACTGTATCTCTTGGACCTTCTAATTGACGATGAAACACAGAAATTAGATCGTAATTAAATAGAAAATGCACAATTCCGACTTAAGTACAAGAAGACTGACTCTTCTTACTGTCTATGTTTTGAACCATTCCTGTGACACTAGTTATAGATTCCGATGCTTCACTTCAGGTTTACTGTATCCCTTGGACCTTCTTATTGACGATGAAACACAGAAATTGCATCGGAATTAAAAACAAAAGGCACAATGCCGACTTAAGTATAGGAAGACTGACCCTTCCTACTGTCAATGTTTTGAACCATTCCTGTGACACTTGTTATGGAATCCGATGCTTCAATTCAGGTTTACTGTATCCCTCTGATGTTCTTCTTGTCGATGAAACACAGAAATTGGATCGAAAATCAATACAAAAGGCACAATGCCGACTTAAGTACAAGAAGACTGACTCTTCTTACTGTCTATGTTTTGAAGCATTCTTGTGACACTAGTTACAGATTCCGATGCTTCACTTCAGGTTTGCTGTATCCCGTTGACCTTGTTATTGACGATGAAACACAGAAATTGCATCTGAATTAAACACAAAAGGCACAATGCCGACTTAAGTACAAAAAGACTGACTCTTCTTACCGGCTATGTTTTGAACCGTTCCTGTGACACTAGTTATATATTTCGATGCTTCACTTCAGGTATACTGTATCCCTATGACCTTCTTATTGACGATGAAACACAGAAATTGCATCGGAATTAAATACAAAAGGCACAATGCCGACTTAAGTACAAGACGACTGATATTTCATACTGTGTATGTTTTGAACCGTTCCTGTGACACTAGTTGTAGATTCCTATGCTTCACTTCAGGTTTACTGTATCATTTGGACCTTCTTATTGACGAAATTGCATCGGAGTTAAATACAAAAGGCACAATGCCGACTTAAGTACAAGAAGACTGACTCTTCTTACTGACTATGTTTTGAACCATTCCTGTGACACTAGTTATAGATCCCGATGCTTCACTTCAGGTTTACTGTATCCCTCTGACCATCTTATTGACGAGGAAACACAAAAATTGCATCGGAATTAAAAAGATACGCCACAGTGCTTACTTAAGTACGAGAAGACTGACTCTTCTTACTGTCTATGTTTTGAACCATTCCTGTGGCACTAGTTGTAGATCCCGATGCTTGACTTCGGTTTTACTGTATCCCTTGGACCTTCTAATTGACGATGAAACACAGAAATTGCATCGGAATTAAATACAAAAGGCACAATGCCGACTTCAGTACAAGAAGACTGATTTTTTTTACTGACTATGTTTTGAACCATTCCTGTGACACTAGTTATAGATTCGGATGCTTCACTTCAGTTTTACTGTATCCCTCTGACCTTTTTATTGACGATAAACACAGAAATTGCATCGGAATAAAATAGAAAAGGCACAATGCCGACTTAAGTACAAGACGACTGACTTTTCTTACTGTCTATGTTTTGAACCGTTACTGTGACACTAGTTTTAGATTTCGATGCTTCACTTCAGGTTTACTGTATCATTTGGACCTTCTTATTGACGATGAAACACACAAATTGCATCGGAGTTAAATACAAAAGACACAATGTCGACTTAAGTACAAGAAGACTGACTCTTCTTACTGACTATGTTTTGAACCATTCCTGTGACACTAGTTATAGATCCCGATGTTTCACTTCAGGTTTACTGTATCCCTCTGACCTTCTTATTGACGAGGAAACACAGAAATTGCATCGGAATTAAATAGATTCGCCACAGTGCCTACTTAAGTACGAGAAGACTGACTCTTCTTACTGGCTATGTTTTGAACTATTCCTGTGACACTGGTTATAGATTCCGATGCTTGACTTCGGTTTTACTGTATATCTTGGACCTTCTTATTGACGATGAAACAAAGAAATTGCATCGGAATTAAATACAAAAGGCACAATGCCGACTTAAGTACAAGAAGACTGACCCTTCGTTCAGTCTATGATTTGAACCATTCCTGTGACACTAGTTATAGATTCCAATGCTTAACTTGCGGTTTACTGTATCCCTTGGACCTTCTTATTGACGATGAAACACAGAAATTGCATCGGAATTAAATACAATAGGAACAACGCCGACTTAAGTACAAGTAGACTGACTCTTCCTACTGTCTATGCTTTGAACCATTCCTGTGACACTAGTTTTAGATTCCGAAGCTTAACTTCAGGATTACTGTATCCCTTGGACCTTCTTATTGACGATGAAACACAGAAATTGCATCGGAATAAATACAAAAGGCACAATGCCGACTTCAGTACAAGAAGACTGACTCTTCTTGCTGTCTATGTTTTGAACCATCCCTGTGACACTAGTTATAGATTCCGATGCTTCACTCCAGGTTAACTGTATCCCTTGGTCCTTCTTATTGACGATGAAACACAGAAATTGCATCCGATTTAAATACAAAAGGCACAATGCCGACTTAAGTACAAGAAGACTGACTCTTCTTACTGATTATGATTTGAGCCATTCCTGTGACACTTAAATTCCGAGGATTCGCTTCAGGTTTACTGTATCCCATGGACCTTCTTATTGACGATGAAACACAAAAATTGCATTGGAATTAAATACAAAAGGCACAATGCAGAATTAAGTACAAGAAGACTTAATGTTCTTACTGTCTATGTTGTGAACCATTCCTGTGACACTAGTTATAAATTCCGATGCTACACTCCAGGTTTACTGTATCCCTTGGACCTTCTTATTGACGATGAAACTCAGAAATTGCATCGGAATTAAATACAAAAGGCACAATGCCGACTAATGTACAAGAAGACTGACTCTTCTTACAGTGTATGTTTTGAACCATTCCTGTGACACTAGTTATAGATTCCGGTGCTTCACTCCAGGTTTACTGTATCCCTTGGACCTTCTTATTGACGATGAAACACAGAAACTGCACAGAATTAAATAGAAAGGGCACAATGCCGACTAAAGTACAAGAAGACTGACGCTTCTTACTGACTATGTTTTGAACCATTGCTGTGACACTAGTTATAGATTCCGATGCTTCACTTCAGGTTTACTGTATCCCTTGGACCTTCTTATTGACGATGAAACACAGATATTGCATCGGAATTAAATAGAAAAGGAACAATGCCGACTTAAGTACAAGAAGACTGACTCTTCTTACTGTTTATGTTTTGAACCATTCCTGTGACACTAGTTTTGGATTCCGATGCATCACTTCAGGTTTACTGTATCCCTTGGACCTTCTTATTGACGATGAAACAGAGAAATTGCATCGGAATTAAATAGAAAAGGCACAATGCCAACTAAAGTACAAGAAGACTGACTCTTCTTTCAGTCTATGATTTGAACCATTCCGGTGAAACAAGTTATAGATTCCGATGCTTCACTTCAGGTTCACTGTATCCCTTGGACCTTCTTATTGACGATGAAACACAGAAATTGCATCAGAATTAAATAGAAAAGGCACAATGCCGACTTAAGTACAAGAAGACTGACCCTTCTTACTGTCTATGTTTTGAACCATTCCTGTGACACTAGTTATAGATTCCGATGCTTCACTTCTGGTTTACTGTTTCCCTTGGACCTTCTTATTGACGATGAAACACAGAAATTGCATCGGAATTAAATACAAAAGGCACAATGCCGACTTAAGTATAGGAAGACTGACCCTTCCTACTGTCAATGTTTTGAACCATTCCTGTGACACTTGTTATGGATTCCGATGCTTCACTTCAGGTTTACTGTATCCCTCTGATGTTCTTATTGACGATGAAACACAGAAATTGCATCGAAAATCAATACAAAAGGCACAATGCCGACTTAAGTACAAGAAGACTGACTCTTCTTACTGTCTATGTTTTGAAGCATTCTTGTGACACTAGTTATAGATTCCGATGCTTCACTTCAGGTTTGCTGTATCCCGTGGACCTTGTTATTGACGATGAAACACAGAAATTGCATCTGAATTAAACACAAAAGGCACAATGTCGACTTAAGTACAAAAAGACTGACTCTTCTTACCGGCTATGTTTTGAACCGTTCCTGTGACACTAGTTATATATTCCGATGCTTCACTTCAGGTATACTGTATCCCTCTGACCTTCTTATTGACGATGAAACACAGAAATTGCATCGGAATTAAATACAAAAGGCACAATGCCGACTTAAGTACAAGACGACTGATATTTCATACTGTGTATGTTTTGAACCGTTCCTGTGACACTAGTTGTAGATTCCTACGCTTCACTTCAGGTTTACTGTATCATTTGGACCTTCTTATTGACGATGAATCACAGAAATTGCATCGGAGTTAAATACAAAAGGCACAATGCCGACTTAAGTACAAGAAGACTGACTCTTCTTACTGACTATGCTTTGAACCATTCCTGTGACACTAGTTATAGATCCCGATGCTTCACTTCAGGTTTACTGTATCCCTCTGACCATCTTATTGACGAGGAAACACAAAAATTGCATCGGAATTAAAAAGATACGCCACAGTGCTTACTTAAGTACGAGAAGACTGACTCTTCTTACTGTCTATGTTTTGAACCATTCCTGTGACACTAGTTATAGATCCCGATGCTTGACTTCGGTTTTACCGTATCCCTTGGACCTTCTAATTGACGATGAAACACAGAAATTGCATCGGAATTAAATACAAAAGGCACAATGCCGACTTCAGTACAAGAAGACTGATTTTTTTTACTGACTATGTTTTGAACCATTCCTGTGACACTAGTTATAGATCCCGATGCTTCACTCCAGGTTAACTGTATCCCTTGGTCCTTCTTATTGACGATGAAACACAGAAATTGCATCCGATTCAAATACAAAAGGCACAATGCCGACTTAAGTACAAGAAGACTGACTCTTCTTACTGATTATGATTTGAGCCATTCCTGTGACACTTAAATTCCGAGGATTCACTTCAGGTTTACTGTATCCCATGGACCTTCTTATTGACGATGAAACACAGAAATTGCATCGGAATTAAATACAATAGGAACAATGTCGACTTAAGTACAAGTAGACTGACTCTTCCTACTGTCTATGTTTTGAACCATTGCTGTGACACTAGTTATAGATTCCGATGCTTCTCTCCAGGTTAACTGTATCCCTTGGTCCTTCTTATTGACGATGAAACACAGAAATTGCATCGGATTTAAATACAAAAGGCACAATGCCGACTTAAGTACAAGAAGACTGACTCTTCTTACTGATTATGATTTGAGCCATTCCTGTGACACTTAAATTCCGAGGATTCACTTCAGGTTAACTGTATCCCTTGGACCTTCTTATTGACGATGAAACACAAAAATTGCATCGGAATTAAGTACAAAAGGCACATTGCAGAATTAAGTACAAGAAGACTGAATCTTCTTACTGTCTATGTTTTGAAACATTCCTGTGACACTAGTTATAAATTCCGATGCTACACTCCAGGTTTACTGTATCCCTTGGACCTTCTTATTGACGATGAAACACAGAAAATGCATCAGAATTAAATAGAAAAGGCACAATGCCGACTTAAGTACAAGAAAACTGACGCTCCTTACTGACTATGTTTTGAACCATTCCTGTGACACTAGTTATAGATTCCGATGCTTCACTTCAGGTTTACTATATCCCTTAAACCTTCTTATTGACGATGAAACACAGAAATTGCATCGGAATTAAATAGAAAAGGCACAATGCCGACTTCTACATCTACATCTACATTGATACTCCGCAAGCCTCCCAACGGTGTGTGGCGGAGGGCACTTTACGTGCCACTGTCATTACCTCCCTTTCCTGTTCCAGTCGCGTATGGTTCGCGGGAAGAATGACTGTCTGAAAGCCTCCGTGCGCGCTCTAATCTCTCTAATTTTACACTCGTGATCTCCTCGGGAGGTATAAGTAGGGGGAAGCAATATATTCGATACCTCATCCAGAAACGCAGCCTCTCGAAACCTGGCGAGCAAGCTACACCGCGATGCAGAGCGCCTCTATTGCAGTCTGCCACTTGAGTTTATTAAACATCTCCGTAACGCTATCACGTTTACCAAATAACCCGGTGACAAAACGCGCCGCTCTTCTTTGGATCTTCTCTATCTCCTCCGTCAACCCGACCTGGTACGGATCCCACACTGATGAGCAATACTCAAGTATAGGTCGAACGAGTGTTTTGTAAGCCACCTCCTTTGTTGATGGACTACATTTTCTAAGCACTCTCCCAATTAATCTCAACCTGGTACCCGCCTTACCAACAATTAATTTTATATGATCATTCCACTTCAAATCGTTCCGTACGCACACTCCCAGATATTTTACAGAAGTAACTGCTACCAATGTTTGTCCCGCTATCATATAATCATACAATAAAGGATCCTTCTTTCTATGTATTCGCAATACATTACATTTGTCTATGTTAAGGGTCAGTTGCCACTCCCTGCACCAAGTGCCTATCCGCTGCAGATCTTCCTGTATTTCGCTACAATTTTCTAATGCAGCAACTTCTCTGTATACTACAGCATCATCCGCGAAAAGCCGCATGGAACTTCCGACACTATCTACTAGGTCATTTATATATATTGTGAAAAGCAATGGTCCCATAACACTCCCCTGTGGCACGCTAGAGGTTACTTTAACGTCTGTAGACGTCTCTCCATTGATAACAACATGCTGTGTTCTGTTTGCTAAAAACTCTTCAATCCAGCCACACAGCTGGTCTGATATTCCGTAGGCTCTTACTTTGTTTATCAGGCGACAGTGCGGAACTGTATCGAACGCCTTCCGGAAGTCAAGAAAAATAACATCTACCTGGGAGCCTGTATCTAATATTTTCTGGGTCTCATGAACAAATAAGGCGAGTTGGGTCTCACACGAACGCTGTTTCCGGAATCGATGTTGATTCCTACATAGTAGATTCTGGGTTTCAAGAAATGACATGATACGCGAGCAAAAAACATGTTCTAAAATTCTACAAGAGATCGACGTAAGAGATATGGGTCTGTAGTTTTGCGCATCTGCTCGACTTAAGTACAAGAAGGCTGACTCTTCTTACTGTCTATGTTTTGAACCATTCCTGTGACTCTAGTTATAGATTCCGATGCTTCACTTCAGGTTTACTGTATCCCTCTGACTTTCTTATTGACGATGAAACACAGAAATTGCATCGGAATTAAATACAAAAGTAACATTGCCGACTTAAGTACAAGAAGACTGACTCTTCTTACGGACTATGACTTGAACCGTTCCTGTGACACTAGTTATAGATTCCGATGCTTCACTTCAGGTTTACTGTATCCCTTGGACCTTGTCATTGACGATGAAACACAGAAATTGCATCTGAATTAAACACAAAAGGCACAATGCCGACTTAAGTACAAAAAGACTGACTCTTCTTACCGGCTATGTTTTGAACCATTCCTGTGACACTAGTTATAGATTCCGATGCTTCACTTCAGGTATACTGTATCCCTCTGACCTTCTTATTGACGACGAAACACAGAAATTGCATCGGAATTAAATACAAAAGGCACAATGCCGACTTAAGTACAAGAAGACTGATTTTTTTTAATGACTATGTTTTGAACCATTCCTGTGACACTAGTTATAGATTCGGAAGCTTCACTTCAGGTTTACTGTATCCCTCTGACCTTCTTATTGACGATAAACACAGAAATTGCATCGGAATAAAATTGAAAAGGCACAATGCCCACTTAAGTACAAGACGACTGACTTATCTCACTGTCTATGTTTTGAACCGTTCCTGTGACACTAGTTGTAGATTCCGATGCTTCACTTCAGGTTTACTGTATCATTTGGACCTTCTTATTGACGATGAAACACAGAAATTGCATCGGAATTAAATACAAAAGGCACAATGCCGCCTTAAGTACAAGAAGACTGACTCTTCTTACTGACTATCCTTTGAACCATTCCTGTGACACTAGTTATAGATCCCTTTTCTTCACTTCAGGTTTACTGTATCCCTCTGACCTTCTTATTGACGAGGAAACACAGAAATTGCATCGGAATTAAATAGATACGCCACAGTGCCTACTTAAGTACGAGAAGACTGACTCTTCTTACTGGCAATGTTTTGAACCATTCCTTTGACACTAGTTATAGATTCCGATGCTTGACTTCGGTTTTACTGTATACCTTGGACCTTCCTATTGACGATGAAACACAGAAATTGCATCGGAATTAAATACAAAAGGCAAAATGCCGACATAAGTACAAGAAGACTGACACTTCCTACAGTCTATGTTTTGAACCATTCCTGTGACACTAGTTATAGATTCCGATGCTTCACTTCAGGTTTACTGTATCCCTTGGACCTTCTTATTGACGATGAAACACAGAAATTGCATCGGAATTAAATACAAAAGGCACAATGCCGACTTAAGTATAGGAAGACTGACCCTTCCTACTGTCAATGTTTTGAACCATTCCTGTGACACTTGTTATGGATTCCGATGCTTCACTTCAGGTTTACTGTATCCCTCTGACCTTCTTATTGACGATGAAACACAGAAATTGCATCGGAATTAAATACAAAAGGCACAATGCCGACTTAAGTATAGGAAGACTGACCCTTCCTACTGACTATGTTTTGAACCATTCCTGTGACACTAGTTATAGATCCCGATGCTTCACTTCAGGTTTACTGTATCCCTCTGACCATCTTATTGACGAGGAAACACAAAAATTGCATCGGAATTAAAAAGATACGGCACAGTGCCTACTTAACTACGAGAAGACTGACTCTTCTTACTGTCTATGTTTTGAACCATTCCTGTGACACTAGTTATAGATTCCGATGCTTGACTTCGGTTTTACTGTATCCCTTGGACCTTCTAATTGACGATGAAACACAGAAATTGCATCGGAATTAAATACAAAAGGCACAATGCCGACTTCAGTACAAGAAGACTGATTTTTTTACTGACTATGTTTTGAACCATTCCTGTGACACTAGTTATAGATTCGGATGCTTCACTTCAGGTTTACTGTATCCCTCTGACCTTTTTATTGACGATAAACACAGAAATTGCATCGGAATAAAATAGAAAAGGCACAATGCCGACTTAAGTACAAGACGACTGACTTTTCTTACTGTCTATGTTTTGAACCGTTACTGTGACACTAGTTGTAGATTTCGATGCTTCACTTCAGGTTTACTGTATCATTTGGACCTTCTTATTGACGATGAAACACACAAATTGCATCGGAGTTAAATACAAAAGCCACAATGTCGACTTAAGTACAAGAAGACTGACTCTTCTTACTGACTATGTTTTGAACCATTCCTGTGACACTAGTTATAGATCCCGATGCTTCACTTCAGGTTTACTGTATCCCTCTGACCTTCTTATTGACGAGGAAACACAGAAATTGCATCGGAATTAAATAGATACGCCACAGTGCCTACTTAAGTACGAGAAGACTGACTCTTCTTACTGGCTATGTTTTGAACTATTCCTGTGACACTGGTTATAGATTCCGATGCTTGACTTCGGTTTTACTGTATCCCTTGGACCTTCTTATTGACGATGAAACACAGAAATTGCATCGGAATTAAATACAAAAGGCACAATGCCGACTTAAGTACAAGAAGACTGACCCTTCTTTCAGTCTATGATTTGAACCATTCCTGTGACACTAGTTATAGATTCCAATGCTTAACTTCAGGTTTACTGTATCCCTTGGACCTTCTTATTGACGATGAAACACAGAAATTGCATCGGAATTAAATACAATAGGAACAATGTCGACTTAAGTACAAGTAGACTGACTCTTCCTACTGTCTATGCTTTGAATCATTCCTGTGACACTAGTTTTAGATTCCGATGCTTAACTTCAGGATTACTGTATCCCTTGGACCTTCTTATTGACAATGAAACACAGAAATTGCATCGGAATAAATACAAAAGGCACATTGCCGACTTAAGTACAAGAAGACTGACTCTTCTTGCTGTCTATGTTTTGAACCATTGCTGTGACACTAGTTATAGATTCCGATGCTTCTCTCCAGGTTAACTGTATCCCTTGGTCCTTCTTATTGACGATGAAACACAGAAATTGCATCGGATTTAAATACAAAAGGCACAATGCCGACTTAAGTACAAGAAGACTGACTCTTCTTACTGATTATGATTTGAGCCATTCCTGTGACACTTAAATTCCGAGGATTCACTTCAGGTTAACTGTATCCCTTGGACCTTCTTATTGACGATGAAACACAAAAATTGCATCGGAATTAAGTACAAAAGGCACATTGCAGAATTAAGTACAAGAAGACTGAATCTTCTTACTGTCTATGTTTTGAAACATTCCTGTGACACTAGTTATAAATTCCGATGCTACACTCCAGGTTTACTGTATCCCTTGGACCTTCTTATTGACGATGAAACACAGAAAATGCATCAGAATTAAATAGAAAAGGCACAATGCCGACTTAAGTACAAGAAAACTGACGCTCCTTACTGACTATGTTTTGAACCATTCCTGTGACACTAGTTATAGATTCCGATGCTTCACTTCAGGTTTACTATATCCCTTAAACCTTCTTATTGACGATGAAACACAGAAATTGCATCGGAATTAAATAGAAAAGGCACAATGCCGACTTCTACATCTACATCTACATTGATACTCCGCAAGCCTCCCAACGGTGTGTGGCGGAGGGCACTTTACGTGCCACTGTCATTACCTCCCTTTCCTGTTCCAGTCGCGTATGGTTCGCGGGAAGAATGACTGTCTGAAAGCCTTCGTGCGCGCTCTAATCTCTCTAATTTTACACTCGTGATCTCCTCGGGAGGTATAAGTAGGGGGAAGCAATATATTCGATACCTCATCCAGAAACGCAGCCTCTCGAAACCTGGCGAGCAAGCTACACCGCGATGCAGAGCGCCTCTATTGCAGTCTGCCACTTGAGTTTATTAAACATCTCCGTAACGCTATCACGTTTACCAAATAACCCGGTGACAAAACGCGCCGCTCTTCTTTGGATCTTCTCTATCTCCTCCGTCAACCCGACCTGGTACGGATCCCACACTGATGAGCAATACTCAAGTATAGGTCGAACGAGTGTTTTGTAAGCCACCTCCTTTGTTGATGGACTACATTTTCTAAGCACTCTCCCAATTAATCTCAACCTGGTACCCGCCTTACCAACAATTAATTTTATATGATCATTCCACTTCAAATCGTTCCGTACGCACACTCCCAGATATTTTACAGAAGTAACTGCTACCAATGTTTGTCCCGCTATCATATAATCATACAATAAAGGATCCTTCTTTCTATGTATTCGCAATACATTACATTTGTCTATGTTAAGGGTCAGTTGCCACTCCCTGCACCAAGTGCCTATCCGCTGCAGATCTTCCTGTATTTCGCTACAATTTTCTAATGCAGCAACTTCTCTGTATACTACAGCATCATCCGCGAAAAGCCGCATGGAACTTCCGACACTATCTACTAGGTCATTTATATATATTGTGAAAAGCAATGGTCCCATAACACTCCCCTGTGGCACGCTAGAGGTTACTTTAACGTCTGTAGACGTCTCTCCATTGATAACAACATGCTGTGTTCTGTTTGCTAAAAACTCTTCAATCCAGCCACACAGCTGGTCTGATATTCCGTAGGCTCTTACTTTGTTTATCAGGCGACAGTGCGGAACTGTATCGAACGCCTTCCGGAAGTCAAGAAAAATAACATCTACCTGGGAGCCTGTATCTAATATTTTCTGGGTCTCATGAACAAATAAGGCGAGTTGGGTCTCACACGAACGCTGTTTCCGGAATCGATGTTGATTCCTACATAGTAGATTCTGGGTTTCAAGAAATGACATGATACGCGAGCAAAAAACATGTTCTAAAATTCTACAAGAGATCGACGTAAGAGATATGGGTCTGTAGTTTTGCGCATCTGCTCGACTTAAGTACAAGAAGGCTGACTCTTCTTACTGTCTATGTTTTGAACCATTCCTGTGACTCTAGTTATAGATTCCGATGCTTCACTTCAGGTTTACTGTATCCCTCTGACTTTCTTATTGACGATGAAACACAGAAATTGCATCGGAATTAAATACAAAAGTAACATTGCCGACTTAAGTACAAGAAGACTGACTCTTCTTACGGACTATGACTTGAACCGTTCCTGTGACACTAGTTATAGATTCCGATGCTTCACTTCAGGTTTCCTGTATCCCTTGGACCTTGTCATTGACGATGAAACACAGAAATTGCATCTGAATTAAACACAAAAGGCACAATGCCGACTTAAGTACAAAAAGACTGACTCTTCTTACCGGCTATGTTTTGAACCATTCCTGTGACACTAGTTATAGATTCCGATGCTTCACTTCAGGTATACTGTATCCCTCTGACCTTCTTATTGACGACGAAACACAGAAATTGCATCGGAATTAAATACAAAAGGCACAATGCCGACTTCAGTACAAGAAGACTGATTTTTTTTAATGACTATGTTTTGAACCATTCCTGTGACACTAGTTATAGATTCGGAAGCTTCACTTCAGGTTTACTGTATCCCTCTGACCTTCTTATTGACGATAAACACAGAAATTGCATCGGAATAAAATAGAAAAGGCACAATGCCCACTTAAGTACAAGACGACTGACTTATCTCACTGTCTATGTTTTGAACCGTTCCTGTGACACTAGTTGTAGATTCCGATGCTTCACTTCAGGTTTACTGTATCATTTGGACCTTCTTATTGACGATGAAACACAGAAATTGCATCGGAATTAAATACAAAAGGCACAATGCCGCCTTAAGTACAAGAAGACTGACTCTTCTTACTGACTATCCTTTGAACCATTCCTGTGACACTAGTTATAGATCCCTTTTCTTCACTTCAGGTTTACTGTATCCCTCTGACCTTCTTATTGACGAGGAAACACAGAAATTGCATCGGAATTAAATAGATACGCCACAGTGCCTACTTAAGTACGAGAAGACTGACTCTTCTTACTGGCAATGTTTTGAACCATTCCTTTGACACTAGTTATAGATTCCGATGCTTGACTTCGGTTTTACTGTATACCTTGGACCTTCCTATTGACGATGAAACACAGAAATTGCATCGGAATTAAATACAAAAGGCAAAATGCCGACTTAAGTACAAGAAGACTGACACTTCCTACAGTCTATGTTTTGAACCATTCCTGTGACACTAGTTATAGATTCCGATGCTTCACTTCAGGTTTACTGTATCCCTTGGACCTTCTTATTGACGATGAAACACAGAAATTGCATCGGAATTAAATACAAAAGGCACAATGCCGACTTAAGTATAGGAAGACTGACCCTTCCTACTGTCAATGTTTTGAACCATTCCTGTGACACTTGTTATGGATTCCGATGCTTCACTTCAGGTTTACTGTATCCCTCTGACCTTCTTATTGACGATGAAACACAGAAATTGCATCGGAATTAAATACAAAAGGCACAATGCCGACTTAAGTATAGGAAGACTGACCCTTCCTACTGACTATGTTTTGAACCATTCCTGTGACACTAGTTATAGATCCCGATGCTTCACTTCAGGTTTACTGTATCCCTCTGACCATCTTATTGACGAGGAAACACAAAAATTGCATCGGAATTAAAAAGATACGGCACAGTGCCTACTTAACTACGAGAAGACTGACTCTTCTTACTGTCTATGTTTTGAACCATTCCTGTGACACTAGTTATAGATTCCGATGCTTGACTTCGGTTTTACTGTATCCCTTGGACCTTCTAATTGACGATGAAACACAGAAATTGCATCGGAATTAAATACAAAAGGCACAATGCCGACTTCAGTACAAGAAGACTGATTTTTTTACTGACTATGTTTTGAACCATTCCTGTGACTCTAGTTATAGATCCCGATGCTTCACTTCAGGTTTACTGTATCCCTCTGACCATCTTATTGACGAGGAAACACAAAAATTGCATCGGAATTAAAAAGATACGGCACAGTGCCTACTTAAGTACGAGAAGACTGACTCTTCTTACTGTCTATGTTTTGAACCATTCCTGTGACACTAGTTATAGATTCCGATGCTTGACTTCGGTTTTACTGTATCCCTTGGACCTTCTAATTGACGATGAAACACAGAAATTGCATCGGAATTAAATACAAAAGGCACAATGCCGACTTCAGTACAAGAAGACTGATTTTTTTACTGACTATGTTTTGAACCATTCCTGTGACACTAGTTATAGATTCGGATGCTTCACTTCAGGTTTACTGTATCCCTCTGACCTTTTTATTGACGATAAACACAGAAATTGCATCGGAATAAAATAGAAAAGGCACAATGCCGACTTAAGTACAAGACGACTGACTTTTCTTACTGTCTATGTTTTGAACCTTTACTGTGACACTAGTTGTAGATTTCGATGCTTCACTTCAGGTTTACTGTATCATTTGGACCTTCTTATTGACGATGAAACACACAAATTGCATCGGAGTTAAATACAAAAGCCACAATGTCGACTTAAGTACAAGAAGACTGACTCTTCTTACTGACTATGTTTTGAACCATTCCTGTGACACTAGTTATAGATTCCGATGCTTCACTTCAGGTATACTGTATCCCTCTGACCTTTTTATTGACGATAAACACAGAAATTGCATCGGAATAAAATAGAAAAGGCACAATGCCGACTTAAGTACAAGAAGACTGACTCTTCTTACTGATTATGATTTGAGCCATTCCTGTGACACTTAAATTCCGAGGATTCACTTCAGGTTTACTGTATCCCATGGACCTTCTTATTGACGATGAAACACAAAAATTGCATCGGAATTGAATACAAAGGGCACAATGCAGAATTAAGTACAAGAAGACTTAATGTTCTTACTGTCTATGTTGTGAACCATTCCTGTGACACTAGTTATAAATTCCGATGCTACACTCCAGGTTTACTGTATCCCTTGGACCTTCTTATTGACGATGAAACTCAGAAATTGCATCGGAATTAAATACAAAAGGCACAATGCCGACTAATGTACAAGAAGACTGACTCTTCTTACAGTGTATGTTTTGAACCATTCCTGTGACACTAGTTATAGATTCCGGTGCTTCACTCCAGGTTTACTGTATACCTTGGACCTTCTTATTGACGATGAAACACAGAAATTGCATCAGAATTAAATAGAAAGGGCACAATGCCGACAAAAGTACAAGAAGACTGACGTTTCTTACTGACTATGTTTTGAACCATTGCTGTGACACTAGTTATAGATTCCGATGCTTCACTTCAGGTTTACTGTATCCCTTGGACCTTCTTATTGACGATGAAACACAGATATTGCATCGGAATTAAATAGAAAAGAAACAATGCCGACTTAAGTACAAGAAGACTGACTCTTCTTACTGTTTATGTTTTGAACCATTCCTGTGACACTAGTTTTGGATTCCGATGCATCACTTCAAGGTTTACTGTATCCCTTGGACCTTCTTATTGACGATGAAACACAGAAATTGCATCGGAATTAAATAGAAAAGGCACAATGCCGACTTCTACATCTACATCTACATTGATACTCCGCAAGCCACCCAACGGTGTGTGGCGGAGGCCACTTTACGTGCCACTGTCATTACCTCCCTTTCCTGTTCCAGTCGCGTATGGTTCGCGGGAAGAACGACTGTCTGAAAGCCTCCGTGCGCGCTCTAATCTCTCTAATTTTACACTCGTGATCTCCTCGGGAGGTATAAGTAGGGGGAAGCAATATATTCGATACTTCATCCAGAAACGCACCCTCTCGAATCCTGGCGAGCAAGCTACACCGCGATGCAGAGCGCCTCTCTTGCAGAGTCTGCCACTTGAGTTTATTAAACATCTCCGTAACGCTATCACGGTTACCAAATAACCCGGTGACAAAACGCGCTGCTCTTCTTTGGATCTTCTCTATCTCCTCCGTCAACCCGACCTGGTACGGATCCCACACTGATGAGCAATACTCAAGTATAGGTCGAACGAGTGTTTTGTAAGCCACCTCCTTTGTTGATGGACTACATTTTCTAAGCACTCTCCCAATTAATCTCAACCTGGTACCCGCCTTACCAACAATTAACTTTATATGATCATTCCACTTCAAATCGTTCCGTACGCACACTCCCAGATATTTTACAGAAGTAACTGCTACCAATGTTTGTCCCGCTATCACATAATCATACAATAAAGGATCCTTCTTTCTATGTATTCGCAATACATTACATTTGTCTATGTTAAGGGTCAGTTGCCACTCCCTGCACCAAGTGCCTATCCGCTGCAGATCTTCCTGTATTTCGCTACAATTTTCTAATGCAGCAACTTCTCTGTATACTACAGCATCATCCGCGAAAAGCCGCATGGAACTTCCGACACTATCTACTAGGTCATTTATATATATTGTGAAAAGCAATGGTCCCATAACACTCCCCTGTGGCACGCTAGAGGTTACTTTAACGTCTGTAGACGTCTTTCCATTGATAACAACATGCTGTGTTCTGTTTGCTAAAAACTCTTCAATCCAGCCACACAGCTGGTCTGATATTCCGTAGGTTCTTACTTTGTTTATCAGGCGACAGTGCGGAACTGTATCGAACGCCTTCCGGAAGTCAAGAAAAATAGCATCTACCTGGGAGCCTGTATCTAATATTTTCTGGGTCTCATGAACAAATAAGGCGAGTTGGGTCTCACACGATCGCTGTTTCCGGAACCCATGTTGATTCCTACATAGTAGATTTTGGGTTTCCAGAAATGACATGATACGCGAGCAAAAAACATGTTCTAAAATCTACAAGAGATCGACGTAAGTGATATAGGTCTATAGTTTTGCGCATCTGCTCGACTTAAGTACAAGAAGGCTGACTCTTCTTACTGTCTATGTTTTGAACCATTCCTGTGACTCTAGTTATAGATTCCGATGCTTCACTTCAGGTTTACTGTATCCCTCTGACTTTCTTATTGACGATGAAACACAGAAATTGCATCGGAATTAAACACAAAAGGCACAATGCCGACTTAAGTACAAGAAGACTGACTCTTCTTACGTTCTATGTTTTGAACCAATCCTATGGCACTAGTTATAGATTCCGATGCTTCAATTGAGGTCTACTGTATCCCTTGGACCTTCTTATTGACGATGAAACACAGAAATTGCATCGGAATTAAATACAAAAGTAACATTGCCGACTTAAGTACAAGAAGACTGACTCTTCTTACTGACTATGACTTGAACCGTTACTGTGACACTAGTTATAGATTCCGATGCTTCACTTCAGGTATACTGTATCCCTTGGACCTTGTTATTGACGATGAAACACAGAAATTGCATCTGAATTAAACACAAAAGGCACAATGCCGACTTAAGTACAAAGAGACTGACTCTTCTTACCGGCTATGTTTTGAACCATTCCTGTGACACTAGTTATAGATTCCGATGCTTCACTTCAGGTATACTGTATCCCTCTGACCTTCTTATTGACGATGAAACACAGATATTGCATCGGAATTAAATACAAAAGGCACAATGCCGACTTCAGTACAAGAAGACTGATTTTTTTTACTGACTATGTTTTGAACCATTCCTGTGACACTAGTTATAGATTCGGATGCTTCACTTCAGGTTTACTGTATCCCTCTGACCTTCTTATTGACGATAAACACAGAAATTGCATCGGAATAAAATAGAAAAGGCACAATGCAGACTTAAGTACAAGACGACTGACTTTTCTTACTGTCTATGTTTTGAACCGTTCCTGTGACACTAGTTGTGGATTCCGATGCTTCACTTCAGGTTTACTGTATCATTTGGACCTTCTTATTGACGATGAAACACAGAAATTGCATCGGAGTTAAATACAAAAGGCACAATGCCGACTTAAGTACAAGAAGACTGACTCTTCTTACTGACTATGCTTTGAACCATTCCTGCGACACTAGTTATAGATCCCGATGCTTCACTTCAGGTTTACTGTATCCCTCTGACCTTCTTATTGACGAGGAAACACAGAAATTGCAACGGAATTAAATAGATACGCCACAGTGCCTACTTAAGTAGGAGAAGACTGACTCTTCTTACCGGCTATGTTTTGAACCATTCCTGTGACACTAGTTATAGATTCCGATGCTTAACTTCAGGTTTACTGTATCCCTTTGACCTTCTAATTGACGATGAAACACAGAAATTAGATCGTAATTAAATAGAAAATGCACAATTCCGACTTAAGTACATGAAGACTGATTCTTCTTACTGTCTATGTTTTGAACCATTCCTGTGACACTAGTTATAGCTTCCGATGCTTCACTTCAGGTTTACTGTATCCCTTGGACCCTCTTATTGACGACGAAACACAGAAATTGCATCGGATTTAAATACAAAAGGCACAATACCGACTTAAGTACAAGAAGACTGACTCTTCTTACTGTCTATGCTTTGAACCATTCCTGTGACACTAGTTATAGATTCCGATGCTTAAATTCAGGTTTACTGTAACCCTTGGACCTTCTTATTGACGATGAAACACAGAAATTGCATCGTAATTAAATAGAAAATGCACAATGCAGACTTAAGTACATGAAGACTGATTCTTCTTACTGTCTATGTTTTGAACCATTCCTGTGGCACCAGTTATAGCTTCCGATGCTTCACTTCAGGTTTACTGTATCCCTGTGACCCTCTTATTGACGATGAAACACAGATATTTCATAGGAATTAAATACAAAAGGCACAATACTGACTTAAGTACAAGAAGACTGACTCTTCTTACTGTCTATGCTTTGAACCATTCCTGTGACACTAGTTATATATTCCGATGCTTCACTTCAGGTTTACTGTATCCCTTGGACCTTCTTATTGTCGATGAAACACAGAAATTGCATCGGAATTAAATACAAAAGGCACAATGTTGACCTAACTACAAGAAGACTGACGCTTCCTACTGTCAATGCTTTGAACCATTCCTGAGACACTTGTTATAGATTCCGATGCTTCATTTCAGGTTTACTGTATCCTTCTGATATTCTTATTGACGATGAAACACAGAAATTGCATCGAAAATAAAAACAAAAGGCACAATGCCGACTTAAGAACAAGAAGACTGACTCTTCTTACTGTCTATGTTTTGAACCATTCCTGTGACACTAGTTATAGATTCCGATGCTTCACTTCAGCTTTACTGTATCCCTTGGACCTACTTATTGACGATGAAACACAGAAATTGCATCGGAATTAAACACAAAAGGCACAATGAATACTTAAGTACAAAAAGACTGACTCTTCTTAATGACTATGTTTGAACCATTCCTGTGACACTAGTTATAGATTCCGATGCTTCACTTCAGGTTTACTGTATCCCTTGGACCTACTTATTGACGATGAAACACAGAAATTGCATCAGAATTAAACACAAAACGCACAATGCCGACTTAACTACAAAATGACAGACTCTTCTTACTGACTATGTTTTGAGCCATTCCAGTGACACTAGTTACAGATTCCGATGCCTCACTTCAGGTTTACTGTATCCCTCTGACCCTCTTATTGACGATGAAACACAGAAATTGCATCGTAATTAAATAGAAATGTCACAATGCCGACTTAAGTACAAGGAGACTGACTCTTCTTACTGTCTATGTTTAGAACCATTCCTGTGACACTAGTTATAGATTCCGATGCTTCACTTCAGGTTTACTGTATCCCTTGGACCTTCTTATTGACGATGAAACACAGAAATTGCATCGGAATTAAATAGAAAAGGCACAATGCCGACTTAAGTACAAGACGACTGACTTGTCTTACTGTCTATGTTTTGAACCATTCCTGTGACACTAGTCATAGATTCCGATGCTTCACTTCCGGTTTACTGTTTCCCTTGGACCTTCTCATTGACGATGAAACACAGAACTTGTATCGGATTTAAATACAAAAGGCACAATACCGACTTAAGTACAAGAAGACTGACTCTTCTTACTGACTATGTTTTGAACCATACCTGTGACACTAGTTATAGATCCCGATGCTTCACTTCCGGGTATATTGTATCCATCCGACCTTCTTATTGACGAGGAAACACAGAAATTGTATCGGAATTAAATAGAAACGCCACAATGCCTACTAAGGTACAAGAAGACTGACTCTTCTTACTGGCTATGTTTTGAACCATTCCTGTGACACTAGGTATAGATTCTGATGCTTGACTTTCGTTTTACTGTATCCCTTGGACCTTCTTACTGACGATGAAACACAGAAATTGCATCGGAATTAAATACAAAAGGCACAATGCCGACTTAAGTACAATACGACTGACTTTTCTTACTGTCTATGTTTTGAACCGTTCCTGTGACACTAGTAGTAGATTTCGATGCTTCACTTCAGGTTTACTGTATCATTTGGACCTTCGTATTGACGATGAAACACAGAAACTGCATCGGAGTTAAATACAAAAGGCACAATGCCGACTTAAGTACAAGAAGACTGACTCTTCTTACTGACTATGTTTTGAACCATTCCTGTGACACTAGTTATAGATCCCGATGCTTCACTTCAGGTTTACTGTATCCCTCTGACCTTCTTATTGACGAGGAAACACAGAAATTGTATCGGAATTAAATAGAAACGCCACAATGCCTACTAAGGTACAAGAAGACTGACTCTTCTTACTGGCTATGTTTTGAACCATTCCTGTGACACTAGGTATAGATTCTGATGCTTGACTTTCGTTTTACTGTATCCCTTGGACCTTCTTACTGACGATGAAACACAGAAATTGCATCGGAATTAAATACAAAAGGCACAATGCCGACTTAAGTACAATACGACTGACTTTTCTTACTGTCTATGTTTTGAACCGTTCCTGTGACACTAGTAGTAGATTTCGATGCTTCACTTCAGGTTTACTGTATCATTTGGACCTTCTTATTGACGATGAAACACAGAAACTGCATCGGAGTTAAATACAAAAGGCACAATGCCGACTTAAGTACAAGAAGACTGACTCTTCTTACTGACTATGTTTTGAACCATTCCTGTGACACTAGTTATAGATCCCGATGCTTCACTTCAGGTTTACTGTATCCCTCTGACCTTCTTATTGACGAGGAAACACAGAAATTGCTTCGGAATTAAATAGATACGCCACAGTGCCTACTTAAGTACGAGAAGACTTACTCTTCTTACTGGCTATGTTTTGAACTATTCCTGTGACACTAGTTATAGATTCCGATGCTTGACCTCGGTTTTACTGCATCCCTTGGACCTTCTTATTGACGATGAAACACAGAAATTGCATCGGAATTAAATACAAAAGGAACAATGCCGACTTAAGTACAAGAAGACTGACCCTTCTTTCAGTCTATGCTTTGAACCATTCCTCTGACACTAGTTATAGATTCCGATGCTTAACTTCAGGTTTACTGTAACCCTTGGACCTTCTTATTGACAATGAAACACAGAAATTGCATCGTAATTAAATAGAAATGCACAATGCAGACTTAAGTACATGAAGACTGATTCTTCTTACTGTCTATGTTTTGAACCATTCCTGTGGCACCAGTTATAGCTTCCGATGCTTCACTTCAGATTTACTGTATCCCTGTGACCCTCTTATTGACGATGAAACACAGAAATTTCATAGGAATTAAATACAAAAGGCACAATACTGACTTAAGTACAAGAAGACTGACTCTTCTTACTGTCTATGCTTTGAACCATTCCTGTGACACTAGTTATATATTCCGATGCTTCACTTCAGGTTTACTGTATCCCTTGGACCTTCTTATTGTCGATGAAACACAGAAATTGCATCGGAATTAAATACAAAAGGCACAATGTTGACCTAACTACAAGAAGACTGACGCTTCCTACTGTCAATGCTTTGAACCATTCCTGTGACACTTGTTATAGATTCCGATGCTTCATTTCAGTTTTACTGTATCCTTCTGATATTCTTATTGACGATGAAACACAGAAATTGCATCGAAAATAAATACAAAAGGCACAATGCCGACTTAAGAACAAGAAGACCGACTCTTCTTACTGTCTATGTTTTGAACCATTCCTGTGACACTAGTTATAGATTCCGATGCTTCACTTCAGGTTTACTGTATCCCTTGGACCTACTTATTGACGATGAAACACAGAAATTGCATCAGAATTAAACACAAAACGCACAATGCCGACTTAAGTACAAAATGACAGACTCTTCTTACTGACTATGTTTTGAGCCATTCCAGTGACACTAGTTACAGATTCCGATGCCTCACTTCAGGTTTACTGTATCCCTCTGACCCTCTTATTGGCGATGAAACACAGAGATTGCATCGTAATTAAATAGAAATGTCACAATGCCGACTTAAGTACAAGAAGACTGACTCTTCTTACTGTCTATGTTTAGAACCATTCCTGTGACACTAGTTATAGATTCCGATGCTTCACTTCAGGTTTACTGTATCCCTTGGACCTTCTTATTGACGATGAAACACAGAAATTGCATCGCAATTAAATAGAAAAGGCACAATGCCGACTTAAGTACAAGACGACTGACTTTTCTTACTGTCTATGTTTTGAACCATTCCTGTGACACTAGTCATAGATTCCGATGCTTCACTTCCGGTTTACTGTTTCCCTTGGACCTTCTCATTGACGAAGAAACACAGTACTTGTATCGGATTTAAATACAAAAGGCACAATACCGACTTAAGTACAAGAAGACTGACTCTTCTTACTGACTATGCTTTGAACCATACCTGTGACACTAGTTATAGATCCCGATGCTTCACTTCCGGGTATATTGTATCCATCCGACCTTCTTATTGACGAGGAAAAACAGAAATTGTATCGGAATTAAATAGAAACGCCACAATGCCTACTAAGGTACAAGAAGACTGACTCTTCTTACTGGCTATGTTTTGAACCATTCCTGTGACACTAGGTATAGATTCTGATGCTTGACTTTCGTTTTACTGTATCCCTTGGACCTTCTTACTGACGATGAAACACAGAAATTGCATCGGAATTAAATACAAAAGGCACAATACCGACTTAAGTACAAGAAGACTGACTCTTCTTACTGACTATGTTTTGAACCATACCTGTGACACTAGTTATAGATCCCGATGCTTCACTTCCGGGTATATTGTATCCATCCGACCTTCTTATTGACGAGGAAACACAGAAATTGTATCGGAATTAAATAGAAACGCCACAATGCCTACTAAGGTACAAGAAGACTGACTCTTCTTACCGGCTATGTTTTGAACCATTCCTGTGACACTAGTTATAGATTCCGATGCTTAACTTCAGGTTTACTGTATCCCTTTGACCTTCTAATTGACGATGAAACACAGAAATTAGATCGTAATTAAATAGAAAATGCACAATTCCGACTTAAGTACATGAAGACTGATTCTTCTTACTGTCTATGTTTTGAACCATTCCTGTGACACTAGTTATAGCTTCCGATGCTTCACTTCAGGTTTACTGTATCCCTTGGACCCTCTTATTGACGACGAAACACAGAAATTGCATCGGATTTAAATACAAAAGGCACAATACGGACTTAAGTACAAGAAGACTGACTCTTCTTACTGTCTATGTTATGAACCATTCCTGTGACACTAGTTATAGATTCCGATGCTTCACTTCAGGTTTACTGTATCCCTTGGACCGTCTTATTGACGATGAAACACAGAAATTGCATCGGAATTAAATACAAAAGGCACAATGCCGACTTCAGTACAAGAAGACTGACTTTTTTTACTGACTATGTTTTGAACCATTCCTGTGACACTAGTTATAGATTCAGATGCTTCACTTCAGGTTTACTGTATCCCTCTGGACCTTCTTATTGACGATAAACACAGAAATTGCATCGGAATAAAATAGAAAAGGCACAATGCCGACTTAAGTACAATACGACTGACTTTTCTTACTGTCTATGTTTTGAACCGTTCCTGTGACACTAGTTGTAGATTTCGATGCTTCACTTCAGGTTTACTGTATCATTTGGACCTTCTTATTGACGATGACACACAGAAACTGCATCGGAGTTAAATACAAAGGCCACAATGCCGCCTTAAGTACAAGAAGACTGACTCTTCTTACTGACTATGTTTTGAACCATTCCTGTGACACTAGTTATAGATCCCGATGCTTCACTTCAGGTTTACTGTATCCCTCTGACCTTCTTATTGACGAGGAAACACAGAAATTGCTTCGGAATTAAATAGATACGCCACAGTGCCTACTTAAGTACGAGAAGACTTACTCTTCTTACTGGCTATGTTTTGAACTATTCCTGTGACACTAGTTATAGATTCCGATGCTTCACTTCAGGTTTACTGTATCCCTTGGACCGTCTTATTGACGATGAAACACAGAAATTGCATCGGAATTAAATACAAAAGGAACAATGCCGACTTAAGTACAAGAAGACTGACTCTTCTTACTGTCTATGCTTTGAACCATTCCTGTGACACTTGTTATAGATTCCGATGCTTCATTTCAGGTTCACTGTATCCTTCTGATATTCTTATTGACGATGAAACACAGAAATTGCATCGAAATTAAATACTAAAGGTACAATGCCAACTTAAGTAGAAGAAGACTGACTCTTCCTACTGTCTATGTTTTGAACCATTCCTGTGACACTAGTTATAGATTCCGATGCTTCACTTCAGGTTTACTGTATCCCTTGGACCTTCTTACTGACGATGAAACACAGAAATTGCATCGGAATTAAATACAAAAGGCACATTACCGACTTAAGTACAAGAAAACTGACTATGTTTCGGACAATTCCTCTGACACTAGTCATAGAATCCGATGCTTAACTTCAGGATTACTGTATCCCTCTGACCTTCTTATGGACGATGAAACACAGAAATTGTATCGGAATTAAATACAAAACGCACAATGCCGACTTCAGTACTAGAAGACTGACTCTTCTTACTGACTATGTTTTGAACCATTCTTGTGACACTAGCTATAGATTCCGATGCTTCACTTCAGGTTTACTGTAGCCCTTAAACCTTCTTATTCACGATGAAACACAGAAATTGCATCGGAATTAAATACAAAAGGCACAATGCCGACTTAAGTACAAGAAGACTGACTCTTCCTACTGTCAATGTTTTGAACCATTCCTGTCACACTAAAAATACATTCCGATGCTTCATTTCAGGTTTACTGTATCCCTCTGATCTTCTTATTAACGATAAACACAGATATTGCATCGGAATAAAATAGAAAAGGCACAATGCCGACATAAGTACAAGAAGACTGACTCTTCTTACTGACTATGTTTTGAACCATTCCTGTGACACTAGTTATAGATCCCGATGCTTCACTTCAGGTTTACTGTATCCCTCTGATCTTCTTATTGACGAGGAAACACAAAAAAGTGCATCGGAATTAAACAGATACGCCACAGTGCCTACTTAAGTACGAGAAGACTGACTCTACTTACCGGCTATGTTTTGAAACATTCCTGTGACACTAGTTATAGATTCCGATGCTTGACTTCGGTTTTACTGTATCCCTTGGACCTTCTTATTGACGATGAAACACAGAAATTGCATCGGAATTAAATATAAAAGGCACAATGCCGACTTAAGTACAAGAAGACTGACCCTTCTTACAGTCTATGTTTTGAGCCATACCTGTGACACTAGTTATAGATTCCGATGCTTAACTTCTGGTTTACTGTATCCCTTGGACCTTCTTACTGACGATGAAACACAGTAATTGCATCGTAATTAAATAGAAAATACACAATGCCGACTTAAGTACATGAAGACTGATTCTTCTTACTGTCTATGTTTTGAACCATTCCTGTGACACTAGTTATGGATTCCGATGCTTCACTTCAGGTTTACTGTATCCGTTGGACCTTCTTATTGACGATGGAACACAGAAATTGTATCGGAATTAAATAGAAACGCCACAATGCCTACTAAGGTACAAGAAGACTGACTCTTCTTACTGGCTATGTTTTGGACCACTCCTGTGACACTAGTTATAGATTCTGATGCTTGACTTCCGTTTTACTGTATCTCTTGGACCTTCTTACTGACGATGAAACACAGAAATTGCATCGGAATTAAATGCAAAAGGCACAATGCCGACTTAAGTACAAGAAGACTGACCCTTCTTAATGTCTATGCTTTGAAATATTCCTGTGACACTAGTTACAGATTCCGATGCTTCACTTTAGGTTTACTGTATCCCTCTGACCTTCTTATCGACGATGAAACACAGAACTTGCAGCGGAATTAAATACAAAAGGCACAATGCCGACTTAAGTACAAGAAGACTGACTCTTTTTACTGACTATGTTTGAACCATTCCTGTGACACTAGTTATAGATTTCAACGCTTCACTTCATGTTTACTGTATCCCTCTGACCTTGTTATTGACGATGAAACACAAAAATTGCATCGGAATTAAATACAATAGGAACAATGTCGACTTCAGTACAAGTAGACTGACTCTTCCTACTGTCTATGCTTTTAACCACTCCTGTGACACTAGTTTTAGATTCCGATGCTTAACTTCAGGATTACTTTATCCCTTGGACCTTCTTAGTGACGATGAAACACAGAAATTGCATCGGAATTAAATACAAAAGGCACAATGCCGACTTAAGTACAAGAAGACAGACTCATCTTCCTGTCTATGGTTTGAACCATCCCTGTGACACTAGTTATAGATTCCGATGCTTCACTCAAAGTTAACTGAATCCCTTGGTCCTTCTTATTGACGATGAAACACAGAAATTGCATCGGATTTAAATACAAAAGGCACAATGCCGACTTAAGAACAGGAAGACTGACTCTTCTTACTTATTATGATTTGAGTCATTCCTGTGACACCTAAATTCCGATGATTCGCTTCAGGTTTACTGTATCCCTTGGACCTTCTTATTAACGATGAAACACAGAAATTGCATCGGAATTAAATACCAAAGGCACATTACCGACATAAGTGCAAGAAAACTGACTCTTCTTACTGACTATGTTTTGAACCATTCCTGTGACACTAGTCATAGATCCCGATGCTTAACTTCCGGATTACTGTATCCCTTGGACCTTCTTATTGACGATGAAACACATAAATTGCATCGGAATTAAATACAAAAGCCACAATGCCGACTTAAGTACAAGAAGACTGACTCTTCTTACTGACTATGTTTTGAACCATTCTTGTGACACTAGCTATAGATTCCGATGCTTCACTTCAGGTTTACTGTATCCCTTAAACCTTCTTATTGACGATGAAACACAGAAATTGCATCGGAATTAAATACAAAAGGCACAATGCCGACTTAAGTACAAGAAGACTGACTCTACTGACTGTCTATGCTTTGAACCATTCCTGTGACTCTAGTTATAGATTCCGATGCTTCACTCCAGGTATACTGTGTCCCTTGGACCTACTTATTGACGATGAAACACAGAAATTGCATCGGAATTAAATACAATAGGAACAATGTCGACTTAAGTACAAGTAGACTGACTCATCCTACTGTGTATGTTTTGAACCATTCCTGTGACACTAGTTTTAATTCCGATGCTTAACTTCAGGATTACTGTATCCCTTGGCCCTTCTTATTGACGATGAAACACAGAAATTGCATCGGATTTAAATACAAAAGGCACAATGCCGACTTAAGTACAAGAAGACTGACTCTTCTAACTGATTATGATTTGAGCCATTCCTGTGACACTTAAAATCCGATGATTCACTTCAGGTTTACTGCATCCCTTTGACCTTCTTATTGACGATGAAATACAAAAATTGCATCGGAATTAAATACAATAGGCACAACGCAGAATTAAGTACAAGAAGTCTGACTCTTCTTACTGACTATGTTTTGAACCATTGCTGTGACACTAGTTATAGATTCCGATGCTTCACTTCAGGATTACTGTATCCCTTGGACCTTCTTACTGACGATGAAACACAGATATTGCATCGGAATTAAATAGAAAAGGAACAATGCCGACTTAAGTACAAGAAGACTGACTCTTCTTACTGTTTATGTTTTGAACCATTCCATTGACACTAGTTTTGGATTCCGATGCATCACTTCAGGTTTACTGTATCCCTTGGACCTTCTTATTGACGATGAAACACAGAAATTGCATCGGAATTTAATAGAAAAGGCACAATGCCAACTAAAGTACAAGAAGACTGACTCTTCCTTCAGTCTATGTTTTAACCATTCCTGTGACACTAGTTATAGATTTCGATGCTTAACTCCAGGTTTACTGTATCCCTTGGACCTTCTTATTGACGATGAAACACAGAAATTACATCGGAATTAAATACAAAAGGAAAAATGCCGACTTAAGTACAAGAAGACTGACTCTTCTTACTGACTATGACTTGAACCGTTCCTGTGACACTAGTTATAGATTCCGATGCTTCACTTCAGGTTTACTGTACCCCTTGGACCTTCTTATTGACGATGAAACACAGAAATTGCATCGGAATTAAATAGAAAAGGCACAATGCCGACTTAAGTACATGAAGACTGTCTCTAATTACTGTCTATGTTTTGAACCATTCCTGTGACACTAGTTATAGTTTTCGATGCTTCACTTCAGGTTTACTGTATCCCTTGGAGCTTCTTATTGACGATGAAACACAGAAATTGCATCGGAATTAAATACAAAATCACAATACCGACTTAAGTACAAGAAGACTGACTCATCTTACTGTCTATGTTTTGAACCATTCCTGTGACAGTAGTTATAGATTCCGATGCTTCACTTCAGGTTTATTGTATCCTTTGGACCTTCTTATTGACGATGAATCTCAGAAATTGCATCGGAATAAAATACAAAAGGCACAATGCCGACTTAAGTACAAGAAGACTGACTCTTCCTACTGTCAATGTTTTGAACCATTCCTGTCACACTAGTAATACATACCGATGCTTCACTACAGGTTTACTGTATCCCTCTGATCTTCTTATTGACGATAAACAAAGATATTGCATCGGAATAAAATAGAAAAGGCACAATGCCGACTTAAGTACAAGACGACTGAATTTTCTTACTGTCTAAGATTTGAACCATTCCTGTGACACTAGTTGTAGATTCCGATGCTTCACTTCAGGTTTACTGTATCATTTGGACCTTCTTATTGACGATGAAACACAGAAATTGCATCGGAGTTAAATACAAAAGGCACAATGCCGACATAAGTACAAGAAGACTGTCTCTTCTTACTGACTATGTTTTGAACCATTCCTGTGACACTAGTTATAGATCCCGATCCGTCACTTCAGGTTTACTGTATCCCTCTGACCTTCTTATTGACGAGGAAACACAGAAATTGCATCGGAATTAAATAGATACGCCACAGTGCCTACTTAAGTACGAGAAGACCGAGTCTACTTACTGGGTATGTTTTCAAACATTCCTGTGACACTAGTTATAGATTCCGATGCTTGACTTCGGTTTTACTGTATCCCTTGGACCCTCTTATTGACGATGGAACACAGAAATTGCATCGGAATTAAATACAAAAGGCACAATACCGACTTAAGTACGAGAAGACTGACTCTTCTTACTGTCTATGTTTTGAACCATTCCTGTGACACTAGTTATAGATTCCGATGCTTCACTTCAGGTTTACTGTATCCCTTGGACCTTCTTATTGACGATGAAACACAGAATTTGCATCGGAATTAAATAAAAACGGGACAATGCCGACTTAAGTACAAGAAGACTGACCCTTCCTACTGTCAATGTTTTGAACCATTCTTTTGACACTTGTTATTGACTCCGATGCTTCACTTCAGGTTTACTGTATCCCTCTGACATTCTTGTTGACGATGAAACACAGAAATTGCATCGGAATTAAATAGAAAAGGCACGATGCCGACATAAGTACAAGACGACTGACTTTTCTTACTGTCTATGTTTTGAACCATTCCAGTGACACTAGTTATAGATTCCGATGCTTCACTTCCGGTTTACTGTATCCCTTGGACCTTCTCATTGACGATGAAACACAGAAATTGCATCGGAATTAAATACAAAAGGCACAATGCCGACTTAAGTACAAGAAGACTGACTCTTCTTACTGACTATGTTTTGAACCTTTCCTGTGACACTAGTTATAGATCCCGATGCTTCACTTCCGGTTTACTGTATCCCTCCGACCTTCTTATTGACGAGGAAACACAGATATTGTATCGGAATTAAATAGAAACGCCACAATCCCTACTAAAGTACAAGAAGACTGACTCTTCTTACTGGCTATGCTTTGAACCATTCCTGTGACACTAGTTATAGATTCTGATGCTTGACTTCCGTTTTACTGTATCCCTTGGACCTTCTTTCTGACGATGAAACACAGAAATTGCAACAGAATTAAATACAAAAGGCACAATGCCGACTTAAGTACAAGAAGACTGACCCTTCTTAATGTCTATGATTTGAACCATTCCTGTGACACTAGTTACAGATTCCGATGCTTCACTTCGTGTTTACTGTATCCCTCTGACCTTCTTATTGACGATGACACACAGAACTTGCATCGGAATTAAATACAAAAGGCACAATCCCGATTTAAGTACAAGAAGACTGACTCTTCTTACTGACTATGTTCTGATCCATTCCTGTGACACTAGTTACAGATTGCAACGCTTCACTTCAGGTATACTGTATCCCTCTGACCTTCTTATTGACGTTGAAACACAGAAATTGCATCGGAATTAAATACAAAAGGCACAATACCGACTTAAGTACAAGAAGACTGACACTTCGTACTGTCTATGTTTTGAACCATTCCTGTGACACTAGTTATAGATTCGGATGCTTCACTCCAGGTTTACTGTATTCCCTGGACCTTCTTGTAGACGATGAAACACAGAAGTTGCATCGGAATTAAATACAAAAGGCACAATGCCGACTTAAGGACAAGTAGACTGACTCTTCTTACTGACTATGTTTTGAACCATTCCTGTGACACTAGTTATAGATTCCGATGCTTCACCCCAGGTTTACTGTATCACTTGGACCTTCTTATTGACGAAGAAACACAGAAATTTCATCGGAATTAAATAGAAAAGGCTCAATGCCGACTTAAGTACAAGAAGACTGACTCTTTTTACTGACTATGTTTTGAACCATTCCTGTGACACTAGTTATAGATTCCGATGCTACACTTCAGGTTTACTGTACACCTTGGACCTTCTTATTGACTATGAAACACAGAAATCGCATCGGAATTAAATACAAAAGGCACAATGCCGACTTAAGTACAAGAAGACTGACTCTTCCTACTGTCTATATTTTGAACCATTCCTGTGAAACTAGTTAAGGATTCCGATGCTTCACTTCAGGTTTACTGTATCCCTCTGACCTAATTGCCGATGAAACACAGAAATTGCATCGGAATGAAATAGAAAAGGCACAATGCCGACTTAACTACAAGAAGGCTGTCTCTTCTTCTTTGTCTATGCTTTAAACCATTCCTGTGACACTAGTTATAGATTCCGATGCTTCTCTTCAGGTTTACTGTATCCCTCTGACCTTATTGCCGATGAAACAAAGAAATTGGTTCGGAATTCAATACAAAAGGCACAATGCCGACTTAGCTACAGGAAGACTGACTCTTCTTACTGACTATGCTTTGAACCATTCCTGTGACACTAGTTATAGATTCCGATGCTTAACTTCTGGATTACTGTATCCCTCTGACCTTCTTAGTGACGAAGAAACACAGAAATTGCGTCGGAATTAAATACAAAAAGCACAATGCCGACTTAAGTACAAGAATACTGACTCATCTTACTGTCTATGATTTGCACCATTCCTGTGACACTAGTTATAGATTCCGATGCTTCACTCCAGGTTTACTGTATCCCTTGGACCTTCTTATAGACGATGAAACACAGAAATTGCATCGGAATTAAATACAAAAGGCACAATGCCGACTTAAGGACAAGAAGACTGACTCTTCTTACTGGCTATGTTTTGAACCATTCCTGTGACACTAGTTATAGATTCCGATACTTCACTTCAGGTTTACTGTATCCCGCTGACCTTCTTATTGACGATGAAAAACAGATATTGTATCGGAATTAAATGCAAAAGGCACAATGCCGACTTAAGTACAAGAAGACTGACTCTTCATACTGTCTATGATTTGGACCATTCCATTGACAATAGTTATAGATTCCGATGCTTCACTCCAGGTTTACCGTTTCCCTTGGACCATCTTATTGACGATGAAACACAGAAATTGCATCGGAATTAAATAGAAAAGGCACAATGCCGACTTAAGTACAGGAAGACTCAATCTTTTTACTGACTATGTTTTAAACCATTCCTGTGACACTAGTTATGTTTTGAACCATTCCATTGACACTAGTTTTGGATTCCGATGCATCACTTCAGGTTTACTGTATCCCTTGGACCTTCTTATTGACGATGAAACACAGAAATTGCATCGGAATTTAATAGAAAAGGCACAATGCCAACTAAAGTACAAGAAGACTGACTCTTCTTTCAGTCTATGTTTTAACCATTCTTGTGACACTAGTTATAGATTTCGATGCTTAACTCCAGGTTTACTGTATCCCTTGGACCTTCTTATTGACGATGAAACACAGAAATTACATCGGAATTAAATACTAAAGGAAAAATGCCGACTTAAGTACAAGAAGACTGACTCTTCTTACTGACTATGACTTGAACCGTTCCTGTGACACTAGTTATAGATTCCGATGCTTCACTTCAGGTTTACTGTACCCCTTGGACCTTCTTATTGACGATGAAACACAGAAATTGCATCGGAATTAAATAGAAAAGGCACAATGCCGACTTAAGTACATGAAGACTGTCTCTAATTACTGTCTATGTTTTGAACCATTCCTGTGACACTAGTTATAGATTCCGATGCTTCACTTCAGGTTTATTGTATCCTTTGGACCTTCTTATTGACGATGAATCTCAGAAATTGCATCGGAATAAAATACAAAAGGCACAATGCCGACTTAAGTACAAGAAGACTGACTCTTCCTACTGTCAATGTTTTGAACCATTCCTGTCACACTAGTAATACATACCGATGCTTCACTTCAGGTTTACTGTATCCCTCTGATCTTCTTATTGACGATAAACAAAGATATTGCATCGGAATAAAATAGAAAAGGCACAATGCCGACTTAAGTACCAGACGACTGAATTTTCTTACTGTCTAAGATTTGAACCATTCCTGTGACACTAGTTGTAGATTCCGATGCTTCACTTCAGGTTTACTGTATCATTTGGACCTTCTTATTGACGATGAAACACAGAAATTGCATCGGAGTTAAATACAAAAGGCACAATGCCGACATAAGTACAAGAAGACTGACTCTTCTTACTGACTATGTTTTGAACCATTCCTGTGACACTAGTTATAGATCCCGATCCGTCACTTCAGGTTTACTGTATCCCTCTGACCTTCTTATTGACGAGGAAACACAGAAATTGCATCGGAATTAAATAGATACGCCACAGTGCCTACTTAAGTACGAGAAGACTGAGTCTACTTACTGGGTATGTTTTCAAACATTCCTGTGACACTAGTTATAGATTCCGATGCTTGACTTCGGTTTTACTGTATCCCTTGGATCTTCTTATTGACGATGAAACACAGATATTGCATGGGAATTAAATACAAAAGCCACAATGCCGACTTAAGTACAAGAAGACTGACTCTTCTTACAGTCTATGTTTTGAACCATTCCTGTGACACTAGTTGTAGATTCCGATGCTTAACTTCAGGTTTACTGTATCCCTTGGACCTTCTTATTGACGAGGAAACACAGAAATTGTATCGGAATTAAATAGAAACGCCACAATGCCTACTAAGGTACAAGAAGACTGACTCTTCTTACTGGCTATGTTTTGAACCATTCCTGTGACACTAGGTATAGATTCTGATGCTTGACTTTCGTTTTACTGTATCCCTTGGACCTTCTTATTGACGATGAAACACAGAAATTGCATCGGAATAAATACAAAAGGCACAATGCCGACTTAAGTACAAGAAGACTGACTCTTCTTGCTATCTATGTTTTGAACCATCCCTGTGACACTAGTTATAGATTCCGATGCTTCACTCCAGGTTAACTGTATCCCTTGGTCCTTCTTATTGACGATGAAACACAGAAATTGCATCCGATTTAAATACAAAAGGCACAATGCCGACTTAAGTACAAGAAGACTGACTCTTCTTACTGATTATGATTTGAGCCATTCCTGTGACACTTAAATTCCGAGGATTCACTTCAGGTTTACTGTATCCCATGGACCTTCTTATTGACCATGAAACACAAAAATTGCATCGGAATTAAATACAAAAGGCACAATGCAGAATTAAGTACAAGAAGACTTAATGTTCTTACTGTCTATGTTGTGAACCATTCCTGTGACACTAGTTATAAATTCCGATGCTACACTCCAGGTTTACTGTATCCCTTGGACCTTCTTATTGACGATGAAACTCAGAAATTGCATCAGAATTAAATAGAAAGGGCACAATGCCGACTAAAGTACAAGAGGACTGACGTTTCTTACTGACTATGTTTTGAACCATTGCTGTGACACTAGTTATAGATTCCGATGCTTCACTTCAGGTTTACTGTATCCCTTGGACCTTCTTATTGACGATGAAACACAGATATTGCATCGGAATTAAATAGAAAAGAAACAATGCCGACTTAAGTACAAGAAGACTGACTCTTCTTACTGTTTATGTTTTGAACCATTCCTGTGACACTAGTTTTGGATTCCGATGCATCACTTCAGGTTTACTGTATCCGTTGGACCTTCTTATTGACGATGAAACACAGAAATTGCATCGGAATTAAATAGAAAAGGCACAATGCCAACTAAAGTACAAGAAGACTGACTCTTCTTTCAGTCTATGATTTGAACCATTCCGGTGACACAAGTTATAGATTCCGATGCTTCACTTCAGGTTCACTGTATCCCTTGGACCTTCTTATTGACGATGAAACACAGAAATTGCATCAGAATTAAATAGAAAAGGCACAATGCCGACTTAAGTACAAGAAGACTGACGCTCCTTGCTGACTATGTTTTGAACCATTCCTGTGACACTAGTTGTAGATTCCGATGCTTCACTTCAGGTTTACTATATCCCTTAATCCTTCTTATTGACGATGAAACACAGAAATTGCATCGGAATTAAATAGAAAAGGCACAATGCCGACTTCTACATCTACATCTACATTGATACTCCGCAAGCCACCCAACGGTGTGTGGCGGAGGCCACTTTACGTGCCACTGTCATTACCTCCCTTTCCTGTTCCAGTCGCGTATGGTTCGCGGGAAGAACGACTGTCTGAAAGCCTCCGTGCGCGCTCTAATCTCTCTAATTTTACACTCGTGATCTCCTCGGGAGGTATAAGTAGGAGGAAGCAATATATTCGATACTTCATCCAGAAACGCACCCTCTCGAATCCTGGCGAGCAAGCTACACCGCGATGCAGAGCGCCTCTCTTGCAGAGTCTGCCACTTGAGTTTATTAAACATCTCCGTAACGCTATCACGGTTACCAAATAACCCGGTGACAAAACGCGCTGCTCTTCTTTGGATCTTCTCTATCTCCTCCTTCAACCCGACCTGGTACGGATCCCACACTGATGAGCAATACTCAAGTATAGGTCGAACGAGTGTTTTGTAAGCCACCTCCTTTGTTGATGGACTACATTTTCTAAGCACTCTCCCAATTAATCTCAACCTGGTACCCGCCTTACCAACAATTAATTTTATATGATCATTCCACTTCAAATCGTTCCGTACGCACACTCCCAGATATTTTACAGAAGTAACTGCTACCAATGTTTGTCCCGCTATCATATAATCATACAATAAAGGATCCTTCTTTCTATGTATTCGCAATACATTACATTTGTCTATGTTAAGGGTCAGTTGCCACTCCCTGCACCAAGTGCCTATCCGCTGCAGATCTTCCTGTATTTCGCTACAATTTTCTAATGCAGCAACTTCTCTGTATACTACAGCATCATTAGCGAAAAGCCGCATGGAACTTCCGACACTATCTACTAGGTCATTTATATATATTGTGAAAAGCAATGGTCCCATAACACTCCCCTGTGGCACGCTAGAGGTTACTTTAACGTCTGTAGACGTCTTTCCATTGATAACAACATGCTGTGTTCTGTTTGCTAAAAACTCTTCAATCCAGCCACACAGCTGGTCTGATATTCCGTAGGTTCTTACTTTGTTTATCAGGCGACAGTGCGGAACTGTATCGAACGCCTTCCGGAAGTCAAGAAAAATAGCATCTACCTGGGAGCCTGTATCTAATATTTTCTAGGTCTCATGAACAAATAAGGCGAGTTGGGTCTCACACGATCGCTGTTTCCGGAACCCATGTTGATTCCTACATAGTAGATTTTGGGTTTCCAGAAATGACATGATACGCGAGCAAAAAACATGTTCTAAAATTCTACAAGAGAACGACGTAAGAGATATAGGTCTATAGTTTTGCGCATCTGCTCGACTTAAGTACAAGAAGGCTGACTCTTCTTACTGTCTATGTTTTGAACCATTCCTGTGACTCTAGTTATAGATTCCGATGCTTCACTTCAGGTTTACTGTATCCCTCTGACTTTCTTATTGACGATGAAACACAGAAATTGCATCGGAATTAAACACAAAAGGCACAATGCCGACTTAAGTACAAGAAGACTGACTCTTCTTACGTTCTATGTTTTGAACCAATCCTATGGCACTGATTATAGATTCCGATGCTTCAATTGAGGTCTACTGTATCCCTTGGACCTTCTTATTGACCATGAAACACAGAAATTAAATCGGAATTAAATACAAAATGCACAATGCCGACTTAAGTACAAGAAGACTGACTCTTCTTACTGTCTATGTTTAAAACCATTCCTCTGACACTAGTTATAGATTCCGATGCTTCACTCCAGGTTTACTGTATCCCTTGGACCTTCTTATTGACGATGAAACACAGAAATTGCAACGGAATTAAATACAAAAGTAACATTGCAGACTTAAGTACAAGAAGACTGACTCTTCTTACTAACTATGACTTGAACCGTTACTGTGACACTAGTTATAGATTCCGATGCTTCACTTCAGGATTACTGTATCCCTTGGACCTTGTTATTGACGATGAAACACAGATATTGCATCGGAATTAAATACAAAAGGCACAATGCCGACTTCAGTACAAGAAGACTGATTTTTTTTACTGACTATGTTTTGAACCATTCCTGTGACACTAGTTATAGATCCCGATGCTTCACTTCAGGTTTACTGTATCCCTCTGACCTTCTTATTGACGATAAACACAGAAATTGCATCGGAATAAAATAGAAAAGGCACAATGCAGACTTAAGTACAAGACGACTGACTTTTCTTACTGTCTATGTTTTGAACCGTTCCTGTGACACTAGTTGTGGATTCCGATGCTTCACTTCAGGTTTACTGTATCATTTGGACCTTCTTATTGACGATGAAACACAGAAATTGCATCGGAGTTAAATACAAAAGGCACAATGCCGACTTAAGTACAAGAAGACTGACTCTTCTTACTGACTATGCTTTGAACCATTCCTGTGACACTAGTTATAGATCCCGATGCTTCACTTCAGGTTTACTGTATCCCTCTGACCTTCTTATTGACGAGGAAACACAGAAATTGCATCGGAATTAAATAGATACGCCACAGTGCCTACTTAAGTAGGAGAAGACTGACACTTCTTACCGGCTATGTTTTGAACCATTCCTGTCACACTAGTTATAGATTCCGATGCTTAACTTCAGGTTTACTGTATCCCTTTGACCTTCTAATTGACGATGAAACACAGAAATTAGATCGTAATTAAATAGAAAATGCACAATTCCGACTTAAGTACATGAAGACTGATTCTTCTTACTGTCTATGTTTTGAACCATTCCTGTGACACTAGTTATAGCTTCCGATGCTTCACTTCAGGTTTACTGTATCCCTTGGACCCTCTTATTGACGACGAAACACAGTTATTGCATCGGATTTAAATACAAAAGGCACAATACCGACTTAAGTACAAGAAGACTGACTCTTCTTACTGTCTATGTTATGAACCATTCCTGTGACACTAGTTATAGATTCCGATACTTCACTTCAGGTTCACTGTATCCCTTGGACCGTCTTATTGACGATGAAACACAGAAATTGCATCGGAATTAAATACAAAAGGCACAATGCCGACTTAAGTACAGGAAGACTCACCCTTCCTACTGTCAATGTTTTGAACCATTCCTGTGACACTTGTTATAGATTCCGATGCTTCACTTCAGGTTTACTGTATCCCTCTGATCTTCTTATTGACGATGTAACACAGAAATTGCATCGAAAATAAATACAAAAGGCACAATGCCGACTTAAGTACAAGAAGACTGACTCTTCTTACTGTCTATGTTTTGAAGCATTCTTGTGACACTAGTTATAGATTCCGATGCTTCACTTCAGGTTTACTGTATCCCTTGGACCTTGTTAATGACGATGAAACACAGAAATTGCATCTGAATTAAACACAAAAGGCACAATGCCGACTTAAGTACAGAAAGACTGACTCTTCTTACCGGCTATGTTTTGAACCGTTCCTGTGACACTAGTTATAGATTCCGATGCTTCACTTCAGGTATACTGTATCCCTCTGACCTTCTTATTGACGATGAAACACAGAAATTGCATCGGAATTAAATACAAAAGGCACAATGCCGACTTCAGTACAAGAAGACTGACTTTTTTTACTGACTATGTTTTGAACCATTCCTGTGACACTAGTTATACATTCAGATGCTTCACTTCAGGTTTACTGTATCCCTCTGGACCTTCTTATTGACGATAAACACAGAAATTGCATCGGAATAAAATAGAAAAGGCACAATGCCGACTTAAGTACAATACGACTGACATTTCTTACTGTGTATGTTTTGAACCGTTCATGTGACACTAGTTGTAGATTCCTATGCTTCACTTCAGGTTTACTGTATCATTTGGACCTTCTTATTGACGATGAATCACAGAAATTGCATCGGAGTTAAATACAAAAGGCAAAATGCCGACTTAAGTACAAGAAGACTGACTCTTCTTACTGACTATGTTTTGAACCATTATTGTGACACTAGTTATAGATCCCGATGCTTCACTTCAGGTTTACTGTATCCTTCTGACCATCTTATTGACGAGGAAACACAAAAATTGCATCGTAATTAAATAGATACGCCACAGTGCCTACTTAAGTACGAGAAGGCTGACTCTTCTTACTGGCTATGTTTTGAACCATTCCTGTGACACTAGTTATAGATTCCGATGCTTGACTTCGGTTTTACTGTATCCCTTGGACCTTCTAATTGACGATGAAAAACAGAAATTGCATCGGAATTAAATACAAAAGGCACAATGCCGACTTCAGTACAAGAAGACTGATTTTTTTTACTGACTATGTTTTGAACCATTCCTGTGACACTAGTTATAGATTCCGATACTTGACTTCGGTTTTACTGCATCCCTTGGACCTTCTTATTGACGATGAAACACAGAAATTGCATCGGAATTAAATACAAAAGGAACAATGCCGACTTAAGTACAAGAAGACTGACCCTTCTTTCAGTCTATGCTTTGAACCATTCCTGTGACACTAGTTATAGATTCCGATGCTTAACTTCAGGTTTACTGTAACCCTTGGACCTTCTTATTGACGATGAAACACAGAAATTGCATCGTAATTAAATAGAAAATGCACAATGAAGACTTAAGTACATGAAGACTGATTCTTCTTACTGTCTATGTTTTGAACCATTCCTGTGGCACCAGTTATAGCTTCCGATGCTTCACTTCAGGTTTACTGTATCCCTTGGACCTTCTTATTGTCGATGAAACACAGAAATTGCATCGGAATTAAATACAAATGGCACAATGTTGACCTAACTACAAGAAGACTGACGCTTCCTACTGTCAATGCTTTGAACCATTCCTGTGCCACTTGTTATAGATTCCGATGCTTCACTTCAGGTTTACTGTATCCTTCTGATATTCTTATTGACGATGAAACACAGAAATTGCATCGAAAATAAATACAAAAGGCACAATGCCGACTTAAGAACAAGAAGACTGACTCTTCTTACTGTCTATGTTTTGAACCATGCCTGTGACACTAGTTATAGATTCCGATGCTTCACTTCAGGTTTACTGTATCCCTTGGACCTTCTTATGGACGATGAAACACAGAAATTGCATCGGAATTAAATAGAAAAGGCACAATGCCGACTTAAGTACAAGACGACTGACTTTTCTTACTGTCTATGTTTTGAACCATTCCTGTGACACTAGTCATAGATTCCGATGCTTCACTTCCGGTTTACTGTTTCCCTTGGACCTTCTCATTGACGATGAAACACAGAACTTGTATCGGATTTAAATACAAAAGGCACAATACCGACTTAAGTACAAGAAGACTGACTCTTCTTACTGACTATGTTTTGAACCATTCCTGTGACACTAGTTATAGATTCCGATGCTTCACTTCAGGTTTACTGTATCCCTCTGACCTTCTTATTGACGATAAACACAGAAATTGCATCGGAATAAAATAGAAAAGGCACAATGCAGACTTAAGTACAAGACGACTGACTTTTCTTACTGTCTATGTTTTGAACCGTTCCTGTGACACTAGTTGTGGATTCCGATGCTTCACTTCAGGTTTACTGTATCATTTGGACCTTCTTATTGACGATGAAACACAGAAATTGCATCGGAGTTAAATACAAAAGGCACAATGCCGACTTAAGTACAAGAAGACTGACTCTTCTTACTGACTATGCTTTGACCCATTCCTGTGACACTAGTTATAGATCCCGATGCTTCACTTCAGGTTTACTGTATCCCTCTGACCTTCTTATTGACGAGGAAACACAGAAATTGCATCGGAATTAAATAGATACGCCACAGTGCCTACTTAAGTAGGAGAAGACTGACTCTTCTTACCGGCTATGTTTTGAACCATTCCTGTGACACTAGTTATAGATTCCGATGCTTAACTTCAGGTTTACTGTATCCCTTTGACCTTCTAATTGACGATGAAACACAGAAATTAGATCGTAATTAAATAGAAAATGCACAATTCCGACTTAAGTACATGAAGACTGATTCTTCTTACTGTCTATGTTTTGAACCATTCCTGTGACACTAGTTATAGCTTCCGATGCTTCACTTCAGGTTTACTGTATCCCTTGGACCCTCTTATTGACGACGAAACACAGATATTGCATCGGATTTAAATACAAAAGGCACAATAACGACTTAAGTACAAGAAGACTGACTCTTCTTACTGTCTATGTTATGAACCATTCCTGTGACACTAGTTATAGATTCCGATGCTTCACTTCAGGTTTACTGTATCCCTTGGACCGTCTTATTGACGATGAAACACAGAAATTGCATCGGAATTAAATACAAAAGGCACAATGCCGACTTAAGTACAGGAAGACTGACCCTTCCTACTGTCAATGTTTTGAACCATTCCTGTGACACTTGTTATAGATTCCGATGCTTCACTTCAGGTTTACTGTATCCCTCTGATCTTCTTATTGACGATGTAACACAGAAATTGCATCGAAAATAAATACAAAAGGCACAATGCCGACTTAAGTACAAGAAGACTGACTCTTCTTACTGTCTATGTTTTGATGCATTCTTGTGACACTAGTTATAGATTCCGATGCTTCACTTCAGGTTTACTGTATCCCTTGGACCTTGTTATTGACGATGAAAAACAGAAATTGCATCTGAATTAAACACAAAAGGCACAATGCCGACTTAAGTACAGAAAGACTGACTCTTCTTACCGGCTATGTTTTGAACCGTTCCTGTGACACTAGTTATAGATTCCGATGCTTCACTTCAGGTATACTGTATCCCTCTGACCTTCTTATTGACGATGAAACACAGAAATTGCATCGGAATTAAATACAAAAGGCACAATGCCGACTTCAGTACAAGAAGACTGACTTTTTTTACTGACTATGTTTTGAACCATTCCTGTGACACTAGTTATACATTCAGATGCTTCACTTCAGGTTTACTGTATCATTTGGACCTTCTTATTGACGATGAATCACAGAAATTGCATCGGAGTTAAATACAAAAGGCAAAATGCCGACTTAAGTACAAGAAGACTGACTCTTCTTACTGACTATGTTTTGAACCATTACTGTGACACTAGTTATAGATCCCGATGCTTCACTTCAGGTTTACTGTATCCCTCTGACCATCTTATTGACGAGGAAACACAAACATTGCATCGTAATTAAATAGATACGCCACAGTGCCTACTTAAGTACGAGAAGACTGACTCTTCTTACTGGCTATGTTTTGAACCATTCCTGTGACACTAGTTATAGATTCCGATGCTTGACTTCGGTTTTACTGTATCCCTTGGACCTTCTAATTGACGATGAAACACAGAAATTGCATCGGAATTAAATACAAATGGCACAATGCCGACTTCAGTACAAGAAGACTGATTTTTTTTACTGACTATGCTTTGAACCATTCCTGTGACACTAGTTATAGATTCCGATGCTTGACTTCGGTTTTACTGCATCCCTTGGACCTTCTTATTGACGATGAAACACAGAAATTGCATCGGAATTAAATATAAAAGGAACAATGCCGACTTAAGTACAAGAAGACTGACCCTTCTTTCAGTCTATGCTTTGAACCATTCCTGTGACACTAGTTATAGATTCCGATGCTTAACTTCAGGTTTACTGTAACCCTTGGACCTTCTTTTTGACGATGAAACACAGAAATTGCATCGTAATTAAATAGAAAATGCACAATGCAGACTTAAGTACATGAAGACTGATTCTTCTTACTGTCTATGTTTTGAACCATTCCTGTGGCACCAGTTATAGCTTCCGATGCTTCACTTCAGGTTTACTGAATCCCTGTGACCCTCTTATTGACGATGAAACACAGAAATTTCATAGGAATTAAATACAAAAGGCACAATACTGACTTAAGTACAAGAAGACTGACCCTTCTTACTGTCTATGCTTTGAACCATTCCTGTGACACTAGTTATATATTCCGATGCTTCACTTCAGGTTTACTGTATCCCTTGGACCTTCTTATTGTCGATGAAACACAGAAATTGCATCGGAATTAAATACAAAAGGCACAATGTTGACCTAACTACAAGAAGACTGACGCTTCCTACAGTCAATGCTTTGAACCATTCCTGTGACACTTGTTATAGATTCCGATGCTTCACTTCAGGTTTACTGTATCCTTCTGATATTCTTATTGACGATGAAACACAGAAATTGCATCGAAAATAAATACAAAAGGCACAATGCCGACTTAAGAACAAGAAGACTGACTCTTCTTACTGTCTATGTTTTGAACCATTCCTGTGACACTAGTTATAGATTCCGATGCTTCACTTCAGGTTTACTGTATCCCTTGGACCTTCTTATTGACGATGAAACACAGAAATTGCATCGGAATTAAATAGAAAAGGCACAATGCCGACTTAAGTACAAGACGACTGACTTTTCTTACTGTCTATGTTTTGAACCATTCCTGTGACACTAGTCATAGATTCCGATGCTTCACTTCCGGTTTACTGTTTCCCTTGGACCTTCTCATTGACGATGAAACACAGAACTTGTATCGGATTTAAATACAAAAGGCACAATACCGACTTAAGTACAAGAAGACTGACTCTTCTTACTGACTATGTTTTGAACCATTCCTGTGACACTAGTTATAGATCCCGATGCTTCACTTCCGGGTATATTGTATCCATCCGACCTTCTTATTGACGAGGAAACACAGAAATTGTATCGGAATTAAATAGAAACGCCACAATGCCTACTAAGGTACAAGAAGACTGACTCTTCTTACTGGCTATGTTTTGAACCATTCCTGTGACACTAGGTATAGATTCTGATGCTTGACTTTCGTTTTACTGTATCCCTTGGACCTTCTTACTGACGATGAAACACAGAAATTGCATCGGAATTAAATACAAAAGGCACATTACCGACTTAAGTACAAGAAAACTGACTCTTCTTACTGACTATGTTTCGGACAATTCCTGTGACACTAGTCATAGAATCCGATGCTTAACTTCAGGATTACTGTATCCCTCTGACCTTCTTATGGACGATGAAACACAGAAATTGTATCGGAATTAAATACAAAAGGCACAATGCCGACTTCAGTACTAGAAGACTGACTCTTCTTACTGACTATGTTTTGAACCATTCTTGTGACACTAGCTATAGATTCCGATGCTTCACTTCAGGTTTACTGTAGCCCTTAAACCTTCTTATTCACGATGAAACACAGAAATTGCATCGGAATTAAATACTAAAGGCACAATGCCGACTTAAGTACAAGAAGACTGACTCTACTGCCTGTCTATGCTTTGAACCATTCCTGTGACTCTAGTTATAGATTCCGATGCTTCAATTCAGGTCTACTGTATCCCTTGGACCTTCTTATTGACGATGAAACACAGAAATTGCATCGGAATTAAATACAAAAGGTACAATGCCGACTTAAGTACAAGAAGACTGACTCTTCTAACTGACTTTGCTTTGAAGCATTCCTGTGACACTAGTTATAGATTCCGATGCTTCACATCAGGTTTACTGTATCCCTCTGACCATCTTATGTACGATGAAACACAGAAATTGCATCGGAATTAAATACAAAATGCGCAATGCCGAATAAAATACAAGAAGACTGACTCTTCTTCTTGTCTACGCTTTGATCCATTCCTGTGACACTAGTTACAGACTCCGATGCTTCACTCCAGGTTTACTGTATCCCTTGGACCTTCTTATTGACGATGAAACACAGAAATTGCATCGGATTTTAATACAAAAGGCACAATGCCGACTTAAGTACAAGAAGACTGACTCTTCCTACTGTCAATGTTTTGAACCATTCCTGTCACACTAAAAATACATTCCGATGCTTCATTTCAGGTTTACTGTATCCCTCTGATCTTCTTATTAACGATAAACACAGATATTGCATCGGAATAAAATAGAAAAGGCACAATGCCGACATAAGTACAAGAAGACTGACTCTTCTTACTGACTATGTTTTGAACCATTCCTGTGACACTAGTTATAGATCCCGATGCTTCACTTCAGGTTTACTGTATCCCTCTGATCTTCTTATTGACGAGGAAACACAAAAAAGTGCATCGGAATTAAACAGATACGCCACAGTGCCTACTTAAGTACGAGAAGACTGACTCTACTTACCGGCTATGTTTTGAAACATTCCTGTGACACTAGTTATAGATTCCGATGCTTGACTTCGGTTTTACTGTATCCCTTGGACCTTCTTATTGACGATGAAACACAGAAATTGCATCGGAATTAAATATAAAAGGCACAATGCCGACTTAAGTACAAGAAGACTGACCCTTCTTACAGTCTATGCTTTGAGCCATACCTGTGACACTAGTTATAGATTCCGATGCATAACTTCTGGTTTACTGTATCCCTTGGACCTTCTTATTGACGATGAAACACAGAAATTGCATCGTAATTAAATAGAAAATGCACAATGCCGACTTAAGTACATGAAGACTGATTCTTCTTACTGTCTATGTTTTGAACCATTCCTGTGACACTAGTTATAGATTCCGATGCTTCACTTCAGGTTTACTGTATCCGTTGGACCTTCTTATTGACGATGGAACACAGAAATTGTATCGGAATTAAATAGAAACGCCACAATGCCTACTAAGGTACAAGAAGACTGACTCTTCTTACTGGCTATGTTTTGGACCACTCCTGTGACACTAGTTATAGATTCTGATGCTTGACTTCCGTTTTACTGTATCTCTTGGACCTTCTTACTGACGATGAAACACAGAAATTGCATCGGAATTAAATGCAAAAGGCACAATGCCGACTTAAGTACAAGAAGACTGACCCTTCTTAATGTCTATGCTTTGAAATATTCCTGTGACACTAGTTACAGATTCCGATGCTTCACTTTAGGTTTACTGTATCCCTCTGACCTTCTTATCGACGATGAATCACAGAACTTGCAGCGGAATTAAATACAAAAGGCACAATGCCGACTTAAGTACAAGAAGACTGACTCTTTTTACTGACTATGTTTGAACCATTCCTGTGACACTAGTTATAGATTGCAACGCTTCACTTCATGTTTACTGTATCCCTCTGACCTTGTTATTGACGATGAAACACAAAAATTGCATCGGAATTAAATACAATAGGAACAATGTCGACTTCAGTACAAGTAGACTGACTCTTCCTACTGTCTATGCTTTTAACCATTCCTGTGACACTAGTTTTAGATTCCGATGCTTAACTTCAGGATTACTTTATCCCTTGGACCTTCTTAGTGACGATGAAACACAGAAATTGCATCGGAATTAAATACAAAAGGCACAATGCCGACTTAAGTACAAGAAGACAGACTCATCTTCCTGTCTATGGTTTGAACCATCCCTGTGACACTAGTTATAGATTCCGATGCTTCACTCAAAGTTAACTGAATCCCTTGGTCCTTCTTATTGACGATGAAACACAGAAATTGCATCGGATTTAAATACAAAAGGCACAATGCCGACTTAAGAACAAGAAGACTGACTCTTCTTACTTATTATGATTTGAGTCATTCCTGTGACACCTAAATTCCGATGATTCGCTTCAGGTTTACTGTATCCCTTGGACCTTCTTATTAGCGATGAAACACAGAAATTGCATCGGAATTAAATACCAAAGGCACATTACCGACATAAGTGCAAGAAAACTGACTCTTCTTACTGACTATGTTTTGAACCATTCCTGTGACACTAGTCATAGATCCCGATGCTTAACTTCCGGATTACTGTATCCCTTGGACCTTCTTATTGACGATGAAACACATAAATTGCATCGGAATTAAATACAAAAGGCACAATGCCGACTTAAGTACAAGAAGACTGACTCTTCTTACTGACTATGTTTTGAACCATTCTTGTGACACTAGCTATAGATTCCGATGCTTCACTTCAGGTTTACTGTATCCCTTAAACCTTCTTATTGACGATGAAACACAGAAATTGCATCGGAATTAAATACAAAAGGCACAATGCCGACTTAAGTACAAGAAGACTGACTCTACTGACTGTCTATGCTTTGAACCATTCCTGTGACTCTAGTTATAGATTCCGATGCTTCACTCCAGGTATACTGTGTCCCTTGGACCTACTTATTGTCGATGAAACACAGAAATTGCATCGGAATTAAATACAATAGGAACAATGTCGACTTAAGTACAAGTAGACTGACTCATCCTACTGTCTATGTTTTGAACCATTCCTGTGACACTAGTTTTAATTCCGATGCTTAACTTCAGGATTACTGTATCCCTTGGCCCTTCTTATTGACGATGAAACACAGAAATTGCATCGGATTTAAATACAAAAGGCACAATGCCGACTTAAGTACAAGAAGACTGACTCTTCTAACTGATTATGATTTGAGCCATTCCTGTGACACTTAAATTCCGATGATTCACTTCAGGTTTACTGCATCCCTTTGACCTTCTTATTGACGATGAAATACAAAAATTGCATCGGAATTAAATACAATAGGCACAACGCAGAATTAAGTACAAGAAGACTGACTCTTCTTACTGACTATGTTTTGAACCATTGCTGTGACACTAGTTATAGATTCCGAAGCTTCACTTCAGGATTACTGTATCCCTTGGACCTTCTTACTGACGATGAAACACAGATATTGCATCGGAATTAAATAGAAAAGGAACAATGCCGACTTAAGTACAAGAAGACTGACTCTTCTTACTGTTTATGTTTTGAACCATTCCATTGACACTAGTTTTGGATTCCGATGCATCACTTCAGGTTTACTGTATCCCTTGGACCTTCTTATTGACGATGAAACACAGAAATTGCATCGGAATTTAATAGAAAAGGCACAATGCCAACTAAAGTACAAGAAGACTGACTCTTCCTTCAGTCTATGTTTTAACCATTCCTGTGACACTAGTTATAGATTTCGATGCTTAACTCCAGGTTTACTGTATCCCTTGGACCTTCTTATTGACGATGAAACACAGAAATTACATCGGAATTAAATACAAAAGGAAAAATGCCGACTTAAGTACAAGAAGACTGACTCTTCTTACTGACTATGACTTGAACCGTTCCTGTGACACTAGTTATAGATTCCGATGCTTCACTTCAGGTTTACTGTACCCCTTGGACCTTCTTATTGACGATGAAACACAGAAATTGCATCGGAATTAAATAGAAAAGGCACAATGCCGACTTAAGTACATGAAGACTGTCTCTAATTACTGTCTATGTTTTGAACCATTCCTGTGACACTAGTTATAGTTTTTGATGCTTCACTTCAGGTTTACTGTATCCCTTGGAGCTTCTTATTGACGATGAAACACAGAAATTGCATCGGAATTAAATACAAAATCACAATACCGACTTAAGTACAAGAAGACTGACTCATCTTACTGTCTATGTTTTGAACCATTCCTGTGACAGTAGTTATAGATTCCGATGCTTCACTTCAGGTTTATTGTATCCTTTGGACCTTCTTATTGACGATGAATCTCAGAAATTGCATCGGAATAAAATACAAAAGGCACAATGCCGACTTAAGTACAAGAAGACTGACTCTTCCTACTGTCAATGTTTTGAACCATTCCTGTCACACTAGTAATACATACCGATGCTTCCCTTCAGGTTTACTGTATCCCTCTGATCTTCTTATTGACGATAAACAAAGATATTGCATCGGACTAAAATAGAAAAGGCACAATGCCGACTTAAGTACAAGACGACTGAATTTTCTTACTGTCTAAGATTTGAACCATTCCTGTGACACTAGTTGTAGATTCCGATGCTTCACTTCAGGTTTACTGTATCATTTGGACCTTCTTATTGACGATGAAACACAGAAATTGCATCGCAGTTAAATACAAAAGGCACAATGCCGACATAAGTACAAGAAGACTGACTCTTCTTACTGACTATGTTTTGAACCATTCCTGTGACACTAGTTATAGATCCCGATCCGTCACTTCAGGTTTACTGTATCCCTCTGACCTTCTTATTGACGAGGAAACACAGAAATTGCATCGGAATTAAATAGATACGCCACAGTGCCTATTTAAGTACGAGAAGACTGAGTCTACTTACTGGGTATGTTTTCAAACATTCCTGTGACACTAGTTATAGATTCCGATGCTTGACTTCGGTTTTACTGTATCCCTTGGATCTTCTTATTGACGATGAAACACAGATATTGCATGGGAATTAAATACAAAAGCCACAATGCCGACTTAAGTACAAGAAGACTGACTCTTCTTACAGTCTATGTTTTGAACCATTCCTGTGACACTAGTTGTAGATTCCGATGCTTAACTTCAGGTTTACTGTATCCCTTGGACCTTCTTATTGACGATGAAACACAGAAATTGCATCGTAATTAAATAGAAAATGCACAATGCCGACTTAAGTACATGAAGACTGATTCTTCTTACTGTCTATGTTTTGAACCATTCCTGTGACACTCGTTATTCTTCCGATGCTTCACTTCAGGTTTACTGTATCCCTTGGACCCTCTTATTGACGATGAAACACAGAAATTGCATCGGAATTAAATACAAAAGGCACAATACCGACTTAAGTACGAGAAGACTGACTCTTCTTACTGTCTATGTTTTGAACCATTCCTGTGACACTAGTTATAGATTCCGATGCTTCACTTCAGGTTTACTGTATCCCTTGGACCTTCTTATTGACGATGAAACACAGAATTTGCATCGGAATTAAATAAAAACGGGACAATGCCGACTTAAGTACAAGAAGACTGACCCTTCCTACTGTCAATGTTTTGATCCATTCTTTTGACACTTGTTATAGACTCCGATGCTTCACTTCAGGTTTACTGTATCCCTCTGATCGTCTTATTGACGATGAAACACAGAAAAAGCATCGAAAATAAATACAAAAGGCACAATGCCGACTTAAGTACAAGAAGACTGACTCTTCTTACTGTCTATGTTTTGAACCATTCCTGTGACACTAGGTAGAGATTCCGATACTTCACTTCAGGTTTACTGTATCCCTTGGACCCTCTTATTGACGATGAAACACAGAAATTGCATCAGAATTAAAAACAAAAGGCACAATACCAACATAAGCACAAGAAGTCTGACTCTTCTTACTGTCTATGTTTTGAACCATTCCTGTGACACTAGTTATAGATTAGGATGCTTCACTTCAGGTTTACTGTATCCCTCTGACATTCTTGTTGACGATGAAACACAGAAATTGCATCGGAATTAAATAGAAAAGGCACGTTGCCGACATAAGTACAAGACGACTGACTTTTCTTACTGTCTATGTTTTGAACCATTCCAGTGACACTAGTTATAGATTCCGATGCTTCACTTCCGGTTTACTGTATCCCTTGGACCTTCTCATTGACGATGAAACACAGAAATTGCAACGGAATTAAATACAAAAGGCACAATGCCGACTTAAGTACAAGAAGACTGACCCTTCTTAATGTCTATGATTTGAACCATTCCTGTGACACTAGTTACAGATTCCGATGCTTCACTTGGTGTTTACTGTATCCCTCTGACCTTCTTATTGACGATGACACACAGAACTTGCATCGGAATTAAATACAAAAGGCACAATCCCGATTTAAGTACAAGAAGACTGACTCTTCTTACTGACTATGTTCTGATCCATTCCTGTGACACTAGTTACAGATTGCAACGCTTCACTTCAGGTATACTGTATCCCTCTGACCTTCTTATTGACGTTGAAACACAGAAATTGCATCGGAATTAAATACAAAAGGCACAATACCGACTTAAGGACAAGTAGACTGACTCTTCTTACTGACTATGTTTTGAACCATTCCTGTGACACTAGTTATAGATTCCGATGCTACACTTCAGGTTTACTGTACACCTTGGACCTTCTTATTGACTATGAAACACAGAAATCGCATCGGAATTAAATACAAAAGGCACAATGCCGACTTAAGTACAAGAAGACTGACTCTTCCTACTGTCTATATTTTGAACCATTCCTGTGAAACTAGTTAAGGATTCCGATGCTTCACTTCAGGTTTACTGTATCCCTCTGACCTAATTGCCGATGAAACACAGAAATTGCATCGGAATGAAATAGAAAAGGCACAATGCCGACTTAACTACAAGAAGGCTGTCTCTTCTTCTTTGTCTATGCTTCAAACCATTCCTGTGACACTAGTTATAGATTCCGATGCTTCTCTTCAGGTTTACTGTATCCCTCTGACCTTATTGCCGATGAAACAAAGAAATTGGTTCGGAATTCAATACAAAAGGCACAATGCCGACTTAGCTACAGGAAGACTGACTCTTCTTACTGACTATGCTTTGAACCATTCCTGTGACACTAGTTATATATTCCGATGCTTAACTTCTGGATTACTGTATCCCTCTGACCTTCTTAGTGACGATGAAACACAGAAATTGCATCGGAATTAAATACAAAAAGCACAATGCCGACTTAAGTACAAGAATACTGACTCATCTTACTGTCTATGATTTGCACCATTCCTGTGACACTAGTTATAGATTCCGATGCTTCACTCCAGGTTTACTGTATCCCTTGGACCTTCTTATAGACGATGAAACACAGAAATTGCATCGGAATTAAATACAAAAGGCACAATGCCGACTTAAGGACAAGAAGACTGACTCTTCTTACTGGCTATGTTTTGAACCATTCCTGTGACACTAGTTATAGATTCCGATACTTCACTTCAGGTTTACTGTATCCCGCTGACCTTCTTATTGACGATGAAAATCAGATATTGTATCGGAATTAAATGCAAAAGGCACAATGCCGACTTAAGTACAAGAAGACTGACTCTTCATACTGTCTATGATTTGGACCATTCCATTGACAATAGTTATAGATTCCGATGCTTCACTCCAGGTTTACCGTTTCCCTTGGACCATCTTATTGACGATGAAACACAGAAATTGCATCGGAATTAAATAGAAAAGGCACAATGCCGACTTAAGTACAGGAAGACTCAATCTTTTTACTGACTATGTTTTAAACCATTCCTGTGACACTAGTTATAGATTCCGATGCTTCACTTCAGGTTTGCTGTATCCCTTGGACCTTCTTATTGACGATGAAACACAGAAATTGCATCGGAATTAAATACAAAAGGCAAAATGCCGACATAAGTACACGAAGACTGACTCTTCTTACTTTCTATGCTTTGAACCATTCCTGTGACACTGGTTATAGATTCCGATGCTACACTCCAGGTTTACTGCATCCCTTGGACCTTCTTATTGACGATGAAACACAGAAATTGCATCGGAATTAAATACAAAAGGCACAATGCCGACTTAAGGACAAGAAGACTGACGCTTCTTTCCGACTATGTTTTGAACCATTCCTGTGACTCTAGTTATAGATTCCGATGCTTCACTTCAGGTTTACTGTATCCCTCTGACCTTCTTATTGACGATGAAACACAGAAATTGCATCGGAATTAATTACAAAAGGCACAATGCCGACTTAAGGACAAGAAGACTGACACTTTTTACTATCCATGCTTTGAACCATTCCCGTGACACTAGTTATAGATTCCGATGCTTCACTGCAGGCTTACTGTGTCCCTTAGACCTTCTTATTGACGATGAAACACAGAAATTACATCGGAATTAAATACAATAGGCACAATGCCGACTTGAGTAGAAGAAGACTGACTCTTCCTACTGTCTATGTTTTGAACCATTCCTGTGACACTAGTTATAGATCCCGATGCGTCACTTCCGGTTTACTGTATCCCTCTGACCTTCTTATTGACGAGGAAACACAGAAATTGCATCGGAATTAAATAGAAACGCCACAGTGCCTACTTAAGTACGAGAATACTGAGTCTACTTACTGGCTATGTTTTGAAACATTCCTGTGACACTAGTTATAGATTCCGATGCTTGACTTCTGTTTTACTGTATCCCTTGGACCTTCTTATTGACGATGAAACACAGATATTGCATCGGAATTAAATACAAAAGGCACAATGCCGACTTAAGTACAAGAAGACTGACCCTTCTTACAGTCTATGTTTTAACCATTCCTGTGACACTAGTTATAGATTCCGATGCTTAACTTCAGGTTTACTGTATCCCTTGGACCTTCTTATTGACGATGAAACACAGAAATTGCATCGTAATTAAATAGAAAATGCACAATGCCGACTTAAGTACATGAAGACTGATTCTTCTTACTGTCTATGTTTTGAACCATTCCAGTGACACTCGTTATAGCTTCCGATGCTTCACTTCAGGTTTACTGTATCCCTTGGACCCTCTTATTGACGATGAAACACAGAAATTGCATCGGAATTAAATACAAAAGGCACAATACCGACTTAAGTACGAGAAGACTGACTCTTCCAACTGTCTATGTTTTGAACCATTCCTGTGACACTAGTTATAGATTCCGATCCTTCACTTCAGATTTACTGTATCATTAGGACCTTCTTATTGACGATGAAACACAGAATTTGCATCGGAATTAAATAAAAAAGGGACAATGCCGACTTAAGTACAAGATGACTGACCCTTCCTACTGTCAATGTTTTGAACCATTCCTTTGACACTTGTTATAGACTCCGATGCCTCACTTCAGGTTTACTGTATCCCTCTGATCTTCTTATTGACGATGAAACACAGAAATTGCATCGAAAATAAATACAAAAGGCACAATGCCGACTTAAGTACAAGGAGACTGACTCTTCTTACTGTCTATGTTTTGAACCATTCCTGTGACACTAGTTATAGATTCCGATGCTTCACTTCAGGTTTACTGTATCCCTTGGACCCTCTTATTGACGATGAAACACAGAAATTGCATCAGAATTAAAAACAAAAAGCACAATACCAACTTAAGTACAAGAAGACTGACTCTTCTTACTGTCTACGTTTTGAACCATTCCTGTGACACTAGTTATAGATTCCGATGCTTCACTTCAGTTTTAATGTATCACTTGGACCTACTTATTGACGATGAAACACAGAAATTGCATCGGAATTAAAAACAAAAGGCACAATGCCGACTTAAGTACAAAAAGACTGACTCTTCTTAATGACTATGTTTTGAACCATTCCTGTGACACTAGTTATACATTTCGATGCTTCACTTCAGGTGTACTGTATCCCTTGGAACTACTTATTGACGATGAAACACAGAAATTGCATCGGAATTAAACACAAAAGGTACAATGCCGACTTAAGTACAAAAAGACTGACTCTTCTTACTGACTATGTTTTGAACCATTCCTGTCACACTAAAAATACATTCCGATGCTTCACTTCAGGTTTACTGTATCCCTCTGATCTTCTTATTAACGATAAACACAGATATTGCATCGGAATAAAATAGAAAAGGCACAATGCCGACATAAGTACAAGAAGACTGACTCTTCTTACTGACTATGTTTTGAACCATTCCTGTGACACTAGTTATAGATCCCGATGCTTCACTTCAGGTTTACTGTATCCCTCTGATCTTCTTATTGACGAGGAAACACAAAAAAGTGCATCGGAATTAAACAGATACGCCACAGTGCCTACTTAAGTACGAGAAGACTGACTCTACTTACTGGCTATGTTTTGAAACACTCCTGTGACACCAGTTATAGATTCCGATGCTTGACTTCGGTTTTACTGTATCCCTTGGACCTTCTTATTGACGATGAAACACAGAAATTGCATCGGAATTAAATACAAAAGGCACAATGCCGACTTAAGTACAAGAAGACTGACCCTTCTTACAGTCTATGTTTTGAGCCATACCTGTGACACTAGTTATAGATTCCGATGCTTAACTTCTGGTTTACTGTATCCCTTGGACCTTCTTATTGACGATGAAACACAGATATTGCATCGTAATTAAATAGAAAATGCACAATGCCGACTTAAGTACATGAAGACTGATTCTTCTTACTGTCTATGTTTTGAACCATTCCTGTGACACTAGTTATAGATTCCGATGCTTCACTTCAGGTTTACTGTATCCGTTGGACCTTCTTATTGACGATGGAACACAGAAATTGTATCGGAATTAAATAGAAACGCCACAATGCCTACTAAGGTACAAGAAGACTGACTCTTCTTACTGGCTATGTTTTGGACCACTCCTGTGACACTAGTTATAGATTCTGATGCTTGACTTCCGTTTTACTGTATCTCTTGGACCTTCTTACTGACGATGAAACACAAAAATTGCATCGGAATTAAATACAATAGGAACAATGTCGACTTCAGTACAAGTAGACTGACTCTTCCTACTGTCTATGCTTTTAACCATTCCTGTGACACTAGTTTTAGATTCCGATGCTTAACTTCAGGATTACTTTATCCCTTGGACCTTCTTAGTGACGATGAAACACAGAAATTGCATCGGAATTAAATACAAAAGGCACAATGCCGACTTAAGTACAAGAAGACAGACTCATCTTCCTGTCTATGGTTTGAACCATCCCTGTGACACTAGTTATAGATTCCGATGCTTCACTCAAAGTTAACTGAATCCCTTGGTCCTTCTTATTGACGATGAAACACAGAAATTGCATCGGATTTAAATACAAAAGGCACAATGCCGACTTAAGAACAAGAAGACTGACTCTTCTTACTTATTATGATTTGAGTCATTCCTGTGACACCTAAATTCCGATGATTCGCTTCAGGTTTACTGTATCCCTTGGACCTTCGTATTAACGATGAAACACAGAAATTGCATCGGAATTAAATACAAAAGGCACATTACCGACATAAGTGCAAGAAAACTGACTCTTCTTACTGACTATGTTTCGGTCCATTCCTGTGACACTTGTCATAGAATCCGATACTCAACTTCAGGATTACTGTATCCCTCTGACCTTCTTATTGACGATGATACACAGAAATTGCATCGGAATTAAATACAAAAGTCACAATGCCGACTTAAGTACAAGAAGACTGATTCTTCTTACTGACTATGTTTTGAACCATTCCTGTGACACTAGTCATAGATCCCGATGCTTAACTTCCGGATTACTGTATCCCTTGGACCTTCTTATTGACGATGAAACACATAAATTGCATCGGAATTAAATACAAAAGGCACAATGCCGACTTAAGTACAAGAAGACTGACTCTTCTTACTGACTATGTTTTGAACCATTCTTGTGACACTAGCTATAGATTCCGATGCTTCACTTCAGGTTTACTGTATCCCTTAAACCTTCTTATTGACGATGAAACACAGAAATTGCATCGGAATTAAATACAAAAGGCACAATGCCGACTTAAGTACAAGAAGACTGACTCTACTGACTGTCTATGCTTTGAACCATTCCTGTGACTCTAGTTATAGATTCCGATGCTTCACTCCAGGTATACTGTGTCCCTTGGACCTACTTATTGACGATGAAACACAGAAATTGCATCGGAATTAAATACAATAGGAACAATGTCGACTTAAGTACAAGTAGACTGACTCATCCTACTGTCTATGTTTTGAACCATTCCTGTGACACTAGTTTTAATTCCGATGCTTAACTTCAGGATTACTGTATCCCTTGGCCCTTCTTATTGACGATGAAACACAGAAATTGCATCGGATTTAAATACAAAAGGCACAATGCCGACTTAAGTACAAGAAGACTGACTCTTCTAACTGATTATGATTTGAGCCATTCCTGTGACACTTAAATTTCGATGATTCACTTCAGGTTTACTGCATCCCTTGGACCTTCTTATTGACGATGAAATACAAAAATTGCATCGGAATTAAATACAATAGGCACAACGCAGAATTAAGTAGAAGAAGACTGACTCTTCTTACTGACTATGTTTTGAACCATTGCTGTGACACTAGTTATAGATTCCGAAGCTTCACTTCAGGATTACTGTATCCCTTGGACCTTCTTACTGACGATGAAACACAGATATTGCATCGGAATTAAATAGAAAAGGAACAATGCCGACTTAAGTACAAGAAGACTGACTCTTCTTACTGTTTATGTTTTGAACCATTCCATTGACACTAGTTTTGGATTCCGATGCATCACTTCAGGTTTACTGTATCCCTTGGACCTTCTTATTGACGATGAAACACAGAAATTGCATCGGAATTTAATAGAAAAGGCACAATGCCAACTAAAGTACAAGAAGACTGACTCTTCTTTCAGTCTATGTTTTAACCATTCTTGTGACACTAGTTATAGATTTCGATGCTTAACTCCAGGTTTACTGTATCCCTTGGACCTTCTTATTGACGATGAAACACAGAAATTACATCGGAATTAAATACTAAAGGAAAAATGCCGACTTAAGTACAAGAAGACTGACTCTTCTTACTGACTATGACTTGAACCGTTCCTGTGACACTAGTTATAGATTCCGATGCTTCATTTCAGGTTTACTGTACCCCTTGGACCTTCTTATTGACGATGAAACACAGAAATTGCATCGGAATTAAATAGAAAAGGCACAATGCCGACTTAAGTACATGAAGACTGTCTCTAATTACTGTCTATGTTTTGAACCATTCCTGTGACACTAGTTATAGTTTTCGATGCTTCACTTCAGGTTTACTGTATCCCTTGGAGCTTCTTATTGACGATGAAACACAGAAATTGCATCGGAATTAAATACAAAATCACAATACCGACTTAAGTACAAGAAGACTGACTCATCTTACTGTCTATGTTTTGAACCATTCCTGTGACACTAGTTATAGATTCCGATGCTTCACTTCAGGTTTATTGTATCCTTTGGACCTTCTTATTGACGATGAATCTCAGAAATTGCATCGGAATAAAATACAAAAGGCACAATGCCGACTTAAGTACAAGAAGACTGACTCTTCCTACTGTCAATGTTTTGAACCATTCCTGTCACACTAGTAATACATACCGATGCTTCACTTCAGGTTTACTGTATCCTTCTGATCTTCTTATTGACGATAAACAAAGATATTGCATCGGAATAAAATAGAAAAGGCACAATGCCGACTTAAGTACAAGACGACTGAATTTTCTTACTGTCTAAGATTTGAACCATTCCTGTGACACTAGTTGTAGATTCCGATGCTTCACTTCAGGTTTACTGTATCATTTGGACCTTCTTATTGACGATGAAACACAGAAATTGCATCGGAGTTAAATACAAAAGGCACAATGCCGACATAAGTACAAGAAGACTGACTCTTCTTACTGACTATGTTTTGAACCATTCCTGTGACACTAGTTATAGATCCCGATCCGTCACTTCAGGTTTACTGTATCCCTCTGACCTTCTTATTGACGAGGAAACACAGAAATTGCATCGGAATTAAATAGATACGCCACAGTGCCTACTTAAGTACGAGAAGACTGAGTCTACTTACTGGGTATGTTTTCAAACATTCCTGTGACACTAGTTATAGATTCCGATGCTTGACTTCGGTTTTACTGTATCCCTTGGATCTTCTTATTGACGATGAAACACAGATATTGCATGGGAATTAAATACAAAAGCCACAATGCCGACTTAAGTACAAGAAGACTGATTCTTCTTACTGTCTATGTTTTGAACCATTCCTGTGACACTCGTTATAGCTTCCGATACTTCACTTCAGGTTTACTGTATCCCTTGGACCCTCTTATTGACGATGAAACACAGAAATTGCATCGGAATTAAATACAAAAGGCACAATACCGACTTAAGTACGAGAAGACTGACTCTTCTTACTGTCTATGTTTTGAACCATTCCTGTGACACTAGTTATAGATTCCGATGCTTCTCTTCAGGTTTACTGTATCCCTTGGACCTTCTTATTGACGATGAAACACAGAATTTGCATCGGAATTAAATAAAAACGGGACAATGCCGACTTAAGTACAAGAAGACTGACCCTTCCTACTGTCAATGTTTTGAACCATTCTTTTGACACTTGTTATAGACTCCGATGCTTCACTTCAGGTTTACTGTATCCCTCTGTTCTTCTTATTGACGATGAAACACAGAAAAAGCATCGAAAATAAATACAAAAGGCACAATGCCGACTTAAGTACAAGAAGACTGACTCTTCTTACTGTCTATGTTTTGAACCATTCCTGTGACACTAGTTATAGATTCCGATACTTCACTTCAGGTTTACTGTATCCCTTGGACCCTCTTATTGACGATGAAACACAGAAATTGCATCAGAATTAAAAACAAAAGGCACAACACCAACTTAAGTACAAGAAGTCTGACTCTTCTTACTGTCTATGTTTTGAACCATTCCTGTGACACTAGTTATAGATTAGGATGCTTCACTTCAGGTTTACTGTATCCCTCTGACATTCTTGTTGACGATGAAACACAGAAATTGCATCGGAATTAAATAGAAAAGGCACGATGCCGACATAAGTACAAGACGACTGACTTTTCTTACTGTCTATGTTTTGAACCATTCCAGTGACACTAGTTATAGATTCCGATGCTTCACTTCCGGTTTACTGTATCCCTTGGACCTTCTCATTGACGATGAAACACAGAAATTGCATCGGAATTAAATACAAAAGGCACAATGCCGACTTAAGTACAAGAAGACTGACTCTTCTTACTGACTATGTTTTGAACCTTTCCTGTGACACTAGTTATAGATCCCGATGCTTCACTTCCGGTTTACTGTCTCCCTCCGACCTTCTTATTGACGAGGAAACACAGATATTGTATCAGAATTAAATAGAAACGCCACAATCCCTACTAAAGTACAAGAAGACTGACTCTTCTTACTGGCTATGCTTTGAACAATTCCTGTGACACTAGTTATAGATTCTGATGCTTGACTTCCGTTTTACTGTATCCCTTGGACCTTCTTTCTGACGATGAAACACAGAAATTGCAACGGAATTAAATACAAAAGGCACAATGCCGACTTAAGTACAAGAAGACTGACCCTTCTTAATGTCTATGATTTGAACCATTCCTGTGACACTAGTTACAGATTCCGATGCTTCACTTCGTGTTTACTGTATCCCTCTGACCTTCTTATTGACGATGACACACAGAACTTGCATCGGAATTAAATACAAAAGGCACAATCCCGATTTAAGTACAAGAAGACTGACTCTTCTTACTGACTATGTTCTGATCCATTCCTGTGACACTAGTTACAGATTGCAACGCTTCACTTCAGGTTTACTGTATCCCTCTGACCTTCTTATTGACGTTGAAACACAGAAATTGCATCGGAATTAAATACAAAAGGCACAATACCGACTTAAGTACAAGAAGACTGACACTTCGTACTGTCTATGTTTTGAACCATTCCTGTGACACTAGTTATAGATTCGGATGCTTCACTCCAGGTTTACTGTATTCCCTGGACCTTCTTGTAGACGATGAAACACAGAAGTTGCATCGGAATTAAATACAAAAGGCACAATGCCGACTTAAGGACAAGAAGACTGACTCTTCTTACTGACTATGTTTTGAACCATTCCTGTGACACTAGTTATAGATTCCGATGCTTCACCCCAGGTTTACTGTATCACTTGGACCTTCTTATTGACGAAGAAACACAGAAATTTCATCGGAATTAAATAGAAAAGGCTCAATGCCGACTTAAGTACAAGAAGACTGACTCTTTTTACTGACTATGTTTTGAACCATTCCTGTGACACTAGTTATAGATTCCGATGCTACACTTCAGGTTTACTGTACACCTTGGACCTTCTTATTGACTATGAAACACAGAAATCGCATCGGAATAAAATACAAAAGGCACAATGCCGACTTAAGTACAAGAAGACTGACTCTTCCTACTGTCTATATTTTGAACCATTCCTGTGAAACTAGTTATAGATTCCGATGCTTCACTTCAGGTTTACTGTATCCCGCTGACCTTCTTATTGACGATGAAAAACAGATATTGTATCGGAATTAAATGCAAAAGGCACAATGCCGACTTAAGTACAAGAAGACTGACTCTTCATACTGTCTATGATTTGGACCATTCCATTGACAATAGTTATAGATTCCGATGCTTCACTCCAGGTTTACCGTTTCCCTTGGACCATCTTATTGACGATGAAACACAGAAATTGCATCGGAATTAAATAGAAAAGGCACAATGCCGACTTAAGTACAGGAAGACTGACTCTTCTTACTGACTATGTTTTGAACCATTCCTGTGACACTAGTTATAGATTCCGATGCTTCACCCCAGGTTCACTGTATCACTTGGACCTTCTTATTGACGAAGAAACACAGAAATTTCATCGGAATTAAATAGAAAAGGCACAATGCCGACTTAAGGACAAGAAGACTGACACTTTTTACTATCCATGCTTTGAACCATTCCCGTGACACTAGTTATAGATTCCGATGCTTCACTGCAGGCTTACTGTGTCCCTTAGACCTTCTTATTGACGATGAAACACAGAAATTACATCGGAATTAAATACAATAGGCACAATGCCGACTTGAGTAGAAGAAGACTGACTCTTCCTACTCTCTATGTTTTGAACCATTCCTGTGACACTAGTTATGGATCCCGATGCGTCACTTCCGGTTTACTGTATCCCTCTGACCTTCTTATTGACGAGGAAACACAGAAATTGCATCGGAATTAAATAGAAACGCCACAGTGCCTACTTAAGTACGAGAAGACTGAGTCTACTTACTGGCTATGTTTTGAAACATTCCTGTGACACTAGTTATAGATTCCGATGCTTGACTTCTGTTTTACTGTATCCCTTGGACCTTCTTATTGACGATGAAACACAGATATTGCATCGGAATTAAATACAAAAGGCACAATGCCGACTTAAGTACAAGAAGACTGACCCTTCTTACAGTCTATGTTTTAACCATTCCTGTGACACTAGTTATAGATTCCGATGCTTAACTTCAGGTTTACTGTATCCCTTGGACCTTCTTATTGACGATGAAACACAGAAATTGCATCGTAATTAAATAGAAAATGCACAATGCCGACTTAAGTACATGAAGACTGATTCTTCTTACTGTCTATGTTTTGAACCATTCCAGTGACACTCGTTATAGCTTCCGATGCTTCACTTCTGGTTTACTGTATCCCTTGGACCCTCTTATTGACGATGAAACACAGAAATTGCATCGGAATTAAATACAAAAGGCACAATACCGACTTAAGTACGAGAAGTCTGACTCTTCCAACTGTCTATGTTTTGAACCATTCCTGTGACACTAGTTATAGATTCCGATCCTTCACTTCAGGTTTACTGTATCATTTGGACCTTCTTATTGACGATGAAACACAGAATTTGCATCGGAATTAAATAAAAAAGGGACAATGCCGACTTAAGTACAAGATGACTGACCCTTCCTACTGTCAATGTTTTGAACCATTCCTTTGACACTTGTTATAGACTCCGATGCCTCACTTCAGGTTTACTGTATCCCTCTGATCTTCTTATTGACGATGAAACACAGAAATTGCATCGGAATTAAACACAAAAGGTACAATGCCGACTTAAGTACAAAAAGACTGACTCTTCTTACTGACTATGTTTTGAACCATTTCAGTGACACTAGTTATAGATTCCGATGCTTCACTTCAGGTTTACTGTATACCTCTGACCCTCTTATTGACGACGAAACACAGAAATTGCATCGGAATTAGATACAAAAGGCACAATGCCGACTTAAGTACAAGAAGTCTGACTCTTTTTACTGACTATGTTTTGAACCATTTTTGTGACACTAGTTATAGATTAGGATGCTTCACTTCAGGTCTACTGTATCCCTCTGACATTCTTGTTGACGATGACACACAGAACTGGCATCGGAATTAAATACAAAAGGCACAATCCCGATTTAAGTACAAGAAGACTGACTCTTCTTACTGACTATGTTCTGATCCATTCCTGTGACACTAGTTACAGATTGCAACGCTTCACTTCAGGTTTACTGTATCCCTCTGACCTTCTTATTGACGTTGAAACACAGAAATTGCATCGGAATTAAATACAAAAGGCACAATACCGACTTAAGTACAAGAACACTGACACTTCGTACTGTCTATGTTTTGAACCATTCCTGTGACACTAGTTATAGATTCGGATGCTTCACTCCAGGTTTACTGTATTCCCTGGATCTTCTTGTAGACGATGAAACACAGAAGTTGCATCGGAATTAAATACAAAAGGCACAATGCCGACTTAAGGACAAGAAGACTGACTCTTCTTACTGACTATGTTTTGAACCATTCCTGTGACACTAGTTATAGATTCCGATGCTTCACCCCAGGTTTACTGTATCACTTGGACCTTCTTATTGACGAAGAAACACAGAAATTTCATCGGAATTAAATTGAAAAGGCTCAATGCCGACTTAGGTACAAGAAGACTGACCCTTTTTACTGACTATGTTTTGAACCATTCCTGTGACACTAGTTATAGATTCCGATGCTACACTTCAGGTTTACTGTACACCTTGGACCTTCTTATTGACTATGAAACACAGAAATCGCATCGGAATAAAATACAAAAGGCACAATGCCGACTTAAGTACAAGAAGACTGACTCTTCCTACTGTCTATATTTTGAACCATTCCTGTGAAACTAGTTATAGATTCCGATGCTTCACTTCAGGTTTACTGTATCCCGCTGACCTTCTTATTGACGATGAAAAACAGATATTGTATCGGAATTAAATGCAAAAGGCACAATGCCGACTTAAGTACAAGAAGACTGACTCTTCATACTGTCTATGATTTGGACCATTCCATTGACAATAGTTATAGATTCCGATGCTTCACTCCAGGTTTACCGTTTCCCTTGGACCATCTTATTGACGATGAAACACAGAAATTGCATCGGAATTAAATAGAAAAGGCACAATGCCGACTTAAGTACAGGAAGACTCAATCTTTTTACTGACTATGTTTTAAACCATTCCTGTGACACTAGTTATAGATTCCGATGCTTCACTTCAGGTTTGCTGTATCCCTTGGACCTTCTTATTGACGATGAAACTCAGAAATTACATCGGAATTAAATACAAAAGGCAAAATGCCGACATAAGTACACGAAGACTGACTCTTCTTACTTTCTATGCTTTGAACCATTCCTGTGACACTGGTTATAGATTCCGATGCTACACTCCAGGTTTACTGTATCCCTTGGACCTTCTTATTGACGATGAAACACAGAAATTGCATCGGAATTAAATACAAAAGGCACAATGCCGACTTAAGGACAAGAAGACTGACGCTTCTTTCTGACTATGTTTTGAACCATTCCTGTGACTCTAGTTATAGATTCCGATGCTTCACTTCAGGTTTACTGTATCCCTCTGACCTTCTTATTGACGATGAAACACAGAAATTGCATCGGAATTAAATACAAAAGGCACAATGCCGACTTAAGGACAAGAAGACTGACACTTTTTACTATCCATGCTTTGAACCATTCCCGTGACACTAGTTATAGATTCCGATGCTTCACTGCAGGCTTACTGTGTCCCTTAGACCTTCTTATTGACGATGAAACACAGAAATTACATCGGAATTAAATACAATAGGCACAATGCCGACTTGAGTAGAAGAAGACTGACTCTTCCTACTGTCTATGTTTTGAACCATTCCTGTGACACTAGTTATAGATCCCGATGCGTCACTTCCGGTTTACTGTATCCCTCTGACCTTCTTATTGACGAGGAAACACAGAAATTGCATCGGAATTAAATAGAAACGCCACAGTGCCTACTTAAGTACGAGAAGACTGAGTCTACTTACTGGCTATGTTTTGAAACATTCCTGTGACACTAGTTATAGATTCCGATGCTTGACTTCTGTTTTACTGTATCCCTTGGACCTTCTTATTGACGATGAAACACAGATATTGCATCGGAATTAAATACAAAAGGCACAATGCCGACTTAAGTACAAGAAGACTGACCCTTCTTACAGTCTATGTTTTAACCATTCCTGTGACACTAGTTATAGATTCCGATGCTTAACTTCAGGTTTACTGTATCCCTTGGACCTTCTTATTGACGATGAAACACAGAAATTGCATCGTAATTAAATAGAAAATGCACAATGCCGACTTAAGTACATGAAGACTGATTCTTCTTACTGTCTATGTTTTGAACCATTCCAGTGACACTCGTTATAGCTTCCGATGCTTCACTTCTGGTTTACTGTATCCCTTGGACCCTCTTATTGACGATGAAACACAGAAATTGCATCGGAATTAAATACAAAAGGCACAATACCGACTTAAGTACGAGAAGTCTGACTCTTCCAACTGTCTATGTTTTGAACCATTCCTGTGACACTAGTTATAGATTCCGATCCTTCACTTCAGGTTTACTGTATCATTTGGACCTTCTTATTGACGATGAAACACAGAATTTGCATCGGAATTAAATAAATAAGGGACAATGCCGACTTAAGTACAAGATGACTGACCCTTCCTACTGTCAATGTTTTGAACCATTCCTTTGACACTTGTTATAGACTCCGATGCCTCACTTCAGGTTTACTGTATCCCTCCGATCTTCTTATTGACGATGAAACACAGAAATTGCATCGGAATTAAACACAAAAGGTACAATGCCGACTTAAGTACAAAAAGACTGACTCTTCTTACTGACTATGTTTTGAACCATTCCAGTGACACTAGTTATAGATTCCGATGCTTCACTTCAGGTTTACTGTATACCTCTGACCCTCTTATTGACGACGAAACACAGAAATTGCATCGGAATTAGATACAAAAGGCACAATGCCGACTTAAGTACAAGAAGTCTGACTCTTTTTACTGACTATGTTTTGAACCATTTTTGTGACACTAGTTATAGATTAGGATGCTTCACTTCAGGTCTACTGTATCCCTCTGACATTCTTGTTGACGATGAAACACAGAAATTGCATCGGAATTAAATAGAAAAGGCACGATGCCGACATAAGTACAAGACGACTGACTTTTCTTACTGTCTATGTTTTGAACCATTCCAGTGACACTAGTTATAGATTCCGATGCTTCACTTCCGGTTTACTGTATCCCTCCGACCTTCTTATTGACGAGGAAACACAGAAATTGTATCGGAATTAAATAGAAACGCCACAATCCCTACTAAAGTACAAGAAGACTGACTCTTCTTACTGGCTATGCTTTGAACCATTCCTGTGACACTAGTTATAGATTCTCATGCTTGACTTCCGTTTTACTGTATCCCTTGGACCTTCTTACTGACGATGAAACACAGAAATTGCAACGGAATTAAATACAAAAGGCACAATGCCGACTTAAGTACAAGAAGACTGACCCTTCTTAATGTCTATGATTTGAACCATTCCTGTGACACTAGTTACAGATTCCGATGCTTCACTTCGGGTTTACTGTATCCCTCAGACCTTCTTATTGACGATTAAACACAGAACTTGCATCGGAATTAAATACAAAAGGCACAATGCCGATTTAAGTACAAGAAGACTGACTCTTCCTACTCACTATGTTTTGATCCATTCCTGTGACACTAGTTACAGATTGCAACGCTTCACTTCAGGTTTACTGTATCCCTCTGACATTCTTATTGACGATGAAACACAGAAATTGCATCGGAATTAAATACAAAAGGCACAATACCGACTTAAGTACAAGAAGACTGACACTTCGAACTGTCTATGTTTTGAACCATTCCTGTGACACTAGTTATAGATTCCGATGCTTCACTCCAGGTTTACTGTATTCCCTGGACCTTGTTGTAGACGATGAAACACAGAAGTTGCATCGGAATTAAATACAAAAGGCACAATGCCGACTTAAGGACAAGAAGATTGACTCTTCTTACTGACTATGTTTTGAACCATTCCTGTGACACTAGTTATAGATTCCGATGCTTCACCCCAGGTTTACTGTATCACTTGGACTTTCTTATTGACGAAGAAACACAGAAATTTCATCGGAATTAAATAGAAAAGGCTCAATGCCGACTTAAGTACAAGAAGACTGACTCTTTTTACTGACTATGTTTTGAACCATTCCTGTGACACTAGTTATAGATTCCGATGCTTCACTTCAGGTTTACTGTATCCCTCTGACCTTATTGCCGATGAAACACAGAAATTGCATCGGAATTAAATAGAAAAGGCACAATGCCGACTTAAGTACAAGAAGGCTGTCTCTTTTTCTTTGTCTATGCTTTAAACCATTCCTGTGACACTAGTTATAGATTCCGATGCTTCACTTCAGGTTTACTGTATCCCTCTGACCTTATTGCCGATGAAACAAAGAAATTGGTTCGGAATTCAATACAAAAGGCACAATGCCGACATAGCTACAGGAAGACTGACTCTTCTTACTGACTATGCTTTGAACCATTCCTGTGACACTAGTTATAGATTCCGATGCTTAACTTCAGGATTACTGTATCCCTCTGACCTTCTTAGTGACGATGAAACACAGAAATTGCATCGGAATTAAATACAAAAAGCACAATGCCGACTTAAGTACAAGAATACTGACTCATCTTACTGTCTATGATTTGCACCATTCCTGTGACACTAGTTATAGATTCCGATGCTTCACTCCAGGTTTACTGTATCCCTTGGACCTTCTTATAGACGATGAAACACAGAAATTGCATCGGAATTAAATACAAAAGGCACAATGCCGACTTAAGGACAAGAAGACTGACTCTTCTTACTGACAATGTTTTGAACCATTCCTGTGACACTAGTTATAGATTCCGATACTTCACTTCATATTTACTGTATCCCGCTGAACTTCTTATTGACGATGAAACACAGATATTGCATCGGAATTAAATACAAACGGCACAATGCCGACTTAAGTACAAGAAGACTGTCTCTTCTTACTGTCTATGTTTTGGACCATTCCATTGACACTAGTTATAGATTCCGATGCTTCACTCCAGGTTTACCGTTTCCCTTGGACCATCTTATTGACGATGGAACACAGAAATTGCATCGGAATTAAATAGAAAAGGCACAATGCCGACTTAAGGACAAGAAGACTGACACTTTTGACTATCCATGCTTTGAACCATTCCCGTGACACTAGTTATAGATTCCGATGCTTCACTGCAGGCTTACTGTGTCCCTTAGACCTTCTTATTGACGATGAAACACAGAAATTACATCGGAATTAAATACAATAGGCACAATGCCGACTTGAGTACAAGAAGACTGACTCTTCCTACTGTCTATGTTTTGAACCATTCCTGTGACACTAGTTATAGATTCCGATGCTTCACTACAGGTTTGCTGTATCCCTTGGACCTTCTTATTGACGATGAAACACAGAAATTGCAATGGAATTAAATACAAAAGGTACAATGCCGACTTAAGGACAAGAAGACTGACACTTTTTACTATCCATGCTTTGAACCATTCCCGTGACACTAGTTATAGATTCCGATGCTTCACTGCAGGCTTACTGTGTCCCTTAGACCTTCTTATTGACGATGAAACACAGAAATTACATCGGAATTAAATACAATAGGCACAATGCCGACTTGAGTACAAGAAGACTGACTCTTCCTACTGTCTATGTTTTGAACCATTCCTGTGACACTAGTTATAGATTCCGATGCTTCACTTCAGTTTTACTGTATCCTTTGGACCGTCTTATTGACGATGAAACACAGATATTGCATCGGAATTAAATACAAAAGGCACAATACCGACTTAAGAACAAGACGACTGACACTTCTTACTGTCTATGTTTTGAGCCATTCCTGTGACACTAGTTATAGATTCCGATGCTTCACTCCAGGTTTACTATATCCCTTGGACCTTCTTATTGACGATGAAACACAGAAATTGCATCGGAATTAAATAGAAAAGGCACAATGCCGACTTAAGTACAAGAAGACTGACGCTTCTTACTGACTATGGTATGAACCATTCCTGTGACACTAGTTATAGATTCCGATGCTTCACTTCAGGTTTACTGTTCACCTTGGACCTTCTTATTGACTATGAAACACAGAAATCGCATCGGAATTAAATACAAAAGGCACAATTTTGACTTAAGTACAAGAAGACTGACTCTTCCCACTGTCTATATTTTGAACCATTCCTGTGACACTAGTTATAGATTCCGATGCTTCAATTTAGGTTTACTGTATCCCTCTGACCTTATTGCCGATGAAACATAGAAATTGCATCGGAATTAAATACAAAAGGCACAATGCCGACTTAAGGACAAGACGACTGACCCTTCTTACTATCTATGTTTTGAACCAGTCCTGTGACACTAGTTATAGATTCCGATACTTCACTTCATGTTTACTGTATCCTTCTGACCTTCGTATTGACGATGAAACACAGAAATTGCATCGGAATTCAGTACAAAAGGCACTATGCCGACTTAAGTACAAGAAGACTGACTCTTCTTACTGTCTATGCTTTGAACCATTCCTGTGACACTAGTTATAGATTCCGATGCTTCACTTCATGTTTACTGTATCCCTTGGAGATTCTTATTGACGATGAAACACAGAAAGTGCATCGGAATTAAATACAAAAGGCACAATGCCGACTTAACTACAAGAAGACTGACTCTTCTTACTGACTATGCTTTGAACCATTCCTGTGACTCTAGTTACAGATTCCGATGCTTAACTTCAGGATTACTGTATCCCTCTGACCATCTTAGTGACGATGAAACACAGAAATTGCATCGGAATTAAATACAAAAAGCACAATGCCGACTTAAGTACAAGAATACTGACTCATCTTACGGTCTATGAATGCACCATTCCTGTGACACTAGTTATAGATTCCGATGCTTCACTTCAGGTTTTCTGTATCCCTTGGACCTTGATATTAACGATGAATCACAGAAATTGCATCGGAATTAAATACAAAAGGCACAATGCCGACTTAAGTACAAGAAGACTGACTCTTCTTACTGTCTATAATTTGAACCATTCCAGTGACACTAGTTATAGATTCCGATGCTTCACTTCAGATTTGCTGTATCCCTTGGACCTTCTTATTGACGATGAAACACAGAAATTGCTTCGGAATTAAATACAAAAGGCACAATGCCGACTTAAGTATAAGAAGTCTACCTCTTCCTACTGTCTATGTTTTGAACCATTACTGTGACACTAGTTACAGATTCCGATGCTTCACTCCAGGTTTACTGTATCCCTTGGACCTTCTTATTGACGGTGAAACACAGAATTTGCATCGGAATTAAATACAAAAGGCACAATGCCTACTTAAGTACAAGAAGACTGACTCTTCTTCCTGACTATGTTTTGAACCATTACTGTGACACTAGTTATAGATTCCGATGCTTCACTTCAGGTATACTGTATCCCTTGGACCTTCTTATTGACGATGAAACACAGAAATAGCTTCGGAATTAAAAACAAAAGACACAATGCCGACTTAAGTACAAGAAGATTGACTCTTCCAACTGTCTATGTTTTGAACCATTCCTGAGACACTAGTTATAGATTCCGATGCTTCACTCCAGGTTTACTGTATCCCTTCGACCTTTTTATTGACGATGAAACACAGAAATTGCATCGGAATTAAATACAAAAGGCACAATGCCGACTTAAGTACAAGAAGACTGACTCTTCCAACTGTCTATGTTTTGAACCATTCCTGTGACTCTAGTTATACATTCCGATGCTTAACTTCCGGATTACTGTATCCCTCTGACCTTCTTATTGACGATGAAACACAGAAATTGCATCGGAATTAAATACAAAAAGCACAATGCCGACTTAAGTACAAGAATACTGACTCATCTTACTGTCTATGTTTTGAACTGTCCCTGTGACACTAGTTATTGATTCCGATGTTTCACTCCAGGTTGACTGTATCCCTTGGACCTTCTTATTGACGATGAAACACAGAAATTGCATCGGAATTAAATACAATAGGCACAATGCCGACTTAAGTACAAGTAGACTGACTCTTCCTACTGTCTATGTTTTGAACCATTCGAGTGACACTAGGTATTGATTCCGATGCTTCACTTCAGGTTTACCGTATCCCTTGGCCCGTGTTATTGACGATGAAACACAGAAATTGCATCGGAAATAAATACAATAAGCACAATACCGACTTAAGGACAAGAAGGCTGCCTCTTTTATGGACTATGCTTTGAACCATTCCTGTGACACTAGTCATATATTCCGATGCTTAACTTCAAGATTACTGTATCCCTCTGAACTTCTTATTGACGATGAAACACAGAAATTGCATCCGAATTAAATACAAAAGGCACAATGCCGACTTAAGTACAAGAAGTCTGACTCTTCTTACTGTCTATGTTTTGAACCATCCCTCTGACACTAGTTATAGTTTCCGATTACATCCCTTGGTCCTTCTTTTTGACGAAGAAACACAGAAATTGCATCGGAATTATATACAAAAGGCACAATGCCGACTTAAGTACAAGAAGACTGACTCTTATTAATGACTATGTTTTGGACCATTCCTGTGACACTAGTTATAAATTCCGATGCTTCACTTCGGGTTTACTGTATCCCTTGGTCCATCTTATTGAGGATGAAACACAGAAATTGCGTCGGATATAAATAGAAAAGGCACAATGTCGACTTAAGTACAAGAAGACTGACGCTTCTCACTGACTATGCTTTGAACCATTCCTGTGACACTAGTTATAGATTTCGATGCTTCACTTCAGGTTTACTGTATCCCTCTGACCTTCTTATTGACGATGAAACACAGAAATTGCATCGGAATTAAATACAAAAGGCACAATGCCGACTTAAGGACAAGAAGACTGACACTTTTTACTATCCATGCTTTGAACCATTCCCGTGACACTAGTTATAGATTCCGATGCTTCACTGCAGGCTTACTGTGTCCCTTAGACCTTCTTATTGACGATGAAACACAGAAATTACATCGGAATTAAATACAATAGGCACAATGCCGACTTGAGTAGAAGAAGACTGACTCTTCCTACTGTCTATGTTTTGAACCATTCCTGTGACACTAGTTATAGATCCCGATGCGTCACTTCCGGTTTACTGTATCCCTTGGACCTTCTTATTGACGATGAAACACAGAGATTGCATCGTAATTAAATAGAAAATGCACAATGCCGACTTAAGTACATGAAGACTGATTCTTCTTACTGTCTATGTTTTGAACCATTCCAGTGACACTCGTTATTGCTTCCGATGCTTCACTTCTGGTTTACTGTATCCCTTGGACCCTCTTATTGACGATGAAACACAGAAATTGCATCGGAATTAAATACAAAAGGCACAATACCGACTTAAGTACGAGAAGTCTGACTCTTCCAACTGTCTATGTTTTGAACCATTCCTGTGACACTAGTTATAGATTCCGATCCTTCACTTCAGGTTTACTGTATCATTTGGACCTTCTTATTGACGATGAAACACAGAATTTGCATCGGAATTAAATAAAAAAGGGACAATGCCGACTTAAGTACAAGATGACTGACCCTTCCTACTGTCAATGTTTTGAACCATTCCTTTGACACTTGTTATAGACTCCGATGCCTCACTTCAGGTTTACTGTATCCCTCTGATCTTCTTATTGACTATGAAACACAGAAATTGCATCGGAATTAAACACAAAAGGTACAATGCCGACTTAAGTACAAAAAGACTGACTCTTCTTACTGACTATGTTTTGAACCATTCCAGTGACACTAGTTATAGATTCCGATGCTTCACTTCAGGTTTACTGTATACCTCTGACCCTCTTATTGACGACGAAACACAGAAATTGCATCGGAATTAGATACAAAAGGCACAATGCCGACTTAAGTACAAGAAGTCTGACTCTTTTTACTGACTATGTTTTGAACCATTTTTGTGACACTAGTTATAGTTTAGGATGCTTCACTTCAGGTCTACTGTATCCCTCTGACATTCTTGTTGACGATGAAACACAGAAATTGCATCGGAATTAAATAGAAAAGGCACGATGCCGACATAAGTACAAGACGACTGACTTTTCTTACTGTCTATGTTTTGAACCATTCCAGTGACACTAGTTATAGATTCCGATGCTTCACTTCCGGTTTACTGTATCCCTCCGACCTTCTTATTGACGAGGAAACACAGAAATTGTATCGGAATTAAATAGAAACGCCACAATCCCTACTAAAGTACAAGAAGACTGACTCTTCTTACTGGCTATGCTTTGAACCATTCCTGTGACACTAGTTATAGATTCTCATGCTTGACTTCCGTTTTACTGTATCCCTTGGACCTTCTTACTGACGATGAAACACAGAAATTGCAACGGAATTAAATACAAAAGGCACAATGCCGACTTAAGTACAAGAAGACTGACCCTTCTTAATGTCTATGATTTGAACCATTCCTGTGACACTAGTTACAGATTCCGATGCTTCACTTCGGGTTTACTGTATCCCTCAGACCTTCTTATTGACGATTAAACACAGAACTTGCATCGGAATTAAATACAAAAGGCACAATGCCGATTTAAGTACAAGAAGACTGACTCTTCTTACTCACTATGTTTTGATCCATTCCTGTGACACTAGTTACAGATTGCAACGCTTCACTTCAGGTTTACTGTATCCCTCTGACTTTCTTATTGACGATGAAACACAGAAATTGCATCGGAATTAAATACAAAAGGCACAATACCGACTTAAGTACAAGAAGACTGACACTTCGAACTGTCTATGTTTTGAACCATTCCTGTGACACTAGTTATAGATTCCGATGCTTCACTCCAGGTTTACTGTATTCCCTGGACCTTGTTGTAGACGATGAAACACAGAAGTTGCATCGGAATTAAATACAAAAGGCACAATGCCGACTTAAGGACAAGAAGATTGACTCTTCTTACTGACTATGTTTTGAACCATTCCTGTGACACTAGTTATAGATTCCGATGCTTCACCCCAGGTTTACTGTATCACTTGGACTTTCTTATTGACGAAGAAACACAGAAATTTCATCGGAATTAAATAGAAAAGGCTCAATGCCGACTTAAGTACAAGAAGACTGACTCTTTTTACTGACTATGTTTTGAACCATTCCTGTGACACTAGTTATAGATTCCGATGCTTCACTTCAGGTTTACTGTATCCCTTGGACCTTCTTATTGACGATGAAACACAGAAATTGCATCGGAATTAAATACAAAAGGCAAAATGCCGACTTAAGTACAAGAAGACTGACTCTTCCTACTGTCTATATTTTGAACCATTCCTGTGAAACTAGTTATAGATTCCGATGCTTCACTTCAGGTTTACTGTATCCCTCTGACCTTATTGCCGATGAAACACAGAAATTGCATCGGAATTAAATAGAAAAGGCACAATGCCGACTTAAGTACAAGAAGGCTGTCTCTTCTTCTTTGTCTATGCTTTAAACCATTCCTGTGACACTAGTTATAGATTCCGATGCTTCACTTCAGGTTTACTGTATCCCTCTGACCTTATTGCCGATGAAACAAAGAAATTGGTTCGGAATTCAATACAAAAGGCACAATGCCGACATAGCTACAGGAAGACTGACTCTTCTTACTGACTATGCTTTGAACCATTCCTGTGACACTAGTTATAGATTCCGATGCTTAACTTCAGGATTACTGTATCCCTCTGACCTTCTTAGTGACGATGAAACACAGAAATTGCATCGGAATTAAATACAAAAAGCACAATGCCGACTTAAGTACAAGAATACTGACTCATCTTACTGTCTATGATTTGCACCATTCCTGTGACACTAGTTATAGATTCCGATGCTTCACTCCAGGTTTACTGTATCCCTTGGACCTTCTTATAGACGATGAAACACAGAAATTGCATCGGAATTAAATACAAAAGGCACAATGCCGACTTAAGGACAAGAAGACTGACTCTTCTTACTGACAATGTTTTGAACCATTCCTGTGACACTAGTTATAGATTCCGATACTTCACTTCATATTTACTGTATCCCGCTGAACTTCTTATTGACGATGAAACACAGATATTGCATCGGAATTAAATACAAACGGCACAATGCCGACTTAAGTACAAGAAGACTGTCTCTTCTTACTGTCTATGTTTTGGACCATTCCATTGACACTAGTTATAGATTCCGATGCTTCACTCCAGGTTTACCGTTTCCCTTGGACCATCTTATTGACGATGGAACACAGAAATTGCATCGGAATTAAATAGAAAAGGCACAATGCCGACTTAAGGACAAGAAGACTGACACTTTTGACTATCCATGCTTTGAACCATTCCCGTGACACTAGTTACAGATTCCGATGCTTCACTGCAGGCTTACTGTGTCCCTTAGACCTTCTTATTGACGATGAAACACAGAAATTACATCGGAATTAAATACAATAGGCACAATGCCGACTTGAGTACAAGAAGACCGACTCTTCCTACTGTCTATGTTTTGAACCATTCCTGTGACACTAGTTATAGATTCCGATGCTTCACTACAGGTTTGCTGTATCCCTTGGACCTTCTTATTGACGATGAAACACAGAAATTGCAATGGAATTAAATACAAAAGGCACAATGCCGACTTAAGGACAAGAAGACTGACACTTTTTACTATCCATGCTTTGAACCATTCCCGTGACACTAGTTATAGATTCCGATGCTTCACTGCAGGCTTACTGTGTCCCTTAGACCTTCTTATTGACGATGAAACACAGAAATTACATCGGAATTAAATACAATAGGCACAATGCCGACTTGAGTACAAGAAGACTGACTCTTCCTACTGTCTATGTTTTGAACCATTCCTGTGACACTAGTTATAGATTCCGATGCTTCACTTCAGTTTTACTGTATCCTTTGGACCGTCTTATTGACGATGAAACACAGATATTGCATCGGAATTAAATACAAAAGGCACAATGCCGACTTAAGGACAAGACGACTGACACTTCTTACTGTCTATGTTTTGAGCCATTCCTGTGACACTAGTTATAGATTCCGATGCTTCACTCCAGGTTTACTATATCCCTTGGACCTTCTTATTGACGATGAAACACAGAAATTGCATCGGAATTAAATAGAAAAGGCACAATGCCGACTTAAGTACAAGAAGACTGACGCTTCTTACTGACTATGGTATGAACCATTCCTGTGACACTAGTTATAGATTCCGATGCTTCACTTCAGGTTTACTGTTCACCTTGGACCTTCTTATTGACTATGAAACACAGAAATCGCATCGGAATTAAATACAAAAGGCACAATTTTGACTTAAGTACAAGAAGACTGACTCTTCCCACTGTCTATATTTTGAACCATTCCTGTGACACTAGTTATAGATTCCGATGCTTCAATTTAGGTTTACTGTATCCCTCTGACCTTATTGCCGATGAAACATAGAAATTGCATCGGAATTAAATACAAAAGGCACAATGCCGACTTAAGGACAAGAAGACTGACCCTTCTTACTATCTATGTTTTGAACCAGTCCTGTGACACTAGTTATAGATTCCGATACTTCACTTCATGTTTACTGTATCCTTCTGACCTTCGTATTGACGATGAAACACAGAAATTGCATCGGAATTCAGTACAAAAGGCACTATGCCGACTTAAGTACAAGAAGACTGACTCTTCTTACTGTCTATGCTTTGAACCATTCCTGTGACACTAGTTATAGATTCCGATGCTTCACTTCATGTTTACTGTATCCCTTGGAAATTCTTATTGACGATGAAACACAGAAAGTGCATCGGAATTAAATACAAAAGGCACAATGCCGACTTAACTACAAGAAGACTGACTCTTCTTACTGACTATGCTTTGAACCATTCCTGTGACTCTAGTTACAGATTCCGATGCTTAACTTCAGGATTACTGTATCCCTCTGACCATCTTAGTGACGATGAAACACAGAAATTGCATCGGAATTAAATACAAAAAGCACAATGCCGACTTAAGTACAAGAATACTGACTCATCTTACGGTCTATGAATGCACCATTCCTGTGACACTAGTTATAGATTCCGATGCTTCACTTCAGGTTTTCTGTATCCCTTGGACCTTGATATTAACGATGAATCACAGAAATTGCATCGGAATTAAATACAAAAGGCACAATGCCGACTTAAGTACAAGAAGACTGACTCTTCTTACTGTCTATAATTTGAACCATTCCAGTGACACTAGATATAGATTCCGATGCTTCACTTCAGATTTGCTGTATCCCTTGGACCTTCTTATTGACGATGAAACACAGAAATTGCTTCGGAATTAAATACAAAAGGCACAATGCCGACTTAAGTATAAGAAGTCTACCTCTTCCTACTGTCTATGTTTTGAACCATTACTGTGACACTAGTTACAGATTCCGATGCTTCACTCCAGGTTTACTGTATCCCTTGGACCTTCTTATTGACGGTGAAACACAGAATTTGCATCGGAATTAAATACAAAAGGCACAATGCCAACTTAAGTACAAGAAGACTGACTCTTCTTCCTGACTATGTTTTGAACCATTACTGTGACACTAGTTATAGATTCCGATGCTTCACTTCAGGAATACTGTATCCCTTGGACCTTCTTATTGACGATGAAACACAGAAATAGCTTCGGAATTAAATACAAAAGACACAATGCCGACTTAAGTACAAGAAGATTGACTCTTCCAACTGTCTATGTTTTGAACCATTCCTGAGACACTAGTTATAGATTCCGATGCTTCACTCCAGGTTTACTGTATCCCTTCGACCTTTTTATTGACGATGAAACACAGAAATTGCATCGGAATTAAATACAAAATGCACAATGCCGACTTAAGTACAAGAAGACTGACTCTTCCAACTGTCTATGTTTTGAACCATTCCTGTGACTCTAGTTATACATTCCGATGCTTAACTTCCGGATTACTGTATCCCTCTGACCTTCTTATTGACGATGAAACACAGAAATTGCATCGGAATTAAATACAAAAAGCACAATGCCGACTTAAGTACAAGAAGACTGACCCCTCTTACTGACTATGTTTTGAACCATTCCTGTGACACTAGTTATAGATTCCGTTGCTTCACTTCAGGTTTACTGTATCCCTCTGACCTTCTTATTGACGATGAAACACAGAAATTGAATCGGAATTAAATACAAAAGGCACAATGCCGAATTAAGTACAAGAAGACTGACTCTTCTTACTGTCTATGCTTTTAACCATTCCTGTGACACTACTTATTGACTCCGATGCTTCACTCCAGGTTTACTGTATCCCTTCGACCTTCTTATTGACGATGAAACACAGAAATTGCATCGGAATTAAATACAAAAGGCACAATGCCGACTTAAGTACAATAAGACTGACTCTTCTTACTGTCTATGATTTGAACCATCCCTGTGACACTAGTTATAGATTCCGATGCTTCACTGCAGGTTTACTGTGTCCCTTAGCCCTTCTTATTGACGATGAAACACAGAAATTAGATCGGAATTAAATACAATAGGCACAATGCCGACTTAAGTACAAGTAGACTGACTCTTCCTACTGTCTATGTTTTGAACCATTCGAGTGACACTAGGTATTGATTCCGATGCTTCACTTCAGGTTTACCGTATCCCTTGGCCCGTGTTATTGACGATGAAACACAGAAATTGCATCGGAAATAAATACAAAAAGCACAATACCGACTTAAGAACAAGAAGGCTGCCTCTTTTATGGACTATGCTTTGAACCATTCCTGTGACACTAGTCATAGATTCCGATGCTTAACTTCAAGATTACTGTATCCCTCTGACCTTCTTATTGACGATGAAACACAGAAATTGCATCCGAATTAAATACAAAAGGCACAATGCCGACTTAAGTACAAGAAGTCTGACTCTTCTTACTGTCTATGTTTTGAACCATCCCTCTGACACTAGTTATAGTTTCCGATTGCATCCCTTGGTCCTTCTTTTTGACGAAGAAACACAGAAATTGCATCGGAATTATATACAAAAGGCACAATGCCGACTTAAGTACAAGAAGACTGACTCTTATTAATGACTATGTTTTGGACCATTCCTGTGACACTAGTTATAAATTCCGATGCCTCACTTCGGGTTTACTGTATCCCTTGGTCCATCTTATTGAGGATGAAACACAGAAATTGCGTCGGATATAAATAGAAAAGGCACAATGTCGACTTAAGTACAAGAAGACTGACGCTTCTCACTGACTATGCTTTGAACCATTCCTGTGACACTAGTTATAGATTCCGATGCTTCACTTCAGGTTTACTGTATCCTTCTGACCTTCTTATTGACGATGAAACACAGAAATTGCTTTGGAATTAAATAGAAAAGGCAGTATGCCGACTTAAGTACAAGAAGACTGACTCTTCTTACTGTCTATGTTTTGAACCATTCCTGTGACACTAGTTATAGATTCCGATGCTTCACTGCAGGTTTACTGTGTCCCTTAGACCTTCTTATTGACGATGAACCACAGAAATTACATCGGAATGAAATCCAATAGGCACAATGCCGACTTAAGTACAAGAAGACTGACTCTTCCTACTGTCTATGTTTTGAACCATTTCTGTGACACTAGTTATAGAGTCCGTTGCTTCACTTCAGGTTTACTGCATCCCTTGGGCCTTCTTATTGACGGTGAAACACAGAAATTGCATCGGAATTAAATACGAAAGGCACAATGCCAACTTAAGTTCAAGAAGACTGACTCTTCTTACTGACTATGTTTTGAACCATTCCTGTGACACTAGTTATAGATTCCGTTGCTTCACTCCAGGTTTACTGTATCCCTTCGACCTTCTTATTGACGATGAAACACAGAAATTGCATCGGAATTAAATACAAAAGGCACAATGCCGACTTAAGTACAATAAGACTGACTCTTCTTACTGTCTATGATTTGAACCATCCCTGTGACACTAGTTATAGATTCCGATGCTTCACTGCAGGTTTACTGTGTCCATTAGCCCTTCTTATTGACGATGAAACACAGAAATTAGATCGGAATTAAATACAATAGGCACAATGCCGACTTAAGTACAAGAAGACTGACTCTTCCTACTGTCTATGTTTTGAACCATTCGAGTGACACTAGGTATTGATTCCGATGCTTCACTTCAGGTTTACCGTTTCCCTTGGACCATCTTATTGAGGATGAAACACAGAAATTGCATCGGATATAAATAGTAAAGGCACAATGTCGACTTAAGTACAAGAAGACTGACGCTTCTCACTGACTATGCTTTGAACCATTCCTGTGACACTAGTTATAGATTCCGATGCTTCACTTCAGGCTTACTGTACACCTTGGACCTTCTTATTGACTATGAAACACAGAAATCGCATCGGAATTAAATAGAAAAGACACAATGCCGACTTAAGTACAAGAAGACTGACTCTTCCTACTGTCTATATTTTGAACCATTCCTGTGACACTAGTTATAGATTCCGAGGCTTCAATTTAGGTTTACTCTATCCCTCTGACCTTATTGCCGATGAAACACAGAAATTGCATCGGAATTAAATACAAAAGGCACAATGCCGACTTAAGGAAAAGAAGACTGACCCTTTTTACTATCTATGTTTTGAACCAGTCCTGTGACACTAGTTATAGATTCCGATGCTTCACTTCAGGTTTACTGTTTCCCTTGGACCTTCTTATTGGCGATGAAACACAGAAATTGCATCGGAATTAAATACAAAAGGCACAATGCCGACTTATGTACAAGAAGACTAACTCTTCCTACTGTCTATGTTTTGAACCATTTCTGTGACACTAGTTATAGAGTCCGTTGCTTCACTTCAGGTTTACTGTATCCCTTGGGCCTTCTTATTGACGGTGAAACAAAGAAATTGCATCGGAATTAAATACGAAAGGCACAATGCCAACTTAAGTTCAAGAAGACTGACTCTTCTTACTGACTATGTTTTGAACCATTCCTGTGACACTAGTTATAGATTCCGATGCTTCACTTCAGGTTTACTGTATCCTTCTGACCTTCTTATTGACGATGAAACACAGAAATTGCTTTGGAATTAAATAGAAAAGGCAGTATGCCGACTTAAGTACAAGAAGACTGACTCTTCTTACTGTCTATGTTTTGAACCATTCCTGTGACACTAGTTATAGATTCCGATGCTTCACTTCAGGTTTACTGTATCCCTTGCACCTTCTTATTGACGATGAAACACAGAAATTGGTTCGGAATTCAATACAAAAGGCACAATGCCGACTTAACTACAAGAAGACTGACTCTTCTTACTGACTATGCTTTGAACCATTCCAGTGACACTAGTTATAGATTTCGATGCCTAACCTCAGGATTACTGTATCCCACTGACCTTGTTAGTGACGATGAAACAAAGAGATTGCATCGGAATTAAATACAAAAAGTACAATGCCGACTTAAGTACAAGAATACTGACTCATCTTACTGTCTATGTTTTGAACCGTCCCTGTGACACTAGTTATAGATTCCGATGTTTCACTCCAGGATCACTGTATCCCTTGGACCTTCTTATTGACGATGAAACACAGAAATTGCATCGGAATTAAATACAAAATGCACAATGCCGACTTAAGTACAAGAAGACTGACCCTTCTTACTGACTATGTTTTGAACCATTCCTGTGACACTAGTTATAGATTCCGTTGCTTCACTTCAGGTTTACTGTATCCCTCTGACCTTCTTATTGCCGATGAAACACAGAAATTGCATCGGAATGAAATACAAATGGCACAATGCCGAATTAAGTACAAGAAGACTGACTCTTCTTACTGTCTATGCTTTTAACTATTCCTGTGACACTAGTTATAAACTCCGATGCTTCACTCCAGGTTTACTGTATCCCTTCGACCTTCTTGTTGACGATGAAACACAGAAATTGCATCGGAATTAAATACAAAAGGCACAATGCCGACTTAAGTACCAGAAGACTGACTCTACTTACTGTCTATGATTTGAACCATCCCTGTGACACTAGTTATAGATTCCGATGCTTCACTGCAGGTTTACTGTGTCCCTTAAACCTTCTTATTGACGATGAAACACAGAAATTGCATCGGAATTAAATACAAAAGGTTCAATGCCGACTTAAGTACAAGAAGACTGACTCTACTGACTGTCTATGCTTTGAACCATTCCTGTGACTCTAGTTATAGATTCCGATGCTTCAATGCAGGTCTACTGTATCCCTTGGACCTTCTTATTGAGATGAAACCCAGAAATTGCATCGGATTTAAATACAAAAGGCACAATGCCGACTTAACTACAAGAACACTGACTCTTCTTACTGACTATGCTTTGAACCATTCCAGTTACACTAGTTATAGATTCCGATGCCTAACTTCAGGATTACTGTATCCCACTGACCTTGTTAGTGACGATGAAACACAGAAATTGCATCGGACTTAAATACAAAAAGCACAATGCCGACTTAAGTACAAGAATACTGACTCATCTTACTGTCTATGATTTTCACTATTCCTGTGACACTAGTTATAGATTCCGATGCTTCACTTCAGGTTTACTGTTTCCTTTGGACCTTCTTATTGACGATGAAACACAGAAATTGCATCGGAATTAAATACAAAAGGCACAATGCCGACTTAAGTACAAGAAGACCGAATCTTCTTACTGTCTATAATTTGAACCATTCCAGTGATACTAGTTATAGATTCCGATGCTTCACTTCAGGATTACTGTATCCCTCTGACCTTCTTAGTGACGATGAAACACAGAAATTGCATCGGAATTAAATACAAAAAGCACAATGCCGACTTATGTACAAAAATACAGACTCATCTTATTGTCTATGAATTGCACCAGTCCTGTGGCACTACTTATAGATTGCGATGCTTCACGTCAGGATTAATGCATCCCTTGGACCTTGTTATTGACGATGAATCACAGAAATTGCATCGGAGATAAATACAAAAGGCACAATGCCGACTTAAGTACAAGAAGACTGACTCTTCTTACTGTCTATAATTTGAAGCATTCCAGTGACACTAGTTATAGATTCCGATGCTTCACTTCATGTTTACTGTATCCCTCGGACCCTCTTATTGACGATGAAACACAGAAATTGCATCGGAATTAAATACAAAAGGCACAATGCCGACTCAAGTACAAGAAGACTGACTCTTCCTACTGTCTATGTTTTGAACCATTACTGTGACACTAGTTATAGATTCCGAAGCTTCACTCCAGGTTTACTGTATCCCTTGGACCTTCTTATTAACGGTGAAACACAGAAATTGCATCGGAATTAAATACGAAAGGCACATTGCCAACTTAAGTACAAGAAGACTGACTCTTCCAACTGTCTATGTTTTGAACCATTCCTGAGACACTAGTTATAGATTCCGATGCTTCACTTCAGGCTTACTGTATCCCCCTAACCGTCTTATTGCCGATGAAACACAGAAATTGCATCCGAATTAAATAGAAAAGGCACAATGCCGACTTAAGTACTAGAAGACTGACTCTTCCTACTGTCTATGTTTTAAACCATTCCTAAGACACTTGTTATAGATTCCGTTGCTTCACTTCAGGTTTACTGTATCCCTCTGACCTTCTTATTGAAGATGAAACACAGAAATTGCATCGGAATTAAATACAAAAGGCACAATGCCGAATTAAGTACAAGAAGACTGACTCTTCTTACTTTCTATGCTTTTAACCATTCCTGTGACACTAGTTATAGACTCCGATGCTTCGCTCCAGATTTACTGTATCCCTTCGACCTTCTTATTGACGATGAAACACAGAAATTCCATCGGAATTAAATACAAAAGGCACAATGCCGACTTATGTACATGAAGACTGACTCTTCTTACTGTCTATGCTTTGCACCATCCCTGTGACACTAGTTATAGATTCCGATGCTTCACTGCAGGTTTACTGTATCCCTTAGACCTTCTTATTGACGATGAAACACAGAAATTACATCGGAATTAAATACAATAGGCACAATGCCGACTTAAGTACAAGAAGACTGACTCTTCTTACTGTCTATAGTTAGAACCATTCCAGTGCCACTAGTTATAGATTCCGATGCTTGACTTCATGTTTACTGTATCCCTTGGACCTTCTTATTGACGATGAAACACAGAAATTGCATCGGAATTAAATACAAAATGCACAATGCCGACTTATGTACAAGAAGACTGACTCTTCCTACTGTCTATGTTTTGACCCATTTCTGTGACACTAGTTATAGAGTCCGATGATTCACTTCAGGTTTACTGTATCCCTTGGACCTTCTTATTGACGGTGAAACACAGAAACTGCATTGGAATTAAATACGAAAGGCACAATGTCAACTTAAGTACAAGAAGGTTGACTCTTCTTACTGACTATGTTTTGAACCATTCCAGTGACACTAGTTATAGATTCTGATGCTTCACTTCAGGTTTACTGTATCCCTTAAACCTTCTTATTGACGATGAAACGCAGAAATTGCATCGGAATTAAATAATAACGGCACAATGCCGAATTAAGTACAAAAAGACTGACTCTTCTTACTGTCTATGATTTTAACCATTCCTGTGACACTAGTTATAGACTCCGATGCTTCAGTCCAGGTTTACTGTATCCCTTCGGCCTTCTTATTGACGATGAAACACAGAAATTGCATCGGAATTAAATACAAAAGGCACAATGCCGACTTAAGTACAAGAAGTCTGACTCTTCTTACTGTCTATGTTTTGAACCATCCCTGTGACACTAGTTATAGTTTCCGATGCTTCACTCCTGGTTTACTGTATCCCTTGGTCCTTCTTATTGACGAAGAAACACTGAAATTGCATCGGAATGAAATACAAAAGGCACAATGCCGTCTTAAGTACAAGAAGACTGACTCTTATTAATGACTATGTTTTGGACCATTCCTGTGACACTAGTTATAAATTCCGATGCTTCACTTCGGGTTTACTGTATCCCTTGGACCATCTTATTGACGATGAAACACAGGAATTGCATCGGAATTAAATACAAACGGCACAATGCCGAATTAAGTGCAAGAAGACTGACTCTTCTTACTGTCTATGATTTTAACCATTCCTGTGACACTAGTTATAGACTCCGATGCTTCAGTCCAGGTTTACTGTATCCCTTCGGCCTTCTTATTGACGATGAAACACAGATATTGCATCGGAATTAGATACAAAAGGCACAATGCCGACTTAAGTACAAGAAGTCTGACTCTTCTTACTGTCTATGTTTTGAACCATCCCTGTGACACTAGTTATAGTTTCCGATGCTTCACTCCTGGTTTACTGTATCCCTTGGTCCTTCTTATTGACGAAGAAACACTGAAATTGCATCGGAATGAAATACAAAAGGCACAATGCCGTCTTAAGTACAAGAAGACTGACTCTTATTAATGACTATGTTTTGGACCATTCCTGTGACACTAGTTATAAATTCCGATGCTTCACTTCGGGTTTACTGTATCCCTTGGACCATCTTATTGACGATGAAACACAGAAATTGCATCGGATATAAATAGAAAAGGCACAATGTCGACTTAAGTACAAGAAGACTGACGCTTCTCACTGACTATGCTTTGAACCATTCCTGTGACACTAGTTATAGTTTCCGATGCTTCACTTCAGGTTTACTGTACACCTTGGACCTTCTTATTGACTATGAAACACAGAAATCGCATCGGAATTAAATACAAAAGGCACAATGCCGACTTAAGTACAAGAAGACTGACTCTTCCTACTGTCTATGTTTTGGACCATTACTGTGACACTAGTTACAGATTTCGATGCTTCATTCCAGGTTTACTGTATCCCTTGGACCTTCTTATTGACGGTGAAACACGGAATTTGCATCGGAATTAAATACAAAAGGCACAATGAAAATCTTAAGTACAAGAAGACTGACTCTTCTTCCTGACTATGTTTTGAACCATTCCTGTGACACTAGTTGTAGATTCCGATGCTTCACTTCAGGTTTACTGTATCCCTTGGACCTTCTTATTGACGATGAAACACAGAAATAGCATCGGAATTAAATACAAAAGACACAATGCCGACTTAAGTACAAGAAGATTGACTCTTCCAACTGTCTATGTTTTGAACCATTCCTGAGACACTAGTTATAGATTCCGATGCTTCACTCCAGGTTTACTGTATTCCTTGGACCTTTTTATTAACGGTGAAACACAGAAATTGCATCGGAATTAAATACGAAAGGCACATTGCCAACTTAAGTACAAGAAGACTGACTCTTCTTCCCGACTATGGTTTCAACCATTCCTGTGACACTAGTTGTAGATTCCGATGCTTCACTTCAGGTTTACTGTATCCCTTGGACCTTCTTATTGACGATGAAACAGAGAAATAGCATCGGAATTAAATACAAAAGACACAATGCCGACTTAAGTACAAGAAGACTGACTCTTCTTACTGTCTATAATTTGAACCATTCCACTGACACTAGTTATAGATTCCGATGCTTCACTTCAGGTTTACTGTATCCCTTGGACCTTCTTATTGACGATGAAACACAGAAATTGCTTCGGAATTAAATACAAAAGACACAATGCCGACTTAAGTACAAGAAGACTGACTCTTCCTACTGTCTATGTTTTGAACCATTACTGTGACACTAGTTACAGATTTCGATGCTTCATTCCAGGTTTACTGTATCCCTTGGACCTTCTTATTGACCGTGAAACACAGAATTTGCATCGGAATTAAATACAAAAGGCACAATGAAAATCTTAAGTACAAGAAGACTGACTCTTCTTCCTGACTATGTTTTGTACCATTCCTGTGACACTAGTTGTAGATTCCGATGCTTCACTTCAGGTTTACTGTATCCCTTGGACCTTCTTATTGACGATGAAACACAGAAATAGCATCGGAATTAAATACAAAAGACACAATGTCGACTTAAGTACAAGAAGATTGACTCTTCCAACTGTCTATGTTTTGAACCATTCCTGAGACACTAGTTATAGATTCCGATGCTTCACTCCAGGTTTACTGTATCCCTTCGAACTTCTTATTGACGATGAAACACAGAAATTGCATCGGAATTAAATACAAAATGCACAATGCCGACTTAAGTACAAGGAGACTGACTCTTCCAACTGTCTATGTTTTGAACCATTCCTGTGACTCTAGTTATACATTCCGATGCTTAACTTCCGGATTACTGTATCCCTCTGTCCTTCTTATTGACGATGAAACACAGAAATTGCATCGGAATTAAATACAAAAAGCACAATGCCGACTTAAGTACAAGAATACTGACTCATCTTACTGTCTATGTTTTGAACTGTCCCTGTGACACTAGTTATTGATTCCGATGTTTCACACCAGGTTGACTGTATCCCTTGGACCTTCTTATTGACGATGAAACACAGAAATTGCATCGGAATTAAATACATAATGCACAATGCCGACTTAAGTACAAGAAGACTGACCCTTCTTACTGACTATGTTTTCAACCATTCCTGTGACACTAGTTATAGATTCCGTTGCTTCACTTCAGGTTTACTGTATCCCTCTGACCTTCTTATTGACGATGAAACACAGAAATTGCATCGGAATTAAATACAAAAGGCACAATGCCGAATTAAGTACAAGAAGACTGACTCTTCTTACTGACTATGTTTGAACCATTCCTGTGACACTAGTTATTGATTCCGATGCTTCACTTCAGGTTTACTGTATCCCTTGGACCGTGTTATTGACGATGAAACACAGAAATTGCATCGGAAATAAATACAAAAAGCACAATACCGACTTAAGAACAAGAAGACTGACTCTTTTATGGACTATGCTTTGAACCATTCCTGTGACACTAGTCATAGATTCCGATGCTTAACTTCAAGATTACTGTATCCCTCTGACCTTCTTATTGACGATGAAACACAGAAATTGCATCGGAAATAAATACAAAAAGCACAATACCGACTTAAGAACAAGAAGACTGACTGTTTTATGGACTATGCTTTGAACCATTCCTGTGACACCAGTTATAGATTCCGATGCTTCAATTTAGGTTTACTGTATCCCGCTGACCTTATTGCCGATGAAACACAGAAATTGCATCGGAATTAAATACAAAAGGCACAATGCCGACTTAAGGAAAAGAAGACTGACCCTTCTTACTATCTATGTTTTGAACCAGTCCTGTGACACTAGTTATAGATTCCGATGCTTCACTTCAGGTTTACTGTTTCCCTTCGACCTTCTTATTGGCGATGAAACACAGAAATTGCATCGGAATTAAATACAAAAGGCACAATGCCGATTTATGTACAAGAAGACTAACTCTTCCTACTGTCTATGTTTTGAACCATTTCTGTGACACTAGTTATAGAGTCCGTTGCTTCACTTCAGGTTTACTGTATCCCTTGGGCCTTCTTATTGACGGTGAAACACAAAAATTGCATCGGAATTAAATACGAAAGGCACAATGCCAACTTAAGTTCAAGAAGACTGACTCTTCTTACTGACTATGTTTTGAACCATTCCTGTGACACTAGTTATTGATTCCGATGCTTCACTTCAGGTTTACTGTATCCTTCTGACCTTCTTATTGACGATGAAACACAGAAATTGGTTCGGAATTCAATACAAAAGGCACAATGCCGACTTAAGTACAAGAAGACTGACCCTTCTTACTGACTATGTTTTGAACCATTCCTGTGACACTAGTTATAGATTCCGTTGCTTCACTTCAGGTTTACTGTATCCCTCTGACCTTCTTATTGACGATGAAACACAGAAATTGCATCGGAATTAATTACAAAAGGCACAATGCCGAATTAAGTACAAGAAGACTGACTCTTCTTACTGTCTATGCTTTTAACCATTCCTGTGACACTAGTTATTGATTCCGATGCTTCACTCCTGGTTTACTGTATCCCTTGGTCCTTCTTATTGACGAAGAAACACTGAAATTGCATCGGAATGAAATACAAAAGGCACAATGCCGTCTTAAGTACAAGAAGACTGACTCTTATTAATGACTATGTTTTGGACCATTCCTGTGAAACTAGTTATAAATTCCGATGCTTCACTTCGGGTTTACTGTATCCCTTGGACCATCTTATTGACGATGAAACACAGAAATTGCATCGGATATAAATAGAAAAGGCACAATGTCGACTTAAGTACAAGAAGACTGACGCTTCTCACTGACTATGCTTTGAACCATTCCTGTGACACTAGTTATAGTTTCCGATGCTTCACTTCAGGTTTACTGTACACCTTGGACCCTCTTATTGACTATGAAACACAGAAATCGCATCGGAATTAAATACAAAAGGCACAATGCCGACTTAAGTACAAGAAGGTAGACTCTTCCTACTGTCTATGTTTTGAACCATTACTGTGACACTAGTTATAGATTCCGATGCTTCACTCCAGGTTTACTGTATCTCTTGGACCTTTTTATTAACGGTGAAACACAGAAATTTCATCGGAATTAAATACGAAAGGCACATTGCCAACTTAAGTACAAGAAGACTGACTCTTCTTCCCGACTATGGTTTCAACCATTCCTGTGACACTAGTTGTAGATTCCGATGCTTCACTTCAGGTTTACTGTATCCCTTGGACCTTCTTATTGACGATGAAACAGAGAAATAGCATCGGAATTAAATACAAAAGACACAATGCCGACTTAAGTACAAGAAGACTGACTCTTCTTACTGTCTATAATTTGAACCATTCCAGTGACACTAATTATAGTTTCCGATGCTTCACTTCAGGTTTACTGTATCCCTTGGACCTTCTTATTGACGATGAAACACAGAAATTGCTTCGGAATTAAATACAAAAGACACAATGCCGACTTAAGTACAAGAAGACTGACTCTTCCTACTGTCTATGTTTTGAACCATTACTGTGACACTAGTTACAGATTTCGATGCTTCATTCCAGGTTTACTGTATCCCTTGGACCTTCTTATTGACGGTGAAACACAGAATTTGCATCGGAATTAAATACAAAATGCACAATGCCGACTTAAGTACAAGAAGACTGACTCTTCCAACTGTCTATGTTTTGAACCATTCCTGTGACTCTAGTTATAGATTCCGTTGCTTCACTTCAGGTTTACTGTATCCCTCTGACTTTCTTATTGACGATGAAACACAGAAATTGCATCGGAATTAAATACAAAAGGCACAATGCCGAATTAAGTACAAGAAGACTGACTCTTCTTACTGTCTATGCTTTTAACCATTCCTGTGACACTAGTTATAGACTCCGATGCTTCACTCCAGGTTTACTGTATCCCTTCGACCTTCTTATTGACGATGAAACACAGATATTACATCGGAATTAAATACAAAAGGCACAATGCCGACTTAAGTACAAGAAGACTGACTCTTCTTACTGTCTATGACTTGAACCATCCCTGTGACACTAGTTATAGATTCTGTTGCTTCACTGCAGGTTTACTGTGTCCCTTAGCCCTTCTTATTGACGATGAAACACAGAAATTACATCGGAATTAAATACAATAGGCACAATGCCGACTTAAGTACAAGGAGACTGACTCTTCCTACTGTCTATGTTTTGAACCATTCGAGTGACACTAGGTATTGATTCCGATGCTTCACTTCAGGTTTACTGTATCCCTTGGACCGTGTTATTGACGATGAAACACAGAAATTGCATCGGAAATAAATACAAAAAGCACAATACCGACTTAAGAACAAGAAGACTGACTCTTTTATGGACTATGCTTTGAACCATTCCTGTGACACTAGTCATAGATTCCGATGCTTAACTTCAAGATTACTGTATCCCTCTGACCTTCTTATTGACGATGAAACACAGAAATTGCATCCGAATTAAATACAAAAGGCACAATGCCGACTTAAGTACAAGAAGTCTGAGTCTTCTTAATGTCTATGTTTTGAACCATCCCTCTGACACTAGTTATAGTTTCCGATGCTTCACTCCAGGTTTACTGCAGCCCTTGGTCCTTCTTTTTGACGAGGAGACACAGAAATTGCATCGGAATTATATACAAAAGGCACAATGCCGACTTAAGTACAAGAAGACTGACTCTTATTAATGACTATGTTTTGGACCATTTCTGTGACACTAGTTATAAATTCCGATGCTTCACTTCGGGTTTACTGTATCCCTTGGACCATCTTATTCACGATGAAAAACAGAAATTGCATCGGATATAAATAGAAAAGGCACAATGTCGACTTAAGTACAAGAAGACTGACGCTTCTCACTGACTATGCCATGAACCATTCCTGTGACACTAGTTATAGATTCCGATGCTTCACTTCAGGTTTACTGTACACCTTGGACCTTCTTATTGACTATGAAACACAGAAATCGCATCGGAATTAAATACAAAAAGCACAATGCCGACTTAAGGACAAGAAGACTGACACTTCTTACTATCTATGTTTTGAACCAGTCCTGTGACACTAGTTATAGATTCCGATGCTTCACTTCAGGTTTACTGTTTCCCTTGGACCTTCTTATTGACGATGAAACACAGAAATTGCATCGGAATTAAATACAAAAGTCACAATGCCGACTTATGTACAAGAAGACTAACTCTTCCTAATGTCTATGTTTTGAACCATTTCTGTGACACTAGTCATAGAGTCCGTTGTTTCAATCCAGGTTTCCTGTGTCCTTTGGGCCTTCTCATTGACGGTGAAACACAGAAATTGCATCGGAATTAAATACGAAAGGCACAATGCCAACTTAAGTTCAAGAAGACTGACTTTTCTTACTGACTATGTTTTGAACCATTCCTGTGACTCTAGTTATAGATTCCGATGCTTCACTGCAAGTTTACTGTGTCCCTTAGCCCTTCTTATTGACGATGAAACACAGAAATTACATCGGAATTAAATACAATAGGCACAATGCCGACTTAAGTACAAGGAGACTGACTCTTCCTACTGTCTATGTTTTGAACCATTCGAGTGACACTAGTTATTGATTCCGATGCTTCACTTCAGGTTTACTGTATCCCTTGGACCGTGTTATTGACGATGAAACACAGAAATTGCATCGGAAATAAATACAAAAAGCACAATACCGACTTAAGAACAAGAAGACTGACTCTTTTATGGACTATGCTTTGAACCATTCCTGTGACACTAGTCATAGATTCCGATGCTTAACTTCAAGATTACTGTATCCCTCTGACCTTCTTATTGACGATGAAACACAGAAATTGCATCGGAAATAAATACAAAAAGCACAATACCGACTTAAGAACAAGAAGACTGACTGTTTTATGGACTATGCTTTGAACCATTCCTGTGACACTAGTTATAGATTCCGATGCTTCAATTTAGGTTTACTGTATCCCGCTGACCTTATTGCCGATGAAACACAGAAATTGCATCGGAATTAAATACAAAAGGCACAATGCCGACTTAAGGAAAAGAAGACTGACCCTTCTTACTATCTATGTTTTGAACCAGTCCTGTGACACTAGTTATAGATTCCGATGCTTCACTTCAGGTTTACTGTTTCCCTTCGACCTTCTTATTGGCGATGAAACACAGAAATTGCATCGGAATTAAATACAAAAGGCACAATGCCGACTTATGTACAAGAAGACTAACTCTACCTACTGTCTATGTTTTGAACCATTTCTGTGACACTAGTTATAGAGTCCGTTGCTTCACTTCAGGTTTACTGTATCCCTTGGGCCTTCTTATTGACGGTGAAACACAAAAATTGCATCGGAATTAAATACGAAAGGCACAATGCCAACTTAAGTTCAAGAAGACTGACTCTTCTTACTGACTATGTTTTGAACCAATCCTGTGACACTAGTTATTGATTCCGATGCTTCACTTCAGGTTTACTGTATCCTTCTGACCTTCTTATTGACGATGAAACACAGAAATTGGTTCGGAATTCAATACAAAAGGCACAATGCCGACTTAAGTACAAGAAGACTGACCCTTCTTACTGACTATGCTTTGAACCATTCCTGTGACACTAGTTATAGATTCCGTTGCTTCACTTCAGGTTTACTGTATCCCTCTGACCTTCTTATTGACGATGAAACACAGAAATTGCATCGGAATTAATTACAAAAGGCACAATGCCGAATTAAGTACAAGAAGACTGACTCTTCTTACTGTCTATGCTTTTAACCATTCCTGTGACACTAGTTATTGATTCCGATGCTTCACTCCTGGTTTACTGTATCCCTTGGTCCTTCTTATTGACGAAGAAACACTGAAATTGCATCGGAATGAAATACAAAAGGCACAATGCCGTCTTAAGTACAAGAGGACTGACTCTTATTAATGACTATGTTTTGGACCATTCCTGTGAAACTAGTTATAAATTCCGATGCTTCACTTCGGGTTTACTGTATCCCTTGGACCATCTTATTGACGATGAAACACAGAAATTGCATCGGATATAAATAGAAAAGGCACAATGTCGACTTAAGTACAAGAAGACTGACGCTTCTCACTGACTATGCTTTGAACCATTCCTGTGACACTAGTTATAGTTTCCGATGCTTCACTTCAGGTTTTCTGTACACCTTGGACCCTCTTATTGACTATGAAACACAGAAATCGCATCGGAATTAAATACAAAAGGCACAATGCCGACTTAAGTACAAGAAGACTGACTCTTCCTACTGTCTATATTTTGAACCATTCCTGTGACACTAGTTATAGATTCCGATGCTTCAATTTAGGTTTACTGTATCCCTCTGACCGTATTGCCGATGAAACACAGAAATTGCATCGGAATTAAATACAAAAGGCACAGTGCCGACTTAAGTACAAGAAGACTGACTCTTCCTACTGTCTATGTTTTGAACCATTACTGTGACACTAGTTATAGATTCCGATGCTTCACTCCAGGTTTACTGTATCTCTTGGACCTTTTTATTAACGGTGAAACACAGAAATTTCATCGGAATTAAATACGAAAGGCACATTGCCAACTTAAGTACAAGAAGACTGACTCTTCTTCCCGACTATGGTTTCAACCATTCCTGTGACACTAGTTGTAGATTCCGATGCTTCACTTCAGGTTTACTGTATCCCTTGGACCTTCTTATTGACGATGAAACAGAGAAATAGCATCGGAATTAAATACAAAAGACACAATGCCGACTTAAGTACAAGAAGACTGACTCTTCTTACTGTCTATAATTTGAACCATTCCAGTGACACTAATTATAGATTCCGATGCTTCACTTCAGGTTTACTGTATCCCTTGGACCTTCTTATTGACGATGAAACACAGAAATTGCTTATGAATTAAATACAAAAGACACAATGCCGACTTAAGTACAAGAAGACTGACTCTTCCTACTGTCTATGTTTTGAACCATTACTGTGACACTAGTTACAGATTTCGATGCTTCATTCCAGGTTTACTGTATCCCTTGGACCTTCTTATTGACGGTGAAACACAGAATTTGCATCGGAATTAAATACAAAAGGCACAATGAAAATCTTAAGTACAAGAAGACTGACTCTTCTTCCTGACTATGTTTTGAACCATTCCTGTGACACTAGTTGTAGATTCCGATGCTTCACTTCAGGTTTACTGTATCCCTTGGACCTTCTTATTGACGATGAAACACAGAAATAGCATCGGAATTAAATACAAAAGACACAATGCCGACTTAAGTACAAGAAGATTGACTCTTCCAACTGTCTTTGTTTTGAACCATTCCTGAGACACTAGTTATAGATTCCGTTGCTTCACTCCAGGTTTACTGTATCCCTTCGAACTTCTTATTGACGATGAAACACAGAAATTGCATCGGAATTAAATACAAAATGCACAATGCCGACTTAAGAACAAGAAGACTGACTCTTCCAACTGTCTATGTTTTGAACCATTCCTGTGACTCTAGTTATACATTCCGATGCTTAACTTCCGGATTACTGTATCCCTCTGACCTTCTTATTGACGATCAAACACAGAAATTGCATCGGAATTAAATACAAAAAGCACAATGCCGACTTAAGTACAAGAATACTGACTCATCTTACTGTCTATGTTTTGAACTGTCCCTGTGACACTAGTTATTGATTCCGATGTTTCACTCCAGGTTGACTGTATCCCTTGGACCTTCTTATTGACGATGAAACACAGAAATTGCATCGGAATTAAATACATAATGCACAATGCCGACTTAAGTACAAGAAGACTGACCCTTCTTACAGACTATGTTTTGAACCATTCCTGTGACACTAGTTATAGATTCCGTTGCTTCACTTCAGGTTTACTGTATCCCTCTGACTTTCTTATTGACGATGAAACACAGAAATTGCATCGGAATTAAATACAAAAGGCACAATGCCGAATTAAGTACAAGAAGACTGACTCTTCTTACTGTCTATGCTTTTAACCATTCCTGTGACACTAGTTATAGACTCCGATGCTTCACTCCAGGTTTACTGTATCCCTTCGACCTTCTTATTGACGATGAAACACAGATATTACATCGGAATTAAATACAAAAGGCACAATGCCGACTTAAGTACAAGAAGACTGACTCTTCTTACTGTCTATGATTTGAACCATCCCTGTGACACTAGTTATAGATTCTGTTGCTTCACTGCAGGTTTACTGTGTCCCTTAGCCCTTCTTATTGACGATGAAACACAGAAATTACATCGGAATTAAATACAATAGGCACAATGCCGACTTAAGTACAAGGAGACTGACTCTTCCTACTGTCTATGTTTTGAACCATTCGAGTGACACTAGGTATTGATTCCGATGCTTCACTTCAGGTTTACTGTATCCCTTGGACCGTGTTATTGACGATGAAACACAGAAATTGCATCGGAAATAAATACAAAAAGCACAATACCGACTTAAGAACAAGAAGACTGACTCTTTTATGGACTATGCTTTGAACCATTCCTGTGACACTAGTCATAGATTCCGATGCTTAACTTCAAGATTACTGTATCCCTCTGACCTTCTTATTGACGATGAAACACAGAAACTGCATCCGAATTAAATACAAAAGGCACAATGCCGACTTAAGTACAAGAAGTCTGAGTCTTCTTACTGTCTATGTTTTGAACCATCCCTCTGACACTAGTTATAGTTTCCGATGCTTCACTCCAGGTTTACTGCATCCCTTGGTCCTTCTTTTTGACGAGGAGACACAGAAATTGCATCGGAATTATATACAAAAGGCACAATGCCGACTTAAGTACAAGAAGACTGACTCTTATTAATGACTATGTTTTGGACCATTTCTGTGACACTAGTTATAAATTCCGATGCTTCACTTCGGGTTTACTGTATCCCTTGGACCATCTTATTCACGATGAAAAACAGAAATTGCATCGGATATAAATAGAAAAGGCACAATGTCGACTTAAGTACAAGAAGACTGACGCTTCTCACTGACTATGCCATGAACCATTCCTGTGACACTAGTTATAGATTCCGATGCTTCACTTCAGGTTTACTGTACACCTTGGACCTTCTTATTGACTATGAAACACAGAAATCGCATCGGAATTAAATACAAAAAGCACAATGCCGACTTAAGGACAAGAAGACTGACACTTCTTACTATCTATGTTTTGAACCAGTCCTGTGACACTAGTTATAGATTCCGATGCTTCACTTCAGGTTTACTGTTTCCCTTGGACCTTCTTATTGACGATGAAACACAGAAATTGCATCGGAATTAAATACAAAAGTCACAATGCCGACTTATGTACAAGAAGACTAACTCTTCCTAATGTCTATGTTTTGAACCATTTCTGTGACACTAGTCATAGAGTCCGTTGTTTCAATTCAGGTTTCCTGTGTCCTTTGGGCCTTCTCATTGACGGTGAAACACAGAAATTGCATCGGAATTAAATACGAAAGGCACAATGCCAACTTAAGTTCAAGAAGACTGACTTTTCTTACTGACTATGTTTTGAACCATTCCTGTGACTCTAGTTATAGATTCCGATGCTTCACTGCAAGTTTACTGTATCCTTCTGACCTTCTTATTGACGATGAAACACAGAAATTGCATCGGAAATAAATACAAAAGGCACAATGCCGACTTAAATACAAGAAGACTGACTCTTCTTACTGTCTATGTTTTGAACCGTCCCTGTGACACTAGTTATAGATTCCGATGCTTCCCTCCAGGTTAACTGTATCCCTTGGTCCTTCTTATTGACGATGAAACACAGAGAATGCATCGGAATTAAATACAAAAGGCACAATGCCGACTTAAGAACAAGAAGACTGATTCTTCCTACTGTCTATGTTTTGAACCATTACTGTGACACTATTTATAGATTCCGATGCTTCACTCCAGGTTTACTGTATCCCTTGGACCTTCTTATTGACGGTGAAACACAGAAATTGCATCGGAATTAAATACGAAAGGCACATTGCCAACTTAAGCACAAGAAGACTGACTCTTCTTCCTGACTATGTTTTGAACCATTCCTGAGACACTAGTCATAGATTCCGATGCTTCACTTCTGGTTTACTGTATCCCCCTGACCGTCTTATTGACGATGAAACACAGAAATTGCATCCGAATTAAATAGAAAAGCACAATGCCGACTTAAGTACTAGAAGACTGACTCTTCCTACTGTCTATGTTTTGAACCATTCCTAAGACACTTGTTATAGATTCCGATGCTTCACTTCAGGTTTACTGTATCCCTTGGACCCTCTTATTGTCGATGAAACACAGAAATTGCATCGGAATTCAATTCAAAAGGCACAAGGCCGACTTAACTACAAGAAGACTGACCCTTCTTACTGACTGTGTTTTGAACCATTCCTGTGACACTAGTTATAGATTCCGTTGCTTCACTTCAGGTTTACTGTATCCCTCTGACCTTCTTATTGACGATGAAACACAGAAATTGCATCGGAATTAAATACAAAAGGCACAATGCCGAATTAAGTACAAGAAGACAGACTCTTCTTACTGTGTATGCTTTTAACCATTCCTGTGACACTAGTTATAGACTCCGATGCTTCACTCCAGGTTTACTGTATCCCTTCGACCTTCTTATTGACGATGAAACACAGAAATTGCATCGGAATTAAATACAAAAGGCACAATGCCGACTTAAGTACAAGAAGACGGACTCTTCTTACTGTCTACGCTTTGAACCATCCCTGTGACACTAGCTGTAGATTCCGATGTTTCAATTGAGGTTTACTGTATCCCGTGGATCGTGTTATTGACGATGAAACACAAAAATTGCATCGGAAATAAATACAAAAAGCACAATACCGACTTAAGAAAAAGAAGACTGACTCTTCTTATGGACTATGCTTTGAACTATTCCTGTGACACTAGTCATAGATTCCGATGCTTAACTTCAGGATTACTGTATCCCTCTGACCTTCTTATTGACGATGAAACACAGAAATTGCATCCGTATTAAATACAAAAGGCACAATGCCGACTTAAGTACAAGATGTCTGACTCTTCTTACTGTCTATGTTTTGAACCATCCCTGTGACACTAGTTATAGTTACCGATGCTTCACTCCTGGTTTACTGTATCCCTTGGTCCTTCTTATTGACGAAGAAACACTGAAATTGCATCGGAATTAAATACAAAAGGCACAATGCCGACTTAAGTACAAGAAGACTGACTCTTATTAATGACTATGTTTTGGACCATTCCTGTGACACTAGTTGTAAATTCCGATGCTTCACTTCGGGTTTACTGTATCCCTTGGACCATCTTATTGACGATGAAACACAGAAATTGCATCGGATATAAATAGAAAAGGCACAATGTCGACTTAAGTACAAGAATACTGACTCATCTTACTGTCTATGATTTTCACCATTCCTGTGACACTAGTTATAGATTCCGATGCTTCACTTCAGGTTTACTGTTTCCTTTGGACCTTCTTATTGACGATGAAACACAGAAATTGCATCGGAATTAAATACAAAAGGCACAATGCCGACTTAAGTACAAGAAGACCGAATCTTCTTACTGTCTATAATTTGAACCATTCCAGTGACACTAGTTATAGATTCCGATGCTTCACTTCAGGATTACTGTATCCCTCTGACCTTCTTAGTGACGATGAAACACAGAAATTGCATCGGAATTAAATACAAAAAGCACAATGCCGACTTATGTACAAAAATACTGACTCATCTTATTGTCTATGAATTGCACCATTCCTGTGACACTAGTTATAGATTGCGATGCTTCACGTCAGGATTAATGCATCCCTTGGACCTTGTTATTTACGATGAATCACAGAAATTGCATCGGAGATAAATACAAAAGGCACAATGCCGACTTAAGTACAAGAAGACTGACTCTTCTTACTGTCTATAATTTGAACCATTCCAGTGACACTAGTTATAGATTCCGATGCTTCACTTCATGTTTACTGTATCCCTCGGACCCTCTTATTGACGATGAAACACAGAAATTGCATCGGAATTAAATACAAAAGGCACAATGCCGACTTAAGTACAAGAAGACTGACTCTTCCTACTGTCTATGTTTTGAACCATTACTGTGACACTAGTTATAGATTCCGCTGCTTCACTCCAGGTTTACTGTATCCCTTGGACCTTCTTATTAACGGTGAAACACAGAAATTGCATCGGAATTAAATACGAAAGGCACATTGCCAACATAAGTACAAGAAGACTGACTCTTCTTCCTGACTATGTTTTCAACCATTCCTGTGACACTAGTTGTAGATTCCGATGCTTCACTTCAGGTTTACTGTATCCCTTGGACCTTCTTATTGACGATGAAACACAGAAATAGCATCGGAATTAAATACAAAAGACACAATGCCGACTTAAGTACAAGAAGACTGACTCTTCCAACTGTCTATGTTTTGAACCATTCCTGAGACACTAGTTATAGATTCCGATGCTTCACTTCAGGATTACTGTATCCCCCTGACCGTCTTATTGACGATGAAACACAGAAATTGCATCCGAATTGAATAGAAAAGGCACAATGCCGACTTAAGTACAAGAAGACTGACTCTTCTTACTGTCTATAGTTTGAACCATTCCAGTGCCACTAGTTATAGATTCCGATGCAGCCCGAGGCAGCAATAGACCCTTGGAGACAAGTCTGCTGGAGGACGATGTATTGGATCGCGACGCAATTTGAGTCTTCAATCGTCATTAGGAGGCGCTGAACGTTACAATTCACTATCAGTTTTTCGTCGGATTCGAAAATCTAGACTCACAGCAGACGAACCATTTGGTGCCCGAGGCAGACAAATCGGCTTTAGGACGATGTATTGAATCCCGACGCCATTTGAGTCTTCTATCGTCATTAGGAGGCGCTGCACGTTACAATTCACTATCATTTTTGCGTCGGATTCGAAAATCTAGACTCACAGGAGAAGGATCATATTGTGCCCGAGACAGCAATATCCCCTTGGAGACAAGTCGGCTGGAGGACGATGTATTGAATCTCGACGCAATTTGAGTGTCCCATCGTCATTAGGAGGCCCTAAACGTTACAATTAACTATCATTTTTCCGTCGGATTCGATAATCTAAACTCACAGGGGAACGACCATACGGTGCCCGAGGCAGCTATTGACCCTTGGAGACAAGTCGGTTGGAGGACGATGTATTGGATCGCGACGCAATTTGAGTCTTCTATCGTCATTAGGAGGCGCTGAACGTGACAATTCACTATCAGTTTTTCGTCGGATTCGAAAATCTAGACTCACAGCAGACGAACCATTTGGTGCCCGAGGCAGCAATATCCCCTTGGAGACAAATCGGCTTTAGGACGATGTATTGGATCCCGACGCCATTTTGTCTTCTATCGTCATTAGGAGGCGCTGCACGTTACAATTCACTATCATTTTTGCGTCGGATTCGAAAATCTAGGCTCACATGAGAAGGATCATATTGTGCCCGAGACAGCAATATCCCCTTGGAGACAAGTCGGCTGGAGGACGATGTATTGAATCTCGACGCAATTTGAGTGTTCCATCGTCATTAGGAGGCCCTGAATGTTACAATTAACTATCAGTTTTTCGTCGGATTCAAAAATCTAAACTCACAGGAGAACGATCATAATGTGCCCGAGGCAGCATTAGACCGTTGGAGACAAGTCGGCTGGAGGCCGATGTATTGAATCTCGACGCAATTTCAGTGTTCCATCGTCATTACAAGGCCCTGAACCTTACAATTAACCATCAGTTTCGCGTCGGGTTCATAGGGTTCATAGGGTGCTCGAGACAGCAATATACCCCTTGGAGACAAATCGGCTGGAGGACGATGTATTGAATCTCGACGCAATTTGAGTCTTCTATCGTCATTAGGAGGCGCTGAACGTTACAATTCACTATCATTTTTGGGTCGGATTCGAAAATCTAGACTCACAGGAGAAGGATCATATTGTTCCCGAGACAGCAATATCCCCTTGGAGACAAGTCGGCTGGAGGAAGATGTATTGACTCTCGACGCAATTTCAGTGTTCCATCGTCATTAGGAGGCCCTGAGCATTACATTTAACTATCAGTTTTGCGTCGGATTCGAAAATGTTGACTCACAGGGGAACGACCATACGGTGCCCGAGGCAGCTATTGACCCTTGGAGACAAGTCGGTTGGAAGACGATGTGTTGGATCGCGACGCAAAATGAGTGTTCCATCGTCATTAGGAGGCCCTGAATGTTACAATTAACTATCAGTTTTTCGTCGGATTCAAAAATCTAAACTCACAGGAGAACGATCATAATGTGCCCGAGGCAGCATTAGACCCTTGGAGACAAGTCGGCTGGATGCCGATTTATTGAATCTCGACGCAATTTGAGTGTTCCATCGGCATTAGGAGGCCCTGAACGTTAAAATTAACTATCATTTTTGCGTCGGATTCGATAATCTAAACTCACAGGAGAACGACCATACGGTGCCCGAGGCAGAAACAGACCCTTGGAGACAAATCGGCTGGAGGACGATGTATTGAATCTCGACGCAATTTGAGTGTTCCATCGTCATTACAAGGCCCTGAACGTTACAATTAACTATAATTTTTGCGTCGGATTCGAAAATCTAGACTCACAGGAGAACGACCATAAGGTGCCCGAGGCAGCAATAGCCCCTTGCAGACAAGTCGGCTGGAAGCCGATTTATTGAATCACGACGCAATTTGAGTGTCCCATCGTCATTAGGAGACCCTAAACGTTACAATTAACTATCATTTTTGCGTCGGATTCAATAATCTAAACTCACAGGGGAACGACCATACGGTGCCAGAGCCAGCTATTGACCCTTGAAGACAAGTCGGTTGGAGGACGATGTATTGAATCTCGACGCAATTTGAGTGTCCCATCGTCATTAGAAGGCCCTGAACGTTACAATTAACTATCATTTATGCGTCGGAATCGAAAATCTAATCACAGGAGAAGTTCATACGGTGCTCGAGACAGCAATATACCCCTTGGAGACAAATCGGCTGGAGGACGATGTATTGAATCTCGACGCAATTTGAGTGTTCCATCGTCGTTAGAAGGCCCTGAACGTTACAATTAACCATCATTTTTGCGTCGGATTCGAAAATCTAGACTCACAGGACAACGACCATAAGGTGCCCGAGGCAGCAATAGACCCTTGGAGACAAGTCGGCTGGAGGCCGATGTATTGAATCTCGTCGCAATTTGAGTGTTCCATCGGCATTAGGAGGCCCTGAACGTTATAATTAACTATCATTTTTGCGTCGGATTCGATAATCTAAACTCACAGGAGAACGACCATAAGGTGCCCGAGGCAGCAATAGACCCTTGGAGACAAGTCGGCTGGAGGCCGATGTATTGAATCTCGACGCAATTTGAGTGTTCCATCGTCATTACAAGGCCCTGAACGTTACAATTAACTATCATTTTTGCGTCGGATTCGAAAATCTAGACTCACAGGAGAACGACCATAAGGTGCCCGAGGCAGCAATAGACCCTTGGAGACAAGTCGGCTGGAGGCCGATGTATTGAATCTCGACGCAATTTGAGTGTTCCATCGGCATTAGGGGGCCCTGAACGTTACAATTAACTATCATTCTTGCGTCGGATTCGAAAATCTAGACTTACAAGAGAACGACCATAAAGTGTCCGAGGCAGCATTACATCCTTGGAGACAAGTCGGCTGGAGGACGATGTATTGGATCGCGACGCAATTTGAGTGTTCCATCGTCATTAGGAGGCTCTGAATGTTACAATTAACTATCATTTTTGCGTCCGATTCGAAAATCTAGACTCACAGGAGAACGACCATAAGGTGCCCGAGGCAGCAATAGACCCTTGGAGACAAGTCGGCTGGAGGCCGATGTATTGAATCTCGACGCAATTTGAGTGTTCCATCGGCATTAGGAGGCCCTGAACGTTAAAATTAACTATCATTTTTGCGTCGAATTCGATAAACTAAACTCACAGGAGAACGACCATACGGTGCCCGAGGCAGCAACAGACCCTTGGAGACAAGTCGGCTGGAGGACGATGTATTGAATCTCGACGCAATTTGAGTGTTCCATCGTCATTACAAGGCTCTGAACGTTACAATTAACTATCATTTTTGCGTCGGATTCGAAAATCTAGACTCACAGGAGAACGTCCATAAGGTGCCCGAGGCAGCAATAGACCCTTGGAGTCAAGTCGGCTGGAGGACGATGTATTGGATCGCGACGCAATTTGAGTCTTCTATCGTCATTAGGAGGCGCTGAACGTTACAATTAACTATCATTTTGGCGTCGGATTCGTAAATCTAGACTTACAAGAGAACGACCATAAAGTACCCGAGGCAGCATCAGACCCTTGGAGACAAGTCGACTGGAGGGCGATGTATTGGATCGCGACGCAATTTGAGTGTTCCATCGTCATTAGGAGGCCCTGAATGTTACAATTAACTATCAGTTTTTCGTCGGATTCGAAAATCTAGACTCACAGCAGACGAACCATTTGGTGCCCGAGGCAGCAATATCCCCTTGGAGAAAATCGGCTGGAGGACGATGTATTGACTCCCGACGCAATTTGAGTCTTCTATCGTCATTAGGAGGCGCTGAACGTTACAATTCACTATCATTTTTGCGTCGGATTCGAAAATCTAGACTCACAGGACAACGACCATAACGTGCCCGAGGCAGCAATAGACCCTTGGAGACAAGTCGGCTGGAGGCCGATGTATTGAATCTCGACGCAATTTGAGTGTTCCATCGGCATTAGGAGGCCCTGAACGTTATAATTAACTATCATTTTTGCGTCGGATTCGATAATCTAAACTCACAGGAGAACGACCATAAGGTGCCCGAGGCAGCAATAGACCCTTGGAGACAAGTCGGCTGGAGGCCGATGTATTGAATCTCGACGCAATTTGAGTGTTGCATCGTCATTACAAGGCCCTGAACGTTACAATTAACTATCATTTTTGCGTCGGATTCGAAAATCTAGGCTCACAGGAGAACGAGGCAGCAATAGACCCTTTGAGACAAGTCGGCTGGAGGCCGATGTATTGAATCTCGACGCAATTTGAGTGTTCCATCGGCATTAGGAGGCCTTGAACGTTACAATTAACTATCATTTTGGCGTCGGATTCGAAAATCTAGACTCACAAGAGAACGACCATAAAGTGCCCGAGGCAGTATTAGATCCTTGGAGACAAGTCGGCTGGAGGACGATGTATTGGATCGCGACGCAATTTGAGTGTTCCATCGTCATTAGGAGGCCCTGAATGTTACAATTAACTATCAGTTTTTCGTCGGATTCGAAAATCTAGACTCACAGCAGACGAACCATTTGGTGCCCGAGGCAGCAATATCCCCTTGGAGAAAATCGGCTGGAGGACGATGTATTGAATCCCGACGCAATTTGAGTCTTCTATCGTCATTAGGAGGCGCTGAACGTTACAATTCACTATCATTTTTACGTCGGATTCGAAAATCTAGACTCACAGGACAACGACCATAAGGTGCCCGAGGCAGCAATAGACCCTTGGAGACAAGTCGGCTGGAGGCCGATGTATTGAATCTCGACGCAATTTGAGAGTTCCATCGGCATTAGGAGGCCCTGAACGTTTTAATTAACTATCATTTTTGCGTCGGATTCGATAATCTAAACTCACAGGAGAACGACCATAAGGTGCCCGAGGCAGCAATAGACCCTTGGAGACAAATCGGCTGGAGGACGATGTATTGAATCCCGACGCAATTTGAGTCTTCTATCGTCATTAGGAGGCGCTGAACGTTACAATTCACTATCATTTCTGCGTCGGATTCGAAAATGTAGACTCACAGGAGAAGGATCATATTGTGCCCGAGACAGCAATATCCCCTTGGAGACAAGTCGGCTGGAGGACGATGTATTGAATCTCGACGCAATTTGAGTGTCCCATCGTCATTAGGAGGCCCTAAACGTTCCAATTAACTATCATTTATGCTTCGGATTCGAAAATCTACTCACAGGAGATGTTCATACGGTGCTCGAGACAGCAATATCCCCTTGGAGACAATTCCGCTGGAGGCCGATGTATTGAATCTCGACGCAATTTGAGAGTTCCATCGGCATTAGGAGGCCCTGAACGTTAAAATTAACTATCATTTTTGCGTCGGATTCGATAATCTAAACTCACAGGAGAACGACCATACGGTGCCCGAGGCAGCAACAGACCCTTGGAGACAAGTCGGCTGGAGGACGATGTATTGAATCTCGACGCAATTTGAGTGTTCCATCGTCATTACAAGGCCCTGAACGTTACAATTAACTATCTTTTTTGCGTCGGATTCGAAAATCTAGACTCACAGGAGAACGAGAATAAGGTGCCCGGGGCAGCAATAGACCCTTGGAGACAAATCGGCTGGAGGCCGATGTATTGAATCTCGACGCAATTTGAGTGTTCCATCGTCATTACAAGGCCCTGAACGTTACAAATAACTATCATTTTTGCGTCGGATTCGAAAATCTAGACTCACAGGAGAACGACCATAAGGTGCCCGAGGCAGCAATAGCCCCTTGGAGACAAGTCGGCTGGAAGCCGATTTATTGAATTTCGACGCAATTTGAGTGTTCCATCGGCATTAGGAGGCCCTGAACGTTAAAATTAACTATCATTTTTGCGTCGGATTCGATAATCTAAACTCACAGGAGAACGACCATACGGTGCCCGAGGCAGAAACAGACCCTTGGAGACAAATCGGCTGGAGGACGATGTATTGAATCTCGACGCAATTTGAGTGTTCCATCGTCATTACAAGGCCCTGAACGTTACAATTAACTATCATTTTTGCGTCGGATTCGAAAATCTAGACTCACAGGAGAACGACCATAAGGTGCCCGAGGCAGCAATAGCCCCTTGGAGACAAGTCGGCTGGAAGCCGATTTATTGAATCACGACGCAATTTGAGTGTCCCATCGTCATTAGGAGACCCTAAACGTTACAATTAATTATCATTTTTGCGTCGGATTCAATAATCTAAACTCACAGGGGAACGACCATACGGTGCCAGAGCCAGCTATTGACCCTTGAAGACAAGTCGGTTGGAGGACGATGTATTGGATCGCGACGCAAAATGAGTGCTCCATCGTCATTAGGAGGCCCTGAATTTTACAATTAACTATCAGTTTTTCGTCGGATTCGAAAATCTAAACACAGGAGCAGTTCATACGGTGCTCGAGACAGCAATATACCCCTTGGAGACAAGTCGGCTGCAGGCCGATGTATTGAATCTCGACGCAATTTGAGTGTTCCATCGTCATTACAAGGCCCTGAACGTTACAATTAACTATCATTTTTGCGTCGGATTCGAAAATCTACTCACAGGAGAAGTTCATACGGTGCTCGAGACAGCAATATACCCCTTGGAGACAAATCGGCTGGAGGACGATGAATTGAGTCTCGACGCAATTTGAGTCTTCTATCGTCATTAGGAGGCGCTGAACGTTACAATTCACTATCATTTTTGCGTCGGATTCGAAAATCTAGACTCACAGGAGAAAGATCATATTGTGCCCGAGACAGCAATAACCCCTTGGAGACAGTCGTTTAGAGGACGATGTATTGAATCTCGACGCAATTTGAGTGTCCCATCGTCATTAGAAGGCCCTGAACGTTACAATTAACTATCATTTATGCGTCGGAATCGAAAATCTAATCACAGGAGAAGTTCATACGGTGCTCGAGACAGCAATATACCCCTTGGAGACAAATCGGCTGGAGGACGATGTATTGAATCTCGACGCAATTTGAGTGTTCCATCGTCGTTAGAAGGCCCTGAACGTTACAATTAACCATCATTTTTGCGTCGGATTCGAAAATCTAGACTCACAGGACAACGACCATAAGGTGCCCGAGGCAGCAATAGACCCTTGGAGACAAGTCGGCTGGAGGCCGATGTATTGAATCTCGTCGCAATTTGAGTGTTCCATCGGCATTAGGAGGCCCTGAACGTTATAATTAACTATCATTTTTGCGTCGGATTCGATAATCTAAACTCACAGGAGAACGACCATAAGGTGCCCGAGGCAGCAATAGACCCTTGGAGACAAGTCGGCTGGAGGCCGATGTATTGAATCTCGACGCAATTTGAGTGTTCCATCGTCATTACAAGGCCCTGAACGTTACAATTAACTATCATTTTTGCGTCGGATTCGAAAATCTAGACTCACAGGAGAACGACCATAAGGTGCCCGAGGCAGCAATAGACCCTTGGAGACAAGTCGGCTGGAGGCCGATGTATTGAATCTCGACGCAATTTGAGTGTTCCATCGGCATTAGGGGGCCCTGAACGTTACAATTAACTATCATTCTTGCGTCGGATTCGAAAATCTAGACTTACAAGAGAACGACCATAAAGTGTCCGAGGCAGCATTACATCCTTGGAGACAAGTCGGCTGGAGGCCGATGTATTGGATCGCGGAGCAATTTGAGTGTTCCATCGTCATTAGGAGGCTCTGAATGTTACAATTAACTATCATTTTTGCGTCGGATTCGAAAATCTAGACTCACAGGAGAACGACCATAAGGTGCCCGAGGCAGCAATAGACCCTTGGAGACAAGTCGGCTGGAGGACGATGTATTGAATCTCGACGCAATTAGGGAGTTCCATCGTCATTAGGCGGCCCTGAACGTTACAATTAACTATCATTTTTGCGTCGGATTTGAAAATCTAGACTTACAAGAGAACGACCATAAAGTGTCCGAGGCAGCATAAGATCCTTGGAGACAAGTCGGCTGGAGGACGATGTATTGGATCGCGACGCAATTTGAGTGTTCCATCGTCATTAGGAGGCTCTGAATGTTACAATTAACTATCATTTTTGCGTCCGATTCGAAAATCTAGACTCACAGGAGAACGACCATAAGGTGCCCGAGGCAGCAATAGACCCTTGGAGTCAAGTCGGCTGGAGGACGATGTATTGGATCGCGACGCAATTTGAGTCTTCTATCGTCATTAGGAGGCGCTGAACGTTACAATTAACTATCATTTTGGCGTCGGATTCGTAAATCTAGACTTACAAGAGAACGACCATAAAGTACCCGAGGCAGCATTAGACCCTTGGAGACAAGTCGACTGGAGGGCGATGTATTGGATCTCGACGCAATTTGAGTGTTCCATCGTCATTAGGAGGCCCTGAATGTTACAATTAACTATCAGTTTTTCGTCGGATTCGAAAATCTAGACTCACAGCAGACGAACCATTTGGTGCCCGAGGCAGCAATATCCCCTTGGAGAAAATCGGCTGGAGGACGATGTATTGACTCCCGACGCAATTTGAGTCTTCTATCGTCATTAGGAGGCGCTGAACGTTACAATTCACTATCATTTTTGCGTCGGATTCGATAATCTAAACTCACAGGAGAACGACCATAAGGTGCCCGAGGCAGCAATAGACCCTTGGAGACAAGTCGGCTGGAGGCCGATGTATTGAATCACGACGCAATTTGAGTGTTGCATCGTCATTACAAGGCCCTGAACGTTACAATTAACTATCATTTTTGCGTCGGATTCGAAAATCTAGGCTCACTGGAGAACGAGGCAGCAATAGACCCTTTGAGACAAGTCGGCTGGAGGCCGATGTATTGAATCTCGACGCAATTTGAGTGTTCCATCGGCATTAGGAGGCCTTGAACGTTACAATTAACTATCATTTTTGCGTCGGATTCGAAAATCTACTCACAGGAGAAGTTCATACGGTGCTCGAGACAGCAATATACCCCTTGGAGACAAATCGGCTGGAGGACGATGAATTGAGTCTCGACGCAATTTGAGTCTTCTATCGTCATTAGGAGGCGCTGAACGTTACAATTCACTATCATTTTTGCGTCGGATTCGAAAATCTAGACTCACAGGAGAAAGATCATATTGTGCCCGAGACAGCAATAACCCCTTGGAGACAGTCGTTTAGAGGACGATGTATTGAATCTCGACGCAATTTGAGTGTCCCATCGTCATTAGAAGGCCCTGAACGTTACAATTAACTATCATTTATGCGTCGGAATCGAAAATCTAATCACAGGAGAAGTTCATACGGTGCTCGAGACAGCAATATACCCCTTGGAGACAAATCGGCTGGAGGACGATGTATTGAATCTCGACGCAATTTGAGTGTTCCATCGTCGTTAGAAGGCCCTGAACGTTACAATTAACCATCATTTTTGCGTCGGATTCGAAAATCTAGACTCACAGGACAACGACCATAAGGTGCCCGAGGCAGCAATAGACCCTTGGAGACAAGTCGGCTGGAGGCCGATGTATTGAATCTCGTCGCAATTTGAGTGTTCCATCGGCATTAGGAGGCCCTGAACGTTATAATTAACTATCATTTTTGCGTCGGATTCGATAATCTAAACTCACAGGAGAACGACCATAAGGTGCCCGAGGCAGCAATAGACCCTTGGAGACAAGTCGGCTGGAGGCCGATGTATTGAATCTCGACGCAATTTGAGTGTTCCATCGTCATTACAAGGCCCTGAACGTTACAATTAACTATCATTTTTGCGTCGGATTCGAAAATCTAGACTCACAGGAGAACGACCATAAGGTGCCCGAGGCAGCAATAGACCCTTGGAGACAAGTCGGCTGGAGGCCGATGTATTGAATCTCGACGCAATTTGAGTGTTCCATCGGCATTAGGGGGCCCTGAACGTTACAATTAACTATCATTCTTGCGTCGGATTCGAAAATCTAGACTTACAAGAGAACGACCATAAAGTGTCCGAGGCAGCATTACATCCTTGGAGACAAGTCGGCTGGAGGACGATGTATTGGATCGCGGAGCAATTTGAATGTTCCATCGTCATTAGGAGGCTCTGAATGTTACAATTAACTATCATTTTTGCGTCGGATTCGAAAATCTAGACTCACAGGAGAACGACCATAAGGTGCCCTAGGCAGCAATAGACCCTTGGAGACAAGTCGGCTGGAGGACGATGTATTGAATCTCGACGCAATTAGGGAGTTCCATCGTCATTAGGCGGCCCTGAACGTTACAATTAACTATCATTTTTGCGTCGGATTTGAAAATCTAGACTTACAAGAGAACGACCATAAAGTGTCCGAGGCAGCATAAGATCCTTGGAGACAAGTCGGCTGGAGGACGATGTATTGGATCGCGACGCAATTTGAGTGTTCCATCGTCATTAGGAGGCTCTGTATGTTACAATTAACTATCATTTTTGCGTCCGATTCGAAAATCTAGACTCACAGGAGAACGACCATAAGGTGCCCGAGGCAGCAATAGACCCTTGGAGACAAGTCGGCTGGAGGCCGATGTATTGAATCTCGACGAAATTTGAGTGTTCCATCGGCATTAGGAGGCCCTGAACGTTAAAATTAACTATCATTTTTGCGTCGGATTCGATAAACTAAACTCACAGGAGAACGACCATACGGTGCCCGAGGCAGCAACAGACCCTTGGAGACAAGTCGGCTGGAGGACGATGTATTGAATCTCGACGCAATTTGAGTGTTCCATCGTCATTACAAGGCTCTGAACGTTACAATTAACTATCATTTTTGCGTCGGATTCGAATATCTAGACTCACAGGAGAACGTCCATAAGGTGCCCGAGGCAGCAATAGACCCTTGGAGTCAAGTCGGCTGGAGGACGATGTATTGGATCGCGACGCAATTTGAGTCTTCTATCGTCATTAGGAGGCGCTGAACGTTACAATTAACTATCATTTTGGCGTCGGATTCGTAAATCTAGACTTACAAGAGAACGACCATAAAGTACCCGAGGCAGCATTAGACCCTTGGAGACAAGTCGACTGGAGGGCGATGTATTGGATCTCGACGCAATTTGAGTGTTCCATCGTCATTAGGAGGCCCTGAATGTTACAATTAACTATCAGTTTTTCGTCGGATTCGAAAATCTAGACTCACAGCAGACGAACCATTTGGTGCCCGAGGCAGCAATATCCCCTTGGAGAAAATCGGCTGGAGGACGATGTATTGACTCCCGACGCAATTTGAGTCTTCTATCGTCATTAGGAGGCGCTGAACGTTACAATTCACTATCATTTTTGCGTCGGATTCGATAATCTAAACTCACAGGAGAACGACCATAAGGTGCCCGAGGCAGCAATAGACCCTTGGAGACAAGTCGGCTGGAGGCCGATGTATTGAATCACGACGCAATTTGAGTGTTGCATCGTCATTACAAGGCCCTGAACGTTACAATTAACTATCATTTTTGCGTCGGATTCGAAAATCTAGGCTCACTGGAGAACGAGGCAGCAATAGACCCTTTGAGACAAGTCGGCTGGAGGCCGATGTATTGAATCTCGACGCAATTTGAGTGTTCCATCGGCATTAGGAGGCCTTGAACGTTACAATTAACTATCATTTTGGCGTCGGATTCGAAAATCTACTCACAGGAGATGTTCATACGGTGCTCGAGACAGCAATATCCCCTTGGAGACAATTCCGCTGGAGGCCGATGTATTGAATCTCGACGCAATTTGAGAGTTCCATCGGCATTAGGAGGCCCTGAACGTTAAAATTAACTATCATTTTTGCGTCGGATTCGATAATCTAAACTCACAGGAGAACGACCATACGGTGCCCGAGGCAGCAACAGACCCTTGGAGACAAGTCGGCTGGAGGACGATGTATTGAATCTCGACGCAATTTGAGTGTTCCATCGTCATTACAAGGCCCTGAACGTTACAATTAACTATCTTTTTTGCGTCGGATTCGAAAATCTAGACTCACAGGAGAACGAGAATAAGGTGCCCGGGGCAGCAATAGACCCTTGGAGACAAATCGGCTGGAGGCCGATGTATTGAATCTCGACGCAATTTGAGTGTTCCATCGTCATTACAAGGCCCTGAACGTTACAAATAACTATCATTTTTGCGTCGGATTCGAAAATCTAGACTCACAGGAGAACGACCATAAGGTGCCCGAGGCAGCAATAGCCCCTTGGAGACAAGTCGGCTGGAAGCCGATTTATTGAATTTCGACGCAATTTGAGTGTTCCATCGGCATTAGGAGGCCCTGAACGTTAAAATTAACTATCATTTTTGCGTCGGATTCGATAATCTAAACTCACAGGAGAACGACCATACGGTGCCCGAGGCAGAAACAGACCCTTGGAGACAAATCGGCTGGAGGACGATGTATTGAATCTCGACGCAATTTGAGTGTTCCATCGTCATTACAAGGCCCTGAACGTTACAATTAACTATCATTTTTGCGTCGGATTCGAAAATCTAGACTCACAGGAGAACGACCATAAGGTGCCCGAGGCAGCAATAGCCCCTTGGAGACAAGTCGGCTGGAAGCCGATTTATTGAATCACGACGCAATTTGAGTGTCCCATCGTCATTAGGAGACCCTAAACGTTACAATTAATTATCATTTTTGCGTCGGATTCAATAATCTAAACTCACAGGGGAACGACCATACGGTGCCAGAGCCAGCTATTGACCCTTGAAGACAAGTCGGTTGGAGGACGATGTATTGGATCGCGACGCAAAATGAGTGCTCCATCGTCATTAGGAGGCCCTGAATTTTACAATTAACTATCAGTTTTTCGTCGGATTCGAAAATCTAAACACAGGAGCAGTTCATACGGTGCTCGAGACAGCAATATACCCCTTGGAGACAAGTCGGCTGCAGGCCGATGTATTGAATCTCGACGCAATTTGAGTGTTCCATCGTCATTACAAGGCCCTGAACGTTACAATTAACTATCATTTTTGCGTCGGATTCGAAAATCTACTCACAGGAGAAGTTCATACGGTGCTCGAGACAGCAATATACCCCTTGGAGACAAATCGGCTGGAGGACGATGAATTGAGTCTCGACGCAATTTGAGTCTTCTATCGTCATTAGGAGGCGCTGAACGTTACAATTCACTATCATTTTTGCGTCGGATTCGAAAATCTAGACTCACAGGAGAAAGATCATATTGTGCCCGAGACAGCAATAACCCCTTGGAGACAGTCGTTTAGAGGACGATGTATTGAATCTCGACGCAATTTGAGTGTCCCATCGTCATTAGAAGGCCCCGAACGTTACAATTAACTATCATTTATGCGTCGGAATCGAAAATCTAATCACAGGAGAAGTTCATACGGTGCTCGAGACAGCAATATACCCCTTGGAGACAAATCGGCTGGAGGACGATGTATTGAATCTCGACGCAATTTGAGTGTTCCATCGTCGTTAGAAGGCCCTGAACGTTACAATTAACCATCATTTTTGCGTCGGATTCGAAAATCTAGACTCACAGGACAACGACCATAAGGTGCCCGAGGCAGCAATAGACCCTTGGAGACAAGTCGGCTGGAGGCCGATGTATTGAATCTCGTCGCAATTTGAGTGTTCCATCGGCATTAGGAGGCCCTGAACGTTATAATTAACTATCATTTTTGCGTCGGATTCGATAATCTAAACTCACAGGAGAACGACCATAAGGTGCCCGAGGCAGCAATAGACCCTTGGAGACAAGTCGGCTGGAGGCCGATGTATTGAATCTCGACGCAATTTGAGTGTTCCATCGTCATTACAAGGCCCTGAACGTTACAATTAACTATCATTTTTGCGTCGGATTAGAAAATCTAGACTCACAGGAGAACGACCATAAGGTGCCCGAGGCAGCAATAGACCCTTGGAGACAAGTCGGCTGGAGGCCGATGTATTGAATCTCGACGCAATTTGAGTGTTCCATCGGCATTAGGGGGCCCTGAACGTTACAATTAACTATCATTCTTGCGTCGGATTCGAAAATCTACACTTACAAGAGAACGACCATAAAGTGTCCGAGGCAGCATTACATCCTTGGAGACAAGTCGGCTGGAGGACGATGTATTGGATCGCGGAGCAATTTGAGTGTTCCATCGTCATTAGGAGGCTCTGAATGTTACAATTAACTATCATTTTTGCGTCGGATTCGAAAATCTAGACTCACAGGAGAACGACCATAAGGTGCCCTAGGCAGCAATAGACCCTTGGAGACAAGTCGGCTGGAGGACGATGTATTGAATCTCGACGCAATTAGGGAGTTCCATCGTCATTAGGCGGCCCTGAACGTTACAATTAACTATCATTTTTGCGTCGGATTTGAAAATCTAGACTTACAAGAGAACGACCATAAAGTGTCCGAGGCAGCATAAGATCCTTGGAGACAAGTCGGCTGGAGGACGATGTATTGGATCGCGACGCAATTTGAGTGTTCCATCGTCATTAGGAGGCTCTGAATGTTACAATTAACTATCATTTTTGCGTCCGATTCGAAAATCTAGACTCACAGGAGAACGACCATAAGGTGCCCGAGGCAGCAATAGACCCTTGGAGACAAGTCGGCTGGAGGCCGATGTATTGAATCTCGACGAAATTTGAGTGTTCCATCGGCATTAGGAGGCCCTGAACGTTAAAATTAACTATCATTTTTGCGTCGGATTCGATAAACTAAACTCACAGGAGAACGACCATACGGTGCCCGAGGCAGCAACAGACCCTTGGAGACAAGTCGGCTGGAGGACGATGTATTGAATCTCGACGCAATTTGAGTGTTCCATCGTCATTACAAGGCTCTGAACGTTACAATTAACTATCATTTTTGCGTCGGATTCGAAAATCTAGACTCACAGGAGAACGTCCATAAGGTGCCCGAGGCAGCAATAGACCCTTGGAGTCAAGTCGGCTGGAGGACGATGTATTGGATCGCGACGCAATTTGAGTCTTCTATCGTCATTAGGAGGCGCTGAACGTTACAATTAACTATCATTTTGGCGTCGGATTCGTAAATCTAGACTTACAAGAGAACGACCATAAAGTACCCGAGGCAGCATTAGACCCTTGGAGACAAGTCGACTGGAGGGCGATGTATTGGATCTCGACGCAATTTGAGTGTTCCATCGTCATTAGGAGGCCCTGAATGTTACAATTAACTATCAGTTTTTCGTCGGATTCGAAAATCTAGACTCACAGCAGACGAACCATTTGGTGCCCGAGGCAGCAATATCCCCTTGGAGAAAATCGGCTGGAGGACGATGTATTGACTCCCGACGCAATTTGAGTCTTCTATCGTCATTAGGAGGCGCTGAACGTTACAATTCACTATCATTTTTGCGTCGGATTCGATAATCTAAACTCACAGGAGAACGACCATAAGGTGCCCGAGGCAGCAATAGACCCTTGGAGACAAGTCGGCTGGAGGCCGATGTATTGAATCACGACGCAATTTGAGTGTTGCATCGTCATTACAAGGCCCTGAACGTTACAATTAACTATCATTTTTGCGTCGGATTCGAAAATCTAGGCCCACTGGAGAACGAGGCAGCAATAGACCCTTGGAGACAAGTCGGCTGGAGGCCGATGTATTGAATCTCGTCGCAATTTGAGTGTTCCATCGGCATTAGGAGGCCCTGAACGTTATAATTAACTATCATTTTTGCGTCGGATTCGATAATCTAAACTCACAGGAGAACGACCATAAGGTGCCCGAGGCAGCAATAGACCCTTGGAGACAAGTCGGCTGGAGGCCGATGTATTGAATCTCGACGCAATTTGAGTGTTCCATCGTCATTACAAGGCCCTGAACGTTACAATTAACTATCATTTTTGCGTCGGATTAGAAAATCTAGACTCACAGGAGAACGACCATAAGGTGCCCGAGGCAGCAATAGACCCTTGGAGACAAGTCGGCTGGAGGCCGATGTATTGAATCTCGACGCAATTTGAGTGTTCCATCGGCATTAGGGGGCCCTGAACGTTACAATTAACTATCATTCTTGCGTCGGATTCGAAAATCTACACTTACAAGAGAACGACCATAAAGTGTCCGAGGCAGCATTACATCCTTGGAGACAAGTCGGCTGGAGGACGATGTATTGGATCGCGGAGCAATTTGAGTGTTCCATCGTCATTAGGAGGCTCTGAATGTTACAATTAACTATCATTTTTGCGTCGGATTCGAAAATCTAGACTCACAGGAGAACGTCCATAAGGTGCCCGAGGCAGCAATAGACCCTTGGAGACAAGTCCGCTGGAGGCCGATGTATTGAATCTCGACGCAATTTGAGAGTTCCATCGGCATTAGGAGGCCCTGAACGTTTTAATTAACTATCATTTTTGCGTCGGATTCGATAATCTAAACTCACAGGAGAACGACCATAGGGTGCCCGAGGCAGCAATAGACCCTTGGAGACAAGTCGGGTGGAGGCCGATGTATTGAATCTCGACGCAATTTGAGTGTTGCATCGTCATTACAAGGCCGTGAACGTTACAATTAACTATCATTTTTGCGTCGGATTCGAAAATCTAGACTTACAAGAGAACAACCATAAAATGTCCGAGGCAGCATTAGATCCTTGGAGACAAGTCGGCTGGAGGACGATGTATTGGATCGCGACGCAATTTGAGTGTTCCATCGTCATTAGGAGGCTCTGAATGTTACAATTAACTATCATTTTTGCGTCGGATTCGAAAATCTAGACTCACAGGACAACGACCATAAGGTGCCCGAGGCAGCAATAGACCCTTGGAGACAAGTCGGCGGGAGGCCGATGTATTGAATCTCGACGCAATTTGAGTGTTCCATCGTAATTACAAGGCCCTGAACGTTACAATTAACTATCATTTTTGCGTCGGATTCGAAAATCTAGACTCACAGGATAACGACCATAAGGTGCCCGAGGCAGCAATAGACCCTTGGAGACAAGTCGGCTGCAGGCCGATGTATTGAATCTCGACGCAATTTGAGTGTTCCATCGTCATTACAAGGCCCTGAACGTTACAATTAACTATCATTTTTGCGTCGGATTCGATAATCTAGACTCACAAGAGAACGACCATAAGGTGCCCGAGGCATCAATAGACCCTTGGAGACAAGTCGGCTGGAGGCCGATGTATTGAATCTCGACGCAATTTGAGTGTTCCATCGGCATTAGGGGGCCCTGAACATTACAATTAACTATCATTCTTGCGTCGGATTCGAAAATCTAGACTTACAAGAGAATGACCATAAAGTGTCCGAGGCAGCATTACATCCTTGGAGACAAGTCGGCTGGAGGACGATGTATTGGATCGCGACGCAATTTGAGTGTTCCATCGTCATTAGGAGGCTCTGAATGTTACAATTAACTATCATTTTTGCGTCGGATTCGAAAATCTAGACTCACAGGAGAACGACCATAAGGTGCCCTAGGCAGCAATAGACCCTTGGAGACAAGTCGGCTGGAGGACGATGTATTGAATCTCGACGCAATTAGAGAGTTCCATCGTCATTAGGCGGCCCTGAACGTTACAATTAACTATCATTTTTGCGTCGGATTCGAAAATCTAGACTTACAAGAGAACGTCCATAAGGTTTCCGAGGCAGCATTAGATCCTTGGAGACAAGTCGGCTGGAGGACGATGTATTGGATCGCGACGCAATTTGAGTGTTCCATCGTCATTAGGAGGCTCTGAATGTTACAATTAACTATCATTTTTGCGTCGGATTCGATAAACTAAACTCACAGGAGAACGACCATACGGTGCCCGAGGCAGCAACAGACCCTTGGAGACAAGTCGGCTGGAGGACGATGTATTGAATCTCGACGCAATTTGAGTGTTCCATCGTCATTACAAGGCCCTGAACGTTACAATTAACTATCAGTTTTTCGTCGGATTCGAAAATCTAGACTCACAGCAGACGAACCATTTGGTGCCCGAGGCAGCAATTTCACCTTGGAGAAAATCGGCTGGAGGACGATGTATTGAATCCCGACGCAATTTGAGTCTTCTATCGTCATTAGGAGGCGCTGAACGTTACAATTCACTATCATTTTTACGTCGGATTCGAAAATCTAGACTCACAGGACAACGACCATAAGGTGCCCGAGGCAGCAATAGACCCTTGGAGACAAGTCGGCTGGAGGCCGATGTATTGAATCTCGACGCAATTTGAGAGCTCCATCGGCATTAGGAGGCCCTGAACGTTATAATTAACTATCATTTTTGCGTCGGATTCGATAATCTAAACTCACAGGAGAACGACCATAAGGTGCCCGAGGCAGCAATAGACCCTTGGAGACAAGTCGGCTGGAGGCCGATGTATTGAATCTCGACGCAATTTGAGTGTTGCATCGTCATTACAAGGCCGTGAACGTTACAATTAACTATCATTTTTGCGTCGGATTCGAAAATCGTGACTTACAAGAGAACAACCATAAAGTGTCCGAGGCAGCATTAGATCCTTGGAGACAAGTCGGCTGGAGGACGATGTATTGGATCGCGACGCAATTTGAGTGTTCCATCGTCATTAGGAGGCTCTGAATGTTACAATTAACTATCATTTTTGCGTCGGATTCGAAAATCTAGACTCACAGGAGAACGACCATTAGGTGCCCGAGGCAGCAATAGACCCTTGGAGACAAGTCGGCTGGAGGACGATGTATTGAATCTCGACGCAATTTGAGTGTTCCATCGTCATTACAAGGCCCTGAACGTTACTATTAACTATCATTTTTGCGTCGGATTCGAAAATCTAGACTCACAGGAGAACGTCCATAAGGTGCCCGAGGCAGCAATAGACCCTTCGAGACAAGTCGGCTGGAGGACGATGTATTGGATCGCGACGCAATTTGAGTCTTCTATCGTCATTAGGAGGCGCTGAACGTTACAATTAACTACCATTTAGGGGTCGGATTCGTAAATCTAGACTTACAAGAGAACGACCATAAAGTGCCCGAGGCAGCATTAGACCCTTGGAGACAAGTCGACTGGAGGGCGATGTATTGGATCGCGACGCAATTTGAGTGTTCCATCGTCATTAGGAGGCCCTGAATGTTACAATTAACTATCAGTTTTTCGTCGGATTCGAAAATCTAGACTCACAGCAGACGAACCATTTGGTGCCCGAGGCAGCAATATCCCCTTGGAGAAAATCGGCTGGAGGACGATGTATTGAATCCCGACGCAATTTGAGTCTTCTATCGTCATTAGGAGGCGCTGAACGTTACAATTCACTATCATTTTTGCGTCGGATTCGAAAATCTAGACTCACAGAACAACGACCATAAGGTGCCCGAGGCAGCAATAGACCCTTGGAGACAGGTCGCCTGGAGGCCGATGTATTGATTCTCGACGCAATTTGAGTGTTGCATCGTCATTACAAGGCCCTGACCGTTACAATTAACTATCATTTTTGCGTCGGATTCGAAAATCTAGACTCACAGGAGAACGACCATAAGGTGCCCGAGGCAGCAATAGACCCTTTGAGACAAGTCGGCTGGAGGCCGATGTATTGAATCTCGACGCAATTTGAGTGTTCCATCGGCATTAAGAGGCCCTGAACGTTACAATTAACTATCATTTTTGCGTCGGTTTCGAAGATCTAGACTCACAGGAGAACGACCATAAGGTGCCCGAGGCAGCAATAGACCCTTGGAGAAAATCGGCTGGAGGACGATGTATTGAATCCCGACGCAATTTGAGTCTTCTATCGTCATTAGGAGGCACTGAACGTTACAATTCACTATCATTTTTACGTCGGATTCGAAAATCTAGACTCACAGGACAACGACCAAAAGGTGCCCGAGGCAGCAATAGACCCTTGGAGACAAGTCGGCTGGAGGCCGATGTATTGAATCTCGACGCAATTTGAGTGTTCCATCGGCATTAGGAGGCCCTGAACGTTATAATTAACTATCATTTTTGCGTCGGATTCGATAATCTAAACTCACAGGAGAACGACCATAAGGTGCCCGAGGCAGCAATAGACCCTTGGAGACAAGTCGGCTGGAGGCCGATGTATTGAATCTCGACGCAATTTGAGTGTTCCATCGGTATTAGGAAGCCCTAAATGTTACAATTAACTATCATTTTTGCGTCGGATTCGAAAATCTAGACTGACAGGAGAACGACCATAAGGTGCCCGAGGCAGCAATAGACCCTTGGAGACAAGTCGGCTGGAGGCCGATGTATTGAATCTCGACGCAATTTGAGTGTTCCATCGGCATTAGGAGGCCCTGAACGTTAAAATTAACTATCATTTTTTCGTCGGATACCAAAATCTAGACTCACAGGAGAACGACCATAAGGTGCCCGAGGCAGCAATTGACCCTTAGAGACAAGTGGGCTGGAGGACGATGTATTGAATCTCGACGCAATTTGAGAGTTCCATTATCATTACGCGGCCCTGAACGTTACAATTAACTATCTTTTTGGCGTCGGATTCGTAAATCTAGACTTACAAGAGAACGACCATAAAGTGCCCGAGGCAGCATTAGACCCTTGGAGACAAGTAGCCTGGAGGACGATGTATTGAATCTCGACGCAATTTGAGAGTTCCATTATCATTACGCGGCCCTGAACGTTACAATTAACTGTCTTTTTGGCGTCGGATTCGTAAATCTAGACTTACAAGAGAACGACCATAAAGTGCCCGAGGCAGCATTAGACCCTTGGAGACAAGTCGGCTGGAGGGCGATGTATTGGATCGCGACGCAATTTGAGTGTTCCATCGTCATTAGGAGGCCCTGAATGTTACAATTAACTATCAGTTTTAAGTCGGATTCGAAAATCTAGACTCACAGCAGACGAACCATTTGGTGCCCGAGGCAGCAATATCCCCTTGGAGAAAATCGGCTGGAGGACGATGTATTGAATCCCGACGCAATTTGAGTCTTCTATCGTCATTAGGAGGCGCTGAAGGTTACAATTCACTGTCATTTTTACGTCGGAATCGAAAATCAAGACTCACAGGACAACGACCATAAGGTGCCCGAGGCAGCAATAGATCCTTGGAGACAAGTCGGCTGGAGACAGATGTATTGAATCTCGACGCAATTTGAGTGTTCCATCGGCATTAGGAGGCCCTGAACGTTATAATTAACTATCATAATTGCGTCGGATTCGATAATCTAAACTCACAGGAGAACGACCATAAGGTGCCCGAGGCAGCAATAGACCCTTGGAGACAAGTCAGCTGGAGGCCGATGTATTGAATCTCGACGCAATTTGAGTGTTGCATCGTCATTACAAGGCCCTGAACGTTACAATTAACTATCTTTTTTGCGTCGGATTCGAATATCTAGACTCACAGGAGAACGACCATAAGGTCCCCGAGGCAGCAATAGACCCTTTGAGACAAGTCGGCTGGAGGCCGATGTATTGAATCTCGACGCAATTTGAGTGTTCCATCGGCATTAGGAGGCCCTGAACGTTACAATTAACTATCATTTTTGCGTCGGGTTCGAAAATCTAGACTCACAGGAGAACGACCATAAAGTGCCCGAGGCAGCAATAGACCCTTGGAGACAAGTCGGCTGGAGGACGATGTATTGAATCTCGACGCAATTTGAGAGTTCCATCGTCATTAGGCGGCCCTGAACGTTACAATTAACTATCATTTTCTCGTCGGATTCGAAAATCTAGACTCACAAGAGAACGACCATAAAGTGCCCGAGGCAGCATTAGATCCTTGGAGACAAGTGGGCTGGAGGACGATGTATTTGATCGCGACGCAATTTGAGTGTTCCATCGTCATTAGGAAGCCCTAAATGTTACAATTAACTATCATTTTTGCGTCGGATTCGAAAATCTAGACTGACAGGAGAACGACCATAAGGTGCCCGAGGCAGCAATAGACCCTTGGAGACAAGTCGGCTGGAGGCCGATGTATTGAATCTCGACCCAATTTGAGTGTTCCATCGGCATTAGGAGGCCCTGAACGTTAAAATTAACTATCATTTTTGCGTCGAATTCGATAATCTAAACTCACAGGAGAACGACCATACTGTGCCCGAGGCAGCAACAGGCCCTTGGAGACAAGTCGGCTGGAGGACGACGTATTGAATCTCAACGCAATTTGAGTGTTCCATCGTCATTACAAGGCCCTGAACGTTACAATTAACTATCATTTTTGCGTCGGATTCGAAAATCTAGACTCACAGGAGAACGACCATAAGGTGTCCGAGGCAGCAATAGACCCTTGGAGACAAGTCGGCTGGAGGACGATGTATTGGATCGCGACGCAATTTCAGTCTTCTATCGTCATTAGAAGGCGCTGAACGTTACAATTCACTATCATTTTTGCGTCGGATTCGAAAATCTAGACTCACAGGAGAAGGACCATGTGGAGCCCGAGGCAGCGATATCCCCTTGGAGACAAGTCGGCTGGAGGCCGATGTATTGAATCTCGACGCAATTTGAGTGTTCCACCGTCATTAGAAGGCCCTGAACGTTACAATTAACTATCATTTTTGCGTCGGATACGAAAATCTAGACTCACAGGAGAACGACCATAAGGTGCCTGAGGCAGCAATTGACCCTTCGAGACAAGTGGGCTGGAGGACGATGTATTGAATCTCGACGCAATTTGAGAGTTCCATCGTCATTACGCGGCCCTGAACGTTACAATTAACTATCTTTTTGGCATCGGATTCGTAAATCTAGACTTACAAGAGAACGACCATAAAGTGCCCGAGGCAGCATTAGACCCTTGGAGACAAGTAGCCTGGAGGACGATGTATTGAATCTCGACGCAATTTGAGAGTTCCATCGTCATTAGGCGGCCCTGAACGTTACAATTAACTATCATTTTGACGTCGGATTCGTAAATCTAGACTCACAGCAGACGAACCATTTGGTGCCCGAGGCAGCAATATCCCCTTGGAGAAAATGGGCTGGAGGACGATGTATTGAATCCCGACGCAATTTGTGTCTTCTATCGTCATTAGGAGGCGCTGGACGTTACAATTCACTATCATTTTTACGTCGGATTCGAAAATCTAGACTCACTGGACAACGACCATAAGGTGCCCAAGGCAGCAATAGACCCTTGGAGACAAGTCGGCTGGAGGACGATGTATTGGATCGCGACGCAATTTGAGTCATCTATCGTCATTAGGAGGCGCTGAACGTTACAATTCACTATCATATTTGCATCGGATTCGAAAATCTAGACTCACAGGAGAAGGACCATGTGGAGCCCGAGGCAGCGATATCCCATTGGAGACAAGTCGGCTGGAGGCCGATGTATTGAATCTCGACGCAATTTGAGTGTTCCATCGTCATTAGAAGGCCCTGAACGTTACAATTAACTATCATTTTTGCGTCGGATACGAAAATCTAGACTCACAGGAGAACGACCATAAGGTGCCCGAGGCAGCAATTGACCCTTGGAGACAAGTGGGCTGGAGGACGATGTATTGAATCTCGACGCAATTTGAGAGTTCCATCGTCATTACGCGGCCCTGAACGTCTCAATTAACTATCTTTTTGGCGTCGGATTCGTAAATCTAGACTTACAAGAGAACGACCATAAAGTGCCCGAGGCAGCATTAGACCCTTGGAGACAAGAAGCCTGGAGGACGATGTATTGAATCTCGACGCAATTTGAGAGTTCCATCGTCATTAGGCGGCCCTGAACGTTACAATTAACTATCATTTTGGCGTCGGATTCGTAAATCTAGACTTACAAGAGAACGACCATTAAGTGCCCGAGGCAGCATTAGACCCTTGGAGACAAGTCGGCTGGAGGGCGATGTATTGGATCGCGACGCAATTTGAGTGTTCCATCGTCATTAGGAGGCCCTGAATGTTACAATTAACTATCAGTTTTTCGTCGGATTCGAAAATCTAGACTCACAGGAGAACGACCATAAAGTGCCCGAGGCAGCAATATCCCCTTGGAGAAAATCGGCTGGAGGACGATGTATTGAATCCCGACGCAATTTGAGTCTTCTATCGTCATTAGGAGGCGCTGAACGTTACAATTCACTATCATTTTTACGTCGGAATCGAAAATCTAGACTCACAGGACAACGACCATAAGGTGCCCGAGGCAGCAATAGACCCTTGGAGACAAGTCGGCTGGAGACCGATGAATTGAATCTCGACGCAATTTGAGTGTTCCATCGGCATTAGGAGGCCCTGAACGTTATAATTAACTATCATAATTGCGTCGGATTCGATAATCTAAACTCACAGGAGAACGACCATAAGGTGCCCGAGGCAGCAATAGACCCTTGGAGACAAGTCGGCTGGAGGCCGATGTATTGAATCTCGACGCAATTTGAGTGTTCCATCGGCATTAGGAGGCCCTGAACGTTACAATTAACTATCATTTTTGCGTCGGGTTCGAAAATCTAGACTCACAGGAGAACGACCATAAAGTGCCCGAGGCAGCAATAGACCCTTGGAGACAAGTCGGCTGGAGGACGATGTATTGAATCTCGACGCAATTTGAGAGTTCCATCGTCATTAGGCGGCCCTGAACGTTACAATTAACTATCATTTTCTCGTCGGATTCGAAAATCTAGACTCACAAGAGAACGACCATAAAGTGCCCGAGGCAGCATTAGATCCTTGGAGACAAGTCGGCTGGAGGACGATGTATTTGATCGCGACGCAATTTGAGTGTTCCATCGTCATTAGGAAGCCCTAAATGTTACAATTAACTATCATTTTTGCGTCGGATTCGAAAATCTAGACTGACAGGAGAACGACCATAAGGTGCCCGAGGCAGCAATAGACCCTTGGAGACAAGTCGGCTGGAGGCCGATGTATTGAATCTCGACCCAATTTGAGTGTTCCATCGGCATTAGGAGGCCCTGAACGTTAAAATTAACTATCATTTTTGCGTCGGATTCGATAATCTAAACTCACAGGAGAACGACCATACGGTGCCCGAGGCAGCAACAGACCCTTGGAGACAAGTCGGCTGGAGGCCGATGTATTGAATCTCAACGCAATTTGAGTGTTCCATCGTCATTACAAGGCCCTGAACGTTACAATTAACTATCATTTTTGCGTCGGATTCGAAAATCTAGACTCACAGGAGAACGACCATAAGGTGCCCGAGGCAGCAATAGACCCTTGGAGACAAGTCGGCTGGAGGACGATGTATTGGATCGCGACGCAATTTCAGTCTTCTATCGTCATTAGAAGGCGCTGAACGTTACAATTCACTATCATTTTTGCGTCGGATTCGAAAATCTAGACTCACAGGAGAAGGACCATGTGGAGCCCGAGGCAGCGATATCCCCTTGGAGACAAGTCGGCTGGAGGCCGATGTATTGAATCTCGACGCAATTTGAGTGTTCCACCGTCATTAGAAGGCCCTGAACGTTACAATTAACTATCATTTTTGCGTCGGATACGAAAATCTAGACTCACAGGAGAACGACCATAAGGTGCCTGAGGCAGCAATTGACCCTTCGAGACAAGTGGGCTGGAGGACGATGTATTGAATCTCGACGCAATTTGAGAGTTCCATCGTCATTACGCGGCCCTGAACGTTACAATTAACTATCTTTTTGGCATCGGATTCGTAAATCTAGACTTACAAGAGAACGACCATAAAGTGCCCGAGGCAGCATTAGACCCTTGGAGACAAGTAGCCTGGAGGACGATGTATTGAATCTCGACGCAATTTGAGAGTTCCATCGTCATTAGGCGGCCCTGAACGTTACAATTAACTATCATTTTGACGTCGGATTCGTAAATCTAGACTCACAGCAGACGAACCATTTGGTGCCCGAGGCAGCAATATCCCCTTGGAGAAAATGGGCTGGAGGACGATGTATTGAATCCCGACGCAATTTGTGTCTTCTATCGTCATTAGGAGGCGCTGGACGTTACAATTCACTATCATTTTTACGTCGGATTCGAAAATCTAGACTCACTGGACAACGACCATAAGGTGCCCAAGGCAGCAATAGACCCTTGGTGACAAGTCGGCTGGAGGACGATGTATTGGATCGCGACGCAATTTGAGTCTTCTATCGTCATTAGGAGGCGCTGAACGTTACAATTCACTATCATATTTGCATCGGATTCGAAAATCTAGACTCACAGGAGAAGGACCATGTGGAGCCCGAGGCAGCGATATCCCATTGGAGACAAGTCGGCTGGAGGCCGATGTATTGAATCTCGACGCAATTTGAGTGTTCCATCGTCATTAGAAGGCCCTGAACGTTACAATTAACTATCATTTTTGCGTCGGATACGAAAATCTAGACTCACAGGAGAACGACCATAAGGTGCCCGAGGCAGCAATTGACCCTTGGAGACAAGTGGGCTGGAGGACGATGTATTGAATCTCGACGCAATTTGAGAGTTCCATCGTCATTACGCGGCCCTGAACGTCTCAATTAACTATCTTTTTGGCGTCGGATTCGTAAATCTAGACTTACAAGAGAACGACCATAAAGTGCCCGAGGCAGCATTAGACCCTTGGAGACAAGAAGCCTGGAGGACGATGTATTGAATCTCGACGCAATTTGAGAGTTCCATCGTCATTAGGCGGCCCTGAACGTTACAATTAACTATCATTTTGGCGTCGGATTCGTAAATCTAGACTTACAAGAGAACGACCATTAAGTGCCCGAGGCAGCATTAGACCCTTGGAGACAAGTCGGCTGGAGGGCGATGTATTGGATCGCGACGCAATTTGAGTGTTCCATCGTCATTAGGAGGCCCTGAATGTTACAATTAACTATCAGTTTTTCGTCGGATTCGAAAATCTAGACTCACAGGAGAACGACCATAAAGTGCCCGAGGCAGCAATATCCCCTTGGAGAAAATCGGCTGGAGGACGATGTATTGAATCCCGACGCAATTTGAGTCTTCTATCGTCATTAGGAGGCGCTGAACGTTACAATTCACTATCATTTTTACGTCGGAATCGAAAATCTAGACTCACAGGACAACGACCATAAGGTGCCCGAGGCAGCAATAGACCCTTGGAGACAAGTCGGCTGGAGACCGATGAATTGAATCTCGACGCAATTTGAGTGTTCCATCGGCATTAGGAGGCCCTGAACGTTATAATTAACTATCATAATTGCGTCGGATTCGATAATCTAAACTCACAGGAGAACGACCATAAGGTGCCCGAGGCAGCAATAGACCCTTGGAGACAAGTCGGCTGGAGGCCGATGTATTGAATCTCGACGCAATTTGAGTGTTCCATCGGCATTAGGAGGCCCTGAACGTTACAATTAACTATCATTTTTGCGTCGGGTTCGAAAATCTAGACTCACAGGAGAACGACCATAAAGTGCCCGAGGCAGCAATAGACCCTTGGAGACAAGTCGGCTGGAGGACGATGTATTGAATCTCGACGCAATTTGAGAGTTCCATCGTCATTAGGCGGCCCTGAACGTTACAATTAACTATCATTTTCTCGTCGGATTCGAAAATCTAGACTCACAAGAGAACGACCATAAAGTGCCCGAGGCAGCATTAGATCCTTGGAGACAAGTCGGCTGGAGGACGATGTATTTGATCGCGACGCAATTTGAGTGTTCCATCGTCATTAGGAAGCCCTAAATGTTACAATTAACTATCATTTTTGCGTCGGATTCGAAAATCTAGACTGACAGGAGAACGACCATAAGGTGCCCGAGGCAGCAATAGACCCTTGGAGACAAGTCGGCTGGAGGCCGATGTATTGAATCTCGACCCAATTTGAGTGTTCCATCGGCATTAGGAGGCCCTGAACGTTAAAATTAACTATCATTTTTGCGTCGGATTCGATAATCTAAACTCACAGGAGAACGACCATAAGGTGCCCGAGGCAGCAACAGACCCTTGGAGACAAGTCGGCTGGAGGACGACGTATTGAATCTCAACGCAATTTGAGTGTTCCATCGTCATTACAAGGCCCTGAACGTTACAATTAACTATCATTTTTGCGTCGGATTCGAAAATCTAGACTCACAGGAGAACGACCATAAGGTGCCCGAGGCAGCAATAGACCCTTGGAGAAAATCGGCTGGAGGACGATGTATTGAATCCCGACGCAATTTGAGTCTTCTATCGTCATTAGGAGGCACTGAACGTTACAATTCACTATCATTTTTACGTCGGATTCGAAAATCTAGACTCACAGGACAACGACCAAAAGGTGCCCGAGGCAGCAATAGACCCTTGGAGACAAGTCGGCTGGAGGCCGATGTATTGAATCTCGACGCAATTTGAGTGTTGCATCGGCATTAGGAGGCCCTGAACGTTATAATTAACTATCATTTTTGCGTCGGATTCCATAATCTAAACTCACAGGAGAACGACCATAAGGTGCCCGAGGCAGCAATAGACCCTTGGAGACAAGTCGGCTGGAGGCCGATGTATTGAATCTCGACGCAATTTGAGTGTTCCACCGTCATTAGAAGGCCCTGAACGTTACAATTAACTATCATTTTTGCGTCGGATACGAAAATCTAGACTCACAGGAGAACGACCATAAGGTGCCTGAGGCAGCAATTGACCCTTCGAGACAAGTGGGCTGGAGGACGATGTATTGAATCTCGACGCAATTTGAGAGTTCCATCGTCATTACGCGGCCCTGAACGTTACAATTAACTATCTTTTTGGCATCGGATTCGTAAATCTAGACTTACAAGACAACGAACATAAAGTGCCCGAGGCAGCATTAGACCCTTGGAGACAAGTAGCCTGGAGGACGATGTATTGAATCTCGACGCAATTTGAGAGTTCCATCGTCATTAGGCGGCCCTGAACGTTACAATTAACTATCATTTTGACGTCGGATTCGTAAATCTAGACTCACAGCAGACGAACCATTTGGTGCCCGAAGCAGCAATATCCCCTTGGAGAAAATCGGCTGGAGGACGATGTATTGAATCCCGACGCAATTTGAGTCTTCTATCGTCATTAGGAGGCGCTGGACGTTACAATTCACTATCATTTTTACGTCGGATTCGAAAATCTAGACTCACTGGACAACGACCATAAGGTGCCCAAGGCAGCAATAGACCCTTGGAGACAAGTCGGCTGGAGGACGATGTATTGGATCGCGACGCAATTTGAGTCTTCTATCGTCATTAGGAGGCGCTGAACGTTACAATTCACTAGCATATTTGCATCGGATTCGAAAATCTAGACTCACAGGAGAAGGACCATGTGGAGCCCGAGGCATCGATATCCCATTGGAGACAAGTCGGCTGGAGGCCGATGTATTGAATCTCGACGCAATTTGAGTGTTCCATCGTCATTAGAAGGCCCTGACGTTACAATTAACTATCATTTTTGCGTCGGATACGAAAATCTAGACTCACAGGAGAACGACCATAAGGTGCCCGAGGCAGCAATTGACCCTTGGAGACAAGTGGGCTGGAGGACGATGTATTGAATCTCGACGCAATTTGAGAGTTCCATCGTCATTACGCGGCCCTGAACGTCTCAATTAACTATCTTTTTGGCGTCGGATTCGTAAATCTAGACTTACAAGAGAACGACCATAAAGTGCCCGAGGCAGCAATAGACCCTTGGAGAAAATCGGCTGGAGGACGATGTATTGAATCCCGACGCAATTTGAGTCTTCTATCGTCATTAGGAGGCACTGAACGTTACAATTCACTATCATTTTTACGTCGGATTCGAAAATCTAGACTCACAGGACAACGACCAAAAGGTGCCCGAGGCAGCAATAGACCCTTGGAGACAAGTCGGCTGGAGGCCGATGTATTGAATCTCGACGCAATTTGAGTGTTCCATCGGCATTAGGAGGCCCTGAACGTTATAATTAACTATCATTTTTGCGTCGGATTCCATAATCTAAACTCACAGGAGAACGACCATAAGGTGCCCGAGGCAGCAATAGACCCTTGGAGACAAGTCGGCTGGAGGCCGATGTATTGAATCTCGACGCAATTTGAGTGTTCCATCGGCATTAGGAGGCCCTGAACGTTACAATTAACTATCATTTTTGCGTCGGGTTCGAAAATCTAGACTCACAGGAGAACGACCATAAAGTGCCCGAGGCAGCAATAGACCCTTGGAGACAAGTCGGCTGGAGGACGATGTATTGAATCTCGACGCAATTTGAGTGTTCCATCGTCATTAGGCGGCCCTGAACGTTACAATTAACTATCATTTTCTCGTCGGATTCGAAAATCTAGACTCACAAGAGAACGACCATAAAGTGCCCGAGGCAGCATCAGACCCTTGGGGACAAGTAGCCTGGAGGACGATGTATTGAATCTCGACGCAATTTGAGAGTTCCATCGTCATTAGCCGGCCATGAACGTAACAATTAACTATCATTTTGGCGTCGGATTCGTAAATCTAGACTTACAAGAGAACGACCATAAAGTGCCCGAGGCAGCATTAGACCCTTGGAGACAAGTCGGCTGGAGGGCGATGTATTGGATCGCGACGCAATTTGAGTGTTCCATCGTCATTAGGAGGCCATGAATGTTACAATTAACTATCAGTTTTTCGTCGGATTCGAAAATCTAGACTCACAGCAGACGAACCATTTGGTGCCCGAGGCAGCAATATCCCCTTGGAGAAAATCGGCTGGAGGACGATGTATTGAATCCCGACGCAATTTGAGTCTTCTATCGTCATTAGGAGGCGCTGAACGTTACAATTCACTATCATTTTTACGTCGGAATCGAAAATCTAGACTCACAGGACAACGACCATAGGGTGCCCGAGGCAGCAATAGACCCTTGGAGACAAGTCGGCTGGAGGCCGATGTATTGAATCTCGACGCAATTTGAGTGTTGCATCGTCATTACAAGGCCCTGAACGTTACAATTAACTATCATTTTTGCGTCGGATTCGAATATCTAGACTCACAGGAGAACGACCATAAGGTGCCCGAGGCAGCAATAGACCCTTGGAGACAAGTCGGCTGGAGGCCGATGTATTGAATCTCGACGCAATTTGAGTGTTCCATCGGCATTAGGAGGCCCTGAACGTTACAATTAACTATCATTTTTGCGTCGGGTTCGAAAATCTAGACTCACAGGAGAACGACCATAAAGTGCCCGAGGCAGCAATAGACCCTTGGAGACAAGTCGGCTGGATGACGATGTATTGGATCGCGACGCAATTTCAGTCTTCTATCGTCATTAGGAGGCGCTGAACGTTACAATTCACTATCATTTTTGCGTCGGATTCGAAAATCTAGACTCACAGGAGAAGGACCATGTGGAGCCCGAGCCAGCGAAATCCCCTTGGAGACAAGTCGGCTGGAGGCCGATGTATTGAATCTCGACGCAATTAGAGTGTTCCACCGTCATTAGAAGGCCCTGAACGTTACAATTAACTATCATTTTTGCGTCGGATACGAAAATCTAGACTCACAGGAGAACGACCATAAGGTGCCCGAGGCAGCAATTGACCCTTCGAGACAAGTGGGCTGGAGGACGATGTATTGAATCTCGACGCAATTTGAGAGTTCCATCGTCATTACGCGGCCCTGAACGTCTCAATTAACTATCTTTTTGGCGTCGGATTCGTAAATCTAGACTTGTAAGAGAACGACCATAAAGTGCCCGAGGCAGCATTAGCCCCTTGGAGACAAGAAGCCTGGAGGACGATGTATTGAATCTCGACGCAATTTGAGAGTTCCATCGTCATTAGGCGGCCCTGAACGTTACAATTAACTATCATTTTGGCCTCGGATTCGTAAATCTAGACTTACAAGAGAACGACCATAAAGTGCCCGAGGCAGCATTAGACCCTTGGAGACAAGTCGGCTGGAGGGCGATGTATTGGATCGCGACGCAATTTGAGTGTTCCATCGTCATTAGGAGGCCCTGAATGTTACAATTAACTATCAGTTTTTCGTCGGATTCGAAAATCTAGACTCACAGCAGACGAACCATTTGGTGCCCGAGGCAGCAATATCCCCTTGGAGAAAGTCGGCTGGAGGACGATGTATTGAATCCCGACGCAATTTGAGTCATCTATCGTCATTAGGAGGCGCTGAACGTTACAATTCACTATCATTTTTACGTCGGATTCGAAAATCTAGACTCACAGGACAACAACCATAAGGTGCCCGAGGCAGCAATAGACCCTTGGAGACAAGTCGGCCGGAGGCCGATGTATTGAATCTCGACGCAATTTGAGTGTTGCATCGTCATTACAAGGCCCTGAACGTTACAATTAACAATCATTTTTGCGTCGGATTCGAAAATCTAGGCTCACAGGAGAAGGACCATGTGGAGCCCGAGGCAGCGATATCCCCTTGGAGACAAGTCGGCTGGAGGCCGATGTATTGAATCTCGACGCAATTTGAGTGTTCCACGTCATTAGAAGGCCCTGAACGTTACAATTAACTATCATTTTTGCGTCGGATACGAAAATCTAGACTCACAGGAGAACGACCATAAGGTGCTCGAGGCAGCAATTGACCCTTGGAGACAAGTGGGCTGGAGGACGATATATTGAATCTCGACGCAATTTGAGAGTTCCATCGTCATTACGCGGCCCTGAACGTTACAGTTAACTATCTTTTTGGCGTCGGATTCGTAAATCTAGACTTACAAGAGAACGACCATAAAGTGCCCGAGGCAGCATTAGACCCTTGGAGACAAGTAGCCTGGAGGACGATGTATTGAATCTCGACGCAATTTGAGAGTTCCATCGTCATTAGGCGGCCCTGATCGTTACAATTAACTATCATTTTGGCGCCGGATTCGTAAATCTAGACTTACAAGAGAACGACCATAAAGTGCCCGAGGCAGCATTAGACCCTTGGAGACAAGTCGGCTGGAGGGCGATGTATTGGATCGCGACGCAATTTGAGTGTTCCATCGTCATTAGGAGGCTATGAATGTTACAATTAACTATCAGTTTTTCGTCGGATTCGAAAATCTAGACTCACAGCAGACGAACCATTTGGTGCCCGAGGCAGCAATATCCGCTTGGAGAAAATCGGCTGGAGGACGATGTATTGAATCCCGACGCAATTTGAGTCTTCTATCGTCATTAGGAGGCGCTGAACGTTACTATTCACTATCATTTTTACGTCGGATTCGAAAATCTAGACTCACAGGACAACGACCATAAGGTGCCAGAGGCAGCAATAGACCCTTGGAGACAAGTCGGCTGGAGGCCGATGTATTGAATCTCGACGCAATTTGAGTGTTCCATCGGCATTAGGAGGCCCTGAACGTTGTAATTAACTATCATTTTTGCGTCGGATTCGATAATCTAAACTCACAGGAGAACTACCATAAGGTGCCCGAGGCAGCAATATACCCTTGGAGACAAGTCGGCTGGAGGCCGATGTATTGAATCTCGACGCAATTTGAGTGTTGCATCGTCATTACAAGGCCCTGAACGTTACAATTAACTATCATTTTAGCTTCGGATTCGAATATCTAGACTCACAGGAGAACGACCATAAGGTGCCCGAGGCAGCAATAGACCCTTTGAGACACGTAGGTTGGAGGCCAATGTATCGAATCGCGACGCAATTTGAGTGTTCCATCGGCATTAGGAGGCCCTGAACGTTACAATTAACTATCATTTTTGCGTCGGGTTCGAAAATCTAGACTCACAGGAGAACGACCATAAAGTGCATGAGGCAGCAATAGACCCTTGGAGACAAGTCGGCTGGAGGACGATATATTGAATCTCGACGCAATTTGAGAGTTCCATCGTCATTAGGCGGCCCTGAACGTTACAATTAACTATCATTTTTGCGTCGGATTCGAAAATCTAGACTCACAAGAGAACGACCATAAAGTGCCCGAGGCAGCATTAGATCCTTGGAGACAAGTCGGCTGGAGGACGATGTATTGGATCGCGACGCAATTTGAGTGTTCCATCGTCATAAGGAAGCCCTAAATGTTACAATTAACTATCATTTTTGCGTCGGATTCGATAATCTAGACTCACAGGAGAACGACCATAAGGTGCCCGAGGCAGTATTAGACCCTTGGAGACAAGTAGCCTGGAGGACGATATATTGAATCTCGACGCAATTTGAGAGTTCCATCGTCATTAGGCGGCCCTGAACGTTACAATTAACTATCATTTTGGCGTCGGATTCGTAAATCTAGACTTACAAGAGAACGACCATAAAGTGCCCGAGGTAGCATTAGACCCTTGGATACAAGTCAGCTGGAGGGCGATGTATTGGATCGCGACGCAATTTGAGTGTTCCATCGTCATTAGGAGGCCCTGAATGTTACAATTAACTATCAGTTTTTCGTCGGATTCGAAAATCTAGACTCACAGCAGACGATCCATTTGGTGCCCGAGGCAGCAATATCCCCTTGGAGAAAATCGGCTGGAGGACGATGTATTGAATCCCGACGCAATTTGAGTCTTCTATCGTCATTAGGAGGCGCTGAACGTTACAATTCACTATCATTTTTACGTCGGATTCGAAAATCTAGACTCACAGGAAAACGACCATAAAGTGCCCGAGGCAGCAATAGACCTTTGGAGACAAGTCGGATGGAGGCCGATGTATTGGATCGCGACGCAATTTGAGTGTTCCATCGTCATTAGGAGGCCCTGAATGTTACAATTAACTATCAGTTTTTCGTCGGATTCGAAAATCTAGACTCACAGCAGACGAACCATTTGGTGCCCGAGGTAGCAATATCCCCTTGGAGACAAATCGGATGGAGGACGATGTATTGAATCCCGACGCAATTTGAGTCTTCTATCGTCATTAGGAGGCGCTGAACGTTACAATTCACTATCATTTTTGCGTCGGATTCGAAAATCTAGTCTCACAGGAGAAGGATCATATTGTGCCCGAGACAGCAATATCAACTTGGAGACAAGTCGGTTGGAGGACGATGTATTGGATCGCGACGCAAAATGAGTGTTCCATCGTCATTAGGAGGCCCTGAATATTACAATTAACTATCATTTTTGCGTCGGATTCGAAAATCTAGACTTACAAGAGAACGACCATAAGGTGCCCGAGGCAGCATTAGACCCTTGGAGACAAGTCGGCTGGAGTACTATGTATTGAATCTCGACGCAATTTGAGTCTTCTATCGTCATTAGGAGGCGCTGAACGTTACAATTCACTATCATATTTACGTCGGATTCGAAAATCTAGACTCACAGGAAAACGACCATAAAGTGCCCGAGGCAGCAATAGACCTTTGGAGACAAGTCGGATGGAGGCCGATGTATTGAATCTCGACGCAATATGAGTGTTCCATCGGCATTAGGAGGCCCTGAACGTTATAATTAACTATCATTTTTGCGTCGGATTCGATAATCTAAACTCACAGGGGGAACGACCATACGGTGCCCGAGGCAGCTATTGACCCTTGGAGACAAGTCGGTTGGAGGACGATGTATTGGATCGCGACGCAAAATGAGTGTTCCATCGTCATTAGGAGGCCCTGAATGTTACAATTAACAATCATTTTTGCGTCGGATTCGAAAATCTAGTCTCACAGGAGAAGGATCATATTGTGCCCGAGACAGCAATATCCCCTTGGAGACAAGTCGGCTGGAGGACGATGTATTGGATCGCGACGCAATTTGAGTCTTCTATCGTCATTAGGAGGCGCTGAACGTTACAATTCACTATCATTTTTGCATCGGATTCGAAAATCTAGACTCACAGGAGAAGGACCATGTGGAGCCCGAGGCAGCGATATCCCATTGGAGACAAGTCGGCTGGAGGCCGATGTATTGAATCTCGACGCAATTTGAGTGTTCCATCGTCATTAGGAGGCCCTGAACGTTACAATTAACTATCATTTTTGCGTCGGATACGAAAATCTAGACTCACAGGAGAACGACCATAAGGTCCCCGAGGCAGCAATTGACCCTTGGAGACAAGTGGGCTGGAGGACGATGTATTGAATCTCGACGCAATTTGAGAGTTCCATCGTCATTACGCGGCCCTGAACGTCTCAATTAACTATCTTTTTGGCGTCGGATTCGTAAATCTAGACTTACAAGAGAACGACCATAAAGTGCCCGAGGCAGCATTAGACCCTTGGAGACAAGTCGGCTGGAGGGCGATGTATTGGATCGCGACGCAATTTGAGTGTTCCATCGTCATTAGGAGGCCCTGAATGTTACAATTAACTATCAGTTTTTCGTCGGATTCGAAAATCTAGACTCACAGCAGACGAACCATTTGGTGCCCGAGGCAGCAATATCCCCTTGGAGAAAGTCGGCTGGAGGACGATGTATTGAATCCCGACGCAATTTGAGTCATCTATCGTCATTAGGAGGCGCTGAACGTTACAATTCACTATCATTTTTACGTCGGATTCGAAAATCTAGACTCACAGGACAACGACCATAAGGTGCCAGAGGCAGCAATAGACCCTTGGAGACAAGTCGGCTGGAGGCCGATGTATTGAATCTCGACGCAATTTGAGTGTTCCATCGGCATTAGGAGGCCCTGAACGTTAAAATTAACTATCATTTTTGCGTCGGATTCGATAATCTAAACTCACAGGAGAACGACCATACGGTGCCCGAGGCAGCAACAGACCCTTGGAGACAAGTCGGCTGGAGGACGACGTATTGCATCTCAACGCAATTTGAGTGTTCCATCGTCATTACAAGGCCCTGAACGTAACAATTAACAATCATTTTTGCGTCGGATTCGAAAATCTAGGCTCACAGGAGAAGGACCATGTGGAGCCCGAGGCAGCGATATCCCCTTGGAGACAAGTCGGCTGGAGGCCGATGTATTGAATCTCGACGCAATTTGAGTGTTCCACGTCATTAGAAGGCCCTGAACGTTACAATTAACTATCATTTTTGCGTCGGATACGAAAATCTAGACTCACAGGAGAACGACCATAAGGTGCCCGAGGCAGCAATTGACCCTTGGAGACAAGTGGGCTGGAGGACGATATATTGAATCTCGACGCAATTTGAGAGTTCCATCGTCATTACGCGGCCCTGAACGTTACAATTAACTATCATTTTGGCGTCGGATTCGTAAATCTAGACTTACAAGAGAACGACCATAAAGTGCCCGAGGCAGCATTAGACCCTTGGAGACAAGTCGGCTGGAGGGCGATGTATTGGATCGCGACGCAATTTGAGTGTTCCATCGTCATTAGGAGGCTATGAATGTTACAATTAACTATCAGTTTTTCGTCGGATTCGAAAATCTAGACTCACAGCAGACGAACCATTTGGTGCCCGAGGCAGCAATATCCGCTTGGAGAAAATCGGCTGGAGGACGATGTATTGAATCCCGACGCAATTTGAGTCTTCTATCGTCATTAGGAGGCGCTGAACGTTACAATTCACTATCATTTTTACGTCGGATTCGAAAATCTAGACTCACAGGACAACGACCATAAGGTGCCAGAGGCAGCAATAGACCCTTGGAGACAAGTCGGCTGGAGGCCGATGTATTGAATCTCGACGCAATTTGAGTGTTCCATCGGCATTAGGAGGCCCTGAACGTTGTAATTAACTATCATTTTTGCGTCGGATTCGATAATCTAAACTCACAGGAGAACTACCATAAGGTGCCCGAGGCAGCAATATCCGCTTGGAGACAAGTCGGCTGGAGGACGACGTATTGAATCTCAACGCAATTTGAGTGTTCCATCGTCATTACAAGGCCCTGAAAGTTACAATTAACTATCATTTTTGGGTCGGATTCGAAAATCTAGACTCACAGGAGAACGACCATAAGGTGCCCGAGGCAGCAATAGACCCTTGGAGACAAGTCGGCTGGAGGACGATGTATTGGATCGCGACGCAATTTCAGTCTTCTATCGTCATTAGGAGGCGCTGAACGTTACGAATTCACTATCATTTTTGCGTCGGATTCGAAAATCTAGACTCACAGGAGAAGGACCATGTGGAGCCCGAGGCAGCGATATCCCCTTGGAGACAAGTCGGCTGGAGGCCGATGTATTGAATCTCGACGCAATTTGAGTGTTCCACCGTCATTAGAAGGCCCTGAACGTTACAATTAACTATCATTTTTGCGTGGGATACGAAAATCTAGACTCACAGCAGAACGACCATAAGGTGCCTGAGGCAGCAATTGACCCTTCGAGACAAGTGGGCTGGAGGACGATGTATTGAATCTCGACGCAATTTGAGAGTTCCATCGTCATTAGGCGGCCCTGAACGTTACAATTAACTATCATTTTGGCGTCGGATTCGTAAATCTAGACTTACAAGAGAACGACCATAAAGTGCCCGAGGCAGCATTTGACCCTTGGAGACAAGTCGGCTGGAGGGCGATGTATTGGATCGCGACGCAATTTGAGTGTTCCATCGTCATTAGGAGGCCCTGAATGTTACAATTAACTATCAGTTTTTCGTCGGATTCGAAAATCTAGACTCACAGCAGACGAACCATTTGGTGCCCGAGGCAGCAATATCCCCTTGGAGAAAGTCGGCTGGAGGACGATGTATTGAATCCCGACGCAATTTGAGTCATCCATCGTCATTAGGAGGCGCTGAACGTTACAATTCACTATCATTTTTACGTCGGATTCGAAATTCTAGACTCACAGGACAACGACCATAAGGTGCCCGAGGCAGCAATTGACCCTTGGAGACAAGTGGGCTGGAGGACGGTATATTGAATCTCGACGCAATTTGAGAGTTCCATCGTCATTACGCGGCCCTGAACGTTACAATTAACTATCTTTTTGGCGTCGGATTCGTAAATCTAGACTTACAAGAGAACGACCATAAAGTGCCCGAGGCAGCATTAGACCCTTGGAGACAAGTAGCCTGGAGGACGATGTATTGAATCTCGAAGCAATTTGAGAGTTCCATCGTCATTAGGCGGCCCTGAACGTTACAATTAACTATCATTTTGGCGTCGGATTCGTAAATCTAGACTTACAAGAGAACGACCATAAAGTGCCCGAGGTAGCATTAGACCCTTGGATACAAGTCAGCTGGAGGGCGATGTATTGGATCGCGACGCAATTTGAGTGTTCCATCGTCATTAGGAGGCCCTGAATGTTACAATTAACTATCAGTTTTTCGTCGGATTCGAAAATCTAGACTCACAGCAGACGAACCATTTGGTGCCCGAGGCAGCAATATCCCCTTGGAGAAAATCGGCTGGAGGACGATGTATTGAATCCCGACGCAATTTGAGTCTTCTATCGTCATTAGGAGGCGCTGAACGTTACAATTCACTATCATTTTTACGTCGGATTCGAAAATCTAGACTCACAGGAAAACGACCAAAAAGTGCCCGAGGCAGCAATAGACCTTTGGAGACAAGTCGGATGGAGGCCGATGTATTGGATCGCGACGCAATTTGAGTGTTCCATCGTCATTAGGAGGCCCTGAATGTTACAATTAACTATCAGTTTTTCGTCGGATTCGAAAATCTAGACTCACAGCAGACGAACCATTTGGTGCCCGAGGTAGCAATATCCCCTTGGAGACAAATCGGATGGAGGACGATGTATTGAATCCCGACGCAATTTGAGTCTTCTATCGTCATTAGGAGGCTCTGAACGTTACAATTCACTATCATTTTTGCGTCGGATTCGAAAATCTAGTCTCACAGGAGAAGGATCATATTGTGCCCGAGACAGCAATATCCCCTTGGAGACAAGTCGGTTGGAGGACGATGTATTGGATCGCGACGCAAAATGAGTGTTCCATCGTCATTAGGAGGCCCTGAATATTACAATTAACTATCATTTTTGCGTCGGATTCGAAAATCTAGACTTACAAGAGAACGACCATAAGGTGCCCGAGGCAGCATTAGACCCTTGGAGACAAGTCGGCTGGAGTACTATGTATTGAATCTCGACGCAATTTGAGTCTTCTATCGTCATTAGGAGGCGCTGAACGTTACAATTCACTATCATATTTACGTCGGATTCGAAAATCTAGACTCACAGGAAAACGACCATAAAGTGCCCGAGGCAGCAATAGACCTTTGGAGACAAGTCGGATGGAGGCCGATGTATTGAATCTCGACGCAATATGAGTGTTCCATCGGCATTAGGAGGCCCTGAACGTTATAATTAACTATCATTTTTGCGTCGGATTCGATAATCTAAACTCACAGGGGGAACGACCATACGGTGCCCGAGGCAGCTATTGACCCTTGGAGACAAGTCGGTTGGAGGACGATGTATTGGATCGCGACGCAAAATGAGTGTTCCATCGTCATTAGGAGGCCCTGAATGTTACAATTAACTATCAGTTTTTCGTCGGATTCGAAATTCTAATCTCACAGGAGAACGACCATAAGGTGCCCGAGGCAGCAATAGACCGTTGGAGACAAGACGGTTGGAGGACGATGTATTGGATCGCGACGCAATTTGAGTGTTCCATCGTCATTAGGAGGCCCTGAATGTTACAATTAACTATCAGTTTTTCGTCGGATTCGAAAATCTAGACTCACAGCAGACGAACCATTTGGTGCCCGAGGTAGCAATATCCCCTTGGAGACAAATCGGATGGAGGACGATGTATTGAATCCCGACGCAATTTGAGTCTTCTATCGTCATTAGGAGGCGCTGAACGTTACAATTCACTATCATTTTTGCGTCGGATTCGAAAATCTAGTCTCACAGGAGAAGGATCATATTGTGCCCGAGACAGCTATATCCCCTTGGAGACAAGTCGGTTGGAGGACGATGTATTGGATCGCGACGCAAAATGAGTGTTCCATCGTCATTAGGAGGCCCTTAATGTTACAATTAACAATCATTTTTGCGTCGGATTCGAAAATCTAGTCTCACAGGAGAAGGATCATATTGTGCCCGAGACAGCAATATCCCCTTGGAGACAAGTCGGCTGGAGGACGATGTATTGGATCGCGACGCAATTTGAGTCTTCTATCGTCATTAGGAGGCGCTGAACGTTACAATTCACTATCATTTTTGCATCGGATTCGAAAATCTAGACTCACAGGAGAAGGACCATGTGGAGCCCGAGGCAGCGATATCCCATTGGAGACAAGTCGGCTGGAGGCCGATGTATTGAATCTCGACGCAATTTGAGTGTTCCATCGTCATTAGGAGGCCCTGAACGTTACAATTAACTATCATTTTTGCGTCGGATACGAAAATCTAGACTCACAGGAGAACGACCATAAGGTGCCCGAGGCAGCAATTGACCCTTGGAGACAAGTGGGCTGGAGGACGATGTATTGAATCTCGACGCAATTTGAGAGTTCCATCGTATTTACGCGGCCCTGAACGTCTCAATTAACTATCTTTTTGGCGTCGGATTCGTAAAACTAGACTTACAAGAGAACGACCATAAAGTGCCCGAGGCAGCATTAGACCCTTGGAGACAAGTCGGCTGGAGGGCGATGTATTGGATCGCGACGCAATTTGAGTGTTCCATCGTCATTAGGAGGCCCTGAATGTTACAATTAACTATCAGTTTTTCGTCGGATTCGAAAATCTAGACTCACAGCAGACGAACCATTTGGTGCCCGAGGCAGCAATATCCCCTTGGAGAAAGTCGGCTGGAGGACGATGTATTGAATCCCGACGCAATTTGAGTCATCTATCGTCATTAGGAGGCGCTGAACGTTACAATTCACTATCATTTTTACGTCGGATTCGAAAATCTAGACTCACAGGACAACGACCATAAGGTGCCAGAGGCAGCAATAGACCCTTGGAGACAAGTCGGCTGGAGGCCGATGTATTGAATCTCGACGCAATTTGAGTGTTCCATCGGCATTAGGAGGCCCTGAACGTTAAAATTAACAATCATTTTTGCGTCGGATTCGATAATCTAAACTCACAGGAGAACGACCATACGGTGCCCGAGGCAGCAACAGACCCTTGGAGACAAGTCGGCTGGAGGACGACGTATTGCATCTCAACGCAATTTGAGTGTTCCATCGTCATTACAAGGCCCTGAACGTTACAATTAACAATCATTTTTGCGTCGGATTCGAAAATCTAGGCTCACAGGAGAAGGACCATGTGGAGCCCGAGGCAGCGATATCCCCTTGGAGACAAGTCGGCTGGAGGCCGATGTATTGAATCTCGACGCAATTTGAGTGTTCCACGTCATTAGAAGGCCCTGAACGTTACAATTAACTATCATTTTTGCGTCGGATACGAAAATCTAGACTCACAGGAGAACGACCATAAGGTGCCCGAGGCAGCAATTGACCCTTGGAGACAAGTGGGCTGGAGGACGATATATTGAATCTCGACGCAATTTGAGAGTTCCATCGTCATTACGCGGCCCTGAACGTTACAATTAACTATCATTTTGGCGTCGGATTCGTAAATCTAGACTTACAAGAGAACGACCATAAAGTGCCCGAGGCAGCATTAGACCCTTGGAGACAAGTCGGCTGGAGGGCGATGTATTGGATCGCGACGCAATTTGAGTGTTCCATCGTCATTAGGAGGCTATGAATGTTACAATTAACTATCAGTTTTTCGTCGGATTCGTAAATCTAGACTCACAGCAGACGAACCATTTGGTGCCCGAGGCAGCAATATCCGCTTGGAGAAAATCGGCTGGAGGACGATGTATTGAATCCCGACGCAATTTGAGTCTTCTATCGTCATTAGGAGGCGCTGAACGTTACAATTCACTATCATTTTTACGTCGGATTCGAAAATCTAGACTCACAGGACAACGACCATAAGGTGCCAGAGGCAGCAATAGACCCTTGGAGACAAGTCGGCTGGAGGCCGATGTATTGAATCTCGACGCAATTTGAGTGTTCCATCGGCATTAGGAGGCCCTGAACGTTGTAATTAACTATCATTTTTGCGTCGGATTCGATAATCTAAACTCACAGGAGAACTACCATAAGGTGCCCGAGGCAGCAATATCCGCTTGGAGACAAGTCGGCTGGAGGACGACGTATTGAATCTCAACGCAATTTGAGTGTTCCATCGTCATTACAAGGCCCTGAAAGTTACAATTAACTATCATTTTTGCGTCGGATTCGAAAATCTAGACTCACAGGAGAACGACCATAAGGTGCCCGAGGCAGCAATAGACCCTTGGAGACAAGTCGGCTGGAGGACGATGTATTGGATCGCGACGCAATTTCAGTCTTCTATCGTCATTAGGAGGCGCTGAACGTTACGAATTCACTATCATTTTTGCGTCGGATTCGAAAATCTAGACTCACAGGAGAAGGACCATGTGGAGCCCGAGGCAGCGATATCCCCTTGGAGACAAGTCGGCTGGAGGCCGATGTATTGAATCTCGACGCAATTTGAGTGTTCCACCGTCATTAGAAGGCCCTGAACGTTACAATTAACTATCATTTTTGCGTGGGATACGAAAATCTAGACTCACAGGAGAACGACCATAAGGTGCCTGAGGCAGCAATTGACCCTTCGAGACAAGTGGGCTGGAGGACGATGTATTGAATCTCGACGCAATTTGAGAGTTCCATCGTCATTAGGCGGCCCTGAACGTTACAATTAACTATCATTTTGGCGTCGGATTCGTAAATCTAGACTTACAAGAGAACGACCATAAAGTGCCCGAGGCAGCATTTGACCCTTGGAGACAAGTCGGCTGGAGGGCGATGTATTGGATCGCGACGCAATTTGAGTGTTCCATCGTCATTAGGAGGCCCTGAATGTTACAATTAACTATCAGTTTTTCGTCGGATTCGAAAATCTAGACTCACAGCAGACGAACCATTTGGTGCCCGAGGCAGCAATATCCCCTTGGAGAAAGTCGGCTGGAGGACGATGTATTGGATCGCGACGCAATTTGAGTCATCTATCGTCATTAGGAGGCGCTGAACGTTACAATTCACTATCATTTTTGCGTCGGATTCGAAAATCTAGGCTCACAGGAGAAGGACCATGTGGAGCCCGAGGCAGCGATATCCCCTTGGAGACAAGTCGGCTGGAGGCCGATGTATTGAATCTCGACGCAATTTGAGTGTTCCACGTCATTAGAAGGCCCTGAACGTTACAATTAACTATCATTTTTGCGTCGGATACGAAAATCTAGACTCACAGGAGAACGACCATAAGGTGCCCGAGGCAGCAATTGACCCTTGGAGACAAGTGGGCTGGAGGACGGTATATTGAATCTCGACGCAATTTGAGAGTTCCATCGTCATTACGCGGCCCTGAACGTTACAATTAACTATCTTTTTGGCGTCGGATTCGTAAATCTAGACTTACAAGAGAACGACCATAAAGTGCCCGAGGCAGCATTAGACCCTTGGAGACAAGTAGCCTGGAGGACGATGTATTGAATCTCGACGCAATTTGAGAGTTCCATCGTCATTAGGCGGCCCTGAACGTTACAATTAACTATCATTTTGGCGTCGGATTCGTAAATCTAGACTTACAAGAGAACGACCATAAAGTGCCCGAGGCAGCATTAGACCCTTGGAGACAAGTCGGCTGGAGGGCGATGTATTGGATCGCGACGCAATTTGAGTGTTCCATCGTCATTAGGAGGCTATGAATGTTACAATTAACTATCAGTTTTTCGTCGGATTCGAAAATCTAGACTCACAGCAGACGAACCATTTGGTGCCCGAGGCAGCAATATCCGCTTGGAGAAAATCGGCTGGAGGACGATGTATTGAATCCCGACGCAATTTGAGTCTTCTATCGTCATTAGGAGGCGCTGAACGTTACAATTCACTATCATTTTTACGTCGGATTCGAAAATCTAGACTCACAGGACAACGACCATAAGGTGCCAGAGGCAGCAATAGACCCTTGGAGACAAGTCGGCTGGAGGCCGATGTATTGAATCTCGACGCAATTTGAGTGTTCCATCGTCATTAGAAGGCCCTGAACGTTACAATTAACTATCATTTTTGCGTCGGATACGAAAATCTAGACTCACAGGAGAACGACCATAAGGTGACCGAGGCAGCAATTGACCCTTGGAGACAAGTGGGCTGGAGGACGATGTATTGAATCTCGACGCAATTTGAGAGTTCCATCGTCATTACGCGGCCCTGAACGTTTCAATTAACTATCATTTTGGCGTCGGATTCGTAAATCTAGACTTACAAGAGAACGACCATAAAGTGCCCGAGGTAGCATTAGATCCTTGGAGACAAGTCGGCTGGAGGACGATGTATTGGATCGCGACGCAATTTGAGTTTTCCATCGTCATTAGGAACCCCTAAATGTTACAATTAACTATCATTTTTGCGTCGGATTCGAAAATCTAGACTGACAGGAGAACGACCATAAGGTGCCCGAGGCAGCAATAGACCCTTGGAGACAAGTCGGCTGGAGGCCGATGTATTGAATCTCGACGCAATTTGAGTGTTCCATCGGCATTAGGAGGCCCTGAACGTTAAAATTAACTATCATTTTTGCGTCGGATTCGATAATCTAAACTCACAGGAGAACGACCATACGGTGCCCGAGGCAGCAATATCCCCTTGGAGAAAATCGGCTGGAGGACGATGTATTGAATCCCGACGCAATTTGAGTCTTCTATCGTCATTAGGAGGCGCTGGACGTTACCATTCACTATCATTTTTACGTCGGATTCGAAAATCTAGACTCACTGGACAACGACCATAAGGTGCCCAAGGCAGCATTAGACCCTTGGAGACAAGTCGGCTGGAGCACGATGTATTGGATCGCGACGCAATTTGAGTCTTCTATCGTCATTAGGAGGCGCTGAACGTTACAATTCACTATCATTTTTGCATCGGATTCGAAAATCTAGACTCACAGGAGAAGGACCATGTGGAGCCCGAGGCAGCGATATCCCATTGGAGACAAGTCGGCTGGAGGCCGATGTATTGAATCTCGACGCAATTTGAGTGTTCCATCGTCATTAGAAGGCCCTGAACGTTACAATTAACTATCATTTTTGCGTCGGATACGAAAATCTAGACTCACAGGAGAACGACCATATGGTGCCCGAGGCAGCAATTGACCCTTGGAGACAAGTGGGCTGGAGGACGATGAATTGAATCTCGACGCAATTTGAGAGTTCCATCGTCATTACGCGGCCCTGAACGTCTCAATTAACTATCTTTATGGCGTCGGATTCGTAAAACTAGACTTACAAGAGAACGACCATAAAGTGCCCGAGGCAGCATTAGACCCTTGGAGACAAGTCGGCTGGAGGGCGATGTATTGGATCGCGACGCAATTTGAGTGTTCCATCGTCATTAGGAGGCCCTGAATGTTACAATTAACTATCAGTTTTTCGTCGGATTCGAAAATCTAGACTCACAGCAGACGAACCATTTGGTGCCCGAGGCAGCAATATCCCCTTGGAGAAAGTCGGCTGGAGGACGATGTATTGAATCCCGACGCAATTTGAGTCATCTATCGTCATTAGGAGGCGCTGAACGTTACAATTCACTATCATTTTTACGTCGGATTCGAAAATCTAGACTCACAGGACAACGACCATAAGGTGCCAGAGGCAGCAATAGACCCTTGGAGACAAGTCGGCTGGAGGCCGATGTATTGAATCTCGACGCAATTTGAGTGTTCCATCGGCATTAGGAGGCCCTGAACGTTAAAATTAACAATCATTTTTGCGTCGGATTCGATAATCTAAACTCACAGGAGAACGACCATACGGTGCCCGAGGCAGCAACAGACCCTTGGAGACAAGTCGGCTGGAGGACGACGTATTGCATCTCAACGCAATTTGAGTGTTCCATCGTCATTACAAGGCCCTGAACGTTACAATTAACAATCATTTTTGCGTCGGATTCGAAAATCTAGGCTCACAGGAGAAGGACCATGTGGAGCCCGAGGCAGCGATATCCCCTTGGAGACAAGTCGGCTGGAGGCCGATGTATTGAATCTCGACGCAATTTGAGTGTTCCACGTCATTAGAAGGCCCTGAACGTTACAATTAACTATCATTTTTGCGTCGGATACGAAAATCTAGACTCACAGGAGAACGACCATAAGGTGCCCGAGGCAGCAATTGACCCTTGGAGACAAGTGGGCTGGAGGACGATATATTGAATCTCGACGCAATTTGAGAGTTCCATCGTCATTACGCGGCCCTGAACGTTACAATTAACTATCATTTTGGCGTCGGATTCGTAAATCTAGACTTACAAGAGAACGACCATAAAGTGCCCGAGGCAGCATTAGACCCTTGGAGACAAGTCGGCTGGAGGGCGATGTATTGGATCGCGACGCAATTTGAGTGTTCCATCGTCATTAGGAGGCTATGAATGTTACAATTAACTATCAGTTTTTCGTCGGATTCGTAAATCTAGACTCACAGCAGACGAACCATTTGGTGCCCGAGGCAGCAATATCCGCTTGGAGAAAATCGGCTGGAGGACGATGTATTGAATCCCGACGCAATTTGAGTCTTCTATCGTCATTAGGCGGCCCTGAACGTTACAATTAACTATCATTTTGGCGTCGGATTCGTAAATCTAGACTTACAAGAGAACGACCATAAAGTGCCCAAGGCAGCATTAGACCCTTGGAGACAAGTCGGCTGGAGTACTATGTATTTAATCTCGACGCAATTTGAGAGTTCTATCGTCATCAGGAGGCGCTGAGCGTTACTATTCACTATCATTTTTGTGTCGGATTCGAAAATCTAGTCTCACAGGAGAAGGATCATATGGTGCCTGAGGCAGCAACAGACCCTTGGAGCCAAGTCGGCGGGAGGCCGATGAATTGAATCTCGACGCAATTTGAGTCTTCCATCGTCATTACAAGGCGCTGAACGTTACAATTAACTATCATTTTTGCGTCGGATTCGAAAATCTAGACTCACAGGAGAACGACCATAAAGTGCCCGAGGCAGCAATAGACCCTTGGAGACAAGTCGGCTGGAGGACGATGTATTGAATCTAGACGCAATTTGAGAGTTCCATCGTCATTAGGCGGACCTGAACATTACAATTAACTATCATTTTTGCGTCGGATTCGAAAATCTAGACTCACAAGAGAACGACCATAAAGTGCCCGAGGCAGCATTAGATCCTTGGAGACAAGTCGGCTGGAGGACGATTGAGTGTTCCATCGTCATTAGGAAGCCTTAAATGTTACAATTAACTATCATTTTTGCGTCGGATTCGAAAATCTAGACTCACAGGAGAACGACCATAAGGTGCCCGAGGCAGCAATAGACCCTTGGAGACAAGTCGGCTGGAGGCCGATGAATTGAATCTCGACGCAATTTGAGTGTTCCATCGGCATTAGGAGGCCCTGAACGTTAAAATTAACTATCATTTTTGCGTCGGATTCGATAATCTAAACTCACAGGAGAACGACCATACGGTGCCCGAGGCAGCAACAGACCCTTGGAGACAAGTCGGCTGGAGGACGACGTATTGAATCTCAACGCAATTTGAGTGTTCCATCGTCATTACAAGGCCCTGAACGTTACAATTAACTATCATTTTTGCGTCGGATTCGAAAATCTAGACTCACAGGAGAACGACCATAAGGTGCCCGAGGCAGCAATAGACCCTTGGAGACAAGTGGGCTGGAGGACGATGTATTGGATCGCGACGCAATTTGAGTCTTCTATCGTCATTAGGAGGCGCTGAACGTTACAATTCACTATCATTTTTGCGTCGGATTCGAAAATCTAGACTCACAGGAGAAGGACCATGTGGAGCCCGAGGCAGCGATATCCCCTTGGAGACAAGTCGGCTGGAGGCCGATGTATTGAATCTCGACGCAATTTGAGTGTTCCATCGTCATTAGAAGACCCTGAACGTTACAATTAACTATCATTTTTGCGTCGGATACGAAAATCTAGACTCACAGGAGAACGACCAAAAGGTGCCCGTGGCAGCAATTGACCCTTGGAGACAAGAGGGCTGGAGGACGATGTATTGAATCTCGACGCAATTTGAGTGTTCCATCGTCATTAGAAGGCCCTGAACGTTACAATTAACTATAATTTTTGCGTCGGATACGAAAATCTAGACTCACAGGAGAACGACCATAAGGTGCCCGAGGCAGCAATTGACCCTTGGAGACAAGTGGGCTGGAGGACGATGTATTGAATCTCGACGCAATTTGAGAGTTCCATCGTCATTACGCGGCCCTGATCGTTACAATTAAATATCTTTTTGGCGTCGGATTCGTAAATCTAGAATTACAAGAGAACGACCATAAAGTGCCCGAGGCAGCATTAGACCCTTGGAGACAAGTAGCCTGGAGGACGATGTATTGAATGTCGACGCAATTTGAGAGTTCCATCGTCATTAGGCGGCCCTGAACGTTACAATTAACTATCATTTTGGCGTCGGATTCGTAAATCTAGACTTACAAGAGAACGACCATAAAGTGCCCGAGGTAGCATTAGACCCTTGGATACAAGTCAGCTGGAGGGCGATGTATTGGATCGCGACGCAATTTGAGTGTTCCATCGTCATTAGGAGGCCCTGAATGTTACAATTAACTATCAGTTTTTCGTCGGATTCGAAAATCTAGACTCACAGCAGACGAACCATTTGGTGCCCGAGGCAGCAATATCCCCTTGGAGAAAATCGGCTGGAGGACGATGTATTGAATCCCGACGCAATTTGAGTCTTCTATCGTCATTAGGAGGCTCTGAACGTTACAATTCACTATCATTTTTACGTCGGATTCGAAAATCTAGACTTACAGGAAAACGACCATAAAGTGCCCGAGGCAGCAATAGACCTTTGGAGACAAGTCGGATGGAGGACGATGTATTGAATCTCGACGCAATTTGAGTGTTCCATCGGCATTAGGAGGCCCTGAACGTTATAATTAACTATCATTTTTGCGTCGGATTCGATAATCTAAACTCACAGGGGGAACGACCATACGGTGCCCGAGGCAGCTATTGACCCTTGGAGACAAGTCGGTTGGAGGACGATGTATTGGATCGCGACGCAAAATGAGTCTTCCATCGTCATTAGGAGGCCCTGAATGTTACAATTAACTATCAGTTTTTCGTCGGATTCGAAATTCTAATCTCACAGGAGAACGACCATAAGGTGCCCGAGGCAGCAATAGACCGTTGGAGACAAGTCGGCTGGAGGCCGATGTGTTGAATCTCGACGCAATTTGAGTGTTCCATCGTCATTAGAAGGCCCTGAACGTTACAATTAACTATCATTTTTGCGTCGGATACGAAAATCTAGACTCACAGGAGAACGACCATAAAGTGCCCGAGGCAGCATTAGACCCTTGGAGACAAGACGGTTGGAGGACGATGTATTGGATCGCGACGCAATTTGAGTGTTCCATCGTCATCAGGAGGCCCTGAATGTTACAATTAACTATCATTTTTGCGTCGGATTCGAAAATCTAGACTTATAAGAGAACGACCATAAGGTGCCCGAGGCAGCATTAGACCCTTGGAGACAAGTCGGCTGGAGTACTATGTATTGAATCTCGACGCAATTTGAGAGTTCTATCGTCATCAGGAGGCGCTGAGCGTTACTATTCACTATCATTTTAGTGTCGGATTCGAAAATCTAGACTCACAGGAGAAGGATCATATGGTGCCCGAGGCAGCAACAGACCCTTGGAGACAAGTCGGCGGGAGGCCGATGAATTGAATCTCGACGCAATTTGAGTCTTCCATCGTCATTACAAGGCGCTGAACGTTACAATTAACTATCATTTTTGCGTCGGATTCGAAAATCTAGACTCACAGGAGAACGACCATAAGGTGCCCGAGGCAGCAATAGACCCTTGGAGACAAGTCGGCTGGGGCCGATGAATTGAATCTCGACGCAATTTGAGTGTTCCATCGGCATTAGGAGGCCCTGAACGTTAAAATTAACTATCATTTTTGCGTCGGATTCGATAATCTAAACTCACAGGAGAACGACCATACGGTGCCCGAGGCAGCAACAGACCCTTGGAGACAAGTCGGCTGGAGGACGACGTATTGAATCTCAACGCAATTTGAGTGTTCCATTGTCATTACAAGGAACTGAACGTTACAATTAACTATCATTTTTGCGTCGGATTCGAAAATCTAGACTCACAGGAGAACGACCATAAGGTGCCCGAGGCAGCAATAGACCCTTGGAGACAAGTGGGCTGGAGGACGATGTATTGGATCGCGACGCAATTTGAGTCTTCTATCGTCATTAGGAGGCGCTGAACGTTACAATTCACTATCATTTTTGCGTCGGATTCGAAAATCTAGACTCACAGGAGAAGGACCATGTGGAGCCCGATGCAGCGATATCCCCTTGGAGACAAGTCGGCTGGAGGCCGATGTATTGAATCTCGACGCAATTTGAGTGTTCCATCGTCATTAGAAGGCCCTGAACGTTACAATTAACTATCATTTTTGCGTCGGATACGAAAATCTAGACTCACAGGAGAACGACCATAAGGTGCCCGAGGCAGCAATTGACCCTTGGAGACAAGTGGGCTGGAGGACGATGTATTGAATCTCGACGCAATTTGAGAGATCCATCGTCATTACAAGGCCCTGAACGTTACAATTAACTATCATTTTGGCGTCGGATTCGTAAATCTAGACTTACAAGAGAACGACCATAAAGTGCCCGAGGCAGCATTAGACCCTTGGAGACAAGTAGCCTGGAGGACGATGTATTGAATCTCGACGCAATTTGAGAGTTCTCATCGTCATTAGGCGGCCCTGAACGTTACAATTAACTATCATTTTGGCGTCGGATTCGTAAATCTAGACTTACAAGAGAACGACCATAAACTGCCCGAGGCAGCATTAGACCCTTGGAGACAAGTCGGCTGGAGGACGATGTATTGAATCTCGACGCAATTTGAGTGTCCCATCGTCATTACAAGGCCCTAAACGTTACAATTAACCATCATTTTTACGTCGGATTCGATAATCTAAACTCACAGGAGAACGACCATAAGGTGCCCGAGGCAGCATTAGATCCTTGGAGACAAGTCGGCTGGAGGACGATGTATTGGATCGCGACGCAATTTGAGTGTTCCATCGTCATTAGGAAGCCCTGAATGTTACAATTAACTATCATTTTTGCGTCGGATTCGAAAATCTAGACTCACAGGAGAACGACCATAAGGTGCCCGAGGCAGCAATAGACCGTTGGAGACAAGTCGGCTGGAGGCCGATGTATTGAATCTCGACGCAATTTGAGTGTTCCATCGTCATTACAAGGCCCTGAACCGTACAATTAACAATCAGTTTCGCGTCGGATTCGAAAATCTACTCACAGGAGAAGTTCATACGGTGCTCGAGACAGCAATATACCCCTTGGAGACAAATCATCTGGAGGACGATGTATTGAATCTCGACGCAATTTGAGTGTCCCAACGTCATTACAAGGCCCTAAACGTTACAATTAACTATCATTTTTGCGTCGGATTCGATAATCTAAACTCACAGGAGAACGACCAAAAGGTGCCCGAGGCAGCAACAGACCCTTGGAGACAAGTTGGCGGGAGGCCGATGTATTGAATCTCGACGCAACTTGAGTGTTCCATCGTCATTACAAGGCCCTGAACGTTACAATTAACTATCATTTTTGCGTCGGATTCGAAAATCTAGACTCACAGGACAACGACCATAAGGTGACCGACGCAGCAATAGACCCTTGGAGACAAGTCGGCTGGAGGCCGATGTATTGAATCACGACGCAATTTGAGTGTTCCATTGTCATTAGAAGGCCCTGAACGTTACAATTAACTATCATTTTTGCGTCAGATACGAAAACCTAGACTCACAGGAGAACGACCATAAGGAACCCGAGGCAGCATTTGACCCTTGGAGTCAAGTCGGCTGGAGGACGATGTATTGAATCTCGACGCAATTTGAGAGTTCCATCGTCATTAGGCGGCCCTGAACGTTACAATTTACTATCATTTTGGCGTCGGATTCGTAAATCTAGACTTACAAGAGAACGACCATAAAGTGCCCGAGGCATCATTAGACCCTTGGAGACATGTCGGCTGGAGGACGATGTATTGGATCGCGACGCAATTTTAGTGTTCCATCGTCTTTAGGAGGCCCTGAATGTTACAATTAACTATCAGTTTTTCGTCGGATTCGAAAATCTACTCACAGGGAAGTTCATACGGTGTTCGAGACAGCAATATACCCCTTGGAGACAAATCGGCTGGAGGACGATGTATTGAATCTCGACGCAATTTGAGTCTTCTGTCGTCATTAGGAGGCGCTGAACGTTACAATTCACTATCATTTTTGCGTCGGATTCGAAAATCTAGACTCACAGGAGAAAGATCATATTGTGCCCGAGACAGCAATATCCCCTTGGAGACAAGTCGGCTGGAGGACGATGTATTGAATCTCGACGCAATTTGATTGTCCCATCGTCATTAGGAGGCCCTAAACGTTACAATTAACTATCATTTTTGCGTCGGATTCGATAATCTAAACTCACTGGAGAACGACCATTAGCTGCCCGAGGCAGCAATAGCCCGTTGGAGACAAGTCGGCTGGAGGCCGATGTATTGAATCTCGACGCAATTTGAGTGACCCATCGTCATTAGAAGGCCCTGAACGTTACAATTAACTATCATTTATGCGTCGGATCGAAAATCTACTCACAGGAGAAGTTCATACGGTGCTCGAGAGAGCAATATCCCCTTGGAGACAATTCCGCTGGAGGCCGATGTATTGAATCTCGACGCAATTTGAGAGTTCCATCGGCATTAGGAGGCCATGAACGTTACAATTAACTATCATTTTTGCGTCGGATTCGAAAATCTAGACTTACAAGAGAACGACCATAAGGTGCCCGAGGCAGCATTAGACCCTTGGAGACAAGTTGGCTGGAGGCCGATGTATTGAATATCGACACAATTTGAGTGTTCCATCGTCATTAGGAGGCCCTAAACGTTACAATTAACTATAATCTTAGCGTCGGATTCGATAATCTAAACTCACAGGAGAACGACCATAAGGTGCCCGAGGCAGCATTAGACCCTTGGGGACAAGTCGGCTGGAGGACGATGTATTGAATCTCGACGCAATTTGAGTGTCCCATCGTCATTACAAGGCCCTAAACGTTACAATTAACCATCATTTTTACGTCGGATTCGATAATCTAAACTCACAGGAGAACGACCATAAGGTGCCCGAGGCAGCATTAGATCCTTGGAGACAAGTCGGCTGGAGGACGATGTATTGGATCGCGACGCAATTTGAGTGTTCCATCGTCATTAGGAAGCCCTGAATGTTACAATTAACTATCATTTTTGCGTCGGATTCGAAAATCTAGACTCACAGGAGAACGACCATAAGGTGCCCGAGGCAGCAATAGACCGTTGGAGACAAGTCGGCTGGAGGCCGATGTATTGAATCTCGACGCAATTTGAGTGTTCCATCGTCATTACAAGGCCCTGAACGTTACAATTTACTATCATTTTTGCGTCGGATTCGAAAATCTAGACTTACAAGAGAACGACCATAAAGTGCCCGAGGCAGCATTAGACACTTGGAGACAAGTCGGCTGGAGGGCGATGTATTGGATCGCGACGCAATTTGAGTGTTCCATCGTCATTAGGAGGCCCTGAATGTTACAATTAACTATCAGTTTTTCGTCGGATTCGAAAATCTAGACTCACAGCAGACGAACCATTTGGTGCCCGAGGCAGCAATATCCCCTTGGAGAAAATCGGCTGGAGGACGATGTATTGAATCCCGACGCAATTTGAGTCTTCTATCGTCATTAGGAGGCTCTGAACGTTACAATTCACTATCATTTTTACGTCGGATTCGAAAATCTAGACTTACAGGAAAACGACCATAAAGTGCCCGAGGCAGCAATAGACCTTTGGAGACAAGTCGGATGGAGGACGATGTATTGAATCTCGACGCAATTTGAGTGTTCCATCGGCATTAGGAGGCCCTGAACGTTATAATTAACTATCATTTTTGCGTCGGATTCGATAATCTAAACTCACAGGGGGAACGACCATACGGTGCCCGAGGCAGCTATTGACCCTTGGAGACAAGTCGGTTGGAGGACGATGTATTGGATCGCGACGCAAAATGAGTCTTCCATCGTCATTAGGAGGCCCTGAATGTTACAATTAACTATCAGTTTTTCGTCGGATTCGAAATTCTAATCTCACAGGAGAACGACCATAAGGTGCCCGAGGCAGCAATAGACCGTTGGAGACAAGTCGGCTGGAGGCCGATGTGTTGAATCTCGACGCAATTTGAGTGTTCCATCGTCATTAGAAGGCCCTGAACGTTACAATTAACTATCATTTTTGCGTCGGATACGAAAATCTAGACTCACAGGAGAACGACCATAAAGTGCCCGAGGCAGCATTAGACCCTTGGAGACAAGACGGTTGGAGGACGATGTATTGGATCGCGACGCAATTTGAGTGTTCCATCGTCATCAGGAGGCCCTGAATGTTACAATTAACTATCATTTTTGCGTCGGATTCGAAAATCTAGACTTATAAGAGAACGACCATAAGGTGCCCGAGGCAGCATTAGACCCTTGGAGACAAGTCGGCTGGAGTACTATGTATTGAATCTCGACGCAATTTGAGAGTTCTATCGTCATCAGGAGGCGCTGAGCGTTACTATTCACTATCATTTTAGTGTCGGATTCGAAAATCTAGACTCACAGGAGAAGGATCATATGGTGCCCGAGGCAGCAACAGACCCTTGGAGACAAGTCGGCGGGAGGCCGATGAATTGAATCTCGACGCAATTTGAGTCTTCCATTGTCATTACAAGGAACTGAACGTTACAATTAACTATCATTTTTGCGTCGGATTCGAAAATCTAGACTCACAGGAGAACGACCATAAGGTGCCCGAGGCAGCAATAGACCCTTGGAGACAAGTGGGCTGGAGGACGATGTATTGGATCGCGACGCAATTTGAGTCTTCTATCGTCATTAGGAGGCGCTGAACGTTACAATTCACTATCATTTTTGCGTCGGATTCGAAAATCTAGACTCACAGGAGAAGGACCATGTGGAGCCCGATGCAGCGATATCCCCTTGGAGACAAGTCGGCTGGAGGCCGATGTATTGAATCTCGACGCAATTTGAGTGTTCCATCGTCATTAGAAGGCCCTGAACGTTACAATTAACTATCATTTTTGCGTCGGATACGAAAATCTAGACTCACAGGAGAACGACCATAAGGTGCCCGAGGCAGCAATTGACCCTTGGAGACAAGTGGGCTGGAGGACGATGTATTGAATCTCGACGCAATTTGAGAGATCCATCGTCATTACAAGGACCTGAACGTTACAATTAACTATCATTTTGGCGTCGGATTCGTAAATCTAGACTTACAAGAGAACGACCATAAAGTGCCCGAGGCAGCATTAGACCCTTGGAGACAAGTAGCCTGGAGGACGATGTATTGAATCTCGACGCAATTTGAGAGTTCTCATCGTCATTAGGCGGCCCTGAACGTTACAATTAACTATCATTTTGGCGTCGGATTCGTAAATCTAGACTTACAAGAGAACGACCATAAACTGCCCGAGGCAGCATTAGACCCTTGGAGACAAGTCGGCTGGAGGACGATGTATTGAATCTCGACGCAATTTGAGTGTCCCATCGTCATTAGGAGGCCCTAAACGTTGCAATTAACTATCATTTTTGCGTCGGATTCGATAATCTAAACTCACAGGGGAACGACCATACGGTGCCCGAGGCAGCTATTGAACCATGGAGACAAGTCGGTTGGAGGACGATGTATTGGATCGCGACGCAAAATGAGTGTTCCATCGTCATTAGGAGGCCCTGTATGTTACAATTAACTATCAGTTTTTCGTCGGATTCGAAATTCTAAACTCACAGGAGAACGACCATAAGGTGCCCGAGGCAGCATTAGACCCTTGGAGGGCCCGAGGCAGCATTAGACCCTTGGAGACAAGTCGGCTGGAGGACGATGTATTGAATCTCGACGCAATTTGAGTGTCCCATCGTCATTACAAGGCCCTAAACGTTACAATTAACCATCATTTTTACGTCGGATTCGATAATCTAAACTCACAGGAGAACGACCATAAGGTGCCCGAGGCAGCATTAGATCCTTGGAGACAAGTCGGCTGGAGGACGATGTATTGGATCGCGACGCAATTTGAGTGTTCCATCGTCATTAGGAAGCCCTGAATGTTACAATTAACTATCATTTTTGCGTCGGATTCGAAAATCTAGACTCACAGGAGAACGACCATAAGGTGCCCGAGGCAGCAATAGACCGTTGGAGACAAGTCGGCTGGAGGCCGATGTATTGAATCTCGACGCAATTTGAGTGTTCCATCGTCATTACAAGGCCCTGAACCGTACAATTAACAATCAGTTTCGCATCGGATTCGAAAATCTACTCACAGGAGAAGTTCATACGGTGCTCGAGACAGCAATATACCCCTTGGAGACAAATCATCTGGAGGACGATGTATTGAATCTCGACGCAATTTGAGTGTCCCATCGTCATTACAAGGCCCTAAACGTTACAATTAACTATCATTTTTGCGTCGGATTCGATAATCTAAACTCACAGGAGAACGACCAAAAGGTGCCCGAGGCAGCAACAGACCCTTGGAGACAAGTCGGCGGGAGGCCGATGTATTGAATCTCGACGCAACTTGAGTGTTCCATCGTCATTACAAGGCCCTGAACGTACAATTAACTATCATTTTTGCGTCGGATTCGAAAATCTAGACTCACAGGACAACGACCATAAGGTGACCGACGCAGCAATAGACCCTTGGAGACAAATCGGCTGGAGGCCGATGTATTGAATCACGACGCAATTTGAGTGTTCCATTGTCATTAGAAGGCCCTGAACGTTACAATTAACTATCATTTTTGCGTCAGATACGAAAACCTAGACTCACAGGAGAACGACCATAAGGAACCCGAGGCAGCATTTGACCCTAGGAGTCAAGTCGGCTGGAGGACGATGTATTGAATCTCGACGCAATTTGAGAGTTCCATCGTCATTAGGCGGCCCTGAACGTTACAATTTACTATCATTTTGGCGTCGGATTCGTAAATCTAGACTTACAAGAGAACGACCATAAAGTGCCCGAGGCATCATTAGACCCTTGGAGACATGTCGGCTGGAGGACGATGTATTGGATCGCGACGCAATTTTAGTGTTCCATCGTCTTTAGGAGGCCCTGAATGTTACAATTAACTATCAGTTTTTCGTCGGATTCGAAAATCTAGACTCACAGCAGACGAACCATTTGGTGCCCGAGGCAGCAATATCCCCTTGGAGCAAAATCGGCTGGAGGACGATGTATTGAATCCCGACGCAATTTGAGTCTTCTATCGTCATTAGGAGGCGCTGAACGTTACAATTCACTATCATTTTTGCGTCGGATTCGAAAATATAGATTCACAGGAGAAGGATCATATTGTGCCCGAGACAGCAATATCCCCTTGGAGACAAGTCGGTTGGAGGACGATGTATTGAATCTTGACGCAACTTGAGTGTCCCATCGTCATTAGGAGGCCCTAAACGTTACAATTAACTATCATTTTTGCGTCGGATTTTTGCCCGAGGCACCTATTGACCCTTGGAGACAAGTCGGTTGGAGGACGATGTATTGGATCGCGACGCAAAATGAGTGTTCCACCGTCATTAGGAGGCCCTGAATGTTACAATTAACTATCAGTGTTTCGTCGGATTCGAAAATCTACTCACAGGGAAGTTCATACGGTGCTCGAGACAGCAATATACCCCTTGGAGACAAATCGGCTGGAGGACGATGTATTGAATCTCGACGCAATTTGAGTCTTCTGTCGTCATTAGGAGGCGCTGAACGTTACAATTCACTATCATTTTTGCGTCGGATTCGAAAATCTAGACTCACAGGAGAAAGATCATATTGTGCCCGAGACAGCAATATCCCCTTGGAGACAAGTCGGCTGGAGGACGATGTATTGAATCTCGACGCAATTTGATTGTCCCATCGTCATTAGGAGGCCCTAAACGTTACAATTAACTATCATTTTTGCGTCGGATTCCATAATCTAAACTCACTGGAGAACGACCATTAGCTGCCCGAGGCAGCAATAGCCCGTTGGAGACATGTCGGCTGGAGGCCGATGTATTGAATCTCGACGCAATTTGAGTGACCCATCGTCATTAGAAGGCCCTGAACGTTACAATTAACTATCATTTATGCGTCGGATCGAAAATCTACTCACAGGAGAAGTTCATACGGTGCTCGAGAGAGCAATATCCCCTTGGAGACAATTCCGCTGGAGGCCGATGTATTGAATCTCGACGCAATTTGAGAGTTCCATCGGCATTAGGAGGCCATGAACGTTACAATTAACTATCATTTTTGCGTCGGATTCGAAAATCTAGACTTACAAGAGAACGACCATAAGGTGCCCGAGGCAGCATTAGACCCTTGGAGACAAGTTGGCTGGAGGCCGATGTATTGAATATCGACGCAATTTGAGTGTTCCATCGTCATTAGGAGGCCCTAAACGTTACAATTAACTATAATCTTAGCGTCGGATTCGATAATCTAAACTCACAGGAGAACGACCATAAGGTGCCCGAGGCAGCATTAGACCCTTGGGGACAAGTCGGCTGGAGGACGATGTATTGAATCTCGACGCAATTTGAGTGTCCCATCGTCATTACAAGGCCCTAAACGTTACAATTAACCATCATTTTTACGTCGGATTCGATAATCTAAACTCACAGGAGAACGACCATAAGGTGCCCGAGGCAGCATTAGATCCTTGGAGACAAGTCGGCTGGAGGACGATGTATTGGATCGCGACGCAATTTGAGTGTTCCATCGTCATTAGGAAGCCCTGAATGTTACAATTAACTATCATTTTTGCGTCGGATTCGAAAATCTAGACTCACAGGAGAACGACCATAAGGTGCCCGAGGCAGCAATAGACCGTTGGAGACAAGTCGGCTGGAGGCCGATGTATTGAATCTCGACGCAATTTGAGTGTTCCATCGTCATTACAAGGCCCTGAACCGTACAATTAACAATCAGTTTCGCGTCGGATTCGAAAATCTACTCACAGGAGAAGTTCATACGGTGCTCGAGACAGCAATATACCCCTTGGAGACAAATCATCTGGAGGACGATGTATTGAATCTCGACGCAATTTGAGTGTCCCATCGTCATTACAAGGCCCTAAACGTTACAATTAACTATCATTTTTGCGTCGGATTCGATAAACTAAACTCACAGGAGAACGACCATACGGTGCCCGAGGCAGCAACAGACCCTTGGAGACAAGTCGGCGGGAGGCCGATGTATTGAATCTCGACGCAACTTGAGTGTTCCATCGTCATTACAAGGCCCTGAACGTTACAATTAACTATCATTTTTGCGTCGGATTCGAAAATCTAGACTCACAGGACAACGACCATAAGGTGACCGACGCAGCAATAGACCCTTGGAGACAGGTCGGCTGGAGGCCGATGTATTGAATCACGACGCAATTTGAGTGTTCCATTGTCATTAGAAGGCCCTGAACGTTACAATTAACTATCATTTTTGCGTCAGATACGAAAACCTAGACTCACAGGAGAACGAAGATAAGGAACCCGAAGCAGCAATTGACCCTTGGAGTCAAGTCGGCTGGAGGACGATGTATTGAATCTCGACGCAATTTGAGAGTTCCATCGTCATTAGGCGGCCCTGAACGTTACAATTAGCTATCATTTTGGCGTCGGATTCGTAAATCTAGACTTACAAGAGAACGACCATAAAGTGCCCGAGGCATCATTAGACCCTTGGAGACATGTCGGCTGGAGGACGATGTATTGGATCGCGACGCAATTTTAGTGTTCCATCGTCTTTAGGAGGCCCTGAATTTTACAAATAACTATCAGTTTTTCGTCGGATTCGAAAATCTAGACTCACAGCAGACGAACCATTTGGTGCCCGAGGCAGCAATATCCCCTTGGAGCAAAATCGGCTGGAGGACGATGTATTGAATCCCGACGCAATTTGAGTCTTCTATCGTCATTAGGAGGCGCTGAACGTTACAATTCACTATCATTTTTGCGTCGGATTCGAAAATATAGATTCATAGGAGAAGGATCATATTGTGCCCGAGACAGCAATATCCCCTTGGAGACAAGTCGGTTGGAGGACGATGTATTGAATCTTGACGCAACTTGAGTGGCCCATCGTCATTAGGAGGCCCTAAACGTTACAATTAACTATGATTTTTGCGTCGGATTTTTGCCCGAGGCACCTATTGACCCTTGGAGACAAGTCGGTTGGAGGACGATGTATTGGATCGCGACGCAAAATGAGTGTTCCATCGTCATTAGGAGGCCCTGAATGTTACAATTAACTATTATTTTTGCGTCGGATTCGAAAATCTAGACTTACAAGAGAACGACCATAAGGTGCCCGAGGCAGCATTAGACCCTTGGAGACAAGTTGGCTGGAGGCCGATGTATTGAATATCGACGCAATTTGAGTGTTCCATCGTCATTAGGAGGCCCTAAACGTTACAATTAACTATAATCTTAGCGTCGGATTCGATAATCTAAACTCACAGGAGAACGACCATAAGGTGCCCGAGGCAGCATTAGACCCTTGGGGACAAGTCGGCTGGAGGACGATGTATTGAATCTCGACGCAATTTGAGTGTCCCATCGTCATTACAAGGCCCTAAACGTTACAATTAACCATCATTTTTACGTCGGATTCGATAATCTAAACTCACAGGAGAACGACCATAAGGTGCCCGAGGCAGCATTAGATCCTTGGAGACAAGTCGGCTGGAGGACGATGTATTGGATCGCGACGCAATTTGAGTGTTCCATCGTCATTAGGAAGCCCTGAATGTTACAATTAACTATCATTTTTGAGTCGGATTCGAAAATCTAGACTCACAGGAGAACGACCATAAGGTGCCCGAGGCAGCAATAGACCGTTGGAGACAAGTCGGCTGGAGGCCGATGTATTGAATCTCGACGCAATTTGAGTGTTCCATCGTCATTACAAGGCCCTGAACGTTACAATTTACTATCATTTTTGCGTCGGATTCGAAAATCTAGACTTACAAGAGAACGACCATAAAGTGCCCGAGGCAGCATTAGACACTTGGTGACAAGTCGGCTGGAGGGCGATGTATTGGATCGCGACGCAATTTGAGTGTTCCATCGTCATTAGGAGGCCCTGAATGTTACAATTAACTATCAGTTTTTCGTCGGATTCGAAAATCTAGACTCACAGCAGACGAACCATTTGGTGCCCGAGGCAGCAATATCCCCTTGGAGAAAATCGGCTGGAGGACGATGTATTGAATCCCGACGCAATTTGAGTCTTCTATCGTCATTAGGAGGCTCTGAACGTTACAATTCACTATCATTTTTACGTCGGATTCGAAAATCTAGACTTACAGGAAAACGACCATAAAGTGCCCGAGGCAGCAATAGACCTTTGGAGACAAGTCGGATGGAGGACGATGTATTGAATCTCGACGCAATTTGAGTGTTCCATCGGCATTAGGAGGCCCTGAACGTTAAAATTAACTATCATTTTTGCGTCGGATTCGATAATCTAAACTCACAGGAGAACGACCATACGGTGCCCGAGGCAGCAACAGACCCTTGGAGACAAGTCGGCTGGAGGACGACGTATTGAATCTCAACGCAATTTGAGTGTTCCATTGTCATTACAAGGAACTGAACGTTACAATTAACTATCATTTTTGCGTCGGATTCGAAAATCTAGACTCACAGGAGAACGACCATAAGGTGCCCGAGGCAGCAATAGACCCTTGGAGACAAGTGGGCTGGAGGACGATGTATTGGATCGCGACGCAATTTGAGTCTTCTATCGTCATTAGGAGGCGCTGAACGTTACAATTCACTATCATTTTTGCGTCGGATTCGAAAATCTAGACTCACAGGAGAAGGACCATGTGGAGCCCGATGCAGCGATATCCCCTTGGAGACAAGTCGGCTGGAGGCCGATGTATTGAATCTCGACGCAATTTGAGTGTTCCATCGTCATTAGAAGGCCCTGAACGTTACAATTAACTATCATTTTTGCGTCGGATACGAAAATCTAGACTCACAGGAGAACGACCATAAGGTGCCCGAGGCAGCAATTGACCCTTGGAGACAAGTGGGCTGGAGGACGATGTATTGAATCTCGACGCAATTTGAGAGATCCATCGTCATTACAAGGCCCTGAACGTTACAAATAACTATCATTTTGGCGTCGGATTCGTAAATCTAGACTTACAAGAGAACGACCATAAAGTGCCCGAGGCAGCATTAGACCCTTGGAGACAAGTAGCCTGGAGGACGATGTATTGAATCTCGACGCAATTTGAGAGTTCTCATCGTCATTAGGCGGCCCTGAACGTTACAATTAACTATCATTTTGGCGTCGGATTCGTAAATCTAGACTTACAAGAGAACGACCATAAACTGCCCGAGGCAGCATTAAAAAAAGACCCTTGGAGACAAGTCGGCTGGAGGACGATGTATTGAATCTCGACGCAATTTGAGTGTCCCATCGTCATTAGGAGGCCCTAAACGTTGCAATTAACTATCATTTTTGCGTCGGATTCGATAATCTAAACTCACAGGGGAACGACCATACGGTGCCCGAGGCAGCTATTGAACCATGGAGACAAGTCGGTTGGAGGAGGATGTATTGGATCGCGACGCAAAATGAGTGTTCCATCGTCATTAGGAGGCCCTGTATGTTACAATTAACTATCAGTTTTTCGTCGGATTCGAAATTCTAAACTCACAGGAGAACGACCATAAGGTGCCCGAGGCAGCATTAGACCCTTGGAGACAAGTCGGCTGGAGGACGATGTATTGAATCTCGACGCAATTTGAGTGTCCCATCGTCATTACAAGGCCCTAAACGTTACAATTAACCATCATTTTTACGTCGGATTCGATAATCTAAACTCACAGGAGAACGACCATAAGGTGCCCGAGGCAGCATTAGATCCTTGGAGACAAGTCGGCTGGAGGACGATGTATTGGATCGCGACGCAATTTGAGTGTTCCATCGTCATTAGGAAGCCCTGAATGTTACAATTAACTATCATTTTTGCGTCGGATTCGAAAATCTAGACTCACAGGAGAACGACCATAAGGTGCCCGAGGCAGCAATAGACCGTTGGAGACAAGTCGGCTGGAGGCCGATGTATTGAATCTCGATGCAATTTGAGTGTTCCATCGTCATTACAAGGCCCTGAACCGTACAATTAACAATCAGTTTCGCGTCGGATTCGAAAATCTACTCACAGGAGAAGTTCATACGGTGCTCGAGACAGCAATATACCCCTTGGAGACAAATAATCTGGAGGACGATGTATTGAATCTCGACGCAATTTGAGTGTCCCATCGTCATTACAAGGCCCTAAACGTTACAATTAACTATCATTTTTGCGTCGGATTCGATAATCTAAACTCACAGGAGAACGACCAAAAGGTGCCCGAGGCAGCAACAGACCCTTGGAGACAAGTTGGCGGGAGGCCGATGTATTGAATCTCGACGCAACTTGAGTGTTCCATCGTCATTACAAGGCCCTGAACGTTACAATTAACTATCATTTTTGCGTCGGATTCGAAAATCTAGACTCACAGGACAACGACCATAAGGTGACCGACGCAGCAATAGACCCTTGGAGACAAGTCGGCTGGAGGCCGATGTATTGAATCACGACGCAATTTGAGTGTTCCATTGTCATTAGAAGGCCCTGAACGTTACAATTAACTATCATTTTTGCGTCAGATACGAAAACCTAGACTCACAGGAGAACGACCATAAGGAACCCGAGGCAGCATTTGACCCTTGGAGTCAAGTCGGCTGGAGGACGATGTATTGAATCTCGACGCAATTTGAGAGTTCCATCGTCATTAGGCGGCCCTGAACGTTACAATTTACTATCATTTTGGCGTCGGATTCGTAAATCTAGACTTACAAGAGAACGACCATAAAGTGCCCGAGGCATCATTAGACCCTTGGAGACATGTCGGCTGGAGGACGATGTATTGGATCGCGACGCAATTTTAGTGTTCCATCGTCTTTAGGAGGCCCTGAATGTTACAATTAACTATCAGTTTTTCGTCGGATTCGAAAATCTAGACTCACAGCAGACGAACCATTTGGTGCCCGAGGCAGCAATATCCCCTTGGAGCAAAATCGGCTGGAGGACGATGTATTGAATCCCGACGCAATTTGAGTCTTCTATCGTCATTAGGAGGCGCTGAACGTTACAATTCACTATCATTTTTGCGTCGGATTCGAAAATATAGATTCACAGGAGAAGGATCATATTGTGCCCGAGACAGCAATATCCCCTTGGAGACAAGTCGGTTGGAGGACGATGTATTGAATCTTGACGCAACTTGAGTGTCCCATCGTCATTAGGAGGCCCTAAACGTTACAATTAACTATCATTTTTGCGTCGGATTTTTGCCCGAGGCACCTATTGACCCTTGGAGACAAGTCGGTTGGAGGACGATGTATTGGATCGCGACGCAAAATGAGTGTTCCATCGTCATTAGGAGGCCCTGAATGTTACAATTAACTATCAGTTTTTCGTCGGATTCGAAAATCTACTCACAGGGAAGTTCATACGGTGCTCGAGACAGCAATATACCCCTTGGAGACAAATCGGCTGGAGGACGATGTATTGAATCTCGACGCAATTTGAGTCTTCTGTCGTCATTAGGAGGCGCTGAACGTTACAATTCACTATCATTTTTGCGTCGGATTCGAAAATCTAGACTCACAGGAGAAAGATCATATTGTGCCCGAGACAGCAATATCCCCTTGGAGACAAGTCGGCTGGAGGACGATGTATTGAATCTCGACGCAATTTGATTGTCCCATCGTCATTAGGAGGCCCTAAACGTTACAATTAACTATCATTTTTGCGTCGGATTCGATAATCTAAACTCACTGGAGAACGACCATTAGCTGCCCGAGGCAGCAATAGCCCGTTGGAGACAAGTCGGCTGGAGGCCGATGTATTGAATCTCGACGCAATTTGAGTGACCCATCGTCATTAGAAGGCCCTGAACGTTACAATTAACTATCATTTATGCGTCGGATCGAAAATCTACTAACAGGAGAAGTTCATACGGTGCTCGAGAGAGCAATATCCCCTTGGAGACAATTCCGCTGGAGGCCGATGTATTGAATCTCGACGCAATTTGAGAGTTCCATCGGCATTAGGAGGCCATGAACGTTACAATTAACTATCATTTTTGCGTCGGATTCGAAAATCTAGACTTACAAGAGAACGACCATAAGGTGCCCGAGGCAGCATTAGACCCTTGGAGACAAGTTGGCTGGAGGCCGATGTATTGAATATCGACGCAATTTGAGTGTTCCATCGTCATTAGGAGGCCCTAAACGTTACAATTAACTATAATCTTAGCGTCGGATTCGATAATCTAAACTCACAGGAGAACGACCATAAGGTGCCCGAGGCAGCATTAGACCCTTGGGGACAAGTCGGCTGGAGGACGATGTATTGAATCTCGACGCAATTTGAGTGTCCCATCGTCATTACAAGGCCCTAAACGTTACAATTAACCATCATTTTTACGTCGGATTCGATAATCTAAACTCACAGGAGAACGACCATAAGGTGCCCGAGGCAGCATTAGATCCTTGGAGACAAGTCGGCTGGAGGACGATGTATTGGATCGCGACGCAATTTGAGTGTTCCATCGTCATTAGGAAGCCCTGAATGTTACAATTAACTATCATTTTTGAGTCGGATTCGAAAATCTAGACTCACAGGAGAACGACCATAAGGTGCCCGAGGCAGCAATAGACCGTTGGAGACAAATCGGCTGGAGGCCGATGTATTGAATCTCGACGCAATTTGAGTGTTCCATCGTCAGTACAAGGCCCTGAACCGTACAATTAACAATCAGTTTCGCGTCGGATTCGAAAATCTACTCACAGGAGAAGTTCATACGGTGCTCGAGACATCAATATACCCCTTGGAGACAAATCATCTGGAGGACGATGTATTGAATCTCGACGCAATTTGAGTGTCCCATCGTCATTACAAGGCCCTAAACGTTACAATTAACTATCATTTATGCGTCGGATCGAAAATCTACTCACAGGAGAAGTTCATACGGTGCTCGAGAGAGCAATATCCCCTTGGAGACAATTCCGCTGGAGGCCGATGTATTGAATCTCGACGCAATTTGTGTGTCCCATCGTCATTAGGAGGCCCTAAACGTTACAATTAACTATCATTTTTGCGTCGGATTCGATAATCTAAACTCACAGGGGAACGACCATACGGTGCCCGAGGCACCAATTGACCCTTGGAGACAAGTCGGTTGGAGGACGATGTATTGGATCGCGACGCAAAATGAGTGTTCCATCGTCATTAGGAGGCCCTGAATGTTACAATTAACTATCAGTTTTTCGTCGGATTCGAAAATCTACTCACAGGGAAGTTCATACGGTGCTGGAGACAGCAATATACCCCTTGGAGACAAATCGGCTGGAGGACGATGTATTGAATCTCGACGCAATTTGAGTCTTCTGTCGTCATTAGGAGGCGCTGAACGTTACAATTCACTATCATTTTTGCGTCGGATTCGAAAATCTAGACTCACAGGAGAAAGATCATATTGTGCCCGAGACAGCAATATCCCCTTGGAGACAAGTCGGCTGGAGGACGATGTATTGAATCTCGACGCAATTTGATTGTCCCATCGTCATTAGGAGGCCCTAAACGTTACAATTAACTATCATTTTTGCGTCGGATTCGATAATCTAAACTCACTGGAGAACGACCATTAGCTGCCCGAGGCAGCAATAGCCCGTTGGAGACAAGTCGGCTGGAGGCCGATGTATTGAATCTCGACGCAATTTGAGTGACCCATCGTCATTAGAAGGCCCTGAACGTTACAATTAACTATCATTTATGCGTCGGATCGAAAATCTACTCACAGGAGAAGTTCATACGGTGCTCGAGAGAGCAATATCCCCTTGGAGACAATTCCGCTGGAGGCCGATGTATTGAATCTCGACGCAATTTGAGAGTTCCATCGGCATTAGGAGGCCATGAACGTTACAATTAACTATCATTTTTGCGTCGGATTCGAAAATCTAGACTTACAAGAGAACGACCATAAGGTGCCCGAGGCAGCATTAGACCCTTGGAGACAAGTTGGCTGGAGGCCGATGTATTGAATATCGACGCAATTTGAGTGTTCCATCGTCATTAGGAGGCCCTAAACGTTACAATTAACTATAATCTTAGCGTCGGATTCGATAATCTAAACTCACAGGAGAACGACCATAAGGTGCCCGAGGCAGCATTAGATCCTTGGAGACAAGTCGGCTGGAGGACGATGTATTGGATCGCGACGCAATTTGAGTGTTCCATCGTCATTAGGAAGCCCTGAATGTTACAATTAACTATCATTTTTGCGTCGGATTCGAAAATATAGATTCACAAGAGAAGGATCATATTGTGCCCGAGACAGCAATATCCCCTTGGAGACAAGTCGGCTGGAGGACGATGTATTGACTCTCGACGCAATTTGAGTGTCCCATAGTCATTAGGAGGCCCTAAACGTTACAATTAACAATCATTTTTGCGTCGGACTCGATAATCTAAACTCACAGGGGAACGACCATACGGTGCCCGAGGCACGTTACCCTTGGAGACATGTCGGTTGGAAGACGATGTATTGGATCGCGACGCTAAATGAGTGTTCCGTCGTCATTAGGAGGCCCTGAATGTTACAATTAACTATCAGTTTTTCGTCTTATTCGAAAATCTAAACTCACAGGAGAACGACCATTAGGTGCCCGAGGCAGCAATAGACCGTTGGAGACAAGTCGGCTGGAGACCGATGTATTGAATCTCGACGCAATTTGAGTGTTCCATCGTCATTACAAGGCCCTGAACCGTACAATTAACAATCAGTTTCGCGTCGGATTCGAAAATCTACTCACAGGAGAAGTTCATACGGTGCTCGAGACAGCAATATACCCCTTGGAGACAAATCATCTGGAGGACGATGTATTGAATCTCGACGCAATTTGAGTGTCCCATCGTCATTACAAGGCCCTAAACGTTACAATTAACTATCATTTTTGCGTCGGATTCGATAATCTAAACTCACAGGAGAACGACCATACGGTGCCCGAGGCAGCAACAGACCCTTGGAGACAAGTCGGCGGGAGGCCGATGTATTGAATCTCGACGCAACTTGAGTGTTCCATCGTCATTACAAGGCCCTGAACGTTACAATTAACTATCATTTTTGCGTCGGATTCGAAAATCTAGACTCACAGGACAACGACCATAAGGTGACCGACGCAGCAATAGACCCTTGGAGACAAGTCGGCTGGAGGCCGATGTATTGAATCTCGACGCTATTTGAGTGTCCCACCGTCATTAGAAGGCCCTGAACGTTACAATTAACTATCATTTATGTGTCGGATTCGAAAATATACTCACAGGAGAAGTTCATACGGTGCTCGAGACAGCAATATCCCCTTGAAGACAATTCCGCTGAAGGTCGATGTATTGAATCTCGACGCAATTTGAGTGTCCCATCGTCATTAGGAGGCCCTAAACGTTACAATTAACTATCATTTTTGCGTCGGATTCGAAAATCCAGACTCACAGCAGAAGGATCATATTGTGCCCGAGACAGCAATATCCCCTTGGAGACAAGTCGGCTGGAGGACGATGTATTGAATCTCGACGCAATTTGAGTGTCCCATCGTCATTAGGAGGCCCTAAACGTTACAATTAACTATCATTTTTGAGTCGGATTCGATAATCTAAACTCACAGGGGAACGACCATACGGTGCCCGAGGCAGCTATTGACCCTTGGAGACTAGTCGGTTGGAGGACGATGTATTGGATCGCGACGCTAAATGAGTGATCCATCGTCATTACAAGGCCCTGGACCTTACAATTAACTATCAGTTTCGCGTCGGATTCGAAAATCTACTCACAGGAGATGTTCATACGGTGCTCGAGACAGCAATATACCCCTTGGAGACAAATCGGCTGGTGGACGATGTATTGAATCTCGACGCAATTTGAGTCTTTTATCGTCATTAGGAGGCGCTGACCGTTACAATTCACTATCATTTTTGCGTCGGATTCGAAAATCTAGACTCACAGGAGAAGGATCATATGGTTGCCCGAGGCAGCAACAGACCCTTGGAGACAAGTCGGCTGGAGGCCGATGTATTGAATATCGACGCAATTTGAGTGTTCCATCGTCATTAGGAGGCCCTAAACGTTACAATTAACTATAATTTTTGCGTCGGATTCGATAATCTAAACTCACAGGAGAACGACCATAAGGTGTCCGAGGCAGCATTAGACCCTTGGAGACAAATCGGCTGGAGGACGATGTATTGAATCTCGACGCAATTTGAGTGTCCCATCGTGATTACAAGGCCCTAAACGTTACAATTAACTATCATTTTTGCGTCGGATTCGATAATCTAAACTCACAGGAGAACGACCATAAAATGCCCGAGGCAGCAACAGACCCTTGGAGACAAGTCGGCGGGAGGCCGATGTATTGAATCTCGACGCAATTTGAGTGTTCCATCGGCATTAGGAGGCCCTGAACGTTACAATTAACTATCATTTTTGCGTCGGGTTCGAAAATCTACACTCACAGGCGAACGACCATAAGGTGATCGAGGCAGCAACAGACCCTTGGAGACAAGTTGGCGGGAGGCCGATGTATTGAATCTCGACGCAATTTGAGTGTTCCATCGTCATTAGAAGGCCCTGGACGTTACAATTAACTATCAATTTTGCGTCGGATTCGTAAAATCTAGACTGACAGGACAACGACCATAAGGTGCCCGAGGCAGCAATAGACCCTTGGAGACAAGTCGGCTGGAGGCCGATGTATTGAATCTCGACGCAATTTGAATGTTCCATCGGCATTAGGAGGCCCTGAACGTTATTATTAACTATCATTTTTGCGTCGGATTCGATAATCTAAACTCACAGGAGATCGACCATAAGGTGCCCGAGGCAGCAATAGACCCTTGGAGACAAGTCGGCTGGAGGACGATGTATTGAATCTCGACGCAATTTGAGTGTTCCATCGTCATTACAAGGCCCTGAACGTTACAATTAACTATCATTTTTGCGTGGGATTCCAAAATCTAGACTCACAGGAAAACGACCATAAGGTGCCCGAGGCAGCAATAGACCCTTGGAGACAAGTCGGCTGCAGGCCGATGTATTGACTCTCGACGCAATTTGAGTGTTCCGTCGGCATTAGGGGGCCCTGAACGTTATAATTAACTATCATTTTTGCGTCGGGTTCGAAAATCTAGACTCACAGGAGAACGACCATAAGGTGCCCGAGGCAGCAATAGACCCTTGGAGACAATTCGGCTGGAGGACGAAATATTGAATCTCGACGCAATTTGAGAGTTCCATCGTCATTAGGCGGCCCTGAACGTTACAATTAACTATCATTTTTGCGTCGGATTCGATAATCTAAAATCACAGGGGAACGACCATACGGTGCCCGAGGCAGCTATTGACCCTTGGAGACAAGTCGGTTGGAGGACGATGTATTGGATCGCGACGCAAAATGAGTGTTCCATCGTCATTAGGAGGCCCTGAATGTTACAATTAACTATCAGTTTTTCGTCGGATTCGAAAATCTAAACTCACAGGAGAACGACCATAAGGTGCCCGAGGCAGCAATAGACCGTTGGAGACAAGTCGGCTGGAGGCCGATGTATTGAATCTCGACGCAATTTGAGTGTTCCATCGTCATTACGAGGCCCAGAACGTTACAATTAACTATAATTTTTGCGTCGGATTCGAAAATATAGTTCACAGGAGAAGGACCATGTGGTGCCCGAGGCAGCGATATCCCCTTGGAGACAAGTCGGCTGGAGGCCGATGTATTGAATGTCGACGCAATTTGAGTGTTCCATCGTCATTACAAAGCCCTGAGCCTTACAATTAACTATCAGTTTCGCGTCGGATTCGAAAATCTACTCAAAGGAGAAGTTCATACGGTGCTCGAGACAGCAATATACGCCTTGGAGACAAGTCGACTGGAGGACGATGTATTTAATCTCGATGCAATTTGAGTCTTCTATCGTCATTAGGAGGCGCTGAACGTTACAATTCACTATCATTTTTGCGTCGGATTCGAAAATCTAGACTCACAGGAGAAAGATCATATTGTGCTCGAGACAGCAATATCCCCTTGGAGACAAGTCGGCTGGAGGACGATGTATTGAATCTCGACGCAATTTGAGTGTTCCATCGTCATTAGAAGGCCCTGAACGTTACAATTAACTATGATTTTTGCGTCGGATTCGAAAATCTAGACTCACAGGGGAACGACCATACAATGCCCGAGGCAGCTATTGACCCTTGGAGACAAGTCGGTTGGAGGACGATGTATTGGATCGCGACGCAAAATGAGTGTTCCACCGTCATTAGAAGGCCCTGAATGTTACAATTAACTATCAGTTTTTCGTCGGATTCGAAAATCAAGACTCACAGCAGACGAACCATTTGGTGCCCGAGCCAGCAATATCCCCTTGGAGACAAATCGGCTGGAGGCCGATGTATTGAATCTCGACGCAATTTGAGTGTTCCATCGGCATTAGGAGGCCCTGCACGTTAAAATTAACTATCAATTTTGCGTCGGATTCGAAAATCTAAACTCACAGGAGAACGACCATAAGGTGCCCGAGGCAGCAACAGACCCTTGGAGACAAGTCGGCTGGAGGCCGATGTATTGCATCTCGACGCAATTTGAGTGTTCTATCGGCATTAGGCGGCCCTGAACGTTACAATTAACTATCATTTTTGCGTCGGATTCGATAATCTAAACTCACACGAGAACGAGCATAAAGTGCCCGAGGCAGCAATAGACCCTTGGAGACAAGTCGGCTGGAGGCCGATGTATTGAATCTCGATGCAATTTGAGTGTTCCATCGTCATTAGAAGGCCCTGAAAGTTACAATCATTTTTTCGTCGGATTCGAAAATCTAGACTCACAGGAGAACGACCATAAGGTGCCCGAGGCAGCAATAGACCCCTGGTGACAAGTCGGCTGGAGGCCGATGTATTGAATCTCGACGCAATTTGAGTGTTCTATCGTCATTAGGAGGCCCTGAACGTTACAATTAACTATCATTTTTGCGTCGGATTCGAAAATCTAGACTTACAAGAGAACGACCATAAAGTGCCCGAGGCAGCATTAGACCCTTGGAAACAAGTCGGCTGGAGGACGATGTATTGAATCTCGACGCAATTTGAGTGTCCCATCGTCATTACAAGGCCCTAAACGTTACAATTAACCATCATTTTTACGTCGGATTCGATAATCTAAACTCACAGGAGAACGACCATAAGGTGCCCGAGGCAGCAACAGACTCTTGGAGACAAGTCGGCTGGAGGCCGATGTCTTGAATCTCGACGCAATTTGAGTGTTCCATCGTCACTAGGAGGCCCTGAATGTTACAATTAACTATCAGATTTTCGTCGGAATCGAAAATCTAGACTCACAGCAGACGAACCATTTGGTGCCCGAGGCAGCAATATCCCCTTGGAGACAAATCGGCTGGAGGACGATGTATTGAATTCCGACGCAATTTGAGTCTTCTATCGTCATTAGGAGGCGCTGAACGTTACAATTCACTATCATTTTTGCGTCGGATTCGAAAATCTAGACTCACAGGAGAACGACCATATGGTGCCCGAGGCAGTAATAGTCCCTTGGAGACAAGTCGGCTGGAGGTCGATGTATTGAATCTCGACGCAATTTGAGTGTTCCATCGGCATTAGGAGGCCCTGAACGTTAAAATTAACTATCATTTTTGCGTCGGATTCGATAATCTAATCTCACAGGAGAACGACCATAAGGTGCCCGAGGCAGCAACAGACTCTTGGAGACAAGTCGGCTGGAGGCCGATGTCTTGAATCTCGACGCAATTTGAGTGTTCCATCGGCATTAGGAGGCCCTGAACGTTACAATTCACTATCATTTTTGCGTCGGATTCGAAAATCTACACTCACAGGAGAAGGATCATATTGTGCCCGAGACAGCAATATCCCCTTGGAGACAAGTCGGCTGGAGGACGATGTATTGAATCTCGACGCAATTTGAGAGTTCCATCGTCATTTGGCGGCCCTGAACGTTACAATTAACTATCATTTTGGCGTCGGATTCGTAAATCTAGACTTACAAGAGAACGACCATAAAGTGGCCGAGGCAGCATTAGACCGTTGGAGACAAGTCGGCTGGAGCACGATGAATTGGATCGCGACGCAATTTGAGTGTTCCATCGTCATTAGGAGGCCCTGAATGTTACAATTAACTATCAGTTTTTCGTCGGATTCGAAAATCTATACTCACAGAAGAACGACCATAAGGTGCCCGAGGCAGCAATAGACCCTTGTAGACAAGTCGGCTGGAGGACGATGTATTGAATCTCGACGCAATTTGAGTGTTCCATCGCCATTACAAGGCCCTAAACCTTACAATTAACTATCAGTTTCGCGTCGGATTCGAAAATCTACTCACAGGAGAAGTTCATACGGTGCTCGAGATAGCAATATACCCCTTGGAGACAAATCGGCTGGAGGACGATGTATTGAATCTCGATGCAATTTGAATCTTCTATCGTCATTAGGGGGCGCTGAACGTTACAATTCACTATCATTTTTGCGTCGGATTCGAAAATCTAGACTCACAGGAGAAAGATCATATTGTGCTCGAGACAGCAATATCCCTTTGGAGACAAGTCGGCTGGAGGACGATGTATTGAATCTCGACGCAATTTGAGTGTTCCATCGTCATTACAAGGCCCTGAACGTTACAATTAACTATCATTTTTGCGTCGGATTCGAAAATCTAGACTCACAGGAGAACGACCATAAGGTGCCCCAGGCAGCAATAGACCCTTGTAGACAAGTCGGCTGGAGGACGATGTATTGAAACTCGACGCAATTTGAGTCTTCCATCGTCATTACAAGGCCCTGAACCTTACAACTAACTATCAGTTTCGCGTCGGATTCGAAAATCTACTCACAGGAGAAGTTTATACGGTGCTCGAGACATCAATATACCCCTTGGAGACAAATCGGCTGGAGGACGATGTATTGAATCTCGACGCAATTTGAATCTTCTGTCGTCATTAGGAGGCGCTGAACGTTACAATTCACTATCATTTTTGCGTCGGATTCGAAAATCTAGACTCACAGGAGAAGGATCATATTGTGCCCGAGACAGCAATATCCCCTTGGAGACAAGTCGGCTGGAGGACGATGTATTGAATCTCGACGCAATTTGAGTGTCCGATCGTCATTAGGAGGCCCTAAACGTTACAATTAACTATCATTTTTGCGTCGGATTCGATAATCTAAACTCACAGGGGAACGACCATACGGTGCCCGAGGCAGCTATTGACCCTTGGAGACAAGTCGGTTGGAGGACGATGTATTGGATCGCGACGCAAAATGAGTGTTCCACCGTCATTAGGAGGCCCTGAATGTTACAATTAACTATCAGTTTTTCGTCGGATTCGAAAATCTAAACTCACAGGAGAACGACCATAAGGTGCCCGAGGCAGCAATAGACCGTTGGAGACAAGTCGGCTGGAGGCCGATGTATTGAATCTCGACGCAATTTGAGTCTTCCATCGTCATTACAAGGCCCTGAACCTTACAACTAACTATCAGTTTCGCGTCGGATTCGAAAATCTACTCACAGGAGAAGTTTATACGGTGCTCGAGACATCAATATACCCCTTGGAGACAAATCGGCTGGAGGACGATGTATTGAATCTCGACGCAATTTGAATCTTCTGTCGTCATTAGGAGGCGCTGAACGTTACAATTCACTATCATTTTTGCGTCGGATTAGAAAATCTACACTCACAGGAGAAAGATCATATTCTGCCCTAGACAGCAATAGCCCCTTGGAGACAAGTCGGCTGGAGGACGATGAATTTAATGTCGACCCAATTTGAGTGTTCCATCGTCATTAGAAGCCCCTGAACGTTACAATTAACTATGATTTTTGGTCGGATTCGAAAATCTAGACTCACAGGAGAACGACCATAAGGTGCCCGAGGCAGCAATAGACCCTTGGAGACAAGTCGGCTGGAGGCCAATGTATTGAATCTCGACGCAATTTGAGTGTTCCATCGGCATTAGGGGGCCCTGAACGTTACAATTCACTATCATTTTTGCGTCGGATTCGAAAATCTAGACTCACAGGAGAAGGACCATGTGGTACCCGAGGCAGCAATATCCCCTTGGAGGCATGTCGGCTGGAGGCCGATGTATTGAATCTCGACCCAATTTGAGTGTTCCATCGTCATTAGAAGGCCCGGAACGTTACAATTAACTATCATTTTTGCGTCGGATACGAAAATCTAGACTCACAGGATAACGACCACAAAGTGCCCGAGGCAGCATTAGACCCTTGGAGACAAGTCGGCTGGTGGACGATGTATTGGATCGCGACGCAATTTGAGTGTTGCATCGTCATTAGGAAGCCCTGAATGTTACAATTAACTATCAGTTTTTCGTCGGATTCGAAAATCTAGACTCACAGCAGACGAACTATTTGGTGCCCGAGGCAGCAATATCCCCTTGGAGACAAATCGGCTGGAGGACGATGTATTGAATCCCGACGCAATTTGAGTCTTCTATCGTCATTAGGAGGCGCTGAACGTAACAATTCACTATCATTTTTGCGTCGGATTCGAAAATCTAGACTCACAGGAGAAGGATCATATTGTGCCCGAGACAGCAATATCCCCTTGGATACAAGTCGGCTGGAGGACGATGTATTGAATCTCGACGCAATTTGAGTGTCCCATCGTCATTAGGAGGCCCTAAACGTTACAATTAACTATCTTTCTTGCGTCGGATTCGATAATCTAAACTCACAGGGGAACGTCCATACGGTGCCCGAGGCAGCTATTGACCCTTGGAGAAGAGTCGGTTGGAGGACGATGTATTGGATCGCGACGCAAAATGAGTGTTCCATCGTCATTAGGAGGCCCTGAATGTTACAATTAACTATCAGTTTTTCGTCGGATTCGAAAATCTAAACTCACAGGAGAACGACAATAAGGTGCCCGAGGCAGCAATAGACCGTTGGAGACAAGTCTGCTGGAGGACGATGTATTGGATCGCGACGCAATTTGAGTCTTCTATCGTCATTAGGAGGCGCTGAACGTTACGATTCACTATCATTTTTGCGTCGGATTCGAAAATCTAGACTCACAGGAGAAGGACCATGTGGTGCCCGAGGCAGCGATTTCCCCTTGGAGACAACTCGGCTGGAGGCCGATGTATTGAATCTCGACGCAATTTGAGTGTTCCATCGTCATTAGAACGCCCTGAACGTTACAATTAACTATCATTTTTGCGTCCGATACGAAAATCTAGACTCACAGGAGAACGACCATAAGGTGCCCGAGGCAGCAATAGACCCTTGGAGACAAGTCGGCTGGAGGACGATGTATTGAATCTCGACGCAATTTGAGAGTTCCATCATCATTAGGCGGCCCTGAACGTTACAATTAACTATCAGTTTTTCGTCGGATTCGAAAATCTATACTCACAGAAGAACGACCATAAGGTGCCCGAGGCAGCAATAGACCCTTGTAGACAAGTCGGCTGGAGGACGATGTATTGAATCTCGACGCAATTTGAGTGTTCCATCGCCATTACAAGGCCCTAAACCTTACAATTAACTATCAGTTTCGCGTCGGATTCGAAAATCTACTCACAGGAGAAGTTCATACGGTGCTCGAGATAGCAATATACCCCTTTGAGACAAATCGGCTGGAGGACGATGTATTGAATCTCGATGCAATTTGAATCTTCTATCGTCATTAGGGGGCGCTGAACGTTACAATTCACTATCATTTTTGCGTCGGATTCGAAAATCTAGACTCACAGGAGAAAGATCATATTGTGCTCGAGACAGCAATATCCCTTTGGAGACAAGTCGGCTGGAGGACGATGTATTGAATCTCGACGCAATTTGAGTGTTCCATCGTCATTACAAGGCCCTGAACGTTACAATTAACTATCATTTTTGCGTCGGATTCGAAAATCTAGACTCACAGGAGAACGACCATAAGGTGCCCCAGGCAGCAATAGACCCTTGTAGACAAGTCGGCTGGAGGACGATGTATTGAAACTCGACGCAATTTGAGTCTTCCATCGTCATTACAAGGCCCTGAACCTTACAACTAACTATCAGTTTCGCGTCGGATTCGAAAATCTACTCACAGGAGAAGTTTATACGGTGCTCGAGACATCAATATACCCCTTGGAGACAAATCGGCTGGAGGACGATGTATTGAATCTCGACGCAATTTGAATCTTCTGTCGTCATTAGGAGGCGCTGAACGTTACAATTCACTATCATTTTTGCGTCGGATTCGAAAATCTAGACTCACAGGAGAAGGATCATATTGTGCCCGAGACAGCAATATCCCCTTGGAGACAAGTCGGCTGGAGGACGATGTATTGAATCTCGACGCAATTTGAGTGTCCGATCGTCATTAGGAGGCCCTAAACGTTACAATTAACTATCATTTTTGCGTCGGATTCGATAATCTAAACTCACAGGGGAACGACCATACGGTGCCCGAGGCAGCTATTGACCCTTGGAGACAAGTCGGTTGGAGGACGATGTATTGGATCGCGACGCAAAATGAGTGTTCCACCGTCATTAGGAGGCCCTGAATGTTACAATTAACTATCAGTTTTTCGTCGGATTCGAAAATCTAAACTCACAGGAGAACGACCATAAGGTGCCCGAGGCAGCAATAGACCGTTGGAGACAAGTCGGCTGGAGGCCGATGTATTGAATCTCGACGCAATTTGAGTCTTCCATCGTCATTACAAGGCCCTGAACCTTACAACTAACTATCAGTTTCGCGTCGGATTCGAAAATCTACTCACAGGAGAAGTTTATACGGTGCTCGAGACATCAATATACCCCTTGGAGACAAATCGGCTGGAGGACGATGTATTGAATCTCGACGCAATTTGAATCTTCTGTCGTCATTAGGAGGCGCTGAACGTTACAATTCACTATCATTTTTGCGTCGGATTCGAAAATCTACACTCACAGGAGAAAGATCATATTCTGCCCTAGACAGCAATAGCCCCTTGGAGACAAGTCGGCTGGAGGACGATGAATTTAATGTCGACCCAATTTGAGTGTTCCATCGTCATTAGAAGCCCCTGAACGTTACAATTAACTATGATTTTTGGTCGGATTCGAAAATCTAGACTCACAGGAGAACGACCATAAGGTGCCCGAGGCAGCAATAGACCCTTGGAGACAAGTCGGCTGGAGGCCAATGTATTGAATCTCGACGCAATTTGAGTGTTCCATCGGCATTAGGGGGCCCTGAACGTTACAATTCACTATCATTTTTGCGTCGGATTCGAAAATCTAGACTCACAGGAGAAGGACCATGTGGTACCCGAGGCAGCAATATCCCCTTGGAGGCATGTCGGCTGGAGGCCGATGTATTGAATCTCGACCCAATTTGAGTGTTCCATCGTCATTAGAAGGCCCGGAACGTTACAATTAACTATCATTTTTGCGTCGGATACGAAAATCTAGACTCACAGGATAACGACCACAAAGTGCCCGAGGCAGCATTAGACCCTTGGAGACAAGTCGGCTGGTGGACGATGTATTGGATCGCGACGCAATTTGAGTGTTGCATCGTCATTAGGAAGCCCTGAATGTTACAATTAACTATCAGTTTTTCGTCGGATTCGAAAATCTAGACTCACAGCAGACGAACTATTTGGTGCCCGAGGCAGCAATATCCCCTTGGAGACAAATCGGCTGGAGGACGATGTATTGAATCCCGACGCAATTTGAGTCTTCTATCGTCATTAGGAGGCGCTGAACGTAACAATTCACTATCATTTTTGCGTCGGATTCGAAAATCTAGACTCACAGGAGAAGGATCATATTGTGCCCGAGACAGCAATATCCCCTTGGATACAAGTCGGCTGGAGGACGATGTATTGAATCTCGACGCAATTTGAGTGTCCCATCGTCATTAGGAGGCCCTAAACGTTACAATTAACTATCTTTCTTGCGTCGGATTCGATAATCTAAACTCACAGGGGAACGTCCATACGGTGCCCGAGGCAGCTATTGACCCTTGGAGAAGAGTCGGTTGGAGGACGATGTATTGGATCGCGACGCAAAATGAGTGTTCCATCGTCATTAGGAGGCCCTGAATGTTACAATTAACTATCAGTTTTTCGTCGGATTCGAAAATCTAAACTCACAGGAGAACGACAATAAGGTGCCCGAGGCAGCAATAGACCCTTGGAGACAAGTCTGCTGGAGGACGATGTATTGGATCGCGACGCAATTTGAGTCTTCTATCGTCATTAGGAGGCGCTGAACGTTACGATTCACTATCATTTTTGCGTCGGATTCGAAAATCTAGACTCACAGGAGAAGGACCATGTGGTGCCCGAGGCAGCGATTTCCCCTTGGAGACAACTCGGCTGGAGGCCGATGTATTGAATCTCGACGCAATTTGAGTGTTCCATCGTCATTAGAACGCCCTGAACGTTACAATTAACTATCATTTTTGCGTCCGATACGAAAATCTAGACTCACAGGAGAACGACCATAAGGTGCCCGAGGCAGCAATAGACCATTGGAGACAAGTCGGCTGGAGGACGATGTATTGAATCTCGACGCAATTTGAGAGTTCCATCATCATTAGGCGGCCCTGAACGTTACAATTAACTATCAGTTTTTCGTCGGATTCGAAAATCTAGACTCACAGCAGACGAACCATTTGGTGCCCGAGGCAGCAATATCCCCTTGGAGACAATTCGGCTGGAGAACGATGTATTGAATCCCGACGCAATTTGAGTCTTCTATCGTCATTAGGAGGCGCTGAACGTTACAATTCACTATCATTTTTGCGTCGGATTCGAAAATCTAGACTCACAGGAGATGGATCATATTGTGCCCGAGACAGCAATATCCCCTTGGAGACAAGTCGGCTGGAGGACGATGAATTTAATGTCGACCCAATTTGAGTGTTCCATCGTCATTAGAAGCCCCTGAACGTTACAATTAACTATGATTTTTGGTCGGATTCGAAAATCTAGACTCACAGGAGAACGACCATAAGGTGCCCGAGGCAGCAATAGACCCTTGGAGACAAGTCGGCTGGAGGCCAATGTATTGAATCTCAACGCAATTTGAGTGTTCCATCGGCATTAGGAGGCCCTGAACGTTACAATTCACTATCATTTTTGCGTCGGATTCGAAAATCTAGACTCACAGGAGAAGGACCATGTGGTACCCGAGGCAGCAATATCCCCTTGGAGGCATGTCGGCTGGAGGCCGATGTATTGAATCTCGACCCAATTTGAGTTTCCATCGTCATTAGAAGGCCCGGAACGTTACAATTAACTATCATTTTTGCGTCGGATACGAAAATCTAGACTCACAGGATAACGACCACAAAGTGCCCGAGGCAGCATTAGACCCTTGGAGACAAGTCGGCTGGTGGACGATGTATTGGATCGCGACGCAATTTGAGTGTTGCATCGTCATTAGGAGGCCCTGAATGTTACAATTAACTATCAGTTTTTCGTCGGATTCGAAAATCTAAACTCACAGGAGAACGACCATAAGGTGCCCGAGGCAGCAATAGACCGTTGGAGACAAGTCGGCTGGAGGCCGATGTATTGAATCTCGACGCAATTTGAGTCTTCCATCGTCATTACAAGGCCCTGAACCTTACAACTAACTATCAGTTTCGCGTCGGATTCGAAAATCTACTCACAGGAGAAGTTTATACGGTGCTCGAGACATCAATATACCCCTTGGAGACAAATCGGCTGGAGGACGATGTATTGAATCTCGACGCAATTTGAATCTTCTGTCGTCATTAGGAGGCGCTGAACGTTACAATTCACTATCATTTTTGCGTCGGATTCGAAAATCTAGACTCACAGGAGAAGGATCATATTGTGCCCGAGACAGCAATATCCCCTTGGAGACAAGTCGGCTGGAGGACGATGTATTGAATCTCGACGCAATTTGAGTGTCCGATCGTCATTAGGAGGCCCTAAACGTTACAATTAACTATCATTTTTGCGTCGGATTCGATAATCTAAACTCACAGGGGAACGACCATACGGTGCCCGAGGCAGCTATTGACCCTTGGAGACAAGTCGGTTGGAGGACGATGTATTGGATCGCGACGCAAAATGAGTGTTCCACCGTCATTAGGAGGCCCTGAATGTTACAATTAACTATCAGTTTTTCGTCGGATTCGAAAATCTAAACTCACAGGAGAACGACCATAAGGTGCCCGAGGCAGCAATAGACCGTTGGAGACAAGTCGGCTGGAGGCCGATGTATTGAATCTCGACGCAATTTGAGTCTTCCATCGTCATTACAAGGCCCTGAACCTTACAACTAACTATCAGTTTCGCGTCGGATTCGAAAATCTACTCACAGGAGAAGTTTATACGGTGCTCGAGACATCAATATACCCCTTGGAGACAAATCGGCTGGAGGACGATGTATTGAATCTCGACGCAATTTGAATCTTCTGTCGTCATTAGGAGGCGCTGAACGTTACAATTCACTATCATTTTTGCGTCGGATTCGAAAATCTACACTCACAGGAGAAAGATCATATTGTGCCCTAGACAGCAATAGCCCCTTGGAGACAAGTCGGCTGGAGGACGATGAATTTAATGTCGACCCAATTTGAGTGTTCCATCGTCATTAGAAGCCCCTGAACGTTACAATTAACTATGATTTTTGGTCGGATTCGAAAATCTAGACTCACAGGAGAACGACCATAAGGTGCCCGAGGCAGCAATAGACCCTTGGAGACAAGTCGGCTGGAGGCCAATGTATTGAATCTCGACGCAATTTGAGTGTTCCATCGGCATTAGGAGGCCCTGAACGTTACAATTCACTATCATTTTTGCGTCGGATTCGAAAATCTAGACTCACAGGAGAGGGACCATGTGGTACCCGAGGCAGCAATATCCCCTTGGAGGCATGTCGGCTGGAGGCCGATGTATTGAATCTCGACCCAATTTGAGTGTTCCATCGTCATTAGAAGGCCCGGAACGTTACAATTAACTATCATTTTTGCGTCGGATACGAAAATCTAGACTCACAGGATAACGACCACAAAGTGCCCGAGGCAGCATTAGACCCTTGGAGACAAGTCGGCTGGTGGACGATGTATTGGATCGCGACGCAATTTGAGTGTTGCATCGTCATTAGGAAGCCCTGAATGTTACAATTAACTATCAGTTTTTCGTCGGATTCGAAAATCTAGACTCACAGCAGACGAACTATTTGGTGCCCGAGGCAGCAATATCCCCTTGGAGACAAATCGGCTGGAGGACGATGTATTGAATCCCGACGCAATTTGAGTCTTCTATCGTCATTAGGAGGCGCTGAACGTAACAATTCACTATCATTTTTGCGTCGGATTCGAAAATCTAGACTCACAGGAGAAGGATCATATTGTGCCCGAGACAGCAATATCCCCTTGGATACAAGTCGGCTGGAGGACGATGTATTGAATCTCGACGCAATTTGAGTGTCCCATCGTCATTAGGAGGCCCTAAACGTTACAATTAACTATCTTTCTTGCGTCGGATTCGATAATCTAAACTCACAGGGGAACGTCCATACGGTGCCCGAGGCAGCTATTGACCCTTGGAGAAGAGTCGGTTGGAGGACGATGTATTGGATCGCGACGCAAAATGAGTGTTCCATCGTCATTAGGAGGCCCTGAATGTTACAATTAACTATCAGTTTTTCGTCGGATTCGAAAATCTAGACTCACAGCAGACGAACCATTTGGTGCCCGAGGCAGCAATATCCCCTTGGAGACAATTCGGCTGGAGAACGATGTATTGAATCCCGACGCAATTTGAGTCTTCTATCGTCATTAGGAGGCGCTGAACGTTACAATTCACTATCATTTTTGCGTCGGATTCGAAAATCTAGACTCACAGGAGAAGGATCATATTGTGCCCGAGACAGCAATATCCCCTTGGAGACAAGTCGGCTGGAGGACGATGTATTGAATCTCGACGCAATTTGAGTGTCCGATCGTCATTAGGAGGCCCTAAACGTTACAATTAACTATCATTTTTGCGTCGGATTCGATAATCTAAACTCACAGGTGAACGACCATACGGTGCCCGAGGCAGCTATTGACCCTTGGAGACAAGTCGGTTGGAGGACGATGTATTGGATCGCGACGCAAAATGAGTGTTCCACCGTCATTAGGAGGCCCTGAATGTTACAATTAACTATCAGTTTTTCGTCGGATTCGAAAATCTAAACTCACAGGAGAACGACCATAAGGTGCCCGAGGCAGCAATAGACCGTTGGAGACAAGTCGGCTGGAGGCCGATGTATTGAATCTCGACGCAATTTGAGTCTTCCATCGTCATTACAAGGCCCTGAACCTTACAACTAACTATCAGTTTCGCGTCGGATTCGAAAATCTACTCACAGGAGAAGTTTATACGGTGCTCGAGACATCAATATACCCCTTGGAGACAAATCGGCTGGAGGACGATGTATTGAATCTCGACGCAATTTGAATCTTCTGTCGTCATTAGGAGGCGCTGAACGTTACAATTCACTATCATTTTTGCGTCGGATTCGAAAATCTAGACTCACAGGAGAAGGACCATGTGGTGCCCGAGGCAGCGATTTCCCCTTGGAGACAACTCGGCTGGAGGCCGATGTATTGAATCTCGACGCAATTTGAGTGTTCCATCGTCATTAGAAGGCCCTGAACGTTACAATTAACTATCATTTTTGCGTCGGATACGAAAATCTAGACTCACAGGAGAACTACTATAAGGTGCCCGAGGCAGCAATAGACCCTTGGAGACAAGTCGGCTGGAGGACGATGTATTGAGTCTCGACGCAATTTGAGAGTTCCATCGTCATTAGGCGGCCCTGAACGTTACAATTAACTATCATTTTGGCGTCGGATTCGTAACTCTAGACTTACAAGAGAACGACCATAAAGTGCCCGAGGCAGCATTAGACACTTGGAGACAAGTCGGCTGGAGGACGATGTATTGAATCTCGACGCAATTTGAGTGTCCCATCGTCATTAGGAGGTTCTAAACGTTACAATTAACTGTCATTTTTGCGTCGGATTCGACAATCTAAACTCACAGGGGAACGACCATACGGTGCCCGAGGCAGCTATTGACCCTTGGAGACAAGTCGGTTGGAGGACGATGTATTGGATCGCGACGCAAAATGAGTGTTCCATCGTCATTAGGAAGCCCTGAATGTTACAATTAACTTACGGTTTTTCGTCGGATTCGTTAATCTAAACTCACAGGAGAACGACCATAAGGTGCCCGAGGCAGCAATAGACCGTTGGAGAAAAGTCGGCTGGAGGCCGATGTATTGAATCTCGACGCAATTTGAGTGTTCCATCGTCATTACAAGGCCCTGAACCTTACAATTAACTATCAGTTTCGCGTCGGATTCGAAAATCTACTCACAGGAGAAGTTCATACGGTGCTCGAGACAGCAATTTACCCCTTGGAGACAATTCGGCTGGAGGACGATGTATTGAATCTCGACGCAATTTGAGTCTTCTATCGTCATTAGGAGGCGCTGAACGTTACAATTCACTATCATTTTTGAGTCGGATTCGAAAATCTAGACTCACAGGAGAAAGATCATATTGTGCCGGAGACAGCAATATCCCCTTGGAGACAAGTCGGCTGGAGGACGATGTATTGAATCTCAACGCAATTTGAGTGTCCCATCGTCATTAGGAGGCCCTAAACGTTACAATTAACTATCATTTTTGCGTCGGATTCGCTAGTCTAAATTCACAGGGGAACGACCATACGGTGCCCGAGGCATCTATTGACCCTTGGAGACAAGTCAATTGGAGGACGATGTATTGGATCGCGACGCAAAATGAGTGTATCATCGTCATTAGGAGGCCCTGAATGTTACAATTAACTATCAGTTTTTCGTCGGATTCGAAAATTTAAACTCACAGGAGAACGACCACTAGGTGCCCCAGGCAGCAATAGACCGTTGGAGACAAGTCGGCTGGAGGCCGATGTATTCAATCTCGACGCAATTTGAGTGTCCCATCGTCATTAGAAGGCCCTGAGCGTTACAATTAACTATCATTTATGCATCGGATTCGAAAATCTACTCGCAGGAGAAGTTCATACGGTGCTCGAGACAGCAATATCCCCTTGGAGACAATTCCGCTTGAGGCCGATGTATTGAATCTCGACGCAATTTGAGTGTTCCATCGTCATTACAAGGCCCTGAACGTTACAATTAACTATCATTTTTGCGTCGGATTCGAAAATCTAGACTTACAAGAGAACGACCATAAGGTGCCCGAGGCAGCATTAGACCTTTGGAGACAAGTCGGCTGGAGGACGATGTATTGAATCTCGACGCAATTTGAGTGTTCCATCGTCATTACAAGGCCCTGAACCTTACAATTAACTATCAGTTTCGCGTCGGATTCGAAAATCTACTCACAGGAGAAGTTCATACGGTGCTCGAGACAGCAATTTACCCCTTGGAGACAATTCGGCTGGAGGACGATGTATTGAATCTCGACGCAATTTGAGTCTTCTATCGTCATTAGGAGGCGCTGAACGTTACAATTCACTATCATTTTTGAGTCGGATTCGAAAATCTAGACTCACAGGAGAAAGATCATATTGTGCCGGAGACAGCAATATCCCCTTGGAGACAAGTCGGCTGGAGGACGATGTATTGAATCTCGACGCAATTTGAGTCTTCTATCGTCATTAGGAGGCCCTGAACGTTATAATTAACTATCATTTTTTCGTCGGATTCGATAATCTAAACTCACAGGAGAACGACCATTAGGTGCCCGAGGCAGCAATAGAACCTTGGAGACAAGTCGGCTGGAGGCCGATGTATTGAATCTCGACGCAATTTGAGTGTTCCATCGTCATTAGGAGGCCCGGAATGTTACAATTAACTATCAGTTTTTCGTCGGATTCGAAAATCTAGACTCACAGCAGACGAACCATTTGGTGCCCGAGGCAGCAATATCCCCTAGGAGACAAATCGGCTGGAGGACGATGTATTGAATGCCGACGCAATTTGAGTCTTCTATCGTCATTAGGAGGCGCTGAACGTTACAATTCACTATCATTTTTGCGTCGGATTAGAAAATCTAGATTCACAGGAGAAGGATCATATTGTGCCCGAGACAGCAATATCCCCTTGGAGACAAGTCGGCTGGAGGAGGATGTATTGAATCTCGAGGCAATTTGAGTGTTCCATCGTCATTACAAGGCACTGAACGTTACAATTAACTATCATTTTTGCGTCGGATTTGAAAATCTAGACTCACAGGAGAACGTCCATAAGGTGCCCGAGGCAGCAATGGACCCTTGGAGACAAGTCGGCAGGAGGCCGATGTATTGAATCTCGACGCAATTTGAGTGTTCCATCGGCATTAGGAGGCCCTGAACGTTAAAATTATTGCGTCGGATTCGATAATCTAAACTCACAGGAGAACGACCATACGGTGCCCGAGGCAGCGACAGACCCTTGGAGACAAGTCGGCTGGAGGACGATGTATTGAGTCTCGACGCAATTTCAGTGTTCCATCGTCATTAAAAGGCTCTGAACGTTACAATTAACTGTCATTTTTGCGTCGGATTCGATAATCTAAACTCACAGGGGAACGACCATACGGTGCCCGAGGCAGCTATTGACCCTTGGAGACAAGTCGGCTGGAGGCCGATGTATTGAATCTCGACGCTATTTGAGTGTTCCATCGTCATTACAAGGCCCTGAACCTTACAATTAACTATCATTTTTGCGTCGGATACGAAATTCTAGACTCACAGGAGAACTACCACAAGGTGCCCGAGGCAGCATGAGACCCTTGGAGACAAGTCGGCTGGAGGACGATGTATTGAATCTCGACGCAATTTGAGTCTTCTATCGTCATTAGGAGGCGCTGAACGTTACAATTCACTATCATTTTTGAGTCGGATTCGAAAATCTAGACTCACAGGAGAAAGATCATATTGTGCCCGAGACAGCAATATCCCCTTGGAGACAAGTCGGCTGGAGGACGATGTATTGAATCTCGACGCAATTTGAGTGTCCCATCGTCATTAGGAGGCCCTAAACGTTACAATTAACTATAAATTTTGCGTCGGATTCGATAATCCAAACTCACAGGATAACGACCATAAGGTGCCCGAGGCAGCATTAGACCCTTGGAGACAAGTCGGCTGGAGGACGATGTATTGAATCTCGACGCAATTTGAGTGTCCCATCGTCATTAGAAGGCCCTGAACGTTACTATTAACTATCAATTTTGCACCGGATTCGAAAATCTAGACTCACAGGAGAATGACCATAAGGTGCCCGAGGCAGCATTAGACCCTTGGAGACAAGTCGGCTGGAGGACGATGTATTGAATCTCGACGCAATTTGAGTGTCCCATCGTCATTAGAAGGCCCTGAACGTTACAATTAACTATCAATTTTGCAGCGGATTCGAAAATCTAGACTCACAGGAGAACGACCATAAGGTGCCCGAGGCAGCAATAGACCCTTGGAGACAAGTCGGCTAGAGGCCGATGTATTGAATCTCGACGCTATTTGAGTGTTCCATCGTCATTACAAGGCCCTGAACGTTACAATTAACTATCATTTTTGCGTCGGATTCGAAACTCTAGACTCACAGGAGAAAGATCATATTGTGCCCGAGACAGCAATATCCCCTTGGAGACAAGTCGGCTGGAGGACGATGTATTGAATCTCAACGCAATTTGAGTGTCCCATCGTCATTAGGAGGCCCTAAACGTTACAATTAACTATCATTTTTGCGTCGGATTCGATAGTCTAAACTCACAGGGGAACGCCCATACGGTGCCCGAGGCATCTATTGACCCTTGCAGACAAGTCGGTTGGAGGACGATGTATTGGATCGCGACGCAAAATGAGTGTATCATCGTCATTAGGAGGCCCTGAATGTTACAATTAACTATCATTTTGGCGTCGGATTCGTAACTCTAGACTTACAAGAGAACGACCATAAAGTGCCCGAGGCAGCATTAGACACTAGGAGACAAGTCGGCTGGAGGACGATGTATTGAATCTCGACGCAATTTGAGTGTCCCATCGTCATTAGGAGGTCCTAAACGTTACAATTAACTGTCATTTTTGCGTCGGATTCGATAATCTAAACTCACAGGGGAACGACCATACGGTGCCCGAGGCAGCTATTGATCCTTGGAGACAAGTCGGTTGGAGGACGATGTATTGGATCGCGACGCAAAATGAGTGTTCCATCGTCATTAGGAAGCCCTGAGTGTTACAATTAACTATCAGTTTTTCGTCGGATTCGATAATCTAAACTCACAGGAGAACGACCATAAGGTGCCCGAGGCAGCAATAGACCGTTGGAGAAAAGTCGGCTGGAGACCGATGTATTGAATCTCGACGCAATTTGAGTGTTCCATCGTCATTACAAGGCCCTGAACCGTACAATTAACAATCAGTTTCGCGTCGGATTCGAAAATCTACTCACAGGAGAAGTTCATACGGTGCTCGAGACAGCAATTTACCCCTTGGAGACAAATCGGCTGGAGGACGATGTATTGAATCTCGACGTAATTTGAGTCTTCTATCGTCATTAGGAGGCGCTGAACGTTACAATTCACTATCATTTTTGAGTCGGATTCGAAAATCTAGACTCACAGGAGAAAGATCATATTGTGCCCGAGATAGCAATATCCCCTTGGAGACAATTCGGCTGGAGGACGATGTATTGAATCTCAACGCAATTTGAGTGTCCCATCGTCATTAGGAGGCCCTAAACGTTACAATTAACTATCATTTTTGCGTCGGATTCGAAAATCTAGACTTACAAGAGAACGACCATAAGGTGCCCGAGGCAGCATTAGACCCTTGGAGACAAGTCGGCTGGAGGACGATGTATTGAATCTCGACGCAATTTGAGAGTTCTATCGTCATCAGGAGGCGCTGAACGTTACTATTCACTATCATTTTTGCGTCGGATTCGAAAATCTAAACTCACAGGAGAAGGATCATATGGTGCCCGAGGCAGCAACAGACCCTTGGAGACAAGTCGGCTGGAGGCCGATGTATTGAATCTCGACGCAATTTGAGTGTTCCATCGTCATTAGGAGGCCCTAAACGTTACAATTAACTATAATTTTTGCGTCGGATTCGATAATCTAAACCCACACGAGAACGACCGTAAGGTGCCCGAGGCAGTAACAGACCCTTGGAGACAAGTCGGCGGGAGGCCGATGTATTGAATCTCGACGCAATTTGAGTGTTCCATCGTCCTGAACGTTACAATTAACTATCATTTTTGCGTCGGATTCGAAAATCTAGACTCACAGGAGAACGACCATAAGGTGCCCGAGGCAGCTATAGACCCTTGGAGACAAGTCGGCTGGAGGCCGATGAATTGAATCTCGACGCAATTTGAGTGTTCCATCGGCATTAGGAGGCCCTGAACGTTATAATTAACTATCATTTTTTCGTCGGATTCGATAATCTAAACTCACAGGAGAACGACCATTAGGTGCCCGAGGCAGCAATAGACCCTTGGAGACAAGTCGGCTGGAGGCCGATGTATTGAATCTCGACGCAATTTGAGTGTTCCATCGTCATTAGGAGGCCCGGAATGTTACACTTAACTATCAGTTTTTCGTCGGATTCGAAAATCTAGACTCACAGCAGACGAACCATTTGGTGCCCGAGGCAGCAATATCCCCTTGGAGACAAATCGGCTGGAGGACGATGTATTGAATGCCGACGCAATTTGAGTCTTCTATCGTCATTAGGAGGCGCTGAACGTTACAATTCACTATCATTTTTGCGTCGGATTAGAAAATCTAGATTCACAGGAGAAGGATCATATTGTGCCCGAGACAGCAATATCCCCTTGGAGACAAGTCGGCTGGAGGAGGATGTATTGAATCTCGAGGCAATTTGAGTGTTCCATCGTCATTAGAAGGCACTGAACGTTACAATTAACTATCATTTTTGCGTCGGATTCGAAAATCTAGACTCACAGGAGAACGTCCATAAGGTGCCCGAGGCAGCAATGGACCCTTGGAGACAAGTCGGCTGGAGGCCGATGTATTGAATCTCGACGCAATTTGAGTGTTCCATCGGCATTAGGAGGCCCTGAACGTTAAAATTATTGCGTCGGATTCGATAATCTAAACTCACAGGAGAACGACCATACGGTGCCCGAGGCAGCGACAGACCCTTGGAGACAAGTCGGCTGGAGGACGATGTATTGAGTCTCGACGCAATTTCAGTGTTCCATCGTCATTAAAAGGCTCTGAACGTTACAATTAACTGTCATTTTTGCGTCGGATTCGATAATCTAAACTCATAGGGGAACGACCATACGGTGCCCGAGGCAGCTATTGACCCTTGGAGACAAGTCGGCTGGAGGCCGATGTATTGAATCTCGACGCTATTTGAGTGTTCCATCGTCATTACAAGGCCCTGAACCTTACAATTAACTATCATTTTTGCGTCGGATACGAAATTCTAGACTCACAGGAGAACTACCATAAGGTGCCCGAGGCAGCATGAGACCCTTGGAGACAAGTCGGCTGGAGGACGATGTATTGAATCTCGACGCAATTTGAGTCTTCTATCGTCATTAGGAGGCGCTGAACGTTACAATTCACTATCATTTTTGAGTCGGATTCGAAAATCTAGACTCACAGGAGAAAGATCATATTGTGCCCGAGACAGCAATATCCCCTTGGAGACAAGTCGGCTGGAGGACGATGTATTGAATCTCAACGCAATTTGAGTGTCCCATCGTCATTAGGAGGCCCTAAACGTTACAATTAACTATCATTTTTGCGTCGGATTCGCTAGTCTAAATTCACAGGGGAACGACCATACGGTGCCCGAGGCATCTATTGACCCTTGGAGACAAGTCGGTTGGAGGACGATGTATTGGATCGCGACGCAAAATGAGTGTATCATCGTCATTAGGAGGCCCTGAATGTTACAATTAACTATCAGTTTTTCGTCGGATTCGAAAATTTAAACTCACAGGAGAACGACCACTAGGTGCCCGAGGCAGCAATAGACCGTTGGAGACAAGTCGGCTGGAGGCCGATGTATTCAATCTCGACGCAATTTGAGTGTCCCATCGTCATTAGAAGGCCCTGAGCGTTACAATTAACTATCATTTATGCATCGGATTCGAAAATCTACTCGCAGGAGAAGTTCATACGGTGCTCGAGACAGCAATATCCCCTTGGAGACAATTCCGCTTGAGGCCGATGTATTGAATCTCGACGCAATTTGAGTGTTCCATCGTCATTACAAGGCCCTGAACGTTACAATTAACTATCATTTTTGCGTCGGATTCGAAAATCTAGACTTACAAGAGAACGACCATAAGGTGCCCGAGGCAGCATTAGACCCTTGGAGACAAGTCGGCTGGAGGACGATGTATTGAATCTCGACGCAATTTGAGAGTTCCATCGGCATTAGGAGGCCCTGAACGTTATAATTAACTATCATTTTTTCGTCGGATTCGATAATCTAAACTCACAGGAGAACGACCATTAGGTGCCCGAGGCAGCAATAGAACCTTGGAGACAAGTCGGCTGGAGGCCGATGTATTGAATCTCGACGCAATTTGAGTGTTCCATCGTCATTAGGAGGCCCGGAATGTTACAATTAACTATCAGTTTTTCGTCGGATTCGAAAATCTAGACTCACAGCAGACGAACCATTTGGTGCCCGAGGCAGCAATATCCCCTAGGAGACAAATCGGCTGGAGGACGATGTATTGAATGCCGACGCAATTTGAGTCTTCTATCGTCATTAGGAGGCGCTGAACGTTACAATTCACTATCATTTTTGCGTCGGATTAGAAAATCTAGATTCCCAGGAGAAGGATCATATTGTGCCCGAGACAGCAATATCCCTTGGAGACAAGTCGGCTGGAGGAGGATGTATTGAATCTCGAGGCAATTTGAGTGTTCCATCGTCATTACAAGGCACTGAACGTTACAATTAACTATCATTTTTGCGTCGGATTTGAAAATCTAGACTCACAGGAGAACGTCCATAAGGTGCCCGAGGCAGCAATGGACCCTTGGAGACAAGTCGGCAGGAGGCCGATGTATTGAATCTCGACGCAATTTGAGTGTTCCATCGGCATTAGGAGGCCCTGAACGTTAAAATTATTGCGTCGGATTCGATAATCTAAACTCACAGGAGAACGACCATACGGTGCCCGAGGCAGCGACAGACCCTTGGAGACAAGTCGGCTGGAGGACGATGTATTGAGTCTCGACGCAATTTCAGTGTTCCATCGTCATTAAAAGGCTCTGAACGTTACAATTAACTGTCATTTTTGCGTCGGATTCGATAATCTAAACTCACAGGGGAACGACCATACGGTGCCCGAGGCAGCTATTGACCCTTGGAGACAAGTCGGCTGGAGGCCGATGTATTGAATCTCGACGCTATTTGAGTGTTCCATCGTCATTACAAGGCCCTGAACCTTACAATTAACTATCATTTTTGCGTCGGATACGAAATTCTAGACTCACAGGAGAACTACCATAAGGTGCCCGAGGCAGCATGAGACCCTTGGAGACAAGTCGGCTGGAGGACGATGTATTGAATCTCGACGCAATTTGAGTCTTCTATCGTCATTAGGAGGCGCTGAACGTTACAATTCACTATCATTTTTGAGTCGGATTCGAAAATCTAGACTCACAGGAGAAAGATCATATTGTGCCCGAGACAGCAATATCCCCTTGGAGACAAGTCGGCTGGAGGACGATGTATTGAATCTCGACGCAATTTGAGTGTCCCATCGTCATTAGGAGGCCCTAAACGTTACAATTAACTATAAATTTTGCGTCGGATTCGATAATCCAAACTCACAGGAGAACGACCATAAGGTGCCCGAGGCAGCATTAGACCCTTGGAGACAAGTCGGCTGGAGGACGATGTATTGAATCTCGACGCAATTTGAGTGTCCCATCGTCATTAGAAGGCCCTGAACGTTACAATTAACTATCAATTTTGCACCGGATTCGAAAATCTAGACTCACAGGAGAACGACCATAAGGTGCCCGAGGCAGCATTAGACCCTTGGAGACAAGTCGGCTGGAGGACGATGTATTGAATCTCGACGCAATTTGAGTGTCCCATCGTCATTAGAAGGCCCTGAACGTTACAATTAACTATCAATTTTGCACCGGATTCGAAAATCTAGACTCACAGGAGAACGACCATAAGGTGCCCGAGGCAGCAATAGACCCTTGGAGACAAGTCGGCTAGAGGCCGATGTATTGAATCTCGACGCAATTTGAGTGTTCCATCGGCATTAGGAGGCCCTGAACGTTAAAATTTTTGCGTCGGATTCGATAATCTAAACTCACAGGAGAACGACCATACGGTGCCCGAGGCAGCAACAGACCCTTGGAGACAAGTCGGCTGGAGGACGATGTATTGAATCTCGACGCTATTTGAGTGTTCCATCGTCAGTACAAGGCCCTGAACGTTACAATTAACTATCATTTTTGCGTCGGATTCGAAACTCTAGACTCACAGGAGAAAGATCATATTGTGCCCGAGACAGCAATATCCCCTTGGAGACAAGTCGGCTGGAGGACGATGTATTGAATCTCAACGCAATTTGAGTGTCCCATCGTCATTAGGAGGCCCTAAACGTTACAATTAACTATCATTTTTGCGTCGGATTCGATAGTCTAAACTCACAGGGGAACGACCATACGGTGCCCGAGGCATCTATTGACCCTTGCAGACAAGTCGGTTGGAGGACGATGTATTGGATCGCGACGCAAAATGAGTGTATCATCGTCATTAGGAGGCCCTGAATGTTACAATTAACTATCATTTTGGCGTCGGATTCGTAACTCTAGACTTACAAGAGAACGACCATAAAGTGCCCGAGGCAGCATTAGACACTAGGAGACAAGTCGGCTGGAGGACGATGTATTGAATCTCGACGCAATTTGAGTGTCCCATCGTCATTAGGAGGTCCTAAACGTTACAATTAACTGTCATTTTTGCGTCGGATTCGATAATCTAAACTCACAGGGGAACGACCATACGGTGCCCGAGGCAGCTATTGATCCTTGGAGACAAGTCGGTTGGAGGACGATGTATTGGATCGCGACGCAAAATGAGTGTTCCATCGTCATTAGGAAGCCCTGAGTGTTACAATTAACTATCAGTTTTTCGTCGGATTCGATAATCTAAACTCACAGGAGAACGACCATAAGGTGCCCGAGGCAGCAATAGACCGTTGGAGAAAAGTCGGCTGGAGGCCGATGTATTGAATCTCGACGCAATTTGAGTGTTCCATCGTCATTACAAGGCCCTGAACCTTACAATTAACTATCAGTTTCGCGTCGGATTCGAAAATCTACTCACAGGAGAAGTTCATACGGTGCTCGAGACAGCAATTTACCCCTTGGAGACAAATCGGCTGGAGGACGATGTATTGAATCTCGACGTAATTTGAGTCTTCTATCGTCATTAGGAGGCGCTGAACGTTACAATTCACTATCATTTTTGAGTCGGATTCGAAAATCTAGACTCACAGGAGAAAGATCATATTGTGCCCGAGACAGCAATATCCCCTTGGAGACAATTCGGCTGGAGGACGATGTATTGAATCTCAACGCAATTTGAGTGTCCCATCGTCATTAGGAGGCCCTAAACGTTACAATTAACTATCATTTTTGCGTCGGATTCGAAAATCTAAACTCACAGGAGAAGGATCATATGGTGCCCGAGGCAGCAACAGGCCCTTGGAGACAAGTCGGCTGGAGGCCGATGAATTGAATCTCGACGCAATTTGAGTGTTCCATCGGTATTAGGAGGCCCTGAACGTTATAATTAACTATCATTTTTTCGTCGGATTCGATAATCTAAACTCACAGGAGAACGACCATTAGGTGCCCGAGGCAGCAATAGACCCTTGGAGACAAGTCGGCTGGAGGCCGATGTATTGAATCTCGACGCAATTTGAGTGTTCCATCGTCATTAGGAGGCCCGGAATGTTACACTTAACTATCAGTTTTTCGTCGGATTCGAAAATCTAGACTCACAGCAGACGAACCATTTGGTGCCCGAGGCAGCAATATCCCCTTGGAGACAAATCGGCTGGAGGACGATGTATTGAATGCCGACGCAATTTGAGTCTTCTATCGTCATTAGGAGGCGCTGAACGTTACAATTCACTATCATTTTTGCGTCGGATTAGAAAATCTAGATTCACAGGAGAAGGATCATATTGTGCCCGAGACAGCAATATCCCCTTGGAGACAAGTCGGCTGGAGGAGGATGTATTGAATCTCGAGGCAATTTGAGTGTTCCATCGTCATTAGAAGGCACTGAACGTTACAATTAACTATCATTTTTGCGTCGGATTCGAAAATCTAGACTCACAGGAGAACGTCCATAAGGTGCCCGAGGCAGCAATGGACCCTTGGAGACAAGTCGGCTGGAGGCCGATGTATTGAATCTCGACGCAATTTGAGTGTTCCATCGGCATTAGGAGGCCCTGAACGTTAAAATTATTGCGTCGGATTCGATAATCTAAACTCACAGGAGAACGACCATACGGTGCCCGAGGCAGCGACAGACCCTTGGAGACAAGTCGGCTGGAGGACGATGTATTGAGTCTCGACGCAATTTCAGTGTTCCATCGTCATTAAAAGGCTCTGAACGTTACAATTAACTGTCATTTTTGCGTCGGATTCGATAATCTAAACTCACAGGGGAACGACCATACGGTGCCCGAGGCAGCTATTGACCCTTGGAGACAAGTCGGCTGGAGGCCGATGTATTGAATCTCGACGCTATTTGAGTGTTCCATCGTCATTACAAGGCCCTGAACCTTACAATTAACTATCATTTTTGCGTCGGATACGAAATTCTAGACTCACAGGAGAACTACCATAAGGTGCCCGAGGCAGCATGAGACCCTTGGAGACAAGTCGGCTGGAGGACGATGTATTGAATCTCGACGCAATTTGAGTCTTCTATCGTCATTAGGAGGCGCTGAACGTTACAATTCACTATCATTTTTGAGTCGGATTCGAAAATCTAGACTCACAGGAGAAAGATCATATTGTGCCCGAGACAGCAATATCCCCTTGGAGACAAGTCGGCTGGAGGACGATGTATTGAATCTCGACGCAATTTGAGTGTCCCATCGTCATTAGGAGGCCCTAAACGTTACAATTAACTATAAATTTTGCGTCGGATTCGATAATCCAAACTCACAGGAGAACGACCATAAGGTGCCCGAGGCAGCATTAGACCCTTGGAGACAAGTCGGCTGGAGGACGATGTATTGAATCTCGACGCAATTTGAGTGTCCCATCGTCATTAGAAGGCCCTGAACGTTACAATTAACTATCAATTTTGCACCGGATTCGAAAATCTAGACTCACAGGAGAACGACCATAAGGTGCCCGAGGCAGCAATAGACCCTTGGAGACAAGTCGGCTAGAGGCCGATGTATTGAATCTCGACGCAATTTGAGTGTTCCATCGGCAATAGGAGGCCCTGAACGTTAAAATTTTTGCGTCGGATTCGATAATCTAAACTCACAGGAGAACGACCATACGGTGCCCGAGGCAGCAACAGACCCTTGGAGACAAGTCGGCTGGAGGACGATGTATTGAATCTCGACGCTATTTGAGTGTTCCATCGTCATTACAAGGCCCTGAACGTTACAATTAACTATCATTTTTGCGTCGGATTCGAAACTCTAGACTCACAGGAGAAAGATCATATTGTGCCCGAGACAGCAATATCCCCTTGGAGACAATTCGGCTGGAGGACGATGTATTGAATCTCAACGCAATTTGAGTGTCCCATCGTCATTAGCAGGCCCTAAACGTTACAATTAACTATCATTTTGGCGTCGGATTCGTAACTCTAGACTTACAAGAGAACGACCATAAAGTGCCCGAGGCAGCATTAGACACTAGGAGACAAGTCGGCTGGAGGACGATGTATTGAATCTCGACGCAATTTGAGTGTCCCATCGTCATTAGGAGGTCCTAAACGTTACAATTAACTGTCATTTTTGCGTCGGATTCGATAATCTAAACTCACAGGGGAACGACCATACGGTGCCCGAGGCAGCTATTGATCCTTGGAGACAAGTCGGTTGGAGGACGATGTATTGGATCGCGACGCAAAATGAGTGTTCCATCGTCATTAGGAAGCCCTGAGTGTTACAATTAACTATCAGTTTTTCGTCGGATTCGATAATCTAAACTCACAGGAGAACGACCATAAGGTGCCCGAGGCAGCAATAGACCGTTGGAGAAAAGTCGGCTGGAGGCCGATGTATTGAATCTCGACGCAATTTGAGTGTTCCATCGTCATTACAAGGCCCTGAACCTTACAATTAACTATCAGTTTCGCGTCGGATTCGAAAATCTACTCACAGGAGAAGTTCATACGGTGCTCGAAACAGCAATTTACCCCTTGGAGACAAATCGGCTGGAGGACGATGTATTGAATCTCGACGTAATTTGAGTCTTCTATCGTCATTAGGAGGCGCTGAACGTTACAATTCACTATCATTTTTGAGTCGGATTCGAAAATCTAGACTCACAGGAGAAAGATCATATTGTGCCCGAGACAGCAATATCCCCTTGGAGACAATTCGGCTGGAGGACGATGTATTGAATCTCAACGCAATTTGAGTGTCCCATCGTCATTAGGAGGCCCTAAACGTTACAATTAACTATCATTTTTGCGTCGGATTCGAAAATCTAGACTTACAAGAGAACGACCATAAGGTGCCCGAGGCAGCATTAGACCCTTGGAGACAAGTCGGCTGGAGGACGATGTATTGAATCTCGACGCAATTTGAGAGTTCTATCGTCATCAGGAGGCGCTGAACGTTACTATTCACTATCATTTTTGCGTCGGATTCGAAAATCTAAACTCACAGGAGAAGGATCATATGGTGCCCGAGGCAGCAACAGACCCTTGGAGACAAGTCGGCTGGAGGCCGATGTATTGAACCTCGACGCAATTTGAGTGTTCCATCGTCATTAGGAGGCCCTAAACGTTACAATTAACTATAATTTTTGCGTCGGATTCGATAATCTAAACCCACACGAGAACGACCGTAAGGTGCCCGAGGCAGCAACAGACCCTTGGAGACAAGTCGGCGGGAGGCCGATGTATTGAATCTCGACGCAATTTGAGTGTTCCATCGTCCTGAACGTTACAATTAACTATCATTTTTGCGTCGGATTCGAAAATCTAGACGCACAGGAGAACGACCATAAGGTGCCCGAGGCAGCTATAGACCCTTGGAGACAAGTCGGCTGGAGGCCGATGAATTGAATCTCGACGCAATTTGAGTGTTCCATCGGCATTAGGAGGCCCTGAACGTTATAATTAACTATCATATTTTCGTCGGATTCGATAATCTAAACTCACAGGAGAACGACCATTAGGTGCCCGAGGCAGCAATAGACCCTTGGAGACAAGTCGGCTGGAGGCCGATGTATTGAATCTCGACGCAATTTGAGTGTTCCATCGTCATTAGGAGGCCCGGAATGTTACAATTAACTATCAGTTTTTCGTCGGATTCGAAAATCTAGACTCACAGCAGACGAACCATTTGGTGCCCGAGGCAGCAATATCCCCTTGGAGACAAATCGGCTGGAGGACGATGTATTGAATGCCGACGCAATTTGAGTCTTCTATCGTCATTAGGAGGCGCTGAACGTTACAATTCACTATCATTTTTGCGTCGGATTAGAAAATCTAGATTCACAGGAGAAGGATCATATTGTGCCCGAGACAGCAATATCCCCTTGGAGACAAGTCGGCTGGAGGAGGATGTATTGAATCTCGAGGCAATTTGAGTGTTCCATCGTCATTAGAAGGCACTGTAGGTTACAATTAACTATCATTTTTGCGTCGGATTCGAAAATCTAGACTCACAGGAGAACGTCCATAAGGTGCCCGAGGCAGCAATGGACCCTTGGAGACAAGTCGGCTGGAGGCCGATGTATTGAATCTCGACGCAATTTGAGTGTTCCATCGGCATTAGGAGGCCCTGAACGTTAAAATTTTTGCGTCGGATTCGATAATCTAAACTCACAGGAGAACGACCATACGGTGCCCGAGGCAGCGACAGACCCTTGGAGACAAGCCGGTTGGAGGACGATGGATTGGATCGCGACGCAAAATGAGTGTTCCATCGTCATTAGGAGGCCCTGAATGTTACAATTAACTATCAGTTTTTCTTCGGATTCGAAAATCTAAACTCACAGCAGAACGATCATAAGGTGCCCGAGGCAGCAATATACCGTTGGAGACAAGTCGGCTGGAGGCCGATGTATTGAATCTCGACGCAATTAGAGTGTTCCATCGTCATTACAAGGCCCTGAACCTTACAATTAACTATCATTTTTGCGTCGGATACGAAAATCTAGACTCACCGGAGAACTACCATAAGGTGCCCGAGGCAGCATGAGACCCTTGGAGACAAGTCGGCTGGAGGACGATGTATTGAATCTCAACGCAATTTGAGTCTTCTATCGTCATTAGGAGGCGCTGAACGTTACAATTCACTATCATTTTTGAGTCGGATTCGAAAATCTAGACTCACAGGAGAAAGATCATATTGTGCCCGAGACAGCAATATCCCCTTGGAGACAAGTCGGCTGGAGGACGATGTATTGAATCTCGACGCAATTTGAGTGTCCCATCGTCATTAGGAGGCCCTGAACGTTACAATTAACTATCATTTTTGCGTCGGATACGAAAATCTAGACTCACAGGAGAACTACCATAAGGTGCCCGAGGCTGCATGAGACCCTTGGAGACAAGTCGGCTAGAGGCCGATGTATTGAATCTCGACGCAATTTGAGTGTTCCATCGGCATTAGGAGGCCCTGAACGTTAAAATTTTTGCGTCGGATTCGATAATCTGAACTCACAGGAGAACGACCATACGGTGCCCGAGGCAGCAACAGACCCTTGGAGACAAGTCGGCTGGAGGACGATGTATTGAATCTCGACGCTATTTGAGTGTTCCGTCGTCATTACAAGGCCCTGAACGTTACAATTAATTATCATTTTTGCGTCGGATTCGAAAATCTAGACTCACAGGAGAACGACCATAAGGTGCCCGATGCAGCAGTAGACCCTTGGAGACAAGTCGGCTGGAGGACGATGTATTGGATCGCGACGCAATTTGAGTCTTCTATCGTCATTAGGAGGCGCTGAACGTTACGAATTCACTATCATTTTTGCGTCGGATTCGAAAATCTAGACCCACAGGAGAAGGACCATGTGGTGCCCGAGGCAGCGATATCCCCTTGGAGACAAGTCTGCTGGAGGCCGATGTATTGAATCTCGACGCAATTTGAGTGATCCATCGTCATTAGAAGGCCCTGAACGTTACAATTAACTATCATTTATGCGTCGGATTCGAAAATCTACTCACAGGAGAAGTTCATTCGGTGCTCGAGACAGCAATATCCCCTTGGAGACAAGTCCGCTGGAGGCCGATGTATTGAATCTCGACGCAATTTGAGAGTTCCATCGGCATTAGGAGGCCATGAACGTTACAATTAACTATCATTTTTGCGTCGGATTCGAAAATCTAGACTCACAGGAGAAGGATCATTTGGTGCCCGAGGCAGCAAGAGACCCTTGGAGACAAGTCGGCTGGAGGCCGATGTATTGAATATCGACGCAATTTGAGTCTCCCATCGTCATTACAAGGCCCTAAACGTTACAATTAACTATCATTTTTGCGTCGGATTCGATAATCTAAACTCACAGGAGAACGACCATAAGGTGCCCGAGGCAGCATCACCCTTGGAGACAAGTCGGCGGGAGGCCGATGTATTGATTCTCGACGCATTTTGAGTGTTCCATCGTCATTACATGGCCTGAACATTACAATTAACTATCATTTTTGCGTCGGATTCGAAAATCTAGACTCACAGCAGACGAACCATTTGGTGCCCGAGGCAGCAACATCCCCTTGGAGACAAATCGGCTGGAGTACGATGTATTGAATCTCGACGCAATTTGAGTGTTCCATCGTCATTACAAGGCCCTGAACGTTACAATTAACTATCATTTATGCGTCGGATTCAAAAATCTACTCACAGGAGAAGTTCATACGGTGCTCGAGACAGCAATATCCCCTTGGAGACAAGTCCGCTGGAGGCCGATGTATTGAATCTCGACGCAATTTGAGAGTTCCATCGGCATTAGGAGGCCATGAACGTTACAATTAACTATCATTTTTGCGTCGGATTCGAGAATCTAGACTCACAGGAGAAGGATCATATGGTGCCCGAGGCAACATTAGACCATTGGAGACAAGTCGGCTGGAGGACGTTGTATTGAATCTCGACGCAATTTGAGTGTCCCATCGTCATTACAAGACCCTAAACGTTACAATTAACTATCATTTTTGCGTCGGATTCGATAATCTAAACTCACAGGAGAACGACCATAAGGTGCCCGAGGCAGCATCACCCTTGGAGACAAGTCGGCGGGAGGCCGATGTATTGAATCTCGACGCATTTTGAGTGTTCCATCGTCATTACATGGCCTGAACGTTACAATTAACTATCATTTTTGCGTCGGATTCGATAATCTAAACTCACAGGAGAACGACCATAAGGTGCCCGAGGCAGCAATAGACCCATGGAGACAAGTCGGCTGGAGGCCGATGTATTGAATCTCGACGCAATTTGAGTGTTCCATCGTCATTACAAGGCCCTGAACGTTACAATTAACTATCATTTTTGCGTCGGATTCGAAAATCTAGACTCACAGGAGAACGACCATCAGGTGCCCGAGGCAGCATTAGACCATTGGAGACAAGTCGGCTGGAGGACGATGTATTGAATCTCGACGCAATTTGAGTGTCCCATCGTCATTACCACGCCCTAAACGTTACAATTAACAATCATTTTTGCGTCGGATTCGATAATCTAAACTCACAGGAGAACGACCATAAGGTACCCGTGGCAGCATCACCCTTGGAGACAAGTCGGCGGGAGGCCGATGTATTGAATCTCGACGCATTTTGAGTGTTCCATCGTCATTACATTGCCTGAACGTTACAATTAACTATCATTTTTGCGTCGGATTCGAAAATCTAGACTTACAAGAGAACGACCATATAGTGCCCGAGGCAGCATTAGACACTTGGAGACAAGTCGGCTGGAGGACGATGTATTGGATCGCGACGCAATTTGAGTGTTCCATCGTCATTAGGAGGCCCTGAATGTTACAATTAACTATCAGTTTTTCGTCGGATTCGAAAATCTAGACTCACAGCAGACGAACCATTTGGTGCCCGAGGCAGCAACATCCCCTTGGAGACAAATCGGCTGGAGGACGATGTATTGAATCTCGACGCAATTTGAGTGTTCCATCGTCATTACAAGGCCGTGAACGTTACAATTCACTATCATTTTTGCGTCGGATTCGAAAATCTACTCACAGGAGAAGTTCATACGGTGCTCGAGACAGCAATATCCCCTTGGAGACAAGTCCGCTGGAGGCCGATGTATTGAATCTAGACGCAATTTGAGAGTTCCATCGGCATTAGGAGGCCATGAACGTTACAATTAACTATAATTTTTGCGTCGGATTCGAAAATCTAGACTCACAGGAGAAGGATCATATGGTGCCCGAGGCAGCAAGAGACCCTTGGAGACAAGTCGGCTGTAGGCCGATGTATTGAATATCGACGCAATTTGAGTGTTCCATCGTCATTAGGAGGCCCGAAACATTACAATTAACTATCATTTTTGCGTCGGATTCGATAATCTAAACTCACAGGAGAACGACCATCAGGTCCCCGAGGCAGCATTAGACCATTGGAGACAAGTCGGCTAGAGGACGATGTATTGAATCTCGACGCAATTTGAGTGTCCCATCGTCATTACAAGGCCCTAAACGTTACAATTAACTATCATTTTTGCGTCGGATTCGATAATCTAAACTCACAGGAGAACGACCATAAGGTGCCCGAGGCAGCATCACCCTTGGAGACAAGTCGGCGGGAGGCCGATGTATTGAATCTCGACGCATTTTGAGTGTTCCATCGTCATTACATTGCCTGAACGTTACAATTAACTATCATTTTTGCGTCGGATTCGAAAATCTAGACTCACAGGAGAACGACCATAAGGTGCCCGAGGCAGCAATAGACCCTTGGAGACAAGTCGGCTGGTGGCCGATGTATTGAATCTCGACGCAATTTGAGTGTTCCATCGGCATTAGGAGGCCCTGAACGTTGCAATTAACTATCATTTTTGCGTCGGATTCGATAATCTAAACTCACAAGAGAACGACCATAAGGTGCCCGAGGCAGCAATAGACCCATGGAGACAAGTCGGCTGGAGGCCGATGTATTGAATCTCGACGCAATTTGAGTGTTCCATCGTCATTACAAGGCCCTGAACGTTACAATTAACTATCATTTTGGCGTCGGATTCGAAAATCTAGACTCACAGGAGAACGACCATAAGGTGCCCGAGGCAGCAATAGACCCTTGGAGACAAGTCGGCTGGTGGCCGATGTATTGAATCTCGACGCAATTTGATTTTTCCATCGTCATTACAAGGCCCTGAACGTTACAATTAACTATCATTTTTGCGTCGGATTCGAAAATCTAAAGTCACAGGAGAACGACCATACGGTGCCCGAGGCACCTTTTGACCCTTGGAGACAAGTCGCTTGGAGGACGATGTATTTGATCGCGACGCAAAATGAGTGTTCCATCGTCATTAGGAGGCCCTGAATGTTACAATTAACTATCAGTTTTTCGTCGGATTCGAAAATCTAAACTCACAGGAGAACGACCATTAGGTGCCCGAGGCAGCAGTAGACTGTTGGAGACAAGTCGGCTGGAGGCCGATGTATTGAATCACGACGCAATTTGAGTGTCCCATCGTCATTAGAAGGCCCTGAACGTTACAAATAACTATCATTTTTGCGTCGGATTCGATAATCTAAACTCACAGGAGAACGACCATAAGGTGCCCGAGGCAGCATCACCCTTGGAGACAAGTCGGCGGGAGGCCGATGTATTGAATCTCGACGCAATTTGAGTGTTCCATCGGCATTAGGAGGCCTTGAACGTTGCAATTAACTATCATTTTTGCCGCGGACTCGATAATCTAAACTCACAGGAGAACGACCATCAGGTGCCCGAGGCAGCATTAGACCATTGGAGACAAGTCGGCTGGAGGACGATGTATTGAATCACGACGCAATTTGTGTGTCCCATCGTCATTACCAGGCCCTAAACGTTACAATTAACTATCATTTTTGCGTCGGATTCGATAATCTAAACTCACAGGAGAACGACCATAAGGTACCCGAGGCAGCATCACCCTTGGAGACAAGTCGGCGGGAGGCCGATGTATTGAATCTCGACGCATTTTGTGTGTTCCATCGTCATTACATGGCCTGAACGTTACAATTAACTATCATTTTTGCGTCGGATTCGAAAATCTAGACTTACAAGAGAACGACCATAAAGTGCCCGAGGCAGCATTAGACACTTGGAGACAAGTCGGCTGGAGGACGATGTATTGGATCGCGACGCAATTTGAGTGTTCCATCGTCATTAGGAGGCCCTGAATGTTACAATTAACTATCAGTTTTTCGTCGGATTCGAAAATCTAGACTCACAGCAGACGAACCATTTGGTGCCCGAGGCAGCAACATCCCCTTGGAGACAAATCGGCTGGAGGACGATGTATTGAATCTCGACGCAATTTGAGTGTTCCATCGTCATTACAAGGCCGTGAACGTTACAATTAACTATCTTTTTTGCGTTGGATTCGAAAATCTACTCACAGGAGAAGTTCATACGGTGCTCGAGACAGCAATATCCCCTTGGAGACAAGTCCGCTGGAGGCCGATGTATTGAATCTAGACGCAATTTGAGAGTTCCATCGGCATTAGGAGGCCATGAACGTTACAATTAACTATAATTTTTGCGTCGGATTCGAAAATCTAGACTCACAGGAGAAGGATCATATGGTGCCCGAGGCAGCAAGAGACCCTTGGAGACAAGTCGGCTGGAGGCCGATGTATTGAATATCGACGCAATTTGAGTGTTCCATCGTCATTAGGAGGCTCGAAACATTACAATTAACTATCATTTTTGCGTCGGATTCGATAATCTAAACTCACAGGAGAACGACCATCAGGTCCCCGAGGCAGCATTAGACCATTGGAGACAAGTCGGCCAGATGACGATGTATTGAATCTCGACGCAATTTGAGTGTCCCATCGTCATTACAAGGCCCTAAACGTTACAATTAACTATCATTTTTGCGTCGGATTCGATAATCTAAACTCACAGGAGAACGACCATAAGGTGCCCGAGGCAGCATCACCCTTGGAGACAAGTCGGCGGGAGGCCGATGTATTGAATCTCGACGCATTTTGAGTGTTCCATCGTCATTACATGGCCTGAACCTTACAATTAACTATCATTTTTGCGTCGGATTCGAAAATCTAGACTCACAGGAGAACGACCATAAGGTGCCCGAGGCAGCAATAGACCCTTGGAGACAAGTCGGCTGGTGGCCGATGTATTGAATCTCGACGCAATTTGAGTGTTCCATCGGCATTAGGAGGCCCTGAACGTTGCAATTAACTATCATTTTTGCGTCGGATTCGATAATCTAAACTCACAAGAGAACGACCATAAGGTGCCCGAGGCAGCAATAGACCCATGGAGACAAGTCGGCTGGAGGCCGATGTATTGAATCTCGACGCAATTTGAGTGTTCCATCGTCATTACAAGGCCCTGAACGTTACAATTAACTATCATTTTTGCGTCGGATTCGAAAATCTAGAGTCACAGGAGAACGACCATACGGTGCCCGAGGCACCTTTTGACCCTTGGAGACAAGTCGCTTGGAGGACGATGTATTTGATCGCGACGCAAAATGAGTGTTCCATCGTCATTAGGAGGCCCTGAATGTTACAATTAACTATCAGTTTTTCGTCGGATTTGAAAATATAAACTCACAGGAGAACGACCATTAGGTGCCCGAGGCAGCAGTAGACTGTTGGAGACAAGTCGGCTGGAGGCCGATGTATTGAATCACGACGCAATTTGAGTGTCCCATCGTCATTAGAAGGCCCTGAACGTTACAAATAACTATCATTTATGCGTCGGATTCGAAAATCTACTCACAGGAGAAGTTCATACGGTGCTCAAGACAGCAATATCCCCTTGGAGACAATTCCGCTGGAGGCCGATGAATTGAATATCGACGCAATTTGAGTGTTCCGTCGTCATTAGGAGGCCCTAAACGTTACAATTAACTATAATTTTAGCGTCGGATTCGATAATCTAAACTCACAGGAGAACGACCATAAGGTGCCCGAGGCAGCACTAGACCCTTGAAGACAAGTCGGCTGGAGGACGATGTATTGAGTCTCGACGCAATTTGAGTGTCCCATCGCCATTACAAGGCCCTAAACGTTTCAATTAACTATCATTTTTGCGTCGGATTCGATAATCTAAACTCACAGGAGAACGACCATAAGGTGCCCGAGGCAGCATCACCCTTGGAGACAAGTCGGCGGGAGGCCGATGTATTGAATCTCGACGCATTTTGAGTGTTCCATCGTCATTACATGGCCTGAACGTTACAATTAACTATCATTTTTGCGTCGGATTCGATAATCTAAACTCACAGGAGAACGACCATAAGGTGCCCGAGGCAGCATCACCCTTGGAGACAAGTCGGCGGGAGGCCGATGTATTGAATCTCGACGCATTTTGAGTGTTCCATCGTCATTACATGGCCTGAACGTTACAATTAACTATCATTTTTGCGTCGGATTCGAAAATCTAGACTCACAGGAGAACGACCATAAGGTGCCCGAGGCAGCAATAGACCCTTGGAGACAAGTCGGCTGGTGGCCGATGTATTGAATCTCGACGCAATTTGAGTGTTCCATCGGCATTAGGAGGCCCTGAACGTTGCAATTGACTATCATTTTTGCCGCGGACTCGATAATCTAAACTCACAGGAGAACGACCATCAGGTGCCCGAGGCAGCATTAGACCATTGGAGACAAGTCGGCTGGAGGACGATGTATTGAATCTCGACGAAATTTGAGTGTCCCATCGTCATTACCAGGCCCTAAACGTTACAATTAACTATCATTTTTGCGTCGGATTCGATAATCTAAACTCACAGGAGAACGACCATAAGGTACCCGAGGCAGCATCACCCTTGGAGACATGTCGGCGGGAGGCCGATGTATTGAATCTCGACGCATTTTGGGTGTTCCATCGTCATTACATGGCCTGAACGTTACAATTAACTATCATTTTTGCGTCGGATTCGAAAATCTAGACTTACAAGAGAACGACCATAAAGTGCCCGAGGCAGCATTAGACACTTGGAGACAAGTCGGCTGGAGGACGATGTATTGGATCGCGACGCAATTTGAGTGTTCCATCGTCATTAGGAGGCCCTGAATGTTACAATTAACTATCAGTTTTTCGTCGGATTCGAAAATCTAGACTCACAGCAGACGAACCATTTGGTGCCCGAGGCAGCAACATCCCCTTGGAGACAAATCGGCTGGAGGACGATGTATTGAATCTCGACGCAATTTGAGTGTTCCATCGTCATTACAAGGCCGTGAACGTTACAATTAACTATCATTTTTGCGTCGGATTCGAAAATCTACTCACAGGAGAAGTTCATACGGTGCCCGAGGCAGCATCACCCTTGGAGACAAGTCGGCGGGAGGCCGATGTATTGAATCTCGACGCATTTTGAGTGTTCCATCGTCATTACATGGCCTGAACGTTACAATTAACTATCATTTTTGCGTCGGACTCGAAAATCTAGACTCACAGGAGAACGACCATAAGGTGCCCGAGGCAGCAATAGACCCTTGGAGACAAGTCGGCTGGTGGCCGATGTATCGAATCTCGACGCAATTTGAGTGTTCCATCGGCATTAGGAGGCCCTGAACGTTGCAATTAACTATCATTTTTGCGTCGGATTCGATAATCTAAACTCACAAGAGAACGACCATAAGGTGCCCGAGGCAGCAATAGACCCATGGAGACAAGTCCGCTGGAGGTCGATGTATTGAATCTCGACGCAATTTGAGTGTTCCATCGTCATTACAAGGCCCTGAACGTTACAATTAACTATCATTTATGCGTCGGATTCAAAAATCTACTCACAGGAGAAGTTCATACGGTGCTCGAGACAGCAATATCCCCTTGGAGACAAGTCCGCTGGAGGCCGATGTATTGAATCTCGACGCAATTTGAGAGTTCCATCGGCATTAGGAGGCCATGAACGTTACAATTAACTATCATTTTTGCGTCGGATTCGAGAATCTAGACTCACAGGAGAAGGATCATATGGTGCCCGAGGCAACATTAGACCATTGGAGACAAGTCGGCTGGAGGACGTTGTATTGAATCTCGACGCAATTTGAGTGTCCCATCGTCATTACAAGACCCTAAACGTTACAATTAACTATCATTTTTGCGTCGGATTCGATAATCTAAACTCACAGGAGAACGACCATAAGGTGCCCGAGGCAGCATCACCCTTGGAGACAAGTCGGCGGGAGGCCGATGTATTGAATCTCGACGCATTTTGAGTGTTCCATCGTCATTACATGGCCTGAACGTTACAATTAACTATCATTTTTGCGTCGGATTCGATAATCTAAACTCACAGGAGAACGACCATAAGGTGCCCGAGGCAGCAATAGACCCATGGAGACAAGTCGGCTGGAGGCCGATGTATTGAATCTCGACGCAATTTGAGTGTTCCATCGTCATTACAAGGCCCTGAACGTTACAATTAACTATCATTTTTGCGTCGGATTCGAAAATCTAGACTCACAGGAGAACGACCATCAGGTGCCCGAGGCAGCATTAGACCATTGGAGACAAGTCGGCTGGAGGACGATGTATTGAATCTCGACGCAATTTGAGTGTCCCATCGTCATTACCACGCCCTAAACGTTACAATTAACAATCATTTTTGCGTCGGATTCGATAATCTAAACTCACAGGAGAACGACCATAAGGTACCCGTGGCAGCATCACCCTTGGAGACAAGTCGGCGGGAGGCCGATGTATTGAATCTCGACGCATTTTGAGTGTTCCATCGTCATTACATTGCCTGAACGTTACAATTAACTATCATTTTTGCGTCGGATTCGAAAATCTAGACTTACAAGAGAACGACCATAAAGTGCCCGAGGCAGCATTAGACACTTGGAGACAAGTCGGCTGGAGGACGATGTATTGGATCGCGACGCAATTTGAGTGTTCCATCGTCATTAGGAGGCCCTGAATGTTACAATTAACTATCAGTTTTTCGTCGGATTCGAAAATCTAGACTCACAGCAGACGAACCATTTGGTGCCCGAGGCAGCAACATCCCCTTGGAGACAAATCGGCTGGAGGACGATGTATTGAATCTCGACGCAATTTGAGTGTTCCATCGTCATTACAAGGCCGTGAACGTTACAATTCACTATCATTTTTGCGTCGGATTCGAAAATCTACTCACAGGAGAAGTTCATACGGTGCTCGAGACAGCAATATCCCCTTGGAGACAAGTCCGCTGGAGGCCGATGTATTGAATCTAGACGCAATTTGAGAGTTCCATCGGCATTAGGAGGCCATGAACGTTACAATTAACTATAATTTTTGCGTCGGATTCGAAAATCTAGACTCACAGGAGAAGGATCATATGGTGCCCGAGGCAGCAAGAGACCCTTGGAGACAAGTCGGCTGTAGGCCGATGTATTGAATATCGACGCAATTTGAGTGTTCCATCGTCATTAGGAGGCCCGAAACATTACAATTAACTATCATTTTTGCGTCGGATTCGATAATCTAAACTCACAGGAGAACGACCATCAGGTCCCCGAGGCAGCATTAGACCATTGGAGACAAGTCGGCTAGAGGACGATGTATTGAATCTCGACGCAATTTGAGTGTCCCATCGTCATTACAAGGCCCTAAACGTTACAATTAACTATCATTTTTGCGTCGGATTCGATAATCTAAACTCACAGGAGAACGACCATAAGGTGCCCGAGGCAGCATCACCCTTGGAGACAAGTCGGCGGGAGGCCGATGTATTGAATCTCGACGCATTTTGAGTGTTCCATCGTCATTACATTGCCTGAACGTTACAATTAACTATCATTTTTGCGTCGGATTCGAAAATCTAGACTCACAGGAGAACGACCATAAGGTGCCCGAGGCAGCAATAGACCCTTGGAGACAAGTCGGCTGGTGGCCGATGTATTGAATCTCGACGCAATTTGAGTGTTCCATCGGCATTAGGAGGCCCTGAACGTTGCAATTAACTATCATTTTTGCGTCGGATTCGATAATCTAAACTCACAAGAGAACGACCATAAGGTGCCCGAGGCAGCAATAGACCCATGGAGACAAGTCGGCTGGAGGCCGATGTATTGAATCTCGACGCAATTTGAGTGTTCCATCGTCATTACAAGGCCCTGAACGTTACAATTAACTATCATTTTGGCGTCGGATTCGAAAATCTAGACTCACAGGAGAACGACCATAAGGTGCCCGAGGCAGCAATAGACCCTTGGAGACAAGTCGGCTGGTGGCCGATGTATTGAATCTCGACGCAATTTGATTTTTCCATCGTCATTACAAGGCCCTGAACGTTACAATTAACTATCATTTTTGCGTCGGATTCGAAAATCTAAAGTCACAGGAGAACGACCATACGGTGCCCGAGGCACCTTTTGACCCTTGGAGACAAGTCGCTTGGAGGACGATGTATTTGATCGCGACGCAAAATGAGTGTTCCATCGTCATTAGGAGGCCCTGAATGTTACAATTAACTATCAGTTTTTCGTCGGATTCGAAAATCTAAACTCACAGGAGAACGACCATTAGGTGCCCGAGGCAGCAGTAGACTGTTGGAGACAAGTCGGCTGGAGGCCGATGTATTGAATCACGACGCAATTTGAGTGTCCCATCGTCATTAGAAGGCCCTGAACGTTACAAATAACTATCATTTATGCGTCGGATTCGAATATCTACTCACAGGAGAAGTTCATACGGTGCTCGAGACAGCAATATCCCCTTGGAGACAATTCCGCTGGAGGCCGATGATTTGAATATCGACGCAATTTGAGTGTTCCGTCGTCATTAGGAGGCCCTAAACGTTACAATTAACTATAATTTTAGCGTCGGATTCGATAATCTAAACTCACAGGAGAACGACCATAAGGTGCCCGAGGCAGCACTAGACCCTTGAAGACAAGTCGGCTGGAGGACGATGAATTGAATCTCGACGCAATTTGAGTGTCCCATCGCCATTACAAGGCCCTAAACGTTACAATTAACTATCATTTTTGCGTCGGATTCGATAATCTAAACGCACAGGAGAACGACCATAAGGTGCCCGAGGCAGCATCACCCTTGGAGACAAGTCGGCGGGAGGCCGATGTATTGAATCTCGACGCATTTTGAGTGTTCCATCGTCATTACATGGCCTGAACGTTACAATTAACTATCATTTTTGCGTCGGATTCGAAAATCTAGACTCACAGGAGAACGACAATTAGGTGCCCGAGGCAGCAATAGACCCTTGGAGACAAGTCGGCTGGTGGCCGATGTATTGAATCTCGACGCAATTTGAGTGTTCCATCGGCATTAGGAGGCCTTGAACGTTGCAATTAACTATCATTTTTGCCGCGGACTCGATAATCTAAACTCACAGGAGAACGACCATCAGGTGCCCGAGGCAGCATTAGACCATTGGAGACAAGTCGGCTGGAGGACGATGTATTGAATCACGACGCAATTTGTGTGTCCCATCGTCATTACCAGGCCCTAAACGTTACAATTAACTATCATTTTTGCGTCGGATTCGATAATCTAAACTCACAGGAGAACGACCATAAGGTACCCGAGGCAGCATCACCCTTGGAGACAAGTCGGCGGGAGGCCGATGTATTGAATCTCGACGCATTTTGTGTGTTCCATCGTCATTACATGGCCTGAACGTTACAATTAACTATCATTTTTGCGTCGGATTCGAAAATCTAGACTTACAAGAGAACGACCATAAAGTGCCCGAGGCAGCATTAGACACTTGGAGACAAGTCGGCTGGAGGACGATGTATTGGATCGCGACGCAATTTGAGTGTTCCATCGTCATTAGGAGGCCCTGAATGTTACAATTAACTATCAGTTTTTCGTCGGATTCGAAAATCTAGACTCACAGCAGACGAACCATTTGGTGCCCGAGGCAGCAACATCCCCTTGGAGACAAATCGGCTGGAGGACGATGTATTGAATCTCGACGCAATTTGAGTGTTCCATCGTCATTACAAGGCCGTGAACGTTACAATTAACTATCTTTTTTGCGTTGGATTCGAAAATCTACTCACAGGAGAAGTTCATACGGTGCTCGAGACAGCAATATCCCCTTGGAGACAAGTCCGCTGGAGGCCGATGTATTGAATCTAGACGCAATTTGAGAGTTCCATCGGCATTAGGAGGCCATGAACGTTACAATTAACTATAATTTTTGCGTCGGATTCGAAAATCTAGACTCACAGGAGAAGGATCATATGGTGCCCGAGGCAGCAAGAGACCCTTGGAGACAAGTCGGCTGGAGGCCGATGTATTGAATATCGACGCAATTTGAGTGTTCCATCGTCATTAGGAGGCTCGAAACATTACAATTAACTATCATTTTTGCGTCGGATTCGATAATCTAAACTCACAGGAGAACGACCATCAGGTCCCCGAGGCAGCATTAGACCATTGGAGACAAGTCGGCCAGATGACGATGTATTGAATCTCGACGCAATTTGAGTGTCCCATCGTCATTACAAGGCCCTAAACGTTACAATTAACTATCATTTTTGCGTCGGATTCGATAATCTAAACTCACAGGAGAACGACCATAAGGTGCCCGAGGCAGCATCACCCTTGGAGACAAGTCGGCGGGAGGCCGATGTATTGAATCTCGACGCATTTTGAGTGTTCCATCGTCATTACATGGCCTGAACCTTACAATTAACTATCATTTTTGCGTCGGATTCGAAAATCTAGACTCACAGGAGAACGACCATAAGGTGCCCGAGGCAGCAATAGACCCTTGGAGACAAGTCGGCTGGTGGCCGATGTATTGAATCTCGACGCAATTTGAGTGTTCCATCGGCATTAGGAGGCCCTGAACGTTGCAATTAACTATCATTTTTGCGTCGGATTCGATAATCTAAACTCACAAGAGAACGACCATAAGGTGCCCGAGGCAGCAATAGACCCATGGAGACAAGTCGGCTGGAGGCCGATGTATTGAATCTCGACGCAATTTGAGTGTTCCATCGTCATTACAAGGCCCTGAACGTTACAATTAACTATCATTTTTGCGTCGGATTCGAAAATCTAGAGTCACAGGAGAACGACCATACGGTGCCCGAGGCACCTTTTGACCCTTGGAGACAAGTCGCTTGGAGGACGATGTATTTGATCGCGACGCAAAATGAGTGTTCCATCGTCATTAGGAGGCCCTGAATGTTACAATTAACTATCAGTTTTTCGTCGGATTTGAAAATATAAACTCACAGGAGAACGACCATTAGGTGCCCGAGGCAGCAGTAGACTGTTGGAGACAAGTCGGCTGGAGGCCGATGTATTGAATCACGACGCAATTTGAGTGTCCCATCGTCATTAGAAGGCCCTGAACGTTACAAATAACTATCATTTATGCGTCGGATTCGAAAATCTACTCACAGGAGAAGTTCATACGGTGCTCAAGACAGCAATATCCCCTTGGAGACAATTCCGCTGGAGGCCGATGAATTGAATATCGACGCAATTTGAGTGTTCCGTCGTCATTAGGAGGCCCTAAACGTTACAATTAACTATAATTTTAGCGTCGGATTCGATAATCTAAACTCACAGGAGAACGACCATAAGGTGCCCGAGGCAGCACTAGACCCTTGAAGACAAGTCGGCTGGAGGACGATGTATTGAGTCTCGACGCAATTTGAGTGTCCCATCGCCATTACAAGGCCCTAAACGTTTCAATTAACTATCATTTTTGCGTCGGATTCGATAATCTAAACTCACAGGAGAACGACCATAAGGTGCCCGAGGCAGCATCACCCTTGGAGACAAGTCGGCGGGAGGCCGATGTATTGAATCTCGACGCATTTTGAGTGTTCCATCGTCATTACATGGCCTGAACGTTACAATTAACTATCATTTTTGCGTCGGATTCGATAATCTAAACTCACAGGAGAACGACCATAAGGTGCCCGAGGCAGCATCACCCTTGGAGACAAGTCGGCGGGAGGCCGATGTATTGAATCTCGACGCATTTTGAGTGTTCCATCGTCATTACATGGCCTGAACGTTACAATTAACTATCATTTTTGCGTCGGATTCGAAAATCTAGACTCACAGGAGAACGACCATAAGGTGCCCGAGGCAGCAATAGACCCTTGGAGACAAGTCGGCTGGTGGCCGATGTATTGAATCTCGACGCAATTTGAGTGTTCCATCGGCATTAGGAGGCCCTGAACGTTGCAATTGACTATCATTTTTGCCGCGGACTCGATAATCTAAACTCACAGGAGAACGACCATCAGGTGCCCGAGGCAGCATTAGACCATTGGAGACAAGTCGGCTGGAGGACGATGTATTGAATCTCGACGAAATTTGAGTGTCCCATCGTCATTACCAGGCCCTAAACGTTACAATTAACTATCATTTTTGCGTCGGATTCGATAATCTAAACTCACAGGAGAACGACCATAAAGTGCCCGAGGCAGCATTAGACACTTGGAGACAAGTCGGCTGGAGGACGATGTATTGGATCGCGACGCAATTTGAGTGTTCCATCGTCATTAGGAGGCCCTGAATGTTACAATTAACTATCAGTTTTTCGTCGGATTCGAAAATCTAGACTCACAGCAGACGAACCATTTGGTGCCCGAGGCAGCAACATCCCCTTGGAGACAAATCGGCTGGAGGACGATGTATTGAATCTCGACGCAATTTGAGTGTTCCATCGTCATTACAAGGCCGTGAACGTTACAATTAACTATCATTTTTGCGTCGGATTCGAAAATCTACTCACAGGAGAAGTTCATACGGTGCCCGAGGCAGCATCACCCTTGGAGACAAGTCGGCGGGAGGCCGATGTATTGAATCTCGACGCATTTTGAGTGTTCCATCGTCATTACATGGCCTGAACGTTACAATTAACTAACATTTTTGCGTCGGACTCGAAAATCTAGACTCACAGGAGAACGACCATAAGGTGCCCGAGGCAGCAATAGACCCTTGGAGACAAGTCGGCTGGTGGCCGATGTATCGAATCTCGACGCAATTTGAGTGTTCCATCGGCATTAGGAGGCCCTGAACGTTGCAATTAACTATCATTTTTGCGTCGGATTCGATAATCTAAACTCACAAGAGAACGACCATAAGGTGCCCGAGGCAGCAATAGACCCATGGAGACAAGTCGGCTGGAGGTCGATGTATTGAATCTCGACGCAATTTGAGTGTTCCATCGTCATTACAAGGCCCTGAACGTTACAATTAACTATCATTTTGGCGTCGGATTCGAAAATCTAGACTCACAGGAGAACGACCATAAGGTGCCCGAGGCAGCAATATACCCTTGGAGACAAGTCGGCTGGAGGCCGATGTATTGAATCTCGACGCAATTTGAGTGTTCCATCGGCATTAGGAGGCCCTGAACGTTACAATTAACTATCATTTTTGCGTCGGATTCGATAATCTAAACTCACAGAAGAACGACCATAAGCTGCCCGAGGCAGCAACAGACACTTGGAGACAAGTCGGCTGGAGGACGATGTATTGAATCTCGACGCAATTTGAGTGTTCCATCGCAATTACAAGGCCCTGAACGTTACAATTAACTATCATTTTTGCGTCGGATTCGAAAATCTAGACTCACAGGAGAACGACCATAAGGTGCCCGAGGCAGCAATAGACCCTTGGAGACAAGTCGGCTGGAGGCCGATGTATTGGATCGCGATGCAATTTGAGTCTTCTATCGTCATTAGGAGGCGCTGAACGTTACGATTCACTATCATTTTTGCGTCGGATTCGAAAATCTAGACTCACAGAAGAAGGACAATGTGGTGCCCGAGGCAGCGATATCCCCTTGGAGACAAGTCGGCTGGAGGCCGATGTATTGAATCTCGACGCAATTTGAGTGATCCATCGTCATTAGAAGGCCCTGAACGTTACAATTAACTATCATTTCTGCGTCGGATTCGAAAATCTAGACTCACAGGAGAAGGATCATATGGTGCCCGAGGCAGCAAGTGACCCTTGAGACAAGTCGGCTGGAGGCCGATGTATTGAATATCGACGCAATTTGAGTGTTCCATCGTCATTAGGAGGTCCTAAACGTTACAATTAACTATCATTTTTGCGTCGGATTCGATAGTCTAAACTCACAGGATAACGACCATAAGGTGCCCGAGGCAGAATTAGCCCCTTGGAGACAAGTTGGCTGGAGGACGATGTATTGAATCTCGACGCAATTTGAGTGTCCCATCGTCATTACAAGGCCCCAAACGTTACAATTAACTATCATTTTTGCGTCGGATTCGATAATCTAAACTCACAGGAGAACGACCATAAGGAGCCCGAGGCAGCATCACCCTTGGAGACAAGTCGGCCGGAGGCCGATGTATTGAATCTCGACGCAATTTGAGTGTTCCATCGGCATTAGGAGGCCCTGAACGTTGCAATTAACTATCATTTTTGCGTCGGATTCGATAATCTAAACTCACAGGAGAACGACCATAACGTGCCCGAGGCAGCAATAGACCCAAGGAGACAAGTCGGCTGAAGGCCGATGTATTGAATCTCGACGCAATTTGAGTGTTCCAAAGTCATTACAAGGCCCTGAACGTTACAATTAACTATCATTTTTGGGTCGGATTCGAAAATTTAGACTCACAGGAGAACGACCATAAGGTGCCCGAGGCAGCAATATACCCTTGGAGACAAGTCGGTTGGAGGCCGATGTATTGAATCTCGACGCAATTTGAGAGTTCCATCGGCATTAGGAGGCCCTGAACGTTACAATTAACTATCATTTTTGCGTCTGATTCGATAATCTAAACTCACAGGAGAACGACCATAAGCTGCCCGAGGCAGCAACAGACCCTTGGAGACAAGTCGGCTGGAGGACGATGTATTGAATGTCGACGCAATTTGAGTGTTCCATCGCCATTACAAGGCCCTGAACGTTACAATTAAAAAATCAATTTTGCGTCGGATTCGAAAATCTAGACTCACAGGAGAACGACCATAAGGTTCCCGAGGCAGCAATAGACCCTTGGAGACAAGTCGGCTGGAGGCCGATGTATTGAATCTCGTCGCAATTTGAGTGTTCCATCGGCATTAGGAGGTCCTGAACGTTACAATTAACTATCATTTTTGCGTCGGGTTCGAAAATCTAGACTCACAGGAGAACGACCATAAGGTGCCCGAGGCAGCAATAGACCCTTGGAGACAAGTCGGCTGGAGGCCGATGTATTGAATCTCGACGCAATTTGAGTGTTCCATCGGCATTAGGAGGTCCTGAACGTTACAATTAACTATCATTTTTGCGTCGGGTTCGAAAATCTAGACTCACAGGAGAACGACCATAAGGTGCCCGAGGCAGCAATAGACCCTTGGAGACAAGTCGGCTGGAGGACGATGTATTGAATCTCGAAGCTATTTGAGTCTTCTATCGTCATTACGAGGCGCTGAACGTTACAATTCACTATCATTTTTGAGTCGGATTCGAAAATCTAGACTCACAGGAGAAAGATCATATTGTGCCCGAGACAGCAATATCCCCTTGGAGACAAGTCGGCTGAAGGACGGTGTATTGAATCTCGACGCAATTTGAGAGTTCCATCGTCATTAGGCGGCCCTGAACGTTACAATTAACTATCATTTTTGCGTCGGATTCGAAAATCTAGACTTACAAGAGAACGACCATAAAGTGCCCGAGGCAGCATTAGATCCTTGATGACAAGTCGGCTGGAGGACGATGTATTGGATCGCGACGCAATTTGAGTGTTCCATCGTCATTAGGAGGCCCTGAATGTTACAATTAACTATCAGTTTTTCGTCGGATTCGAAAATCTAGACTCACAGCAGACGAACCATTTGGTGCCCGAGGCAGCAATATCCCTTTGGAGACAAATCGGCTGGAGGACGATGTATTGAATCCCGACGCAATTTGGGTCTTCTATCGTCATTAGGAGGCGCTGAACGTTACAATTCAGTATCATTTTTGCGTCGGATTCGAAAATCTAGACTCACAGGAGAAGGATCACATCGTGCCAGAGACAGCAATGTCCCCTTGGAGACAAATCGGCTGGAGGACGATGTATTGAATCTCGACGCAATTTGAGTGTCCCATCGTTATTAGGAGGCCCTAAACGTTACAATTAACTATCATTTTTGCGTCGGATTCGATAATCTAAACTCACATTGGAACGACCATACGGTGCCCGAGGCAGTTATTGACCCTTGGAGACAACTCGGTTGGAGGACGATGTATTGGATCGCGACGCAAAATGAGTGTTCCAACGTCATTAGGAGGCCCTGAATGTTACAATTAACTATCAGTTTTTCGTCGGATTCGAAAATCTAAACTCACAGGAGAACGACCATAAGGTGCCCGAGGCTGCAACAGACCCTTGGAGACAGGTCGGCTGGAGGACGATGTATTGAATCTCGACGCAATTTGAGAGTTCTATCGTCATCAGGAGGCGCTGAACGTTACTATTCACTATCAATTTTGCGTCGGATTCGAAAATCTAGACTCACAGGGGAGGGATCATATGGTGCCCGAGGCAGCAACAGACCCTTGGAAACAAGTCGGCTGGAGGCCGATGAATTGAATATCGACGCAATTTGAGTGTTCCGTCGTCATTAGGAGGCCCTAAACGTTACAATTAACTATAATTTTAGCGTCGGATTCGATAATCTAAACTCACAGGAGAACGACCATAAGGTGCCCGAGGCAGCATTAGACCCTTGCAGACAAGTCGGCTGGAGGACGATGTATTGAATCTTGACGCAATTTGAGTGTCCTATCGTCATTACAAGGCCCTAAACGTTACAATTAACTATCATTTTTGCGTCGGATTCGATAATCTAAACTCACAGGAGAACGACCATAAGGTGCCCGAGGCTGCATCACCCTTGGAGACAAGTCGGCGGGAGGCCGATTTATTAAATCTCGACGCAATTTGAGTGTTCCATCGTCATTACATGGCCCTGAACGTTACAATTAACTATCATTTTTGCGTCGGATTCGAAAATCTAGACTCACAGGAGAACGACCATAAGGTGCCCGAGGCAGCAATAGACCCTTGGAGACAAGTCGGCTGGAGGCCGATGTATTGAATCTCGACGCAATTTGAGTGTTCCATCGGCATTAGGAGGTCCTGAACGTTATAATTAACTATCATTTTTGCGTAGGATTCGATAATCTAAACTCACAGGAGAACGACCATAAGGTGCCCAAGGCTGCATCACCCTTGGAGACAAGTCGGCGGGAGGCCGATTTATTGAATCTCGACGCAATTTGAGTGTTCCATCGTCATTACATGGCCCTGAACGTTACAATTCACTATCATTTTTGCGTCGGATTCGAAAATCTAGACTCACAGGAGAACGACCATAAGGTGCCCGAGGCAGCAATAGACCCTTGGAGACAAGTCGGCTGGAGGCCGATGTATTGAATCTCGACACAATTTGAGTGTTCCATCGGCGTTAGGAGGCCCTGAACGTTATAATTAACTATCATTTTTGCGTCGGATTCGATAATCTAAACTCACAGGAGAACGACCATAAGGTGCCCGAGGCAGCAATAGACCCTTGGAGACAAGTCGGCTGGAGGCCGATGTATTGAATCTCGACGCAATTTGAATGTTCCATCGTCATTAGGAGGCCCTGACCGTTACAATTAACTATCATTTTTGCGTCGGATTCGAAAATCTAGACTCACAGGAGAACGACCATAAGGTGCCCGAGGCAGCAGTAGACCCTTGGAGACAAGTCGGCTGGAGGCCGATGTATTGAATCTCGACGCAATTTGAGTGTTCCATCGGCATTAGGAGGTCCTGAACGTTACAATTCACTATCATTTTTGAGTCGGATTCGAAAATCTAGACTCACAGGAGAAAGATCATATTGTGCCCGAGACAGCAATATCCCCTTGGAGACAAGTCGGCTGGAGGACGAAGTATTGGATCGCGACGCAAAATGAGTGTCCCATCGTCATTAGAAGGCCCTGAACGTTACAATTAACTATCATTTACGCGTCGGATTCGAAAATCTAAATTCACAGGAGAACGACCATAAGGTTACCGAGGCTGCATCACCCTTGGAGACAAGTCGGCGGGAGGCCGATTTATTGAATCTCGACGCAATTTGAGTGTTCCATCGTCATTACATGGAACTGAACGTTACAATTAACTATCATTTTTGCGTCGGATTCGAAAATCTAGACTCACAGGAGAACGACCATAAGGTGGCCGAGGCAGCAATATACCCTTGGAGACAAGTCGGCTGGAGGCCGATGTATTGAATCTCGACGCAGTTTGAGTGTTCCATCGGCATTAGGAGGCCCTGAACGTTAAAATTAACTATCATTTTTGCGTCGGATTCGATAATCTAAACTCACAGGAGAACGACCATAAGGTTCCCGAGGCAGCAATAGACCCTTGGAGACAAGTCGGCTGGAGGCCGATGTATTGAATCTCGACGCAATTTGAGTGTTCCATCGGCATTAGGAGGCCCTGAACGTTACAATTAACTATCATGTTTGCGTCGGGTTCGAAAATCTAGACTCACAGGAGAACGTCCATAAGGTGCCCGAGGCAAAAATAGACCCTTGGAGACAAGTCGGCTGAAGGACGGTGTATTGAATCTCGACGCAATTTGAGAGTTCCATCGTCATTAGGCGGCCCTGAACGTTACAATTAACTATCATTTTTGCGTCGGATTCGAAAATCTAGACTTACAAGAGAACGACCATAAAGTGCCCGAGGCAGCATTAGATCCTTGATGACAAGTCGGCTGGAGGACGATGTATTGGATCGCGACGCAATTTGAGTGTTCCATCGTCATTAGGAGGCCCTGAATGTTACAATTAACTATCAGTTTTTCGTCGGATTCGAAAATCTAGACTCACAGCAGACGAACCATTTGGTGCCCGAGGCAGCAATATCCCTTTGGAGACAAATCGGCTGGAGGACGATGTATTGAATCCCGACGCAATTTGGGTCTTCTATCGTCATTAGGAGGCGCTGAACGTTACAATTCAGTATCATTTTTGCGTCGGATTCGAAAATCTAGACTCACAGGAGAAGGATCACATCGTGCCAGAGACAGCAATGTCCCCTTGGAGACAAATCGGCTGGAGGACGATGTATTGAATCTCGACGCAATTTGAGTGTCCCATCGTTATTAGGAGGCCCTAAACGTTACAATTAACTATCATTTTTGCGTCGGATTCGATAATCTAAACTCACATTGGAACGACCATACGGTGCCCGAGGCAGTTATTGACCCTTGGAGACAACTCGGTTGGAGGACGATGTATTGGATCGCGACGCAAAATGAGTGTTCCAACGTCATTAGGAGGCCCTGAATGTTACAATTAACTATCAGTTTTTCGTCGGATTCGAAAATCTAAACTCACAGGAGAACGACCATAAGGTGCCCGAGGCTGCAACAGACCCTTGGAGACAGGTCGGCTGGAGGACGATGTATTGAATCTCGACGCAATTTGAGAGTTCTATCGTCATCAGGAGGCGCTGAACGTTACTATTCACTATCAATTTTGCGTCGGATTCGAAAATCTAGACTCGCAGGGGAGGGATCATATGGTGCCCGAGGCAGCAACAGACCCTTGGAAACAAGTCGGCTGGAGGCCGATGAATTGAATATCGACGCAATTTGAGTGTTCCGTCGTCATTAGGAGGCCCTAAACGTTACAATTAACTATAATTTTAGCGTCGGATTCGATAATCTAAACTCACAGGAGAACGACCATAAGGTGCCCGAGGCAGCATTAGACCCTTGCAGACAAGTCGGCTGGAGGACGATGTATTGAATCTTGACGCAATTTGAGTGTCCTATCGTCATTACAAGGCCCTAAACGTTACAATTAACTATCATTTTTGCGTCGGATTCGATAATCTAAACTCACAGGAGAACGACCATAAGGTGCCCGAGGCTGCATCACCCTTGGAGACAAGTCGGCGGGAGGCCGATTTATTAAATCTCGACGCAATTTGAGTGTTCCATCGTCATTACATGGCCCTGAACGTTACAATTAACTATCATTTTTGCGTCGGATTCGAAAATCTAGACTCACAGGAGAACGACCATAAGGTGCCCGAGGCAGCAATATACCCTTGGAGACAAGTCGGCTGGAGGCCGATGTATTGAATCTCGACGCAATTTGAGTGTTCCATCGTCATTACAAGGCCCTGAACGTTACAATTAACTATCATTTTTGCGTCGGATTCGAAAATCTAGACTCACAGGAGAACGACCATAAGGTGCCCGAGGCAGCAATAGACCCTTGGAGACAAGTCGGCTGGAGGCCGATGTATTGAATCTCGACGCAATTTGAGTGTTCCATCGGCATTAGGAGGTCCTGAACGTTATAATTAACTATCATTTTTGCGTAGGATTCGATAATCTAAACTCACAGGAGAACGACCATAAGGTGCCCAAGGCTGCATCACCCTTGGAGACAAGTCGGCGGGAGGCCGATTTATTGAATCTCGACGCAATTTGAGTGTTCCATCGTCATTACATGGCCCTGAACGTTACAATTCACTATCATTTTTGCGTCGGATTCGAAAATCTAGACTCACAGGAGAACGACCATAAGGTGCCCGAGGCAGCAATAGACCCTTGGAGACAAGTCGGCTGGAGGCCGATGTATTGAATCTCGACACAATTTGAGTGTTCCATCGGCGTTAGGAGGCCCTGAACGTTATAATTAACTATCATTTTTGCGTCGGATTCGATAATCTAAACTCACAGGAGAACGACCATAAGGTGCCCGAGGCAGCAATAGACCCTTGGAGACAAGTCGGCTGGAGGCCGATGTATTGAATCTCGACGCAATTTGAATGTTCCATCGTCATTAGGAGGCCCTGACCGTTACAATTAACTATCATTTTTGCGTCGGATTCGAAAATCTAGACTCACAGGAGAACGACCATAAGGTGCCCGAGGCAGCAGTAGACCCTTGGAGACAAGTCGGCTGGAGGCCGATGTATTGAATCTCGACGCAATTTGAGTGTTCCATCGGCATTAGGAGGTCCTGAACGTTACAATTCACTATCATTTTTGAGTCGGATTCGAAAATCTAGACTCACAGGAGAAAGATCATATTGTGCCCGAGACAGCAATATCCCCTTGGAGACAAGTCGGCTGGAGGACGAAGTATTGGATCGCGACGCAAAATGAGTGTCCCATCGTCATTAGAAGGCCCTGAACGTTACAATTAACTATCATTTACGCGTCGGATTCGAAAATCTACTCACAGGAGAAGTTCATACCGTGCTCGAGACAGCAATATCCCCTTGGAGACAAGTCGGCTGGAGGCCGATGTATTGAATCTCGACGCAATTTGAGAGTTCCATCGGCATTAGGAGGCCATGAACGTTACAATTAAATATCATTTTTGCGTCGGATTCGAAAATCTAGACTCACAGGAGGATCATATGGTGCCCGAGGCAGCAACAGACCCTTCGGGACAAGTGGGCTGGAGGCCGATGTATTGAATATCGACGCAATTTGATTGTTCCATCGTCATTAGGAGGCCCTAAACGTTACAATTAAATATCATTTTTGCGTCGGATTCGATAATCTAAACTCACAGGAGAACGACCATAAGGTGCCCGAGGCAGCATTAGACCCTTGGAGACAAGTCGGCTGGAGGACGATGTATTGAATCTTGACGCAATTTGAGTGTCCCATCGTCATTACAAGGCCCTAAGCGATACAATTAACTATCATTTTTGCGTCGGATTCGATAATCTAAACTCACAGGAGAACGACCATAAGGTGCCCGAGGCTTCATCACCCTTGGAGACAAGTCGGCGGGAGGCCGATTTATTGAATCTCGACGCAATTTGAGTGTTCCATCGTCATTACATGGCCCTGAACGTTACAATTAACTATCATTTTTGCGTCGGATTCGAAAATCTAGACTCACAGGAGAAGGACCATGTGGTGCCCGAGGCAGCGATATCCCCTTGGAGACAAGTCGGCTGGAGGCCGATGTATTGAATCTCGACGGAATTTGAGTGTTCCATCGGCATTAGGAGGCCCTGAACGTTACAATTAACTATCATTTTTGCGTCGGATTCGAAAATCTAAACTCACAGGGGAACGACCATACGGTGCCCGAGGCAGCTATTGACCCTTGGAGACAAGTCGGTTGGAGGACGATGTATTGGATCGCGACGCAAAATGAGTGTTCCATCGTCATTACAAGGCCCTGAACGTTACAATTAACAATCATTTTTGCGTCGGATTCAAAAATCTAGACTCACACGAGAACGACCATAAGGTGCCCGAGGCAGCAATAGACCCTTGGAGACAAGTCGGCTGGAGGCCGATGTATTGAATCTCGACACAATTTGAGTGTTCCATCGGCATTAGGAGGCCCTAAACGTTATAATTAACTATCATTTTTGCGTCGGATTTGATAATCTAAACTCACAGGCTGCCCGAGGCAGCAATAGACCCTTTGAGACAAGTCGGCTGGAGGCCGATGTATTGAATCTCGACGCAATTTGAGTGTTCCATCGGCATTAGGAGGCCCTGAACGTTACAATTAACTATCATTTTTGCGTCGGGTTCGAAAATCTAGACTTACAAGAGAACGACCATAAAGTGCCCGAGGCAGCATTAGATCCTTGGAGACAAGTCGGCTGGAGGACGATGTATTGGATCGCGACGCAATTTGAGTGTTCCATCGGCATTAGGAGGCCCTTAACGTTACAATTAACTATCATTTGCGTCGGATTCGATAATCTAAACTCACAGGGGAACGACCATACGGTGCCCGAGGCAGCTATTGACCCTTGGAGACAAGTCGGTTGGAGGACGATGTATTGGATCGTGAGGCAAAATGAGTGTCCCATCGTCATTAGAAGGCCCTGAACGTTACAATTAACTATCATTTACGCGTCGGATTCGAAAAGCTACTCACAGGAGAAGTTCATACGGAGCTCGAGACAGCAATATCCCCTTGGAGACAAGTCCGCTGGAGGCCGATGTATTGAATCTCGACGCAATTTGAGATTTCCATCAGCATTAGGAGGCCATGAACGTTATAATTAACTATCATTTTTGCGTCGGATTCGATAATCTAAACTCACAGGAGAACGACCATATGCTGCCCGAGGCAGCAACAGACACTTGGAGACAAGTCGGCTTGAGGACGATGTATTGAATCTCGACGCAATTTGAGTGTTCCATCGCCATTACAAAGCCCTGAACGTTACAATTAACTATCATTTTTGCGTCGGATTCGAAAATCTAGACTCAAGGAGAACGACCATAAGGTGCCCGAGGCAGCAATAGACCCTTGGAGACAAGTCGGCTGGAGGGCGATATATTGGATCGCGACGCAATTTGAGTCTTCTATCGTCATTAGGAGGCGCTGAACGTTACAATTCACTATCATTTTTGCGTAGGATTCGAAAATCTAGACTCACAGGAGAAGGACAATGTGGTGCCCGAGGCAGCGATATCCCCTTGGAGACAAGTCGGCTGGAGGCCGATGTATTGAATCTCGACGCAATTTGAGTGTTCCATCGTCATTACAAGGCCCTGAGCGTTACAATTAACTATCATTTTTGCGTCGGATTCAAAAAACTAGACTCACAGGAGAACGACCACAAGGTGCCCGAGGCAGCAATAGACCCTTGGAGACAAGTCGGCTGGAGGCCGATGTAATGAATCTCGACGCAATTTGAGTGTTCCATCGGCATTAGGAGGCCCTGAACGTTATAATTAACTATCATTTTTGCGTCGGATTCTATAATCAAAACTCACAGGAGAACGACCTTAAGGTGCCCGAGGCAGCAATAGACCCTTGGAGACAAGTCGGCTGGAGGCCGATGTATTGAATCTCGACGCAATTTGAGAGTTCCATCGTCATTACGCGGCCCTGAACGTTACAATTAACTATCATTTTTGCGTCGGATTCGAAAATCTAGACTTACAATAGAACGACCATAAAGTGCCCGAGGCAGCATTAGATCCTTGGAGACAAGTCGGCTGGAGGACGATGTATTGGATCGAGACGCAATTTGAGTGTTCCATCGTCATTAGGAGGCCCTGAATGATACAATTAACTATCAGTTTTTCGTCGGATTCGAAAATCTAGACTCACAGCAGACGAACCATTTGGAGCCCGAGGCAGCAATATCCCTTCGGAGACAAATCAGCTGGAGGACGATGTATTGAATCCCGACGCAATTTGAGTCTTCTATCGTCATTAGGAGGCGCTGAACGTTTCAATTCACTATCATTTTTGCGTCGGATTCGAAAATCTAGACTCACAGGAGAAGGATCATATTCTGCCAGAGACAGCAATGTCCCCTTGGAGACAAGTCGGCTGGAGGACGATGTATTGAATCTCGACGCAATTTGGGTGTCCCATCGTCATTAGGAGGCAATAAACGTTACAATTAACTATTATTTTTGCGTCGGATTCGATAATCTAAACTCACAGGGGAACGACCATACGGTGCCCGAGGCAGTTATTGTCCCTTGGAGACAAGTCGGTTGGAGGACGATGTATTGGATCGCGACGCAAAATGAGTGTTCCATCGTCATTAGGAGGCCCTGAATGTTACAATTAACTATCAGTTTTTCGTCGGATTCGAAAATCTAAACTCACAGGAGAACGACCATAAGGTGCCCGAGGCAGCAACAGACCCTTGGAGACAAGTCGGCTGGAGGCCGATGTATTGAATCTCGACGCAATTTGAGTGTCCCATCGTCATTACAAGGCCCTAAACGTTACAATTAACTATCATTTTTGCGTCGGATTCGATAATCTAAACTCACAGGAGAACGACCATTAGGTGCCCGAGGCAGCAATAGACCCTTGGAGACAAGTCGGCTGGTGGCCGATGTATTGAATCTCGACGCAATTTGAGTGTTCCATCGGCATTAGGAGGCCCTGAACGTTGCAATTAACTATCATTTTTGCGTCGGATTCGATAATCTAAACTCACAGGAGAACGACCATAAGGTGCCCGAGGCAGCAGTAGACCCATGGAAACAAGTCGGCTAGAGGCCGATGTATTGAATCTCGACGCAATTTGAGTGTTCCATCGTCATTACAAGGCCCTGAATGTTACAATTAACTATCATTTTTGCGTCGGATTCGAAAATCTAGACTCACAGGAGAACGACCATAAGGTGCCCGAGGCAGCAATATACCCTTGGAGACAAGTCGGCTGGAGGCCGATGTATTGAATCTCGACGCAATTTGAGTGTTCCATCGTCATTACAAGGCCCTGAACCTTACAATTAACTATCAGTTTCACGTCGGATTCGAAAATCTACCCACAGGAGAAGTTCATACGGTGCTCGAGACAGCAATATACCCCTTGGAGACAAGTCGGCTGGAGGACGATGTATTGGATCGCGAAGCAATTTGAGTGTTCCATCGTCATTAGGAGGCCCTGAATGTTACAATTAACTATCATTTTTGCGTCGGATACGAAAATCTAGACTCACAGGAGAACGACCATAAGGTGCCCGAGGCAGCAATAGACCCTTGGCGACAAGTCGGCTGGAGGACGATGTATTGAATCTCGACGCAATTTGAGAGTTCCATCATCATTAGGCGGCCCTGAACGTTACAATTAACTATCATTTTGGCGTCGGATTCGTAAATCTAGACTTAAAAGAGAACGACCATAAAGTGCCCGAGGCAGCATTAGACCCTTGGAGACAAGTCATCTGGAGGACGATGTATTGGATCGCGACGCAAAATGAGTGTTCCATCGTCATTAGGAGGTCCTGAATGTTACAATTAACTATCAGTTTTTCGTCGGATTCGAAAATCTAAACTCACAGGAGAACGACCATAAGGTGCCCGAGGCAGCAATAGACCGTTGGAGACAAGTCGGCTGGAGGCCGATGTATTGAATCTCGACGCAATTTGAGGGTTCCATTGTCATTACAAGGCCCTGAACCTTACAATTAACTATCAGTTTCGCGTAGGATTCGAAAATCTACTCACAGGAGAAGTTCATACGGTGCTCGAGACAGCAATATACCCCTGTGGAGACAAATCGGCTGGAGGACGATGTATTGAATCTCGACGCAAATTGAATCTTCTATCGTTATTAGGAGGCGCTGTACGTTACAATTCTCTATAATTTTTGGGTCGGATTCGAAAATCTAGACTCACAGGAGAAAGATCATATTGTGCCCGAGACAGCAATATCCCCTTGGAGACAAGTCGGCTGGAGGACGATGTATTGAATCTCGACGCAATTTGAGTGTTCCATCGTCATTACATGGCCCTGAAGGTTACAATCATTTTTGCGTCGGATTCGAAAATCTAGACTTACAGGAGAACGACCATAAGGTGCCCGAGGCAGCAATAGACCCTTGGAGACAAGTCGGCTGGTGGCCGATGTATTGAATCTCGACGCAATTTGATTGTTCCATCGGCATTAGGAGGCCCTGAACGTTACAATTAACTATCATTTTTGCGTCGGATTCGATAATCTAGACTCACAGGAGAACGACCATAAGGTGCCCGAGGCAGCAATAGACCCTTGGAGACAAGTCGGCAGGAGGCCGATGTATTGAATCTCGACGCAATTTGAGTGTTCCATCGTCATTAGAAGGCCCTGAACGTTACAATTAACTATCATTTTTGCGTCGGATTCGAAAATCTAGACTCACAGGAGAGCGACCATAAGGTGCCCGAGGCAGCAATAGACCCTTGGAGACAAGTCGGCTGGAGGACGATGTATAGGATCGCGACGCAATTTGAGTGTTCCATCGTCATTAGGAGGCCCTGAATGTTATAATTAACTATCAGTTTTTCGTCGGATTCGAAAATCTAGACTCACAGCAGACGAACCATTTGGTGCCCGAGGCAGCAATATCCCCTTGGAGACAAATCGGCTGGAGAACGATGTATTGAATCCCGACGCAATTTGAGTCTTCTATCGCCATTAGGAGGCGCTGAACGTTACAATTCACTATCATTTTTGCGTCGGATTCGATAATCTAAACTCACAAGGGAACGACCATACGGTGCCCGAGGCAGCTATTGACCCTTGGAGACAAGTCGGTTGGAGTACGATGTATTGGATCGCGACGCAATTTGAGTCTTCTATCGTCATTAGGAGGCGCTGAACGTTACAATTCACTATCATTTTTGCGTCGGATTCGAAAATCTAGACTCACAGGAGAAGGACCATGTGGTTATTAGGTCATTAGGAGGCGCTGAATCTCGACGCAATTTGAGTGTTCCATCGGCATTAGGAGGCCCTGAACGTACAATTAACTATCATTTTTGCGTCGGATTCGATAATCTAAACTCACAGGAGAACGACCATAAGGTGCCCGAGGTAGCAATAGACCCTTGGAGACAAGTCGGCTGGAGGCCGATGTATTGAATCTCGACGCAATTTCAGTGTTCCATCGTCATTAGAAGGCCCTGAACGTTACAATTAACTATCATTTTTGCGTCGGATTCGAAAATCTAGACTCACAGGAGAACGACCATAAGGTGCCCGTGGCAGCAATAGACCCTTGGAGACAAGTCGGCTGGAGGACGATGTATTGAATCTCGACGCAATTTGAGAGTTCCATCATCATTAGGCGGCCCTGAACGTTACAATTAACTATCATTTTGGCGTCGGATTCGTAAATCTAGACTTACAAGAGAACGACCATAAAGTGCCCGAGGCAGCATTAGACCCTTGGAGACAAGTCGGCTGGAGGATGATGTATTGGATCGCGACGTAATTTGAGTGTTCCATCGTCATTAGGAGGCCCTGAACGTTACAATTCACTATCATTTTTGCGTCGGATTCGAAAATCTAGACTCACAGGACAAGGATCATATTGTGCCCGAGACAGCAATATCTCCTTGGAGACAAGTCGGCTGGAGGACGATGTATTGAAACTCGACGCAATTTGAGTGTCCCATCGTCATTAGGAGGCCCTAAACGTTACAATTAACTATCATTTTTCCGTCGGATTCGATAATCTAAACTCACAGGGGAACGACCATACGGTGCCCGAGGCAGCTATTGACCCTTGGAGACAAGTCGGTTGGAGGACGATGTATTGGATCGCGACGCAAAATGAGTGTTCCATCGTCATTAGGAGGCCCTGAATGTTACAATTAACTATCAGTTTTTCGTCGGATTCGAAAATCTAAACTCACAGGAGAACGACCATAAGGTACCCGAGGCAGCAATAGACCGTTGGAGACAAGTCGGCTGGAGGCCGATGTATTGAATCTCGACGCAATTTGAGTGTTCCATCGTCATTACAAGGCCCTGAACCTTACAATTAACTATCAGCTTCGCGTCGGATTCGAAAATCTACTCACAGGAGAAGTTCATACGGTGCTCGAGACAGCAATATACCCCTTGGAGACAAATCGGCTGGAGGACGATGTATTGAATCTCGATGCAATTTGAATCTTCTATCGTCATTAGGAGGCGCTGAACGTTACAATTCACTATCATTTTTGCGTCGGATTCGAAAATCTAGACTCACAGGGGTTAGATCATATTGTGCCCGAGACAGCAATATCCCCTTGGAGACAAGTCGGCTGGAGGACAATGTATTGAATCTCGACGCAATTTGAGTGTTCCATCGTCATTACAAGGCCCTGAACGTTACAAATAACTATCAATTTTGCGTCGGATTCGAAAATCTAGACTCACAGGAGAACGACCATAAGGTGCCCAAGGCAGCATTAGACCCTTGGAGACAAGTCGGCTGGAGGACGATGTATTGGAACGCGACGCAATTTGAGTCTTCTATCGTCATTAGGAGGCGCTGAACGTTACAATTCACTATCATTTTTGCGTCGGATTCGAAAATCTAGACTCACAGGAGAAGGACCATGTGGTCATTAGGTCATTAGGAGGCGCTGAATCTCGACGCAATTTGAGTGTTCCATCGGCATTACAAGGCCCTGAACCTTACAATTAACTATCAGCTTCGCGTCGGATTCGAAAATCTACTCACAGGAGAAGTTCATACGGTGCTCGAGACAGCAATATACCCCTTGGAGACAAATCGGCTGTAGGACGATGTATTGAATCTCGACGCAATTTGAATCTTCTATCGTCATTAGGAGGCGCTGAACGTTACAATTAACAATCATTTTTGCGTCGGATTCGAAAATCTAGACTCACAGGAGATCGACCATAAGGGCCCGAGGCAGCAATAAACCGTTGGGGACAAGTCGGCTGGAGGCCGATGTATTGAATCTCGACGCAATTTGAGTGTTCCATCGTCATTACAAGGCCCTGAACCTTACAATTAACTATCAGTTTCGCGTCGGATTCGAAAATCTACTCACAGGAGAAGTTCATACGTTGCTCGAGACAGCAATATACCCCTTGGAAACAAATCGGCTGGAGGACGATGTATTGAATGTCGACGCAATTTGAGTGTTCCATCGGCATTAGGAGGCCCTGAATGTTACAATTAACTATCAGTTTTTCGTCGGATTCGAAAATCTAGACTCACAGCAGACAAACGATTTGGTGCCCGAGGCAGCAATATCCCCTTGGAGACATATCGGCCGGAGGACGATGTACTGAATCCCGACGCAATTTGAGTCTTCTATCGTCATTAGGAGGCGCTGAACGTTACAATTCACTATCATTTTTGCGTCGGATTCGAAAATCTAGACTTACAGGAGAAGGATCATATTGTGCCCGAGACAGCAATATCCCCATGGAGACAAGTCGACTGGATTACGATGTATTGAATCTCGACGCAATTTGAGTGTTCCATCGTCATTAGAAGGCCCTGAACGTTACAATTAAGTATCATTTTTGCGTCGGATTCGAAAATCTAGACTCACAGGAGAACGACCATAAGGTGCCCGAGGCAGCAATAGACCCTTGGAGACAATTCGTTTGGAGGACGATGTATTGAATCTCGACGCAATTTAAGAGTTCCATCGTCATTAGGCGGCCCTGAACGTTACAATTAACTATCATTTTTGCATCGGATTCGAAAATCTAGACTTACAAGAGAACGACCATAAAGTGCCCGAGGCAGCATTAGACCCTTGGAGACAAGTCGGCTGGAGGCCGATGTATTGAATCTCGACGCAATTTGAGTGTTCCATCGGCATTAGGAGGCCCTGAACGTTATAATTAACTATCATTTTTGCGTCGGATTCGAAAATCTAGACTCACAGGAGAACGACCATAAGGTGCCCGAGGCAGCAATAGACCCTTGGAGACAAGTCGGCTGGAGGACGATGTATTGAATCTCGACGCAATTTCAGAGTTCCATCGTCATTAGGCGGCTCTGAAGGTTACAATTAACTATCATTTTTGCGTCGGATTCGAAAATCTAGACTTACAAGAGAACGACCATAAAGTGCAGAAGGCAGCATTAGACCCTTGGAGACAAATCGGCTGGGGGACGATGTATTGGATCGCGACGCAATTTGAGTGTTCCGTCGGCATTAGGAGGCCCTGAACGTAACAATTAACTATCATTTTTGCGTCGGATTCGATAATCTAAACTCACAGGAGAACGACCATAAGCTGCCCGAGGCAGCAACAGACCCTTGGAGACAAGTCGGCTGGAGGCCGATGTATTGAATCTCGACGCAATTTGAGTGTTCCATCGGCATTAGGAGGCCCTGAACGATATAATTAACTATCATTTTTTCGTCGGATTCGAAAATCTAGACTCACAGGAGAACGACCATAAGGTGCCCGAGGCAGCAATAGACCCTTGGAGACAAGTCGGCTGCAGGCCGATGTATTGAATATCGATGCAATTTGAGTGTTCCATCGTCATTACAAGGCCCTGAACGTTACAATTAAGTATCATTTTTGCGTCGGATTCGAAAATCTAGACTCACAGGAGAACGACCATAAGGTGCCCGAGGCAGCAATAGACCCTTGGAGACAAGTCGGCTGCAGGCCGATGTATTGAATCTCGACGCAATTTGAGTGTTCCATCGGCATTAGGAGGCACTGAACGTAACAATTAACTATCATTTTTGCGTCGGATTCGATAATCTAAACTCACAGGAGAACGACCATAAGCTGCCCGAGGCAGCAACAGACCCTTGGAGACAAGTCGGCTGGAGGCCGATGTATTGAATCTCGACGCAATTTGAGTGTTCCATCGGCATTAGGAGGCCCTGAACGTTATAATTAACTATCATTTTTGCGTCGGATTCGAAAATCTAGACTCACAGGAGAACGACCATAAGGTGCCCGAGGCAGCAATAGACCCTTGGAGACAAGTCGGCTGCAGGCCGATGTATTGAATATCGATGCAATTTGAGTGTTCCATCGTCATTACAAGGCCCTGAACGTTACAATTAAGTATCATTTTTGCGTCGGATTCGAAAATCTAGACTCACAGGAGAACGACCATAAGGTGCCCGAGGCAGCAATAGACCCTTGGAGACAAGTCGGCTGCAGGCCGATGTATTGAATCTCGACGCAATTTGAGTGTTCCATCGGCATTAGGAGGCCCTGGACGTAACAATTAACTATCATTTTTGCGTCGGATTCGAAAATCTAGACTCACAGGACAAGGATCATATTGTGCCCGAGACAGCAATATCTCCTTGGAGACAAGTCGGCTGGAGGACGATGTAATGAAACTCGACGCAATTTGAGTGTCCCATCGTCATTAGGAGGCCCTAAACGTTACAATTAACTATCATTTTTCCGTCGGATTCGATAATCTAAACTCACAGGGGAACGACCATACGGTGCCCGAGGCAGCTATTGACCCTTGGAGACAAGTCGGTTGGAGGACGATGTATTGGATCGCGACGCAAAATGAGTGTTCCATCGTCATTAGGAGGCCCTGAATGTTACAATTAACTATCAGTTTTTCGTCGGATTCGAAAATCTAAACTCACAGGAGAACGACCATAAGGTACCCGAGGCAGCAATAGACCGTTGGAGACAAGTCGGCTGGAGGCCGATGTATTGAATCTCGACGCAATTTGAGTGTTCCATCGTCATTACAAGGCCCTGAACCTTACAATTAACTATCAGCTTCGCGTCGGATTCGAAAATCTACTCACAGGAGAAGTTCATACGGTGCTCGAGACAGCAATATACCCCTTGGAGACAAATCGGCTAGAGGACGATGTATTGAATCTCGATGCAATTTGAATCTTCTATCGTCATTAGGAGGCGCTGAACGTTACAATTCACTATCATTTTTGCGTCGGATTCGAAAATCTAGACTCACAGGGGTTAGATCATATTGTGCCCGAGACAGCAATATCGCCTTGGAGACAAGTCGGCTGGAGGACAATGTATTGAATCTCGACGCAATTTGAGTGTTCCATCGTCATTACAAGGCCCTGAACGTTACAAATAACTATCAATTTTGCGTCGGATTCGAAAATCTAGACTCACAGGAGAACGACCATAAGGTGCCCAAGGCAGCATTAGACCCTTGGAGACAAGTCGGCTGGAGGACGATGTATTGGAACGCGACGCAATTTGAGTCTTCTATCGTCATTAGGAGGCGCTGAACGTTACAATTCACTATCATTTTTGCGTCGGATTCGAAAATCTAGACTCAGAGGAGAAGGACCATGTGGTCATTAGGTCATTAGGAGGCGCTGAATCTCGACGCAATTTGAGTGTTCCATCGGCATTACAAGGCCCTGAACCTTACAATTAACTATCAGCTTCGCGTCGGATTCGAAAATCTACTCACAGGAGAAGTTCATACGGTGCTCGAGACAGCAATATACCCCTTGGAGACAAATCGGCTGGAGGACGATGTATTGAATCTCGACGCAATTTGAATCTTCTATCGTCATTAGGAGGCGCTGAACGTTACAATTAACTATCATTTTTGCGTCGGATTCGAAAATCTAGACTCACAGGAGATCGACCATAAGGGCCCGAGGCAGCAATAAACCGTTGGAGACAAGTCGGCTGGAGGCCGATGTATTGAATCTCGACGCAATTTGAGTGTTCCATCGTCATTACAAGGCCCTGAACCTTACAATTAACTATCAGTTTCGCGTCGGATTCGAAAATCTACTCACAGGAGAAGTTCATACGTTGCTCGAGACAGCAATATACCCCTTGGAAACAAATCGGCTGGAGGACGATGTATTGAATATCGACGCAATTTGAGTGTTCCATCGGCATTAGGAGGCCCTGAATGTTACAATTAACTATCAGTTTTTCGTCGGATTCGAAAATCTAGACTCACAGCAGACAAACGATTTGGTGCCCGAGGCAGCAATATCCCCTTGGAGACATATCGGCCGGAGGACGATGTACTGAATCCCGACGCAATTTGAGTCTTCTATCGTCATTAGGAGGCGCTGAACGTTACAATTCACTATCATTTTTGCGTCGGATTCGAAAATCTAGACTTACAGGAGAAGGATCATATTGTGCCCGAGACAGCAATATCCCCATGGAGACAAGTCGACTGGATTACGATGTATTGAATCTCGACGCAATTTGAGTGTTCCATCGTCATTAGAAGGCCCTGAACGTTACAATTAACTATCATTTTTGCGTCGGATTCGATAATCTAGACTCACAGGAGAACGACCATAAGGTGCCCGAGGCAGCAATAGACCCTTGGAGACAATTCGTTTGGAGGACGATGTATTGAATCTCGACGCAATTTAAGAGTTCCATCGTCATTAGGCGGCCCTGAACGTTACAATTAACTATCATTTTTGCATCGGATTCGAAAATCTAGACTCACAGGAGAACGACCATAAGGTGCCCGAGGCAGCAATAGACCCTTGGAGACAAGTCGGCTGGAGGACGATGTATTGAATCTCGACGCAATTTCAGAGTTCCATCGTCATTAGGCGGCTCTGAAGGTTACAATTAACTATCATTTTTGCGTCGGATTCGAAAATCTAGACTTACAAGAGAACGACCATAAAGTGCCCGAGGCAGCATTAGACCCTTGGAGACAAATCGGCTGGGGGACGATGTATTGGATCGCGACGCAATTTGAGTGTTCCATCGGCATTAGGAGGCCCTGAACGTAACAATTAACTATCATTTTTGCGTCGGATTCGATAATCTAAACTCACAGGAGAACGACCATAAGCTGCCCGAGGCAGCAACAGACCCTTGGAGACAAGTCGGCTGGAGGCCGATGTATTGAATCTCGACGCAATTTGAGTGTTCCATCGGCATTAGGAGGCCCTGAACGATATAATTAACTATCATTTTTGCGTCGGATTCGAAAATCTAGACTCACAGGAGAACGACCATAAGGTGCCCGAGGCAGCAATAGACCCTTGGAGACAAGTCGGCTGCAGGCCGATGTATTGAATATCGATGCAATTTGAGTGTTCCATCGTCATTACAAGGCCCTGAACGTTACAATTAAGTATCATTTTTGCGTCGGATTCGAAAATCTAGACTCACAGGAGAACGACCATAAGGTGCCCGAGGCAGCAATAGACCCTTGGAGACAAGTCGGCTGCAGGCCGATGTATTGAATCTCGACGCAATTTGAGTGTTCCATCGGCTTTAGGAGGCACTGAACGTAACAATTAACTATCATTTTTGCGTCGGATTCGATAATCTAAACTCACAGGAGAACGACCATAAGCTGCCCGAGGCAGCAACAGACCCTTGGAGACAAGTCGGCTGGAGGCCGATGTATTGAATCTCGACGCAATTTGAGTGTTCCATCGGCATTAGGAGGCCCTGAACGTTATAATTAACTATCATTTTTGCGTCGGATTCGAAAATCTAGACTCACAGGAGAACGACCATAAGGTGCCCGAGGCAGCAATAGACCCTTGGAGACAAGTCGGCTGCAGGCCGATGTATTGAATATCGATGCAATTTGAGTGTTCCATCGTCATTACAAGGCCCTGAACGTTACAATTAAGTATCATTTTTGCGTCGGATTCGAAAATCTAGACTCACAGGAGAACGACCATAAGGTGCCCGAGGCAGCAATAGGCCCTTGGAGACAAGTCGGCTGCAGGCCGATGTATTGAATCTCGACGCAATTTGAGTGATCCATCGGCATTAGGAGGCCCTGAACGTAACAATTAACTATCATTTTTGCGTCGGATTCGAAAATCTAGACTCACAGGAGAAGGACCATGTGGTCATTAGGTCATTAGGAGGCGCTGAACGTTACAATTCACTATCATATTTGCGTCGGATTCGAAAATCTAGACTCACAGGAGAAGGACCAAGTGATGCCCGAGGCAGCGATATCCCCTTGGAGACAAGTCGGCTGGAGGCCGATGTATTGAATCTCGACGCAATTTGAGTGTTCCATCGTCATTACAAGGCCCTGAACGTTACAATTAACTATCATTTTTCCGTCGGATTCGAAAATCTAGACTCACAGGAGAACGACCATAAGGTGCCCGAGGCAGCAATAGACCCTTGGAGACAAGTCGGCTGCAGGCCGATGTATTGAATATCGATGCAATTTGAGTGTTCCATCGTCATTACAAGGCCCTGAACGTTACAATTAAGTATCATTTTTGCGTCGGATTCGAAAATCTAGACTCACAGGAGAACGACCATAAGGTGCCCGAGGCAGCAATAGACCCTTGGAGACAAGTCGGCTGCAGGCCGATGTATTGAATCTCGACGCAATTTAAGTGTTCCATCGGCATTAGGAGGCCCTGAACGTAACAATTAACTATCATTTTTGCGTCGGATTCGATAATCTAAACTCACAGGAGAATGACCATAAGCTGCCGAGGCAGCAACAGACCCTTGGAGACAAGTCGGCTGGAGGCCGATGTATTGAATCTCGACGCAATTTGAGTGTTCCATCGGCATTAGGAGGCCCTGAACGTTATAATTAACTATCATTTTTGCGTCGGATTCGAAAATCTAGACTCACAGGAGAACGACCATAAGGTGCCCGAGGCAGCAATAGACCCTTGGAGACAAGTCGGCTGGGGGACGATGTATTGGATCGCGACGCAATTTGAGTGTTCCATCGGCATTAGGAGGCCCTGAACGTTATAATTAACTATCATTTTTGCGTCGGATTCGAAAATCTAGACTCACAGGAGAACGACCATAAGGTGCCCGAGGCAGCAATAGACCCTTGGAGACAAGTCGGCTGGAGGACGATGTATTGAATCTCGACGCAATTTCAGAGTTCCATCGTCATTAGGCGGCTCTGAAGGTTACAATTAACTATCATTTTTGCGTCGGATTCGAAAATCTAGACTTACAAGAGAACGACCATAAAGTGCCCGAGGCAGCATTAGACCCTTGGAGACAAGTCGGCTGCAGGCCGATGTATTGAATCTCGACGCAATTTGAGTGATCCATCGGCATTAGGAGGCCCTGAACGTAACAATTAACTATCATTTTTGCGTCGGATTCGAAAATCTAGACTCACAGGAGAAGGACCATGTGGTCATTAGGTCATTAGGAGGCGCTGAACGTTACAATTCACTATCATATTTGCGTCGGATTCGAAAATCTAGACTCACAGGAGAAGGACCAAGTGATGCCCGAGGCAGCGATATCCCCTTGGAGACAAGTCGGCTGGAGGCCGATGTATTGAATCTCGACGCAATTTGAGTGTTCCATCGTCATTACAAGGCCCTGAACGTTACAATTAACTATCATTTTTCCGTCGGATTCGAAAATCTAGACTCACAGGAGAACGACCATAAGGTGCCCGAGGCAGCAATAGACCCTTGGAGACAAGTCGGCTGCAGGCCGATGTATTGAATATCGATGCAATTTGAGTGTTCCATCGTCATTACAAGGCCCTGAACGTTACAATTAAGTATCATTTTTGCGTCGGATTCGAAAATCTAGACTCACAGGAGAACGACCATAAGGTGCCCGAGGCAGCAATAGACCCTTGGAGACAAGTCGGCTGCAGGCCGATGTATTGAATCTCGACGCAATTTAAGTGTTCCATCGGCATTAGGAGGCCCTGAACGTAACAATTAACTATCATTTTTGCGTCGGATTCGATAATCTAAACTCACAGGAGAACGACCATAAGCTGCCGAGGCAGCAACAGACCCTTGGAGACAAGTCGGCTGGAGGCCGATGTATTGAATCTCGACGCAATTTGAGTGTTCCATCGGCATTAGGAGGCCCTGAACGTTATAATTAACTATCATTTTTGCGTCGGATTCGAAAATCTAGACTCACAGGAGAACGACCATAAGGTGCCCGAGGCAGCAATAGACCCTTGGAGACAAGTCGGCTGGGGGACGATGTATTGGATCGCGACGCAATTTGAGTGTTCCATCGGCATTAGGAGGCCCTGAACGTAACAATTAACTATCATTTTTGCGTCGGATTCGATAATCTAAACTCACAGGAGAACGACCATAAGCTGCCCGAGGCAGCAACAGACCCTTGGAGACAAGTCGGCTGGAGGCCGATGTATTGAATCTCGACGCAATTTGAGTGTTCCATCGGCATTAGGAGGCCCTGAACGATATAATTAACTATCATTTTTGCGTCGGATTCGAAAATCTAGACTCACAGGAGAACGACCATAAGGTGCCCGAGGCAGCAATAGACCCTTGGAGACAAGTCGGCTGCAGGCCGATGTATTGAATATCGATGCAATTTGAGTGTTCCATCGTCATTACAAGGCCCTGAACGTTACAATTAAGTATCATTTTTGCGTCGGATTCGAAAATCTAGACTCACAGCAGAACGACCATAAGGTGCCCGAGGCAGCAATAGACCCTTGGAGACAAGTCGGCTGCAGGCCGATGTATTGAATCTCGACGCAATTTGAGTGTTCCATCGGCTTTAGGAGGCACTGAACGTAACAATTAACTATCATTTTTGCGTCGGATTCGATAATCTAAACTCACAGGAGAACGACCATAAGCTGCCCGAGGCAGCAACAGACCCTTGGAGACAAGTCGGCTGGAGGCCGATGTATTGAATCTCGACGCAATTTGAGTGTTCCATCGGCATTAGGAGGCCCTGAACGTTATAATTAACTATTATTTTTGCGTCGGATTCGAAAATCTAGACTCACAGGAGAACGACCATAAGGTGCCCGAGGCAGCAATAGACCCTTGGAGACAAGTCGGCTGCAGGCCGATGTATTGAATATCGATGCAATTTGAGTGTTCCATCGTCATTACAAGGCCCTGAACGTTACAATTAAGTATCATTTTTGCGTCGGATTCGAAAATCTAGACTCACAGGAGAACGACCATAAGGTGCCCGAGGCAGCAATAGACCCTTGGAGACAAGTCGGCTGCAGGCCGATGTATTGAATCTCGACGCAATTTGAGTGATCCATCGGCATTAGGAGGCCCTGAACGTAACAATTAACTATCATTTTTGCGTCGGATTCGAAAATCTAGACTCACAGGAGAAGGACCATGTGGTCATTAGGTCATTAGGAGGCGCTGAACGTTACAATTCACTATCATATTTGCGTCGGATTCGAAAATCTAGACTCACAGGAGAAGGACCAAGTGATGCCCGAGGCAGCGATATCCCCTTGGAGACAAGTCGGCTGGAGGCCGATGTATTGAATCTCGACGCAATTTGAGTGTTCCATCGTCATTACAAGGCCCTGAACGTTACAATTAACTATCATTTTTCCGTCGGATTCGAAAATCTAGACTCACAGGAGAACGACCATAAGGTGCCCGAGGCAGCAATAGACCCTTGGAGACAAGTCGGCTGCAGGCCGATGTATTGAATATCGATGCAATTTGAGTGTTCCATCGTCATTACAAGGCCCTGAACGTTACAATTAAGTATCATTTTTGCGTCGGATTCGAAAATCTAGACTCACAGGAGAACGACCATAAGGTGCCCGAGGCAGCAATAGACCCTTGGAGACAAGTCGGCTGCAGGCCGATGTATTGAATCTCGACGCAATTTAAGTGTTCCATCGGCATTAGGAGGCCCTGAACGTAACAATTAACTATCATTTTTGCGTCGGATTCGATAATCTAAACTCACAGGAGAACGACCATAAGCTGCCGAGGCAGCAACAGACCCTTGGAGACAAGTCGGCTGGAGGCCGATGTATTGAATCTCGACGCAATTTGAGTGTTCCATCGGCATTAGGAGGCCCTGAACGTTATAATTAACTATCATTTTTGCGTCGGATTCGAAAATCTAGACTCACAGGAGAACGACCATAAGGTGCCCGAGGCAGCAATAGACCCTTGGAGACAAGTCGGCTGGAGGACGATGTATTGAATCTCGACGCAATTTCAGAGTTCCATCGTCATTAGGCGGCTCTGAAGGTTACAATTAACTATCATTTTTGCGTCGGATTCGAAAATCTAGACTTACAAGAGAACGACCATAAAGTGCCCGAGGCAGCATTAGACCCTTGGAGACAAGTCGGCTGCAGGCCGATGTATTGAATCTCGACGCAATTTGAGTGATCCATCGGCATTAGGAGGCCCTGAACGTAACAATTAACTATCATTTTTGCGTCGGATTCCAAAATCTAGACTCACAGGAGAAGGACCATGTGGTCATTAGGTCATTAGGAGGCGCTGAACGTTACAATTCACTATCATATTTGCGTCGGATTCGAAAATCTAGACTCACAGGAGAAGGACCAAGTGATGCCCGAGGCAGCGATATCCCCTTGGAGACAAGTCGGCTGGAGGCCGATGTATTGAATCTCGACGCAATTTGAGTGTTCCATCGTCATTACAAGGCCCTGAACGTTACAATTAACTATCATTTTTCCGTCGGATTCGAAAATCTAGACTCACAGGAGAACGACCATAAGGTGCCCGAGGCAGCAATAGACCCTTGGAGACAAGTCGGCTGCAGGCCGATGTATTGAATATCGATGCAATTTGAGTGTTCCATCGTCATTACAAGGCCCTGAACGTTACAATTAAGTATCATTTTTGCGTCGGATTCGAAAATCTAGACTCACAGGAGAACGACCATAAGGTGCCCGAGGCAGCAATAGACCCTTGGAGACAAGTCGGCTGCAGGCCGATGTATTGAATCTCGACGCAATTTAAGTGTTCCATCGGCATTAGGAGGCCCTGAACGTAACAATTAACTATCATTTTTGCGTCGGATTCGATAATCTAAACTCACAGGAGAACGACCATAAGCTGCCGAGGCAGCAACACACCCTTGGAGACAAGTCGGCTGGAGGCCGATGTATTGAATCTCGACGCAATTTGAGTGTTCCATCGGCATTAGGAGGCCCTGAACGTTATAATTAACTATCATTTTTGCGTCGGATTCGAAAATCTAGACTCACAGGAGAACGACCATAAGGTGCCCGAGGCAGCAATAGACCCTTGGAGACAAGTCGGCTGGAGGACGATGTATTGAATCTCGACGCAATTTCAGAGTTCCATCGTCATTAGGCGGCTCTGAAGGTTACAATTAACTATCATTTTTGCGTCGGATTCGAAAATCTAGACTTACAAGAGAACGACCATAAAGTGCCCGAGGCAGCATTAGACCCTTGGAGACAAATCGGCTGGGGGACGATGTATTGGATCGCGACGCAATTTGAGTGTTCCATCGTCATTAGGAGGCCCTGAATGTTACAATTAACTATCAGTTTTTCGTCGGATTCGAAAATCTAGACTCACAGCAGACGAACGATTTGGTGCCCGAGGCAGCAATATCCCCTTGGAGACATATCGGCTGGAGGACGATGTATTGAATCCCGACGCAATTTGAGTCTTCTATCGTCATTAGGAGGCGCTGAACGTTACAATTCACTATCATTTTTGCGTCGGATTCGAAAATGTAGACTCACAGGAAAAGGATCATATTGTGCCCGAGACAGCAATATCCCCTTGGAGACAAGTCGACAGGAGGACGAAGTATTGAATTTCGACGCAATATGAGTGTCCCATCGTCATTAGGAGGCCCTATACGTTACAATTAACTATCATTTTTGCGTCGGATTCGATAATCTAAACTCACAGGGGAACGACCATACGGTGACCGAGGCAGCTATTGACCCTTGGAGACAAGTCGGTTGGAGGACGATGTATTGGATCGCGACGCAATTTGAGAGTTCCATCGGCATTAGGAGGCCATGAACGTTACAATTAACTGTCAGTTTTTCGTCTGATTCGAAAATCTAAACTCACAGGAGAACGACCATAAGGTGCCCGAGGCAGCATTAGACCCTTGGAGACAAGTCGGCTGGAGGACGAAGTATTGAATCTCGACGCCATTTGAGTGTCCCATCGTCATTACAAGGCCCTATACGTTACAATTAACTATCATTTTTGCGTCGGATTCGAAAATCTAGACTCACAGGAGAAGGACCATGTGGTGCCCGAGGTAGCGATATCCCCTTGGAGCCAAGTCGGCTGGAGGCCGATGTATTGAATCTCGACGCAATTTGAGTGTTCCATCGTCATTAGAAGGCCCTGAACGTTACAATTAACTATCATTTTTGCGTCGGATTCGAAAATCTAGACTCACAGGAGAGCGACCATAAGGTGCCCGAGGCAGCAACAGACCCTTGGAAACAAGTCGGCTGGAGGACGATGTATTGAATATCGACGCAATTTGAGTGTTCCATCGTCATTAGGAGGCCCTAAACGTTACAATTAACTATCATTTTTGCGTCGGATTCGATAATCTAAACTCACAGGACAACGACCGTAAGGTGCCCGAGGCAGCATTAGACCCTTGGAGACAAGTCGGCTGGAGGAGGATGTATTGAATCTCGACGTAATTTGAGTGTCCCATCGTCATTACAAGGCCCTAAACGTTACAATTAACTATCATTTTTGCGTCGGATTCGATAATCTAAACTCACAGGAGAACGACCATAAGGTGCCCGAGGCAGCAATAGACCCTTGGAGACAAGTCGGCTGCAGGCCGATGTATTGAATCTCGACGCAATTTGAGTGTTCCATCGGCATTAGGAGGCCCTGAACGTAACAATTAACTATCATTTTTGCGTCGGATTCGAAAATCTAGACTCACAGGAGAAGGACCATGTGGTCATTAGGTCATTAGGAGGCGCTGAACGTTACAATTCACTATCATATTTGCGTCGGATTCGAAAATCTAGACTCACAGGAGAAGGACCAAGTGATGCCCGAGGCAGCGATATCCCCTTGGAGACAAGTCGGCTGGAGGCCGATGTATTGAATCTCGACGCAATTTGAGTGTTCCATCGTCATTACAAGGCCCTGAACGTTACAATTAACTATCATTTTTCCGTCGGATTCGAAAATCTAGACTCACATGAGAACGACCATAAGGTGCCCGAGGCAGCAATAGACCCTTGGAGACAAGTCGGCTGCAGGCCGATGTATTGAATATCGATGCAATTTGAGTGTTCCATCGTCATTACAAGGCCCTGAACGTTACAATTAAGTATCATTTTTGCGTCGGATTCGAAAATCTATACTCACAGGAGAACGACCATAAGGTGCCCGAGGCAGCAATAGACCCTTGGAGACAAGTCGGCTGCAGGCCGATGTATTGAATCTCGACGCAATTTAAGTGTTCCATCGGCATTAGGAGGCCCTGAACGTAACAATTAACTATCATTTTTGCGTCGGATTCGTTAATCTAAACTCACAGGAGAACGACCATAAGCTGCCGAGGCAGCAACAGACCCTTGGAGACAAGTCGGCTGGAGGCCGATGTATTGAATCTCGACGCAATTTGAGTGTTCCATCGGCATTAGGAGGCCCTGAACGTTATAATTAACTATCATTTTTGCGTCGGATTCGAAAATCTAGACTCACAGGAGAACGACCATAAGGTGCCCGAGGCAGCAATAGACCCTTGGAGACAAGTCCGCTGGAGGACGATGTATTGAATCTCGACGCAATTTCAGAGTTCCATGTTCATTAGGCGGCTCTGAAGGTTACAATTAACTATCATTTTTGCGTCGGATTCGAAAATCTAGACTTACAAGAGAACGACCATAAAGTGCCCGAGGCAGCATTAGACCCTTGGAGACAAATCGGCTGGGGGACGATGTATTGGATCGCGACGCAATTTGAGTGTTCCATCGTCATTAGGAGGCCCTGAATGTTACAATTAACTATCAGTTTTTCGTCGGATTCGAAAATCTAGACTCACAGCAGACGAACGATTTGGTGCCCGAGGCAGCAATATCCCCTTGGAGACATATCGGCTGGAGGACGATGTATTGAATCCCGACGCAATTTGAGTCTTCTATCGTCATTAGGAGGCGCTGAACGTTACAATTCACTATCATTTTTGCGTCGGATTCGAAAATGTAGACTCACAGGAGAAGGATCATATTGTGCCCGAGACAGCAATATCCCCTTGGAGACAAGTCGACAGGAGGACGAAGTATTGAATTTCGACGCAATATGAGTGTCCCATCGTCATTAGGAGGCCCTATACGTTACAATTAACTATCATTTTTGCGTCGGATTCGATAATCTAAACTCACAGGGGAACGACCATACGGTGACCGAGGCAGCTATTGACCCTTGGAGACAAGTCGGTTGGAGGACGATGTATTGGATCGCGACGCAATTTGAGAGTTCCATCGGCATTAGGAGGCCATGAACGTTACAATTAACTATCATTTTTGCGTCGGATTCGATAATCTAAACTCACAGGAGAACGACCGTAAGGTGCCCGAGGCAGCATTAGACCCTTGGAGACAAGTCGGCTGGAGGAGGATGTATTGAATCTCGACGTAATTTGAGTGTTCCATCGTCATTAGAAGGCCCTGAACGTTACAATGAACTATCATTTTTGCGTCGGATTCGAAAATCTAGACTCACAGGAGAGCGACCATAAGGTGCCCGAAGCAGCAACAGACCCTTGGAAACAAGTCGGCTGGAGGACGATGTATTGAATATCGACGCAATTTGAGTGTTCCATCGTCATTAGGAGGCCCTAAACGTTACAATTAACTATCTTTTTTGCGTCGGATTCGATAATCTAAACTCACAGGAGAACGACCGTAAGGTGCCCGAGGCAGCATTAGACCCTTGGAGACAAGTCGGCTGGAGGAGGATGTATTGAATCTCGACGTAATTTGAGTGTCCCATCGTCATTACAAGGCCCTAAACGTTACAATTAACTATCATTTTTGCGTCGGATTCGATAATCTAAACTCACAGGAGAACGACCATAAGGTGCCCGAGGCAGCAATAGACCCTTGGAGACAAGTCGGCTGGAGGACGATGTATTGAGTCTGGACGCAATTTCAGAGTTCCATCGTCATTAGGCGGCTCTGAACGTTACAATTAACTATCATTTTTGCGTCTGATTCGAAAATCTAGACTTACAAGAGAACGATCATAAAGTGCCCGAGGCAGCATTAGATCCTTGGAGACAAATCGGCTGGAGGCCGATGTATTGAATCTCGACGCAATTTGAGTGTTCCATCGTCATTACAAGGCCCTGAACGTTACAATTAACTATCATTTTTGCGTCGGAATCGAAAATCTAGACTCACAGGAGAACGACCATAAGGTGCCCGAGGCAGCAAGAGACCCTTGGAGACAAGTCGGCTAGTGGCCGATGAGTTGAATCTCGACGCAATTTGAGTGTTCCATCGGCATTACAATGCCCTGAACCTTACAATTAACTATCAGTTTCGCGACGGATTCGAAAATCTACTCACAGGAGAAGTTCATACGGTGCTCGAGACAGCAATATACCCCTTGGAGACAAATCGGCTGGAGGACGATGTATTGAATCTCGAAGCAATTTGAGTCTTCTATCGTCATTAGGAGGCGCTGAACGTTACAATTCACTATCATTTTAGCGTCGGATTCGAAAATCTAGACTCACAGGAGAAGGATCATATTGTGCCCGAGGCAGGTATTGACACTTGGAGACAAGTCGGTTGGAGGACGATGTATTGGATCGCGACGCAAAATGAGTGTTCCATCGTCATTAGGAGGCCCTCAATGTTACAATTAACTATCAGTTTTTCGTCTGATTCGAAAATCTAAACTCACAGGAGAACGACCATAAGGTGCCCGAGGCAGCAATAGACCGTTGGTGACAAGTCGGCTGGAGGCCGATGTATTGAATCTCGACGCAATTTGAGTGTTCCATCGTCAATACAACGCACTGAACCTTACAATTAACTATCAGATTCGCGTCGGATTCGAAAATCTACTCACAGGAGAAGTTCATACGGTGCTCGAGACAGCAATATACCCCTTGGAGACAAATCGGCTGGAGGACGATGTATTGAATCTCGACGCAATTTGAGAGTTCCATCAGCATTACAAGGCCCTGAACGTTACAATTAACTATCATTTTTGCGTCGGATTCGAAAATCTAGACTCACAGGAGAAGGATCATATGGTACCCGAGGCAGCAACAGACCCTTGGAGACAAGTCGGACGGAGGCCGATGTATTGAATATCGACGCAATTTGAGTGTTCCATCGTCATTTGAGGCCCTAAACGTTACAATTAACTATCATTTTTGCGTCGGATTCGAAAATCTATACTCACAGGAGAACGACCATAAGGTGCCCGAGGCAGCAATAGACCCTTGGAGACAAGTCGGCTGCAGGCCGATGTATTGAATCTCGACGCAATTTAAGTGTTCCATCGGCATTAGGAGGCCCTGAACGTAACAATTAACTATCATTTTTGCGTCGGATTCGATAATCTAATCTCACAGGAGAACGACCATAAGCTGCCGAGGCAGCAACAGACCCTTGGAGACAAGTCGGCTGGAGGCCGATGTATTGAATCTCGACGCAATTTAAGTGTTCCATCGGCATTAGGAGGCCCTGAACGTAACAATTAACTATCATTTTTGCGTCGGATTCGATAATCTAAACTCACAGGAGAACGACCATACGGTGACCGAGGCAGCTATTGACCCTTGGAGACAAGTCGGTTGGAGGACGATGTATTGGATCGCGACGCAATTTGAGAGTTCCATCGGCATTAGGAGGCCATGAACGTTACAATTAACTATCATTTTTGCGTCGGATTCGATAATCTAAACTCACAGGAGAACGACCGTAAGGTGCCCGAGGCAGCATTAGACCCTTGGAGACAAGTCGGCTGGAGGAGGATGTATTGAATCTCGACGTAATTTGAGTGTTCCATCGTCATTAGAAGGCCCTGAACGTTACAATTAACTATCATTTTTGCGTCGGATTCGAAAATCTAGACTCACAGGAGAGCGACCATAAGGTGCCCGAAGCAGCAACAGACCCTTGGAAACAAGTCGGCTGGAGGACGATGTATTGAATCTCGACGCAATTTAAGTGTTCCATCGGCATTAGGAGGCCCTGAACGTAACAATTAACTATCATTTTTGCGTCGGATTCGATAATCTAAACTCACAGGAGAACGACCATAAGCTGCCGAGGCAGCAACAGACCCTTGGAGACAAGTCGGCTGGAGGCCGATGTATTGAATCTCGACGCAATTTGAGTGTTCCATCGGCATTAGAAAGGCCCTGAACGTTATAATTAACTATCATTTTTGCGTCGGATTCGAAAATCTAGACTCACAGGAGAACGACCATAAGGTGCCCGAGGCAGCAATAGACCCTTGGAGACAAGTCCGCTGGAGGACGATGTATTGAATCTCGACGCAATTTCAGAGTTCCATCGTCATTAGGCGGCTCTGAAGGTTACAATTAACTATCATTTTTGCGTCGGATTCGAAAATCTAGACTTACAAGAGAACGACCATATAGTGCCCGAGGCAGCATTAGACCCTTGGAGACAAATCGGCTGGGGGACGATGTATTGGATCGCGACGCAATTTGAGTGTTCCATCGTTATTAGGAGGCCCTGAATGTTACAATTAACTATCAGTTTTTCGTCGGATTCGAAAATCTAGACTCACAGCAGACGAACGATTTGGTGCCCGAGGCAGCAATATCCCCTTGGAGACATATCGGCTGGAGGACGATGTATTGAATCCCGACGCAATTTGAGTCTTCTATCGTCATTAGGAGGCGCTGAACGTTACAATTCACTATCATTTTTGCGTCGGATTCGAAAATGTAGACTCACAGGAGAAGGATCATATTGTGCCCGAGACAGCAATATCCCCTTGGAGACAAGTCGACAGGAGGACGAAGTATTGAATTTCGACGCAATATGAGTGTCCCATCGTCATTAGGAGGCCCTATACGTTACAATTAACTATCATTTTTGCGTCGGATTCGATAATCTAAACTCACAGGGGAACGACCATACGGTGACCGAGGCAGCTATTGACCCTTGGAGACAAGTCGGTTGGAGGACGATGTATTGGATCGCGACGCAATTTGAGAGTTCCATCGGCATTAGGAGGCCATGAACGTTACAATTAACTATCATTTTTGCGTCGGATTCGATAATCTAAACTCACAGGAGAACGACCGTAAGGTGCCCGAGGCAGCATTAGACCCTTGGAGACAAGTCGGCTGGAGGAGGATGTATTGAATCTCGACGTAATTTGAGTGTTCCATCGTCATTAGAAGGCCCTGAACGTTACAATTAACTATCATTTTTGCGTCGGATTCGAAAATCTAGACTCACAGGAGAGCGACCATAAGGTGCCCGAAGCAGCAACAGACCCTTGGAAACAAGTCGGCTGGAGGACGATGTATTGAATATCGACGCAATTTGAGTGTTCCATCGTCATTAGGAGGCCCTAAACGTTACAATTAACTATCATTTTTGCGTCGGATTCGATAATCTAAACTCACAGGAGAACGACCGTAAGGTGCCCGAGGCAGCATTAGACCCTTGGAGACAAGTCGGCTGGAGGAGGATGTATTGAATCTCGACGTAATTTGAGTGTCCCATCGTCATTACAAGGCCCTAAACGTTACAATTAACTATCATTTTTGCGTCGGATTCGATAATCTAAACTCACAGGAGAACGACCATAAGGTGCCCGAGGCAGCATTAGATCCTTGGAGACAAATCGGCTGGAGGCCGATGTATTGAATCTCGACGCAATTTGAGTGTTCCATCGTCATTACAAGGCCCTGAACGTTACAATTAACTATCATTTTTGCGTCGGAATCGAAAATCTAGACTCACAGGAGAACGACCATAAGGTGCCCGAGGCAGCAATAGACCCTTGGAGACAAGTCGGCTAGAGGCCGATGAGTTGAATCTCGACGCAATTTGAGTGTTCCATCGGCATTACAATGCCCTGAACCTTACAATTAACTATCAGTTTCGCGACGGATTCGAAAATCTACTCACAGGAGAAGTTCATACGGTGCTCGAGACAGCAATATACCCCTTGGAGACAAATCGGCTGGAGGACGATGTATTGAATCTCGAAGCAATTTGAGTCTTCTATCGTCATTAGGAGGCGCTGAACGTTACAATTCACTATCATTTTAGCGTCGGATTCGAAAATCTAGACTCACAGGAGAAGGATCATATTGTGCCCGAGGCAGGTATTGACACTTGGAGACAAGTCGGTTGGAGGACGATGTATTGGATCGCGACGCAAAATGAGTGTTCCATCGTCATTAGGAGGCCCTCAATGTTACAATTAACTATCAGTTTTTCGTCTGATTCGAAAATCTAAACTCACAGGAGAACGACCATAAGGTGCCCGAGGCAGCAACAGACCCTTGGAGACAAGTCGGCTGGAGGCCGATGTATTGAATCTCGACGCAATTTAAGTGTTCCATCGGCATTAGGAGGCCCTGAACGTAACAATTAACTATCATTTTTGCGTCGGATTCGATAATCTAAACTCACAGGAGAACGACCATACGGTGACCGAGGCAGCTATTGACCCTTGGAGACAAGTCGGTTGGAGGACGATGTATTGGATCGCGACGCAATTTGAGAGTTCCATCGGCATTAGGAGGCCATGAACGTTACAATTAACTATCATTTTTGCGTCGGATTCGATAATCTAAACTCACAGGAGAACGACCGTAAGGTGCCCGAGGCAGCATTAGACCCTTGGAGACAAGTCGGCTGGAGGAGGATGTATTGAATCTCGACGTAATTTGAGTGTTCCATCGTCATTAGAAGGCCCTGAACGTTACAATTAACTATCATTTTTGCGTCGGATTCGAAAATCTAGACTCACAGGAGAGCGACCATAAGGTGCCCGAAGCAGCAACAGACCCTTGGAAACAAGTCGGCTGGAGGACGATGTATTGAATCTCGACGCAATTTAAGTGTTCCATCGGCATTAGGAGGCCCTGAACGTAACAATTAACTATCATTTTTGCGTCGGATTCGATAATCTAAACTCACAGGAGAACGACCATAAGCTGCCGAGGCAGCAACAGACCCTTGGAGACAAGTCGGCTGGAGGCCGATGTATTGAATCTCGACGCAATTTGAGTGTTCCATCGGCATTAGAAAGGCCCTGAACGTTATAATTAACTATCATTTTTGCGTCGGATTCGAAAATCTAGACTCACAGGAGAACGACCATAAGGTGCCCGAGGCAGCAATAGACCCTTGGAGACAAGTCCGCTGGAGGACGATGTATTGAATCTCGACGCAATTTCAGAGTTCCATCGTCATTAGGCGGCTCTGAAGGTTACAATTAACTATCATTTTTGCGTCGGATTCGAAAATCTAGACTTACAAGAGAACGACCATAAAGTGCCCGAGGCAGCATTAGACCCTTGGAGACAAATCGGCTGGGGGACGATGTATTGGATCGCGACGCAATTTGAGTGTTCCATCGTCATTAGGAGGCCCTGAATGTTACAATTAACTATCAGTTTTTCGTCGGATTCGAAAATCTAGACTCACAGCAGACGAACGATTTGGTGCCCGAGGCAGCAATATCCCCTTGGAGACATATCGGCTGGAGGACGATGTATTGAATCCCGACGCAATTTGAGTCTTCTATCGTCATTAGGAGGCGCTGAACGTTACAATTCACTATCATTTTTGCGTCGGATTCGAAAATGTAGACTCACAGGAGAAGGATCATATTGTGCCCGAGACAGCAATATCCCCTTGGAGACAAGTCGACAGGAGGACGAAGTATTGAATTTCGACGCAATATGAGTGTCCCATCGTCATTAGGAGGCCCTATACGTTACAATTAACTATCATTTTTGCGTCGGATTCGATAATCTAAACTCACAGGGGAACGACCATACGGTGACCGAGGCAGCTATTGACCCTTGGAGACAAGTCGGTTGGAGGACGATGTATTGGATCGCGACGCAATTTGAGAGTTCCATCGGCATTAGGAGGCCATGAACGTTACAATTAACTATCATTTTTGCGTCGGATTCGATAATCTAAACTCACAGGAGAACGACCGTAAGGTGCCCGAGGCAGCATTAGACCCTTGGAGACAAGTCGGCTGGAGGAGGATGTATTGAATCTCGACGTAATTTGAGTGTTCCATCGTCATTAGAAGGCCCTGAACGTTACAATTAACTATCATTTTTGCGTCGGATTCGAAAATCTAGACTCACAGGAGAGCGACCATAAGGTGCCCGAAGCAGCAACAGACCCTTGGAAACAAGTCGGCTGGAGGACGATGTATTGAATATCGACGCAATTTGAGTGTTCCATCGTCATTAGGAGGCCCTAAACGTTACAATTAACTATCATTTTTGCGTCGGATTCGATAATCTAAACTCACAGGAGAACGACCGTAAGGTGCCCGAGGCAGCATTAGACCCTTGGAGACAAGTCGGCTGGAGGAGGATGTATTGAATCTCGACGTAATTTGAGTGTCCCATCGTCATTACAAGGCCCTAAACGTTACAATTAACTATCATTTTTGCGTCGGATTCGATAATCTAAACTCACAGGAGAACGACCATAAGGTGCCCGAGGCAGCAATAGACCCTTGGAGACAAGTCGGCTGGAGGACGATGTATTGAATCTGGACGCAATTTCAGAGTTCCATCGTCATTAGGCGGCTCTGAACGTTACAATTAACTATCATTTTTGCGTCTGATTCGAAAATCTAGACTTACAAGAGAACGATCATAAAGTGCCCGAGGCAGCATTAGATCCTTGGAGACAAATCGGCTGGAGGCCGATGTATTGAATCTCGACGCAATTTGAGTGTTCCATCGTCATTACAAGGCCCTGAACGTTACAATTAACTATCATTTTTGCGTCGGAATCGAAAATCTAGACTCACAGGAGAACGACCATAAGGTGCCCGAGGCAGCAAGAGACCCTTGGAGACAAGTCGGCTAGAGGCCGATGAGTTGAATCTCGACGCAATTTGAGTGTTCCATCGGCATTACAATGCCCTGAACCTTACAATTAACTATCAGTTTCGCGACGGATTCGAAAATCTACTCACAGGAGAAGTTCATACGGTGCTCGAGACAGCAATATACCCCTTGGAGACAAATCGGCTGGAGGACGATGTATTGAATCTCGAAGCAATTTGAGTCTTCTATCGTCATTAGGAGGCGCTGAACGTTACAATTCACTATCATTTTAGCGTCGGATTCGAAAATCTAGACTCACAGGAGAAGGATCATATTGTGCCCGAGGCAGGTATTGACACTTGGAGACAAGTCGGTTGGAGGACGATGTATTGGATCGCGACGCAAAATGAGTGTTCCATCGTCATTAGGAGGCCCTCAATGTTACAATTAACTATCAGTTTTTCGTCTGATTCGAAAATCTAAACTCACAGGAGAACGACCATAAGGTGCCCGAGGCAGCAATAGACCGTTGGTGACAAGTCGGCTGGAGGCCGATGTATTGAATCTCGACGCAATTTGAGTGTTCCATCGTCAATACAACGCACTGAACCTTACAATTAACTATCAGATTCGCGTCGGATTCGAAAATCTACTCACAGGAGAAGTTCATACGGTGCTCGAGACAGCAATATACCCCTTGGAGACAAATCGGCTGGAGGACGATGTATTGAATCTCGACGCAATTTGAGAGTTCCATCAGCATTACAAGGCCCTGAACGTTACAATTAACTATCATTTTTGCGTCGGATTCGAAAATCTAGACTCACAGGAGAAGGATCATATGGTGCCCGAGGCAGCAACAGACCCTTGGAGACAAGTCGGACGGAGGCCGATGTATTGAATATCGACGCAATTTGAGTGTTCCATCGTCATTAGGAGGCCCTAAACGTTACAATTAACTATCATTTTTGCGTCGGATTCGATAATCTAAACTCACAGGAGAGCGACCATAAGGTGCCCGAGGCAGCATTAGACCCTTGGAGACAAGTCGGCTGGAGGCCGATGTATTGAATCTCGACGCAATTTGAGTGTTCCATCGTCATTACAAGGCCCTGAACGTTACAATTAACTATCATTTTTGCGTCGGATTCAAAAATCTAGAATCACAGGAGAACGACCATAAGGTGCCCGAGGCAGCAATAGACCCTTGGAGACAAGTCGGCTGGAGGCCGATGTATTGAATCTCGACGCAATTTGAGTGTTCCAACGTCATTACAAGGCCCTGAACGTTACAATTAACTATAATTTTTGCGTCGGATTCGAAAATCTAGACTCACAGGAGAACGACCATAAGGTGCCCGAGGCAGCAATAGTCCCTTGGAGACAATTCGTTTGGAGGACAATGTATTGAATCTCGACGCAATTTAAGAGTTCCATCGTCATTAGGCGGCCCTGAACGTTACAATTAACTATCATTTTTGCATCGGATTCAAAAATCTAGACTTACAAGAGAACGACCATAAGGTGCCCGAGGCAGCATTAGACCCTTAGAGACAAGTCGGCTGGAGGACGATGTATTGAATCTCGACGAATTGGAGAGTTCTATCGTCATCAGGAGGCGCTGAACGTTACTATTCACTATCATTTTTGCGTCGGATTCGAAAATCTAGACTCACAGGAGAAGGATCATATGGTGCCCGAGGCAGCAACAGACCCTTGGAAACAAGTCGGCTGGAGGCCGATGTATTGAATATCGACGCAATTTGAGTGTTCCATCGTCATTAGGAGGCCCTAAACGTTACAATTAACTATCATTTTTGCGTCGGATTCGATAATCTAAACTCACAGGAGAACGACCGTAAGGTGCCCGAGGCAGCCTTAGACCCTTGGAGACAAGTCGGCTGGAGGAGGATGTATTGAATCTCGACGTAATTTGAGTGTCCCATCGTCATTACAAGGCCCTAAACGTTACAATTAACTATCATTTTTGCGTCGGATTCGATAATCTAAACTCACAGGAGAACGACCATAAGGTGCCCGAGGCAGCAATAGACCGTTGGAGACAAGTCGGCTGGAGGCCGATGTATTGAATCTCGACGCAATTTGAGTGTTCCATCGTCATTACAAGGCCCTGAACGTTACAATAAACTATCATTTTTGCGTCGGATTCGAAAATCTAGACTCACAGGAGAAGGACCATGTGGTGCCCGAGGCAGCGATATCCCCTTGGAGCCAAGTCGGCTGGAGGCCGATGTATTGAATCTCGACGCAATTTGAGGGTTCCATCGTCATTAGAAGGCCCTGAACGTTACAATTAACTATCATTTTTGCGTCGGATTCGAAAATCTAGACTTACAAGAAAACGACCATTAGGTGCCCGAGACAGCATTAGCCCCTTGGAGACAAGTCGGCTGGAGGACGATGTATTGAATGTCGACGCAATTTGAGTCTTCTATCGTCATTAGGAGGCGCTGAACGTTACAATTCACTATCATTTTGCGTCGGATTCGAAAATCTAAACTGACAGGGGAACGACCATACGGTGACTGAGGCAGCTATTGACCCTTGGAGACAAGTCGGTTGGAGGTAGATGTATTGGATCGCGACGCAATTTGAGAGTTCCATCGGCATTAGGAGGCCATGAACGTTACAATTAACTATCATTTCTGCGTCGGATTCGAAAATCTAGACTTACAAGAAAACGACCATTAGGTGCCCGAGACAGCATTAGCCCCTTGGAGACAAGTCGGCTGGAGGACGATGTATTGAATGTCGACGCAATTTGAGTGTCCCATCGTCATTACAAGGCCCTAAACGTTACAATAAACTATCATTTTTGCGTCGGATTCGAAAATCTAGACTCACAGGAGAAGGACCATGTGGTGCCCGAGGCAGCGATATCCCCTTGGAGCCAAGTCGGCTGGAGGCCGATGTATTGAATCTCGACGCAATTTGAGGGTTCCATCGTCATTAGAAGGCCCTGAACGTTACAATTAACTATCATTTTTGTGTCGGATTCGAAAATCTACACTCACAGGAGAACGACCATAAGGTGCCCGAGGCAGCAATAGACCCTTGGAGACAATTCGTTTGGAGGACGATGTATTGAATCTCGACGCAATTTAAGAGTTTCATCGTCATTAGGCGGCCCTGAACGTTACAATTAATTATCATTTTTGCATCGGATTCGAAAATCTAGACTTACAAGAGAACGACCATAAAGTGCCCGGGGCAGCATTAGACCCTTGGAGACAAGTCGGCTGGAGGATGATGTATTGGATCGCGACGCAATTTGAGTGTTCCATCGTCATTAGGAGGCCCTGAATGTTACAATTAACTATCAGTTTTTCGTCGGATTCGAGAATCTAGACTCACAGCAGACGAACCATTTGGTGCCCGAGGCAGCATTATCCCCTTGGAGACAAATCGGCTGGAGGACGATGTATTGAATCTCGACGCAATTTGAGAGTTCCATCGTCATTAGGCGGCCCTGAACGTTACAATTAACTATCATTTTCGCATCGGATTCGAAAATCTAGACTTACAAGAGAACGACCATAAGGTGCCCGAGGCAGCATTTGACCCTTGGAGACAAGTCGGCTGGAGGACGATGTATTGAATCTCGACGAATTGGAGAGTTCTATCGTCATCAGGAGGCGCTGAACGTTACTATTCACTATCATTTTTGCGTCGGATTCGAAAATCTAGACTCACAGGAGAAGGATCATATGGTGCCCGAGACAGCAACAGACCCTTGGAAACAAGTCGGCTGGAGGCCGATGTATTGAATATCGACGCAATTTGAGTGTTCCATCGTCATTAGGAGGACCTAAACGTTACAATTAACTATCATTTTTGCGTCGGATTCGATAATCTAAACTCACAGGAGAACGACCGTAAGGTGCCCGAGGCAGCATTAGACCCTTGGAGACAAGTCGGCTGGAGGAGGATGTATTGAATCTCGACGTAATTTGAGTGTCCCATCGTCATTACAAGGCCCTAAACGTTACAATTAACTATCATTTTTGCGTCGGATTCGATAATCTAAACTCACAGGAGAACGACCATAAGGTGCCCGAGGCAGCAACAGACCCTTGGAGACAAGTCGGCTGGAGGCCGATGTATTGAATCTCGACGCAGTTTGAGTGTTCCATGGGCATTAGGAGGGCCTGAACGTTACAATTAACTATCATTTTTGCGTCGCATTCGATAATCTAAACTCACAGGAGAACGACCATAAGGTGCCCGAGACAGCAATAGACCCTTCGAGACAAGTCGGCTGGAGGCCGATGTATTGAATCTCGACGCAATTTGAGTGTTCCATCGTCATTACAAGGCCCTGAACGTTTCAATTAACTATCATTTTTGCGTCGGATTCGAAAATCTAGACTCACAGGAGAATGACCATAAGATGGCCGAGGCAGCAATAGACCCTTGGAGACAAGTCGGTTGGTGGCCGATGTATTGAATCTCGACGCAATTTGGGTGTTCCATGGTCATTACAAGGCACTAAACGTTACAATTAACTATCATTTATGCGTCGGATTCGATAATCTAAACTCACAGGAGAACGACCATAAGGTGCCCGAGGCAGCAACAGACCCTTGGAGACAAGTAGGCTGGAGGACGAAGTATTGAATCTCGACGCAATTTAGTGTTCCATCGTCATTACAAGGCCCTGAACGCTCCAATTAACTATCATTTTTGCGTCGGATTCGAAAATCTAGACTCACAGGAGAACGACCATAAGGTGCCCGAGGCAGCAATAGACCCTTGGAGTCAAGTCGGGTGGACGCCGATGAGTGGAGTCTCGACGCAATTTGAGTGTTCCATCGGCATTACAATGCCCTGAACCTTACAATTAACTATCAGTTTCGCGACGGATTCGAAAATCTACTCACAGGAGAAGTTCATACGGTGCCCGAGACAGCAATATACCCCTTGGAGACAAATCGGCTGGAGGACGATGCATTGAATCTCGACGCAATTTGAGTCTTCTATCGTCATTAGGACGCGCTGAGCGTTACAATTCACTATCATTTTAGCGTCGGATTCGAAAATCTAGACTCACAGGAGAAGGATCATATTGTGCCCGAGACAGCAATATCCCCCTGGAGACAAGTCGGCTGGAGGACGATGTATTGAATCTCGACGCAATTTGAGTGTCCCATCGTCATTAGGAGGCCCTAAACGTTACAATTAACTATCATTTTTGCGTCGGATTCGAAAATCTAAACTCACAGGGGAACGACCATACGGTGCCCGAGGCAGGTATTGACCCTTGGAGACAAGTCGGCTGGAGGCCGATGTATTGAATCTCGACGCAATTTGAGTAATATATCGTCATTACAAGGCCCTGAACGTTACAATTAACTATCACTTTTGCGTCGGATTCGAAAATCTAGACTCACAGGAGAACGACCATAAGGTGCCCGAGGCAGCAATAGACCCTTGGAGACAAGTCGGCTGGAGGCCGATTTATTGAATCTCGACGCAATTTGAGTGTTCCATCGTCATTACAAGGCCCTGAACGTTACAATTAACTATCATTTTTGCGTCGGATTCGAAAATCTAGACTCACAGGAGAACGACCATAAGGTGCCCGAGGCAGCAATAGACCCTTGGAGACAAGTCGGCTGGAGGCCGATGTATTGAATCTCGACGCAATTTGAGTGTTCCATCGTTATTACAAGGCCCTGAACGTTACAATTAACTATCATTTTTGCGTCGGATTCGATAATCTAAACTCACAGGAGAACGACCATAAGGTGCCCGAGGCAGCAACAGACCCTTGGACACAAGTAGGCTGGAGGACGATGTATTGAATCTCGACTCAATTTGAGTGTTCCATCGTCATTACAAGGCCCTGAAGGCTCCAATTAACTATCATTTTTGCGTCGGATTCGAAAATCCAGACTCACAGGAGAACGACCATAAGGTGCCCGAGGCAGCAATAGACCCTTGGAGACAAGTCGGCTGGAGGACGATGTATTTGATCGCGACGCAATTTGAGTCTTCTATCGTCATTAGGAGGCGCTGAACGTTACAATTCACTTTCATTTTTGCGTCGGATTCGAAAATCTAGACTCACAGGAGAAGGACGATGTGGTGCCCGAGGCAGCGATATCCCCTTGGAGACAAGTCGGCTGGAGGCCGATGTATTGAATCTCGACGCAATTTGAGTGTTCCATCGTCATTAGAAGGCCCTGAACGTTACAATTCACTATCACTTTAGCGTCGAATTCGAAAATCTAGACTCACAGGAGAAGGATCATATTGTGCCCGAGACAGCAATATCCCCCTGGAGACAAGTCGGCTGGAGGACGATGTATTGAATCTCGACGCAATTTGAGTGTTCCATCGTCATTACAAGGCCCTGAACGTTACAATTAACTATCATTTTTGCGTCGGATTCAAAAATCTAGAATCACAGGAGAACGACCATAAGGTGCCCGAGGCAGCAATAGACCCTTGGAGACAAGTCGGCTGGAGGCCGATGTATTGAATCTCGACGCAATTTGAGTGTTCCATCGTCATTACAAGGCCCTGAACGTTACAATTAACTATAATTTTTGCGTCGGATTCGAAAATCTAGACTCACAGGAGAACGACCATAAGGTGCCCGAGGCAGCAATAGTCCCTTGGAGACAATTCGTTTGGAGGACAATGTATTGAATCTCGACGCAATTTAAGAGTTCCATCGTCATTAGGCGGCCCTGAACGTTACAATTAACTATCATTTTTGCATCGGATTCGAAAATCTAGACTTACAAGAGAACGACCATAAGGTGCCCGAGGCAGCATTAGACCCTTGGAGACAAGTCGGCTGGAGGACGATGTATTGAATCTCGACGAATTGGAGAGTTCTATCGTCATCAGGAGGCGCTGAACGTTACTATTCACTATCATTTTTGCGTCGGATTCGAAAATCTAGACTCACAGGAGAAGGATCATATGGTGCCCGAGGCAGCAACAGACCCTTGGAAACAAGTCGGCTGGAGGCCGATGTATTGAATATCGACGCAATTTGAGTGTTCCATCGTCATTAGGAGGCCCTAAACGTTACAATTAACTATCATTTTTGCGTCGGATTCGATAATCTAAACTCACAGGAGAACGACCGTAAGGTGCCCGAGGCAGCCTTAGACCCTTGGAGACAAGTCGGCTGGAGGAGGATGTATTGAATCTCGACGTAATTTGAGTGTCCCATCGTCATTACAAGGCCCTAAACGTTACAATTAACTATCATTTTTGCGTCGGATTCGATAATCTAAACTCACAGGAGAACGACCATAAAGTGCCCGAGGCAGCAATAGACCGTTGGAGACAAGTCGGCTGGAGGCCGATGTATTGAATCTCGACGCAATTTGAGTGTTCCATCGTCATTACAAGGCCCTGAACGTTACAATTAACTATCACTTTCGCGTCGGATTCGAAAGTCTACTCACAGGAGAAGTTCATACGGTGCTCGAGACAGCAATATACCCCTTGGAGACAAATCGGCTGGAGGACGATGTATTGAATCTCGACGCAATTTGAGTCTTCTATCGTCATTAGGAGGCGCTGAACGTTACAATTCACTATCATTTTGCGTCGGATTCGAAAATCTAAACTGACAGGGGAACGACCATACGGTGACTGAGGCAGCTATTGACCCTTGGAGACAAGTCGGTTGGAGGTAGATGTATTGGATCGCGACGCAATTTGAGAGTTCCATCGGCATTAGGAGGCCATGAACGTTACAATTAACTATCATTTCTGCGTCGGATTCGAAAATCTAGACTTACAAGAAAACGACCATTAGGTGCCCGAGACAGCATTAGCCCCTTGGAGACAAGTCGGCTGGAGGACGATGTATTGAATGTCGACGCAATTTGAGTGTCCCATCGTCATTACAAGGCCCTAAACGTTACAATAAACTATCATTTTTGCGTCGGATTCGAAAATCTAGACTCACAGGAGAAGGACCATGTGGTGCCCGAGGCAGCGATATCCCCTTGGAGCCAAGTCGGCTGGAGGCCGATGTATTGAATCTCGACGCAATTTGAGGGTTCCATCGTCATTAGAAGGCCCTGAACGTTACAATTAACTATCATTTTTGCGTCGGATTCGAAAATCTACACTCACAGGAGAACGACCATAAGGTGCCCGAGGCAGCAATAGACCCTTGGAGACAATTCGTTTGGAGGACGATGTATTGAATCTCGACGCAATTTAAGAGTTTCATCGTCATTAGGCGGCCCTGAACGTTACAATTAATTATCATTTTTGCATCGGATTCGAAAATCTAGACTTACAAGAGAACGACCATAAAGTGCCCGGGGCAGCATTAGACCCTTGGAGACAAGTCGGCTGGAGGATGATGTATTGGATCGCGACGCAATTTGAGTGTTCCATCGTCATTAGGAGGCCCTGAATGTTACAATTAACTATCAGTTTTTCGTCGGATTCGAGAATCTAGACTCACAGCAGACGAACCATTTGGTGCCCGAGGCAGCAATATCCCCTTGGAGACAAATCGGCTGGAGGACGATGTATTGAATCTCGACGCAATTTGAGAGTTCCATCGTCATTAGGCGGCCCTGAACGTTACAATTAACTATCATTTTCGCATCGGATTCGAAAATCTAGACTTACAAGAGAACGACCATAAGGTGCCCGAGGCAGCATTTGACCCTTGGAGACAAGTCGGCTGGAGGACGATGTATTGAATCTCGACGAATTGGAGAGTTTTATCGTCATCAGGAGGCGCTGAACGATACTATTCACTATCATTTTTGCGTCGGATTCGAAAATCTAGACTCACAGGAGAAGGATCATATGGTGCCCGAGACAGCAACAGACCCTTGGAAACAAGTCGGCTGGAGGCCGATGTATTGAATATCGACGCAATTTGAGTGTTCCATCGTCATTAGGAGGACCTAAACGTTACAATTAACTATCATTTTTGCGTCGGATTCGATAATCTAAACTCACAGGAGAACGACCGTAAGGTGCCCGAGGCAGCATTAGACCCTTGGAGACAAGTCGGCTGGAGGAGGATGTATTGAATCTCGACGTAATTTGAGTGTCCCATCGTCATTACAAGGCCCTAAACGTTACAATTAACTATCATTTTTGCGTCGGATTCGATAATCTAAACTCACAGGAGAACGACCATAAGGTGCCCGAGGCAGCAACAGACCCTTGGAGACAAGTCGGCTGGAGGCCGATGTATTGAATCTCGACGCAGTTTGAGTGTTCCATCGGCATTAGGAGGGCCTGAACGTTACAATTAACTATCATTTTTGCGTCGCATTCGATAATCTAAACTCACAGGAGAACGACCATACGGTGCCCGAGGCAGCTATTGACCCTTGGAGACAAGTCGGTTGGAGGACGATGTATTGGATCGCGACGCAAAATGAGTGTTCCATCGTCATTAGGAGGCCCTGAATGTTGCAATTAACTATCATTTTTGCGTCGGATTCGATAATCTAAACTCACAGGAGAACGACGATAAGGTGCCCGAGGCAGCAACAGACCCTTGGAGACAAGTCGGCTGGAGGCCGATGTATTGAATCTCGACGCAATTTGAGTGTTCCATCGTCATTACAAGGCCCTGAACGTTTCAATTAACTATCATTTTTGCGTCGGATTCGAAAATCTAGACTCACAGGAGAATGACCATAAGATGGCCGAGGCAGCAATAGACCCTTGGAGACAAGTCGGTTGGTGGCCGATGTATTGAATCTCGACGCAATTTGGGTGTTCCATGGTCATTACAAGGCACTAAACGTTACAATTAACTATCATTTATGCGTCGGATTCGATAATCTAAACTCACAGGAGAACGACCATAATTTGCCCGAGGCAGCAACAGACCCTTGGAGACAAGTAGGCTGGAGGACGAAGTATTGAATCTCGACGCAATTTAGTGTTCCATCGTCATTACAAGGCCCTGAACGCTCCAATTAACTATCATTTTTGCGTCGGATTCGAAAATCTAGACTCACAGGAGAACGACCATAACGTGCCCGAGGCAGCAATAGACCCTTGGAGTCAAGTCGGGTGGACGCCGATGAGTGGAGTCTCGACGCAATTTGAGTGTTCCATCGGCATTACAATGCCCTGAACCTTACAATTAACTATCAGTTTCGCGACGGATTCGAAAATCTACTCACAGGAGAAGTTCATACGGTGCCCGAGACAGCAATATACCCCTTGGAGACAAATCGGCTGGAGGACGATGCATTGAATCTCGACGCAATTTGAGTCTTCTATCGTCATTAGGACGCGCTGAGCGTTACAATTCACTATCATTTTAGCGTCGGATTCGAAAATCTAGACTCACAGGAGAAGGATCATATTGTGCCCGAGACAGCAATATCCCCCTGGAGACAAGTCGGCTGGAGGACGATGTATTGAATCTCGACGCAATTTGAGTGTCCCATCGTCATTAGGAGGCCCTAAACGTTACAATTAACTATCATTTTTGCGTCGGATTCGAAAATCTAAACTCACAGGGGAACGACCATACGGTGCCCGAGGCAGGTATTGACCCTTGGAGACAAGTCGGCTGGAGGCCGATGTATTGAATCTCGACGCAATTTGAGTAATATATCGTCATTACAAGGCCCTGAACGTTACAATTAACTATCACTTTTGCGTCGGATTCGAAAATCTAGACTCACAGGAGAACGACCATAAGGTGCCCGAGGCAGCAATAGACCCTTGGAGACAAGTCGGCTGGAGGCCGATTTATTGAATCTCGACGCAATTTGAGTGTTCCATCGTCATTACAAGGCCCTGAACGTTACAATTAACTATCATTTTTGCGTCGGATTCGAAAATCTAGACTCACAGGAGAACGACCATAAGGTGCCCGAGGCAGCAATAGACCCTTGGAGACAAGTCGGCTGGAGGCCGATGTATTGAATCTCGACGCAATTTGAGTGTTCCATCGTTATTACAAGGCCCTGAACGTTACAATTAACTATCATTTTTGCGTCGGATTCGATAATCTAAACTCACAGGAGAACGACCATAAGGTGCCCGAGGCAGCAACAGACCCTTGGACACAAGTAGGCTGGAGGACGATGTATTGAATCTCGACTCAATTTGAGTGTTCCATCGTCATTACAAGGCCCTGAAGGCTCCAATTAACTATCATTTTTGCGTCGGATTCGAAAATCCAGACTCACAGGAGAACGACCATAAGGTGCCCGAGGCAGCAATAGACCCTTGGAGACAAGTCGGCTGGAGGACGATGTATTTGATCGCGACGCAATTTGAGTCTTCTATCGTCATTAGGAGGCGCTGAACGTTACAATTCACTTTCATTTTTGCGTCGGATTCGAAAATCTAGACTCACAGGAGAAGGACGATGTGGTGCCCGAGGCAGCGATATCCCCTTGGAGACAAGTCGGCTGGAGGCCGATGTATTGAATCTCGACGCAATTTGAGTGTTCCATCGTCATTAGAAGGCCCTGAACGTTACAATTCACTATCACTTTAGCGTCGAATTCGAAAATCTAGACTCACAGGAGAAGGATCATATTGTGCCCGAGACAGCAATATCCCCCTGGAGACAAGTCGGCTGGAGGACGATGTATTGAATCTCGACGCAATTTGAGTGTCCCATCGTCATTAGGAGGCCCTAAACGTTACAATTAACTATCATTTTTGCGTCGGATTCGAAAATCTAAACTCGCAGGGGAAAGACCATACGGTGCCCGAGGCAGCTATTGACCCTTGGAGACAAGTCGGTTGGAGGACGATGTATTGGATCGCGACGCAAAATGAGTGTTCCATCGTCATTAGGAGGCCCTCAATGTTACAATTAACTATCAGTTTTTCGTCGGATTCGAAAATCTAAACTCACAGGAGAACGACCATAAGGTGCCCGAGGCAGCAATGGACCGTTGGAGACAAGTCGGCTGGAGGCCGATGTATTGAATCTCGACGCAATTTGAGTGTTCCATCGTCATTAGAACGCACTGAACCTTACAATTAACTATCAGATTCGCGTCGGATTCGAAAATCTACTCACAGGAGAAGTTCATACGGTGCTCGAGACAGCAATATACCCCTTGGAGACTAATCGGCTGGAGGACGATGTATTGAATCTCGACGCAATTTGAGTGTTCCATCAGCATTACAAGGCCCTGAACGTTACAATTAACTATCATTTTTGCGTCGGATTCGAAAATCTAGACTCACAGGAGAAGAATCATATGGTGCCCGAGGCAGCAATAGACCCTTGGAGACAAGTCGGCAGGAGGCCGATTTATTGAATCTCGACGCAATTTGAGTGTTCCATCGTCATTACAAGGCCCTGAACGTTACAATTAACTATCATTTTTGCGTCGGATTCGATAATCTAAACTCACTGGAGAACGACCATAAGGTGCCCGAGGCAGCAACAGACCCTTGGAGACAAGTCGGCTGGAGGCCGATGTATTGAATCTCGACGCAGTTTGAGTGTTCCATCGGCATTAGGAGGGCCTGAACGTTACAATTAACTATCATTTTTGCGTCGCATTCGATAATCTAAACTCACAGGAGAACGACCATAAGGTGCCCGAGACAGCAATAGACCCTTCGAGACAAGTCGGCTGGAGGCCGATGTATTGAATCTCGACGCAATTTGAGTGTTCCATCGTCATTACAAGGCCCTGAACGTTACAATTAACTATCATTTTTGCGTCGGATTCGAAAATCTAGACTCACAGGAGAATGACCATAAGATGGCCGAGGCAGCAATAGACCCTTGGAGACAAGTCGGTTGGTGGCCGATGTATTGAATCTCGACGCAATTTGAGTGTTCCATGGTCATTACAAGGCACTAAACGTTACAATTAACTATCATTTATGCGTCGGATTCGATAATCTAAACTCACAGGAGAACGACCATAAGGTGCCCGAGGCAGCAACAGACCCTTGGAGACAAGTAGGCTGGAGGACGAAGTATTGAATCTCGACGCAATTTAGTGTTCCATCGTCATTACAAGGCCCTGAACGCTCCAATTAACTATCATTTTTGCGTCGGATTCGAAAATCTAGACTCACAGGAGAACGACCATAAGGTGCCCGAGGAAGCAATAGACCCTTGGAGTCAAGTCGGGTGGACGCCGATGAGTTGAGTCTCGACGCAATTTGAGTGTTCCATCGGCATTACAATGCCCTGAACCTTACAATTAACTATCAGTTTCGCGACGGATTCGAAAATCTACTCACAGGAGAAGTTCATACGGTGCCCGAGACAGCAATATACCCCTTGGAGACAAATCGGCTGGAGGACGATGCATTGAATCTCGACGCAATTTGAGTCTTCTATCGTCATTAGGACGCGCTGAGCGTTACAATTCACTATCATTTTAGCGTCGGATTCGAAAATCTAGACTCACAGGAGAAGGATCATATTGTGCCCGAGACAGCAATATCCCCCTGGAGACAAGTCGGCTGGAGGACGATGTATTGAATCTCGACGCAATTTGAGTGTACCATCGTCATTAGGAGGCCCTAAACGTTAAAATTAACTATCATTTTTGCGTCGGATTCGAAAATCTAAACTCACAGGGGAACGACCATACGGTGCCCGAGGCAGGTATTGACCCTTGGAGACAAGTCGGCTGGAGGCCGATGTATTGAATCTCGACGCAATTTGAGTAATATATCGTCATTACAAGGCCCTGAACGTTACAATTAACTATCATTTTTGCGTCGGATTCGATAATCTAAACTCACAGGAGAACGACCATAAGGTGCCCGAGGCAGCAACAGACCCTTGGACACAAGTAGGCTGGAGGACGATGTATTGAATCTCGACTCAATTTGAGTGTTCCATCGTCATTACAAGGCCCTGAAGGCTCCAATTAACTATCATTTTTGCGTCGGATTCGAAAATCCAGACTCACAGGAGAACGACCATAAGGTGCCCGAGGCAGCAATAGACCCTTGGAGACAAGTCGGCTGGAGGACGATGTATTTGATCGCGACGCAATTTGAGTCTTCTATCGTCATTAGGAGGCGCTGAACGTTACAATTCACTTTCATTTTTGCGTCGGATTCGAAAATCTAGACTCACAGGAGAAGGACGATGTGGTGCCCGAGGCAGCGATATCCCCTTGGAGACAAGTCGGCTGGAGGCCGATGTATTGAATCTCGACGCAATTTGAGTGTTCCATCGTCATTACAAGGCCCTGAACGTTTCAATTAACTATCATTTTTGCGTCGGATTCGAAAATCTAGACTCACAGGAGAATGACCATAAGATGGCCGAGGCAGCAATAGACCCTTGGAGACAAGTCGGTTGGTGGCCGATGTATTGAATCTCGACGCAATTTGGGTGTTCCATGGTCATTACAAGGCACTAAACGTTACAATTAACTATCATTTATGCGTCGGATTCGATAATCTAAACTCACAGGAGAACGACCATAATTTGCCCGAGGCAGCAACAGACCCTTGGAGACAAGTAGGCTGGAGGACGAAGTATTGAATCTCGACGCAATTTAGTGTTCCATCGTCATTACAAGGCCCTGAACGCTCCAATTAACTATCATTTTTGCGTCGGATTCGAAAATCTAGACTCACAGGAGAACGACCATAACGTGCCCGAGGCAGCAATAGACCCTTGGAGTCAAGTCGGGTGGACGCCGATGAGTGGAGTCTCGACGCAATTTGAGTGTTCCATCGGCATTACAATGCCCTGAACCTTACAATTAACTATCAGTTTCGCGACGGATTCGAAAATCTACTCACAGGAGAAGTTCATACGGTGCCCGAGACAAATCGGCTGGAGGACGATGCATTGAATCTCGACGCAATTTGAGTCTTCTATCGTCATTAGGACGCGCTGAGCGTTACAATTCACTATCATTTTAGCGTCGGATTCGAAAATCTAGACTCACAGGAGAAGGATCATATTGTGCCCGAGACAGCAATATCCCCCTGGAGACAAGTCGGCTGGAGGACGATGTATTGAATCTCGACGCAATTTGAGTGTCCCATCGTCATTAGGAGGCCCTAAACGTTACAATTAACTATCATTTTTGCGTCGGATTCGAAAATCTAAACTCACAGGGGAACGACCATACGGTGCCCGAGGCAGGTATTGACCCTTGGAGACAAGTCGGCTGGAGGCCGATGTATTGAATCTCGACGCAATTTGAGTAATATATCGTCATTACAAGGCCCTGAACGTTACAATTAACTATCACTTTTGCGTCGGATTCGAAAATCTAGACTCACAGGAGAACGACCATAAGGTGCCCGAGGCAGCAATAGACCCTTGGAGACAAGTCGGCTGGAGGCCGATTTATTGAATCTCGACGCAATTTGAGTGTTCCATCGTCATTACAAGGCCCTGAACGTTACAATTAACTATCATTTTTGCGTCGGATTCGAAAATCTAGACTCACAGGAGAACGACCATAAGGTGCCCGAGGCAGCAATAGACCCTTGGAGACAAGTCGGCTGGAGGCCGATGTATTGAATCTCGACGCAATTTGAGTGTTCCATCGTTATTACAAGGCCCTGAACGTTACAATTAACTATCATTTTTGCGTCGGATTCGATAATCTAAACTCACAGGAGAACGACCATAAGGTGCCCGAGGCAGCAACAGACCCTTGGACACAAGTAGGCTGGAGGACGATGTATTGAATCTCGACTCAATTTGAGTGTTCCATCGTCATTACAAGGCCCTGAAGGCTCCAATTAACTATCATTTTTGCGTCGGATTCGAAAATCCAGACTCACAGGAGAACGACCATAAGGTGCCCGAGGCAGCAATAGACCCTTGGAGACAAGTCGGCTGGAGGACGATGTATTTGATCGCGACGCAATTTGAGTCTTCTATCGTCATTAGGAGGCGCTGAACGTTACAATTCACTTTCATTTTTGCGTCGGATTCGAAAATCTAGACTCACAGGAGAAGGACGATGTGGTGCCCGAGGCAGCGATATCCCCTTGGAGACAAGTCGGCTGGAGGCCGATGTATTGAATCTCGACGCAATTTGAGTGTTCCGTCGTCATTAGAAGGCCCTGAACGTTACAATTCACTATCACTTTAGCGTCGAATTCGAAAATCTAGACTCACAGGAGAAGGATCATATTGTGCCCGAGACAGCAATATCCCCCTGGAGACAAGTCGGCTGGAGGACGATGTATTGAATCTCGACGCAATTTGAGTGTCCCATCGTCATTAGGAGGCCCTAAACGTTACAATTAACTATCATTTTTGCGTCGGATTCGAAAATCTAAACTCGCAGGGGAAAGACCATACGGTGCCCGAGGCAGCTATTGACCCTTGGAGACAAGTCGGTTGGAGGACGATGTATTGGATCGCGACGCAAAATGAATGTTCCATCGTCATTAGGAGGCCCTCAATGTTACAATTAACTATCAGTTTTTCGTCGGATTCGAAAATCTAAACTCACAGGAGAACGACCATAAGGTGCCCGAGGCAGCAATAGACCGTTGGAGACAAGTCGGCTGGAGGCCGATGTATTGAATCTCGACGCAATTTGAGTGTTCCATCGTCATTACAACGCACTGAACCTTACAATTAACTATCAGATTCGCGTCGGATTCGAAAATCTACTCACAGGAGAAGTTCATACGGTGCTCGAGACAGCAATATACCCCTTGGAGACAAATCGGCTGGAGGACGATGTATTGAATCTCGACGCAATTTGAGTGTTCCATCAGCATTACAAGGCCCTGAACGTTACAATTAACTATCATTTTTGCGTCGGATTCGAAAATCTAGACTCACAGGAGAAGAATCATATGGTGCCCGAGGCAGCAATAGACCCTTGGAGACAAGTCGGCAGGAGGCCGATTTATTGAATCTCGACGCAATTTGAGTGTTCCATCGTCATTACAAGGCCCTGAACGTTACAATTAACTATCATTTTTGCGTCGGATTCGATAATCTAAACTCACTGGAGAACGACCATAAGGTGCCCGAGGCAGCAACAGACCCTTGGAGACAAGTCGGCTGGAGGCCGATGTATTGAATCTCGACGCAGTTTGAGTGTTCCATCGGCATTAGGAGGGCCTGAACGTTACAATTAACTATCATTTTTGCGTCGCATTCGATAATCTAAACTCACAGGAGAACGACCATAAGGTGCCCGAGACAGCAATAGACCCTTCGAGACAAGTCGGCTGGAGGCCGATGTATTGAATCTCGACGCAATTTGAGTGTTCCATCGTCATTACAAGGCCCTGAATGTTACAATTAACTATCATTTTTGCGTCGGATTCGAAAATCTAGACTCACAGGAGAATGACCATAAGATGGCCGAGGCAGCAATAGACCCTTGGAGACAAGTCGGTTGGTGGCCGATGTATTGAATCTCGACGCAATTTGAGTGTTCCATGGTCATTACAAGGCACTAAACGTTACAATTAACTATCATTTATGCGTCGGATTCGATAATCTAAACTCACAGGATAACGACCATAAGGTGCCCGAGGCAGCAACAGACCCTTGGAGACAAGTAGGCTGGAGGACGAAGTATTGAATCTCGACGCAATTTAGTGTTCCATCGTCATTACAAGGCCCTGAACGCTCCAATTAACTATCATTTTTGCGTCGGATTCGAAAATCTAGACTCACAGGAGAACGACCATAAGGTGCCCGAGGCAGCAATAGACCCTTGGAGTCAAGTCGGGTGGACGCCGATGAGTTGAGTCTCGACGCAATTTGAGTGTTCCATCGGCATTACAATGCCCTGAACCTTACAATTAACTATCAGTTTCGCGACGGATTCGAAAATCTACTCACAGGAGAAGTTCATACGGTGCCCGAGACAGCAATATACCCCTTGGAGACAAATCGGCTGGAGGACGATGCATTGAATCTCGACGCAATTTGAGTCTTCTATCGTCATTAGGACGCGCTGAGCGTTACAATTCACTATCATTTTAGCGTCGGATTCGAAAATCTAGACTCACAGGAGAAGGATCATATTGTGCCCGAGACAGCAATATCCCCCTGGAGACAAGTCGGCTGGAGGACGATGTATTGAATCTCGACGCAATTTGAGTGTACCATCGTCATTAGGAGGCCCTAAACGTTAAAATTAACTATCATTTTTGCGTCGGATTCGAAAATCTAAACTCACAGGGGAACGACCATACGGTGCCCGAGGCAGGTATTGACCCTTGGAGACAAGTCGGCTGGAGGCCGATGTATTGAATCTCGACGCAATTTGAGTAATATATCGTCATTACAAGGCCCTGAACGTTACAATTAACTATCATTTTTGCGTCGGATTCGATAATCTAAACTCACAGGAGAACGACCATAAGGTGCCCGAGGCAGCAACAGACCCTTGGACACAAGTAGGCTGGAGGACGATGTATTGAATCTCGACTCAATTTGAGTGTTCCATCGTCATTACAAGGCCCTGAAGGCTCCAATTAACTATCATTTTTGCGTCGGATTCGAAAATCCAGACTCACAGGAGAACGACCATAAGGTGCCCGAGGCAGCAATAGACCCTTGGAGACAAGTCGGCTGGAGGACGATGTATTTGATCGCGACGCAATTTGAGTCTTCTATCGTCATTAGGAGGCGCTGAACGTTACAATTCACTTTCATTTTTGCGTCGGATTCGAAAATCTAGACTCACAGGAGAAGGACGATGTGGTGCCCGAGGCAGCGATATCCCCTTGGAGACAAGTCGGCTGGAGGCCGATGTATTGAATCTCGACGCAATTTGAGTGTTCCATCGTCATTAGAAGGCCCTGAACGTTACAATTCACTATCACTTTAGCGTCGAATTCGAAAATCTAGACTCACAGGAGAAGGATCATATTGTGCCCGAGACAGCAATATCCCCCTGGAGACAAGTCGGCTGGAGGACGATGTATTGAATCTCGACGCAATTTGAGTGTCCCATCGTCATTAGGAGGCCCTAAACGTTACAATTAACTATCATTTTTGCGTCGGATTCGAAAATCTAAACTCGCAGGGGAAAGACCATACGGTGCCCGAGGCAGCTATTGACCCTTGGAGACAAGTCGGTTGGAGGACGATGTATTGGATCGCGACGCAAAATGAGTGTTCCATCGTCATTAGGAGGCCCTCAATGTTACAATTAACTATCAGTTTTTCGTCGGATTCGAAAATCTAAACTCACAGGAGAACGACCATAAGGTGCCCGAGGCAGCAATAGACCGTTGGAGACAAGTCGGCTGGAGGCCGATGTATTGAATCTCGACGCAATTTGAGTGTTCCATCGTCATTACAACGCACTGAACCTTACAATTAACTATCAGATTCGCGTCGGATTCGAAAATCTACTCACAGGAGAAGTTCATACGGTGCTCGAGACAGCAATATACCCCTTGGAGACAAATCGGCTGGAGGACGATGTATTGAATCTCGACGCAATTTGAGTGTTCCATCAGCATTACAAGGCCCTGAACGTTACAATTAACTATCATTTTTGCGTCGGATTCGAAAATCTAGACTCACAGGAGAAGAATCATATGGTGCCCGAGGCAGCAATAGACCCTTGGAGACAAGTCGGCAGGAGGCCGATTTATTGAATCTCGACGCAATTTGAGTGTTCCATCGTCATTACAAGGCCCTGAACGTTACAATTAACTATCATTTTTGCGTCGGATTCGATAATCTAAACTCACTGGAGAACGACCATAAGGTGCCCGAGGCAGCAACAGACCCTTGGAGACAAGTCGGCTGGAGGCCGATGTATTGAATCTCGACGCAGTTTGAGTGTTCCATCGGCATTAGGAGGGCCTGAACGTTACAATTAACTATCATTTTTGCGTCGCATTCGATAATCTAAACTCACAGGAGAACGACCATAAGGTGCCCGAGACAGCAATAGACCCTTCGAGACAAGTCGGCTGGAGGCCGATGTATTGAATCTCGACGCAATTTGAGTGTTCCATCGTCATTACAAGGCCCTGAACGTTACAATTAACTATCATTTTTGCGTCGGATTCGAAAATCTAGACTCACAGGAGAATGACCATAAGATGGCCGAGGCAGCAATAGACCCTTGGAGACAAGTCGGTTGGTGGCCGATGTATTGAATCTCGACGCAATTTGAGTGTTCCATGGTCATTACAAGGCACTAAACGTTACAATTAACTATCATTTATGCGTCGGATTCGATAATCTAAACTCACAGGAGAACGACCATAAGGTGCCCGAGGCAGCAACAGACCCTTGGAGACAAGTAGGCTGGAGGACGAAGTATTGAATCTCGACGCAATTTAGTGTTCCATCGTCATTACAAGGCCCTGAACGCTCCAATTAACTATCATTTTTGCGTCGGATTCGAAAATCTAGACTCACAGGAGAACGACCATAAGGTGCCCGAGGCAGCAATAGACCCTTGGAGTCAAGTCGGGTGGACGCCGATGAGTTGAGTCTCGACGCAATTTGAGTGTTCCATCGGCATTACAATGCCCTGAACCTTACAATTAACTATCAGTTTCGCGACGGATTCGAATTTCTACTCACAGGAGAAGTTCATACGGTGCCCGAGACAGCAATATACCCCTTGGAGACAAATCGGCTGGAGGACGATGCATTGAATCTCGACGCAATTTGAGTCTTCTATCGTCATTAGGACGCGCTGAGCGTTACAATTCACTATCATTTTAGCGTCGGATTCGAAAATCTAGACTCACAGGAGAAGGATCATATTGTGCCCGAGACAGCAATATCCCCCTGGAGACAAGTCGGCTGGAGGACGATGTATTGAATCTCGACGCAATTTGAGTGTACCATCGTCATTAGGAGGCCCTAAACGTTAAAATTAACTATCATTTTTGCGTCGGATTCGAAAATCTAAACTCACAGGGGAACGACCATACGGTGCCCGAGGCAGGTATTGACCCTTGGAGACAAGTCGGCTGGAGGCCGATGTATTGAATCTCGACGCAATTTGAGTAATATATCGTCATTACAAGGCCCTGAACGTTACAATTAACTATCATTTTTGCGTCGGATTCGAAAATCTAGACTCACAGGAGAACGACCATAAGGTGCCCGAGGCAGCAATAGACCCTTGGAGACAAGTCGGCTGGAGGCCGATTTATTGAATCTCGACGCAATTTGAGTGTTCCATCGTTATTACAAGGCCCTAAACGTTACAATTAACTATCATTTTTGCGTCGGATTCGATAATCTAGACTCACAGGAGAACGACCATAAGGTGCCCGAGGCAGCAATAGACCCTTGAAGACAAGTCGGCTGGAGGACGATGTATTTGATCGCGACGCAATTTGAGTCTTCTATCGTCATTAGGAGGCGCTGAACGTTACAATTCACTTTCATTTTTGCGTCGGATTCGAAAATCTAGACTCACAGGAGAAGGACCATGTGGTGCCCGAGGCAGCGATATCCCCTTGGAGACAAGTCGGCTGGAGGCCGATGTATTGAATCTCGACGCAATTTGAGTGTTCCATCGTCATTAGAAGGCCCTGAACGTTACAATTCACTATCACTTTAGCGTCGAATTCGAAAATCTAGACTCACAGGAGAAGGATCATATTGTGCCCGAGCCAGCAATATCCCCCTGGAGACAAGTCGGCTGGAGGACGATGTATTGAATCTCGACGCAATTTGAGTGTCCCATCGTCATTAGGAGGCCCTAAACGTTACAATTAACTATCATTTTTGCGTCGGATTCGAAAATCTAAACTCGCAGGGGAACGACCATACGGTGCCCGAGGCAGCTATTGACCCTTGGAGCCAAGTCGGTTGGAGGACGATGTATTGGATCGCGACGCAAAATGAGTGTTCCATCGTCATTAGGAGGCCCTCAATGTTACAATTAACTATCAGTTTTTCGTCGGATTCGAAAATCTAAACTCACAGGAGAACGACCATAAGGTGCCCGAGGCAGCAATAGACCGTTGGAGACAAGTCGGCTGGAGGCCGATGTATTGAATCTCGACGCAATTTGAGTGTTCCATCGTCATTACAACGCACTGAACCTTACAATTAACTATCAGATTCGCGTCGGAATCGAAAATCTACTCACAGGAGAAGTTCATACGGTGCTCGAGACAGCAATATACCCCTTGGAGACAAATCGGCTGGAGGACGATGTATTGAATCTCGACGCAATTTGAGTGTTCCATCAGCATTACAAGGCCCTGAACGTTACAATTAACTATCATTTTTGCGTCGGATTCGATAATCTAAACTCACAGCAGAACGACCATTAGGTGCCCGAGGCAATAACAGACCCTTGGAGACAAGTCGGCTGGATGCCGATGTATTGAATCTCGACGCAATTTGAGTGTTCCATCGTCATTACAAGGCCCTGAACGTTACAATTAACTATCATTTTTGCGTCGGATTCGAAAATCAAGACTCACAGGAGAACGATCATAAGGTGTCCGAGGCAGCAATAGACCCTAGGAGACAAGTCGGCTGGAGGACGATGTATTTGATCGCGACGCAATTTGAGTCTTCTATCGTCATTAGGAGGCGCTGAACGTTACAATTCACTTTCATTTTTGCGTCGGATTCGAAAATCTAGACTCACAGGAGAAGGATCATATTGTGCCCGAGACAGCAATATCCCCCTGGAGACAAGTCGGCTGGAGGACGATGTATTGAATCTCGACGCAATTTGAGTGTCCCATCGTCATTAGGAGGCCCTAAACGTTACAATTAACTATCATTTTTGCGTCGGATTCGAAAATCTAAACTCACAGGGGAACGACCATACGGTGCCCGAGGCAGCTATTGACCCTTGGAGACAAGTCGGTTGGAGGACGATGTATTGGATCGCGACGCAAAATGAGTGTTCCATCGTCATTAGGAGGCCCTGAATGTTGCAATTAACTATCATTTTTGCGTCGGATTCGATAATCTAAACTCACAGGAGAACGACGATAAGGTGCCCGAGGCAGCAACAGACCCTTGGAGACAAGTCGGCTGGAGGCCGATGTATTGAATCTCGACGCAATTTGAGTGTTCCATCGTCATTACAAGGCCCTGAACGTTACAATTAACTATCATTTTTGCGTCGGATTCGAAAATCTTGACTCACAGGAGAACGACCATAAGGTGCCCGAGGCAGCAATAGACCCTTGGAGACAAGTCGGCTGGAGGCCGATGTGTTGAATCTCGACGCAATTTCAGTGTTCCATCGGCATTAGGAGGCCCTGAACGTTACAATTAACTATCATTTTTGCGTCGGATTCGATAATCTAAACTCACAGGAGAACGACCATAAGGTGCCCGAGGCAGCAACAGACCCTTGGAGACAAGTCGGCTGGAGGCCGATGTATTGAATCTCGACGCAATTTGAGTGTTCCATCGTCATTACAAGGCCCTGAACGTTACAATTCACTATCAGTTTCGCGTCGGATTCGAAAATCTACTCACAGGAGAAGTTCATACGGTGCTCGAGACAGCAGTATACCCCTTGGAGACAAATCGGCTGGAGGACGATGTATTGGATCGCGACGCAATTTGAGTGTTCCGTCGTCATTACAAGGCTCTGAACGTTACAATTCACTATCATTTTAGCGTCGGGTTCGAAAATCTAGACTCACAGGAGACGGATCATATTGTGCCCGAGACAGCAATATCCCCCTGGAGACAAGTCGGCTGGAGGACGATGTATTGAATCTCGACGTAATTTGAGTGTCCCATCGTCATTACAAGGCCCTAAACGTTACAATTAACTATCATTTTTGCGTCGGATTCGATAATCTAAACTCACAGGAGAACGACCATAAGGTGCCCGAGGTAGCAACAGACCCTTGGAGACAAGTCGGCTGGAGGCCGATGTATTGAATCTCGACGCAGTTTGAGTGTTCCATCGGCATTAGGAGGGCCTGAACGTTACAATTAACTATCATTTTTGCGTCGCATTCGATAATCTAAACTCACAGGAGAACGACGATAAGGTGCCCGAGACAGCAATAGACCCTTCGAGACAAGTCGGCTGGAGGCCGATGTATTGAATCTCGACGCAATTTGAGTGTTCCATCGTCATTACAAGGCCCTGAACGTTACAATTAACTATCATTTTTGCGTCGGATTCGAAAATCTAGACTCACAGGAGAATGACCATAAGATGGCCGAGGCAGCAATAGACCCTTGGAGACAAGTCGGTTGGTGGCCGATGTATTGAATCTCGACGCAATTTGAGTGTTCCATCGTCACTACAAGGCACTAAACGTTACAATTAACTATCATTTATGCGTCGGATTCGATAATCTAAACTCACAGGAGAACGACCATAAGGTGCCCGAGGCAGCAACAGACCCTTGGAGACAAGTAGGCTGGAGGACGAAGTATTGAATCTCGACGCAATTTGAGTGTTCCATCGTCATTACAAGGCCCTGAACGCTCCAATTAACTATCATTTTAGCGTCGGATTCGAAAATCTAGACTCACAGGAGAAGGATCATATTGTGCCCGAGACAGCAATTTCCCCCTGGAGACAAGTCGGCTGGAGGACGATGTATTGAATCTCGACGCAATTTGAGTGTCCCATCGTCATTAGGAGGCCCTAAACGTTACAATTAACTATCATTTTTGCGTCGGATTCGAAAATCTAAACTCAGAGGGGAACGACCATACGGTGCCCGAGGCAGCTATTGACCCTTGGAGACAAGTCGGCTGGAGGCCGATGTATTGAATCTCGACGCAATTTGAGTAATATATCGTCATTACAAGGCCCTGAACGTTACAATTAACTATCATTTTTGCGTCGGATTCGAAAATCTAGACTCACAGGAGAACGACCATAAGGTGCCCGAGGCAGCAATAGACCCTTGGAGACAAGTCGGCTGGAGGCCGATGTATTGAATCTCGATGCAATTTGAGTGTTCCATCGTTATTACAAGGCCCTGAACGTTACAATTAACTATCATTTTTGCGTCGGATTCGATAATCTAAACTCACAGGAGAACGACCATAAGGTGCCCGAGGCAGCAACAGACCCTTGGACACAAGTAGGCTGGAGGACGATGTATTGAATCTCGACTCAATTTGAGTGTTCCATCGTCATTACAAGGCCCTGAAGGCTCCAATTAACTATCATTTTTGCGTCGGATTCGAAAATCCAGACTCACAGGAGAACGACCATAAGGTGCCCGAGGCAGCAATAGACCCTTGGAGACAAGTCGGCTGGAGGACGATGTATTTGATCGCGACGCAATTTGAGTCTTCTATCGTCATTAGGAGGCGCTGAACGTTACAATTCACTTTCATTTTTGCGTCGGATTCGAAAATCTAGACTCACAGGAGAAGGACCATGTGGTGCCCGAGGCAGCGATATCCCCTTGGAGACAAGTCGGCTGGAGGCCGATGTATTGAATCTCGACGCAATTTGAGTGTTCCATCGTCATTAGAAGGCCCTGATTTTACAATTCACTATCATTTTAGCGTCGAATTCGAAAATCTAGACTCACAGGAGAAGGATCATATTGTGCCCGAGACAGCAATATCCCCCTGGAGACAAGTCGGCTGGAGGACGATGTATTGAATCTCGACGCAATTTGAGTGTCCCATCGTCATTAGGAGGCCCTAAACGTTACAATTAACTATCATTTTTGCGTCGGATTCGAAAATCTAAACTCGCAGGGGAAAGACCATACGGTGCCCGAGGCAGCTATTGACCCTTGGAGACAAGTCGGTTGGAGGACGATGTATTGGATCGCGACGCAAAATGAGTGTTCCATCATCATTAGGAGGCCCTCAATGTTACAATTAACTATCAGTTTTTCGTCGGATTCGAAAATCTAAACTCACAGGAGAACGACCATAAGGTGCCCGAGGCAGCAATAGACCGTTGGAGACAAGTCGGCTGGAGGCCGATGTATTGAATCTCGACGCAATTTGAGTGTTCCATCGTCATTACAACGCACTGAACCTTACAATTAACTATCAGATTCGCGTCGGATTCGAAAATCTACTCACAGGAGAAGTTCATACGGTGCTCGAGACAGCAGTATACCCCTTGGAGACAAATCGGCTGGAGGACGATGTATTGAATCTCGACGCAATTTGAGTGTTCCATCAGCATTACAAGGCCCTGAACGTTACAATTAACTATCATTTTTGCGTCGGATTCGAAAATCTAGACTCACAGGAGAAGAATCATATGGTGCCCGAGGCAGCAATAGACCCTTGGAGACAAGTCGGCAGGAGGCCGATTTATTGAATCTCGACGCAATTTGAGTGTTCCATCGTCATTACAAGGCCCTGAACGTTACAATTAACTATCATTTTTGCGTCGGATTCGATAATCTAAACTCACTGGAGAACGACCATAAGGTGCCCGAGGCAGCAACAGACCCTTGGAGACAAGTCGGCTGGAGGCCGATGTATTGAATCTCGACGCAATTTGAGTGTTCCATCGTCATTACAAGGCCCTGAACGTTACAATTAACTATCATTTTTGCGTCGGATTCGAAAATCTAGACTAACAGGAGAACGACCATAAGGTGCCCGAGGCAGCAACAGACCCTTGGAGACAAGTAGGCTGGAGGACGAAGTATTGAATCTCGACGCAATTTAGTGTTCCATCGTCATTACAAGGCCCTGAACGCTCCAATTAACTATCATTTTTGCGTCGGATTCGAAAATCTAGACTCACAGGAGAACGACCATAAGGTGCCCGAGGCAGCAATAGACCCTTGGAGTCAAGTCGGGTGGACGCCGATGAGTTGAGTCTCGACGCAATTTGAGTGTTCCATCGGCATTACAATGCCCTGAACCTTACAATTAACTATCAGTTTCGCGACGGATTCGAAAATCTACTCACAGGAGAAGTTCATACGGTGCCCGAGACAGCAATATACCCCTTGGAGACAAATCGGCTGGAGGACGATGCATTGAATCTCGACGCAATTTGAGTCTTCTATCGTCATTAGGACGCGCTGAGCGTTACAATTCACTATCATTTTGGCGTCGGATTCGAAAATCTAGACTCACAGGAGAAGGATCATATTGTGCCCGAGACAGCAATATCCCCCTGGAGACAAGTCGGCTGGAGGACGATGTATTGAATCTCGACGCAATTTGAGTGTACCATCGTCATTAGGAGGCCCTAAACGTTACAATTAACTATCATTTTTGCGTCGGATTCGAAAATCTAAACTCACAGGGGAACGACCACACGGTGCCCGAGGCAGGTATTGACCCTTGGAGACAAGTCGGCTGGAGGCCGATGTATTGAATCTCGACGCAATTTGAGTAATATATCGTCATTACAAGGCCCTGAACGTTACAATTAACTATCATTTTTGCGTCGGATTCGAAAATCTAGACTCACAGGAGAACGACCATAAGGTGCCCGAGGCAGCAATAGACCCTTGGAGACAAGTCGGCTGGAGGCCGATTTATTGAATCTCGACGCAATTTGAGTGTTCCATCGTTATTACAAGGCCCTGAACGTTACAATTAAGTATCATTTTTGCGTCGGATTCGATAATCTAGACTCACAGGAGAACGACCATAAGGTGCCCGAGGCAGCAATAGACCCTTGGAGACAAGTCGGCTGGAGGACGATGTATTTGATCGCGACGCAATTTGAGTCTTCTATCGTCATTAGGAGGCGCTGAACGTTACAATTCACTTTCATTTTTGCGTCGGATTCGAAAATCTAGACTCACAGGAGAAGGACCATGTGGTGCCCGAGGCAGCGATATCCCCTTGGAGACAAGTCGGCTGGAGGCCGATGTATTGAATCTCGACGCAATTTGAGTGTTCCATCGTCATTAGAAGGCCCTGAACGTTACAATTCACTATCACTTTAGCGTCGAATTCGAAAATCTAGACTCACAGGAGAAGGATCATATTGTGCCCTAGACAGCAATATCCCCCTGGAGACAAGTCGGCTGGAGGACGATGTATTGAATCTCGACGCAATTTGAGTGTCCCATCGTCATTAGGAGGCCCTAAACGTTACAATTAACTATCATTTTTGCGTCGGATTCGAAAATCTAAACTCGCAGGGGAACGACCATACGGTGCCCGAGGCAGCTATTGACCCTTGGAGCCAAGTCGGTTGGAGGACGATGTATTGGATCGCGACGCAAATTGAGTGTTCCATCGTCATTAGGAGGCCCTCGATGTTACAATTAACTATCAGTTTTTCGTCGGATTCGAAAATCTAAACTCACAGGAGAACGACCATAAGGTGCCCGAGGCAGCAATAGACCGTTGGAGACAAGTCGGCTGGAGGCCGATGTATTGAATCTCGACGCAATTTGAGTGTTCCATCGTCATTACAACGCACTGAACCTCACAATTAACTATCAGATTCGCGTCGGATTCAAAAATCTACTCACAGGAGAAGTTCATACGGTGCTCGAGACAGCAATATACCCCTTGGAGACAAATCGGCTGGAGGACGATGTATTGAATCTCGACGCAATTTGAGTGTTCCATCAGCATTACAAGGCCCTGAACGTTACAATTAACTATCATTTTTGCGTCGGATTCGATAATCTAAACTCACAGCAGAACGACCATTAGGTGCCCGAGGCAGCAACAGACCCTTGGAGACAAGTCGGCTGGATGCCGATGTATTGAATCTCGACGCAATTTGAGTGTTCCATCGTCATTACAAGGCCCTGAACGTTACAATTAACTATCATTTTTGCGTCGGATTCGAAAATCAAGACTCACAGGAGAACGATCATAAGGTGTCCGAGGCAGCAATAGACCCTTGGAGACAAGTCGGCTGGAGGACGATGTATTTGATCGCGACGCAATTTGAGTCTTCTATCGTCATTAGGAGGCGCTGAACGTTACAATTCACTTTCATTTTTGCGTCGGATTCGAAAATCTAGACTCACAGGAGAAGGACCATGTCGTGCCCGAGGCAGCGATATCCCCTTGGAGACAAGTCGGCTCGAGGCCGATGTATTGAATCTCGACGCAATTTGAGTGTTCCATCGTCATTAGAAGGCCCTGAACGTTACAATTCACTATCATTTTTGCGTCGAATTCGAAAATCTAGACTCACAGGAGAAGGATCATATTGTGCCCGAGACAGCAATATCCCCCTGGAGACAAGTCGGCTGGAGGACGATGTATTGAATCTCGACGCAATTTGAGTGTTCCATCGTCATTAAAAGGCCCTGAACGTTACAATACACTATCATTTTAGCGTCGGATTCGAAAATCTAGACTCACAGGAGAAGGATCATATTGTGCCCGAGACAGCAATATCCCCCTGGAGACAAGTCGGCTGGAGGACGATGTATTGAATCTCGACGCAATTTGAGTGTCCCATCGTCATTAGGAGGCCCTAAACGTTACAATTAACTATCATTTTTGCGTCGGATTCGAAAATCTAAACTCACAGGGGAACGACCATACGGTGCCCGAGGCAGCTATTGACCCTTGGAGACAAGTCGGTTGGAGGACGATGTATTGGATGGCGACGCAAAATGAGTGTTCCATCGTCATTAGGAGGCCCTGAATGTTGCAATTAACTATCATTTTTGCGTCGGATTCGATAATCTAAACTCACAGGAGAACGACGATAAGGTGCCCGAGGCAGCAACAGACCCTTGGAGACAAGTCGGCTGGAGGCCGATGTATTGAATCTCGACGCAATTTGAGTGTTCCATCGTCATTACAAGGCCCTGAACGTTACAATTCACTATCATTTTTGCGTCGGATTCGAAAATCTTGACTCACAGGAGAACGACCATAAGGTGCCCGAGGCAGCAATAGACCCTTGGAGACAAGTCGGCTGGAGGCCGATGTGTTGAATCTCGACGCAATTTCAGTGTTCCATCGGCATTAGGAGGCCCTGAACGTTACAGTTAACTATCATTTTTGCGTCGGATTCGATAATCTAAACTCACAGGAGAACGACCATAAGGTGCCCGAGGCAGCAACAGACCCTTGGAGACAAGTCGGCTGGAGGCCGATGTATTGAATCTCGACGCAATTTGAGTGTTCCATCGTCATTACAAGGCCCTGAACGTTACAATTCACTATCAGTTTCGCGTCGGATTCGAAAATCTACTCACAGGAGAAGTTCATACGGTGCTCGAGACAGCAGTATACCCCTTGGAGACAAATCGGCTGGAGGACGATGTATTGGATCGCGACGCAATTTGAGTGTTCCATCGTCATTACAAGGCTCTGAACGTTACAATTCACTATCATTTTAGCGTCGGGTTCGAAAATCTAGACTCACAGGAGACGGATCATATTGTGCCCGAGACAGCAATATCCCCCTGGAGACAAGTCGGCTGGAGGACGATGTATTGAATCTCGACGTAATTTGAGTGTCCCATCGTCATTACAAGGCCCTAAACGTTACAATTAACTATCATTTTTGCGTCGGATTCGATAATCTAAACTCACAGGAGAACGACCATAAGGTGCCCGAGGTAGCAACAGACCCTTGGAGACAAGTCGGCTGGAGGCCGATGTATTGAATCTCGACGCAGTTTGAGTGTTCCATCGGCATTAGGAGGGCCTGAACGTTACAATTAACTATCATTTTTGCGTCGCATTCGATAATCTAAACTCACAGGAGAACGACCATAAGGTGCCCGAGACAGCAATAGACCCTTCGAGACAAGTCGGCTGGAGGCCGATGTATTGAATCTCGACGCAATTTGAGTGTTCCATCGTCATTACAAGGCCCTGAACGTTACAATTAACTATCATTTTTGCGTCGGATTCGAAAATCTAGACTCACAGGAGAATGACCATAAGATGGCCGAGGCAGCAATAGACCCTTGGAGACAAGTCGGTTGGTGGCCGATGTATTGAATCTCGACGCAATTTGAGTGTTCCATCGTCACTACAAGGCACTAAACGTTACAATTAACTATCATTTATGCGTCGGATTCGATAATCTAAACTCACAGGAGAACGACCATAAGGTGCCCGAGGCAGCAACAGACCCTTGGAGACAAGTAGGCTGGAGGACGAAGTATTGAATCTCGACGCAATTTGAGTGTTCCATCGTCATTACAAGGCCCTGAACGCTCCAATTAACTATCATTTTAGCGTCGGATTCGAAAATCTAGACTCACAGGAGAAGGATCATATTGTGCCCGAGACAGCAATTTCCCCCTGGAGACAAGTCGGCTGGAGGACGATGTATTGAATCTCGACGCAATTTGAGTGTCCCATCGTCATTAGGAGGCCCTAAACGTTACAATTAACTATCATTTTTGCGTCGGATTCGAAAATCTAAACTCACAGGGGAACGACCATACGGTGCCCGAGGCAGCTATTGACCCTTGGAGACAAGTCGGCTGGAGGCCGATGTATTGAATCTCGACGCAATTTGAGTAATATATCGTCATTACAAGGCCCTGAACGTTACAATTAACTATCATTTTTGCGTCGGATTCGAAAATCTAGACTCACAGGAGAACGACCATAAGGTGCCCGAGGCAGCAATAGACCCTTGGAGACAAGTCGGCTGGAGGCCGATGTATTGAATCTCGATGCAATTTGAGTGTTCCATCGTTATTACAAGGCCCTGAACGTTACAATTAACTATCATTTTTGCGTCGGATTCGATAATCTAAACTCACAGGAGAACGACCATAAGGTGCCCGAGGCAGCAACAGACCCTTGGACACAAGTAGGCTGGAGGACGATGTATTGAATCTCGACTCAATTTGAGTGTTCCATCGTCATTACAAGGCCCTGAAGGCTCCAATTAACTATCATTTTTGCGTCGGATTCGAAAATCCAGACTCACAGGAGAACGACCATAAGGTGCCCGAGGCAGCAATAGACCCTTGGAGACAAGTCGGCTGGAGGACGATGTATTTGATCGCGACGCAATTTGAGTCTTCTATCGTCATTAGGAGGCGCTGAACGTTACAATTCACTTTCATTTTTGCGTCGGATTCGAAAATCTAGACTCACAGGAGAAGGACCATGTGGTGCCCGAGGCAGCGATATCCCCTTGGAGACAAGTCGGCTGGAGGCCGATGTATTGAATCTCGACGCAATTTGAGTGTTCCATCGTCATTAGAAGGCCCTGATTTTACAATTCACTATCATTTTAGCGTCGAATTCGAAAATCTAGACTCACAGGAGATGGATCATATTGTGCCCGAGACAGCAATATCCCCCTGGAGACAAGTCGGCTGGAGGACGATGTATTGAATCTCGACGCAATTTGAGTGTCCCATCGTCATTAGGAGGCCCTAAACCTTACAATTAACTATCATTTTTGCGTCGGATTCGAAAATCTAATCTCGCAGGGGAACGACCATACGGTGCCCGAGGCAGCTATTGACCCTTGGAGACAAGTCCGTTGGAGGACGATGTATTGGATCGCGACGCAAAATGAGTGTTCCATCGTCATTAGGAGGCCCTCAATGTTACAATTAACTATCAGTTTTTCGTCGGATTCGAAAATCTAAACTCACAGGAGAACGACCATAAGGTGCCCGAGGCAGCAATAGACCGTTGGAGACAAGTCGGCTGGAGGCCGATGTATTGAATCTAGACGCAATTTGAGTGTTCCATCGTCATTACAACGCACTGAACCTTACAATTAACTATCAGATTCGCGTCGGATTCGAAAATCTACTCACAGGAGAAGTTCATACGGTGCTCGAGACAGCAATATACCCCTTGGAGACAAATCGGCTGGAGGACGATGTATTGAATCTCGACGCAATTTGAGTGTTCCATCAGCATTACAAGGCCCTGAACGTTACAATTAACTATCATTTTTGCGTCGGATTCGAAAATCTAGACTCACAGGAGAAGAATCATATGGTGCCCGAGGCAGCAATAGACCCTTGGAGACAAGTCGGCTGGAGGTCGATGTATTGAATATCGACGCAATTTGAGTGTTCCATCGTCATTAGGAGGCCCTAAACGTTACAATGAACTATCATTTTTGCGTCGGATTCGATAATCTAAACTCACAGCAGAACGACCATAAGGTGCCCGAGGCAGCAACAGACCCTTGGAGACAAGTCGGCTGGAGGCCGATGTATTGAATCTCGACGCAATTTGAGTGTTCCATCGTCATTACAAGGCCCTGAACGTTACAATTAACTATCATTTTTGCGTCGGATTCGAAAATCAAGACTCACAGGAGAACGATCATAAGGTGCCCGAGGCAGCAATAGACCCTTGGAGACAAGTCGGCTGGAGGCCGATGTATTGAATCTCGACGCAATTTGAGTGTTCCATCGGCATTAGGAGGCCCTGAACGTTACAATTAACTATCATTTTTGCGTCGGATTCGATAATCTAAACTCACAGGAGAACGACCATAAGGTGCCCGAGACAGCAATAGACCCTTAGAGACAAGTCGGCTGGAGGCCGATGTATTTAATCTCGACGCAATTTGAGTGTTCCATCGTCATTACAAGGCCCTGAACGTTACAATTAACTATCATTTTTGCGTCGGATTCGAAAATCTAAACTCACAGGGGAACGACCATACGGTGCCCGAGGCAGCTATTGACCCTTGGAGACAAGTCGGTTGGAGGACGATGTATTGGATCGCGACGCAAAATGAGTGTTCCATCGTCATTAGGAGGCCCTGAATGTTGCAATTAACTATCATTTTTGCGTCGGATTCGATAATCTAAACTCACAGGAGAACGACGATAAGGTGCCCGAGGCAGCAACAGACCCTTGGAGACAAGTCGGCTGGAGGCCGATGTATTGAATCTCGACGCAATTTGAGTGTTCCATCGTCATTACAAGGCCCTGAACGTTACAATTCACTATCAGTTTCGCGTCGGATTCGAAAATCTACTCACAGGAGAAGTTCATACGGTGCTCGAGACAGCAGTATACCCCTTGGAGACAAATCGGCTGGAGGACGATGTATTGAATCTCGACGCAATTTGAGTCTTCTATCGTCATTAGGAGGCGCTGAACGTTACAATTTACTATCATTTTTGCGTCGGATTCGAAAATCTAGACCCACAGGAGAAAGATCATATTGTGCCCGAGACAGCAATATCCCCTTGGAGACAAGTCGGCTGGAGGACGATGTATTGAATCTCGACGCAATTTGAGTGTCCCATCGTCATTAGGAGGCCCTAAACGTTACAATTAACTATCATTTTTGCGTCGGATTCGATAATCTAAACTCACAGGGGAACGACCATACGGTGCCCGAGGCAGCTATTGACCCTTGGAGACAAGTCGGTTGGAGGACGATGTATTGGATCGCCACGCAAAATGAGTGTTCCATCGTCATTAGGAGGCCCTGAATGTTACAATTAACGATCAGTTTTTCGTCGGATTCGAAAATCTAAACTCACAGGAGAACGACCATAAGGTGCCCGAGGCAGCAATAGACCGTTGTAGACAAGTCGGCTGGAGGCCGATGTATTGAATCTCGACGCAATTTGAGTGTTCCATTGTCATTACAAGGCCCTGAACGTTACAATTAACTATCATTTATGCGTCGGAGTCGAAAATGTACTCACAGGAGAAGTTCATACGGTGCTCGAGACAGCAATATCCCCTTGGAGACAAGTCCGCTGGAGGCCGATGTTTTGAATCTCGACGCAATTTGAGTGTTCCATCGTCATTACAAGGCTCTGAACGTTACAATTCACTATCATTTTAGCGTCGGGTTCGAAAATCTAGACTCACAGGAGACGGATCATATTGTGCCCGAGACAGCAATATCCCCCTGGAGACAAGTCGGCTGGAGGACGATGTATTGAATCTCGACGTAATTTGAGTGTCCCATCGTCATTACAAGGCCCTAAACGTTACAATTAACTATCATTTTTGCGTCGGATTCGATAATCTAAACTCACAGGAGAACGACCATAAGGTGCCGGAGGCAGCAACAGACCCTTGGAGACAAGTCGGCTGGAGGCCGATGTATTGAATCTCGACGCAGTTTGAGTGTTCCATCGGCATTAGGAGGGCCTGAACGTTACAATTAACTATCATTTTTGCGTCGCATTCGATAATCTAAACTCACAGGAGAACGACCATAAGGTGCCCGAGACAGCAATAGACCCTTCGAGACAAGTCGGCTGGAGGCCGATGTATTGAATCCCGACGCAATTTGAGTGTTCCATCGTCATTACAAGGCCCTGAACGTTACAATTAACTATCATTTTTGCGTCGCATTCGAAAATCTAGACTCACAGGAGAATGACCATAAGATGGCCGTGGCAGCAATAGACCCTTGGAGACAAGTCGGTTGGTGGCCGATGTATTGAATCTCGACGCAATTTGAGTGTTCCATCGTCACTACAAGGCACTAAACGTTACAATTAACTATCATTTATGCGTCGGATTCGATAATCTAAACTCACAGGAGAACGACCATAAGGTGCCCGAGGCAGCAACAGACCCTTGGAGACAAGTAGGCTGGAGGACGAAGTATTGAATCTCGACGCAATTTGAGTGTTCCATCGTCATTACAAGGCCCTGAACGCTCCAATTAACTATCATTTTTGCGTCGGATTCGAAAATCTAGACTCACAGGAGAACGACCATAAGGTGCCCGAGGCAGCAATAGACCCTTGGAGGCAAGTCGGGTGGACGCCGATGAGTTGAATCTCGACGCAATTTGAGTGTTCCATCGGCATTACAATGCCCTGAACCTTACAATTAACTATCAGTTTCGCGACGGATTCGAAAATCTACTCACAGGAGAAGTTCATACGGTGCCCGAGACAGCAATATACCCCTTGGAGACAAATCGGCTGGAGGACGATGTATTGAATCTCGACGCAATTTGAGTCTTCTATCGTCATTAGGAGGCGCTGAGCGTTACAATTCACTATCATTTTAGCGTCGGATTCGAAAATCTAGACTCCCAGGAGAAGGATCATATTGTGCCCGAGACAGCAATATCCCCCTGGAGACAAGTCGGCTGGAGGACGATGTATTGAATCTCGACGCAATTTGAGTGTCCCATCGTCATTAGGAGGCCCTAAACGTTACAATTAACCATCATTTTAGCGTCGGATTCGAAAATCTAAACTCACAGGGGAACGACCATACGGTGCCCGAGGCAGCTATTGACCCTTGGAGACAAGTCGGCTGGAGGCCGATGTATTGAATCTCGACGCAATTTGAGTAATATATCGTCATTACAAGGCCCTGAACGTTACAATTAACTATCATTTTTGCGTCGGATTCGAAAATCTAGACTCACAGGAGAACGACCATAAGGTGCCCGAGGCAGCAATAGACCCTTGGAGACAAGACGGCTGGAGGCCGATTTATTGAATCTCGACGCAATTTGAGTGTTCCATCGTCATTACAAGGCCCTGAACGTTACAATTAACTATCATTTTTGCGTCGGATTCGAAAATCTAGACTCACAGGAGAACGACCATAAGGTGCCCGAGGCAGCAATAGACCCTTGGAGACAAGTCGGCTGGAGGCCGATGTATTGAATCTCGACGCAATTTGAGTGTTCCATCGTTATTACAAGGCCCTGAACGTTACAATTAACTATCATTTTTGCGTCGGATTCGATAATGTAAACTCACAGGAGAACGACCATAAGGTGCCCGAGGCAGCAACAGACCCTTCCTTGGACACAAGTAGGCTGGAGGACGATGTATTGAATCTCGACTCAATTTGAGTGTTCCATCGTCATTACAAGGCCCTGAAGGCTCCAATTAACTATCATTTTTGCGTCGGATTCGAAAATCCAGACTCACAGGAGAACGACCATAAGGTGCCCGAGGCAGCAATAGACCCTTGGAGACAAGTCGGCTGGAGGACGATGTATTTGATCGCGACGCAATTTGAGTCTTCTATCGTCATTAGGAGGCGCTGAACGTTACAATTCACTTTCATTTTTGCGTCGGATTCGAAAATCTAGACTCACAGGAGAAGGACCATGTGGTGCCCGAGGCAGCGATATCCCCTTGGAGACAAGTCGGCTGGAGGCCGATGTATTGAATCTCGACGCAATTTGAGTGTTCCATCGTCATTAGAAGGCCCTGAATTTACAATTCACTATCATTTTAGCGTCGAATTCGAAAATCTAGACTCACAGGAGAAGGATCATATTGTGCCCGAGACAGCAATATCCCCCTGGAGACAATTCGGCTGGAGGACGATGTATTGAATCTCGACGCAATTTGAGTGTCCCATCGTCATTAGGAGGCCCTAAACGTTACAATTAACTATCATTTTTGCGTCGGATTCGAAAATCTAATCTCGCAGGGGAACGACCATACGGTGCCCGAGGCAGCTATTGACCCTTGGAGACAAGTCGGTTGGAGGACGATGTATTGGATCGCGACGCAAAATGAGTGTTCCATCGTCATTAGGAGGCCCTCAATGTTACAATTAACTATCAGTTTTTCGTCGGATTCGAAAATCTAAACTCACAGGAGAACGACCATAAGGTGCCCGAGGCAGCAATAGACCGTTGGAGACAAGTCGGCTGGAGGCCGATGTATTGAATCTCGACGCAATTTGAGTGTTCCATCGTCATTACAACGCACTGAACCTTACAATTAACTATCAGATTCGCGTCGGATTCGAAAATCTACTCACAGGAGAAGTTCATACGGTGCTCGAGACAGCAATATACCCCTTGGAGACAAATCGGCTGGAGGACGATGTATTGAATCTCGACGCAATTTGAGTGTTCCATCAGCATTACAAGGCCCTGAACGTTACAATTAACTATCATTTTTGCGTCGGATTCGAAAATCTAGACACACAGGAGAAGAATCATATGGTGCCCGAGGCAGCAATAGACCCTTGGAGACAAGTCGGCTGGAGGCCGATGTATTGAATATCGACGCAATTTGAGTGTTCCATCGTCATTAGGAGGCTCTAAACGTTACAATTAACTATCATTTTTGCGTCGGATTCGATAATCTAAACTCACAGCAGAACGACCATAAGGTGCCCGAGGCAGCAACAGACCCTTGGAGACAAGTCGGCTGGAGGCCGATGTATTGAATCTCGACGCAATTTGAGTGTTCCATCGTCATTACAAGGCCCTGAACGTTACAATTAACTATCATTTTTGCGTCGGATTCGAAAATCAAGACTCACAGGAGAACGATCATAAGGTGCCCGAGGCAGCAATAGACCCTTGGAGACAAGTCGGCTGGAGGCCGATGTATTGAATCTCGACGCAATTTGAGTGTTCCATCGGCATTAGGAGGCCCTGAACGTTACAATTAACTATCATTTTTGCGTCGGATTCGATAATCTAAACTCAAAGGAGAACGACCATAAGGTGCCCGAGACAGCAATAGACCCTTAGAGACAAGTCGGCTGGAGGCCGATGTATTGAATCTCGACGCAATTTGAGTGTTCCATCGTCATTACAAGGCCCTGAACGTTACAATTAACTATCATTTTTGCGTCGGATTCGAAAATCTAGACTCACAGGAGAACGACCATAAGGTGCCCGAGGCAGCAATAGACCCTTGGAGACAAGTCGGCTGGAGGCCGATGTATTGAATCTCGACGCAATTTGTGTGTTCCATCGTTATTACAAGGCCCTGAACGTTACAATTAACTATCATTTTTGCGTCGGATTCGATAATCTAAACTCACAGGAGAACGACCATAAGGTGCCCGAGGCAGCAACAGACCCTTCCTTGGACACAAGTAGGCTGGAGGACGATGTATTGAATCTCGACTCAATTTGAGTGTTCCATCGTCATTACAAGGCCCTGAAGGCTCCAATTAACTATCATTTTTGCGTCGGATTCGAAAATCCAGACTCACAGGAGAACGACCATAAGGTGCCCGAGGCTGCAATAGACCCTTGGAGACAAGTCGGCTGGAGGACGATGTATTTGATCGCGACGCAATTTGAGTCTTCTATCGTCATTAGGAGGCGCTGAACGTTACAATTCACTTTCATTTTTGCGTCGGATTCGAAAATCTAGACTCACAGGAGAAGGACCATGTGGTGCCCGAGGCAGCGATATCCCCTTGGAGACAAGTCGGCTGGAGGCCGATGTATTGAATCTCGACGCAATTTGAGTGTTCCATCGTCATTAGAAGGCCCTGAATTTACAATTCACTATCATTTTAGCGTCGAATTCGAAAATCTAGACTCACAGGAGAAGGATCATATTGTGCCCGAGACAGCAATATCCCCCTGGAGACAAGTCGGCTGGAGGACGATGTATTGAATCTCGACGCAATTTGAGTGTCCCATCGTCATTAGGAGGCCCTAAACGTTACAATTAACTATCATTTTTGCGTCGGATTCGAAAATCTAATCTCGCAGGGGAACGACCATACGGTGCCCGAGGCAGCTATTGACCCTTGGAGACAAGTCGGTTGGAGGACGATGTATTGGATCGCGACGCAAAATGAGTGTTCCATCGTCATTAGGAGGCCCTCAATGTTACAATTAACTATCAGTTTTTCGTCGGATTCGAAAATCTAAACTCACAGGAGAACGACCATAAGGTGCCCGAGGCAGCAATAGACCGTTGGAGACAAGTCGGCTGGAGGCCGATGTATTGAATCTCGACGAAATTTGAGTGTTCCATCGTCATTACAACGCACTGAACCTTACAATTAACTATCAGATTCGCGTCGGATTCGAAAATCTACTCACAGGAGAAGTTCATACGGTGCTCGAGACAGCAATATACCCCTTGGAGACAAATCGGCTGGAGGACGATGTATTGAATCTCGACGCAATTTGAGTGTTCCATCAGCATTACAAGGCCCTCAACGTTACAATTAACTATCAGTTTTGCGTCGGATTCGAAATTCTAGACTCACAGGAGAAGAATCATATGGTGCCCGAGGCAGCAATAGACCCTTGGAGACAAGTCGGCTGGAGGCCGATGTATTGAATATCGACGCAATTTGAGTGTTCCATCGTCATTAGGAGGCCCTAAACGTTACAATTAACTATCATTTTTGCGTCGGATTCGATAATCTAAACTCACAGCAGAACGACCATAAGGTGCCCGAGGCAGCAACAGACCCTTGGAGACAAGTCGGCTGGAGGCCGATGTATTGAATCTCGACGCAATTTGAGTGTTCCATCGTCATTACAAGGCCCTGAACGTTACAATTAACTATCATTTTTGCGTCGGATTCGAAAATCAAGACTCACAGGAGAACGATCATAAGGTGCCCGAGGCAGCAATAGACCCTTGGAGACAAGTCGGCTGGAGGCCGATGTATTGAATCTCGACGCAATTTGAGTGTTCCATCGGCATTAGGAGGCCCTGAACGTTACAATTAACTATCATTTTTGCGTCGGATTCGATAATCTAAACTCACAGGAGAACGACCATAAGGTGCCCGAGACAGCAATATACCCTTAGAGACAAGTCGGCTGGAGGCCGATGTATTGAATCTCGACGCAATTTGAGTGTTCCATCGTCATTACAAGGCCCTGAACGTTACAATTAACTATCATTTTTGCGTCGGATTCGAAAATCTAGACTCACAGGAGAACGACCAAAAGGTGCCCGAGGCAGCAATAGACCCTTGGAGACAATCGGCTGGAGGACGATGTATTGGATCGTGACGCAATTTGAGTCTTCTATCGTCATTAGGAGGCGCTGAACGTTACAATTCACTATCACTTTTGCGTCGGATTCGAAAATCTAGACTCACAGGAGAAGGATCAAGTTGTGCCCGAGACAGCAATATCCCCCTGGAGACAAGTCGGCTGGAGGACGATGTATTGAATCTCGACGCAATTTGAGTGTCCCATCGTCATTAGGAGGCCCTGAATTTTGCAATTAACTATCATTTTTGCGTCGGATTCGAAAATCTAAACTCACAGGGGAACGACCATACGGTGCCCGAGGCAGCTATTGACCCTTGGAGACAAGTTGGTTGGAGGACGATGTATTGGATCGCGACGCAAAATGAGTGTTCCATCGTCATTAGGAGGCCCTGAATGTTGCAATTAACTATCATTTTTGCGTCGGATTCGATAATCTAAACTCACAGGAGAACGACCATAAGGTGCCCGAGGCAGCAACAGACCCTTGGAGACAAGTCGGCTGGAGGCCGATGTATTGAATCTCGACGCAATTTGAGTGTTCCATCGTCATTACAAGGCCCTGAACGTTACAATTCACTATCATTTTTGCGTCGGATTCGAAAATCTAGACTCACAGGAGAACGACCATAAGGTGCCCGAGTCAGCAATAGACCCTTGGAGACAAGTCGGCTGGAGGCCGATGTGTTGAATCTCGACGCATTTTCAGTGTTCCATCGGCATTAGGAGGCCCTGAACGTTACAATTAACTATCATTTTTGCGTCGGATTCGATAATCTAAACTCACAGGAGAACGACCATAAGGTGCCCGAGTCAGCAATAGACCCTTGGAGACAAGTCGGCTGGAGGCCGATGTGTTGAATCTCGACGCAATTTCAGTGTTCCATCGGCATTAGGAGGCCCTGAACGTTACAATTAACTATCATTTTTGCGTCGGATTCGATAATCTAAACTCACAGGAGAACGACCATAAGGTGCCCGAGGCAGCAACAGACCCTTGGAGACAAGTCGGCTGGAGGCCGATGTATTGGATCGCCACGCAAAATGAGTGTTCCATCGTCATTAGGAGGCCCTGAATGTTACAATTAACGATCAGTTTTTCGTCGGATTCGAAAATCTAAACTCACAGGAGAACGACCATAAGGTGCCCGAGGCAGCAATAGACCGTTGTAGACAAGTCGGCTGGAGACCGATGTATTGAATCTCGACGCAATTTGAGTGTTCCATTGTCATTACAAGGCCCTGAACGTTACAATTAACTATCATTTATGCGTCGGATTCGAAAATGTACTCACAGGAGAAGTTCATACGGTGCTCCAGACAGCAATATCCCCTTGGAGACAAGTCCGCTGGAGGCCGATGTTTTGAATCTCGACGCAATTTGAGTGTTCCATCGTCATTACAAGGCTCTGAACGTTACAATTCACTATGATTTTAGCGTCGGGTTCGAAAATCTAGACTCACAGGAGACGGATCATATTGTGCCCGAGACAGCAATATCCCCCTGGAGACAAGTCGGCTGGAGGACGATGTATTGAATCTCGACGCAATTTGAGTCTTCTATCGTCATTAGGAGGCGCTGAACGTTACAATTCACTATCATTTTTGAGTCGGATTCGAAAATCTAGACTCACAGGAGAAAGATCATATTGTGCCCGAGACAGCAATATCCCCTTGGAGACAAGTCGGCTGGAGGACGATGTATTGGATCGCGACGCAATTTGAGTGTTCCATCGGCATTAGGAGGCCCTTAACGTTACAAATAACTATCATTTTTGCGTCGGGTTCGAAAATCTAGACTCACAGGAGAACGACCATAAGGTGCCCGAGACAGCAATAGTCCCTTGGAGACAAGTCGGCTGGAGGACGATGTATTGAATCTCGACGCAATTTGAGTGACCTATCGTCATTAGGAGGCCCTGAACGTTACAATTAACTATCATTTTTGCGTCGGATACGATAATCTAAACTCACAGGAGAACGACCATAAGGTGCCCGAGGCAGCAATAGACCCTTGGAGACAAGTCGGCTGGAGGACGATGTATTGAATCTCGACGCAATTTGAGTGTTCCATCGTCATTAGAAGGCCCTGAACGTTACAATTCACTATCATTTTAGCGTCGGATTCAAAAATCTAGACTCACAGGAGAAGGATCATATTGTAACCGAGACAGCAATATCCCCCTGGAGACAAGTCGGCTGGAGGACGATGTATTGAATCTCGACGCAATTTGAGTGTCCCATCGTCATTAGGAGGCCCTAAACGTTACAATTAACTATCATTTTTGCGTCGGATTCGAAAATCTAAACTCGCAGGGGAACGACCATACGGTGCCCGAGGCAGCTATTGACCCTTGGAGACAAGTCGGTTGGAGGACGATGTATTGGATCGCGACGCAAAATGAGTGTTCCATCGTCATTAGGAGGCCCTCAATGTTACAATTAACTATCAGTTTTTCGTCGGATTCGAAAATCTAGACTCACAGGAGAACGATCATAAGGTGCCCGAGGCAGCAATAGACCGTTTGAGACAAGTCGGCTGGAGGCCAATGTATTGAATCTCGACGCAATTTGAGTGTTCCATCGTCATTACAACGCACTGAACCTTACAATTAACTATCAGATTCGCGTCGGATTCGAAAATCTACTCACAGGAGAAGTTCATACGGTGCTCGAGACAGCAATATACCCCTTGGAGACAAATCGGCTGGAGGACGATGTATTGAATCTCGACGCAATTTGAGTGTTCCATCAGCATTACAAGGCCCTGAACGTTACAATTAACTATCATTTTTGCGTCGGATTCGAAAATCTAGACTCACAGGAGAAGGATCATATGGTGCCCGAGGCAGCAACAGACATTTGGAGACAAGTCGGATGGAGGCCGATGTATTGAATATCGACGCAATTTGAGTGTTCCATCGTCATTAGGAGGCCCTAAACGTTGCAATTAACTATCATTTTTGCGTCGGATTCGATAATCTAAACTCACAGGAGAGCGACCATAAGGTGCCCAAGGCAGCATTAGACCCTTGGAGACAAGTCGGCTGGAGGAGGATGTATTGAATCTCGACGCAATTTGAGTGTCCCATCGTCATTACAAGGCCCTAAACGTTACAATTAACTATCATTTTTGCGTCGGATTCGAAAATCTAAACTCACAGGAGAACGACCATAAGGTGCCCGAGGCAGAACAGACCCTTGGAGACAAGTCGGCTGGAGGCCGATGTATTGAATCTCGACGCAATTTGAGTGTTCCATCGTCATTACAAGGCCCTGAACGTTACAATTAACTATCATTTTTGCGTCGGAATCGAAAATCTAGACTCACAGGAGAACGACCATAAGGTGCCCGAGGCAGCAATAGACCCTTGGAGACAAATCGGCTGGAGGACGATGTATTGGATCGCGACGCAATTTGAGTCTTCTATAGTCATTAGGAGGCGCTGAATGTTACAATTCACTATCACTTTTGCGTCGGATTCGAAAATCTAGACTCACAGGAGAAGGATCATATTGTGCCCGAGACAGCAATATCCCCCTGGAGACAAGTCGGCTGGAGGGCGATGTATTGAATCTCGACGCAATTTGAGTGTTCCATCATCATTACAACGCCCTGAACCTTACAATTAACTACCAGTTTCGCGTCGGATTCGAAAATCTACTCACAGGAGAAGTTCATACGGTGCTCGAGACAGCAATATACCCCTTGGAGACAAATCGGCTGGAGGACGATGTATTGAATCTCGACGCAATTTGAGTGTTCCATCGGCATTACAAGGCCCTGAACGTTACAGTTAACTATCATTTTTGCGTCGGATTCGAAAATCTAGACTCACAGGAGAAGAATCATATGGTGCCCGAGGCAGCAATAGACCCTTGGAGACAAGTCGGCTGGAGGCCGATGTATTGAATATCGACGCAATTTGAGTGTTCCATCGTCATTAGGAGGCCCTAAACGTTACAATTAACTATCATTTTTGCGTCGGATTCGATAATCTAAACTCACAGGAGAACGACCATAAGGTGCCCGAGGCAGAAACAGACCCTTGGAGACAAGTCGGCTGGAGGCCGATGAGTTGAATCTCGACGCAATTTTTGTGTTCCATCGGCATTAGGAGGCCCTGAACGTTGCAATTAACTATCATTTTTGCGTCGGATTCGATAATCTAAACTCACAGGAGAACGACCATAAGGTGCCCGAGGCAGCAAAAGACCCTTGGAGACAAGTAGGCTGGAGGACGATGTATTGAATCTCGACGCAATTTGAGTGTTCCATCGTCATTACAAGGCCCTGAACGCTCCAATTAACTATCATTTTTGCGTCGGATTCGAAAATCCAGACTCTCAGGAGAACGACCATAAGGTGCCCGAGGCAGCAATAGACACGTGGAGACAAGTCGGCTGGAGGACGATGTATTGGATCGCGTCGCAATTTGAGTCTTCTATCGTCATTAGGAGGCGCTGAACGTTACAATTCACTATCATTTTTGCGTCGGATTCGAAAATCCAGACTCTCAGGAGAACGACCATAAGGTGCCCGAGGCAGCAATAGACACGTGGAGACAAGTCGGCTGGAGGACGATGTATTGGATCGCGTCGCAATTTGAGTCTTCTATCGTCATTAGGAGGCGCTGAACGTTACATTTCACTATCATTTTTGCGTCGGATTCGAAAATCCAGACTCACAGGAGAAGATCCATGTGGTGCCCGAGGCAGCGATATCCCCTTGGAGACAAGTCGGCTGGAGGCCGATGTATTGAATCTCGACGCAATTTGAGTGTTCCATCGTCATTAAAAGGCTCTGAACGTTACAATGCACTATCATTTTAGCGTCGGATTCGAAAATCTAGACTCACAGGAGAAGGATCATATTGTGCCCGAGACAGCAATATCCCCCTGGAGACTAGTCGGCTGGAGGACGATGTATTGAATCTCGACGCAATTTGAGTATCCCATCGTCATTAGGAGGCCCTAAACGTTACAATTAACTATCATTATTGCGTCGGATTCGAAAATCTAAACTCACAGGGGAACGACCATACGGTGCCCGAGGCAGCTATTGACCCTTGGAGACAAGTCGGTTGGAGGACGATGTATTGGATCGCGACGCAAAAAGAGTGTTCCATCGTCATTAGGAGGCCCTCAATGTTACAATTAACTATCAGTTTTTCGTCGGATTCGAAAATCTAGACTCACAGGAGAACGATCATAAGGTGCCCGAGGCAGCAATAGACCGTTTGAGACAAGTCGGCTGGAGGCCAATGTATTGAATCTCGACGCAATTTGAGTGTTCCATCGTCATTACAACGCACTGAACCTTACAATTAACTATCAGATTCGCGTCGGATTCGAAAATCTACTCACAGGAGAAGTTCATACGGTGCTCGAGACAGCAATATACCCCTTGGAGACAAATCGGCTGGAGGACGATGTATTGAATCTCGACGCAATTTGAGTGTTCCATCAGCATTACAAGGCCCTGAACGTTACAATTAACTATCATTTTTGCGTCGGATTCGAAAATCTAGACTCACAGGAGAAGGATCATATGGTGCCCGAGGCAGCAACAGACATTTGGAGACAAGTCGGATGGAGGCCGATGTATTGAATATCGACGCAATTTGAGTGTTCCATCGTCATTAGGAGGCCCTAAACGTTGCAATTAACTATCATTTTTGCGTCGGATTCGATAATCTAAACTCACAGGAGAGCGACCATAAGGTGCCCAAGGCAGCATTAGACCCTTGGAGACAAGTCGGCTGGAGGAGGATGTATTGAATCTCGACGCAATTTGAGTGTCCCATCGTCATTACAAGGCCCTAAACGTTACAATTAACTATCATTTTTGCGTCGGATTCGAAAATCTAAACTCACAGGAGAACGACCATAAGGTGCCCGAGGCAGAACAGACCCTTGGAGACAAGTCGGCTGGAGGCCGATGTATTGAATCTCGACGCAATTTGAGTGTTCCATCGTCATTACAAGGCCCTGAACGTTACAATTAACTATCATTTTTGCGTCGGAATCGAAAATCTAGACTCACAGGAGAACGACCATAAGGTGCCCGAGGCAGCAATAGACCCTTGGAGACAAATCGGCTGGAGGACGATGTATTGGATCGCGACGCAATTTGAGTCTTCTATAGTCATTAGGAGGCGCTGAATGTTACAATTCACTATCACTTTTGCGTCGGATTCGAAAATCTAGACTCACAGGAGAAGGATCATATTGTGCCCGAGACAGCAATATCCCCCTGGAGACAAGTCGGCTGGAGGGCGATGTATTGAATCTCGACGCAATTTGAGTGTTCCATCATCATTACAACGCCCTGAACCTTACAATTAACTACCAGTTTCGCGTCGGATTCGAAAATCTACTCACAGGAGAAGTTCATACGGTGCTCGAGACAGCAATATACCCCTTGGAGACAAATCGGCTGGAGGACGATGTATTGAATCTCGACGCAATTTGAGTGTTCCATCGGCATTACAAGGCCCTGAACGTTACAGTTAACTATCATTTTTGCGTCGGATTCGAAAATCTAGACTCACAGGAGAAGAATCATATGGTGCCCGAGGCAGCAATAGACCCTTGGAGACAAGTCGGCTGGAGGCCGATGTATTGAATATCGACGCAATTTGAGTGTTCCATCGTCATTAGGAGGCCCTAAACGTTACAATTAACTATCATTTTTGCGTCGGATTCGATAATCTAAACTCACAGGAGAACGACCATAAGGTGCCCGAGGCAGAAACAGACCCTTGGAGACAAGTCGGCTGGAGGCCGATGAGTTGAATCTCGACGCAATTTTTGTGTTCCATCGGCATTAGGAGGCCCTGAACGTTGCAATTAACTATCATTTTTGCGTCGGATTCGATAATCTAAACTCACAGGAGAACGACCATAAGGTGCCCGAGGCAGCAAAAGACCCTTGGAGACAAGTAGGCTGGAGGACGATGTATTGAATCTCGACGCAATTTGAGTGTTCCATCGTCATTACAAGGCCCTGAACGCTCCAATTAACTATCATTTTTGCGTCGGATTCGAAAATCCAGACTCTCAGGAGAACGACCATAAGGTGCCCGAGGCAGCAATAGACACGTGGAGACAAGTCGGCTGGAGGACGATGTATTGGATCGCGTCGCAATTTGAGTCTTCTATCGTCATTAGGAGGCGCTGAACGTTACAATTCACTATCATTTTTGCGTCGGATTCGAAAATCCAGACTCTCAGGAGAACGACCATAAGGTGCCCGAGGCAGCAATAGACACGTGGAGACAAGTCGGCTGGAGGACGATGTATTGGATCGCGTCGCAATTTGAGTCTTCTATCGTCATTAGGAGGCGCTGAACGTTACATTTCACTATCATTTTTGCGTCGGATTCGAAAATCCAGACTCACAGGAGAAGATCCATGTGGTGCCCGAGGCAGCGATATCCCCTTGGAGACAAGTCGGCTGGAGGCCGATGTATTGAATCTCGACGCAATTTGAGTGTTCCATCGTCATTAAAAGGCTCTGAACGTTACAATGCACTATCATTTTAGCGTCGGATTCGAAAATCTAGACTCACAGGAGAAGGATCATATTGTGCCCGAGACAGCAATATCCCCCTGGAGACTAGTCGGCTGGAGGACGATGTATTGAATCTCGACGCAATTTGAGTATCCCATCGTCATTAGGAGGCCCTAAACGTTACAATTAACTATCATTATTGCGTCGGATTCGAAAATCTAAACTCACAGGGGAACGACCATACGGTGCCCGAGGCAGCTATTGACCCTTGGAGACAAGTCGGTTGGAGGACGATGTATTGGATCGCGACGCAAAATGAGTGTTCCATCGTCATTAGGAGGCCCTCAATGTTACAATTAACTATCAGTTTTTCGTCGGATTCGAAAATCTAGACTCACAGGAGAACGATCATAAGGTGCCCGAGGCAGCAATAGACCGTTTGAGACAAGTCGGCTGGAGGCCAATGTATTGAATCTCGACGCAATTTGAGTGTTCCATCGTCATTACAACGCACTGAACCTTACAATTAACTATCAGATTCGCGTCGGATTCGAAAATCTACTCACAGGAGAAGTTCATACGGTGCTCGAGACAGCAATATACCCCTTGGAGACAAATCGGCTGGAGGACGATGTATTGAATCTCGACGCAATTTGAGTGTTCCATCAGCATTACAAGGCCCTGAACGTTACAATTAACTATCATTTTTGCGTCGGATTCGAAAATCTAGACTCACAGGAGAAGGATCATATTTTGCCCGAGACAGCAATATCCCCCTGGAGACTAGTCGGCTGGAGACCGATGTATTGAATCTCGACGCAATTTGAGTGTTCCATTGTCATTACAAGGCCCTGAACGTTACAATTAACTATCATTTATGCGTCGGATTCGAAAATGTACTCACAGGAGAAGTTCATACGGTGCTCCAGACAGCAATATCCCCTTGGAGACAAGTCCGCTGGAGGCCGATGTTTTGAATCTCGACGCAATTTGAGTGTTCCATCGTCATTACAAGGCTCTGAACGTTACAATTCACTATGATTTTAGCGTCGGGTTCGAAAATCTAGACTCACAGGAGACGGATCATATTGTGCCCGAGACAGCAATATCCCCCTGGAGACAAGTCGGCTGGAGGACGATGTATTGAATCTCGACGCAATTTGAGTGTCCCATCGTCATTAGGAGGCCCTAAACGTTACAATTAACTATCATTTTTGCGTCGGATTCGATAATCTAAACTCACAGGATACCGACCATAGGGTGCCCGTGGCAGCATTAGACCCTTGGAGACAAGTCGGCTGGAGGACGATGTATTGAATCTCGACGCAATTTGAGTCTTCTATCGTCATTAGGAGGCGCTGAACGTTACAATTCACTATCATTTTTGAGTCGGATTCGAAAATCTAGACTCACAGGAGAAAGATCATATTGTGCCCGAGACAGCAATATCCCCTTGGAGACAAGTCGGCTGGAGGACGATGTATTGGATCGCGACGCAATTTGAGTGTTCCATCGGCATTAGGAGGCCCTTAACGTTACAAATAACTATCATTTTTGCGTCGGGTTCGAAAATCTAGACTCACAGGAGAACGACCATAAGGTGCCCGAGACAGCAATAGTCCCTTGGAGACAAGTCGGCTGGAGGACGATGTATTGAATCTCGACGCAATTTGAGTGACCTATCGTCATTAGGAGGCCCTGAACGTTACAATTAACTATCATTTTTGCGTCGGATACGATAATCTAAACTCACAGGAGAACGACCATAAGGTGCCCGAGGCAGCAATAGACCCTTGGAGACAAGTCGGCTGGAGGACGATGTATTGAATCTCGACGCAATTTGAGTGTTCCATCGTCATTAGAAGGCCCTGAACGTTACAATTCACTATCATTTTAGCGTCGGATTCAAAAATCTAGACTCACAGGAGAAGGATCATATTGTAACCGAGACAGCAATATCCCCCTGGAGACAAGTCGGCTGGAGGACGATGTATTGAATCTCGACGCAATTTGAGTGTCCCATCGTCATTAGGAGGCCCTAAACGTTACAATTAACTATCATTTTTGCGTCGGATTCGAAAATCTAAACTCGCAGGGGAACGACCATACGGTGCCCGAGGCAGCTATTGACCCTTGGAGACAAGTCGGTTGGAGGACGATGTATTGGATCGCGACGCAAAATGAGTGTTCCATCGTCATTAGGAGGCCCTCAATGTTACAATTAACTATCAGTTTTTCGTCGGATTCGAAAATCTAGACTCACAGGAGAACGATCATAAGGTGCCCGAGGCAGCAATAGACCGTTTGAGACAAGTCGGCTGGAGGCCAATGTATTGAATCTCGACGCAATTTGAGTGTTCCATCGTCATTACAACGCACTGAACCTTACAATTAACTATCAGATTCGCGTCGGATTCGAAAATCTACTCACAGGAGAAGTTCATACGGTGCTCGAGACAGCAATATACCCCTTGGAGACAAATCGGCTGGAGGACGATGTATTGAATCTCGACGCAATTTGAGTGTTCCATCAGCATTACAAGGCCCTGAACGTTACAATTAACTATCATTTTTGCGTCGGATTCGAAAATCTAGACTCACAGGAGAAGGATCATATGGTGCCCGAGGCAGCAACAGACATTTGGAGACAAGTCGGATGGAGGCCGATGTATTGAATATCGACGCAATTTGAGTGTTCCATCGTCATTAGGAGGCCCTAAACGTTGCAATTAACTATCATTTTTGCGTCGGATTCGATAATCTAAACTCACAGGAGAGCGACCATAAGGTGCCCAAGGCAGCATTAGACCCTTGGAGACAAGTCGGCTGGAGGAGGATGTATTGAATCTCGACGCAATTTGAGTGTCCCATCGTCATTACAAGGCCCTAAACGTTACAATTAACTATCATTTTTGCGTCGGATTCGAAAATCTAAACTCACAGGAGAACGACCATAAGGTGCCCGAGGCAGAACAGACCCTTGGAGACAAGTCGGCTGGAGGCCGATGTATTGAATCTCGACGCAATTTGAGTGTTCCATCGTCATTACAAGGCCCTGAACGTTACAATTAACTATCATTTTTGCGTCGGAATCGAAAATCTAGACTCACAGGAGAACGACCATAAGGTGCCCGAGGCAGCAATAGACCCTTGGAGACAAATCGGCTGGAGGACGATGTATTGGATCGCGACGCAATTTGAGTCTTCTATAGTCATTAGGAGGCGCTGAATGTTACAATTCACTATCACTTTTGCGTCGGATTCGAAAATCTAGACTCACAGGAGAAGGATCATATTGTGCCCGAGACAGCAATATCCCCCTGGAGACAAGTCGGCTGGAGGGCGATGTATTGAATCTCGACGCAATTTGAGTGTTCCATCATCATTACAACGCCCTGAACCTTACAATTAACTACCAGTTTCGCGTCGGATTCGAAAATCTACTCACAGGAGAAGTTCATACGGTGCTCGAGACAGCAATATACCCCTTGGAGACAAATCGGCTGGAGGACGATGTATTGAATCTCGACGCAATTTGAGTGTTCCATCGGCATTACAAGGCCCTGAACGTTACAGTTAACTATCATTTTTGCGTTGGATTCGAAAATCTAGACTCACAGGAGAAGAATCATATGGTGCCCGAGGCAGCAATAGACCCTTGGAGACAAGTCGGCTGGAGGCCGATGTATTGAATATCGACGCAATTTGAGTGTTCCATCGTCATTAGGAGGCCCTAAACGTTACAATTAACTATCATTTTTGCGTCGGATTCGATAATCTAAACTCACAGGAGAACGACCATAAGGTGCCCGAGGCAGAAACAGACCCTTGGAGACAAGTCGGCTGGAGGCCGATGTATTGAATCTCGACGCGATTTGAGTGTTCCATCGTCATTACAAGGCCCTGAACGTTACAATTAACTATCATTGTTGCGTCGGATTCGAAAATCTAGACTCACAGGAGAACGACCATAAGGTGCCCGAGGCAGCAATAGACCCTTGGAGACAAGTCGGCTGGAGGCCGATGAGTTGAATCTCGACGCAATTTTTGTGTTCCATCGGCATTAGGAGGCCCTGAACGTTGCAATTAACTATCATTTTTGCGTCGGATTCGATAATCTAAACTCACAGGAGAACGACCATAAGGTGCCCGAGGCAGCAAAAGACCCTTGGAGACAAGTAGGCTGGAGGACGATGTATTGAATCTCGACGCAATTTGAGTGTTCCATCGTCATTACAAGGCCCTGAACGCTCCAATTAACTATCATTTTTGCGTCGGATTCGAAAATCCAGACTCTCAGGAGAACGACCATAAGGTGCCCGAGGCAGCAATAGACACGTGGAGACAAGTCGGCTGGAGGACGATGTATTGGATCGCGTCGCAATTTGAGTCTTCTATCGTCATTAGGAGGCGCTGAACGTTACAATTCACTATCATTTTTGCGTCGGATTCGAAAATCCAGACTCTCAGGAGAACGACCATAAGGTGCCCGAGGCAGCAATAGACACGTGGAGACAAGTCGGCTGGAGGACGATGTATTGGATCGCGTCGCAATTTGAGTCTTCTATCGTCATTAGGAGGCGCTGAACGTTACATTTCACTATCATTTTTGCGTCGGATTCGAAAATCCAGACTCACAGGAGAAGATCCATGTGGTGCCCGAGGCAGCGATATCCCCTTGGAGACAAGTCGGCTGGAGGCCGATGTATTGAATCTCGACGCAATTTGAGTGTTCCATCGTCATTAAAAGGCTCTGAACGTTACAATGCACTATCATTTTAGCGTCGGATTCGAAAATCTAGACTCACAGGAGAAGGATCATATTGTGCCCGAGACAGCAATATCCCCCTGGAGACTAGTCGGCTGGAGGACGATGTATTGAATCTCGACGCAATTTGAGTATCCCATCGTCATTAGGAGGCCCTAAACGTTACAATTAACTATCATTATTGCGTCGGATTCGAAAATCTAAACTCACAGGGGAACGACCATACGGTGCCCGAGGCAGCTATTGACCCTTGGAGACAAGTCGGTTGGAGGACGATGTATTGGATCGCGACGCAAAATGAGTGTTCCATCGTCATTAGGAGGCCCTGAATGTTGCAATTAACTATCATTTTTGCGTCGGATTCGATAATATAAACTCACAGGAGAACGACCATAAGGTGCCCGAGGCAGCAACAGACCCTTGGAGACAAGTCGGCTGGAGGCCGATGTATTGAATCTCGACGCAATTTGAGTGTTCCATCGTCATTACAAGGCCCTGAACGTTACAATTAACTATCATTTTTGCGTCGGATTCGAAAATCTAGACTCACAGGAGAACGACCATAAGGTGCCCGAGGCAGCAATAGACCCTTGGAGACAAGTCGGCTGGAGGCCGATGTGTTGAATCTCGACGCAATTTCAGTGTTCCATCGGCATTAGGAGGCCCTGAACGTTACAATTAACTATCATTTTCGCGTCGGATTCGATAATCTAAACTCACAGGAGAACGACCATAAGGTGCCCGAGGCAGCAACAGACTCTTGGAGACAAGTCGGCTGGAGGCCGATGTATTGAATCTCGACGCAATTTGAGTGTTCCATCGTCATTACAAGGCCCTGAACGTTACAATTACCTATCAGTTGCGCGTCGGATTCGAAAATCTACTCACAGGAGAAGTTCATACGGTGCTCGAGACAGCAATATACCCCTTGGAGACAAATCGGCTGGAGGACGATGTATTGAATCTCGACGCAATGTGAGTGTCCCGTCGTCATTACAAGGCCCCAAACGTTACAATTAACTATCATTTTTGCGTCGGATTCGATAATCTAAACTCACAGGAGAACGACCATAAGGTGCCCGAGGCAGCAACAGACCCTTGGAGACACGTCGGCTGGATGACGATGTATTGAATCTCGACGCAATTTGAGTGTTCCATCGTCATTACAAGGCCCTGAACGTTACAATTAACTATCATTTATGCGTCGGATTCGAAAATCTAGACTCACAGGAGAACGTCCATAAAGTGCCCGAGGCAGCAATAGACCCTTGGAGACAAGTCGGCTGGAGGCCGATGTATTGAATCTCGACGCAATTTGAGTGTTCCATCGTCATCACAAGGCCCTGAACGTTACAATTAACTATCATTTTTGCGTCGGACTCGAAAATCTAGACTCACAGGAGAACGTCCTTAAAGTGCCCGAGGCAGCAATAGACCCTTGGAGACAAGTCGGCTGGAGGCCGATGTATTGAATCTCGACGCAATCTGAGATTTCCTTCGGCATTAGGAGGCCCTGAACGTTACAATTAACTATCATTTTTGCGTCGGATTCGATAATCTAAACTCACAGGAGAACGACCATAAGGTGCCCGAGGCAGCAACAGACCCTTGGAGACAAGTCGGCTGGAGAACGATGTATTGAATCTCGACGCAATTTGAGTGTTCCATCGTCATTACAACGTCCTGAACGTTACAATTAACTATCATTTTTGCGTCGGATTCGAAAATCTACTCGCAGGAGAAGTTCATACGGTGCTCGAGACAGCATTATACCCTTTGGAGACAAATCGACTGGAGGCCGATGTATTGAATAGCGACGCAATTAGTGTGTTCCATCGTCATTACAAGGCCCTAAACGTTACAATTAACTATCATTTTTGCGTCGGATACGATAATCTAAACTCACAGGAGAACGACCATAAGGTGCCCGAGGCAGCAACAGACCCTTGGAGACAAGTCGGCTGGATGACGATGTATTGAATCTCGACGCAATTTGAGTGTTCCATCGTCATTACAAGGCCCTGAACGTTACAATTAACTATCATTTATGCGTCGGATTCGAAAATCTAGACTCACAGGAGAACGTCCATAAAGTGCCCGAGGCAGCAATAGACCCTTGGAGACAAGTCGGCTGAAGGCCGATGTATTGAATCTCGACGCAATTTGAGTGTTCCATCGTCATCACAAGGCCCTGAACGTTACAATTAACTATCATTTTTGCGTCGGACTCGAAAATCTAGACTCACAGGAGAACGTCCTTAAAGTGCCCGAGGCAGCAATAGACCCTTGGAGACAAGTCGGCTGGAGGCCGATGTATTGAATCTCGACGCAATCTGAGTGTTCCTTCGGCATTAGGAGGCCCTGTACGTTACAATTAACTATCATTTTTGCGTCGGATTCGATAATCTAAACTCACAGGAGAACGACCATAAGGTGCCCGAGGCAGCAACAGACCCTTGGAGACAAGTCGGCTGGAGAACGATGTATTGAATCTCGACGCAATTTGAGTGTTCCATCGTCATTACAACGCCCTGAACGTTACAATTAACTATCATTTTAGCGTCGGAATCGAAAATCTACTCGCAGGAGAAGTTCATACGGTGCTCGAGACAGCATTATACCCTTTGGAGACAAATCGACTGGAGGCCGATGTATTGAATAGTGACGCAATTAGTGTGTTCCATCGTCATTACAAGGCCCTAAACGTTACAATTAACTATCATTTTTGCGTAGGATACGATAATCTAAACTCACAGGAGAACGACCATAAGGTGCCCGAGGGAGCAACAGACCCTTGGAGACAAGTCGGCTGGAGGCCGATGTATTGAATCTCGACGCAATTTGAGTCTTCCATCGTCATTACAAGGCCCTAAACGTTACAATTAACTATCATTTTTGCGTCGGATACGATAATCTAAACTCACAGGAGAACGACCATAAGGTGCCCGAGGCAGCAACAGACCCTTGGAGACAAGTCGGCTGGAGGCCGATGTATTGAATCTCGACGTAATTTGAGTGTTCCATCGTCATTACAAGGCCCTAAACGTTACAATTTAATATCATTTTTGCGTCGGATTCGATAATCTACACTCACAGGAGAACGACCATAAGGTGCCCGAGGCAGCAATAGACCCTTGGAGACAAGTCGGCTGGAGGCCGATGTATTGAATCTCGACGCAATTTGAGTGTTCCATCGTCATTAGGAGGCGCTGAACGTTACAATTCACTATCAGTTTCGCGTCGGATTCGAAAATCTACTCACAGGAGAAGTTCATACGGTGCTCGAGACAGCAATATACCCCTTGGAGACAAATCGGCTGGAGGACGATGTATTGAATCTCGACGCAATTTGAGTCTTCTATCGTCATTAGGAGGCGCTGAACGTTACAATTCACTATCAGTTTTTCGTCGGATTCGAAAATCTAAACTCACAGGAGAACGACCATAAGGTGACCGAGGCAGCAATAGACCGTTGTAGACAAGTCGGCTGGAGGCCGATGTATTGAATCTCGACGCAATTTGAGTGTCCCATCGTCATTACAAGGCCCTGAACGATACAATTCACTATCATTTATGCGTCGGATTCGAAAATCTACTCACAGGAGAAGTTCATACGGTGCTCGTGACAGCAATATCCCCTTGGAGACAAGTCCGCTGGAGGCCGATGTATTGAATCTCTACGCAATTTGAGAGTTCCATCGGCATTAGAAGGCCCTGAACGTTACAATTAACTATCATTTTTGCGTCGGATTCGAAAATCTAGACTCACAGGAGAAGGAACAAGTAGTGCCCGAGGCAGCGATATCCCCTTGGAGACAAGTCGGCTGGAGGCCGATGTATTGAATCTCGACGCAATTTGAGTGTTCCATCGTCCTTAGAAGGCTCTGAACGTTACAATTCACTATCATTTTTGCGTCGGATTCGAAAATCTAGACTCACAGGAGAACGACCATAAGGTGCCCGTGGCAGCAATAGACCCTTGGAGACAAGTCGGCTGGAGGCCGATGTATTGAATCTCGACGCAATTTGAGTGTTCCATCGGCATTAGGAGGCCCTGAACGTTACAATTAACTATCATTTTTGCATCGGATTCGATAATCTAAACTCACAACAGAACGACCATAAGGTGCCCGAGGCAGCAACAGACCCTTGGAGACAAGTCGGCTGGAGGACGATGTATTGAATCTCGACGCAATTTGAGTGTTCCATCGTCATTACAAGGCCCTAAACGTTACAATTAACTATCATTTTTGCGTCGGATTCGATAATCTAATCTCACAGGAGAACGACCATAAGGTGCCCGAGGCAGCAACAGACCCTTGGAGACAAGTCGGCTGGAGGCCGATGCATTGAATCTCGTCGCAATTTGAGTGTTCCATCGTCATTACATGGCCCTGAACGTTACAATTAACTATCATTTTTGCGTCGGATTCGAAAATCTAGACTCACAGGAGAACGACCATAAGGTGCCCGAGGTAGCAGTAGACCCTTGGAGACAAGTCGGCTGGAAGCCGATGTATTGAATCTCGACGCAATTTGAGTGTTCCATCGGCATTAGGAGGCCCTGAACGTTACAATTAACTATCATTTTTGCGTCGGATTCGATAATCTAAACTCACAGGAGAACGACCATAAGGTGTCCGAGGCAGCAACAGACCCTTGGAGACACGTCGGCTGGATGACGATGTATTGAATCTAGACGCAATTTGAGTGTTCCATCGTCATTACAAGGCCCTGAACGTTACAATTAACTATCATTTATGCGTCGGATTCGAAAATCTAGACTCACAGGAGAACGTCCATAAAGTGCCCGAGGCAGCAATAGACCCTTGGAGACAAGTCGGCTGGAGGCCGATGTATTGATTCTCGACGCAATTTGAGTGTTCCATCGTCATCACAAGGCCCTGAACGTTACAATTAACTATCATTTTTGCGTCGGACTCGAAAATCTAGACTCACAGGAGAACGTCCTTAAAGTGCCCGAGGCAGCAATAGACCCTTGGAGACAAGTCGGCTGGAGGCCGATGTATTGAATCTCGACGCAATCTGAGATTTCCTTCGGCATTAGGAGGCCCTGAACGTTACAATTAACTATCATTTTTGCGTCGGATTCGATAATCTAAACTCACAGGAGAACGACCATAAGGTGCCCGAGGCAGCAACAGACCCTTGGAGACAAGTCGGCTGGAGAACGATGTATTGAATCTCGACGCAATTTGAGTGTTCCATCGTCATTACAACGTCCTGAACGTTACAATTAACTATCATTTTAGCGTCGGATTCGAAAATCTACTCGCAGGAGAAGTTCATACGGTGCTCGAGACAGCATTATACCCTTTGGAGACAAATCGACTGGAGGCCGATGTATTGAATAGCGACGCAATTAGTGTGTTCCATCGTCATTACAAGGCCCTAAACGTTACAATTAACTATCATTTTTGCGTCGGATACGATAATCTAAACTCACAGGAGAACGACCATAAGGTGCCCGAGGCAGCAACAGACCCTTGGAGACAAGTCGGCTGGAGGCCGATGTATTGAATCTCGACGCAATTTGAGTGTTCCATCGTCATTACAAGGCCCTAAACGTTACAATTAACTATCATTTTTGCGTCGGATACGATAATCTAAACTCACAGGAGAACGACCATAAGGTGCCCGAGGCAGCAACAGACCCTTGGAGACAAGTCGGCTGGAGGCCGATGTATTGAATCTCGACGCAATTTGAGTTTTCCATCGTCATCACAAGGCCCTGAACGTTACAATAACTATCATTTTTGCGTCGGACTCGAAAATCTAGACTCACAGGAGAACGTCCTTAAAGTGCCCGAGGCAGCAATAGACCCTTGGAGACAAGTCGGCTGGAGGCCGATGTATTGAATCTCGACGCAATCTGAGTGTTCCTTCGGCATTAGGAGGCCCTGTACGTTACAATTAACTATCATTTTTGCGTCGGATTCGATAATCTAAACTCACAGGAGAACGACCATAAGGTGCCCGAGGCAGCAACAGACCCTTGGAGACAAGTCGGCTGGAGAACGATGTATTGAATCTCGACGCAATTTGAGTGTTCCATCGTCATTACAACGCCCTGAACGTTACAATTAACTATCATTTTAGCGTCGGAATCGAAAATCTACTCGCAGGAGAAGTTCATACGGTGCTCGAGACAGCATTATACCCTTTGGAGACAAATCGACTGGAGGCCGATGTATTGAATAGTGACGCAATTAGTGTGTTCCATCGTCATTACAAGGCCCTAAACGTTACAATTAACTATCATTTTTGCGTAGGATACGATAATCTAAACTCACAGGAGAACGACCATAAGGTGCCCGAGGGAGCAACAGACCCTTGGAGACAAGTCGGCTGGAGGCCGATGTATTGAATCTCGACGCAATTTGAGTCTTCCATCGTCATTACAAGGCCCTAAACGTTACAATTAACTATCATTTTTGCGTCGGTTACGATAATCTAAACTCACAGGAGAACGACCATAAGGTGCCCGAGGCAGCAACAGACCCTTGGAGACAAGTCGGCTGGAGGCCGATGTATTGAATCTCGACGTAATTTGAGTGTTCCATCGTCATTACAAGGCCCTAAACGTTACAATTTACTATCATTTTTGCGTCGGATTCGATAATCTACACTCACAGGAGAACGACCATAAGGTGCCCGAGGCAGCAATAGACCCTTGGAGACAAATCGGCTGGAGGCCGATGTATTGAATCTCGACGCAATTTGAGTGTTCCATCGTCATTAGGAGGCGCTGAACGTTACAATTCACTATCAGTTTCGCGTCGGATTCGAAAATCTACTCACAGGAGAAGTTCATACGGTGCTCGAGACAGCAATATACCCCTTGGAGACAAATCGGCTGGAGGACGATGTATTGAATCTCGACGCAATTTGAGTCTTCTATCGTCATTAGGAGGCGCTGAACGTTACAATTCACTATCAGTTTTTCGTCGGATTCGAAAATCTAAACTCACAGGAGAACGAACATAAGGTGACCGAGGCAGCAATAGACCGTTGGAGACAAGTCGGCTGGAGGCCGATGTATTGAATCTCGACGCAATTTGAGTGTCCCATCGTCATTACAAGGCCCTGAACGATACAATTCACTATCATTTATGCGTCGGATTCGAAAATCTACTCACAGGAGAAGTTCATACGGTGCTCGAGACAGCAATATCCCCTTGGAGACAAGTCCGCTGGAGGCCGATGTATTGAATCTCGACGCAATTTGAGAGTTCCATCGGCATTAGAAGGCCCTGAACGTTACAATTAACTATCATTTTTGCGTCGGATTCGAAAATCTAGACTCACAGGAGAAGGAACAAGTAGTGCCCGAGGCAGCGATATCCCCTTGGAGACAAGTCGGCTGGAGGCCGATGTATTGAATCTCGACGCAATTTGAGTGTTCCATCGTCCTTAGAAGGCTCTGAACGTTACAATTCACTACCATTTTTGCGTCGGATTCGAAAATCTAGACTCACAGGAGAACGACCATAAGGTGCCCGTGGCAGCAATAGACCCTTGGAGACAAGTCGGCTGGAGGCCGATGTATTGAATCTCGACGCAATTTGAGTGTTCCATCGGCATTAGGAGGCCCTGAACGTTACAATTAACTATCATTTTTGCATCGGATTCGATAATCTAAACTCACAACAGAACGACCATAAGGTGCCCGAGGCAGCAACAGACCCTTGGAGACAAGTCGGCTGGAGGACGATGTATTGAATCTCGACGCAATTTGAGTGTTCCATCGTCATTACAAGGCCCTAAACGTTACAATTAACTATCATTTTTGCGTCGGATTCGATAATCTAATCTCACAGGAGAACGACCATAAGGTGCCCGAGGCAGCAACAGACCCTTGGAGACAAGTCGGCTGGAGGCCGATGCATTGAATCTCGTCGCAATTTGAGTGTTCCATCGTCATTACATGGCCCTGAACGTTACAATTAACTATCATTTTTGCGTCGGATTCGAAAATCTAGACTCACAGGAGAACGACCATAAGGTGCCCGAGGTAGCAGTAGACCCTTGGAGACAAGTCGGCTGGAAGCCGATGTATTGAATCTCGACGCAATTTGAGTGTTCCATCGGCATTAGGAGGCCCTGAACGTTACAATTAACTATCATTTTTGCGTCGGATTCGATAATCTAAACTCACAGAAGAACGACCATAAGGTGGCCGAGGCAGCAACAGACCCTTGGAGACAAGTCGGCTGGATGACGATGTATTGAATCTCGACACAATTTGAGTGTTCCATCGTCATTACAAGGCCCTGAACGTTACTATTGACTATCATTTTTGTGTCGGATTCGAAAATCTAGACTCACAGGAGAACGACCATAAGGTGCCCGAGGCAGCAATAGACCCTTGGAGACAAGTCCGTTGGAGGACGATGTATTGGATCGCGACGCAATTTGAGACTTCTATCGTCATTAGGAGGCGCTGAACGTTACAATTCACTATCATTTTTGCGTCGGATTCGAAAATCTAGACTCACAGGAGAAGGACCATGTGGTGCCCGAGGCAGCGACTTGGAGACAAGTCGGCTGGAGGCCGATGTATTGAATCTCGACGCAATTTGAGTGTTCCATCGTCATTAGAAGGCCCTGAACGTTACAATTCAATTTTAGCGTCGGATTCGAAAATCTAGACTCACAGGAGAAGGATCATATTGTGCCCGATACAGCAATATCCCCTTGGAGACAAGTCGGCTGGAGGACGATGTATTGAATCTCGACGCAATTTGAGTGTCCCATCGTCATTAGGAGGCCCTAAACGTTACAATTTAATATCATTTTTGCGTCGGAATCGAAAATCTACTCGCAGGAGAAGTTCATACGGTGCTCGAGACAGCATTATACCCTTTGGAGACAAATCGACTGGAGGCCGATGTATTGAATAGTGACGCAATTAGTGTGTTCCATCGTCATTACAAGGCCCTAAACGTTACAATTAACTATCATTTTTGCGTAGGATACGATAATCTAAACTCACAGGAGAACGACCATAAGGTGCCCGAGGGAGCAACAGACCCTTGGAGACAAGTCGGCTGGAGGCCGATGTATTGAATCTCGACGCAATTTGAGTCTTCCATCGTCATTACAAGGCCCTAAACGTTACAATTAACTATCATTTTTGCGTCGGATACGATAATCTAAACTCACAGGAGAACGACCATAAGGTGCCCGAGGCAGCAACAGACCCTTGGAGACAAGTCGGCTGGAGGCCGATGTATTGAATCTCGACGTAATTTGAGTGTTCCATCGTCATTACAAGGCCCTAAACGTTACAATTTAATATCATTTTTGCGTCGGATTCGATAATCTACACTCACAGGAGAACGACCATAAGGTGCCCGAGGCAGCAATAGACCCTTGGAGACAAGTCGGCTGGAGGCCGATGTATTGAATCTCGACGCAATTTGAGTGTTCCATCGTCATTAGGAGGCGCTGAACGTTACAATTCACTATCAGTTTCGCGTCGGATTCGAAAATCTACTCACAGGAGAAGTTCATACGGTGCTCGAGACAGCAATATACCCCTTGGAGACAAATCGGCTGGAGGACGATGTATTGAATCTCGACGCAATTTGAGTCTTCTATCGTCATTAGGAGGCGCTGAACGTTACAATTCACTATCAGTTTTTCGTCGGATTCGAAAATCTAAACTCACAGGAGAACGACCATAAGGTGACCGAGGCAGCAATAGACCGTTGGAGACAAGTCGGCTGGAGGCCGATGTATTGAATCTCGACGCAATTTGAGTGTCCCATCGTCATTACAAGGCCCTGAACGATACAATTCACTATCATTTATGCGTCGGATTCGAAAATCTACTCACAGGAGAAGTTCATACGGTGCTCGTGACAGCAATATCCCCTTGGAGACAAGTCCGCTGGAGGCCGATGTATTGAATCTCTACGCAATTTGAGAGTTCCATCGGCATTAGAAGGCCCTGAACGTTACAATTAACTATCATTTTTGCGTCGGATTCGAAAATCTAGACTCACAGGAGAAGGAACAAGTAGTGCCCGAGGCAGCGATATCCCCTTGGAGACAAGTCGGCTGGAGGCCGATGTATTGAATCTCGACGCAATTTGAGTGTTCCATCGTCCTTAGAAGGCTCTGAACGTTACAATTCACTATCATTTTTGCGTCGGATTCGAATATCTAGACTCACAGGAGAACGACCATAAGGTGCCCGTGGCAGCAATAGACCCTTGGAGACAAGTCGGCTGGAGGCCGATGTATTGAATCTCGACGCAATTTGAGTGTTCCATCGGCATTAGGAGGCCCTGAACGTTACAATTAACTATCATTTTTGCATCGGATTCGATAATCTAAACTCACAACAGAACGACCATAAGGTGCCCGAGGCAGCAACAGACCCTTGGAGACAAGTCGGCTGGAGGACGATGTATTGAATCTCGACGCAATTTGAGTGTTCCATCGTCATTACAAGGCCCTAAACGTTACAATTAACTATCATTTTTGCGTCGGATTCGATAATCTAATCTCACAGGAGAACGACCATAAGGTGCCCGAGGCAGCAACAGACCCTTGGAGACAAGTCGGCTGGAGGCCGATGCATTGAATCTCGTCGCAATTTGAGTGTTCCATCGTCATTACATGGCCCTGAACGTTACAATTAACTATCATTTTTGCGTCGGATTCGAAAATCTAGACTCACAGGAGAACGACCATAAGGTGCCCGAGGTAGCAGTAGACCCTTGGAGACAAGTCGGCTGGAAGCCGATGTATTGAATCTCGACGCAATTTGAGTGTTCCATCGGCATTAGGAGGCCCTGAACGTTACAATTAACTATCATTTTTGCGTCGGATTCGATAATCTAAACTCACAGGAGAACGACCATAAGGTGTCCGAGGCAGCAACAGACCCTTGGAGACACGTCGGCTGGATGACGATGTATTGAATCTAGACGCAATTTGAGTGTTCCATCGTCATTACAAGGCCCTGAACGTTACAATTAACTATCATTTATGCGTCGGATTCGAAAATCTAGACTCACAGGAGAACGTCCATAAAGTGCCCGAGGCAGCAATAGACCCTTGGAGACAAGTCGGCTGGAGGCCGATGTATTGATTCTCGACGCAATTTGAGTGTTCCATCGTCATCACAAGGCCCTGAACGTTACAATTAACTATCATTTTTGCGTCGGACTCGAAAATCTAGACTCACAGGAGAACGTCCTTAAAGTGCCCGAGGCAGCAATAGACCCTTGGAGACAAGTCGGCTGGAGGCCGATGTATTGAATCTCGACGCAATCTGAGATTTCCTTCGGCATTAGGAGGCCCTGAACGTTACAATTAACTATCATTTTTGCGTCGGATTCGATAATCTAAACTCACAGGAGAACGACCATAAGGTGCCCGAGGCAGCAACAGACCCTTGGAGACAAGTCGGCTGGAGAACGATGTATTGAATCTCGACGCAATTTGAGTGTTCCATCGTCATTACAACGTCCTGAACGTTACAATTAACTATCATTTTAGCGTCGGATTCGAAAATCTACTCGCAGGAGAAGTTCATACGGTGCTCGAGACAGCATTATACCCTTTGGAGACAAATCGACTGGAGGCCGATGTATTGAATAGCGACGCAATTAGTGTGTTCCATCGTCATTACAAGGCCCTAAACGTTACAATTAACTATCATTTTTGCGTCGGATACGATAATCTAAACTCACAGGAGAACGACCATAAGGTGCCCGAGGCAGCAACAGACCCTTGGAGACAAGTCGGCTGGAGGCCGATGTATTGAATCTCGACGCAATTTGAGTGTTCCATCGTCATTACAAGGCCCTAAACGTTACAATTAACTATCATTTTTGCGTCGGATACGATAATCTAAACTCACAGGAGAACGACCATAAGGTGCCCGAGGCAGCAACAGACCCTTGGAGACAAGTCGGCTGGCGGCCGATGTATTGAATCTCGACGCAATTTGAGTTTTCCATCGTCATCACAAGGCCCTGAACGTTACAATAACTATCATTTTTGCGTCGGACTCGAAAATCTAGACTCACAGGAGAACGTCCTTAAAGTGCCCGAGGCAGCAATAGACCCTTGGAGACAAGTCGGCTGGAGGCCGATGTATTGAATCTCGACGCAATCTGAGTGTTCCTTCGGCATTAGGAGGCCCTGTACGTTACAATTAACTATCATTTTTGCGTCGGATTCGATAATCTAAACTCACAGGAGAACGACCATAAGGTGCCCGAGGCAGCAACAGACCCTTGGAGACAAGTCGGCTGGAGAACGATGTATTGAATCTCGACGCAATTTGAGTGTTCCATCGTCATTACAACGCCCTGAACGTTACAATTAACTATCATTTTAGCGTCGGAATCGAAAATCTACTCGCAGGAGAAGTTCATACGGTGCTCGAGACAGCATTATACCCTTTGGAGACAAATCGACTGGAGGCCGATGTATTGAATAGTGACGCAATTAGTGTGTTCCATCGTCATTACAAGGCCCTAAACGTTACAATTAACTATCATTTTTGCGTAGGATACGATAATCTAAACTCACAGGAGAACGACCATAAGGTGCCCGAGGGAGCAACAGACCCTTGGAGACAAGTCGGCTGGAGGCCGATGTATTGAATCTCGACGCAATTTGAGTCTTCCATCGTCATTACAAGGCCCTAAACGTTACAATTAACTATCATTTTTGCGTCGGTTACGATAATCTAAACTCACAGGAGAACGACCATAAGGTGCCCGAGGCAGCAACAGACCCTTGGAGACAAGTCGGCTGGAGGCCGATGTATTGAATCTCGACGTAATTTGAGTGTTCCATCGTCATTACAAGGCCCTAAACGTTACAATTTACTATCATTTTTGCGTCGGATTCGATAATCTACACTCACAGGAGAACGACCATAAGGTGCCCGAGGCAGCAATAGACCCTTGGAGACAAATCGGCTGGAGGCCGATGTATTGAATCTCGACGCAATTTGAGTGTTCCATCGTCATTAGGAGGCGCTGAACGTTACAATTCACTATCAGTTTCGCGTCGGATTCGAAAATCTACTCACAGGAGAAGTTCATACGGTGCTCGAGACAGCAATATACCCCTTGGAGACAAATCGGCTGGAGGACGATGTATTGAATCTCGACGCAATTTGAGTCTTCTATCGTCATTAGGAGGCGCTGAACGTTACAATTCACTATCAGTTTTTCGTCGGATTCGAAAATCTAAACTCACAGGAGAACGAACATAAGGTGACCGAGGCAGCAATAGACCGTTGGAGACAAGTCGGCTGGAGGCCGATGTATTGAATCTCGACGCAATTTGAGTGTCCCATCGTCATTACAAGGCCCTGAACGATACAATTCACTATCATTTATGCGTCGGATTCGAAAATCTACTCACAGGAGAAGTTCATACGGTGCTCGAGACAGCAATATCCCCTTGGAGACAAGTCCGCTGGAGGCCGATGTATTGAATCTCGACGCAATTTGAGAGTTCCATCGGCATTAGAAGGCCCTGAACGTTACAATTAACTATCATTTTTGCGTCGGATTCGAAAATCTAGACTCACAGGAGAAGGAACAAGTAGTGCCCGAGGCAGCGATATCCCCTTGGAGACAAGTCGGCTGGAGGCCGATGTATTGAATCTCGACGCAATTTGAGTGTTCCATCGTCCTTAGAAGGCTCTGAACGTTACAATTCACTACCATTTTTGCGTCGGATTCGAAAATCTAGACTCACAGGAGAACGACCATAAGGTGCCCGTGGCAGCAATAGACCCTTGGAGACAAGTCGGCTGGAGGCCGATGTATTGAATCTCGACGCAATTTGAGTGTTCCATCGGCATTAGGAGGCCCTGAACGTTACAATTAACTATCATTTTTGCATCGGATTCGATAATCTAAACTCACAACAGAACGACCATAAGGTGCCCGAGGCAGCAACAGACCCTTGGAGACAAGTCGGCTGGAGGACGATGTATTGAATCTCGACGCAATTTGAGTGTTCCATCGTCATTACAAGGCCCTAAACGTTACAATTAACTATCATTTTTGCGTCGGATTCGATAATCTAATCTCACAGGAGAACGACCATAAGGTGCCCGAGGCAGCAACAGACCCTTGGAGACAAGTCGGCTGGAGGCCGATGCATTGAATCTCGTCGCAATTTGAGTGTTCCATCGTCATTACATGGCCCTGAACGTTACAATTAACTATCATTTTTGCGTCGGATTCGAAAATCTAGACTCACAGGAGAACGACCATAAGGTGCCCGAGGTAGCAGTAGACCCTTGGAGACAAGTCGGCTGGAAGCCGATGTATTGAATCTCGACGCAATTTGAGTGTTCCATCGGCATTAGGAGGCCCTGAACGTTACAATTAACTATCATTTTTGCGTCGGATTCGATAATCTAAACTCACAGAAGAACGACCATAAGGTGGCCGAGGCAGCAACAGACCCTTGGAGACAAGTCGGCTGGATGACGATGTATTGAATCTCGACACAATTTGAGTGTTCCATCGTCATTACAAGGCCCTGAACGTTACTATTGACTATCATTTTTGTGTCGGATTCGAAAATCTAGACTCACAGGAGAACGACCATAAGGTGCCCGAGGCAGCAATAGACCCTTGGAGACAAGTCCGTTGGAGGACGATGTATTGGATCGCGACGCAATTTGAGACTTCTATCGTCATTAGGAGGCGCTGAACGTTACAATTCACTATCATTTTTGCGTCGGATTCGAAAATCTAGACTCACAGGAGAAGGACCATGTGGTGCCCGAGGCAGCGACTTGGAGACAAGTCGGCTGGAGGCCGATGTATTGAATCTCGACGCAATTTGAGTGTTCCATCGTCATTAGAAGGCCCTGAACGTTACAATTCAATTTTAGCGTCGGATTCGAAAATCTAGACTCACAGGAGAAGGATCATATTGTGCCCGATACAGCAATATCCCCTTGGAGACAAGTCGGCTGGAGGACGATGTATTGAATCTCGACGCAATTTGAGTGTCCCATCGTCATTAGGAGGCCCTAAACGTTACAATTAACTATCATTTTTGCGTCGGATTCGCTAATCCAAACTCACAGGGGAACGACCATACGGTGCCCGAGGAAGCTATTGACCTTTGCAGACAAGTCGGTTGGAGGACGATGTATTGGATCGCCACGCGAAATGAGTGTTCCATCGTCATTAGGAGGCCCTGAATGTTACAATTAACTATCAGTTTTTCGTCGTATTCGAAAATCTAAACTCACAGGAGAACGACCGTAAGGTGCCCGAGGCAGCAATAGACCGTTGGAGACAAGTCGGCTGGAGGCCGATGTATTGAATCTCGACGCAATTTCAGTGTCCCATCGTCATTAGAAGGCCCTGAACGTTACAATTAACTATCATTTATGCGTCGGATTCGAAAATCTACTCTCAGGAGAAGTTCATACGGTGCTCGAGACAGCAATATCCTCTTGGAGACAAGTCCGCTGGAGGCCGATGTATTGAATCTCGACGCAAGTTGAGAGTTCTATCGTTATCAGGAGGCGCTGAACGTTACTATTCATTATCATTTTTGCGTCGGATTCGAAAATCTAGACTCACAGGAGAAGGATCATATGGTGCCCGAGGCAGCAACAGACCCTTGGAGACAAGTCGGCTGGAGGCCGATGTATAGAATATCGACGCAATATGAGTGTTCCATCGTCATTAGGAGGCCCTAAACGTTAAAATTAACTATCATTTTTGCGTCGGATTCGATAATCTAAACTGACAGGAAAACAACCATAAGGTGCTCGAGGCAGCATTAGACCCTTGGAGACAAGTCGGCTGGAGGACGATGTATTGAATCTCGACGCAATTTGAGTGTCCCGTCGTCATTACAAGGCCCCATACGTTACAATTAACTATCATTTTTGCGTCGGATTCGATAATCTAAACTCACAGGAGAACGACCATAAGGTGCCCGAGGCAGCAACAGACCCTTGGAGACACGTCGGCTGGATGACGATGTATTGAATCTCGACGCAATTTGAGTGTTCCATCGTCATTACAAGGCCCTGAACGTTACAATTAACTATCATTTATGCGTCGGATTCGAAAATCTAGACTCACAGGAGAACGTCCATAAAGTGCCCGAGGCAGCAATAGACCCTTGGAGACAAGTCGGCTGGAGGCCGATGTATTGAATCTCGACGCAATTTGAGTGTTCCATCGTCATCACAAGGCCCTGAACGTTACAATTAACTATCATTTTTGCGTCGGACTCGAAAATCTAGACTCACAGGAGAACGTCCTTAAAGTGCCCGAGGCAGCAAAAGACCCTTGGAGACAAGTCGGCTGGAGGCCGATGTATTGAATCTCGACGCAATCTGAGATTTCCTTCGGCATTAGGAGGCCCTGAACGTTACAATTAACTATCATTTTTGCGTCGGATTCGATAATCTAAACTCACAGGAGAACGACCATAAGGTGCCCGAGGCAGCAACAGACCCTTGGAGACAAGTCGGCTGGAGAACGATGTATTGAATCTCGACGCAATTTGAGTGTTCCATCGTCATTACAACGTCCTGAACGTTACAATTAACTATCATTTTAGCGTCGGATTCGAAAATCTACTCGCAGGAGAAGTTCATACGGTGCTCGAGACAGCATTATACCCTTTGGAGACAAATCGACTGGAGGCCGATGTATTGAATAGCGACGCAATTAGTGTGTTCCATCGTCATTACAAGGCCCTAAACGTTACAACTAACTATCATTTTTGCGTCGGATACGATAATCTAAACTCACAGGAGAACGACCATAAGGTGCCCGAGGCAGCAACAGACCCTTGGAGACAAGTCGGCTGGAGGCCGATGTATTGAATCTCGACGCAATTTGAGTGTTCCATCGTCATTACAAGGCCCTAAACGTTACAATTAACTATCATTTTTGCGTCGGATACGATAATCTAAACTCACAGGAGAACGACCATAAGGTGCCCGAGGCAGCAACAGACCCTTGGAGACAAGTCGGCTGGAGGCCGATGTATTGAATCTCGACGCAATTTGAGTCTTCCATCGTCATTACAAGGCCCTAAACGTTACAATTAACTATCATTTTTGCGTCGGATACGATAATCTAAACTCACAGGAGAACGACCATAAGGTGCCCGCGGCAGCAACAGACCCTTGGAGACAAGTCGGCTGGAGGCCGATGTATTGAATCTCGACGCAGTTTGAGTGTTCCATTGTCATTAGAAGGCCCTGAACGTTACAATTCAATTTTAGCGTCGGATTCGAAAATCTAGACTCACAGGAGAAGGATCATATTGTGCCCGATACAGCAATATCCCCTTGGAGACAAGTCGGCTGGAGGACGATGTATTGAATCTCGACGCAATTTGAGTGTCCCATCGTCATTAGGAGGCCCTAAACGTTACAATTAACTATCATTTATGCGTCGGATTCGAAAATCTACTCTCAGGAGAAGTTCATACGGTGCTCGAGACAGCAATATCCTCTTGGAGACAAGTCCGCTGGAGGCCGATGTATTGAATCTCGACGCAAGTTGAGAGTTCTATCGTTATCAGGAGGCGCTGAACGTTACTATTCATTATCATTTTTGCGTCGGATTTGAAAATCTAGACTCACAGGAGAAGGATCATATGGTGCCCGAGGCAGCAACAGACCCTTGGAGACAAGTCGGCTGGAGGCCGATGTATAGAATATCGACGCAATATGAGTGTTCCATCGTCATTAGGAGGCCCTAAACGTTAATATTAACTATCATTTTTGCGTCGGATTCGATAATCTAAACTGACAGGAAAACGACCATAAGGTGCTCGAGGCAGCATTAGACCCTTGGAGACAAGTCGGCTGGAGGACGATGTATTGAATCTCGACGCAATTTGAGTCTTCCATCGTCATTACAAGGCCCTAAACGTTACAATTAACTATCATTTTTGCGTCGGATACGATAATCTAAACTCACAGGAGAACGACCATAAGGTGCCCGCGGCAGCAACAGACCCTTGGAGACAAGTCGGCTGGAGGCCGATGTATTGAATCTCGACGTAATTTGAGTGTTCCATCGTCATTACAAGGCCCTAAACGTTACAATTTACTATCATTTTTGCGTCGGATTCGATAATCTACACTCACAGGAGAACGACCATAAGGTGCCCGAGGCAGCAATAGACCCTTGGAGACAAGTCGGCTGGAGGCCGATGTATTGAATCTCGACGCAATTTGAGTGTTCCATCGTCATTAGGAGGCGCTGATCGTTACAATTCACTATCAGTTTCGCGTCGGATTCGAAAATCTACTCACAGGAGAAGTTCATACGGTGCTCGAGACAGCAATATACCCCTTGGAGACAAATCGGCTGGAGGACGATGTATTGAATCTCGACGCAATTTGAGTCTTCTATCGTCATTAGGAGGCGCTGAACGTTACAATTCACTATCAGTTTTTCGTCGGATTCGAAAATCTAAACTCACAGGAGAACGACCATAAGGTGACCGAGGCAGCAATAGACCGTTGGAGACAAGTCGGCTGGAGGCCGATGTATTGAATCTCGACGCAATTTGAGAGTTCCATCGGCATTAGAAGGCCCTGAACGTTACAATTAACTATCATTTTTGCGTCGGATTCGAAAATCTAGACTCACAGGAGAAGGAACAAGTAGTGCCCGAGGCAGCGATATCCCCTTGGAGACAAGTCGGCTGGAGGCCGATGTATTGAATCTCGACGCAATTTGAGTGTTCCATCGTCCTTAGAAGGCTCTGAACGTTACAATTCACTATCATTTTTGCGTCGGATTCGAAAATCTAGACTCACAGGAGAACGACCATAAGGTGCCCGTGGCAGCAATAGACCCTTGGAGACAAGTCGGCTGGAGGCCGATGTATTGAATCTCGACGCAATTTGAGTGTTCCATCGGCATTAGGAGGCCCTGAACGTTACAATTAACTATCATTTTTGCATCGGATTCGATAATCTAAACTCACAACAGAACGACCATAAGGTGCCCGAGGCAGCAACAGACCCTTGGAGACAAGTCGGCTGGAGGACGATGTATTGAATCTCGACGCAATTTGAGTGTTCCATCGTCATTACAAGGCCCTAAACGTTACAATTAACTATCATTTTTGCGTCGGATTCGATAATCTAATCTCACAGGAGAACGACCATAAGGTGCCCGAGGCAGCAACAGACCCTTGGAGACAAGTCGGCTGGAGGCCGATGCATTGAATCTCGTCGCAATTTGAGTGTTCCATCGTCATTACATGGCCCTGAACGTTACAATTAACTATCATTTTTGCGTCGGATTCGAAAATCTAGACTCACAGGAGAACGACCATTAGGTGCCCGAGGTAGCAGTAGACCCTTGGAGACAAGTCGGCTGGAAGCCGATGTATTGAATCTCGACGCAATTTGAGTGTTCCATCGGCATTAGGAGGCCCTGAACGTTACAATTAACTATCATTTTTGCGTCGGATTCGATAATCTAAACTCACAGAAGAACGACCATAAGGTGGCCGAGGCAGCAACAGACCCTTGGAGACAAGTAGGCTGGATGACGATGTATTGAATCTCGACACAATTTGAGTGTTCCATCGTCATTACAAGGCCCTGAACGTTACTATTGACTATCATTTTTGTGTCGGATTCGAAAATCTAGACTCACAGGAGAACGACCATAAGGTGCCCGAGGCAGCAATAGACCCTTGGAGACAAGTCCGTTGGAGGACGATGTATTGGATCGCGACGCAATTTGAGACTTCTATCGTCATTAGGAGGCGCTGAACGTTACAATTCACTATCATTTTTGCGTCGGATTCGAAAATCTAGACTCACAGGAGAAGGACCATGTGGTGCCCGAGGCAGCGACTTGGAGACAAGTCGGCTGGAGGCCGATGTATTGAATCTCGACGCAATTTGAGTGTTCCATTGTCATTAGAAGGCCCTGAACGTTACAATTCAATTTTAGCGTCGGATTCGAAAATCTAGACTCACAGGAGAAGGATCATATTGTGCCCGATACAGCAATATCCCCTTGGAGACAAGTCGGCTGGAGGACGATGTATTGAATCTCGACGCAATTTGAGTGTCCCATCGTCATTAGGAGGCCCTAAACGTTACAATTAACTATCATTTATGCGTCGGATTCGAAAATCTACTCTCAGGAGAAGTTCATACGGTGCTCGAGACAGCAATATCCTCTTGGAGACAAGTCCGCTGGAGGCCGATGTATTGAATCTCGACGCAAGTTGAGAGTTCTATCGTTATCAGGAGGCGCTGAACGTTACTATTCATTATCATTTTTGCGTCGGATTTGAAAATCTAGACTCACAGGAGAAGGATCATATGGTGCCCGAGGCAGCAACAGACCCTTGGAGACAAGTCGGCTGGAGGCCGATGTATAGAATATCGACGCAATATGAGTGTTCCATCGTCATTAGGAGGCCCTGAACGTTACAATTAACTATCATTTTTGCGTCGGACTCGAAAATCTAGACTCACAGGAGAACGTCCTTAAAGTGCCCGAGGCAGCAATAGACCCTTGGAGACAAGTCGGCTGGAGGCCGATGTATTGAATCTCGACGCAATCTGAGATTTCCTTCGGCATTAGGAGGCCCTGAACGTTACAATTAACTATCATTTTTGCGTCGGATTCGATAATCTAAACTCACAGGAGAACGACCATAAGGTGCCCGAGGCAGCAACAGACCCTTGGAGACAAGTCGGCTGGAGAACGATGTATTGAATCTCGACGCAATTTGAGTGTTCCATCGTCATTACAACGTCCTGAACGTTACAATTAACTATCATTTTAGCGTCGGATTCGAAAATCTACTCGCAGGAGAAGTTCATACGGTGCTCGAGACAGCATTATACCCTTTGGAGACAAATCGACTGGAGGCCGATGTATTGAATAGCGACGCAATTAGTGTGTTCCATCGTCATTACAAGGCCCTAAACGTTACAATTAACTATCATTTTTGCGTCGGATACGATAATCTAAACTCACAGGAGAACGACCATAAGGTGCCCGAGGCAGCAACAGACCCTTGGAGACAAGTCGGCTGGAGGCCGATGTATTGAATCTCGACGCAATTTGAGTGTTCCATCGTCATTACAAGGCCCTAAACGTTACAATTAACTATCATTTTTGCGTCGGATACGATAATCTAAACTCACAGGAGAACGACCATAAGGTGCCCGAGGCAGCAACAGACCCTTGGAGACAAGTCGGCTGGAGGCCGATGTATTGAATCTCGACGCAATTTGAGTTTTCCATCGTCATCACAAGGCCCTGAACGTTACAATTAACTATCATTTTTGCGTCGGACTCGAAAATCTAGACTCACAGGAGAACGTCCTTAAAGTGCCCGAGGCAGCAATAGACCCTTGGAGACAAGTCGGCTGGAGGCCGATGTATTGAATCTCGACGCAATCTGAGTGTTCCTTCGGCATTAGGAGGCCCTGTACGTTACAATTAACTATCATTTTTGCGTCGGATTCGATAATCTAAACTCACAGGAGAACGACCATAAGGTGCCCGAGGCAGCAACAGACCCTTGGAGACAAGTCGGCTGGAGAACGATATATTGAATCTCGACGCAATTTGAGTGTTCCATCGTCATTACAACGCCCTGAACGTTACAATTAACTATCATTTTAGCGTCGGAATCGAAAATCTACTCGCAGGAGAAGTTCATACGGTGCTCGAGACAGCATTATACCCTTTGGAGACAAATCGACTGGAGGCCGATGTATTGAATAGTGACGCAATTAGTGTGTTCCATCGTCATTACAAGGCCCTAAACGTTACAATTAACTATCATTTTTGCGTAGGATACGATAATCTAAACTCACAGGAGAACGACCATAAGGTGCCCGAGGCAGCAACAGACCCTTGGAGACAAGTCGGCTGGAGGCCGATGTATTGAATCTCGACGCAATTTGAGTCTTCCATCGTCATTACAAGGCCCTAAACGTTACAATTAACTATCATTTTTGCGTCGGATACGATAATCTAAACTCACAGGAGAACGACCATAAGGTGCCCGAGGCAGCAATAGACCCTTGGAGACAAGTCGGCTGGAGGACGATGTATTGGATCGCGACGCAATTTGAGTCTTCTATCGTCATTAGGAGGCGCCGAACGTTACAATTCACAATCACTTTTTCGTCGGATTCGAAAATCTAGACTCACAGCAGACGAACCATTTGGTGCCCGAGGGAGCAATATCCCCTTGGACACAAATCGGCTTTAGGACGATGTATTGAATTCCGAAGCCATTTGAGTCTTCTATCGACATTAGGAGGCGCTGCACGTTACAATTCACTATCATTTTTGGGTCGGATTCGAAAATCTAGACTCACAGGAGAAGGATCATATTGTGCCCGAGACAGCAATATCCCCTTGGAGACAAGTCGGCTGGAGGACGATGTATTGAATCTCGACGCAATTTGAGTGTCCCATCGTCATTAGGAGGCCCTAAACGTTACAATTAACTATCATTTTTGCGTCGGATTCGATAATCTAAACTCACAGGGGAACGACCATACGGTGCCCGAGGCACCTATTGACCCTTGGAGACAAGTCGGTTGGAGGACGATGTATTGGATCGCGACGCAAAATGAGTGTTTCGTCATTAGGAGGCCCTGAATGTTACAATTAACTATCTGTTTTTCGTCGGATTCGAATATCTAAACTCACAGGAGAACGACCATAAGGTGCCCGAGGCAGCAATAGACCGTTGGAGACAAGTCGGCTGGAGGCCGATGTATTGAATCTCGACGCAATTTGAGTGTCCCATCGTCATTAGAATTCCCTGAACGTTACAATTAACTATCATTTATGCGTCGGATTCGAAAAACTACTCACAGGAGAAGTTCATACGGTGCTCGAGACAGCAATATCCCCTTGGAGACAAGTCCGCGGGAGGCCGATGTATTGAATCTCGACGCAATTTGAGAGTTCCATCGGCATTAGGAGGCCCTGAACGACACAATTAACTATCATTTTTGCGTCGGATTCGAAAATCTAGACTCACAGGAGAACGACCATAAGGTGCCCGAGGCAGCAACAGACCCTTGGAGACTAGTCGGCTGGAGGCCGATGTATTGAATCTCGACGCAATTTGAGTGTTCCATCGGCATGAGGAGGCCCTGAACGTTACTATTAACTATCATTTTTGCGTCGGATTCGATAATCTAATCTCACAGGAGAACGACCATAAGGTGCCCGAGGCAGCAACCGACCCTCGGAGACAAGTCGGCTGGAGGACGATGTATTGAATCTCGACGCAATTTGAGTGTTCCATCGTCATTACAAGGCCCTGAACGTTACAATTAACTATAATTTTTGCGTCGGATTCGAATATCTAGACTCACAGGAGAACGACCATAAGGTGCCCGAGGCAGCAATAGACCCTTGGAGACAAGTCGGCTGGAGGACGATGTATTGGATCGCGACGCAATTTGAGTCTTCTGTCGTCATTAGGAGGCGCTGAACGTTTTTCGACGGATTCGAAAATCTAGACTCACAGCAGACGTACCATTTGGTGCCCGAGGCAGCAATATCCCCTTGGAGACAAATCGGCTTTAGGACGATGTATTGAATCCCGACGCTATTTGAGGCTTCTATTGTCATTAGGAGGCGCTGCACGTTACAATTCACAATCATATTTGCGTCGGATTCGAAAATCTAGACTCACAGGAGAAGGATCATATTGTGCCCGAGACAGCAATATCCCCTTGGAGACAAGTCGGCTGGAGGACGATGTATTGAATCTCGACGCAATTTGAGTGTCCCATCGTCATTAGGAGGCCTTGAACGTTACAATTGGAGACAAGTCGGCTGGAGGCCGATGTATTGAATTTCGACGCAATTTGAGTGTTCCATCGTCATTACAAGGCCCTTAACGTTACAATCAACTATCATTTTTGAGTCGGATTCGAAAATCTTGACTCACAGGAAAACGACCATAATGTGCCCGAGGCAGCAACTGACCCTTGGAGACAAGTCGCCTGGAGGCCGATGTATTGAATCTCGACGCATTTTGAGTGTTCCTTCGTCATTACAAGGCCCTGAACGTCACAGTTAACTATCATTTTATCGTCGGATTCAATAATCTAAACTCACAGGAGAAGGATCATATGGTGCACGAGACTGCAATATCCCCTTGGATACAAGTCGACTGCAGGTCGATGTATTGACTCTCGACGCAGTTTGAGTGTTCCATCGTCTTTAGGAGTCCCTGAACGTTGCAATTAACTATCATTTATGTGTCGGATTCGAAAATCTACTCACAGGAGACGTTCATACGGTGCTCGAGGCAGCAACAGACCTTTGGAGACAAGTCGGCTGGAAACCGATGTATTCTTTCTTCACGCAAATTGAGTGTTCCATCGTCATTAGGAGGCCTTGAACGTTACAATAGGAGACAAGTCGGCTGGAGGCCGATGTATTGAATTTCGACGCAATTTGAGTGTTCCATCGTCATTAGAAGGCTCTGAATGTTACAATTAACTATCATTTTGGCGTCGGATTCGTAAATCTAGACTTACAAGAGAACGACCATAAAGTGCCCGAGGCAGCATTAGACCCTTGGAGACAAGTCGGCTGGAGGACGATGTATAGGATCGCGACGCAATTTGAGTGTTCCATCGTCATTAGGAGGCGCCGAACGTTACAGTTCACAATCACTTTTTCGTCGGATTCGAAAATCTAGACTCTCAGCAGACGAACCATTTGGTGCCCGAGGCAGCAATATCCCCTTGGAGACAAATCGGCTTTAGGACGATGTATTGAATCCCGATGCTATTTGAGTCTTCTATTGTCATTAGGAGGCGCTGCACGTTACAATTCACTATCATTTTTGCGTCGGATTCGAAAATCTAGACTCACAGGAGAAGGATCATATTGTGCCCGAGACAGCAATATCCCCTTGGAGACAAGTCGGCTGGAGGACGATGTATTGAATCTCGACGCAATTTGAGTGTCCCATCGTCATTAGGAGGCCCTAAACGTTACAATTAACTATCATTTTTGCGTCGGATTCGATAATCTAAACTCACAGGGGAACGACCATACGGAGCCCGAGGCAGCTATTGACCCTTGGAAACAAGTCGGTTGGAGGACGATGTATTGGATCGCGACGCAAAATGAGTGTTCCATCGTCATTAGGAGGCCCTGAATGTTACAATTAACTATCAGTTTTTCGTCGGATTCGAAAATCTAAACTCACAGGAGAACGATCATAGGGGGCCCGAGGTTGCAATAGACCGTTGGAGACAAGTCGGCTGGAGGCCGCTGTATTGAATCTCGACGCAATTTGAGTGTTCCATCGACATTACAAGGCCCTGAACCTTACAATTAACTATCAGTTTCGCGTCGGATTCGAAAATCTACTCACAGGAGAAGTTCATACGGTGCTCGAGACAGCAATATACCCCTTGGAGACAAATCGGCTGGAGGACGATGTATTGAATCTCGACGCAATTTGAGTCTTCTATCGTCATTAGGAGGCGCTGAACGTTACAATTCACTATCATTTTTGGGTCGTATTCGAAAATCTAGACTCACAGGAGAAGGATCATATTGTGCCCGAGACAGCAATATCCCCTTGGAGACAAGTCGGCTGGAGGAAGATGTATTGACTCTCGACGCAATTTCAGTGTTCCATCGTCATTAGGAGGCCCTGAGCAATACATTTAACTATCAGTTTTGCGTCGGATTCGAAAATGTTGACTCACAGGGGGTACGACCATACGGTGCCCGAGGCAGCGATTGACCCTTGGACACAAGTCGGTTGGAGGACGATGTATTGGATCGCGACGCAAAATGAGTGTTCCATCGTCATTAGGAGGCCCTGAATGTTACAATTAACTATCAATTTTTCGTCGGATTCGAAAATCTAAACTCACGGGAGAACGACCATAAGGTGCCCGAGGCAGCAATAGACCCTTGGAGACAAGTCGGCTGGAGGCCGATGTATTGAATCTCGACGCAATTTGAGTGTTCCATCGGCATTAGGAGGCCCTAAACGTTACAATTAACTATCATTTTTGCGTCGGATTCGATAATCTAAACTCACAGGAGAACGACCATAAGGTGCCCGAGGCATCAACAGACCCTTGGAGACAAGTCTGCTGGAGGCCTATGTATAGAATCTCGACGCAATTTGAGTGTTCCATTGGCATTAGGACGCCCTGAACGTAACAATTAACTATCATTTTTTCGTCGGATTCGATAATCTAAACTCACAGGAGAACAACGATAAGGTGCCCGAGGCAGCAACAGACCCTTGGAGACAAGTCGGCTTGAGAACGCTGTATTGAATCTCGACGCAATTTGAGAGTTCTATCGTCATCAGGAGCCGCTGAACGTTACTATTCACTATCATTTTTGCGTCGGATTCGAAAATCTAGACTCACAGGAGAAGGATCATATTGTGCCCGAGACAGCAATATCCCCTTGGAGACAAGTCGGCTGGAGGACGATGTATTGAATCTCGACGCAATTTGAGTGTCCCATCGTCATTAGGAGGCCCTAAATGTTACAATTAACTATCATTTTTGCGTCGGATTCGATAATCTAAACTCACAGGGGAACGACCATACGGTGCCCGAGGCACCTATTGAACCTTGGAGACAAGTCGGTTGGAGGACGATGTATTGGATCGCGACGCAAAATGAGTGATCCATCAACATTAGGAGGCCCTGAATGTTACAATTAACTATCAGTTTTTCGTCGGATTCGAAAATCTAAACTCACAGGAGAACGATCATAAGGTGCCCGAGGCAGCAATAGACCGTTGGAGACAAGTCGGCTGGAGGGCGATGTATTGAATGTCGACGCAATTTGAGTGTTCCATCGTCATTACAAGGCCCTGAACCTTACAATTAACTATCAGTTTCGCGTCGGATTCGAAAATCCACTCACAGGAGAAGTTCATACGGTGCTCGAGACAGCAATATGCCCCTTGGAGACAAATCGTCTGGAGGACGATGTATTGAATCTCGACGCAATTTGAGTCTTCTATCGTCATTAGGAGGCGCTGAACGTTACAATTCACTATCATTTTTGGGTCGGATTCGAAATTCTAGACTCACGGGAGAAGGATCATATTGTGCCCGAGACAGCAATATCCCCTTGGAGACAAGTCGGCTGGAGGACGATGTATTGAATCTCGACGCAATTTGAGTGTTCTACGGCATTAGGAGGCACTGAACGTTAAAATTAACTATCATTTTTGCGTCGGATTCGATAATCTAAACTCACAGGAGAACGACCATAAGGTGCCCGAGGCAGCAACAGACCCTTGGAGACAAGTCGGCTTGAGAACGATGTATTGAATCTCGACGCAATTTGAGAGTTCTATCGTCATCAGGAGACGCTGAACGTTACTATTCACTATCATTTTTGCGTCGGATTCGAAAATCTAGACTCACAGGAGAAAGATCATATGGTGCCCGAGACAGCATTATCCCCTTGGAGACAAGTCCGCTGGAATCCGATGTATTGAATCTCGACGCAATTAGAGTGTTCCATCGTCATTAGGAGGCCCTGAACCTTACAATTAACTATCAGTTTCGCGTCGGATTCGAAAATCTAGACTTACAGGAGACGGACCACATGGAGCCCGAGTCAGTAATATCCCTTTGTAGACAAGTCGGCTGGAGAAAGATGTATTGACTCTCGACACAATTTCAGTGTTCCATCGTCATTAAGAGGCCCTGAGCATTACATTTAACTATCAGTTTTGCGTCGGATTCGAAAATGTTGACTCACAGGGGAACGACCATTTGGTGCCCGAGGCAGCAATATCCCCTTGGAGACAAATCGGCTTTAGGACGATGTATTGAATCCCGAAGCCATTTGAGTCTTCTATCGCCATTAGGAGGCGCTGCACGTTACAATTCACTATCATTTTTGCATCGGATTCGAAAATCTAGACTCACAGCAGACGAACCATTTGGTGCCCGAGGCAGCAATAGACCCATGGAGACAAGCCGGCTGGAGGCCGATGTATTGAATCTCGACGCAATTTGAGTGTTCCATCGGCATTAAGAGGCCCTGAACGTTACAATTAACTATCATTTTTTCGTCGGATTCGAAAAACTAGACTCACAGGAGAACGACCATAAGGTGCCTGAGGCAGCAATAGACCCATGGAGACAAGCCGGCTTGAGGCCGATGTATTGAATCTCGACGCAATTTGAGTGTTCCATCGGCATTAGGAGGCCCTGAACGTTACAATTAACTATCATTTTTGCGTCGGATTCGATAATCTAAACTCACAGGAGAACGACCATAAGGGCCCGAGGCAGCAACAGACCCTTGGAGATAAGTCGGCTGGAGGACGATGTATTGAATCTCGACGCAATTTGAGTGTTCCATCGTCATTACAAGGCCCTGAACGTTACAATTAACTATCTTTTTTGCGTCGGATTCGAATATCTAGACTCACAGGAGAACGACCATAAGGTGCCCGAGGTAGCAATAGACCCTTGGAGACAAGTCTGCTGGAGGACGATGTATTGGATCGCGACGCAATTTGAGTCTTCTATCGTCATTAGGAGGCGCTGAACGTTACAATTCACTATCACTTTTTCGTCGGATTCGAAAATCTAGACTCACAGCAGACGAACCATGTGGTGCCCGAGGCAGCAATATCCCCTTGGAGACAAATCGGCTTTAGGACGATGTATTGAATCCCGACGCCATTTGAGTCTTCTATCGTCATTAGGAGGCGCTGCAAGTTACAATTAACTATCATTTTTGCGTCGAATTCGAAAATATAGACTCACAGGAGAAGGATCATATTGTGCCCGAGACAGCAATATCCCCTTGGTGACAAGTCGGCTGGAGGAAGATGTATTGACTCTCGACGCAATTTCAGTGTTCCATCGTCATTAGGAGGCCCTGAGCATTACATTTAACAATCAGTTTTGCGTCGGATTCGAAAATGTTGACTCACAGGGGGAAAGACCATACGGTGCCCGAGGCAGCTATTGACCCTTGGACACAAGTCGGTTGGAGGACGATGTATTTTATCGCGACGCAAAATGAGTGTTCCATCGTCATTAGGAGGCCCTGAATGTTACAATTAACTATCAGTTTTTCGTCGGATTCGAAAATCTAAACTCACGGGAGAACGACCATAAGGTGCCCGAGGCAGCAATAGACCCTTGGAGACAAGTCGGCTGGAAGCCGATTTATTGAATCTCGACGCAATTTGAGTGTTCCATCGTCATTAGGAGGCCCTGAACGTTAAATTTAACTATCATTTTTGCGTCGGATTCGATAATCTAAACTCACAGGAGAACGACCATACGGTGCCCGAGGCAGAAACAGACCCTTGGAGACAAATCGGCTGGAGGATGATGTATTGAATCTCGACGCAATTTGAGTGTCCCATCGTCATTAGGAGACCCTAAACGTTACAATTAACTATCTTTTTTGCGTCGGATTCGATAATCTAAACTCACAGGAGACCGACCATAAGGTGCCCGAGGCAGCAATAGACCCTTGGAGGCAAGTCGGATGGAGGCCGATGTATTGAATCTCGACGCAATTTGAGTGTTCCATCGTCATTAGAAGGCCCTGAACGTTACAATTAACAATCATTTTTGCGTCGGATTCGATAATCTAGACTCACAGGAGAACGACCATAAGGTGCCCGAGGCAGCAATAGCCCCTTGGAGATAAGTCGGCTGGAGGCCAATGTATTGAATCTCGACGCAATTAGAGTGTTCCATCGGCATTAGGAGGCCCTGAACGTTATAATTAACTATCATTTTTGCGTCGGATTCGATAATCTAAACTCACAGGAGAACGACCATACGGTAACCGAGGCAGCAACAGACCCTTGGAGACAAGTCGGCTGGAGGCCGATGTATTGAATCTCGACGCAATTTGAGTGTTCCATCGTCATTACAAGGCCCTGAACGTTACAATTAACTATCATTTTTGCGTCGGATTCGAAAATCTAGACTCACAGGAGAACGAGAATCGGGCACCTTGCCCGAGGCAGCAATAGACCCTTGGAGACAAATCGGCTGGAGGACGATGTATTGAATCCCGACGCAATTTGAGTCTTCTATCGTCATTAGGAGGCGCTGCACGTTACACTTCACTATCATTTTTGCGTCGGATTCGAAAATGTAGACTCACAGGAGAAGGATCATATTGTGCCCGAGACAGCAATATCCCCTTGGAGACAAGTCGGCTGGAGGACGATGTATTGAATCTCGACGCAATTTGAGTGTCCCATCGTCCTTAGTAGGCCCTAAACGTTACAATTAACTATCATTTTTGCGTCGGATTCGATAATCTAAACTCACAGGGGAACGACCATACGGTGACCGAGGCAGCTATTGACCCTTGGAGACAAGTCAGTTGGAGGACGATGTATTGGATCGCGACGCAAAATGAGTGTTCCATCGTCATTAGGAGGCCCTGAATGTTACAATTAACTATCATTTTGGCGTCGGATTCGTAAATCTAGACTTACAAGAGATCGACCATAAAGTGCCCGAGGCAGCAATAGACCCTTGGAGACAAATCGGCTGGAGGACGATGTATTGAATCTCGACGTAATTTGAGTCTTCTATCGTCATTAGGAGGCGCTGAACGTTACAATTCACTATCATTTTTGCGTCGGATTCGAAAATCTAGACTCACAGGAGAAAGATCATATTGTGCCCGAGACAGCAATATCCCCTTGGAGACAAGTCGGCAGGAGGACGATGTATTGAATCTCGACGCAATTTGAGTGTCCCATCGTCATTAGGAGGCCCTAAACGTTACAATTAACTATCATTTTTGCGTCGGATTCTAAAATGTTGACTCACAGGGGAACTACCACACGGTGCCCGAGGCAGCAATAGACCCTTGGAGACAAGTCGGCTGGAGGCCGATGTATTGAATATCGACGCAAATTGAGAGTTCTATCGTCATCAGGAGGCGCTGAACGTTACTATTCACTATCAATTTTGCGTCGGATACGAAAATCTAGACTCACAGGAGAACGACCATAAGGTGCCCGAGGCAGCAATTGACCCTTGGAGACAAGTCGGCTGGAGGACGATGTATTGAATCTCGACGCAATCTGAGAGTTCCATCGTCATTAGGCGGCCCTGAACGTTACAATTAACTGTCATTTTTGCGTCGGATTCGAAAATCTAGACTCACAGGAGTACGACCATACGGTGCCCGAGGCAGCAATAGACCCATGGAGACAAGTCGGCTTGAGGCCGATGTATTGAATCTCGACGCAATTTGAGTGTTCCATCGGCATTAGGAGGCCCTGAACGTTAAAATTAACTACCAATTTTTTTTCGGATTCGATAATCTAAACTCACAGGAGAACGACCATACGGTGCCCGAGGCAGCAACAGACCCTTGGAGACAAGTCGGCTGGAGGCCGATGTATTGAATCTCGACACAATTTGAGTGTTCCATCGTCATTACAAGGCCCTGAACGTTACAATTAACTGTCATTTTTGCGTCGGATTCGAAAATCTAGACTCACAGGAGAACGACCATAAGGTGCCCGAGGCAGCAACAGACCCTTGGAGACAAGTCGGCTGGAGGACGATGTATTGAATCTCGACGCAATTTGAGTGTTCCATCGTCATTACAAGGCCCTGAACGTAACAATTAACTATCATTTTTGCGTCGGATTCGAAAATCTAGACTCACAGGAGAACGAGAAAAAGGTGCCCGGGGCAGCAATAGACCCTTGGAGACAAATCGGCTGGAGGCCGATGTATTGAATCTCGACGCAATTTGAGTGTTCCATCGTCATTAGAAGGCCCTGAACGTTACAATTAACTATCATTTTTGCGTCGGATTCGAAAATCTAGTTTCACAGGAGAACGACCATAAGGTGCCCGAGGCAGCAATAGCCCCTTGGAGACAAGTCGGCTGGAAGCCGATTTATTGAATCTCGACGCAATTTGAGTGTTCCATCGTCTTTAGGAGGCCCTGAACGTTACAATTAACTATCATTTTTGCGTCGGATTCGAAAATCTAGACACACAGGAGAACGACCATAAGGTGCCCGAGGCAGCAATAGCCCCTTGGAGACAAATCGGCTGGAAGCCGATTTATTGAATCTCGACGCAATTTGAGTGTTCCATCGTCATTAGGAGGCCCTGAACGTTAAATTTAACTATCATTTTTGCGTCGGATTCGATAATCTAAACTCACAGGAGAACGACCATACGGTGCCCGAGGCAGAAACAGACCCTTGGAGACAAATCGGCTGGAGGATGATGTATTGAATCTCGATGCAATTTGAGTGTCCCATCGTCATTAGGAGACCCTAAACGTTACAATTAACTATCTTTTTTGCGTCGGATTCGATAATCTAAACTCACAGGAGAACGACCATAAGGTGCCCGAGGCAGCAATAGACCCTTGGAGGCAAGTCGGATGGAGGCCGATGTATTGGATCTCGACGCAATTTGAGTGTTCCATCGTCATTAGAAGGCCCTGAACGTTACAATTAACAATCATTTTTGCGTCGGATTCGAAAATCTAGACTCACAGGAGAACGACCATAAGGTGCCCGAGGCAGCAATAGCCCCTTGGAGATAAGTCGGCTGGAGGCCGATGTATTGAATCTCGACGCAATTAGAGTGTTCCATCGGCATTAGGAGGCCCTGAACGTTATAATTAACTATCATTTTTGCGTCGGATTCGATAATCTAAACTCACAGGAGAACGACCATACGGTAACCGAGGCAGCAACAGACCCTTGGAGACAAGTCGGCTGGAGGCCGATGTATTGAATCTCGACGCAATTTGAGTGTTCCATCGTCATTACAAGGCCCTGAACGTTACAATTCACTATCATTTTTGCGTCGGATTCGATAATCTAAACTCACAGGAGAACGACCATACGGTGCCCGAGGCCGAGACAAATCGGCTGGAGGACGATGTATTGAATCTCGACGCAATTTGAGTGTCCCATCGTCATTAGGAGACCCTAAACGTTACAATTAACTATCATTTTTGCGTCGGATTCGATAATCTAAACTCACAGGAGAACGACCATAAGGTGCCCGAGGCAGCAATAGACCGTTGGAGACAAGTCGGCTGGAGGCCGATGTATTGAATCTCGACGCAATTTGAGTTTTCCATCGTCATTACAAGGCCCTGAACGTTACAATTAACTATCAGTTTCGCGTCGGATTCGAAAATCTACTCTCAGGAGAAGTTCATACGGTGCTCGAGACAGCAATATACCACTTGGAGACAAATCGGCTGGAGGACGATGTATTGAATCTCGACGCAATTTGAGTGTCCCATCGTCATTACAAGGCCCTGAACGTTACAATTAACTATCATTTTTGCGTCGGATTCGAAAATCTAGACTCACAGGAGAACGACCATAAGGTGCCCGAGGCAGCAATAGACCCTTGGAGACAAGTCGGCTGGAGGCCGATGAATTGAATCTCGACGCAATTTGAGTGTTCCATCGGCATTAGGGGGCCCTGAACGTTACAATTAACTATCATTTTTGCGTCGGGTTCGAAAATCTAGACTCACAGGAGAACGACCATAAGGTGCCCTAGGCAGCAATAGACCCTTGGAGACAAGTCGGCTGGAGGACGATGTATTGAATCTCGACGCAATTTGAGAGTTCCATCGTCATTAGGCGGCCCTGAACGTTACAATTAACTATCATTTTTGCGTCGGATTCGAAAATCTAGACTCACAGGAGAACGACCATAAGGTGCCCGAGGCAGCAATAGACCCTTGGAGACAAGTCGGCTGGAGGCCGATGTATTGAATCTCGACGCAATTTGAGTGTTCCATCGGCATTAGGAGGCCCTGAACGTTAAAATTAACTATCATTTTTGCGTCGGATTCGATAATCTAAACTCACAGGAGAACGACCATACGGTGCCCGAGGCAGCAACAGACCCTTGGAGACAAGTAGGCTGGAGGACGACGTATCGAATCTCAACGCAATTTGAGTGTTCCATCGTCATTACAAGGCCCTGAACGTTACAATTAACTATCATTTTTGCGTCGGATTCGAAAATCTAGACTCACAGGAGAACGACCATAAGGTGCCCGAGGCAGCAATAGACCCTTGGAGACAAGTCGGCTGGAGGACGATGTATTGGATCGCGACGCAATTTGAGTCTTCTATCGTCATTAGGAGGCGCTGAACGTTACAATTCACTATCATTTTTGCGTCGGATTCGATAATCTAAACTCACAGGAGAACGACCATAAGGTGCCCGAGGCAGCAATAGACCGTTGGAGACAAGTCGGCTGGAGGCCGATGTATTGAATCTCGACGCAATTTGAGTTTTCCATCGTCATTACAAGGCCCTGAACGTTACAATTGACTATCAGTTTCGCGTCGGATTCGAAAATCTACTCTCAGGAGAAGTTCATACGGTGCTCGAGACAGCAACAGACCCTTGGAGACAAGTCGGCGGGAGGCCGATGTATTGAATCACGACGCAATTTGAGTGTTCCTTCGTCATTACAAGGCCTTGAACGTTACAATTAACTATCATTTTTGCGTCGGATTCGAAAATCTAGACTCACAGGAGAACGACCATAAGGTGCCCGAGGCAGCAATAGACCCTTGGAGACAAATCGGCTGGAAGCCGATTTATTGAATCTCGACGCAATTTGAGTGTTCCATCGTCATTAGGAGGCCCTGAACGTTAAATTTAACTATCATTTTTGCGTCGGATTCGATAATCTAAACTCACAGGAGAACGACCATACGGAGCCCGAGGCAGAAACAGACCCTTGGAGACAAATCGGCTGGAGGATGATGTATTGAATCTCGACGCAATTTGAGTGTCCCATCATCATTAGGAGACCCTAAACGTTACAATTAACTATCTTTTTTGCGTCGGATTCGATAATCTAAACTCACAGGAGAACGACCATAAGGTGCCCGAGGCAGCAATAGACCCTTGGAGGCAAGTCGGATGGAGGCCGATGTATTGGATCTCGACGCAATTTGAGTGTTCCATCGTCATTAGAAGGCCCTGAACGTTACAATTAACAATCATTTTTGCGTCGGATTCGAAAATCTAGACTCACAGGAGAACGACCATAAGGTGCCCGAGGCAGCAATAGCCCCTTGGAGATAAGTCGGCTGGAGGCCGATGTATTGAATCTCGACGCAATTTGAGTGTTCCATCGGCATTAGGAGGCCCTGAACGTTATAATTAACTATCATTTTTGCGTCGGATTCGATAATCTAAACTCACAGGAGAACGACCATACGGTAACCGAGGCAGCAACAGACCCTTGGAGACAAGTCGGCTGGAGGCCGATGTATTGAATCTCGACGCAATTTGAGTGTTCCATCGTCATTACAAGGCCCTGAACGTTACAATTAACTATCATTTTTGCGTCGGATTCGAAAATCTAGACTCACAGGAGAACGAGAATCGGGCACCTTGCCCGAGGCAGCAATAGACCCTTGGAGACAAATCGGCTGGAGGACGATGTATTGAATCCCGACGCAATTTGAGTCTTCTATCGTCATTAGGAGGCGCTGCACGTTACACTTCACTATCATTTTTGCGTCGGATTCGAAAATGTAGACTCACAGGAGAAGGATCATATTGTGCCCGAGACAGCCATATCCCCTTGGAGACAAGTCGGCTGGAGGACGATGTATTGAATCTCGACGCAATTTGAGTGTCCCATCGTCCTTAGTAGGCCCTAAACGTTACAATTAACTATCATTTTTGCGTCGGATTCGATAATCTAAACTCACAGGGGAACGACCATACGGTGACCGAGGCAGCTATTGACCCTTGGAGACAAGTCGGTTGGAGGACGATGTATTGGATCGCGACGCAAAATGAGTGTTCCATCGTCATTAGGAGGCCCTGAATGTTACAATTAACTATCATTTTGGCGTCGGATTCGTAAATCTAGACTTACAAGAGAACGACCATAAAGTGCCCGAGGCAGCAATAGACCCTTGGAGACAAATCGGCTGGAGGACGATGTATTGAATCTCGACGTAATTTGAGTCTTCTATCGTCATTAGGAGGCGCTGAACGTTACAATTCACTATCATTTTTGCGTCGGATTCGAAAATCTAGACTCACAGGAGAAAGATCATATTGTGCCCGAGACAGCAATATCCCCTTGGAGACAAGTCGGCAGGAGGACGATGTATTGAATCTCGACGCAATTTGAGTGTCCCATCGTCATTAGGAGGCCCTAAACGTTACAATTAACTATCATTTTTGCGTCGGATTCTAAAATGTTGACTCACAGGGGAACTACCACACGGTGCCCGAGGCAGCAATAGACCCTTGGAGACAAGTCGGCTGGAGGCCGATGTATTGAATATCGACGCAAATTGAGAGTTCTATCGTCATCAGGAGGCGTGAACGTTACTATTCACTATCAATTTTGCGTCGGATACGAAAATCTAGACTCACAGGAGAACGACCATAAGGTGCCCGAGGCAGCAATTGACCCTTGGAGACAAGTCGGCTGGAGGACGATGTATTGAATCTCGACGCAATCAGAGAGTTCCATCGTCATTAGGCGGCCCTGAACGTTACAATTAACTATCATTTTTGCGTCGGATTCGAAAATCTAGACTCACAGGAGAACGAGAATAAGGTGCCCGGGGCAGCAATAGACCCTTGGAGACAAATCGGCTGGAGGCCGATGTATTCAATCTCGACGCAATTTGAGTGTTCCATCGTCATTAGAAGGCCCTGAACGTTACAATTAACTATCATTTTAGCGTCGGATTCGAAAATCTAGACTCACAGGAGAACGACCATAAGGTGCCCGAGGCAGCAATAGCCCCTTGGAGACAAGTCGGCTGGAAGCCGATTAATTGAATCTCGACGCAATTTGAGTGTTCCATCGTCATTAGGAGGCCCTGAACGTTAAATTTAACTATCATTTTTGCGTCGGATTCGATAATCTAAACTCACAGGAGAACGACCATACGGTGCCCGTGGCCGAGACAAATCGGCTGGAGGACGATGTATTGAATCTCGACGCAATTTGAGTGTCCCATCGTCATTAGGAGACCCTAAACGTTACAATTAACTATCATTTTTGCGTCGGATTCGATAATCTAAACTCACAGGAGAACGACCATAAGGTGCCCGAGGCAGCAATAGACCGTTGGAGACAAGTCGGCTGGAGGCCGATGTATTGAATCTCGACGCAATTTGAGTTTTCCATCGTCATTACAAGGCCCTGAACGTTACAATTAACTATCAGTTTCGCGTCGGATTCGAAAATCTACTCTCAGGAGAAGTTCATACGGTGCTCGAGACAGCAATATACCACTTGGAGACAAATCGGCTGGAGGACGATGTATTGAATCTCGACGCAATTTGAGTGTCCCATCGTCATTACAAGGCCCTGAACGTTACAATTAACTATCATTTTTGCGTCGGATTCGAAAATCTAGACTCACAGGAGAACGACCATAAGGTGCCCGAGGCAGCAATAGACCCTTGGAGACAAGTCGGCTGGAGGCCGATGAATTGAATCTCGACGCAATTTGAGTGTTCCATCGGCATTAGGGGGCCCTGAACGTTACAATTAACTATCATTTTTGCGTCGGGTTCGAAAATCTAGACTCACAGGAGAACGACCATAAGGTGCCCTAGGCAGCAATAGACCCTTGGAGACAAGTCGGCTGGAGGACGATGTATTGAATCTCGACGCAATTTGAGAGTTCCATCGTCATTAGGCGGCCCTGAACGTTACAATTAACTATCATTTTTGCGTCGGATTCGAAAATCTAGACTCACAGGAGAACGACCATAAGGTGCCCGAGGCAGCAATAGACCCTTGGAGACAAGTCGGCTGGAGGCCGATGTATTGAATCTCGACGCAATTTGAGTGTTCCATCGGCATTAGGAGGCCCTGAACGTTAAAATTAACTATCATTTTTGCGTCGGATTCGATAATCTAAACTCACAGGAGAACGACCATACAGTGCCCGAGGCAGCAACAGACCCTTGGAGACAAGTAGGCTGGAGGACGACGTATCGAATCTCAACGCAATTTGAGTGTTCCATCGTCATTACAAGGCCCTGAACGTTACAATTAACTATCATTTTTGCGTCGGATTCGAAAATCTAGACTCACAGGAGAACGACCATAAGGTGCCCGAGGCAGCAATAGACCCTTGGAGACAAGTCGGCTGGAGGACGATGTATTGGATCGCGACGCAATTTGAGTCTTCTATCGTCATTAGGAGGCGCTGAACGTTACAATTCACTATCATTTTTGCGTCGGATTCGAAAATCTAGACTCACAGGAGAAGGACCATGTGGTGCCCGAGGTAGCGATATCCCCTTGGAGACAAGTCGGCTGGAGGACGATGTATTGAATCTCGACGCAATTTGAGTGTCCCATCGACATTACAAGGCCCTAAACGTTACAATTAACTATCATTTTTGCGTCGGATTCGATAATCTAAACTCACAGGAGAACGACCATAAGGTGCCCGAGGCAGCAACAGACCCTTGGAGACAAGTCGGCGGGAGGCCGATGTATTGAATCACGACGCAATTTGAGTGTTCCTTCGTCATTACAAGGCTTTGAACGTTACAATTAACTATCATTTTTGCGTCGGATTCGAAAATCTAGACTCACAGGAGAACGACCATAAGGTGCCCGAGGCAGCAATAGACCCTTGGAGACAAGTCGGCTGGAGGCCGATGAATTGAATCTCGACACAATTTGAGTGTTCCATCGACATTAGGGGGCCCTGAACGTTACAATTAACTATCATTTTTGCGTCGGGTTCGAAAATCTAGACTCACAGGGGAACGACCATAAGGTGCCCTAGGCAGCAATAGACCCTTGGAGACAAGTCGGCTGGGGGACGATGTATTGAATCTCGACGCAATTTGAGAGTTCCATCGTCATTAGGCGGCCCTGAACGTTACAATTAACTATCATTTTTGCGTCGGATTCGAAAATCTAGACTCACAGGAGAACGACCATAAGGTGCCCGAGGCAGCAATAGACCCTTGGAGACAAGTCGGCTGGAGGCCGATGTACATAATCTCGACGCAATTTGAGTGTTCCATCGGTATTAGGAGGCCCTGAACGTTACAATTAACTATCATTTTTGCGTCGGATTCGAAAATCTAGACTCACAGGAGAACGACCATAAGGTGCCCGAGGCAGCAATAGACCCTTGGAGACAAGTCGGCTGGAGGACGATGTATTGGATCGCGACGCAATTTGAGTCTTCTATCGTCATTAGGAGGCGCTGAACGTTACAATTCACTATCATTCGGATTCGAAAATCTAGACTCACAGGAGAAGGACCATGTGGTGCCCGAGGCAGCGATATCCCCTTGGAGACAAGTCGGCTGGAGGACGATGTATTGAATCTCGACGCAATTTGAGTGTCCCATCGTCATTACAAGGCCCTAAACGTTACAATTAACTATCATTTTTGCGTCGGATTCGATAATCTAGACTCACAGGAGAAGGATCATATGGTGCCCGAGGCAGCAACAGACCCTTGGAGACAAGTCGGCTGGAGGCCGATGTATTGAATCTCGACGCAATTTGAGTGTCCCATCGTCATTACAAGGCCCTAAACGTTACAATTAACTATCATTTTTGCGTCGGATTCGATAATCTAAACTCACAGGAGAACGACAATAAGGTGCCCGAGCCAGCAACAGACCCTTGGAGACAAGTCGGCGGGAGGCCGTTGTATTGAATCTCGACGCAATTTGAGTGTTCCATCGTCATTACAAGGCCCTGAACGTTACAATTAACTATCATTTTTGCGTCGGATTCGAAAATCTAGACTCACAGGAGAACGACCATAAGGTGCCCTAGGCAGCAATAGACCCTTGGAGACAAGTCGGCTGGAGGACGATGTATTGAATCTCGACGCAATTAGAGAGTTCCATCGTCATTAGGCGGCCCTGAACGTTACAATTAACTATCATTTTTGCGTCGGATTCGAAAATCTAGACTTACAAGAGAACGACCATAAAGTGTCCGAGGCAGCATTAGATCCTTGGAGACAAGTCGGATGGAGGACGATGTATCGGATCGCGACGGAATTTGAGTGTTCCATCGTCATTAGGAGGCTCTGAATGTTACAATTAACTATCATTTTTGCGTCGGATTCGAAAATCTAGACTCACAGGAGAAGGACCATGTGGTGCCCGAGGCAGCAATATCCCCTTGGAGACAAGTCGGCTGGAGGCCGATGTATTGAATCTCGACGCAATTTGAGTGTTCCATCGTCATTAGAAGGCGCTGAACGTTACAATTAACTATCATTTTGGCGTCGGATTCGTAAATCTAGACTTACAAGAGAACGCCCATAAAGTGCCCGAGGCAGCATTAGACCCTTGGAGACAAGTCGGCTGGAGGACGATGTATTGAATCCCGACGCAATTTGAGTCGTTTATCGTCATTAGGAGGCCCTAAACGTTACAATTAACTATCATTTTTGCGTCGGATTCGATAATCTAGACTCACAGGAGAACGACCATAAGGTGCCCGAGGCAGGAACAGAACCTTGGAGACAAGTCGGCGGGAGGCCGATGTATTGAATCTCGAAGCAATTTGAGTGTTCCAACATCATTACAGGGCCCTGAACGTTACAATTAACTATCACTTTTGCGTCGGATTCGAAAATCTAGACTCACAGGAGAACGGCCATAAGGTGCCCGAGGCAGCAATAGACCCTTTGAGACAAGTCGGCTGGAGGCCGATGTATTGAATCTCGACGCAATTTGAGTGTTCCATCGGCATTAGGAGGCCCTGAACGTTACAATTAACTATCATTTTTGCGTCGGATTCGAAAATCTAGACTCACAGGAGAACGACCATAAAGTGGCCGAGGCAGCAATAGACCCTTGGACACAAGTCGGCTGGAGGACGATGTATTGAATCGCGACGCAATTTGAGAGTTCCATCGTCATTAGGCGGCCCTGAACGTTACAATTAACTATCATTTTTGCGTCGGTATCGAAAATCTAGACTCACAAGAGAACGACCATAAAGTGCCCGAGGCAGCATTAGATCCTTGGAGACAAGTCGGCTGGAGGACGATGTATTGGATCGCGACGCAATTTCAGTGTTCCATCGTCATTAGGAAGCCCTAAATGTTGCAATTAACTATCATTTTTGCGTCGGATTCGCAAATCTAGACTCACAAGAGAACGACCATAAGGTGCCCGAGGCAGCAATAGACCCTTGGAGACAAGTCGGCTGGAGGCCGATGTATTGAATCTCGACGCAATTTGAGTGTTCCATCGGCATTAGGAGGCCCTGAACTGTCATTTTTGCGTCGGATTCGATAATCTAAACTCACAGGAGAACGACCATACGGTGCCCGAGGCAGCAACAGACCCTTGGAGACAAGTCGGCTGGAGGACGACGTATTGAATCTCAACGCAATTTGAGTGTTCCATCGTCATTACAACGCCCTGAACGTTACAATTAACTACCATTTTTGCGTCGGATTCGAAAATCTAGACTCACAGGAGAACGACCATTAGGTGCCCGAGGCAGCAATAGACCCTTGGAGACAAGTGGGCTGGAGGACGATGTATTGAATCTCGACGCAATTTGAGAGTTCCATCGTCATTAGGCGGCCCTGAACGTTACAATTAACTATCATTTTGGTGTCGGATTCGTAAATCTAGACTTACAAGAGAACGACCATAAAGTGCTCGAGGCAGTATTAGACCCTTGGAGACAATTCGGCTGGAGGGCGATGTATTGGATCGTGACGCAATTTGAGTGTTCCATCGTCATTAGGAGGCCCTGAATATAACAATTAACTATCAGTTTTTCGTCGGATTCGAAAATCTAGACTCACAGCAGACGAACCATTTGGTGCCCGAGGCAGCAATATCCCCTTGGAGAAAATCGGCTGGAGGACGATGTATTGAATCCCGACGCAATTTGAGTCTTCTATCGTCATTAGGAGGCGCTGAACGTTACAATTCACTATCATTTTTGCGTCGGATTCGAAAATCTAGACTCACAGGAGAAGGATCATATTGTGCCCGAGACAGCAATATCCCCTTGGAGACAAGTCGGCCGGAGGACGATGTATTGAATCTCGACGCAATCTGAGTGTCCCAACGTCATTAGGAGGCCCTAAACGTTGCAATTAACTATCATTTTTGCGTCGCATTCGATAATCTAAACTCACAGGGGAACGACCATACGGTGCCCGAGGCAGCTATTGACCTTTGGAGAAAAGTCGGTTGGAGGACGATGTATTGAATCTCGACGCAATTTGATTGTCCCATCGTCATTAGGAGGCCCTAAACGTTACAATTAACTATCATTTTTGCGTCGGATTCGATAATCTAAACTCACTGGAGAACGACCATTACGTGCCCGAGGCAGCAATAGACCGTTGGAGACAAGTCGGCTGGAGGCCGATGTATTGAATCTCGACGCAATTTGAGTGTTCCATGGTCATTACAAGGCCCTAAACGTTACAATTAACTATCATTTTTGCGTCGGATTCGATAATCTAAACTCACAGGGGAACGACCATACGGTGCCCGAGGCAGCTATTGACCTTTGGAGAAAAGTCGGTTGGAGGACGATGTATTGAATCTCGACGCAATTTGAGTGTTCCATCGGCATTAGGGGGCCCTGAACGTTACAATTAACTATCATTTTTGCGTCGGGTTCGAAAATCTAGACTCACAGGAGAACGACCATAAGGTGCCCTAGGCAGCAATAGACCTTTGGAGTCAAGTCGGCTGGAGGACGATGTATTGAATCTCGACGCAATTAGAGAGTTCCATCGTCATTAGGCGGCCCTGAACGTTACTATTAACTATCATATTTACGTCGGATTCGAAAATCTAGACTTACAAGAGAACGACCATAAAGTGTCCGAGGCAGCATTAGATCCTTGGAGACAAGTCGGCTGGAGGACGATGTATTGGATCGCGACGGAATTTGAGTGTTCCATCGTCATTAGGAGGCTCTGAATGTTACAATTAACTATCATTTTTGCGTCGGATTCGAAAATCTAGACTCACAGGAGAACGACCATGTGGTGCCCGAGGCAGCAATATCCCCTTGGAGACAAGTCGGCTGGAAGCCGATGTATTGAATCTCGACGCAATTTGAGTGTTCCATCGTCATTAGAAGGCCCTGAACGTTACAATTAACTATCATTTTTGCGTCGGATTCGATAATCTAAACTCACAGGAGAACGATAATAAGGTGCCCGAGCCAGCAACAGACCCTTGGAGACAAGTCGGCGGGAGGCCGATGTATTGAATCTCGACGCAATTTGAGTGTTCCATCGTCATTACAAGGCCCTGAACGTTACAATTAACTATCATTTTTGCGTCGGATTCGAAAATCTAGACTCACAGGAGAACGACCATAAGGTGCCCTAGGCAGCAATAGACCCTTGGAGACAAGTCGGCTGGAGGACGATGTATTGAATCTCGACGCAATTAGAGAGTTCCATCGTCATTAGGCGGCCCTGAACGTTACAATTAACTATCATTTTTGCGTCGGATTCGAAAATCTAGACTTACAAGAGAACGACCATAAAGTGTCCGAGGCAGCATTAGATCCTTGGAGACAAGTCGGATGGAGGACGATGTATCGGATCGCGACGGAATTTGAGTGTTCCATCGTCATTAGGAGGCTCTGAATGTTACAATTAACTATCATTTTTGCGTCGGATTCGAAAATCTAGACTCACAGGAGAACGACCATACGGTGCCCGAGGCAGCAATAGACCCTTGGAGACAAGTCGGCTGGAGGCCGATGTATTGAATCTCGACGCAATTTGAGTGTTCCATCGGCATTAGGAGGCCCTGAACGTTAAAATTAACTATCATTTTTGCGTCGGATTCGATAATCTAAACTCACAGGAGAACGACAATACGGTGCCCGAGGCAGCAACAGACCCTTGGAGACAAGTCGGCTGGAGGACGATGTATTGAATCTCGACGCAATTTGTGTGTTTCATCGTCATTACAAGGCCCTGAACGTTACAATTAACTATCATTTTAGCGTCGGATTCGAAAATCTAGACTCACAGGAGAACGTCCGTAAGGTGCCCGAGGCAGCTATAGACCCTTGGAGACAAGTCGGCTGGACGACGATGTATTGGATCGCGACGCAATTTGAGTCTTCTATCGTCTTTAGGAGGCGCTGAACGTTACAGTTCACTATCATTTTTGCGTCGGATTCCAAAATCTAGACTCACAGGAGAAGGACCATGTGGTGCCCGAGGCAGCAATATCCCCTTGGAGACAAGTCGGCTGGAGGCCGATGTATTGAATCTCGACGCAATTTGAGTGTTCCATCGTCATTAGAAGGCGCTGAACGTTACAATTAACTATCATTTTGGCGTCGGATTCGTAAATCTAGACTTACAAGAGAACGCCCATAAAGTGCCCGTGGCAGCATTAGACCCTTGGAGACAAGTCGGCTGGAGGACGATGTATTGAATCCCGACGCAATTTGAGTCGTTTATCGTCATTAGGAGGCCCTAAACGTTACAATTAACTATCATTTTTGCGTCGGATTCGATAATCTAGACTCACAGGAGAACGACCATAAGGTGCCCGAGGCAGGAACAGAACCTTGGAGACAAGTCGGCTGGAGGCCGATGTATTGAATCTCGACGCAATTTGAGTGTTCCATCGGCATTAGGAGGCCCTGAACGTTAAAATTAACTATCATTTTTGCGTCGGATTCGATAATCTAAACTCACAGGAGAACGACCATAAGGTGCCCGAGGCAGCAACAGACCCTTGGAGACAAGTCGGCGGGAGGCCGATGTATTGAATCACGACGCAATTTGAGTGTTCCTTCGTCATTACAAGGCCTTGAACGTTACAATTAACTATCATTTTTGCGTCGGATTCGAAAATCTAGACTCACAGGAGAACGACCATAAGGTGCCCGAGGCAGCAATAGACCCTTGGAGACAAGTCGGCTGGAGGCCGATGAATTGAATCTCGACACAATTTGAGTGTTCCATCGGCATTAGGGGGCCCTGAACGTTACAATTAACTATCATTTTTGCGTCGGGTTCGATAATCTAAACTCACAGGAGAACGACCATACGGTGCCCGAGGCAGCAACAGACCCTTGGAGACAAGTCGGCTGGAGGACGATGTATTGAATCTCGACGCAATTTGTGTGTTCCATCGTCATTACAAGGCCCTAAACGTTACAATTAACTATCATTTTTGCGTCGGATTCGAAAATCTAGACTCACAGGAGAACGTCCGTAAGGTGCCCGAGGCAGCTATAGACCCTTGGAGACAAGTCGGCTGAACGACGATGTATTGGATCGCGACGCAATTTGAGTCTTCTATCGTCTTTAGGAGGCGCTGAACGTTACAGTCACTATCATTTTTGCGTCGGATTCGAAAATCTAGACTCACAGGAGAACGACCATAAGGTGCCCGAGGCAGCAATAGACCCTTGGAGACAAGTCGGCTGGAGGACGATGTATTGGATCGCGACGCAATTTGAGTCTTCTATCGTCATTAGGAGGCGCTGAACGTTACAATTCACTATCATTCGGATTCGAAAGTCTAGACTCACAGGAGAAGGACCATGTGGTGCCCGAGGCAGCGATATCCCCTTGGAGACAAGTCGGCTGGAGGACGATGTATTGAATCTCGACGCAATTTGAGTGTCCCATCGTCATTACAAGGCCCTAAACGTTACAATTAACTATCATTTTTACGTCGGATTCGATAATCTAGACTCACAGGAGAAGGATCATATGGTGCCCGAGGCAGCAACAGACCCTTGGAGACAAGTCGGCTGGAGGACGATGTATTGAATCTCGACGCAATTTGAGTGTCCCATCGTCATTACAAGGCCCTAAACGTTACAATTAACTATCATTTTTGCGTCGGATTCGATAATCTAAACTCACAGGAGAACGACAATAAGGTGCCCGAGCCAGCAACAGACCCTTGGAGACAAGTCGGCGGGAGGCCGTTGTATTGAATCTCGACGCAATTTGAGTGTTCCATCGTCATTACAAGGCCCTGAACGTTACAATTAACTATCATTTTTGCGTCGGATTCGAAAATCTAGACTCACAGGAGAACGACCATAAGGTGCCCTAGGCAGCAATAGACCCTTGGAGACAAGTCGGCTGGAGGACGATGTATTGAATCTCGACGCAATTAGAGAGTTCCATCGTCATTAGGCGGCCCTGAACGTTACAATTAACTATCATTTTTGCGTCGGATTCGAAAATCTAGACTTACAAGAGAACGACCATAAAGTGTCCGAGGCAGCATTAGATCCTTGGAGACAAGTCGGATGGAGGACGATGTATCGGATCGCGACGGAATTTGAGTGTTCCATCGTCATTAGGAGGCTCTGAATGTTACAATTAACTATCATTTTTGCGTCGGATTCGAAAATCTAGACTCACAGGAGAAGGACCATGTGGTGCCCGAGGCAGCAATATCCCCTTGGAGACAAGTCGGCTGGAGGCCGATGTATCGAATCTCGACGCAATTTGAGTGTTCCATCGGCATTAGGAGGCCCTGAACTATCATTTTTGCGTCGGATTCGAAAATCTAGACTCACAGGAGAAGGATCATATTGTGCCCGAGACAGCAATATCCCCTTGGAGACAAGTCGGCTGGAGGACGATGTATTGAATCTCGACGATATCTGAGTGTCCCAACGTCATTAGGAGGCCCTAAACGTTGCAATTAACTATCATTTTTGCGTCGCATTCGATAATCTAAACTCACAGGGGAACGATCATACGGTGCCCGAGGCAGCTATTGACCTTTGGAGAAAAGTCGGTTGGAGGACGATGTATTGAATCTCGACGCAATTTGATTGTCCCATCGTCATTAGGAGGCCCTAAACGTTACAATTAACTATCATTTTTGCGTCGGATTCGATAATCTAAACTCACTGGAGAACGACCATTACGTGCCCGAGGCAGCAATAGACCGTTGGAGACAAGTCGGCTGGAGGCCGATGTATTGAATCTCGACGCAATTTGAGTGTTCCATGGTCATTACAAGGCCCTAAACGTTACAATTAACTATCATTTTTGCGTCGGATTCGATAATCTAAACTCACAGGGGAACGACCATACGGTGCCCGAGGCAGCTATTGACCTTTGGAGAAAAGTCGGTTGGAGGACGATGTATTGAATCTCGACGCAATTTGAGTGTTCCATCGCCATTAGGGGGCCCTGAACGTTACAATTAACTATCATTTTTGCGTGGGATTCGAAAATCTAGACTTACAAGAGAACGACCATAAAGTGTCCGAGGCAGCATTAGATCCTTGGAGACAAGTCGGATGGAGGACGATGTATCGGATCGCGACGGAATTTGAGTGTTCCATCGTCATTAGGAGGCTCTGAATGTTACAATTAACTATCATTTTTGCGTCGGATTCGAAAATCTAGACTCACAGGAGAACGACCATACGGTGCCCGAGGCAGCAATAGACCCTTGGAGACAAGTCGGCTGGAGGCCGATGTATTGAATCTCGACGCAATTTGAGTGTTCCATCGGCATTAGGAGGCCCTGAACGTTAAAATTAACTATCATTTTTGCGTCGGATTCGATAATCTAAACTCACAGGAGAACGACCATACGGTGCCCGAGGCAGCAACAGACCCTTGGAGACAAGTCGGCTGGAGGACGATGTATTGAATCTCGACGCAATTTGTGTGTTCCATCGTCATTACAAGGCCCTGAACGTTACAATTAACTATCATTTTAGCGTCGGATTCGAAAATCTAGACTCACAGGAGAACGTCCGTAAGGTGCCCGAGGCACCTATAGACCCTTGGAGACAAGTCGGCTGGACGACGATGTATTGGATCGCGACGCAATTTGAGTCTTCTATCGTCTTTAGGAGGCGCTGAACGTTACAGTTCACTATCATTTTTGCGTCGGATTCGAAAATCTAGACTCACAGGAGAAGGACCATGTGGTGCCCGAGGCAGCAATATCCCCTTGGAGACAAGTCGGCTGGAGGCCGATGTATTGAATCCCGACGCAATTTGAGTCGTTTATCGTCATTAGGAGGCCCTAAACGTTACAATTAACTATCATTTTTGCGTCGGATTCGATAATCTAGACTCACAGGAGAACGACCATAAGGTGCCCGAGGCAGGAACAGAACCTTGGAGACAAGTCGGCGGGAGGCCGATGTATTGAATCTCGACGCAATTTGAGTGTTCCAACGTCATTACAGGGCCCTGAACGTTACAATTAACTATCACTTTTGCGTCGGATTCGAAAATCTAGACTCACAGGAGAACGGCCATAAGGTGCCCGAGGCAGCAATAGACCCTTTGAGACAAGTCGGCTGGAGGCCGATGTATTGAATCTCGACGCAATTTGAGTGTTCCATCGGCATTAGGAGGCCCTGAACGTTACAATTAACTATCATTTTTGCGTCGGATTCGAAAATCTAGACTCACAGGAGAACGACCATAAAGTGGCCGAGGCAGCAATAGACCCTTGGACACAAGTCGGCTGGAGGACGATGTATTGAATCGCGACGCAATTTGAGAGTTCCATCGTCATTAGGCGGCCCTGAACGTTACAATTAACTATCATTTTTGCGTCGGTATCGAAAATCTAGACTCACAAGAGAACGACCATAAAGTGCCCGAGGCAGCATTAGATCCTTGGAGACAAGTCGGCTGGAGGACGATGTATTGGATCGCGACGCAATTTGAGTGTTCCATCGTCATTAGGAAGCCCTAAATGTTGCAATTAACTATCATTTTTGCGTCGGATTCGCAAATCTAGACTCACAAGAGAACGACCATAAGGTGCCCGAGGCAGCAATAGACCCTTGGAGACAAGTCGGCTGGAGGCCGATGTATTGAATCTCGACGCAATTTGAGTGTTCCATCGGCATTAGGAGGCCCTGAACTATCATTTTTGCGTCGGATTCGATAATCTAAACTCACAGGAGAACGACCATACGGTGCCCGAGGCAGCAACAGACCCTTGGAGACAAGTCGGCTGGAGGACGACGTATTGAATCTCAACGCAATTTGAGTGTTCCATCGTCATTACAACGCCCTGAACGTTACAATTAACTACCATTTTTGCGTCGGATTCGAAAATCTAGACTCACAGGAGAACGACCATAAGGTGCCCGAGGCAGCAATAGACCCTTGGAGACAAGTGGGCTGGAGGACGATGTATTGAATCTCGACGCAATTTGAGAGTTCCATCGTCATTAGGCGGCCCTGAACGTTACAATTAACTATCATTTTGGTGTCGGATTCGTAAATCTAGACTTACAAGAGAACGACCATAAAGTGCTCGAGGCAGCATTAGACCCTTGGAGACAATTCGGCTGGAGGGCGATGTATTGGATCGTGACGCAATTTGAGTGTTCCATCGTCATTAGGAGGCCCTGAATATAACAATTAACTATCAGTTTTTCGTCGGATTCGAAAATCTAGACTCACAGCAGACGAACCATTTGGTGCCCGAGGCAGCAATATCCCCTTGGAGAAAATCGGCTGGAGGACGATGTATTGAATCCCGACGCAATTTGAGTCTTCTATCGTCATTAGGAGGCGCTGAACGTTACAATTCACTATCCTTTTGGCGTCGGATTCGAAAATCTAGACTCACAGGAGAAGGATCATATTGTGCCCGAGACAGCAATATCCCCTTGGGGACAAGTCGGCTGGAGGACGATGTATTGAATCTCGACGCAATCTGAGTGTCCCAACGTCATTAGGAGGCCCTAAACGTTGCAATTAACTATCATTTTTGCGTCGCATTCGATAATCTAAACTCACAGGGGAACGACCATACGGTGCCCGAGGCAGCTATTGACCTTTGGAGAAAAGTCGGTTGGAGGACGATGTATTGAATCTCGACGCAATTTGATTGTCCCATCGTCATTAGGAGGCCCTAAACGTTACAATTAACTATCATTTTTGCGTCGGATTCGATAATCTAAACTCACTGGAGAACGACCATTAGGTGCCCGAGGCAGCAATAGACCGTTGGAGACAAGTCGGCTGGAGGCCGATGTATTGAATCTCGACGCAATTTGAGTGTTCCATGGTCATTACAAGGCCCTAAACGTTACAATTAACTATCATTTTTGCGTCGGATTCGATAATCTAAACTCACAGGAGAACGACCTTAAGGTGCCCGAGGCAGCAATAGACCCTTGGAGACAAGTCGGCTGGAGGCCGATGTATTGAACCTCGACGCAATTTGAGTGTTCCATCGTCATTAGAAGACCCTGAACGTTACAATTAACTATCATTTTTGCGTCGGATTCGACAATCTAAACTCACAGGAGAACGACCTTAAGGTGCCCGAGGCAGCAATAGACCCTTGGAGACAAGTCGGCTGGAGGCCGATGTATTGAATCTCGACGCAATTTGAGTGTTCCATCGGCATTAGGGGGCCCTGAACGTTACAATTAACTATCATTTTTGCGTCGGGTTCGAAAATCTAGACTCACAGGAGAACGACCATAAGGTGCCCTAGGCAGCATTAGACCCTTGGAGTCAAGTCGGTTGGAGGACGATGTATTGAATCTCGACGCAATTAGAGAGTTCCATCGTCATTAGGCGGCCCTGAACGTTACTATTAACTATCATATTTACGTCGGATTCGAAAATCTAGACTTACAAGAGAACGACCATAAAGTGTCCGAGGCAGCATTAGATCCTTGGAGACAAGTCGGCTGGAGGACGATGTATTGGATCGCGACGGAATTTGAGTGTTCCATCGTCATTAGGAGGCTCTGAATGTTACAATTAACTATCATTTTTGCGTCGGATTCGATAATCTAGACTCACAGGAGAACGACCATGTGGTGCCCGAGGCAGCAATATCCCCTTGGAGACAAGTCGGCTGGAAGCCGATGTATTGAATCTCGACGCATTTTGAGTGTTCCATCGTCATTAGAAGGCCCTGAACGTTACAATTAACTATCATTTTGGCGTCAGATTCGTAAATCTAGACTTACAAGAGAACGCCCATAAAGTGCCCGAGGCAGCATTAGACCCTTGGAGACAAGTCGGCTGGAGGACGATGTATTGAATCCCGACGCAATTTGAGTCTTTTATCGTCATTAGGAGGCCCTAAACGTTACAATTAACTATCATTTTTGCGTCGGATTCGATAATCTAGACTCACAGGAGAAGGATCGTATGGTGCCCGAGGCAGCAACAGACCCTTGGGGACAAGTCGGCTGGAGGACGATGTATTGAATCTCGACGCAATTTGAGTGTCCCATCGTCATTACAAGGCCCTAAACGTTACAATTAACTATCATTTTTGCGTCGGATTCGATAATCTAAACTCACAGGAGAACGACAATAAGGTGCCCGAGCCAGCAACAGACCCTTGGAGACAAGTCGGCGGGAGGCCGATGTATTGAACCTCGACGCAATTTGAGTGTTCCATCGTCATTACAAGGCCCTGAACGTTACAATTAACTATCATTTTTGCGTCGGATTCGAAAATCTAGACTCACAGGAGAACGACCATAAGGTGCCCTAGGCAGCAATAGACCCTTGGAGACAAGTCGGCTGGAGGACGATGTATTGAATCTCGACGCAATTAGAGAGTTCCATCGTAATTAGGCGGCCCTGAACGTTACAAATAACTATCATTTTTGCGTCGGATTCGACAATCTAGACTTACAAGAGAACGACCATAAAGTGTCCGAGGCAGCATTAGATCCTTGGAGACAAGTCGGATGGAGGACGATGTATCGGATCGCGACGGAATTTGAGTGTTCCATCGTCATTAGGAGGCTCTGAATGTTACAATTAACTATCATTTTTGCGTCGGATTCGAAAATCTAGACTCACAGGAGAACGACCATACGGTGCCCGAGGCAGCAATAGACCCTTGGAGACAAGTCGGCTGGAGGCCGATGTATTGAATCTCGACGCAATTTGAGTGTTCCATCGGCATTAGGAGGCCCTGAACGTTAAAATTAACTATCATTTTTGCGTCGGATTCGATAATCTAAACTCACAGGAGAACGACCATACGGTGCCCGAGGCAGCAACAGACCCTTGGAGACAAGTCGGCTGGAGGACGATGTATTGAATCTCGACGCAATTTGTGTGTTCCATCGTCATTACAAGGCCCTGAACGTTACAATTAACTATCATTTTAGCGTCGGATTCGAAAATCTAGACTCACAGGAGAACGTCCGTAAGGTGCCCGAGGCAGCTATAGACCCTTGGAGACAAGTCGGCTGGACGACGATGTATTGGATCGCGACGCAATTTAAGTCTTCTATCGTCTTTAGGAGGCGCTGAACGTTACAGTTCACTATCATTTTTGCGTCGGATTCGAAAATCTAGACTCACAGGAGAAGGACCATGTGGTGCCCGAGGCAGCAATATCCCCTTGGAGACAAGTCGGCTGGAGGCCGATGTATTGAATCTCGACGCAATTTGAGTGTTCCATCGTCATTAGAAGGCGCTGAACGTTACAATTAACTATCATTTTGGCGTCGGATTCGTAAATCTAGACTTACAAGAGAACGCCCATAAAGTGCCCGAGGCAGCATTAGACCCTTGGAGACAAGTGGGCTGGAGGACGATGTATTGAATCCCGACGCAATTTGAGTCGTTTATCGTCATTAGGAGGCCCTAAACGTTACAATTAACTATCATTTTTGCGTCGGATTCGAAAATCTAGACTCACAGGAGAACGACCATAAGGTGCCCGAGGCAGGAACAGAACCTTGGAGACAAGTCGGCGGGAGGCCGATGTATTGAATCTCGACGCAATTTGAGTGTTCCAACGTCATTACAGGGCCCTGAACGTTACAATTAACTATCACTTTTGCGTCGGATTCGAAAATCTAGACTCACAGGAGAACGGCCATAAGGTGCCCGAGGCAGCAATAGACCCTTTGAGACAAGTCGGCTGGAGGCCGATGTATTGAATCTCGACGCAATTTGAGTGTTCCAGCGGCATTAGGAGGCCCTGAACGTTACAATTAACTATCATTTTTGCGTCGGATTCGAAAATCTAGACTCACAGGAGAACGACCATAAAGTGGCCGAGGCAGCAATAGACCCTTGGACACAAGTCGGCTGGAGGACGATGTATTGAATCGCGACGCAATTTGAGAGTTCCATCGTCATTAGGCGGCCCTGAACGTTACAATTAACTATCATTTTTGCGTCGGTATCGAAAATCTAGACTCACAAGAGAACGACCATAAAGTGCCCGAGGCAGCATTAGATCCTTGGAGAGAAGTCGGCTGGAGGACGATGTATTGGATCGCGACGCAATTTGAGTGTTCCATCGTCATTAGGAAGCCCTAAATGTTGCAATTAACTATCATTTTAGCGTCGGATTCGCAAATCTAGACTCACAAGAGAGCGACCATAAGGTGCCCGAGGCAGCAATAGACCCTTGGAGACAAGTCGGCTGGAGGCCGATGTATTGAATCTCGACGCAATTTGAGTGTTCCATCGGCATTAGGAGGCCCTGAACTATCATTTTTGCGTCGGATTCGATAATCTAAACTCACAGGAGAACGACCATAAGGTGCCCGAGGCTGCAACAGACCCTTGGAGACAAGTCGGCTGGAGGACGACGTATTGAATCTCAACGCAATTTGAGTGTTCCATCGTCATTACAACGCCCTGAACGTTACAATTAACTACCATTTTTGCGTCGGATTCGAAAATCTAGACTCACAGGAGAACGACCATAAGGTGCCCGAGGCAGCAATAGACCCTTGGAGACAAGTGGGCTGGAGGACGATGTATTGAATCTCGACGCAATTTAAGAGTTCCATCGTCATTAGGCGGCCCTGAACGTTACAATTAACTATCATTTTGGTGTCGGATTCGTAAATCTAGACTTACAAGTGAACGACCATAAAGTGCTCGAGGCAGCATTAGACCCTTGGAGACAATTCGGCTGGAGGGCGATGTATTGGATCGTGACGCAATTTGAGTGTTCCATCGTCATTAGGAGGCCCTGAATATAACAATTAACTATCAGTTTTTCGTCGGATTCGAAAATCTAGACTCACAGCAGACGAACCATTTGGTGCCCGAGGCAGCAATATCCCCTTGGAGAAAATCGGCTGGAGGACGATGTATTGAATCCCGACGCAATTTGAGTCTTCTATCGTCATTAGGAGGCGCTGAACGTTACAATTCACTATCATTTTTGCGTCGGATTCGAAAATCTAGACTCACAGGAGAAGGATCATATTGTGCCCGAGACAGCAATATCCCCTTGGAGACAAGTCGGCTGGAGGACGATGTATTGAATCTCGACGCAATCTGAGTGTCCCAACGTCATTAGGAGGCCCTAAACGTTGCAATTAACTATCATTTTTGCGTCGCATTCGATAATCTAAACTCACAGGGGAACGACCATACGGTGCCCGAGGCAGCTATTGACCTTTGGAGAAAAGTCGGTTGGAGGACGATGTATTGAATCTCGACGCAATTTGATTGTCCCATCGTCATTAGGAGGCCCTAAACGTTACAATTAACTATCATTTTTGCGTCGGATTCGATAATCTAAACTCACTGGAGAACGACCATTAGGTGCCCGAGGCAGCAATAGACCGTTGGAGACAAGTCGGCTGGAGGCCGATGTATTGAATCTCGACGCAATTTGAGTGTTCCATGGTCATTACAAGGCCCTAAACGTTACAATTAACTATCATTTTTGCGTCGGATTCGATAATCTAAACTCACAGGAGAACGACCTTAAGGTGCCCGAGGCAGCAATAGACCCTTGGAGACAAGTCGGCTGGAGGCCGATGTATTGAACCTCGACGCAATTTGAGTGTTCCATCGTCATTAGAAGGCCCTGAACGTTACAATTAACTATCATTTTTGCGTCGGATTCGAAAAACTAGACTCACAGGAGAAGGATCATATTGTGCCCGAGACAGTAATATCCCATTGGAGACAAGTCGGTTGGAGGACGATGTATTGGATCGCGACGCAAAATGAGTGTTCCATCGTCATTAGGAGGCCCGGAATGTTACAATTAACTATCAGTTTTTCGTCGGATTCGAAAATCTAAACTCACAGGAGAACGACAATTAGGTGACCGAGGCAGCAATAGACCATTGGAGACAAGTCGGCTGGAGGACGATGTATTGAATCGCGACGCAATTTGAGAGTTCCATCGTCATTAGGCGGCCCTGAACGTTACAATTAACTATCATTTTTGCGTCGGTATCGAAAATCTAGACTCACAAGAGAACGACCATAAAGTGCCCGAGGCAGCATTAGATCCTTGGAGACAAGTCGGCTGGAGGACGATGTATTGGATCTCGACGCAATTTGAGAGTTCCATCGGCATTAGGAGGCCATGAACGTTACAATTGACTATCATTTTTGCGTCGGATTCGATAAACTAAACTCACAGGAGAACGACCATAAGTTGCCCGAGGCAGCAACAGACCCTTGGAGACAAGTCGGCGGGAGGCCGATGTATTGAATGTCGACGCAATTTGAGTCTTCCATCGTCATTACAAGGCCCTGAACGTTACAATTAACTATCTTTTTTGCGTCGGATTCGAAAATCTAGACTCACAGGACAACGACCATAAAGTGCCCGAGGCAGCAATAGACCCTTGGGGACAAGTCGGCTGGAGGACGATGTATGGAATCTCGACGTAATTTGAGAGTTCCATCGTCATTAGGCGGCCCTGAACGTTACAATTAACTATCATTTTTGCGTCGGATTCGAAAATCTAGACTCACAAGAGAACGACCATAAAGTGCCCAAGGCAGCATTAGATCCTTGGAGTCAACTCGGCTGGAGGACGATGTATTGGATCGCGACGCAATTTGAGTGTTCCATCGTCCTTAGGAAGCCCTGAATGTTACAATTAACTATCATTTTTGTGTCGGATTCGAAAATCTAGACACACAGGACAACGACCATAAGGTGCCCGAGGCAGCAATAGTCCCTTCGAGACAAGTCGGCTGGAGGTCGATGTATTGAATCTCGACGCAATCTGAGTGTTCCATCGGCATTAGGAGGCCCTGAACGTTAAAATTAACTATCATTTTTGCGTCGGATTCGATAATCTAAACTCACAGGAGAACGACCATACGGTGCCCGAGGCAGCAACAGACCCTTGGAGACAAGTCGGCTGGAGGACGATGTATTGAATCTCGACGCAATGTGAGTGTTCTATCGTCATTACAAGGCCCTGAACGTTACAATTAACTATCATTTTTGCGTCGGATTTGTAAATCTAGACTTACAAGAGAACGACCATAAAGTGCCCGAGGCAGCATTACACCCTTGGAGACAAGTCGGCTGGGAGGCGATGTATTGGATCGCGACGCAATTTGAGTGTTCCTTCGTCATTAGGAGGCCCTGAATGTTACACTTAACTATCAGTTTTTCGTCGGATTCGAAAATCTAGCCTCACAGCAGACGAACCATTTGGTGCCCGAGGCAGCAATTTCCCCTTGGAGACAAATCGGCTGGAGGACGATGTATTGAATCTCGACGCAATTTGAGTGTCCCATCGTCATTAGGAGGCCCTAAACGTTACAATTAACTATCATTTTTGCGTCGGATTCGATAATCTAAACTCACAGGAGAACGACCATAAGGTGCCCGAGGCAGCAATAGCCCCTTGGAGACAAGTCGGCTGGAGGCCGATGTAATGAATCTCGACGCAATTTGAGTGTTCCATCGTCATTAGAAGGCCCTGAACGTTACAATTAACTATCATTTTTGCATCGGATACGAAAATCTAGACTCACAGGAGAACGACCTTAAAGTGCCCGAGGCAGCATTAGACCCTTGGAGACAAGTCGGCTGGAGTACGATGTATTGGATCGCGACGCAATATGAGTGTTCCATCGTCATTAGGAGGCCCTGAATGTTACAATTAACTATCAGTTTTTCGTCGGATTCGAAAATCTAGACTCACAGCAGACGAACCATTTAGTGCCCGAGGCAGCAATATCCCTTTGGAGAAAAATCGGATGGAGGACGATGTATTGAATCCCGACGCAATTTGAGTCGTCTATCGTCATTAGCAGGCGCTGAGCGTTACAATTCACTATCATTTTTGCGTCGGATTCGAAAATCTAGACTCACAGGAGAAGGATCATATTGTGCCCGAGACAGCAATATCCCCTTGGAGACAAGTCGGTTGGAGGACGATGTATTGAATCTCGACGCAATTTGAGTGTCCCATCGTCATTAGAAGGCCCTGAACGTTACAATTAACTATCATTTATGCGTCGGATTCGAAAATCTACTCACAGGAGAAGTTCATACGGTGCTCGAGACACCAATATCCCCTTGGAGACAATTCCGCTGGAGGCCGATGTATTGAATCTCGACGCAATTTGAGAGTTCCATCGGCATTAGGAGGCCATGAACGTTACAATTAACTATCATTTTTGCGTCGGATTCGAAAATCTAGACTTACAAGAAAACGACCATAAGGTGCCCGAGGCGGCTTTAGACCCTTGGAGACAAGTCGGCTGGAGCACGATGTATTGAATCTCGACGCAATTTGATAGTTCTATCGTCATCAGGAGGCGCTGAACGTTACTATTCACTATCATTTTTGCGTCGGATTCGAAAATCTAGACTCACAGGAGAAGGATCATATGGTGCCCGAGGCAGCAACAGACCCTTGGAGACAAATCGGCTGGAGGACGATGTATTGAATCTAGACGCAATTTGAGTGTCCCATCGTCATTACAAGGCCCTTAACGTTACAATTAACTATCATTTTTGCGTTGAATTCGATAATCTAAACTCACAGGAGAACGACCATAAGTTGCCCGAGGCAGCAACAGACCCTTGGAGACAAGTCGGCGGGAGGCCGATGTATTGAATCTCGACGCAATTTGAGTCTTCCATCGTCATTACAAGGCCCTGAACGTTACAATTAACTATCTTTTTTGCGTCGGATTCGAAAATCTAGACTCACAGGACAACGACCATAAAGTGCCCGAGGCAGCAATAGACCCTTGGGGACAAGTCGGCTGGAGGACGATGTATGGAATCTCGACGCAATTTAAGAGTTCCATCGTCATTAGGCGGCCCTGAACGTTACAATTAACTATCTTTTTTGCGTCGGATTCGAAAATCTAGACTCACAGGACAACGACCATAAAGTGCCCGAGGCAACAATAGACCCTTGGGGACAAGTCGGCTGGAGGACGATGTATGGAATCTCGACGCAATTTAAGAGTTCCATCGTCATTAGGCGGCCCTGAACGTTACAATTAACTATCATTTTTGCGTCGGATTCGAAAATCTAGACTCACAGGAGAACGACCATAAGGTGCCCGAGGCAGCAATAGACCCTTCGAGACAAGTCGGCTGGAGGCCGATGTATTGAATCTCGACGTAATTTGATTGTTCCATCGGCATTAGGAGGCCCTGAACGTTAAAATTAACTATCATTTTTGCGTCGGATTCGATAATCTAAACTCACAGGAGAACGACCATACGGTGCCCGAGGCAGCAACAGACCCTTGGAGACAAGTCGGCTGGAGGACGATGTATTGAATCTCGACGCAATTTGAGTGTTCCATCGTCATTACAAGGCCCTGAACGTTACAATTAACTATCATTTTTGCGTCGGATTCGTAAATCTAGACTTACAAGAGAACGACCATAAAGTGCCCGAGGCAGCATTACACCCTTGGAGACAAGTCGGCTGGGAGGCGATGTATTGGATCGCGACGCAATTTGAGTGTTCCATCGTCATTAGGAGGCCCTGAATGTTACAATTAACTATCAGTTTTTCGTCGGATTCGAAAATCTAGTCTCACAGCAGACGAACCATTTGGTGCCCGAGGCAGCAATATCCCCTTCGAGACAAATCGGCTGGAGGACGATGTATTGAATCCCGAAGCAATTTGAGTCTTCCATCGTCATTAGGAGGCGCTGAACGTTACAATTCACGATCATTTTTGCGTCGGATTCGAAAATCTAGACTCACAGGAGAAGGATCATATTGTGCCCGAGACAGCAATATCCCCTTGGAGACAAGTCGGCTGGAGGACGATGTATTGAATCTCGACGCAATTTGAGTGTCCCATCGTCATTAGGAGGCCCTAAACGTTGCAATTAACTATCATTTTTGCGTCGCATTCGATAATGTAAACTCACAGGGTAACGACCATACGGTGCCCGAGGCAAGTATAGACGCTTGGAGACAAGTCGGCTGGAGGACGATGTATTGGATCGCGACGCAAAATGAGTGTTCCATCGTCATTAGGAGGCTCTGAATGTTACAATTAACTATCAGTTTTTCGTCGGATTCGAAAATCTAAACTCACAGGAGAACGACCAAAAGGTGCCCGAGACAGCATTAGACCGTTGGAGACAAGTCGGCTGGAGGCCGATGTATTGAATCTCGACGCAATTTGAGTGTTCCATCGTCATTACAAGGCCCTGAACCGTACAATAAACTATCAGTTTCGCGTCGGATTCGAAAATCTACTCACAGGAGAAGTTCATACGGTGCTCGAGACAAATCGGCTGGAGGACGATGTATTGAATCTCGACGCAATTTGAGTCTTCTATCGTCATTAGGAGGTCTGAACGTTACAATTAACTATCATTTTTGCGTCGGGTTCGAAAATCTAGACTCACAGGAGAAAGATCATATTGTGCCCGAGACAGCAATATCCCCTTGGAGACAAGTCGGCTGGAGGACAATGTATTGAATCTCGACGCAATTTGATTGTCCCATCGTCATTAGGAGGCCCTAAGCGTTACAATTAACTATCATTTTTGCGTCGGATTCGATAATCTAAACTCACAGGAGAACGACCATTAGGTGCCCGAGGCAGCAATAGACCGTTGGAGACAAGTCGGCTGGAGGCCGATGTATTGAATCTCGACGCAATTTGAGTGTCCCATCGTCATTAGAAGGCCCTGAACGGTACAATTAACTATTATTTATGCGTCGGATTCGAAAATCTACTCACAGGAGAAGTTCATATGGTGCTCGAGACAGCAATATCCCCTTGGAGACAATTACGCTGGAGGCCGATGTATTGCATCTCGACGCAATTTGAGAGTTCCATCGGCATTAGGAGGCCATGAACGTTACAATTAACTATCATTTTGGCGTCGCATTCGTAATTCTAGACTTACAAGAGAACGACCATAAAGTGCCCGAGGCAGCATTAGACCCTTGGAGACAAGTCGGCTGGAGGACGATGTATTGAATCTCGACGCAATTTGATTGTCCCATCGTCATTACAAGGCCCTAAACGTTACAATTAACTATCATTTTGGCGTCGGATTCGTAATTCTAGACTTACAAGAGAACGACCATAAAGTGCCCGAGGCAGCATTAGACCCTTGGAGACAAGTCGGCTGGAGGACGATGTATTGGATCGCGACTCAATTTGAGTGTTCCATCGTCTTTAGGAGGCCCTGAATGTTACAATTAACAATCAGTTTTTCGTCGGATTCGAAAATCTAGAGTCACAGCAGACGAACCATTTGGTGCCCGAGGCAGCAATATCCCCTTGGAGCAAAATCGGCTGGAGGACGATGTATTGAATCCCGACGCAATTTGAGTCTTCTATCATCATTAGGAGGCGCTGAACGTTACAATTCACTATCATTTTTGCGTCGGATTCGAAAGTTTAGACTCACAGGAGAAAGATCATATTGTGCCCGAGACAGCAATATCCCCTTGGAGACAAGTCGGCTGGAGGACGATGTATAGAATCTCGACGCAATTTGAGTGTCCCATCGTCATTAGGAGGCCCTAAACGTTACAATTAAGTATCTTTTTGGCGTCGGATTCGATAATCTAAACTCACAGGGGAACGACCATACGGTGCCCGAGGCAGCCATTGACCCTTGGAGACAAGTCGGTTGGAGGACGATGTATTGGATCGCGACGCAAAACGAGTGTTCCATCGTCATTAGGAGGCCCAGAATGTTACAATTAACTATCAGTTTTTCGTCGGATTCGAAAATCTAAACTCACAGGAGTACGACCATAAGGTGCCCGACCGTTGGTGACAAGTCGGCTGGAGGCCGATGTATTGAATCTCGACGCAATTTGAGTGTTCCATCGTCATTACAAGGCCCTGAACCGTACAATTAACTATCAGTTTCGCGTCGGATTGGAAAACCTACTCACAGAAGAAGTTCATACGGTGCTCGAGACAGCAGTAAACCCCTTGGAGACAAATCGGCAGGAGGACGATGTATTGAATCTCGACGCAATTTCAGTCTTCTATCGTCATTAGGAGGCGCTGAACGTTACAATTCACTATCATTTTTGGTCGGATTCGAAAATTTAGACTCACAGGAGAAAGATCAATTTGTGCCCGAGACAACAATATCCCCTTGGAGACAAGTCGGCAGGAGGACGATGTATTGAATCTCGACGCAATTTGAGTGTCCCATCGTCATTAGGAGGCCCTAAACGTTACAATTAACTGTCATTTTTGCGTCGGATTCGATAATCTAAACTCACAGGGGAACGACCATACGGTGCCCGAGGCAGCTATTGACCCATGGAGACACGTCGGTTGGAGGACGATGTATTGGATCGCGACGCAAAATGAGTGTTCCATCGTTATTAGGAGGCCCTGAATGTTACAATTAACTATCAGTTTTTCGTCGGATTCGAAAATCCAAACTCACAGGAGAACGACCATTAGGTGCCCGAGGCAGCAATAGACCGTTGGAGACAAGTCGGCTGGAGGCCGATGAATTGAATCTCGACGCAATTTGACTGTCCCATCGCCATTAGAAGGCCCTGAACGTTACAATTAACTATCATTTATGCGTCGGATTCGAAAATCTACTCACAGGAGAAGTTCATACGGTGCTCGAGACAGCAATATCCCTTGGAGACAATTCCGCTGGAGGCCGATCTCACTTTGAATCTCGACGCAATTTGAGAGTTCCATCGGCATTAGGAGGCCATGAACGTTACAATTAACTATCATTTTTGCGTCGGATTCGAAAATCTAGACTTGCAAGAGAACGACCATAAGGTGCCCGAGGCAGCATGAGACCCTTGGAGACAAGTCGGCTGGAGGACGATGTATTGAATCTCGACGCAATTTGAGAGTTCTATCGTCATCAGGAGGCGCTGAACATTACCATTCACTATCATTTTTGCGTCGGATTCGAAAATCTAAACTCACAGGGGAACGACCATACGGTGCCCGAGGCAGCTATTGACCCTTGGAGACAAGTCGGTTGGAGGACGATGTATTGAATCTCGACGCAATTTGAGTGTCCCATCGTCATTAGGAGGCCCTAAACGTTACAATTTACTATCATTTTTGCGTCGGATTCGAAAATCTAGACTCACAGCAGAAGGATCATATTGTGCCCGAGACAGCAATATCCCCTTGGAGACAAGTCCGCTGGAGGACGATGTATTGAATCTCGACGCAATTTGAGTGTCCCATCGTCATTAGGAGGCCCTAAACGTTACAATTAACTATTATTTTTGCGTCGGATTCGATAATCTAAACTCACAGGGGAACGACCATACGGTGCCCGAGGCAGCTATTGACCCTTGGAGACAAGTCAGCTGGAGGCCGATGTATTGAATATCGACGCAATTTGAGTGTTCCATCGTCATTAGGAGGCCCTAAACGTTACAATTAACTATAATTTTGGCGTCGGATTCGATAATCTAAACTCACAGGAGAACGACCATAAGATGCCCGAGGCAGCATTAGACCCTTGGAGACAAGTCGGCTGGAGGACGATGTATTGAATCTCGACGCAATTTGAGAGTTCTATCTTCATCAGGAGGCGCTGAACGTTACTATTCACTATCATTTTTGCGTCGGATTCGAAAATCTAGACTCACAGGAGAAGGATCATATGGTGCCCGAGGCAGCAACAGACCCTTGGAGACAAGTCAGCTGGAGGCCGATGTATTGAATATCGACGCAATTTGAGTGTTCCATCGTCATTAGGAGGCCCTAAACGTTACAATTAACTATAATTTTGGCGTCAGATTCGATAATCTAAAGTCACAGGAGAACGACCATAAGGTGCCCGAGGCAGCATTAGACCCTTGGAGACAAGTCGGCTGGAGGACGATGTATTGAATCTCGACGCAATTTGAGTGTCCCATCGTCATTAGGAGGCCCTAAACGTTACAATTAACTATCATTTTTGCGTCGGATTCGATAATCTAAACTCACAGGGGAACGACCATACGGTGCCCGAGGCAGCTATTGACCCTTGGAGACAAGTCGGTTGGAGGACGATGTATTGAATCTCGACGCAATTTGAGTGTCCCATCGTCATTAGGAGGCCCTAAACGTTACAATTAACTATCATTTTTGCGTCGGATTCGAAAATCTAGACTCACAGCAGAAGGATCATATTGTGCCCGAGACAGCAATATCCCCTTGGAGACAAGTCGGCTGGAGGACGATGTATTGAATCTCGACGCAATTTGAGTGTCCCATCGTCATTAGGAGGACCTAAACGTTACAATTATCTATCATTTTTGCGTCGGATTCGATAATCTAAACTCACAGGGTAACGACCATACGGTGTCCGAGGAAGCTATTGACACTTGGAGACAAGTCGGTTGGAGGACGATGTATTGGATCGCGACGCAAAATGAGAGTTCCATCGTCATTACAAGGCCCTGAACCTTACAATCTACTATCAGTTTCGCGTCGGATTCGAAAATCTACTCACAGGAGAAGTTCATACGGTGCTCGAGACAGCAATATACCCCTTGGAGACAAATCGGCTGGAGGACGATGTATAGAATCTCGACGCAATTTGAGTCTTCTATCGTCATTAGGAGGCGCTGAACGTTACAATTCACTATCATTTTTGCGTCGGATTCGAAAATCTAGACTCACAGGAGAAAGATCATATTGTGCCCGAGACAGCAATATCCCCTTGGAGACAAGTCGGCTGGAGGACGATGTATTGAATCTCGACGCAATTTGAGTGTCCCATCGTCATTAGGAGGCCCCAAACGTCACAATTAACTATCATTTTTGCGTCGGATTCGATAATCTAATCTCACAGGAGAACGACCATAAGGAGTCCGAGGCAGCATTAGACCCTTGGAGACAAATCGGCTGGGGACGATGTATTGAATCTCGACGCAATTTGAGTGTCCCATCGTGATTACAAGGCCCTAAACGTTACAATTAACTATCATTTTTGCGTCGGATTCGATAATCTAAACTCACAGGAGAACGACAATACGGTGCCCGAGGCAGCAACAGACCCTTGGAGACAAGTCGGCGGGAGGCCGATGAATTGAATCTCGACGCAATTTGAGTGTTCCATCGTTATTACAAGGCCCTGAACGTTACAATTAACTATCATTTATGCGTCGGATTCGAAAATCTACTCACAGGAGAAGTTCATATGGTGCTCGAGACAGCAATATCCCCTTGGAGACAATTACGCTGGAGGCCGATGTATTGAATCTCGACGCAATTTGAGAGTTCCATCGGCATTAGGAGGCCATGAACGTTACAATTAACTATCATTTTTGCGTCGGATTCGAAAATCTAGACTTACAAGAGAACGACCATAAGGTGCCCGAGGCAGCATTAGACCCTTGGAGACAAGTCGGCTGGAGGAGGATGTATTGAATCTCGACGCAATTTGATTGTCCCATCGTCATTACAAGGCCCTAAACGTTACAATTAACTATCATTTTGGCTTCGGATTCGTAATTCTAGACTTACAAGAGAACGACCATAAAGTGCCCGAGGCAGCATTAGACCCTTGGAGACAAGTCGGCTGGAGGACGATGTATTGGATCGCGACTCAATTTGAGTGTTCCATCGTCTTTAGGAGGCCCTGAATGTTACAATTAACAATCAGTTTTTCGTCGGATTCGAAAATCTAGACTCACAGCAGACGAACCATTTGGTGCCCGAGGCAGCAATATCCCCTTGGAGCAAAATCGGCTGGAGGACGATGTATTGAATCCCGACGCAATTTGAGTCTTCTATCATCATTAGGAGGCGCTGAACGTTACAATTCACTATCATTTTTGCGTCGGATTCGAAAATTTAGACTCACAGGAGAAAGATCATATTGTGCCCGAGACAGCAATATCCCCTTGGAGACAAGTCGGCTGGAGGACGATGTATTAAATCTCGACGCAATTTGAGTGTCCCATCGTCATTAGGAGGCCCTAAACGTTACAATTAACTATCATTTTGGCGTCGGATTCGATAATCTAAACTCACAGGGGAACGACCATACGGTGCCCGAGGCAGCCATTGACCCTTGGAGACAAGTCGGTTGGAGGACGATGTATTGGATCGCGACGCAAAATGAGTGTTCCATCGTCATTAGGAGGCCCTGAATGTTACAATTAACTATCAGTTTTTCGTCGGATTCGAAAATCTAAACTCACAGGAGAACGACCATTAGGTGCCCGAGGCAGCAATAGACCGTTGGAGACAAGTCGGCTGGAGGCCGATGAATTGAATCTCGACGCAATTTGAGTGTCCCATCGTCATTAGAAGGCCCTGAACGTTACAATTAACTATCATTTATGCGTCGGATTCGAAAATCTACTCACAGGAGAAGTTCATACGGTGCTCGAGACAGCAATATCCCCTTGGAGACAATTCCGCTGGAGGCCGATCTCACTTTGAATCTCGACGCAATTTGAGAGTTCCATCGGCATTAGGAGGCCATGAACGTTACAATTAACTATCATTTTTGCGTCGGATTCGAAAATCTAGACTTGCAAGAGAACGACCATAAGGTGCCCGAGGCAGCATTAGACCCTTGGAGACAAGTCGGCTGGAGGACGATGTATTGAATCTCGACGCAATTTGAGAGTACTATCGTCATCAGGAGGCGCTGAACATTACTATTCACTATCATTTTAGCGTCGGATTCGAAAATCTAGACTCACAGGAGAAGGATCATATGTTGCCCGAGGCAGCAACAGACCCTTGGAGACAAGTCAGCTGGAGGCCGATGTATTGAATATCGACGCAATTTGAGTGTCCCATCGTCATTAGGAGGCCCTAAACGTTACAATTTACTATCATTTTTGCGTCGGATTCGAAAATCTAGACTCACAGCAGAAGGATCATATTGTGCCCGAGACAGCAATATCCCCTTGGAGACAAGTCGGCTGGAGGACGATGTATTGAATCTCGACGCAATTTGAGTGTCCCATCGTCATTAGGAGGACCTAAACGTTACAATTAACTATTATTTTTGCGTCGGATTCGATAATCTAAACTCACAGGGGAACGACCATACGGTGCCCGAGGCAGCTATTGACCCTTGGAGACAAGTCAGCTGGAGGCCGATGTATTGAATATCGACGCAATTTGAGTGTTCCATCGTCATTAGGAGGCCCTAAACGTTACAATTAACTATAATTTTGGCGTCGGATTCGATAATCTAAACTCACAGGAGAACGACCATAAGGTGCCCGAGGCAGCATTAGACCCTTGGAGACAAGTCGGCTGGCGGACGATGTATTGAATCTCGACGCAATTTGAGAGTACTATCTTCATCAGGAGGCGTTGAACGTTACTATTCACTATCATTTTTGCGTCGGATTCGAAAATCTAGACTCACAGGAGAAGGATCATATGGTGCCCGAGGCAGCAACAGACCCTTGGAGACAAGTCAGCTGGAGGCCGATGTATTGAATATCGACGCAATTTGAGTGTTCCATCGTCATTAGGAGGCCCTAAACGTTACAATTAACTATAATTTTGGCGTCAGATTCGATAATCTAAACTCACAGGAGAACGACCATAAGGTGCCCGAGGCAGCATTAGACCCTTGGAGACAAGTCGGCTGGAGGACGATGTATTGAATCTCGACGCAATTTGAGTGTCCCATCGTCATTAGGAGGCCCTAAACGTTACAATTAACTATCATTTTTGCGTCGGATTCGATAATCTAAACCCACAGGGGAACGACCATACGGTGCCCGAGGCAGCTATTGACCCTTGGAGACAAGTCGGTTGGAGGACGATGTATTGAATCTCGACGCAATTTGAGTGTCCCATCGTCATTAGGAGGCCCTAAACGTTACAATGAACTATCATTTTTGCGTCGGATTCGAAAATCTAGACTCACAGCAGAAGGATCATATTGTGCCCGAGACAGCAATATCCCCTTGGAGACAAATCGGCTGGAGGACGATGTATAGAATCTCGACGCAATTTGAGTCTTCTATCGTCATTAGGAGGCGCTGAACGTTACAATTCACTATCATTTTTGCGTCGGATTCGAAAATTTAGACTCACAGGAGAACGACCATAAGGTGCCCGAGGCAGCAATAGACCCTTGGAGACAAGTCGGCTGCAGGCCGATGTATTGAATCTCGACGCAATTTGAGTGTTCCATCGGCATTAGGAGGCCCTGAACGTTACAATTAACTATCATTTTTTCCTCGGGTTCGAAAATCTAGACTCACAGGAGAACGACCATAAGGTGCCCGAGGCAACAATAGACCCTTGGAGACAATTCGGCTGGAGGACGATATATTGAATCTCGACGCAATTTGAGAGATCCATCGTCATTAGGCGGCCCTGAACGTTACAATTAACTGTCATTTTTGCGTCGGATTCGATAATCTAAACTCACAGGAGAGCGACCACACGGTGCCCGAGGCAGCAACAGACCCTTGGAGACAAGTCGACTGGAGGACGATGTATTGAATCTCGACGCAATATGAGTGTCCCATCGTCATTAGGAGGCCCTAAACGTCACAATTAACTATCATTTTTGCGTCGGATTCGATAATCTAAACTCACATGGGAACGACCATACGTTGCCCGAGGCAGCTATTGACCCTTGGAGACAAGTCGGCTGGAGGACGATGTATTGGATCGCGACGCAAAATGAGTGTTCCATCGTCATTAGGAGGCCCTGAATGTTACAATTAACTATCAGTTTTTCGTCGGATTCGAAAATCTAGCCTCACAGGAGAACGACCATTAAGTGCCCGAGGGAGCAAAAGACCCTTGGAGACAAGTCGGTTGGAGGCCGATGTATTGAATATCGACGCAATTTGAGTGTTCCATCGTCATTAGGAGGCCCTAAACGTTACAATTAACTATAATTTTTGCGTCGGATTCGATAATTTAAACTCACAGGAGAACGACCATAAGGTGTCCGAGGCAGCGTTAGACCCTTGGAGACAAATCGGCTGGAGGACGATGTATTGATTCTCGACGCAATTTGAGTGTCCCATCGTGATTACAAGGCCCTAAACGTTACAATTAACTATCATTTTAGCGTCGGATTCGATAATCTAACCTCACAGGAGAACGACCATAAGGTGCCCGAGGCAGCAACAGACCCTTGGAGACAAGTCGGCGGGAGGCCGATGTATTGAATCTCGACGCAATTTGAGTTCTCCATCGTCATTACAAGGCCCTGAACGTTACAATTAACTATCATTTTTGCGTCGGATTCGAAAATCTAGACTCACAGGACAACGACCATAAGGTGCCCGAGGCAGCAATAGACCCTTGGAGACAAGTCGGCTGGAGGCCGATGTATTGAATCTCGACGCAATTTGAGTGTTCCATCGGCATTAGGAGGCCCTGAACGTTATAATTAACTATCATTTTTGCCTCGGATTCGATAATCTAAACTCACAGGAGAACGACCATAAGGTGCCCGAGGCAGCAATAGACCCTTGGAGACAAGTCGGCTGGAGGCCGATGTATTGAATATCGACGCAATTTGAGTGTTCCATCGTCATTAGGAGGCCCTAAACGTTACAATTAACTATAATTTTGGCGTCGGATTCGATAATCTAAACTCACAGGAGAACGACCATAAGGTGCCCGAGGCAGCATTAGACCCTTGGAGACAAGTCGGCTGGAGGACGATGTATTGAATCTCGACGCAATTTGAGAGTTCTATCTTCATCAGGAGGCGCTGAACGTTACTATTCACTATAATTTTTGCGTCGGATTCGAAAATCTAGACTCACAGGAGAAGGATCATATGGTGCCCGAGGCAGCAACAGACCCTTGGAGACAAGTCAGCTGGAGGCCGATGTATTGAATATCGACGCAATTTGAGTGTTCCACCGTCATTAGGAGGCCCTAAACGTTACAATTAACTATAATTTTGGCGTCGGATTCGATAATCTAAACTCACAGGAGAACGACCATAAGGTGCCCGAGGCAGCATTAGACCGTTGGAGACAAGTCGGCTGGAGGACGATGTATTGAATCTCGACGCTATTTGAGTGTCCCATCGTCATTAGGAGGCCCTAAACGTTACAATTAACTATCATTTTGGCGTCGGATTCGATAATCTAAACTCACAGGGGAACGACCATACGGTGCCCGAAGCAGCTATTGACCCTTGGAGACAAGTCGGTTGGAGGACGATGTATTGAATCTCGACGCAATTTGAGTGTCCCATCGTCATTAGGAGGCCCTAAACGTTACAATTAACTATCATTTTTGCGTCGGATTCGAAAATCTAGACTCACAGCAGAAGGATCATATTGTGCCCGAGACAGCAATATCCCCTTGGAGACAAGTCGGCTGGACGACGATGTATTGAATCTCGACGCAATTTGAGTGTCCCATCGTCATTAGGAGGACCTAAACGTTACAATTATCTATCATTTTTGTGTCGGATTCGATAATCTAAACTCACAGGGTAACGACCATACGGTGCCCGAGGAAGCTATTGACACTTGGAGACAAGTCGGTTGGAGGACGATGTATTGGATCGCGACGCAAAATGAGTGTTCCATCGTCATTACAAGGCCCTGAACCTTACAATTAACTATCAGTTTCGCGTCGGATTCGAAAATCTACTCACAGGAGAAGTTCATACGGTGCTCGAGACAGCAATATACCCCTTGGAGACAAATCGGCTGGAGGACGATGTATAGAATCTCGACGCAATTTGAGTCTTCTATCGTCATTAGGAGGCGCTGAACGTTACAATTCACTGTCATTTTTGCGTCGGATTCGAAAATCTAGACTCACAGGAGAAAGATCATATTGTGCCCGAGACAGCAATATCCCCTTGGAGACAAGTCGGCTGGAGGACGATGTATTGAATCTCGACGCAATTTGAGTGTCCCATCGTCATTAGGAGGCCCTAAACGTCACAATTAACTATCATTTTTGCGTCGAATTCGATAATCTAATCTCACAGGAGAACGACCATAAGGTGTCCGAGGCAGCATTAGACCCTTGGAGACAAATCGGCTGGGGACGATGTATTGAATCTCGACGCAATTTGAGTGTCCCATCGTGATTACAAGGCCCTAAACGTTACAATTAACTATCATTTTTGCGTCGGATTCGATAATCTAAACTCACAGGAGAACGACCATAAGGTGCCCGAGGCAGCAACAGACCCTTGGAGACAAGTCGGCGGGAGGCCGATGTATTGAATCTCGACGCAATTTGAGTGTTCCATCGTCATTACAAGGCCCTGAACGTTACAATTAACTATCATTTTTGCGTCGGATTCGAAAATCTAGACTCACAGGAGAACGACCATAAGGTGCCCGAGGCAGCAATAGACCCTTGGAGACAAGTCGGCTGCAGGCCGATGTATTGAATCTCGACGCAATTTGAGTGTTCCATCGGCATTAGGAGGCCCTGAACGTTACAATTAACTATCATTTTTGCCTCGGGTTCGAAAATCTAGACTCACAGGAGAACGACCATAAGGTGCCCGAGGCAACAATAGACCCTTGGAGACAATTCGGCTGGAGGACGATATATTGAATCTCGACGCAATTTGAGAGATCCATCGTCATTAGGCGGCCCTGAACGTTACAATTAACTGTCATTTTTGCGTCGGATTCGATAATCTAAACTCACAGGAGAGCGACCACACGGTGCCCGAGGCAGCAACAGACCCTTGGAGACAAGTCGACTGGAGGACGATGTATTGAATCTCGACGCAATTTGAGTGTCCCATCGTCATTAGGAGGCCCTAAACGTCTCAATTAACTATCATTTTTGCGTCGGATTCGATAATCTAAACTCACATGGGAACGACCATACGTTGCCCGAGGCAGCTATTGACCCTTGGAGACAAGTCGGCTGGAGGACGATGTATTGGATCGCGACGCAAAATGAGTGTTCCATCGTCATTAGGAGGCCCTGAATGTTACAATTAACTATCAGTTTTTCGTCGGATTCGAAAATCTAGCCTCACAGGAGAACGACCATTAAGTGCCCGAGGGAGCAATAGAGCGTTGGAGACAAGTCGGCTGGAGACCGATGGATTGAATCTCGACGCAATTTGAGTGTCCCATCGTCATTAGAAGGCCCTGAACGTTACACTTAACTATCATTTTTGCGTCAGATTCGAAAATCTAGACTTACAAGAGAACGACCATAAGATGCCCGAGGCAGCAAAAGACCCTTGGAGACAAGTCGGTTGGAGGCCGATGTATTGAATATCGACGCAATTTGAGTGTTCCATCGTCATTAGGAGGCCCTAAACGTTACAATTAACTATAATTTTTGCGTCGGATTCGATAATTTAAACTCACAGGAGAACGACCATAAGGTGTCCGAGGCAGCGTTAGACCCTTGGAGACAAATCGGCTGGAGGACGATGTATTGATTCTCGACGCAATTTGAGTGTCCCATCGTGATTACAAGGCCCTAAACGTTACAATTAACTATCATTTTAGCGTCGGATTCGATAATCTAACCTCACAGGAGAACGACCATAAGGTGCCCGAGGCAGCAACAGACCCTTGGAGACAAGTCGGCGGGAGGCCGATGTATTGAATCTCGACGCAATTTGAGTTCTCCATCGTCATTACAAGGCCCTGAACGTTACAATTAACTATCATTTTTGCGTCGGATTCGAAAATCTAGACTCACAGGACAACGACCATAAGGTGCCCGAGGCAGCAATAGACCCTTGGAGACAAGTCGGCTGGAGGCCGATGTATTGAATCTCGACGCAATTTGAGTGTTCCATCGGCATTAGGAGGCCCTGAACGTTATAATTAACTATCATTTTTGCCTCGGATTCGATAATCTAAACTCACAGGAGAACGACCATAAGGTGCCCGAGGCAGCAATAGACCCTTGGAGACAAGTCGGCTGGAGGCCGATGTATTGAATATCGACGCAATTTGAGTGTTCCATCGTCATTAGGAGGCCCTAAACGTTACAATTAACTATAATTTTGGCGTCGGATTCGATAATCTAAACTCACAGGAGAACGACCATAAGGTGCCCGAGGCAGCATTAGACCCTTGGAGACAAGTCGGCTGGAGGACGATGTATTGAATCTCGACGCAATTTGAGAGTTCTATCTTCATCAGGAGGCGCTGAACGTTACTATTCACTATAATTTTTGCGTCGGATTCGAAAATCTAGACTCACAGGAGAAGGATCATATGGTGCCCGAGGCAGCAACAGACCCTTGGAGACAAGTCAGCTGGAGGCCGATGTATTGAATATCGACGCAATTTGAGTGTTCCACCGTCATTAGGAGGCCCTAAACGTTACAATTAACTATAATTTTGGCGTCGGATTCGATAATCTAAACTCACAGGAGAACGACCATAAGGTGCCCGAGGCAGCATTAGACCGTTGGAGACAAGTCGGCTGGAGGACGATGTATTGAATCTCGACGCTATTTGAGTGTCCCATCGTCATTAGGAGGCCCTAAACGTTACAATTAACTATCATTTTTGCGTCGGATTCGATAATCTAAACTCACAGGGGAACGACCATACGGTGCCCGAAGCAGCTATTGACCCTTGGAGACAAGTCGGTTGGAGGACGATGTATTGAATCTCGACGCAATTTGAGTGTCCCATCGTCATTAGGAGGCCCTAAACGTTACAATTAACTATCATTTTTGCGTCGGATTCGAAAATCTAGACTCACAGCAGAAGGATCATATTGTGCCGAGACAGCAATATCCCCTTGGAGACAAGTCGGCTGGACGACGATGTATTGAATCTCGACGCAATTTGAGTGTCCCATCGTCATTAGGAGGACCTAAACGTTACAATTATCTATCATTTTTGTGTCGGATTCGATAATCTAAACTCACAGGGTAACGACCATACGGTGCCCGAGGAAGCTATTGACACTTGGAGACAAGTCGGTTGGAGGACGATGTATTGGATCGCGACGCAAAATGAGTGTTCCATCGTCATTACAAGGCCCTGAACCTTACAATTAACTATCAGTTTCGCGTCGGATTCGAAAATCTACTCACAGGAGAAGTTCATACGGTGCTCGAGACAGCAATATACCCCTTGGAGACAAATCGGCTGGAGGACGATGTATAGAATCTCGACGCAATTTGAGTCTTCTATCGTCATTAGGAGGCGCTGAACGTTACAATTCACTGTCATTTTTGCGTCGGATTCGAAAATCTAGACTCACAGGAGAAAGATCATATTGTGCCCGAGACAGCAATATCCCCTTGGAGACAAGTCGGCTGGAGGACGATGTATTGAATCTCGACGCAATTTGAGTGTCCCATCGTCATTAGGAGGCCCTAAACGTCACAATTAACTATCATTTTTGCGTCGAATTCGATAATCTAATCTCACAGGAGAACGACCATAAGGTGTCCGAGGCAGCATTAGACCCTTGGAGACAAATCGGCTGGGGACGATGTATTGAATCTCGACGCAATTTGAGTGTCCCATCGTGATTACAAGGCCCTAAACGTTACAATTAACTATCATTTTTGCGTCGGATTCGATAATCTAAACTCACAGGAGAACGACCATAAGGTGCCCGAGGCAGCAACAGACCCTTGGAGACAAGTCGGCGGGAGGCCGATGTATTGAATCTCGACGCAATTTGAGTGTTCCATCGTCATTACAAGGCCCTGAACGTTACAATTAACTATCATTTTTGCGTCGGATTCGAAAATCTAGACTCACAGGAGAACGACCATAAGGTGCCCGAGGCAGCAATAGACCCTTGGAGACAAGTCGGCTGCAGGCCGATGTATTGAATCTCGACGCAATTTGAGTGTTCCATCGGCATTAGGAGGCCCTGAACGTTACAATTAACTATCATTTTTGCCTCGGGTTCGAAAATCTAGACTCACAGGAGAACGACCATAAGGTGCCCGAGGCAACAATAGACCCTTGGAGACAATTCGGCTGGAGGACGATATATTGAATCTCGACGCAATTTGAGAGATCCATCGTCATTAGGCGGCCCTGAACGTTACAATTAACTGTCATTTTTGCGTCGGATTCGATAATCTAAACTCACAGGAGAGCGACCACACGGTGCCCGAGGCAGCAACAGACCCTTGGAGACAAGTCGACTGGAGGACGATGTATTGAATCTCGACGCAATTTGAGTGTCCCATCGTCATTAGGAGGCCCTAAACGTCTCAATTAACTATCATTCTTGCGTCGGATTCGATAATCTAAACTCACATGGGAACGACCACACGTTGCCCGAGGCAGCTATTGATCCTTGGAGACAAGTCGGCTGGAGGACGATGTATTGGATCGCGACGCAAAATGAGTGTTCCATCGTCATTAGGAGGCCCTGAATGTTACAATTAACTATCAGTTTTTCGTCGGATTCGAAAATCAAACCTCACAGGAGAACGACCATTAAGTGCCCGAGGGAGCAATAGAGCGTTGGAGACAAGTCGGCTGGAGACCGATGGAATGAATCTCGACGCAATTTGAGTGTCCCATCGTCATTAGAAGGCCCTGAACGTTACACTTAACTATCATTTTTGCGTCAGATTCGAAAATCTAGACTTACAAGAGAACGACCATAAGGTGCCCGAGGCAGCAAAAGACCCTTGGAGACAAGTCGGTTGGAGGCCGATGTATTGAATATCGACGCAATTTGAGTGTTCCATCGTCATTAGGAGGCCCTAAACGTTACAATTAACTATAATTTTTGCGTCGGATTCGATAATTTAAACCCACAGGAGAACGACCATAAGGTGTCCGAGGCAGCGTTAGACCCTTGGAGACAAATCGGCTGGAGGACGATGTATTGAATCTCGACGCAATTTGAGTGTCCCATCGTGATTACAAGGCCCTAAACGTTACAATTAACTATCATTTTTGCGTCGGATTCGATAATCTAAACTCACAGGAGAACGACCTTAAGGTGCCCGAGGCAGCAACAGACCCTTGGAGACAAGTCGGCTGCAGGCCGATGTATTGAATCTCGACGCAATTTGAGTGTTCCATCGGCATTAGGAGGCCCTGAACGTTACAATTAACTATCATTTTTTCCTCGGGTTCGAAAATCTAGACTCACAGGAGAACGACCATAAGGTGCCCGAGGCAACAATAGACCCTTGGAGACAATTCGGCTGGAGGACGATATATTGAATCTCGACGCAATTTGAGAGATCCATCGTCATTAGGCGGCCCTGAACGTTACAATTAACTGTCATTTTTGCGTCGGATTCGATAATCTAAACTCACAGGAGAGCGACCACACGGTGCCCGAGGCAGCAACAGACCCTTGGAGACAAGTCGACTGGAGGACGATGTATTGAATCTCGACGCAATATGAGTGTCCCATCGTCATTAGGAGGCCCTAAACGTCACAATTAACTATCATTTTTGCGTCGGATTCGATAATCTAAACTCACATGGGAACGACCATACGTTGCCCGAGGCAGCTATTGACCCTTGGAGACAAGTCGGCTGGAGGACGATGTATTGGATCGCGACGCAAAATGAGTGTTCCATCGTCATTAGGAGGCCCTGAATGTTACAATTAACTATCAGTTTTTCGTCGGATTCGAAAATCTAGCCTCACAGGAGAACGACCATTAAGTGCCCGAGGGAGCAATAGAGCGTTGGAGACAAGTCGGCTGGAGACCGATGGATTGAATCTCGACGCAATTTGAGTGTCCCATCGTCATTAGAAGGCCCTGAACGTTACACTTAACTATCATTTTTGCGTCAGATTCGAAAATCTAGACTTACAAGAGAACGACCATAAGGTGCCCGAGGCAGCAAAAGACCCTTGGAGACAAGTCGGTTGGAGGCCGATGTATTGAATATCGACGCAATTTGAGTGTTCCATCGTCATTAGGAGGCCCTAAACGTTACAATTAACTATAATTTTTGCGTCGGATTCGATAATTTAAACTCACAGGAGAACGACCATAAGGTGTCCGAGGCAGCGTTAGACCCTTGGAGACAAATCGGCTGGAGGACGATGTATTGATTCTCGACGCAATTTGAGTGTCCCATCGTGATTACAAGGCCCTAAACGTTACAATTAACTATCATTTTAGCGTCGGATTCGATAATCTAACCTCACAGGAGAACGACCATAAGGTGCCCGAGGCAGCAACAGACCCTTGGAGACAAGTCGGCGGGAGGCCGATGTATTGAATCTCGACGCAATTTGAGTTCTCCATCGTCATTACAAGGCCCTGAACGTTACAATTAACTATCATTTTTGCGTCGGATTCGAAAATCTAGACTCACAGGACAACGACCATAAGGTGCCCGAGGCAGCAATAGACCCTTGGAGACAAGTCGGCTGGAGGCCGATGTATTGAATCTCGACGCAATTTGAGTGTTCCATCGGCATTAGGAGGCCCTGAACGTTATAATTAACTATCATTTTTGCCTCGGATTCGATAATCTAAACTCACAGGAGAACGACCATAAGGTGCCCGAGGCAGCAATAGACCCTTGGAGACAAGTCGGCTGGAGGCCGATGTATTGAATATCGACGCAATTTGAGTGTTCCATCGTCATTAGGAGGCCCTAAACGTTACAATTAACTATAATTTTGGCGTCGGATTCGATAATCTAAACTCACAGGAGAACGACCATAAGGTGCCCGAGGCAGCATTAGACCCTTGGAGACAAGTCGGCTGGAGGACGATGTATTGAATCTCGACGCAATTTGAGAGTTCTATCTTCATCAGGAGGCGCTGAACGTTACTATTCACTATAATTTTTGCGTCGGATTCGAAAATCTAGACTCACAGGAGAAGGATCATATGGTGCCCGAGGCAGCAACAGACCCTTGGAGACAAGTCAGCTGGAGGCCGATGTATTGAATATCGACGCAATTTGAGTGTTCCATCGTCATTAGGAGGCCCTAAACGTTACAATTAACTATAATTTTGGCGTCGGATTCGATAATCTAAACTCACAGGAGAACGACCATAAGGTGCCCGAGGCAGCATTAGACCGTTGGAGACAAGTCGGCTGGAGGACGATGTATTGAATCTCGACGCTATTTGAGTGTCCCATCGTCATTAGGAGGCCCTAAACGTTACAATTAACTATCATTTTTGCGTCGGATTCGATAATCTAAACTCACAGGGGAACGACCATACGGTGCCCGAAGCAGCTATTGACCCTTGGAGACAAGTCGGTTGGAGGACGATGTATTGAATCTCGACGCAATTTGAGTGTCCCATCGTCATTAGGAGGCCCTAAACGTTACAATTAACTATCATTTTTGCGTCGGATTCGAAAATCTAGACTCACAGCAGAAGGATCATATTGTGCCCGAGACAGCAATATCCCCTTGGAGACAAGTCGGCTGGACGACGATGTATTGAATCTCGACGCAATTTGAGTGTCCCATCGTCATTAGGAGGACCTAAACGTTACAATTATCTATCATTTTTGTGTCGGATTCGATAATCTAAACTCACAGGGTAACGACCATACGGTGCCCGAGGAAGCTATTGACACTTGGAGACAAGTCGGTTGGAGGACGATGTATTGGATCGCGACGCAAAATGAGTGTTCCATCGTCATTACAAGGCCCTGAACCTTACAATTAACTATCAGTTTCGCGTCGGATTCGAAAATCTACTCACAGGAGAAGTTCATACGGTGCTCGAGACAGCAATATACCCCTTGGAGACAAATCGGCTGGAGGACGATGTATAGAATCTCGACGCAATTTGAGTCTTCTATCGTCATTAGGAGGCGCTGAACGTTACAATTCACTGTCATTTTTGCGTCGGATTCGAAAATCTAGACTCACAGGAGAAAGATCATATTGTGCCCGAGACAGCAATATCCCCTTGGAGACAAGTCGGCTGGAGGACGATGTATTGAATCTCGACGCAATTTGAGTGTCCCATCGTCATTAGGAGGCCCTAAACGTCACAATTAACTATCATTTTTGCGTCGAATTCGATAATCTAATCTCACAGGAGAACGACCATAAGGTGTCCGAGGCAGCATTAGACCCTTGGAGACAAATCGGCTGGGGACGATGTATTGAATCTCGACGCAATTTGAGTGTCCCATCGTGATTACAAGGCCCTAAACGTTACAATTAACTATCATTTTTGCGTCGGATTCGATAATCTAAACTCACAGGAGAACGACCATAAGGTGCCCGAGGCAGCAACAGACCCTTGGAGACAAGTCGGCGGGAGGCCGATGTATTGAATCTCGACGCAATTTGAGTGTTCCATCGTCATTACAAGGCCCTGAACGTTACAATTAACTATCATTTTTGCGTCGGATTCGAAAATCTAGACTCACAGGAGAACGACCATAAGGTGCCCGAGGCAGCAATAGACCCTTGGAGACAAGTCGGCTGCAGGCCGATGTATTGAATCTCGACGCAATTTGAGAGATCCATCGTCATTAGGCGGCCCTGAACGTTACAATTAACTGTCATTTTTGCGTCGGATTCGATAATCTAAACTCACAGGAGAGCGACCACACGGTGCCCGAGGCAGCAACAGACCCTTGGAGACAAGTCGACTGGAGGACGATGTATTGAATCTCGACGCAATATGAGTGTCCCATCGTCATTAGGAGGCCCTAAACGTCACAATTAACTATCATTTTTGCGTCGGATTCGATAATCTAAACTCACATGGGAACGACCATACGTTGCCCGAGGCAGCTATTGACCCTTGGAGACAAGTCGGCTGGAGGACGATGTATTGGATCGCGACGCAAAATGAGTGTTCCATCGTCATTAGGAGGCCCTGAATGTTACAATTAACTATCAGTTTTTCGTCGGATTCGAAAATCTAGCCTCACAGGAGAACGACCATTAAGTGCCCGAGGGAGCAATAGAGCGTTGGAGACAAGTCGGCTGGAGACCGATGGATTGAATCTCGACGCAATTTGAGTGTCCCATCGTCATTAGAAGGCCCTGAACGTTACACTTAACTATCATTTTTGCGTCAGATTCGAAAATCTAGACTTACAAGAGAACGACCATAAGGTGCCCGAGGCAGCAAAAGACCCTTGGAGACAAGTCGGTTGGAGGCCGATGTATTGAATATCGACGCAATTTGAGTGTTCCATCGTCATTAGGAGGCCCTAAACGTTACAATTAACTATAATTTTTGCGTCGGATTCGATAATTTAAACTCACAGGAGAACGACCATAAGGTGTCCGAGGCAGCGTTAGACCCTTGGAGACAAATCGGCTGGAGGACGATGTATTGATTCTCGACGCAATTTGAGTGTCCCATCGTGATTACAAGGCCCTAAACGTTACAATTAACTATCATTTTAGCGTCGGATTCGATAATCTAACCTCACAGGAGAACGACCATAAGGTGCCCGAGGCAGCAACAGACCCTTGGAGACAAGTCGGCGGGAGGCCGATGTATTGAATCTCGACGCAATTTGAGTTCTCCATCGTCATTACAAGGCCCTGAACGTTACAATTAACTATCATTTTTGCGTCGGATTCGAAAATCTAGACTCACAGGACAACGACCATAAGGTGCCCGAGGCAGCAATAGACCCTTGGAGACAAGTCGGCTGGAGGCCGATGTATTGAATCTCGACGCAATTTGAGTGTTCCATCGGCATTAGGAGGCCCTGAACGTTATAATTAACTATCATTTTTGCCTCGGATTCGATAATCTAAACTCACAGGAGAACGACCATAAGGTGCCCGAGGCAGCAATAGACCCTTGGAGACAAGTCGGCTGGAGGCCGATGTATTGAATATCGACGCAATTTGAGTGTTCCATCGTCATTAGGAGGCCCTAAACGTTACAATTAACTATAATTTTGGCGTCGGATTCGATAATCTAAACTCACAGGAGAACGACCATAAGGTGCCCGAGGCAGCATTAGACCCTTGGAGACAAGTCGGCTGGAGGACGATGTATTGAATCTCGACGCAATTTGAGAGTTCTATCTTCATCAGGAGGCGCTGAACGTTACTATTCACTATAATTTTTGCGTCGGATTCGAAAATCTAGACTCACAGGAGAAGGATCATATGGTGCCCGAGGCAGCAACAGACCCTTGGAGACAAGTCAGCTGGAGGCCGATGTATTGAATATCGACGCAATTTGAGTGTTCCATCGTCATTAGGAGGCCCTAAACGTTACAATTAACTATAATTTTGGCGTCGGATTCGATAATCTAAACTCACAGGAGAACGACCATAAGGTGCCCGAGGCAGCATTAGACCGTTGGAGACAAGTCGGCTGGAGGACGATGTATTGAATCTCGACGCTATTTGAGTGTCCCATCGTCATTAGGAGGCCCTAAACGTTACAATTAACTATCATTTTTGCGTCGGATTCGATAATCTAAACTCACAGGGGAACGACCATACGGTGCCCGAAGCAGCTATTGACCCTTGGAGACAAGTCGGTTGGAGGACGATGTATTGAATCTCGACGCAATTTGAGTGTCCCATCGTCATTAGGAGGCCCTAAACGTTACAATTAACTATCATTTTTGCGTCGGATTCGAAAATCTAGACTCACAGCAGAAGGATCATATTGTGCCCGAGACAGCAATATCCCCTTGGAGACAAGTCGGCTGGACGACGATGTATTGAATCTCGACGCAATTTGAGTGTCCCATCGTCATTAGGAGGACCTAAACGTTACAATTATCTATCATTTTTGTGTCGGATTCGATAATCTAAACTCACAGGGTAACGACCATACGGTGCCCGAGGAAGCTATTGACACTTGGAGACAAGTCGGTTGGAGGACGATGTATTGGATCGCGACGCAAAATGAGTGTTCCATCGTCATTACAAGGCCCTGAACCTTACAATTAACTATCAGTTTCGCGTCGGATTCGAAAATCTACTCACAGGAGAAGTTCATACGGTGCTCGAGACAGCAATATACCCCTTGGAGACAAATCGGCTGGAGGACGATGTATTGAATCTCGACGCAATTTGAGTGTCCCATCGTCATTAGGAGGCCCTAAACGTCACAATTAACTATCATTTTTGCGTCGAATTCGATAATCTAATCTCACAGGAGAACGACCATAAGGTGTCCGAGGCAGCATTAGACCCTTGGAGACAAATCGGCTGGGGACGATGTATTGAATCTCGACGCAATTTGAGTGTCCCATCGTGATTACAAGGCCCTAAACGTTACAATTAACTATCATTTTTGCGTCGGATTCGATAATCTAAACTCACAGGAGAACGACCATAAGGTGCCCGAGGCAGCAACAGACCCTTGGAGACAAGTCGGCGGGAGGCCGATGTATTGAATCTCGACGCAATTTGAGTGTTCCATCGTCATTACAAGGCCCTGAACGTTACAATTAACTATCATTTTTGCGTCGGATTCGAAAATCTAGACTCACAGGAGAACGACCATAAGGTGCCCGAGGCAGCAATAGACCCTTGGAGACAAGTCGGCTGCAGGCCGATGTATTGAATCTCGACGCAATTTGAGTGTTCCATCGGCATTAGGAGGCCCTGAACGTTACAATTAACTATCATTTTTGCCTCGGGTTCGAAAATCTAGACTCACAGGAGAACGACCATAAGGTGCCCGAGGCAACAATAGACCCTTGGAGACAATTCGGCTGGAGGACGATATATTGAATCTCGACGCAATTTGAGAGATCCATCGTCATTAGGCGGCCCTGAACGTTACAATTAACTGTCATTTTTGCGTCGGATTCGATAATCTAAACTCACAGGAGAGCGACCACACGGTGCCCGAGGCAGCAACAGACCCTTGGAGACAAGTCGACTGGAGGACGATGTATTGAATCTCGACGCAATTTGAGTGTCCCATCGTCATTAGGAGGCCCTAAACGTCTCAATTAACTATCATTTTTGCGTCGGATTCGATAATCTAAACTCACATGGGAACGACCACACGTTGCCCGAGGCAGCTATTGATCCTTGGAGACAAGTCGGCTGGAGGACGATGTATTGGATCGCGACGCAAAATGAGTGTTCCATCGTCATTAGGAGGCCCTAAACGTTACAATTAACTATAATTTTTGCGTCGGATTCGATAATTTAAACTCACAGGAGAACGACCATAAGGTGTCCGAGGCAGCGTTAGACCCTTGGAGACAAATCGGCTGGAGGACGATGTATTGATTCTCGACGCAATTTGAGTGTCCCATCGTGATTACAAGGCCCTAAACGTTACAATTAACTATCATTTTAGCGTCGGATTCGATAATCTAACCTCACAGGAGAACGACCATAAGGTGCCCGAGGCAGCAACAGACCCTTGGAGACAAGTCGGCGGGAGGCCGATGTATTGAATCTCGACGCAATTTGAGTTCTCCATCGTCATTACAAGGCCCTGAACGTTACAATTAACTATCATTTTTGCGTCGGATTCGAAAATCTAGACTCACAGGACAACGACCATAAGGTGCCCGAGGCAGCAATAGACCCTTGGAGACAAGTCGGCTGGAGGCCGATGTATTGAATCTCGACGCAATTTGAGTGTTCCATCGGCATTAGGAGGCCCTGAACGTTATAATTAACTATCATTTTTGCCTCGGATTCGATAATCTAAACTCACAGGAGAACGACCATAAGGTGCCCGAGGCAGCAATAGACCCTTGGAGACAAGTCGGCTGGAGGCCGATGTATTGAATATCGACGCAATTTGAGTGTTCCATCGTCATTAGGAGGCCCTAAACGTTACAATTAACTATAATTTTGGCGTCGGATTCGATAATCTAAACTCACAGGAGAACGACCATAAGGTGCCCGAGGCAGCATTAGACCCTTGGAGACAAGTCGGCTGGAGGACGATGTATTGAATCTCGACGCAATTTGAGAGTTCTATCTTCATCAGGAGGCGCTGAACGTTACTATTCACTATAATTTTTGCGTCGGATTCGAAAATCTAGACTCACAGGAGAAGGATCATATGGTGCCCGAGGCAGCAACAGACCCTTGGAGACAAGTCAGCTGGAGGCCGATGTATTGAATATCGACGCAATTTGAGTGTTCCATCGTCATTAGGAGGCCCTAAACGTTACAATTAACTATAATTTTGGCGTCGGATTCGATAATCTAAACTCACAGGAGAACGACCATAAGGTGCCCGAGGCAGCATTAGACCGTTGGAGACAAGTCGGCTGGGGACGATGTATTGAATCTCGACGCAATTTGAGTGTCCCATCGTGATTACAAGGCCCTAAACGTTACAATTAACTATCATTTTTGCGTCGGATTCGATAATCTAAACTCACAGGAGAACGACCATAAGGTGCCCGAGGCAGCAACAGACCCTTGGAGACAAGTCGGCGGGAGGCCGATGTATTGAATCTCGACGCAATTTGAGTGTTCCATCGTCATTACAAGGCCCTGAACGTTACAATTAACTATCATTTTTGCGTCGGATTCGAAAATCTAGACTCACAGGAGAACGACCATAAGGTGCCCGAGGCAGCAATAGACCCTTGGAGACAAGTCGGCTGCAGGCCGATGTATTGAATCTCGACGCAATTTGAGTGTTCCATCGACATTAGGAGGCCCTGAACGTTACAATTAACTATCATTTTTGCCTCGGGTTCGAAAATCTAGACTCACAGGAGAACGACCATAAGGTGCCCGAGGCAACAATAGACCCTTGGAGACAATTCGGCTGGAGGACGATATATTGAATCTCGACGCAATTTGAGAGATCCATCGTCATTAGGCGGCCCTGAACGTTACAATTAACTGTCATTTTTGCGTCGGATTCGATAATCTAAACTCACAGGAGAGCGACCACACGGTGCCCGAGGCAGCAACAGACCCTTGGAGACAAGTCGACTGGAGAACGATGTATTGAATCTCGACGCAATTTGAGTGTCCCATCGTCATTAGGAGGCCCTAAACGTCTCAATTAACTATCATTTTTGCGTCGGATTCGATAATCTAAACTCACATGGGAACGACCACACGTTGCCCGAGGCAGCTATTGATCCTTGGAGACAAGTCGGCTGGAGGACGATGTATTGGATCGCGACGCAAAATGAGTGTTCCATCGTCATTAGGAGGCCCTAAACGTTACAATTAACTATAATTTTTGCGTCGGATTCGATAATTTAAACTCACAGGAGAACGACCATAAGGTGTCCGAGGCAGCGTTAGACCCTTGGAGACAAATCGGCTGGAGGACGATGTATTGATTCTCGACGCAATTTGAGTGTCCCATCGTGATTACAAGGCCCTAAACGTTACAATTAACTATCATTTTAGCGTCGGATTCGATAATCTAACCTCACAGGAGAACGACCATAAGGTGCCCGAGGCAGCAACAGACCCTTGGAGACAAGTCGGCGGGAGGCCGATGTATTGAATCTCGACGCAATTTGAGTTCTCCATCGTCATTACAAGGCCCTGAACGTTACAATTAACTATCATTTTTGCGTCGGATTCGAAAATCTAGACTCACAGGACAACGACCATAAGGTGCCCGAGGCAGCAATAGACCCTTGGAGACAAGTCGGCTGGAGGCCGATGTATTGAATCTCGACGCAATTTGAGTGTTCCATCGGCATTAGGAGGCCCTGAACGTTATAATTAACTATCATTTTTGCCTCGGATTCGATAATCTAAACTCACAGGAGAACGACCATAAGGTGCCCGAGGCAGCAATAGACCCTTGGAGACAAGTCGGCTGGAGGCCGATGTATTGAATATCGACGCAATTTGAGTGTTCCATCGTCATTAGGAGGCCCTAAACGTTACAATTAACTATAATTTTGGCGTCGGATTCGATAATCTAAACTCACAGGAGAACGACCATAAGGTGCCCGAGGCAGCATTAGACCCTTGGAGACAAGTCGGCTGGAGGACGATGTATTGAATCTCGACGCAATTTGAGAGTTCTATCTTCATCAGGAGGCGCTGAACGTTACTATTCACTATAATTTTTGCGTCGGATTCGAAAATCTAGACTCACAGGAGAAGGATCATATGGTGCCCGAGGCAGCAACAGACCCTTGGAGACAAGTCAGCTGGAGGCCGATGTATTGAATATCGACGCAATTTGAGTGTTCCATCGTCATTAGGAGGCCCTAAACGTTACAATTAACTATAATTTTGGCGTCGGATTCGATAATCTAAACTCACAGGAGAACGACCATAAGGTGCCCGAGGCAGCATTAGACCGTTGGAGACAAGTCGGCTGGGGACGATGTATTGAATCTCGACGCAATTTGAGTGTCCCATCGTGATTACAAGGCCCTAAACGTTACAATTAACTATCATTTTTGCGTCGGATTCGATAATCTAAACTCACAGGAGAACGACCATAAGGTGCCCGAGGCAGCAACAGACCCTTGGAGACAAGTCGGCGGGAGGCCGATGTATTGAATCTCGACGCAATTTGAGTGTTCCATCGTCATTACAAGGCCCTGAACGTTACAATTAACTATCATTTTTGCGTCGGATTCGAAAATCTAGACTCACAGGAGAACGACCATAAGGTGCCCGAGGCAGCAATAGACCCTTGGAGACAAGTCGGCTGCAGGCCGATGTATTGAATCTCGACGCAATTTGAGTGTTCCATCGACATTAGGAGGCCCTGAACGTTACAATTAACTATCATTTTTGCCTCGGGTTCGAAAATCTAGACTCACAGGAGAACGACCATAAGGTGCCCGAGGCAACAATAGACCCTTGGAGACAATTCGGCTGGAGGACGATATATTGAATCTCGACGCAATTTGAGAGATCCATCGTCATTAGGCGGCCCTGAACGTTACAATTAACTGTCATTTTTGCGTCGGATTCGATAATCTAAACTCACAGGAGAGCGACCACACGGTGCCCGAGGCAGCAACAGACCCTTGGAGACAAGTCGACTGGAGAACGATGTATTGAATCTCGACGCAATTTGAGTGTCCCATCGTCATTAGGAGGCCCTAAACGTCACAATTAACTATCATTTTTGCGTCGAATTCGATAATCTAATCTCACAGGAGAACGACCATAAGGTGTCCGAGGCAGCATTAGACCCTTGGAGACAAATCGGCTGGGGACGATGTATTGAATCTCGACGCAATTTGAGTGTCCCATCGTGATTACAAGGCCCTAAACGTTACAATTAACTATCATTTTTGCGTCGGATTCGATAATCTAAACTCACAGGAGAACGACCATAAGGTGCCCGAGGCAGCAACAGACCCTTGGAGACAAGTCGGCGGGAGGCCGATGTATTGAATCTCGACGCAATTTGAGTGTTCCATCGTCATTACAAGGCCCTGAACGTTACAATTAACTATCATTTTTGCGTCGGATTCGAAAATCTAGACTCACAGGAGAACGACCATAAGGTGCCCGAGGCAGCAATAGACCCTTGGAGACAAGTCGGCTGCAGGCCGATGTATTGAATCTCGACGCAATTTGAGTGTTCCATCGGCATTAGGAGGCCCTGAACGTTACAATTAACTATCATTTTTGCCTCGGGTTCGAAAATCTAGACTCACAGGAGAACGACCATAAGGTGCCCGAGGCAACAATAGACCCTTGGAGACAATTCGGCTGGAGGACGATATATTGAATCTCGACGCAATTTGAGAGATCCATCGTCATTAGGCGGCCCTGAACGTTACAATTAACTGTCATTTTTGCGTCGGATTCGATAATCTAAACTCACAGGAGAGCGACCACACGGTGCCCGAGGCAGCAACAGACCCTTGGAGACAAGTCGACTGGAGGACGATGTATTGAATCTCGACGCAATTTGAGTGTCCCATCGTCATTAGGAGGCCCTAAACGTCTCAATTAACTATCATTTTTGCGTCGGATTCGATAATCTAAACTCACATGGGAACGACCACACGTTGCCCGAGGCAGCTATTGATCCTTGGAGACAAGTCGGCTGGAGGACGATGTATTGGATCGCGACGCAAAATGAGTGTTCCATCGTCATTAGGAGGCCCTAAACGTTACAATTAACTATAATTTTTGCGTCGGATTCGATAATTTAAACTCACAGGAGAACGACCATAAGGTGTCCGAGGCAGCGTTAGACCCTTGGAGACAAATCGGCTGGAGGACGATGTATTGATTCTCGACGCAATTTGAGTGTCCCATCGTGATTACAAGGCCCTAAACGTTACAATTAACTATCATTTTAGCGTCGGATTCGATAATCTAACCTCACAGGAGAACGACCATAAGGTGCCCGAGGCAGCAACAGACCCTTGGAGACAAGTCGGCGGGAGGCCGATGTATTGAATCTCGACGCAATTTGAGTTCTCCATCGTCATTACAAGGCCCTGAACGTTACAATTAACTATCATTTTTGCGTCGGATTCGAAAATCTAGACTCACAGGACAACGACCATAAGGTGCCCGAGGCAGCAATAGACCCTTGGAGACAAGTCGGCTGGAGGCCGATGTATTGAATCTCGACGCAATTTGAGTGTTCCATCGGCATTAGGAGGCCCTGAACGTTATAATTAACTATCATTTTTGCCTCGGATTCGATAATCTAAACTCACAGGAGAACGACCATAAGGTGCCCGAGGCAGCAATAGACCCTTGGAGACAAGTCGGCTGGAGGCCGATGTATTGAATATCGACGCAATTTGAGTGTTCCATCGTCATTAGGAGGCCCTAAACGTTACAATTAACTATAATTTTGGCGTCGGATTCGATAATCTAAACTCACAGGAGAACGACCATAAGGTGCCCGAGGCAGCATTAGACCCTTGGAGACAAGTCGGCTGGAGGACGATGTATTGAATCTCGACGCAATTTGAGAGTTCTATCTTCATCAGGAGGCGCTGAACGTTACTATTCACTATAATTTTTGCGTCGGATTCGAAAATCTAGACTCACAGGAGAAGGATCATATGGTGCCCGAGGCAGCAACAGACCCTTGGAGACAAGTCAGCTGGAGGCCGATGTATTGAATATCGACGCAATTTGAGTGTTCCATCGTCATTAGGAGGCCCTAAACGTTACAATTAACTATAATTTTGGCGTCGGATTCGATAATCTAAACTCACAGGAGAACGACCATAAGGTGCCCGAGGCAGCATTAGACCGTTGGAGACAAGTCGGCTGGGGACGATGTATTGAATCTCGACGCAATTTGAGTGTCCCATCGTGATTACAAGGCCCTAAACGTTACAATTAACTATCATTTTTGCGTCGGATTCGATAATCTAAACTCACAGGAGAACGACCATAAGGTGCCCGAGGCAGCAACAGACCCTTGGAGACAAGTCGGCGGGAGGCCGATGTATTGAATCTCGACGCAATTTGAGTGTTCCATCGTCATTACAAGGCCCTGAACGTTACAATTAACTATCATTTTTGCGTCGGATTCGAAAATCTAGACTCACAGGAGAACGACCATAAGGTGCCCGAGGCAGCAATAGACCCTTGGAGACAAGTCGGCTGCAGGCCGATGTATTGAATCTCGACGCAATTTGAGTGTTCCATCGACATTAGGAGGCCCTGAACGTTACAATTAACTATCATTTTTGCCTCGGGTTCGAAAATCTAGACTCACAGGAGAACGACCATAAGGTGCCCGAGGCAACAATAGACCCTTGGAGACAATTCGGCTGGAGGACGATATATTGAATCTCGACGCAATTTGAGAGATCCATCGTCATTAGGCGGCCCTGAACGTTACAATTAACTGTCATTTTTGCGTCGGATTCGATAATCTAAACTCACAGGAGAGCGACCACACGGTGCCCGAGGCAGCAACAGACCCTTGGAGACAAGTCGACTGGAGAACGATGTATTGAATCTCGACGCAATTTGAGTGTCCCATCGTCATTAGGAGGCCCTAAACGTCTCAATTAACTATCATTTTTGCGTCGGATTCGATAATCTAAACTCACATGGGAACGACCACACGTTGCCCGAGGCAGCTATTGATCCTTGGAGACAAGTCGGCTGGAGGACGATGTATTGGATCGCGACGCAAAATGAGTGTTCCATCGTCATTAGGAGGCCCTAAACGTTACAATTAACTATAATTTTTGCGTCGGATTCGATAATTTAAACTCACAGGAGAACGACCATAAGGTGTCCGAGGCAGCGTTAGACCCTTGGAGACAAATCGGCTGGAGGACGATGTATTGATTCTCGACGCAATTTGAGTGTCCCATCGTGATTACAAGGCCCTAAACGTTACAATTAACTATCATTTTAGCGTCGGATTCGATAATCTAACCTCACAGGAGAACGACCATAAGGTGCCCGAGGCAGCAACAGACCCTTGGAGACAAGTCGGCGGGAGGCCGATGTATTGAATCTCGACGCAATTTGAGTTCTCCATCGTCATTACAAGGCCCTGAACGTTACAATTAACTATCATTTTTGCGTCGGATTCGAAAATCTAGACTCACAGGACAACGACCATAAGGTGCCCGAGGCAGCAATAGACCCTTGGAGACAAGTCGGCTGGAGGCCGATGTATTGAATCTCGACGCAATTTGAGTGTTCCATCGGCATTAGGAGGCCCTGAACGTTATAATTAACTATCATTTTTGCCTCGGATTCGATAATCTAAACTCACAGGAGAACGACCATAAGGTGCCCGAGGCAGCATTAGACCCTTGGAGACAAGTCGGCTGGAGGACGATGTATTGAATCTCGACGCAATTTGAGAGTTCTATCTTCATCAGGAGGCGCTGAACGTTACTATTCACTATAATTTTTGCGTCGGATTCGAAAATCTAGACTCACAGGAGAAGGATCATATGGTGCCCGAGGCAGCAACAGACCCTTGGAGACAAGTCAGCTGGAGGCCGATGTATTGAATATCGACGCAATTTGAGTGTTCCATCGTCATTAGGAGGCCCTAAACGTTACAATTAACTATAATTTTGGCGTCGGATTCGATAATCTAAACTCACAGGAGAACGACCATAAGGTGCCCGAGGCAGCATTAGACCGTTGGAGACAAGTCGGCTGGAGGACGATGTATTGAATCTCGACGCTATTTGAGTGTCCCATCGTCATTAGGAGGCCCTAAACGTTACAATTAACTATCATTTTTGCGTCGGATTCGATAATCTAAACTCACAGGGGAACGACCATACGGTGCCCGAAGCAGCTATTGACCCTTGGAGACAAGTCGGTTGGAGGACGATGTATTGAATCTCGACGCAATTTGAGTGTCCCATCGTCATTAGGAGGCCCTAAACGTTACAATTAACTATCATTTTTGCGTCGGATTCGAAAATCTAGACTCACAGCAGAAGGATCATATTGTGCCCGAGACAGCAATATCCCCTTGGAGACAAGTCGGCTGGACGACGATGTATTGAATCTCGACGCAATTTGAGTGTCCCATCGTCATTAGGAGGACCTAAACGTTACAATTATCTATCATTTTTGTGTCGGATTCGATAATCTAAACTCACAGGGTAACGACCATACGGTGCCCGAGGAAGCTATTGACACTTGGAGACAAGTCGGTTGGAGGACGATGTATTGGATCGCGACGCAAAATGAGTGTTCCATCGTCATTACAAGGCCCTGAACCTTACAATTAACTATCAGTTTCGCGTCGGATTCGAAAATCTACTCACAGGAGAAGTTCATACGGTGCTCGAGACAGCAATATACCCCTTGGAGACAAATCGGCTGGAGGACGATGTATAGAATCTCGACGCAATTTGAGTCTTCTATCGTCATTAGGAGGCGCTGAACGTTACAATTCACTGTCATTTTTGCGTCGGATTCGAAAATCTAGACTCACAGGAGAAAGATCATATTGTGCCCGAGACAGCAATATCCCCTTGGAGACAAGTCGGCTGGAGGACGATGTATTGAATCTCGACGCAATTTGAGTGTCCCATCGTCATTAGGAGGCCCTAAACGTCACAATTAACTATCATTTTTGCGTCGAATTCGATAATCTAATCTCACAGGAGAACGACCATAAGGTGTCCGAGGCAGCATTAGACCCTTGGAGACAAATCGGCTGGGGACGATGTATTGAATCTCGACGCAATTTGAGTGTCCCATCGTGATTACAAGGCCCTAAACGTTACAATTAACTATCATTTTTGCGTCGGATTCGATAATCTAAACTCACAGGAGAACGACCGTAAGGTGCCCGAGGCAGCAACAGACCCTTGGAGACAAGTCGGCGGGAGGCCGATGTATTGAATCTCGACGCAATTTGAGTGTTCCATCGTCATTACAAGGCCCTGAACGTTACAATTAACTATCATTTTTGCGTCGGATTCGAAAATCTAGACTCACAGGAGAACGACCATAAGGTGCCCGAGGCAGCAATAGACCCTTGGAGACAAGTCGGCTGCAGGCCGATGTATTGAATCTCGACGCAATTTGAGTGTTCCATCGGCATTAGGAGGCCCTGAACGTTACAATTAACTATCATTTTTGCCTCGGGTTCGAAAATCTAGACTCACAGGAGAACGACCATAAGGTGCCCGAGGCAACAATAGACCCTTGGAGACAATTCGGCTGGAGGACGATATATTGAATCTCGACGCAATTTGAGAGATCCATCGTCATTAGGCGGCCCTGAACGTTACAATTAACTGTCATTTTAGCGTCGGATTCGATAATCTAAACTCACAGGAGAGCGACCACACGGTGCCCGAGGCAGCAACAGACCCTTGGAGACAAGTCGACTGGAGGACGATGTATTGAATCTCGACGCAATTTGAGTGTCCCATCGTCATTAGGAGGCCCTAAACGTCTCAATTAACTATCATTTTTGCGTCGGATTCGATAATCTAAACTCACATGGGAACGACCACACGTTGCCCGAGGCAGCTATTGATCCTTGGAGACAAGTCGGCTGGAGGACGATGTATTGGATCGCGACGCAAAATGAGTGTTCCATCGTCATTAGGAGGCCCTGAATGTTACAATTAACTATCAGTTTTTCGTCGGATTCGAAAATCAAACCTCACAGGAGAACGACCATTAAGTGCCCGAGGGAGCAATAGAGCGTTGGAGACAAGTCGGCTGGAGACCGATGGAATGAATCTCGACGCAATTTGAGTGTCCCATCGTCATTAGAAGGCCCTGAACGTTACACTTAACTATCATTTTTGCGTCAGATTCGAAAATCTAGACTTACAAGAGAACGACCATAAGGTGCCCGAGGCAGCAAAAGACCCTTGGAGACAAGTCGGTTGGAGGCCGATGTATTGAATATCGACGCAATTTGAGTGTTCCATCGTCATTAGGAGGCCCTAAACGTTACAATTAACTATAATTTTTGCGTCGGATTCGATAATTTAAACCCACAGGAGAACGACCATAAGGTGTCCGAGGCAGCGTTAGACCCTTGGAGACAAATCGGCTGGAGGACGATGTATTGAATCTCGACGCAATTTGAGTGTCCCATCGTGATTACAAGGCCCTAAACGTTACAATTAACTATCATTTTTGCGTCGGATTCGATAATCTAAACTCACAGGAGAACGACCTTAAGGTGCCCGAGGCAGCAACAGACCCTTGGAGACAAGTCGGCTGCAGGCCGATGTATTGAATCTCGACGCAATTTGAGTGTTCCATCGGCATTAGGAGGCCCTGAACGTTACAATTAACTATCATTTTTTCCTCGGGTTCGAAAATCTAGACTCACAGGAGAACGACCATAAGGTGCCCGAGGCAACAATAGACCCTTGGAGACAATTCGGCTGGAGGACGATATATTGAGTCTCGACGCAATTTGAGAGATCCATCGTCATTAGGCGGCCCTGAACGTTACAATTAACTGTCATTTTTGCGTCGGATTCGATAATCTAAACTCACAGGAGAGCGACCACACGGTGCCCGAGGCAGCAACAGACCCTTGGAGACAAGTCGACTGGAGGACGATGTATTGAATCTCGACGCAATATGAGTGTCCCATCGTCATTAGGAGGCCCTAAACGTCACAATTAACTATCATTTTTGCGTCGGATTCGATAATCTAAACTCACATGGGAACGACCATACGTTGCCCGAGGCAGCTATTGACCCTTGGAGACAAGTCGGCTGGAGGACGATGTATTGGATCGCGACGCAAAATGAGTGTTCCATCGTCATTAGGAGGCCCTGAATGTTACAATTAACTATCAGTTTTTCGTCGGATTCGAAAATCTAGCCTCACAGGAGAACGACCATTAAGTGCCCGAGGGAGCAATAGAGCGTTGGAGACAAGTCGGCTGGAGACCGATGGATTGAATCTCGACGCAATTTGAGTGTCCCATCGTCATTAGAAGGCCCTGAACGTTACACTTAACTATCATTTTTGCGTCAGATTCGAAAATCTAGACTCACAGCAGAAGGATCATATTGTGCCCGAGACAGCAATATCCCCTTGGAGACAAGTCGGCTGGACGACGATGTATTGAATCTCGACGCAATTTGAGTGTCCCATCGTCATTAGGAGGACCTAAACGTTACAATTATCTATCATTTTTGTGTCGGATTCGATAATCTAAACTCACAGGGTAACGACCATACGGTGCCCGAGGAAGCTATTGACACTTGGAGACAAGTCGGTTGGAGGACGATGTATTGGATCGCGACGCAAAATGAGTGTTCCATCGTCATTACAAGGCCCTGAACCTTACAATTAACTATCAGTTTCGCGTCGGATTCGAAAATCTACTCACAGGAGAAGTTCATACGGTGCTCGAGACAGCAATATACCCCTTGGAGACAAATCGGCTGGAGGACGATGTATAGAATCTCGACGCAATTTGAGTCTTCTATCGTCATTAGGAGGCGCTGAACGTTACAATTCACTGTCATTTTTGCGTCGGATTCGAAAATCTAGACTCACAGGAGAAAGATCATATTGTGCCCGAGACAGCAATATCCCCTTGGAGACAAGTCGGCTGGAGGACGATGTATTGAATCTCGACGCAATTTGAGTGTCCCATCGTCATTAGGAGGCCCTAAACGTCACAATTAACTATCATTTTTGCGTCGAATTCGATAATCTAATCTCACAGGAGAACGACCATAAGGTGTCCGAGGCAGCATTAGACCCTTGGAGACAAATCGGCTGGGGACGATGTATTGAATCTCGACGCAATTTGAGTGTCCCATCGTGATTACAAGGCCCTAAACGTTACAATTAACTATCATTTTTGCGTCGGATTCGATAATCTAAACTCACAGGAGAACGACCATAAGGTGCCCGAGGCAGCAACAGACCCTTGGAGACAAGTCGGCGGGAGGCCGATGTATTGAATCTCGACGCAATTTGAGTGTTCCATCGTCATTACAAGGCCCTGAACGTTACAATTAACTATCATTTTTGCGTCGGATTCGAAAATCTAGACTCACAGGAGAACGACCATAAGGTGCCCGAGGCAGCAATAGACCCTTGGAGACAAGTCGGCTGCAGGCCGATGTATTGAATCTCGACGCAATTTGAGTGTTCCATCGGCATTAGGAGGCCCTGAACGTTACAATTAACTATCATTTTTGCCTCGGGTTCGAAAATCTAGACTCACAGGAGAACGACCATAAGGTGCCCGAGGCAACAATAGACCCTTGGAGACAATTCGGCTGGAGGACGATATATTGAATCTCGACGCAATTTGAGAGATCCATCGTCATTAGGCGGCCCTGAACGTTACAATTAACTGTCATTTTTGCGTCGGATTCGATAATCTAAACTCACAGGAGAGCGACCACACGGTGCCCGAGGCAGCAACAGACCCTTGGAGACAAGTCGACTGGAGGACGATGTATTGAATCTCGACGCAATTTGAGTGTCCCATCGTCATTAGGAGGCCCTAAACGTCTCAATTAACTATCATTTTTGCGTCGGATTCGATAATCTAAACTCACATGGGAACGACCACACGTTGCCCGAGGCAGCTATTGATCCTTGGAGACAAGTCGGCTGGAGGACGATGTATTGGATCGCGACGCAAAATGAGTGTTCCATCGTCATTAGGAGGCCCTGAATGTTACAATTAACTATCAGTTTTTCGTCGGATTCGAAAATCAAACCTCACAGGAGAACGACCATTAAGTGCCCGAGGGAGCAATAGAGCGTTGGAGACAAGTCGGCTGGAGACCGATGGAATGAATCTCGACGCAATTTGAGTGTCCCATCGTCATTAGAAGGCCCTGAACGTTACACTTAACTATCATTTTTGCGTCAGATTCGAAAATCTAGACTTACAAGAGAACGACCATAAGGTGCCCGAGGCAGCAAAAGACCCTTGGAGACAAGTCGGTTGGAGGCCGATGTATTGAATATCGACGCAATTTGAGTGTTCCATCGTCATTAGGAGGCCCTAAACGTTACAATTAACTATAATTTTTGCGTCGGATTCGATAATTTAAACCCACAGGAGAACGACCATAAGGTGTCCGAGGCAGCGTTAGACCCTTGGAGACAAATCGGCTGGAGGACGATGTATTGAATCTCGACGCAATTTGAGTGTCCCATCGTGATTACAAGGCCCTAAACGTTACAATTAACTATCATTTTTGCGTCGGATTCGATAATCTAAACTCACAGGAGAACGACCTTAAGGTGCCCGAGGCAGCAACAGACCCTTGGAGACAAGTCGGCTGCAGGCCGATGTATTGAATCTCGACGCAATTTGAGTGTTCCATCGGCATTAGGAGGCCCTGAACGTTACAATTAACTATCATTTTTTCCTCGGGTTCGAAAATCTAGACTCACAGGAGAACGACCATAAGGTGCCCGAGGCAACAATAGACCCTTGGAGACAATTCGGCTGGAGGACGATATATTGAATCTCGACGCAATTTGAGAGATCCATCGTCATTAGGCGGCCCTGAACGTTACAATTAACTGTCATTTTTGCGTCGGATTCGATAATCTAAACTCACAGGAGAGCGACCACACGGTGCCCGAGGCAGCAACAGACCCTTGGAGACAAGTCGACTGGAGGACGATGTATTGAATCTCGACGCAATATGAGTGTCCCATCGTCATTAGGAGGCCCTAAACGTCACAATTAACTATCATTTTTGCGTCGGATTCGATAATCTAAACTCACATGGGAACGACCATACGTTGCCCGAGGCAGCTATTGACCCTTGGAGACAAGTCGGCTGGAGGACGATGTATTGGATCGCGACGCAAAATGAGTGTTCCATCGTCATTAGGAGGCCCTGAATGTTACAATTAACTATCAGTTTTTCGTCGGATTCGAAAATCTAGCCTCACAGGAGAACGACCATTAAGTGCCCGAGGGAGCAATAGAGCGTTGGAGACAAGTCGGCTGGAGACCGATGGATTGAATCTCGACGCAATTTGAGTGTCCCATCGTCATTAGAAGGCCCTGAACGTTACACTTAACTATCATTTTTGCGTCAGATTCGAAAATCTAGACTTACAAGAGAACGACCATAAGGTGCCCGAGGCAGCAAAAGACCCTTGGAGACAAGTCGGTTGGAGGCCGATGTATTGAATATCGACGCAATTTGAGTGTTCCATCGTCATTAGGAGGCCCTAAACGTTACAATTAACTATAATTTTTGCGTCGGATTCGATAATTTAAACTCACAGGAGAACGACCATAAGGTGTCCGAGGCAGCGTTAGACCCTTGGAGACAAATCGGCTGGAGGACGATGTATTGATTCTCGACGCAATTTGAGTGTCCCATCGTGATTACAAGGCCCTAAACGTTACAATTAACTATCATTTTAGCGTCGGATTCGATAATCTAACCTCACAGGAGAACGACCATAAGGTGCCCGAGGCAGCAACAGACCCTTGGAGACAAGTCGGCGGGAGGCCGATGTATTGAATCTCGACGCAATTTGAGTTCTCCATCGTCATTACAAGGCCCTGACGTTACAATTAACTATCATTTTTGCGTCGGATTCGAAAATCTAGACTCACAGGACAACGACCATAAGGTGCCCGAGGCAGCAATAGACCCTTGGAGACAAGTCGGCTGGAGGCCGATGTATTGAATCTCGACGCAATTTGAGTGTTCCATCGGCATTAGGAGGCCCTGAACGTTATAATTAACTATCATTTTTGCCTCGGATTCGATAATCTAAACTCACAGGAGAACGACCATAAGGTGCCCGAGGCAGCAATAGACCCTTGGAGACAAGTCGGCTGGAGGCCGATGTATTGAATATCGACGCAATTTGAGTGTTCCATCGTCATTAGGAGGCCCTAAACGTTACAATTAACTATAATTTTGGCGTCGGATTCGATAATCTAAACTCACAGGAGAACGACCATAAGGTGCCCGAGGCAGCATTAGACCCTTGGAGACAAGTCGGCTGGAGGACGATGTATTGAATCTCGACGCAATTTGAGAGTTCTATCTTCATCAGGAGGCGCTGAACGTTACTATTCACTATAATTTTTGCGTCGGATTCGAAAATCTAGACTCACAGGAGAAGGATCATATGGTGCCCGAGGCAGCAACAGACCCTTGGAGACAAGTCAGCTGGAGGCCGATGTATTGAATATCGACGCAATTTGAGTGTTCCATCGTCATTAGGAGGCCCTAAACGTTACAATTAACTATAATTTTGGCGTCGGATTCGATAATCTAAACTCACAGGAGAACGACCATAAGGTGCCCGAGGCAGCATTAGACCGTTGGAGACAAGTCGGCTGGAGGACGATGTATTGAATCTCGACGCTATTTGAGTGTCCCATCGTCATTAGGAGGCCCTAAACGTTACAATTAACTATCATTTTTGCGTCGGATTCGATAATCTAAACTCACAGGGGAACGACCATACGGTGCCCGAAGCAGCTATTGACCCTTGGAGACAAGTCGGTTGGAGGACGATGTATTGAATCTCGACGCAATTTGAGTGTCCCATCGTCATTAGGAGGCTCTAAACGTTACAATTAACTATCATTTTTGCGTCGGATTCGAAAATCTAGACTCACAGCAGAAGGATCATATTGTGCCCGAGACAGCAATATCCCCTTGGAGACAAGTCGGCTGGACGACGATGTATTGAATCTCGACGCAATTTGAGTGTCCCATCGTCATTAGGAGGACCTAAACGTTACAATTATCTATCATTTTTGTGTCGGATTCGATAATCTAAACTCACAGGGTAACGACCATACGGTGCCCGAGGAAGCTATTGACACTTGGAGACAAGTCGGTTGGAGGACGATGTATTGGATCGCGACGCAAAATGAGTGTTCCATCGTCATTACAAGGCCCTGAACCTTACAATTAACTATCAGTTTCGCGTCGGATTCGAAAATCTACTCACAGGAGAAGTTCATACGGTGCTCGAGACAGCAATATACCCCTTGGAGACAAATCGGCTGGAGGACGATGTATAGAATCTCGACGCAATTTGAGTCTTCTATCGTCATTAGGAGGCGCTGAACGTTACAATTCACTGTCATTTTTGCGTCGGATTCGAAAATCTAGACTCACAGGAGAAAGATCATATTGTGCCCGAGACAGCAATATCCCCTTGGAGACAAGTCGGCTGGAGGACGATGTATTGAATCTCGACGCAATTTGAGTGTCCCATCGTCATTAGGAGGCCCTAAACGTCACAATTAACTATCATTTTTGCGTCGAATTCGATAATCTAATCTCACAGGAGAACGACCATAAGGTGTCCGAGGCAGCATTAGACCCTTGGAGACAAATCGGCTGGGGACGATGTATTGAATCTCGACGCAATTTGAGTGTCCCATCGTGATTACAAGGCCCTAAACGTTACAATTAACTATCATTTTTGCGTCGGATTCGATAATCTAAACTCACAGGAGAACGACCATAAGGTGCCCGAGGCAGCAACAGACCCTTGGAGACAAGTCGGCGGGAGGCCGATGTATTGAATCTCGACGCAATTTGAGTGTTCCATCGTCATTACAAGGCCCTGAACGTTACAATTAACTATCATTTTTGCGTCGGATTCGAAAATCTAGACTCACAGGAGAACGACCATAAGGTGCCCGAGGCAGCAATAGACCCTTGGAGACAAGTCGGCTGCAGGCCGATGTATTGAATCTCGACGCAATTTGAGTGTTCCATCGACATTAGGAGGCCCTGAACGTTACAATTAACTATCATTTTTGCCTCGGGTTCGAAAATCTAGACTCACAGGAGAACGACCATAAGGTGCCCGAGGCAACAATAGACCCTTGGAGACAATTCGGCTGGAGGACGATATATTGAATCTCGACGCAATTTGAGAGATCCATCGTCATTAGGCGGCCCTGAACGTTACAATTAACTGTCATTTTTGCGTCGGATTCGATAATCTAAACTCACAGGAGAGCGACCACACGGTGCCCGAGGCAGCAACAGACCCTTGGAGACAAGTCGACTGGAGGACGATGTATTGAATCTCGACGCAATTTGAGTGTCCCATCGTCATTAGGAGGCCCTAAACGTCTCAATTAACTATCATTTTTGCGTCGGATTCGATAATCTAAACTCACATGGGAACGACCACACGTTGCCCGAGGCAGCTATTGATCCTTGGAGACAAGTCGGCTGGAGGACGATGTATTGGATCGCGACGCAAAATGAGTGTTCCATCGTCATTAGGAGGCCCTAAACGTTACAATTAACTATAATTTTTGCGTCGGATTCGATAATTTAAACTCACAGGAGAACGACCATAAGGTGTCCGAGGCAGCGTTAGACCCTTGGAGACAAATCGGCTGGAGGACGATGTATTGATTCTCGACGCAATTTGAGTGTCCCATCGTGATTACAAGGCCCTAAACGTTACAATTAACTATCATTTTAGCGTCGGATTCGATAATCTAACCTCACAGGAGAACGACCATAAGGTGCCCGAGGCAGCAACAGACCCTTGGAGACAAGTCGGCGGGAGGCCGATGTATTGAATCTCGACGCAATTTGAGTTCTCCATCGTCATTACAAGGCCCTGAACGTTACAATTAACTATCATTTTTGCGTCGGATTCGAAAATCTAGACTCACAGGACAACGACCATAAGGTGCCCGAGGCAGCAATAGACCCTTGGAGACAAGTCGGCTGGAGGCCGATGTATTGAATCTCGACGCAATTTGAGTGTTCCATCGGCATTAGGAGGCCCTGAACGTTATAATTAACTATCATTTTTGCCTCGGATTCGATAATCTAAACTCACAGGAGAACGACCATAAGGTGCCCGAGGCAGCAATAGACCCTTGGAGACAAGTCGGCTGGAGGCCGATGTATTGAATATCGACGCAATTTGAGTGTTCCATCGTCATTAGGAGGCCCTAAACGTTACAATTAACTATAATTTTGGCGTCGGATTCGATAATCTAAACTCACAGGAGAACGACCATAAGGTGCCCGAGGCAGCATTAGACCCTTGGAGACAAGTCGGCTGGAGGACGATGTATTGAATCTCGACGCAATTTGAGAGTTCTATCTTCATCAGGAGGCGCTGAACGTTACTATTCACTATAATTTTTGCGTCGGATTCGAAAATCTAGACTCACAGGAGAAGGATCATATGGTGCCCGAGGCAGCTATTGACCCTTGGAGACAAGTCGGTTGGAGGACGATGTATTGAATCTCGACGCAATTTGAGTGTCCCATCGTCATTAGGAGGCCCTAAACGTTACAATTAACTATCATTTTTGCGTCGGATTCGAAAATCTAGACTCACAGCAGAAGGATCATATTGTGCCCGAGACAGCAATATCCCCTTGGAGACAAGTCGGCTGGACGACGATGTATTGAATCTCGACGCAATTTGAGTGTCCCATCGTCATTAGGAGGACCTAAACGTTACAATTATCTATCATTTTTGTGTCGGATTCGATAATCTAAACTCACAGGGTAACGACCATACGGTGCCCGAGGAAGCTATTGACACTTGGAGACAAGTCGGTTGGAGGACGATGTATTGGATCGCGACGCAAAATGAGTGTTCCATCGTCATTACAAGGCCCTGAACCTTACAATTAACTATCAGTTTCGCGTCGGATTCGAAAATCTACTCACAGGAGAAGTTCACACGGTGCTCGAGACAGCAATATACCCCTTGGAGACAAATCGGCTGGAGGACGATGTATAGAATCTCGACGCAATTTGAGTCTTCTATCGTCATTAGGAGGCGCTGAACGTTACAATTCACTGTCATTTTTGCGTCGGATTCGAAAATCTAGACTCACAGGAGAAAGATCATATTGTGCCCGAGACAGCAATATCCCCTTGGAGACCGGCTGGGGACGATGTATTGAATCTCGACGCAATTTGAGTGTCCCATCGTGATTACAAGGCCCTAAACGTTACAATTAACTATCATTTTTGCGTCGGATTCGATAATCTAAACTCACAGGAGAACGACCATAAGGTGCCCGAGGCAGCAACAGACCCTTGGAGACAAGTCGGCGGGAGGCCGATGTATTGAATCTCGACGCAATTTGAGTGTTCCATCGTCATTACAAGGCCCTGAACGTTACAATTAACTATCATTTTTGCGTCGGATTCGAAAATCTAGACTCACAGGAGAACGACCATAAGGTGCCCGAGGCAGCAATAGACCCTTGGAGACAAGTCGGCTGCAGGCCGATGTATTGAATCTCGACGCAATTTGAGTGTTCCATCGGCATTAGGAGGCCCTGAACGTTACAATTAACTATCATTTTTGCCTCGGGTTCGAAAATCTAGACTCACAGGAGAACGACCATAAGGTGCCCGAGGCAACAATAGACCCTTGGAGACAATTCGGCTGGAGGACGATATATTGAATCTCGACGCAATTTGAGAGATCCATCGTCATTAGGCGGCCCTGAACGTTACAATTAACTGTCATTTTTGCGTCGGATTCGATAATCTAAACTCACAGGAGAGCGACCACACGGTGCCCGAGGCAGCAACAGACCCTTGGAGACAAGTCGACTGGAGGACGATGTATTGAATCTCGACGCAATTTGAGTGTCCCATCGTCATTAGGAGGCCCTAAACGTCTCAATTAACTATCATTTTTGCGTCGGATTCGATAATCTAAACTCACATGGGAACGACCACACGTTGCCCGAGGCAGCTATTGATCCTTGGAGACAAGTCGGCTGGAGGACGATGTATTGGATCGCGACGCAAAATCAGTGTTCCATCGTCATTAGGAGGCCCTGAATGTTACAATTAACTATCAGTTTTTCGTCGGATTCGAAAATCAAACCTCACAGGAGAACGACCATTAAGTGCCCGAGGGAGCAATAGAGCGTTGGAGACAAGTCGGCTGGAGACCGATGGAATGAATCTCGACGCAATTTGAGTGTCCCATCGTCATTAGAAGGCCCTGAACGTTACACTTAACTATCATTTTTGCGTCAGATTCGAAAATCTAGACTTACAAGAGAACGACCATAAGGTGCCCGAGGCAGCAAAAGACCCTTGGAGACAAGTCGGTTGGAGGCCGATGTATTGAATATCGACGCAATTTGAGTGTTCCATCGTCATTAGGAGGCCCTAAACGTTACAATTAACTATAATTTTTGCGTCGGATTCGATAATTTAAACCCACAGGAGAACGACCATAAGGTGTCCGAGGCAGCGTTAGACCCTTGGAGACAAATCGGCTGGAGGACGATGTATTGAATCTCGAAGCAATTTGAGTGTCCCATCGTGATTACAAGGCCCTAAACGTTACAATTAACTATCATTTTTGCGTCGGATTCGATAATCTAAACTCACAGGAGAACGACCTTAAGGTGCCCGAGGCAGCAACAGACCCTTGGAGACAAGTCGGCGGGAGGCCGATGTATTGAATCTCGACGCAATTTGAGTTCTCCATCGTCATTACAAGGCCCTGAACGTTACAATTAACTATCATTTTTGCGTCGGATTCGAAAATCTAGACTCACAGGACAACGACCATAAGGTGCCCGAGGCAGCAATAGACCCTTGGAGACAAGTCGGCTGGTTGCCGATGTATTGAATCTCGACGCAATTTGAGTGTTCCATCGGCATTAGGAGGCCCTGAACGTTATAATTAACTATCATTTTTGCCTCTGATTCGATAATCTAAACTCACAGGAGAACGACCATAAGGTGCCCGAGGCAGCAATAGACCCTTGGAGACAAGTCGGCTGGAGGACGATGTATCGAATCTCGACGCAATTTGAGTGTTCCATCGTGATTACAAGGCCCTGAACGTTACAATTAACTATCATTTTTGCGTCGGATTCGAAAATCTAGACTCACAGGAGAACGACCATAAGGTGCCCGAGGCAGCAATAGACCCTTGGAGAGAAGTCGGCTGCAGGCCGATGTATTGAATCTCGACGCAATTTGAGTGTTCCATCGGCATTAGGGGGCCCTGAATGTTACAATTAACTATCATTTTTGCGTCGGGTTCCAAAATCTAGACTCACAGGAGAACGACCATAAGGTGCCCGAGGCAGCAATAGACCTTTGGAGACAATTCGGCTGGAGGACGAAATATTGAATCTCGACGCAATTTGAGAGTTCCATCGTCATTTGGCGGCCCTGAACGTTACAATTAACTATCATTTTGGCGTCGGATTCGATAATCTAAACTCACAGGAGAACGACCATACGGTGCCCGATGCAGCAACAGACCCTTGGAGACAAGTCGGCTGGAGGACGATGTATTGAATCTCGCCGCAATTTGAGTGTCCCATCGTCATTAGGAGGCCCTAAACGTTACAATTAACTATCATTTTTGCGTCGGATTCGATAATCTAAACTCACAGGGTAACGACCATACGGTGCCCGAGGAAGCTATTGACCCTTGGAGACAAGTCGGTTGGAGGACGATGTATTGAATCCCGACGCAATTTGAGTCTTCTATCGTCATTAGGAGGCGCTGAACCTTACAATTCACTATCATTTTTGCGTCGGATTCGAAAATCTAGACTCACAGGAGAAGGATCATATTGTGCCCGAGACAGCTATATCCCCTTGGAGACAAGTCGGCTGGAGGACGATGTATTGAATCTCGACGCAATTTGGTGTCCGATCGTCATTAGGAGGCTCTAAACGTTACAATTAACTATCATTTTTGCGTCGGATTCGAAAATCTAGCCTCACAGGAGAACGACCATTAAGTGCCCGAGGGAGCAATAGAGCGTTGGAGACAAGTCGGCTGGAGACCGATGGATTGAATCTCGACGCAATTTGAGTGTCCCATCGTCATTAGAAGGCCCTGGACGTTACACTTAACTATCATTTTTGCGTCAGATTCGAAAATCTAGACTTACAAGAGAACGACCATAAGGTGCCCGAGGCAGCAAAAGACCCTTGGAGACAAGTCGGTTGGAGGCCGATGTATTGAATATCGACGCAATTTGAGTGTTCCATCGTCATTAGGAGGCCCTAAACGTTACAATTAACTATAATTTTAGCGTCGGATTCGATAATTTAAACTCACAGGAGAACGACCATAAGGTGTCCGAGGCAGCGTTAGACCCTTGGAGACAAATCGGCTGGAGGACGATGTATTGATTCTCGACGCAATTTGAGTGTCCCATCGTGATTACAAGGCCCTAAACGTTACAATTAACTATCATTTTAGCGTCGGATTCGATAATCTAACCTCACAGGAGAACGACCATAAGGTGCCCGAGGCAGCAACAGACCCTTGGAGACAAGTCGGCGGGAGGCCGATGTATTGAATCTCGACGCAATTTGAGTTCTCCATCGTCATTACAAGGCCCTGAACGTTACAATTAACTATCATTTTTGCGTCGGATTCGAAAATCTAGACTCACAGGACAACGACCATAAGGTGCCCGAGGCAGCAATAGACCCTTGGAGACAAGTCGGCTGGAGGCCGATGTATTGAATCTCGACGCAATTTGAGTGTTCCATCGGCATTAGGAGGCCCTGAACGTTATAATTAACTATCATTTTTGCCTCGGATTCGATAATCTAAACTCACAGGAGAACGACCATAAGGTGCCCGAGGCAGCAATAGACCCTTGGAGACAAGTCGGCTGGAGGCCGATGTATTGAATATCGACGCAATTTGAGTGTTCCATCGTCATTAGGAGGCCCTAAACGTTACAATTAACTATAATTTTGGCGTCGGATTCGATAATCTAAACTCACAGGAGAACGACCATAAGGTGCCCGAGGCAGCATTAGACCCTTGGAGACAAGTCGGCTGGAGGACGATGTATTGAATCTCGACGCAATTTGAGAGTTCTATCTTCATCAGGAGGCGCTGAACGTTACTATTCACTATCATTTTTGCGTCGGATTCGAAAATCTAGACTCACAGGAGAAGGATCATATGGTGCCCGAGGCAGCAACAGACCCTTGGAGACAAGTCAGCTGGAGGTCGATGTATTGAATATCGACGCAATTTGAGTGTTCCATCGTCATTAGGAGGCCCTAAACGTTACAATTAACTATAATTTTGGCGTCGGATTCGATAATCTAAACTCACAGGAGAACGACCATAAGGTGCCCGAGGCAGCATTAGACCGTTGGAGACAAGTCGGCTGGAGGACGATGTATTGAATCTCGACGCTATTTGAGTGTCCCATCGTCATTAGGAGGCCCTAAACGTTACAATTAACTATCATTTTTGCGTCGGATTCGATAATCTAAACTCACAGGGGAACGACCATACGGTGCCCGAAGCAGCTATTGACCCTTGGAGACAAGTCGGTTGGAGGACGATGTATTGAATCTCGACGCAATTTGAGTGTCCCATCGTCATTAGGAGGCCCTAAACGTTACAATTAACTATCATTTTTGCGTCGGATTCGAAAATCTAGACTCACAGCAGAAGGATCATATTGTGCCCGAGACAGCAATATCCCCTTGGAGACAAGTCGGCTGGACGACGATGTATTGAATCTCGACGCAATTTGAGTGTCCCATCGTCATTAGGAGGACCTAAACGTTACAATTATCTATCATTTTTGTGTCGGATTCGATAATCTAAACTCACAGGGTAACGACCATACGGTGCCCGAGGAAGCTATTGACACTTGGAGACAAGTCGGTTGGAGGACGATGTATTGGATCGCGACGCAAAATGAGTGTTCCATCGTCATTACAAGGCCCTGAACCTTACAATTAACTATCAGTTTCGCGTCGGATTCGAAAATCTACTCACAGGAGAAGTTCATACGGTGCTCGAGACAGCAATATACCCCTTGGAGACAAATCGGCTGGAGGACGATGTATAGAATCTCGACGCAATTTGAGTCTTCTATCGTCATTAGGAGGCGCTGAACGTTACAATTCACTGTCATTTTTGCGTCGGATTCGAAAATCTAGACTCACAGGAGAAAGATCATATTGTGCCCGAGACAGCAATATCCCCTTGGAGACAAGTCGGCTGGAGGACGATGTATTGAATCTCGACGCAATTTGAGTGTCCCATCGTCATTAGGAGGCCCTAAACGTCACAATTAACTATCATTTTTGCGTCGAATTCGATAATCTAATCTCACAGGAGAACGACCATAAGGTGTCCGAGACAGCATTAGACCCTTGGAGACAAATCGGCTGGGGACGATGTATTGAATCTCGACGCAATTTGAGTGTCCCATCGTGATTACAAGGCCCTAAACGTTACAATTAACTATCATTTTTGCGTCGGATTCGATAATCTAAACTCACAGGAGAACGACCATAAGGTGCCCGAGGCAGCAACAGACCCTTGGAGACAAGTCGGCGGGAGGCCGATGTATTGAATCTCGACGCAATTTGAGTGTTCCATCGTCATTACAAGGCCCTGAACGTTACAATTAACTATCATTTTTGCGTCGGATTCGAAAATCTAGACTCACAGGAGAACGACCATAAGGTGCCCGAGGCAGCAATAGACCCTTGGAGACAAGTCGGCTGCAGGCCGATGTATTGAATCTCGACGCAATTTGAGTGTTCCATCGGCATTAGGAGGCCCTGAACGTTACAATTAACTATCATTTTTGCCTCGGGTTCGAAAATCTAGACTCACAGGAGAACGACCATAAGGTGCCCGAGGCAACAATAGACCCTTGGAGACAATTCGGCTGGAGGACGATATATTGAATCTCGACGCAATTTGAGAGATCCATCGTCATTAGGCGGCCCTGAACGTTACAATTAACTGTCATTTTTGCGTCGGATTCGATAATCTAAACTCACAGGAGAGCGACCACACGGTGCCCGAGGCAGCAACAGACCCTTGGAGACAAGTCGACTGGAGGACGATGTATTGAATCTCGACGCAATTTGAGTGTCCCATCGTCATTAGGAGGCCCTAAACGTTACAATTAACTATCATTTTTGCGTCGGATTCGATAATCTAAACTCACAGGGTAACGACCATACGGTGCCCGAGGAAGCTATTGACCCTTGGAGACAAGTCGGTTGGAGGACGATGTATTGAATCCCGACGCAATTTGAGTCTTCTATCGTCATTAGGAGGCGCTGAACCTTACAATTCACTATCATTTTTGCGTCGGATTCGAAAATCTAGACTCACAGGAGAAGGATCATATTGTGCCCGAGACAGCTATATCCCCTTGGAGACAAGTCGGCTGGAGGACGATGTATTGAATCTCGACGCAATTTGGTGTCCGATCGTCATTAGGAGGCTCTAAACGTTACAATTAACTATCATTTTTGCGTCGGATTCGAAAATCTAGACTCACAGGAGAACGACCATACGGTGCCCGAGGCAACTATTGACCCTTGGTGACAAGTCGGTTGGAGGACGATGTATTGGATCGCGACGCAAAATGAGTGTTCCATCGTCATTAGGAGGCCCTGAATGTTACAATTAACTATCAGTTTTTCGTCGGATTCGAAAATCTAGCCTCACAGGAGAACGACCATTAAGTGCCCGAGGGAGCAATAGAGCGTTGGAGACAAGTCGGCTGGAGACCGATGGATTGAATCTCGACGCAATTTGAGTGTCCCATCGTCATTAGAAGGCCCTGAACGTTACACTTAACTATCATTTTTGCGTCAGATTCGAAAATCTAGACTTACAAGAGAACGACCATAAGGTGCCCGAGGCAGCAAAAGACCCTTGGAGACAAGTCGGTTGGAGGCCGATGTATTGAATATCGACGCAATTTGAGTGTTCCATCGTCATTAGGAGGCCCTAAACGTTACAATTAACTATAATTTTTGCGTCGGATTCGATAATTTAAACTCACAGGAGAACGACCATAAGGTGTCCGAGGCAGCGTTAGACCCTTGGAGACAAATCGGCTGGAGGACGATGTATTGATTCTCGACGCAATTTGAGTGTCCCATCGTGATTACAAGGCCCTAAACGTTACAATTAACTATCATTTTAGCGTCGGATTCGATAATCTAACCTCACAGGAGAACGACCATAAGGTGCCCGAGGCAGCAACAGACCCTTGGAGACAAGTCGGCGGGAGGCCGATGTATTGAATCTCGACGCAATTTGAGTTCTCCATCGTCATTACAAGGCCCTGAACGTTACAATTAACTATCATTTTTGCGTCGGATTCGAAAATCTAGACTCACAGGACAACGACCATAAGGTGTCCGAGGCAGCAATAGACCCTTGGAGACAAGTCGGCTGGAGGCCGATGTATTGAATCTCGACGCAATTTGAGTGTTCCATCGGCATTAGGAGGCCCTGAACGTTATAATTAACTATCATTTTTGCCTCGGATTCGATAATCTAAACTCACAGGAGAACGACCATAAGGTGCCCGAGGCAGCAATAGACCCTTGGAGACAAGTCGGCTGGAGGCCGATGTATTGAATATCGACGCAATTTGAGTGTTCCATCGTCATTAGGAGGCCCTAAACGTTACAATTAACTATAATTTTGGCGTCGGATTCGATAATCTAAACTCACAGGAGAACGACCATAAGGTGCCCGAGGCAGCATTAGACCCTTGGAGACAAGTCGGCTGGAGGACGATGTATTGAATCTCGACGCAATTTGAGAGTTCTATCTTCATCAGGAGGCGCTGAACGTTACTATTCACTATCATTTTTGCGTCGGATTCGAAAATCTAGACTCACAGGAGAAGGATCATATGGTGCCCGAGGCAGCAACAGACCCTTGGAGACAAGTCAGCTGGAGGTCGATGTATTGAATATCGACGCAATTTGAGTGTTCCATCGTCATTAGGAGGCCCTAAACGTTACAATTAACTATAATTTTGGCGTCGGATTCGATAATCTAAACTCACAGGAGAACGACCATAAGGTGCCCGAGGCAGCATTAGACCGTTGGAGACAAGTCGGCTGGAGGACGATGTATTGAATCTCGACGCTATTTGAGTGTCCCATCGTCATTAGGAGGCCCTAAACGTTACAATTAACTATCATTTTTGCGTCGGATTCGATAATCTAAACTCACAGGGGAACGACCATACGGTGCCCGAAGCAGCTATTGACCCTTGGAGACAAGTCGGTTGGAGGACGATGTATTGAATCTCGACGCAATTTGAGTGTCCCATCGTCATTAGGAGGCCCTAAACGTTACAATTAACTATCATTTTTGCGTCGGATTCGAAAATCTAGACTCACAGCAGAAGGATCATATTGTGCCCGAGACAGCAATATCCCCTTGGAGACAAGTCGGCTGGACGACGATGTATTGAATCTCGACGCAATTTGAGTGTCCCATCGTCATTAGGAGGACCTAAACGTTACAATTATCTATCATTTTTGTGTCGGATTCGATAATCTAAACTCACAGGGTAACGACCATACGGTGCCCGAGGAAGCTATTGACACTTGGAGACAAGTCGGTTGGAGGACGATGTATTGGATCGCGACGCAAAATGAGTGTTCCATCGTCATTACAAGGCCCTGAACCTTACAATTAACTATCAGTTTCGCGTCGGATTCGAAAATCTACTCACAGGAGAAGTTCATACGGTGCTCGAGACAGCAATATACCCCTTGGAGACAAATCGGCTGGAGGACGATGTATAGAATCTCGACGCAATTTGAGTCTTCTATCGTCATTAGGAGGCGCTGAACGTTACAATTCACTGTCATTTTTGCGTCGGATTCGAAAATCTAGACTCACAGGAGAAAGATCATATTGTGCCCGAGACAGCAATATCCCCTTGGAGACAAGTCGGCTGGAGGACGATGTATTGAATCTCGACGCAATTTGAGTGTCCCATCGTCATTAGGAGGCCCTAAACGTCACAATTAACTATCATTTTTGCGTCGAATTCGATAATCTAATCTCACAGGAGAACGACCATAAGGTGTCCGAGGCAGCATTAGACCCTTGGAGACAAATCGGCTGGGGACGATGTATTGAATCTCGACGCAATTTGAGTGTCCCATCGTGATTACAAGGCCCTAAACGTTACAATTAACTATCATTTTTGCGTCGGATTCGATAATCTAAACTCACAGGAGAACGACCATAAGGTGCCCGAGGCAGCAACAGACCCTTGGAGACAAGTCGGCGGGAGGCCGATGTATTGAATCTCGACGCAATTTGAGTGTTCCATCGTCATTACAAGGCCCTGAACGTTATAATTAACTATCATTTTTGCGTCGGATTCGAAAATCTAGACTCACAGGAGAACGACCATAAGGTGCCCGAGGCAGCAATAGACCCTTGGAGACAAGTCGGCTGCAGGCCGATGTATTGAATCTCGACGCAATTTGAGTGTTCCATCGGCATTAGGAGGCCCTGAACGTTACAATTAGCTATCATTTTTGCCTCGGGTTCGAAAATCTAGACTCACAGGAGAACGACCATAAGGTGCCCGAGGCAACAATAGACCCTTGGAGACAATTCGGCTGGAGGACGATATATTGAATCTCGACGCTATTTGAGAGATCCATCGTCATTAGGCGGCCCTGAACGTTACAATTAACTGTCATTTTTGCGTCGGATTCGATAATCTAAACTCACAGGAGAGCGACCACACGGTGCCCGAGGCAGCAACAGACCCTTGGAGACAAGTCGACTGGAGGACGATGTATTGAATCTCGACGCAATTTGAGTGTCCCATCGTCATTAGGAGGCCCTAAACGTCTGAATTAACTATCATTTTTGCGTCGGATTCGATAATCTAAACTCACATGGGAACGACCACACGTTGCCCGAGGCAGCTATTGATCCTTGGAGACAAGTCGGCTGGAGGACGATGTATTGGATCGCGACGCAAAATGAGTGTTCCATCGTCATTAGGAGGCCCTGAATGTTACAATTAACTATCAGTTTTTCGTCGGATTCGAAAATCAAACCTCACAGGAGAACGACCATTAAGTGCCCGAGGGAGCAATAGAGCGTTGGAGACAAGTCGGCTGGAGACCGATGGAATGAATCTCGACGCAATTTGAGTGTCCCATCGTCATTAGAAGGCCCTGAACGTTACACTTAACTATCATTTTTGCGTCAGATTCGAAAATCTAGACTTACAAGAGAACGACCATAAGGTGCCCGAGGCAGCAAAAGACCCTTGGAGACAAGTCGGTTGGAGGCCGATGTATTGAATATCGACGCAATTTGAGTGTTCCATCGTCATTAGGAGGCCCTAAACGTTACAATTAACTATAATTTTTGCGTCGGATTCGATAATTTAAACCCACAGGAGAACGACCGTAAGGTGTCCGAGGCAGCGTTAGACCCTTGGAGACAAATCGGCTGGAGGACGATGTATTGAATCTCGACGCAATTTGAGTGTCCCATCGTGATTACAAGGCCCTAAACGTTACAATTAACTATCATTTTTGCGTCGGATTCGATAATCTAAACTCACAGGAGAACGACCTTAAGGTGCCCGAGGCAGCAACAGACCCTTGGAGACAAGTCGGCGGGAGGCCGATGTATTGAATCTCGACGCAATTTGAGTTCTCCATCGTCATTACAAGGCCCTGAACGTTACAATTAACTATCATTTTTGCGTCGGATTCGAAAATCTAGACTCACAGGACAACGACCATAAGGTGCCCGAGGCAGCAATAGACCCTTGGAGACAAGTCGGCTGGAGGCCGATGTATTGAATCTCGACGCAATTTGAGTGTTCCATCGGCATTAGGAGGCCCTGAACGTTATAATTAACTATCATTTTTGCCTCTGATTCGATAATCTAAACTCACAGGAGAACGACCATAAGGTGCCCGAGGCAGCAATAGACCCTTGGAGACAAGTCGGCTGGAGGACGATGTATCGTATCTCGACGCAATTTGAGTGTTCCATCGTGATTACAAGGCCCTGAACGTTACAATTAACTATCATTTTTGCGTCGGATTCGAAAATCTAGACTCACAGGAGAACGACCATAAGGTGCCCGAGGCAGCAATAGACCCTTGGAGAGAAGTCGGCTGCAGGCCGATGTATTGAATCTCGACGCAATTTGAGTGTTCCATCGGCATTAGGGGGCCCTGAATGTTACAATTAACTATCATTTTTGCGTCGGGTTCCAAAATCTAGACTCACAGGAGAACGACCATAAGGTGCCCGAGGCAGCAATAGACCTTTGGAGACAATTCGGCTGGAGGACGATATATTGAATCTCGACGCAATTTGAGAGTTCCATCGTCATTTGGCGGCCCTGAACGTTACAATTAACTATCATTTTGGCGTCGGATTCGATAATCTAAACTCACAGGAGAACGACCATACGGTGCCCGATGCAGCAACAGACCCTTGGAGACAAGTCGGCTGGAGGACGATGTATTGAATCTCGCCGCAATTTGAGTGTCCCATCGTCATTAGGAGGCTCTAAGCGTTACAATTAACTATCATTTTTGCGTCGGATTCGATAATCTAAACTCACAGGGTAACGACCATACGGTGCCCGAGGAAGCTATTGACCCTTGGAGACAAGTCGGTTGGAGGACGATGTATTGAATCCCGACGCAATTTGAGTCTTCTATCGTCATTAGGAGGCGCTGAACCTTACAATTCACTATCATTTTTGCGTCGGATTCGAAAATCTAGACTCACAGGAGAAGGATCATATTGTGCCCGAGACAGCTATATCCCCTTGGAGACAAGTCGGCTGGAGGACGATGTATTGAATCTCGACGCAATTTGGTGTCCGATCGTCATTAGGAGGCCCTAAACGTTACAATTAACTATCATTTTTGCGTCGGATTCGAAAATCTAGACTCACAGGAGAACGACCATACGGTGCCCGAGGCAACTATTGACCCTTGGTGACAAGTCGGTTGGAGGACGATGTATTGGATCGCGACGCAAAATGAGTGTTCCATCGTCATTAGGAGGCCCTGAATGTTACAATTAACTATCAGTTTTTCGACGGATTCGAAAATCTAAACTCACAGGAGAACGACCATAAGGTGCACGAGGCAGCAATAGACCGTTGGAGACAAGTCGGCTGGAGGCCGATGTATTGAATCTCGACGCAATTTGAGTGTTCCATCGTCATTACAAGGTCCTGAACGTTACAATTAACTATCATTTTTGCGTCGGATTCGAAAATCTAGACTCACAGGAGAACGACCATAAGGTGCCCAAGGCAGCAATAGACCCTTGGAGACAAGTCGGCTGGAGGCCGATGTATTGAATATCGACGCAATTTGAGTGTTCCATCGTCATTAGAAGGCCCTGAACGTTACAATTAACTATCATCTTTGCGTCGGATTCGAAAATATAGACTCACAGGAGAACGACCATAAGGTGCCCGAGGGAGCAATAGACCGTTGGAGACAAGTCGGCTGGAGGACGATGTATTGGATCGCGACGCAATTTGAGTCTTCTATCGTCATTAGGAGGCGCTGAACGTTACAATTCACTATCATTTTTGCGTCGGATTTGAAAATCTAGACTCACAGGAGAAGGACCATGTGGTGCCCGAGGCAGCGATATCCTCTTGGAGACAAGTCGGCTGGAGGCCGATGTATTGAATCTCGACGCAATTTGAGTGTTCCATCGTCATTAGAAGGCCCTGAACGTTACAATTAACTATCATTTTTGCGTCGGATACGAAAATCTAGACTCACAGGAGAACGACCATAAGGTGCCCGAGGCAGCAATTGACCCTTGGAGACAAGTGGGCTGGAGGACGATGTATTGAATCTCGACGCAATTTGAGAGTTCCATCGTCATTAGGCGGCCTGAACGTTACAATTAACTATCTTTTTGGCGTCGGATTCGTAAATCTAGACTTACAAGAGAACGACCATAAGGTGCCCGAGGCAGCAATAGACCCTTGGAGACAAGTCGGCTGGAGGTCGATGTATTGGATCTCGACCCATTTTGAGTGTTCCATCGTCATTAGAAGGCCCTGACCGTTACAATTAACTATCATTTTTGCATCGGATTCGAAAATCTAGACTCACAGGAGAACGACCATAAGGTGCCCGAGGGAGCAATAGACCGTTGGAGACAAGTCGGCTGGAGGACGATGTATTGGATCGCGACGCAATTTGAGTCTTCTATCGTCATTAGGAGGCGCTGAACGTTACAATTCACTATCATTTTTGCGTCGGATTCGAAAATCTAGACTCACAGGAGAAGGACCATGTGGTGCCCGAGGCAGCGATATCCCCTTGGAGACAAGTCGGCTGGAGGCCGATGTATTGAATCTCGACGCAATTTGAGTGTTCCATCGTCATTAGAAGGCCCTGAACGTTACAATTAACTATCATTTTTGCGTCGGATACGAAAATCTAGACTCACAGGAGAACGACCATAAGGTGACCGAGGCAGCATTTGACCCTTGGAGACAAGTGGGCTGGAGGACGATGTATTGAATCTCGACGCAATTTGAGAGTTCCATCGTCATTAGGCGGCCTGAACGTTACAATTAACTATCATTTTGGCGTCGGATTCGTAAATCTAGACTTACAAGAGAACGACCATAAGGTGCCCGAGGCTGCAATAGACCCTTGGAGACAAGTCGGCTGGAGGTCGATGTATTGCATCTCGACCCATTTTGAGTGTTCCATCGTCATTAGAAGGCCCTGAACGATACAATTAACTATCATTTTTGCGTCGGATTCGAAAATCTAGACTCACAGGAGAACGACCATAAGGTGCCCGAGGCAGCAATAGACCCTTGGTGACAAGTCGGCTGGAGGCCGATGTATTGAATCTCGACGCAATTTGAGTGTTCCATCGTCATTAGGAGGCCCTGAACGTTACAATTAACTATCATTTTGGCGTCGGATTCGTAAATCTAGACTTACAAGAGAACGACCATAAAGTGCCCGAGGCAGCATGATACCCTTGGAGACAAGTCGGCTGGAGGACGACGTATAGGATCGCGACGCAATTTGAGTGTTCCATCGTCATTTGGAGGCCCTGAATGTTACAATTAACTATCAGTTTTTCGTCGCATTCGAAAATCTAGACTCACAGGAGAAGGATCATATTGTGCCCGAGACAGCAATATACCCCTTGGAGACAAGTCGGCTGGAGGACGATGTATTGAATCTCGACGCAATTTGAGTGTTCCATCGGCATTAGGAGGCCCTGAACGTTACAATTAACTATCATTTTTGCCTCGGGTTCGAAAATCTAGACTCACAGGAGAACGACCATAAGGTGCCCGAGGCAACAATAGACCCTTGGAGACAATTCGGCTGGAGGACGATATATTGAATCTCGACGCAATTTGAGAGATCCATCGTCATTAGGCGGCCCTGAACGTTACAATTAACTGTCATTTTTGCGTCGGATTCGATAATCTAAACTCACAGGAGAGCGACCACACGGTGCCCGAGGCAGCAACAGACCCTTGGAGACAAGTCGACTGGAGGACGATGTATTGAATCTCGACGCAATTTGAGTGTCCCATCGTCATTAGGAGGCCCTAAACGTTACAATTAACTATCATTTTTGCGTCGGATTCGATAATCTAAACTCACAGGGTAACGACCATACGGTGCCCGAGGAAGCTATTGACCCTTGGAGACAAGTCGGTTGGAGGACGATGTATTGAATCCCGACGCAATTTGAGTCTTCTATCGTCATTAGGAGGCGCTGAACCTTACAATTCACTATCATTTTTGCGTCGGATTCCAAAATCTAGACTCACAGGAGAAGGATCATATTGTGCCCGAGACAGCTATATCCCCTTGGAGACAAGTCGGCTGGAGGACGATGTATTGAATCTCGACGCAATTTGGTGTCCGATCGTCATTAGGAGGCTCTAAACGTTACAATTAACTATCATTTTTGCGTCGGATTCGAAAATCTAGACTCACAGGAGAACGACCATACGGTGCCCGAGGCAACTATTGACCCTTGGTGACAAGTCGGTTGGAGGACGATGTATTGGATCGCGACGCAAAATGAGTGTTCCATCGTCATTAGGAGGCCCTGAATGTTACAATTAACTATCAGTTTTTCGTCGGATTCGAAAATCTAGCCTCACAGGAGAACGACCATTAAGTGCCCGAGGGAGCAATAGAGCGTTGGAGACAAGTCGGCTGGAGACCGATGGATTGAATCTCGACGCAATTTGAGTGTCCCATCGTCATTAGAAGGCCCTGAACGTTACACTTAACTATCATTTTTGCGTCAGATTCGAAAATCTAGACTAACAAGAGAACGACCATAAGGTGCCCGAGGCAGCGAAAGACCCTTGGAGACAAGTCGGTTGGAGGCCGATGTATTGAATATCGACGCAATTTGAGTGTTCCATCGTCATTAGGAGGCCCTAAACGTTACAATTAACTATAATTTTTGCGTCGGATTCGATAATTTAAACTCACAGGAGAACGACCATAAGGTGTCCGAGGCAGCGTTAGACCCTTGGAGACAAATCGGCTGGAGGACGATGTATTGATTCTCGACGCAATTTGAGTGTCCCATCGTGATTACAAGGCCCTAAACGTTACAATTAACTATCATTTTAGCGTCGGATTCGATAATCTAACCTCACAGGAGAACGACCATAAGGTGCCCGAGGCAGCAACAGACCCTTGGAGACAAGTCGGCGGGAGGCCGATGTATTGAATCTCGACGCAATTTGAGTTCTCCATCGTCATTACAAGGCCCTGAACGTTACAATTAACTATCATTTTTGCGTCGGATTCGAAAATCTAGACTCACAGGACAACGACCATAAGGTGCCCGAGGCAGCAATAGACCCTTGGAGACAAGTCGGCTGGAGGCCGATGTATTGAATCTCGACGCAATTTGAGTGTTCCATCGGCATTAGGAGGCCCTGAACGTTATAATTAACTATCAATTTTGCCTCGGATTCGATAATCTAAACTCACAGGAGAACGACCATAAGGTGCCCGAGGCAGCAATAGACCCTTGGAGACAAGTCGGCTGGAGGCCGATGTATTGAATATCGACGCAATTTGAGTGTTCCATCGTCATTAGGAGGCCCTAAACGTTACAATTAACTATAATTTTGGCGTCGGATTCGATAATCTAAACTCACAGGAGAACGACCATAAGGTGCCCGAGGCAGCATTAGACCCTTGGAGACAAGTCGGCTGGAGGACGATGTATTGAATCTCGACGCAATTTGAGAGTTCTATCTTCATCAGGAGGCGCTGAACGTTACTATTCACTATCATTTTTGCGTCGGATTCGAAAATCTAGACTCACAGGAGAAGGATCATATGGTGCCCGAGGCAGCAACAGACCCTTGGAGACAAGTCAGCTGGAGGTCGATGTATTGAATATCGACGCAATTTGAGTGTTCCATCGTCATTAGGAGGCCCTAAACGTTACAATTAACTATAATTTTGGCGTCGGATTCGATAATCTAAACTCACAGGAGAACGACCATAAGGGCCCGAGGCAGCATTAGACCGTTGGAGACAAGTCGGCTGGAGGACGATGTATTGAATCTCGACGCTATTTGAGTGTCCCATCGTCATTAGGAGGCCCTAAACGTTACAATTAACTATCATTTTTGCGTCGGATTCGATAATCTAAACTCACAGGGGAACGACCATACGGTGCCCGAAGCAGCTATTGACCCTTGGAGACAAGTCGGTTGGAGGACGATGTATTGAATCTCGACGCAATTTGAGTGTCCCATCGTCATTAGGAGGCCCTAAACGTTACAATTAACTATCATTTTTGCGTCGGATTCGAAAATCTAGACTCACAGCAGAAGGATCATATTGTGCCCGAGACAGCAATATCCCCTTGGAGACAAGTCGGCTGGACGACGATGTATTGAATCTCGACGCAATTTGAGTGTCCCATCGTCATTAGGAGGACCTAAACGTTACAATTATCTATCATTTTTGTGTCGGATTCGATAATCTAAACTCACAGGGTAACGACCATACGGTGCCCGAGGAAGCTATTGACACTTGGAGACAAGTCGGTTGGAGGACGATGTATTGGATCGCGACGCAAAATGAGTGTTCCATCGTCATTACAAGGCCCTGAACCTTACAATTAACTATCAGTTTCGCGTCGGATTCGAAAATCTACTCACAGGAGAAGTTCATACGGTGCTCGAGACAGCAATATACCCCTTGGAGACAAATCGGCTGGAGGACGATGTATAGAATCTCGACGCAATTTGAGTCTTCTATCGTCATTAGGAGGCGCTGAACGTTACAATTCACTGTCATTTTTGCGTCGGATTCGAAAATCTAGACTCACAGGAGAAAGATCATATTGTGCCCGAGACAGCAATATCCCCTTGGAGACAAGTCGGCTGGAGGACGATGTATTGAATCTCGACGCAATTTGAGTGTCCCATCGTCATTAGGAGGCCCTAAACGTCACAATTAACTATCATTTTTGCGTCGAATTCGATAATCTAATCTCACAGGAGAACGACCATAAGGTGTCCGAGGCAGCATTAGACCCTTGGAGACAAATCGGCTGGGGACGATGTATTGAATCTCGACGCAATTTGAGTGTCCCATCGTGATTACAAGGCCCTAAACGTTACAATTAACTATCATTTTTGCGTCGGATTCGATAATCTAAACTCACAGGAGAACGACCATAAGGTGCCCGAGGCAGCAACAGACCCTTGGAGACAAGTCGGCGGGAGGCCGATGTATTGAATCTCGACGCAATTTGAGTGTTCCATCGGCATTAGGAGGCCCTGAACGTTACAATTAACTATCATTTTTGCCTCGGGTTCGAAAATCTAGACTCACAGGAGAACGACCATAAGGTGCCCGAGGCAACAATAGACCCTTGGAGACAATTCGGCTGGAGGACGATATATTGAATCTCGACGCAATTTGAGAGATCCATCGTCATTAGGCGGCCCTGAACGTTACAATTAACTGTCATTTTTGCGTCGGATTCGATAATCTAAACTCACAGGAGAGCGACCACACGGTGCCCGAGGCAGCAACAGACCCTTGGAGACAAGTCGACTGGAGGACGATGTATTGAATCTCGACGCAATTTGAGTGTCCCATCGTCATTAGGAGGCCCTAAACGTCTCAATTAACTATCATTTTTGCGTCGGATTCGATAATCTAAACTCACATGGGAACGACCACACGTTGCCCGAGGCAGCTATTGATCCTTGGAGACAAGTCGGCTGGAGGACGATGTATTGGATCGCGACGCAAAATGAGTGTTCCATCGTCATTAGGAGGCCCTGAATGTTACAATTAACTATCAGTTTTTCGTCGGATTCGAAAATCAAACCTCACAGGAGAACGACCATTAAGTGCCTGAGGGAGCAATAGAGCGTTGGAGACAAGTCGGCTGGAGACCGATGGAATGAATCTCGACGCAATTTGAGTGTCCCATCGTCATTAGAAGGCCCTGAACGTTACACTTAACTATCATTTTTGCGTCAGATTCGAAAATCTAGACTAACAAGAGAACGACCATAAGGTGCCCGAGGCAGCAAAAGACCCTTGGAGACAAGTCGGTTGGAGGCCGATGTATTGAATATCGACGCAATTTGAGTGTTCCATCGTCATTAGGAGGCCCTAAACGTTACAATTAACTATAATTTTTGCGTCGGATTCGATAATTTAAACCCACAGGAGAACGACCATAAGGTGTCCGAGGCAGCGTTAGACCCTTGGAGACAAATCGGCTGGAGGACGATGTATTGAATCTCGACGCAATTTGAGTGTCCCATCGTGATTACAAGGCCCTAAACGTTACAATTAACTATCATTTTTGCGTCGGATTCGATAATCTAAACTCACAGGAGAACGACCTTAAGGTGCCCGAGGCAGCAACAGACCCTTGGAGACAAGTCGGCGGGAGGCCGATGTATTGAATCTCGACGCAATTTGAGTTCTCCATCGTCATTACAAGGCCCTGAACGTTACAATTAACTATCATTTTTGCGTCGGATTCGAAAATCTAGACTCACAGGACAACGACCATAAGGTGCCCGAGGCAGCAATAGACCCTTGGAGACAAGTCGGCTGGAGGCCGATGTATTGAATCTCGACGCAATTTGAGTGTTCCATCGGCATTAGGAGGCCCTGAACGTTATAATTAACTATCATTTTTGCCTCTGATTCGATAATCTAAACTCACAGGAGAACGACCATAAGGTGCCCGAGGCAGCAATAGACCCTTGGAGACAAGTCGGCTGGAGGACGATGTATCGAATCTCGACGCAATTTGAGTGTTCCATCGTGATTACAAGGCCCTGAACGTTACAATTAACTATCATTTTTGCGTCGGATTCGAAAATCTAGACTCACAGGAGAACGACCATAAGGTGCCCGAGGCAGCAATAGACCCTTGGAGAGAAGTCGGCTGCAGGCCGATGTATTGAATCTCGACGCAATTTGAGTGTTCCATCGGCATTAGGGGGCCCTGAATGTTACAATTAACTATCATTTTTGCGTCGGGTTCCAAAATCTAGACTCACAGGAGAACGACCATAAGGTGCCCGAGGCCGCAATAGACCTTTGGAGACAATTCGGCTGGAGGACGATATATTGAATCTCGACGCAATTTGAGAGTTCCATCGTCATTTGGCGGCCCTGAACGTTACAATTAACTATCATTTTGGCGTCGGATTCGATAATCTAAACTCACAGGAGAACGACCATACGGTGCCCGATGCAGCAACAGACCCTTGGAGACAAGTCGGCTGGAGGACGATGTATTGAATCTCGCCGCAATTTGAGTGTCCCATCGTCATTAGGAGGCTCTAAACGTTACAATTAACTATCATTTTTGCGTCGGATTCGATAATCTAAACTCACAGGGTAACGACCATACGGTGCCCGAGGAAGCTATTGACCCTTGGAGACAAGTCGGTTGGAGGACGATGTATTGAATCCCGACGCAATTTGAGTCTTCTATCGTCATTAGGAGGCGCTGAACCTTACAATTCACTATCATTTTTGCGTCGGATTCGAAAATCTAGACTCACAGGAGAAGGATCATATTGTGCCCGAGACAGCTATATCCCCTTGGAGACAAGTCGGCTGGAGGACGATGTATTGAATCTCGACGCAATTTGGTGTCCGATCGTCATTAGGAGGCCCTAAACGTTACAATTAACTATCATTTTTGCGTCGGATTCGAAAATCTAGACTCACAGGAGAACGACCATACGGTGCCCGAGGCAACTATTGACCCTTGGTGACAAGTCGGTTGGAGGACGATGTATTGGATCGCGACGCAAAATGAGTGTTCCATCGTCATTAGGAGGCCCTGAATGTTACAATTAACTATCAGTTTTTCGACGGATTCGAAAATCTAAACTCACAGGAGAACGACCATAAGGTGCACGAGGCAGCAATAGACCGTTGGAGACAAGTCGGCTGGAGGCCGATGTATTGAATCTCGACGCAATTTGAGTGTTCCATCGTCATTACAAGGTCCTGAACGTTACAATTAACTATCATTTTTGCGTCGGATTCGAAAATCTAGACTCACAGGAGAACGACCATAAGGTGCCCAAGGCAGCAATAGACCCTTGGAGACAAGTCGGCTGGAGGCCGATGTATTGAATATCGACGCAATTTGAGTGTTCCATCGTCATTAGAAGGCCCTGAACGTTACAATTAACTATCATCTTTGCGTCGGATTCGAAAATATAGACTCACAGGAGAACGACCATAAGGTGCCCGAGGGAGCAATAGACCGTTGGAGACAAGTCGGCTGGAGGACGATGTATTGGATCGCGACGCAATTTGAGTCTTCTATCGTCATTAGGAGGCGCTGAACGTTACAATTCACTATCATTTTTGCGTCGGATTTGAAAATCTAGACTCACAGGAGAAGGACCATGTGGTGCCCGAGGCAGCGATATCCTCTTGGAGACAAGTCGGCTGGAGGCCGATGTATTGAATCTCGACACAATTTGAGTGTTCCATCGTCATTAGAAGGCCCTGAACGTTACAATTAACTATCATTTTTGCGTCGGATACGAAAATCTAGACTCACAGGAGAACGACCATAAGGTGCCCGAGGCAGCAATTGACCCTTGGAGACAAGTGGGCTGGAGGACGATGTATTGAATCTCGACGCAATTTGAGAGTTCCATCGTCATTAGGCGGCCTGAACGTTACAATTAACTATCATTTTGGCGTCGGATTCGTAAATCTAGACTTACAAGAGAACGACCATAAGGTGCCCGAGGCAGCAATAGACCCTTGGAGACAAGTCGGCTGGAGGTCGATGTATTGGATCTCGACCCATTTTGAGTGTTCCATCGTCATTAGAAGGCCCTGACCGTTACAATTAACTATCATTTTTGCATCGGATTCGAAAATCTAGACTCACAGGAGAACGACCATAAGGTGCCCGAGGGAGCAATAGACCGTTGGAGACAAGTCGGCTGGAGGACGATGTATTGGATCGCGACGCAATTTGAGTCTTCTATCATCATTAGGAGGCGCTGAACGTTACAATTCACTATCATTTTTGCGTCGGATTCGAAAATCTAGACTCACAGGAGAAGGACCATGTGGTGCCCGAGGCAGCGATATCCCCTTGGAGACAAGTCGGCTGGAGGCCGATGTATTGAATCTCGACGCAATTTGAGTGTTCCATCGTCATTAGAAGGCCCTGAACGTTACAATTAACTATCATTTTTGCGTCGGATACGAAAATCTAGACTCACAGGAGAACGACCATAAGGTGCCCGAGGCAGCATTTGACCCTTGGTGACAAGTCGGCTGGAGGCCGATGTATTGAATCTCGACGCAATTTGAGTGTTCCATCGTCATTAGGAGGCCCTGAACGTTACAATTAACTATCATTTTGGCGTCGGATTCGTAAATCTAGACTTACAAGAGAACGACCATAAAGTGCCCGAGGCAGCATGATACCCTTGGAGACAAGTCGGCTGGAGGACGACGTATAGGATCGCGACGCAATTTGAGTGTTCCATCGTCATTTGGAGGCCCTGAATGTTACAATTAACTATCAGTTTTTCGTCGCATTCGAAAATCTAGACTCACAGGAGAAGGATCATATTGTGCCCGAGACAGCAATATACCCCTTGGAGACAAGTCGGCTGGAGGACGATGTATTGAATCTCGACGCAATTTGAGTGTTCCATCGTCATTAGAAGGCCCTGAACGTGACAATTAACTATCATTTTTGCGTCGGATTCGAAAATCTAGACTCACAGGAGAACGACCATAAGGTGCCCGAGGCAGCATTATACCCTTGGAGACAAGTCGGCTGGAGGACGACGTATAGGATCGCGACGCAATTTGAGTGTTCCATCGTCATTTGGAGGCCCTGAATGTTACAATTAACTATCAGTTTTTCGTCGCATTCGAAAATCTAGACTCACAGGAGAAGGATCATATTGTGCCCGAGGCAGCGTTATCCCCTTGGAGACAAGTCGGTTGGAGGCCGATGTATTGATTCTCGACGCAATTTGAGTGTTCCATCGTCATTAGAAGGCCCTGAACGTTACAACTAACTATCATTTTGGCGTCGGATTCGTAAATCTAGACTTACAAGAGAACGACCATAAAGTGCCCGAGGCAGCATTAGACCCATCGAGACAAGTCGGCTGGAGGACGATGTATTGGATCGCGACGCAATTTGAGTGTTCCATCGTCACTAGGAGGCCCTGAATGTTACAATTAACTATCAGTTTTTCGTCGGATTCGAAAATCTAGACTCACAGCCGACGAACCATTTGGTGCCCGAGGCAGCAATATCCCTTTGGAGACAAATCGGCTGGAGGACGATGTGTTGAATCCCGACGCAATTTGAGTCTTCTATCGTCATTAGGAGGCGCTGAACGTTACAATTCACTATCATTTTTGCGTCGGATTCGATAATCTTGACTCACAGAGAAGGATCATATTGTGCCCGAGGCAGCAATATCACCTTAGAAACAAGTCGGCTGGAGGACGATGTATTGAATCTCGACGCAATTTGAGTGTCCCATCGTCATTAGGAGGCCCTAAACGTTACAATTAACTATCATTTTTGCGTCGGATTCGGTAATCTAAACTCACAGGGGAACGACCATACGGTGCCCGAGGCAGCTATTGACCCTTGGAGACAAGTCGGTTGGAGGACGATGTATTGGATCGCGACGCAAAATGAGTGTTCCATCGTCATTAGGAGGCCCTGAACCTTACAATTAACTATCAGTTTCGCGTCGGATTCGAAAATCTACTCACAGGAGAAGTTCATACGGTGTTCGAGACAGCAATATACCCCTTGGAGACAAATCGGCTGGAGGAAGATGTATTCAATCTCGACGCAATTTGAGTCTTCTATCGTCTTTAGGAGGCGCTGAACGTTACAATTCACTATCATTTTTGCGTCGGATTCGAAAATCTAGACTCACAGGAGAAAGATCATATTGTGCCCGAGACAGCAATATCCCCTTGGAGACATGTCGGATGGAGGACGATGTATTGAATCTCGACGCAATTTGAGTGTTCCATCGTCATTACAAGGATCTGAACGTTACAATTAACTATCATTTTTGCGTCGGATTCGAAAATCTAGACTCACAGGAGAACGACCATAAGGTGCCCGAGGCAGCAATAGACCCTTGGAGACAAGTCGGCTGCAGGCCGATGTATTGAATCTCGACGCAATTTGAGTGTTCCATCGGCATTAGGGGGCCCTGAACGTTACAATTAACTATCATTTTTGCGTCGGGTTCCAAAATCTAGACTCACAGGAGAACGACCATAAGGTGCCCGAGGCAGCAATAGACCTTTGGAGACAATTCGGCTGGAGGACGATATATTGAATCTCGACGCAATTTGAGAGTTCCATCGTCATTAGGCGGCCCTGAACGTTACAATTAACTATCATTTTTGCGTCGGATTCGATAATCTAAACTCACAGGAGAACGACCATACGGTGCCCGAGGCAGCAACAGACCCTTGGAGACAAGTGGGCTGGAGGACGATGTATTGAATCTCGACGCAATTTGAGTGTTCCATCGTCATTACAAGGCCCTGAACGTTACAATTAACTTTCATTTTTGCGTCGGATTCGAAAATCTAGACTCACAGGAGAACGACCATAAGGTGCCCGAGGCAGCAATAGACCCTTGGAGACAAGTCGGCTGGAGGACGATGTATTGGATCGCAACGCAATTTGAGTCTTCTATCGTCATTAGGAGGCGCTGAACGTTACAATTCACTATCATTTTTGCGTCGGATTCGAAAATCTATACTCACAGGAGAAGGAACATGTGGTGCCCGTGGCAGCGATATTCCTTTGGAGATAAGTCGGCTGGAGGCCGATGTATTGAATCTCGACGCAATTTGAGAGTTCCATCGTCATTAGGCGGCCCTGAACGTTACAATTAACTATCATTTTGGCGTCGGATTTGTAAATCTAGACTTACAAGAGAACGACCATAAAGTGCCCGAGGCAGCATTAGACCCTTGGAGACAGGTCTGCTGGAGGACGAAGTATTGGATCGCGACGCAATTTGAGTGTTCCATCGTCATTAGGAGGCCCTGAATGTTACAATTAACTATCAGTTTTTCGTCGGATACGAAAATCTAGACTCACAGCAGACGAACCATTTGGTGCCCGAGGCAGCAACAGACCCTTGGAGACAAATCGGCTGGACGACGATGTATTGGATCGCGACGCAATTTGAGTTTTCTATCGTCATTAGGAGGCGCTGAACGTTACAATTCACTTTAATTTTTGCGTCGGATTCGAAAACATAGACTCACAGGAGAAGGACCATGTGGTGCTCGAGGCAGCGATATCCCCTTGGAGACAAGTCGGCTGGAGGCCGATGTATTGAATTTCGACGCAATTTGAGTATTCCATCGTCATTACGGAGCCCTGAACCTTACAATTAACTATCAGTTTCGCGTCGGATTCGAAAATCTACTCAAAGGAGAAGTTCATACGGTGCTCGAGACAGCAATATACGCATTGGAGACAAGTCGACTGGAGGACGATGTATTGAATCTCGACTCAATTTGAGTCTTCTATCGTCATTGGGAGGCGCTGAACGTTACAATTCACTATCATTTTTGCGTCGGATTCGAAAATCTAGACTCACAGGGGACGACCATACAATGTCCGAGGCAGCTATTGCCTCTTGGAGACAAGTCGGTTGGAGGACGATGTATTGGATCGCGACACAAAATGTGTGTTCCACCGTCATTAGGAGGCCCTGAATGTTACAATTAACTATCAGTTTTTCGTCGGATTCGAAAATCTAAACTCACAGGAGAACGACCATAAGGCGCCCGAGGCAGCAATAGACCGTTGGAGACAAGTCGGCTGGAGGCCGATGTATTGAATCTCGACGCTATTTGAGTGTTCCATCGTCATTACAAGGCCCTGAACCTTACAATTAACTATCAGTTTCGCGTCGGATTCGAAAATCTACTCACTGGAGAAGTTTATACGGTGCTCGAGACAGCAATATCCCCTTGGAGACAAGTCGGCTGGAGGACGATGTATTGAATCTCGACGCAATTTGAGTGTTCCATCGTCATTACAAGGCCCTGAACGTTACAATTAACTATCATTTTTGCGTCATATTCGAAAATCTAGACTCACAGGAGAACGACCATAAGGTGCCCGAGGCAGCAATAGACCGTTGGAGACAAGTCGGCTGGAGGACGATGTATTGGATCGCGACGCAATTTGAGTCTTCTATCGTCATTAGGTGGCGCTGAACGTTACAATTCACTATCATTTTTGCGTCGGATTCGAAAATCTAGACTCACAGGAGAAGGACCATGTGGTGCCCGAGGCCGCGATATCCCTTTGGAGATAAGTCGGCTGAAGGCCGATGTATTGAATCTCGACGCAATTTGAGTGCTCCATCGTCATTACAAGGCCCCGAACCTTACAATTAACTATCAGTTTCGCGTAGGATTCGAAAATCTACTCACAGGAGAAGTTCATACGGTGCTCGAGACAGCAATATACCCCTTGGAGACAAATCGGCTGGAGGACGATGTATTGATTCTCGACTCAATTTGAGTCTTCTATCGTCATTAGGAGGCGCTGAACGTTACAATTCACTATCATTTTTGCGTCGCATTCGAAAATCTAGACTCACAGGAGAAGGATCATATTGTGCCAGAGACAGCAATATCCCCTTGGAGACAAGTCGGCTGGAGGACGATGTATTGAATCTCGACGCAATTTGAGTGTTCCATCGTCATTAGAAGGCCCTGAACGTTACAATTAACTATCATTTTGGCGTCGGATTCGAAAATCTAGACTCACAGGAGAACGACCATAAGGTGCCCGAGGCAGCAATAGACCCTTGGAGACAAGTCGGCTGGAGGACGATGTATTGGATCGCGACGCAACTTGAGTCTAGTATCGTCATTAGGAGGCGCTGAACGTTACAATTCACTATCATTTTTGCGTCGGATTCGAAAATCTAGTCTCACAGGAGAATGACCATGTGGTGCCCGAGGCAGCGATATCCCCTTGGAGACAAGTCGGTTGGAGGCCGATGTATTGATTCTCGACGAAATTAGAGTGTTCCATCGTCATTAGAAGGCCCTGAACGTTACAATTAACTATCATTTTGGCGTCGGATTCGGTAATCTAAACTCAAAGGGGAACGACCATACGGTGCCCGAGGCAGCCATTGACCCTTGAAGACAAGTCGGTTGGAGGACGATGTATTCGATCGCGACGCAAAATGAGTGTTCCATCGTCATTAGGAGGCCCTGAATGTTACAATTAACTATCAGTTTTTCGTCGGATTCGAAAATCTAAACTCACAGGAGAACGACCATAAGGTGCCCGAGGCAGCAATAGACCGTTGGAGACAAGTCGGCTGGAGGCCGATGTATTGAATCTCGACGCAATTTTAGTCTTCCATCGTCATTACAAGGCCCTGAACCTTACAACTAACTATCAGTTTCGCGTCGGATTCGAAAATCTACTCACAGGAGAAGTTCATACGGTGCTCGAGACAGCAATATACCCCTTGGAGACAAATCGGCTGGAGGACGATGTATTGAATCTCGACGCAATTTGAATCTTCTATCGTCATTAGGAGGCGCTGGACGTTACAATTCACTATCATTTTTGCGTCGGATTCGAAAATCTAGACTCACAGGAGAAAGATCATATTCTGCCCTAGACAGCAATATCCCCTTGGAGACAAGTCGGCTGGAGGACGATGGATTGAATCTCGACGCAATTTGAGTATTCCATCGTCATTAGACTGCCCTGAACGTTACAATTAACTATGATTTTTGGTCGGATTCGAAAATCTAGACTCACAGGAGAACGACCATAAGGTGCCCGAGGGAGCAATAGACCCTTGGAGACAAGTCGGCTGGAGGCCGATGTATTGAATCTCGACGCAATTTGAGTGTTCCATCGGCATTAGGAGGCCCTGAACGTTAGAATTAACTATCATTTTTCCGTCGGATTCGATAATCTAAACTCACAGGAGAACGACCATAAGGTGCCCAGAGGCAGCAATAGACCCTTGGAGACAAGTCGGCTGGAGGCCGATGTATTGAATCTCGACGTAATTTGAGTGTTCCATCGGCATTAGGAGGCCCTGAACGTTAGAATTACCTATCAGTTTTGCGTCGGATTCGAAAATCTACTCACAGGAGAAGTTCATACGGTGCTCGAGACAGCAATATACCCCTTGGAGACAAATCGGCTAGAGGACGATGTATTGAATCTCGACGCAATTTGAGTCTTCTATCGTCATTAGGAGGCGCTGAACGTTACAACTAACTATGATTTTTGCGTGGGATTCGAAAATCTAGACTTACAAGAGAACGACCATAAGGTGCCCGAGGCAGCATTAGACCCTTGGAGAGAAGTCGGCTGGAGGACGATGTATTGAATCTCGACGCAATTTGAGAGTTCTATCGTCATCAGGAGGCGCTGAACGTTACTATTCACTATCATTTTTGCGTCGGATTCGAAAATCTAGACTCACAGGAGAAGGATCATATGGTCCCCGAGGCAGCAACAGACCCTTGGAGACAAGTCGGCTGGAGGCCGATGTATTGAATCTCGACGCAATTTGAGTGTTCCATCGTAATTAGGAGGCCCTAAACGTTACAATTAACTATAATTTTTGCGTCGGATTCGATAATCTAAACTCACAGGAGAACGACCATAAGGTGCCCGTGGCAGCATTAGACCCTTGGAGACAAGTCGGCTGGAGGACGATGTATTGAATCTCGACGCAATTTGCGTGTCCCATCGTAATTACAAGGCCCTAAGCGTTACAATTAACTATCATTTTTGCGTCGGATTCGATAATCTAAACTCACAGGAGAACGACCATAAGGTGCCCGAGGCAGCAACAGACCCTTGGAGACAAGTCGGCGGGAGGCCGATGTATTGAATCTCGACGCAATTTGAGTGTTCCATCGTCATTAGAAGGCCCTGAACGTTACAATTAACTATCATTTTGGCGTCGGATTCGTAAATCTACACTTATAAGAGAACGCCCATAAAGTGCCCGAGGCAGCATTAGACCCTTGGAAACAAGTCGGCTGGAGGACGACGTATTGGACCGCGACGCAATTTGAGTCTTCTATCGTTATTAGGAGGCGCTGAACGTTACAATTCACTATCATTTTTGTGTCGGGTTCGAAAATCTAGACTCACAGGAGAAAGATCATATTGTGCTCGAGACAGCAATATCCCCTTGGAGACAAGTCGGCTGGAGGCCGATGTATTGAATCTCGACGCAATTGATAGTTCCATCGTCATTACAAGGCCCTGAATGTTACAATTAACTATCAGTTTTTCGTCGGATTCGAAAATCTAAACTCACAGGAGAACGACCATAAGGTGCCCGAGCAGCAATAGACCGTTGGAGACAAGTCGGCTGGAGGCCGATATATTGAATCTCGACGCAATTTGAGTGTTCCATCGTCATTACAAGGCCCTGAACCTTACAATTAACTATCAGTTTCGCGTCGGATTCGAAAATCTACTCACAGGAGAAGTTCATACGGTGCTCGAGACATCAATATCCCCTTGGAGACAAGTCGGATGGAGGACGATGTATTGAATCTCGACGCAATTTGAGTGTTCCATCGTCATTAGAAGGCCCTGAACGTTACAATTAACTATGATTTTTGCGTCGGATTCGAAAATCTAGACTCACAGGAGAACGACCATAAGGTGCCTGAGGCAGCAATAGACCCTTGGAGACAAGTCGGCTGGAGGTCGATGTATTGGATCTCGACGCAATTTCAGTGTTCCATCGTCATTAGAAGGCCCTGAACGTTACAATTAACTATCATTTTTGCGTCGGATTCGAAAATCTAGACTCACAGGAGAACGACCATAAGGTGCCCGAGGCAGCAATAGGAACTTGGTGACAAGTCGGCTGGAGGCCGATGTATTGAATCTCGACGCAATTTGAGTGTTCCATCGTCATTAGGTGGCCCTGAACGTTACAATTAACTATCATTTTGGCGTCGGATTCGTAAATCTAGACTTACAAGAGAACGACCATAAAGTGCCCGAGGCAGCATTATACCCTTGGAGACAAGTCGGCTGGAGGACGACGTATTGGATCGCGACGCAATTTGAGTGTTCCATCGTCATTTGGAGGCCCTGAATGTTACAATTAACTATCAGTTTTTCGTCGGATTCGAAAATCTAGACTCACAGCAGACGAACTATTTGGTGCCCGAGGCAGCAATATCCCCTTGGAGACAAATCGGCAGGAGGACGATGTATTGAATCCCGACGCAATTTGAGTCTTCTATCGTCATTAAGAGGAGCTGAACGTTACAATTCACTACCATTTCTGCGTCGCATTCGAAAATCTAGACTCACAGGAGAAGGATCATATTGTGCCCGAGACAGCAATATCCCCTTGGAGACAAATCGGCTGGAGGACGATGTATTGAATCTCGACGCAATTTGAGTCTTGTATCGTCATTAGGAGGCGCTGAACGTTACAATTCACTATCATTTTTGCGTCGGATTCGAAAATCTAGACTCACAGGAGAATGACCATGTGGTGCCCGAGGCAGCGATATCCCCTTGGAGACAAGTCGGTTGGATGCCGATGTATTGATTCTCGACGCAATTTGAGTGTTCCATCGTCATTAGAAGGCCCTGAACGTTACAATTAACTATCATTTTGGCGTCGGATTCGTAAATCTAGACTTACAAGAGAACGACCATAAAGTGCCCGAGGCAGCATTAGACCCATGGAGACAAGTCGGCTGGAGGACGATGTATTGGATCGCGACGCAATTTGAGTGTTCCATCGTCACTAGGAGGCCCTGAATGTTACAATTAACTATCAGTTTTTCGTCGGATTCGAAAATCTAGACTCACAGCCGACGAACCATTTGGTGCCCGAGGCAGCAATATCCCCTTGGAGACAAATCGGCTGGAGGACGATGTGTTGAATCCCGACGCAATTTGAGTCTTCTATCGTCATTAGGAGGCGCTGAAACTTACATTTCACTATCATTTTTGCGTCGGATTCGAAAATCTTGACTCACAGGAGAAGGATCATATTGTGCCCGAGGCAGTAATATCACCTTGGAAACAAGTCGGCTGGAGGACGATGTATTGGATCGCGACGCGATTTGAGTGTTCCATCGTCATTAGGAGGCCCTGAATGTTACAATTAACTATCAGTTTTGCGTCGCATTCGAAAATCTAGACTCACAGGAGGAGGATCAAATTGTGCCCGAGACAGCAATAGACCCTTGGAGACAAGTCGGCTGGAGGCCGATGTATTGAATCTCGACGCAATTTGAGTGTTCCATCGGCATTAGGAGGCCCTGAACGTTAAAATTTTTGCGTCGGATTCGATAATCTAAACTCACAGGAGAACGACCATACGGTGCCCGAGGCACCAACAGACCCTTGGAGACAAGTCGGCTGGAGGACGATGTATTGAATCTCGACGCAATTGAAAGTTCCATCGTCATTACAAGGCCCTGAACGTTACAATTAACTATCATTTTTGCGTCGGATTCGAAAATCTAGACTCACAGGAGAACGACCATAAGGTGCCCGAGGCAGCAATAGACTCATGGAGACAAATCGGCTGGAGGACGATGTATTGGATCGCGACGCAATTTGAGTCTTCTATCGTCATTAGGAGGCGCTGAACGTTACAATTCACTATCATTTTTGCGTCGGATTCGAAAATCTAGACTCACAGGAGAACGACCATAAGGTGCCCGAGGCAGCAATAGACCCTTGGAGATAAGTCGGCTGGAGGCCGATGTATTGGATCTCGACGCAATTTGAGTGTTCCATCGTCATTAGAAGGCCCTGAACGTTACAATTAACTATCATTTTGGCGTCGGATTCGTAAATCTAGACTTACAAGAGAACGCCCATAAAGTGACCGAGGCAGCATTAGACCCTTGGAAACAAGTCGGCTGGAGGACGACGTATTGGATCGCGACGCAATTTGAGTCTTCTATCGTTATTAGGAGGCGCTGAACGTTACAAGTCACTATCATATTTGTGTCGGATTCGAAAATCTAGACTCACAGGAGAAAGATCATATTGTGCTCGAGACAGCAATATCCCCTTGGAGACAAGTCGGCTGGAGGACGATGTATTGAATCTCGACGCAATTTGAGTGACCCATCGTCATTAGAAGGCCCTGAACGTTACAATTAACTATGATTTTTGCGTCGGATTCGAAAATCTAGACTCACAGGGAACGACCATACAATGCCCGAGGCAGCTATTGACCCTTGGAGACAAGTCGGTTGGAGGACGGTGTATTGAATCTCGACGCAATTTGAGTGTTCCATCGTCATTAGAAGGCCCTGAACGTTACAATTAACTATGATTTTTGCGTCGGATTCGAAAATCTAGACTCACAGGAGAACGACCATAAGGTGCCTGAGGCAGCAATAGACCCTTGGAGACAAGTCGGCTGGAGGTCGATGTATTGGATCTCGACGCAATTTGAGTGTTCCATCGTCATTAGAAGGCCCTGAACCTTACAATTAACTATCAGTTTCGCGTCGGATTCGAAAATCTACTCACAGGAGAAGTTCATACGGTGCTCGAGACAGCAATATCCCCTTGGAGACAAGTCGGATGGAGGACGATGTATTGAATCTCGACGCAATTTGAGTGTTCCATCGTCATTAGAAGGCCCGGAACGTTACAATTAACTATCATTTTTGCGTCGGATTCGAAAATCTAGACTCACAGGAGAACGACCATAAGGAGCCCGAGGCAGCAATAGACCCTTGGAGACAAGTCGGCTGGAGGACGATGTATTGGATCGCGACGCAACCTGAGTCTTGTATCGTCATTAGGAGGCGCTGAACGTTACAATTCACTATCATTTTTGCGTCGGATTCGAAAATCTTGACTCACAGGAGAAGGATCATATTGTGCCCGAGGCAGTAATATCACCTTGGAAACAAGTCGGCTGGAGGACGATGTAGTGAATCTCGACGCAATTTGAGTGTCCCATCGTCATTAGGAGGCCCTGAACGTTACAATTAACTATCATTTTTGCGTCCGATACGAAAATCTAGACTCACAGGAGAACGACCATAAGGTGCCCGAGGCAGCAATAGACCCTTGGAGACAAGTCGGCTGGAGGACGATGTATTGAATCTCGACGCAATTAGAGAGTTCCATCATCATTAGGCGGCCCTGAACGTTACAATTAACTATCATTTTGGCGTCGGATTCGTTAATGTAGACTTACAAGAGAACGACCATAAAGTGCCCATGGCAGCATTAGACCCTTGGAGACAAGTGGGCTGGAGGACGAAGTATTGGATCGCGACGCGATTTGAGTGTTCCATCGTCATTAGGAGGCACTGAATGTTACAATTAACTATCAGTTTTTCGTCGGATTCGAAAATCTAGACTCACAGCAGACGAACCATTTGGTGCCCGAGGCAGCAATATCCCCTTGGAGACAAACGGCTGGAGAACGATGTATTGAATCCCGACGCAATTTGAGTCTTCTATCGTCATTAGGAGGCGCTGAGCGTTACAATTCACTATCATTTTTGCGTCGTATTCGAAAATCTAGACTCACAGGAGAAGGATCATATTGTGCCCGAGACAGCAATATCCCCTTGGAGACAAGTCGGCTGGAGGACGATGTATTGAATCTCGACGCAATTTGAGTGTCCGATCGTCATTAGGAGGCCCTAAACGTTACAATTACCTATCATTTTTGCGTCGGATTCGATTATCTAGACTCACAGGAGAACGACCATACGGTGCCCGAGGCAGCTATTGACCCTTGGAGACAAGTCGGTTGGAGGACGATGTATTGAATCTCGACGCAATTTGAGTGTTCGATCGTCATTAGATGGCCCTGAACGTTACAATTAACTATAATTTTTGCGTCGGATTCGAAAATCTAGACTCACAGGAGAACGACCATAAGGTGCCTGAGGCAGCAATAGACCCTTGGAGACAAGTCGGCTGGAGGTCGATGTATTGGATCTCGACGCAATTTGAGTGTTCCATCGTCATTAGAAGGCCCTGAACCTTACAATTAACTATCAGTTTCGCGTCGGATTCGAAAATCTACTCACAGGAGAAGTTCATACGGTGCTCGAGACAGCAATATCCCCTTGGAGACAAGTCGGATGGAGGACGATGTATTGAATCTCGACGCAATTTGAGTGTTCCATCGTCATTAGAAGGCCCTGAACGTTACAATTAACTATCATTTTTGCGTCGGATTCGAAAATCTGGACTCACAGGAGAACGACCATAAGGAGCCCGAGGCAGCAATAGACCCTTGTAGACAAGTCGGCTGGAGGACGATGAATTGGATCGCGACGCAACTTGAGTCTTGTATCGTCATTATGAGGCGCTGAACGTTACAATTCACTAACATTTTTGCGTCGGATTCGAAAATCTTGACTCACAGGAGAAGGATCATATTGTGCCCGAGACAGCAATATCCCCTTGGAGACAAGTCGGCTGGAGGACGATGTATTGAATCTCGACGCAATTTGAGTGTCCGATCGTCATTAGGAGGCCCTAAACGTTACAATTACCTATCATTTTTGCGTCGGATTCGATAATCTAGACTCACAGGAGAACGACCATACGGTGCCCGAGGCAGCTATTGACCCTTGGAGACAAGTCGGTTGGAGGACGATGTATTGAATCTCGACGCAATTTGAGTGTTCGATCGTCATTAGATGGCCCTGAACGTTACAATTAACTATGATTTTTGCGTCGGATTCGATAATTTAAACTCACAAGAGAACGACCATAAGGTGCCCGAGGCAGCAACAGACCCTTGGAGACAAGTCGGCTGGAGGCCGATGTATTGAATCCCGACGCACTTTGAGCCTTCTGTCGTCATTAGGAAGCGCTGAACGTTACAATTCACTATCATTTTTGCGTCGGATTCGAAAATCTAGACTCACAGGAGAAGGACCATGTGGTGCCCGAGGCAGCGATATCCCCTTGGAGACATGTCGGCTGGAAGCCGATGTATTGAATCTCGACGCAATTTGAGTGTTCCATCGTCATTAGAAGGCCCGGAACGTTACAATTAACTATCATTTTTGCGTCGGATACGAAAATCTAGACTCACAGGATAACGACCACAAAGTGCCCGAGGCAGCATTAGACCCTTGGAGACAAGTCGGCTGGAGGACGATGTATTGGATCGCGACGTAATTTGAGTGTTCCATCGTCATTAGGAGTCCCTGAATGTCACAATCAACTATCAGTTTTTCGTCGGATTCGAAAATCTAGACTCACAGGAGAACGACCATAAGGTGCCCGAGGCAGCAATAGACCCTTGGTTTCAAGTCGGCTAGAGGCCGATGTATTGAATCTCGACGCAATTTGAGTGTCCCATCGTCATTAGGAGGCCCTGAACGTTACAATTAACTATCATTTTGGCGTCGGATTCGTAAATCTAGACTTACAAGAGAACGACCATAAAGTGCCCGAGGCAGCATTAGACCCATGGAGACAAGTCGGCTGGAGGACGATGTATTGGATCGCGACGCAATTTGAGTGTTCCATCGTCACTAGGTGGCCCTGAATGTTACAATTAACTATCAGTTTTTCGTCGTATTCGAAAATCTAGACTCACAGCCGACGAACCATTTCGTGCCCGAGGCAGCAATATCCCCTTGGAGACAAATCGGCTGGAGGACGATGTGTTGAATCCCGACGCAATTTGAGTCTTCTATCGTCATTAGGAGGCGCTGAACGTTACAATTCACTATCATTTTTGGGTCGGATTCGAAAATCTTGACTCACAGGAGAAGGATCATATTGTGCCCGAGGCAGCAATATCACCTTGGAAACAAGTCGGCTGGAGGACGATGTATTGAATCTCGACGCAATTTGAGTGTCCCATCGTCATTAGGAGGCCCTAAACGTTACAATTAACTATCATTTTTGCGTCGGATTCGGTAATCTAAACTCACAGGGGAACGACCATACGGTGCTTTAGGCAGCTACTGACCCTTGGAGACAAGTCGGTTGGAGGACGATGTATTGGATCGCGACGCAAAATGAGTGTTCCATCGTCATTAGGAGGCCCTGAACCTTACAATTAACTATCAGTTTCGCGTCGGATTCGAAATTCTACTCACAGGAGAAGTTCATACGGTGTTCGAGACAGCAATATACCCCTTGGAGACAAATCGGCTGGAGGAAGATGTATTGAATCTCGACGCAATTTGAGTCTTCTATCGTCTTTAGGAGGCGCTGAACGTTACAATTCACTATCATTTTTGCGTCGGATTCGAAAATCTAGACTCACAGGAGAAAGACCATAAGGTGCCCGAGGCAGCAATAGACCCTTGGAGACAAGTCGGCTGGAGGCCGTTATATTGAATCTCGACGCAATTTGAGTGTTGCATCGGCATTAGGAGGCCCTGAACGTTAAAATTAACTATCTTTTTTGCGTCGGATTCGATAATCTAAACTCACAAGAGAACGACCATAAGGTGCCCGAGGCAGCAACAGACCCTTGGAGACAAGTCGGCTGGAGGCCGATGTATTGAATCTCGACGCAATTTGAGTATTCCATCGGCATTAGGAGGCCCTGAACGTTACAATTAACTATCATTTTTGCGTCGAATTCGATAATCTAAACTCACAGGAGAACGACCTTAAGGTGCCCGAGGCAGCAATAGACCCTTGGAGACAAGTCGGATGGAGGACGAAGTATTGGATCGCGACGCAATTTGAGTGTTCCATCGTCATTAGGAGGCTCTGAATGTTACAATTAACTATCGGTTTTTCGTCGGATTCGAAAATCTAGACTCACAGCAGACGAACCATCTGGTGCCCGAGGCAGCAATATCCCCTTGGAGACAAATCGGCTGGAGAACGATGTATTGAATCCCGACGCAATTTGAGTCTTCTATCGTCATTAGGAGGCTCTGAACGTTACAATTCACTATCATTTTTGCGTCGGATTCGAAAATCTAGACTCACAGGAGAAGGATCATATTGTGCCCGAGACAGCAATATCCCCTTGGAGACAAGTCGGCTGGAGGACGATGTAATGAATCTCGACGCAATTTGAGAGTTCCATCATCATTAGGCGGCCCTGAACGTTACAATTAACTATCATTTTGGCGTCGGATTCGTAAATCTAGACTTACAAGAGAACGACCATAAAGTGCCCGAGGCAGCATTAGACCCTTGGAGACAAGTCGGCTGGAGGACGATGTATTGGATCGCGAAGCAAAATGAGTGTTCCATCGTCATTAGGAGGCCCTGAATGTTACAATTAACTATCAGTTTTTCGTTGGATTCGAAAATCTAAACTCACAGGAGAACGACCATAACGTGCCCGATGCAGCAATAGACCGTTGGAGACAAGTCGGCTGGAGGCCGTTGTATTGAATCTCGACGCAATTTGAGTGTTCCATCGGCATTAGGAGGCCCTGAACGTTAAAATTAACTATAATTTTTGAGTCGGATTCGAAAATCTAGACTCACAGGAGAAGGACCATGTGGTGCCCGAGGCAGCGATATCCCCTTGGAGACATGTCGGCTGGAGGCCGATGTATTGAATCTCGACGCAATTTGAGTGTTCCATCGTCATTAGAAGGCCCGGAACGTTACAATTAACTATCATTTTTGCGTCGGATACGAAAATCTAGACTCACAGGATAACGACCACAAAGTGCCCGAGGCAGCATTAGACCCTTGGAGACAAGTCGGCTGGAGGACGATGTATTGGATCGCGACGTAATTTGAGTGTTCCATCGTCATTAGGAGGCCCTGAATGTTACAATCAACTATCAGTTTTTCGTCGGTTCGAAAATCTAGACTCAAAGCAGACGAACCATTTGGTGCCCAAGGCAGCAATATCCCCTTGGAGACAAATCGGCTGGAGGACGATGTATTGAATCTCGACGCAATTTGAGTCTTCTATCGTCATTAGGAGGCGCTGAACGTTACAATTCACTATCATTTTTGAATCGGATTCGAATATCTAGACTCACAGGAGAAAGATCATATTGTGCCCGAGACAGCAATATCCCCTTGGAGACAAGTCGGCTGGAGGACGATGTATTGAATCTCGACGCAATTTGAGTGTCCCATCGTCATTACAAGGCCCTGAACCTTACAATTAACTATCAGTTTCGCGTCGGATTCGAAAATCAACTCACAGGAGAAGTTCATACGGTGCTCGAGACAGCAATATACCCCTTGGAGACAAATCGGCTGGAGGACGATGTATTGAATCTCGACGCAATTTGAGTCTTCTATCGTCATTACGAGGCGCTGAACGTTACAATTCACTATCATTTTTGAATCGGATTCGAAAATCTAGACTCACAGGAGAAAGATCATATTGTGCCCGAGACAGCAATATCCCCTTGGAGACAAGTCGGCTGGAGGACGATGTATTGAATCTCGACGCAATTTGAGTGTCCCATCGTCATTAGGAGGCCCTAAACGTTACAATTAACTATAAATTTTGCGTCGGATTCTATAATCTAAACTCACAGGGCTGCCCGAGGCAGCTATTGACCCTTGGAGACAAGTCGGTTGGAGGACGATGTATTGGATCGCGACGCAAAATGAGTGTATCATCGTCATTAGGAGGCCCTGAAAGTTACAATTAACTATCAGTTTTTCGTCGGATTCGAAAATCTAAACTCACAGGAGAACGATCACTAGGTGCCCGAGGCAGCAATAGACCGTTGGAGACAAGTCGACTGGAGGCCGATGTATTGAATCTCGACGCAATTTGAGTGTCCCATGGTCATTAGAAGGCCCTGAACCTTACAATTAACTATCAGTTTCGCGTCGGATTCGAAAATCTACTCACAGGAGAAGTTCATACGGTGCTCGAGACAGCAATATACCCCTTGGAGACAAATCGGCTGGAGGACGATGTATTGAATCTCGACGCAATTTGAGTCTTCTATCGTCATTAGGAGGCGCTGAACGTTACAATTCACTATCATTTTTGAATCGGATTCGAAAATCTAGACTCACAGGAGAAAGATCATATTGTGCCCGAGACAGCAATATCCCCTTGGAGACAAGTCGGCTGGAGGACGATGTATTGAATCTCGACGCAATTTGAGTGTCCCATCGTCATTAGGAGGCCCTTAACGTTACAATTAACTATAATTTTTGCGTCGGATTCTATAATCTAAACTCACAGGGCTGCCCGAGGCAGCTATTGACCCTTGGAGACAAATCGGCTGGAGGACGATGTATTGAATCTCGACGCAATTTGAGTGTTCCATCGTCATTAGGAGGCCCTAAACGTTACAATTAACTATAATTTTTGCGTCGGATTCGATAATCTAAACTCACAGGAGAACGACCATAAGGTGCCCGTGGCAGCATTAGTCCCTTGGAGACAAGTCGGCTGGAGGACGATGTATTGAATCTCGACGCAATTTGAGTGTCCCATCGTCATTACAAGGCCCTGAACGTTACAATTAACTATCAATTTTGCGCCGGATTCGAAAATCTAGACTCACAGGAGAACGACCATAAGGTGTCCGAGGCAGCAATAGACGCTTGGAGACAAGTCGGCTGGAGGCCGATGTATTGAATCTCGACGCAATTTGAGTGTTCCATCGGCATTAGGAGGCCCTAAACGTTAAAATTTTTGCGTCGGATTCGATAATCTAAACTCACAGGAGAACGACCATCCGGCGCCCGAGGCAGCAACAGACCCTTGGTGACAAGTCGGCTGGAGGACGATGTATTGAATCTCGACGCAATTTGAGAGTTCCATCGTCATTACAAGGCCCTGAACGTTACAATTAACTATCATTTTGGCGTCGGATTCGTAAATCTAGACTTACAAGAGAACGACCATAAAGTGCCCGAGGCAGCATTAGACACTTAGAGACAAGTCGGCTGGAGGACGATGTATTGCATCGCGACGCAATTTGAGTGTTCCATCGTCATTACAAGGCCCTGAACGTTACAATTAACTATCATTTATGCGTCGGATTCGAAAATCTATTCACAGGAGAAGTTCATACGGTGCTCGAGACAGCATCACCCTTGGAGACAAGTCGGCGGGAGGCCGATGTATTGAATCTCGACGCAATTTGAGTGTTCAATCGTCATTACAAGACCCTGAACGTTATAATTAACTATTACTTTTGCGTCGGATTCGGAAATCTAGACTCACAGGAGAATGACCATAAGGTGCCCGAGGCAGCAATTGACCCTTGGAGACAAATCGGCTGGAGGACGATGTATTGAATCTCGTCGCAATTTGAGTGTTCCATCGTCATTACAAGGCCCTGAACGTTACAATTAACTATCATTTTTGCGTAGGATTCGAAAATCTAGACTCACAGGAGAAGGACCATGTGGTGCCCGAGGCAGCGATATCCCCTTGGAGACAAGTCGGCTGGAGGCCGATGTACTCAATCTCGACGCAATTTGAGTGTTCCATCGTCATTACAAGGCCGTGAACGTTACAATTAACTATCATTTTTGCGTCGGATTCAAAAATCTAGACTCACAGGAGAACGACCATAAGGTGCCCGAGGCTGCAATAGACCCTTGGAGACAAGTCGGCTGGAGGCCGATGTATTGGATCGCGACGCAATTTGAGTCTTCTATCGTCATTAGGAGGCGCTGAACGTTACGATTCACTATCATTTTTGCGTCGGATTCGAAAATCTAGACTCACAGGAGAAGGACAATGTGGTGCCCGAGGCAGCGATATCCCCTTGGAGACAAGTCGGCTGGAGGCCGATGTATTGAATCTCGACGCAATTTGAGTGATCCATCGTCATTAGAAGGCCCTGAACGTTACAATTAACTATCATTTTTGCGTCGGATTCGAAAATCTAGACTCACAGGAGAAGGATCATATGGTGCCCGAGGCAGCAAGAGACCCTCGGAGACAAGTCGGCTGGAGGCCGATGTATTGAATATCGACGCAATTTGAGTGTTCCATTGTCATTAGGAGGCCCTAAACGTTACAATTAACTCTCATTTTTGCGTCGGATTCAAAAATCTAGACTCACAGGAGAACGACCATAAGGTACCCGAGGCAGCAATAGACCCTTGGAGACAAGTCGGCTGGAGGACGATATATTGGATCGCGACGCAATTTGAGTCTTCTATCGTCATTAGGAGGCGCTGAGCGTTACAATTCACTATCATTTTTGCGTCGGATTCGAAAATCTAGACTCACAGGAGAAGGACCATGGGGTGACCGAGGCAGCAACATCCCCTTGGAGACAAATCGGCTGGAGGACGATGTATTGAATCTCGACGCAATTTGAGTGTTCCATCGTCATTACAAGGCCCTGAACGATACAATTAACTATCATTTATGCGTCGGATTCGAAAATCTATTCACAGGAGAAGTTCATACGGTGGTCGAGACAGCATCACCCTTGGAGACAAGTCGGCGGGAGGCCGATGTATTGAATCTCGACGCAATTTGAGTGTTCCATCGTCTTTACAAGACCCTGAACGTTACAATTAACTATTACTTTTGCGTCGGATTCGAAAATCTAGACTCACAGGAGAACGACCATAAGGTGCCCGAGGCAGCAATAGACCCTTGGAGACAAGTCGGCTGGTGGCCGATGTATTGAATCTCGACGCAATTTGTGTGTTCCATCGGCACTAGGAGGCCCTGAACGTTGCAATTAACTATCATTTTTGCGTCGGATTCGATAATCTAAACTCACAGGAGAACGACCATAAGGTGCCCGAGGCAGCATCACCCTTGGAGACAAGTCGGCGGGAGGCCGATGTATTGAATCTCGACGCAATTTGAGTGTTCCATCGTCATTACATGGCCCTGAACGTTACAATTAACTATCATTTTTGCGTCGGATTCGAAAATCTAGACTCACAGGAGAACGACCATAAGGTGCCCGAGGCAGCAATAGACCCTTGGAGACAAGTCGGCTGGTGGCCGATGTATTGAATCTCGACGCAATTTGTGTGTTCCATCGGCACTAGGAGGCCCTGAACGTTGCAATTAACTATCATTTTTGCGTCGGATTCGATAATCTAAACTCACAGGAGAACGACCATTAGGTGCCCGAGGCAGCAATAGACCCATGGAGACAAGTCGGCTGAAGGCCGATGTATTGAATCTCGACGCAATTTGAGTGTTCCATCGTCATTACAAGGCCCTGAACGTTACAATTAACTATCATTTTTGCGTCGGATTCGAAAATCTAGACTCACAGGAGAACGACCATAAGGTACCCGAGGCAGCAATAGACCCTTGGAGACAAGTCGGCTGGAGGACGATATATTGGATCGCGACGCAATTTGAGTCTTCTATCGTCATTAGGAGGCGCTGAGCGTTACAATTCACTATCATTTTTGCGTCGGATTCGAAAATCTAGACTCTCAGGAGAAGGACCATGGGGTGCCCGAGGCAGCAACATCCCCTTGGAGACAAATCGGCTGGAGGACGATGTATTGATTCTCGACGCAATTTGAGTGTTCCATCGTCATTACAAGGCCCTGAACGTTACAATTAACTATCATTTATGCGTCGGATTCGAAAATCTATTCACAAGAGAAGTTCACACGGTGCTCGAGACAGCATCACCCTTGGAGACAAGTCGGCGGGAGGCCGATCTATTGAATCTCGACGCAATTTGAGTGTTCCATCGTCATTACAAGACCCTGAACGTTACAATTAACTATTACTTTTGCGTCGGATTCGAAAATCTAGACTCACAGGAGAATGACCATAAGGTGCCCGAGGCAGCAATAGACTCTTGGAGACAAATCGGCTGGAGGACGATGTATTGAATCTCGACGCAATTTGAGTGTTCCATCGTCATTACAAGGCCCTGAACGTTACAATTAACTATCATTTTTGCGTAGGATTCGAAAATCTAGACTCACAGGAGAAGGACCATGTGGTGCCCGAGGCAGCGATATCCCCTTGGAGACAAGTCGGCTGGAGACCGATGTACTCAATCTCGACGCAATTTGAGTGTTCCATCGTCATTACAAGGCCGTGAACGTTACAATTAACTATCATTTTTGCGTCGGATTCAAAAATCTAGACTCACAGGAGAACGACCATAAGGTGCCCGAGGCTGCAATAGACCCTTGGAGACAAGTCGGCTGGAGGCCGATGTATTGGATCGCGACGCAATTTGAGTCTTCTATCGTCATTAGGAGGCGCTGAACGTTACGATTCACTATCATTTTTGCGTCGGATTCGAAAATCTAGACTCACAGGAGAAGGACAATGTGGTGCCCGAGGCAGCGATATCCCCTTGGAGACAAGTCGGCTGGAGGCCGATGTATTGAATCTCGACGCAATTTGAGTGATCCATCGTCATTAGAAGGCCCTGAACGTTACAATTAACTATCATTTTTGCGTCGGATTCGAAAATCTAGACTCACAGGATAAGGATCATATGGTGCCCGAGGCAGCAAGAGACCCTCGGAGACAAGTCGGCTGGAGGCCGATGTATTGAATATCGACGCATTTTGAGTGTTCCATTGTCATTAGGAGGCGCTAAACGTTACAATTAACTATCATTTATGCGTCGGATTCGATAATCTAAACTCACAGGATAACGACCATAAGGTGCCCGAGGCAGCATTAGACCCTTGGAGACAAGTCGGCTGGAGGACGATGTATTGAATCTCGACGCAATTTGAGTGTCCCATCGTCATTACAAGACCCTAAACGTTACAATTAACTATCATTTTTGCGTCGGATTCGAAAATCTAAACTCACAGGAGAACGACCATAAGGTGCCCGAGGCAGCATCACCCTTGGAGACAAGTCGGCGGGAGGCCGATGTATTGAATCTCGACGCAATTTGAGTGTTCCATCGTCATTACATGGCCCTGAACGTTACAATTAACTATCATTTTTGCGTCGGATTCGAAAATCTAGACTCACAGGAGAACGACCATAAGGTGCCCGAGGCAGCAATAGACCCTTGGAGACAAGTCGGCTGGTGGCCGATGATTGAATCTCGACGCAATTTGTGTGTTCCATCGGCACTAGGAGGCCCTGAACGTTGCAATTAACTATCATTTTTGCGTCGGATTCGATAATCTAAACTCACAGGAGAACGACCATTAGGTGCCCGAGGCAGCAATAGACCCATGGAGACAAGTCGGCTGAAGGCCGATGTATTGAATCTCGACGCAATTTGAGTGTTCCATCGTCATTACAAGGCCCTGAACGTTACAATTAACTATCATTTTTGCGTCGGATTCGAAAATCTAGACTCACAGGAGAACGACCATAAGGTACCCGAGGCAGCAATAGACCGTTGGAGACAAGTCGGCTGGAGGACGATATATTGGATCGCGACGCAATTTGAGTCTTCTATCGTCATTAGGAGGCGCTGAGCGTTACAATTCACTATCATTTTTGCGTCGGATTCGAAAATCTAGACTCACAGGAGAAGGACCATGGGGTGACCGAGGCAGCAACATCCCCTTGGAGACAAATCGGCTGGAGGACGAAGTATTGAATCTCGACGCAATTTGAGTGTTCCATCGTCATTACAAGGCCCTGAACGATACAATTAACTATCATTTATGCGTCGGATTCGAAAATCTATTCACAGGAGAAGTTCATACGGTGCTCGAGACAGCATCACCCTTGGAGACAAGTCGGCGGGAGGCCGATGTATTGAATCTCGACGCAATTTGAGTGTTCCATCGTCTTTACAAGACCCTGAACGTTACAATTAACTATTACTTTTGCGTCGGATTCGAAAATCTAGACTCACAGGAGAACGACCATAAGGTACCCGAGGCAGCAATAGACCCTTGGAGACAAGTCGGCTGGAGGACGATATATTGGATCGCGACGCAATTTGAGTCTTCTATCGTCATTAGGAGGCGCTGAGCGTTACAATTCACTATCATTTTTGCGTCGGATTCGAAAATCTAGACTCACAGGAGAAGGACCATGGGGTGACCGAGGCAGCAACATCCCCTTGGAGACAAATCGGCTGGAGGACGATGTATTGAATCTCGACGCAATTTGAGTGTTCCATCGTCATTACAAGGCCCTGAACGATACAATTAACTGTCATTTATGCGTCGGATTCGAAAATCTATTCACAGGAGGAGTTCATACGGTGCTCGAGACAGCATCACCCTTGGAGACAAGTCGGCGGGAGGCCGATGTATTGAATCTCGACGCAATTTGAGTGTTTCATCGTGTTTACAAGACCCTGAACGTTACAATTAACTATTACTTTTGCGTCGGATTCGAAAATCTAGACTCACAGGAGAACGACCATAAGGTGCCCGAGGCAGCAATAGACCCTTGGAGACAAGTCGGCTGGTGGCCGATGTATTGAATCTCGACGCAATTTGTGTGTTCCATCGGCACTAGGAGGCCCTGAACGTTGCAATTAACTATCACTTTTGCGTCGGATTCGATAATCTAAACTCACAGGAGAACGACCATAAGGTGCCCGAGGCAGCATCACCCTTGGAGACAAGTCGGCGGGAGGCCGATGTATTGAATCTCGACGCAATTTGAGTGTTCCATCGTCATTACATGGCCCTGAACGTTACAATTAACTATCATTTTTGCGTCGGATTCGAAAATCTAGACTCACAGGAGAACGACCATAAGGTGCCCGAGGCAGCAATAGACCCCTGGAGACAAGTCGGCTGGTGGCCGATGATTGAATCTCGACGCAATTTGTGTGTTCCATCGGCACTAGGAGGCCCTGAACGTTGCAATTAACTATCATTTTTGCGTCGGATTCGATAATCTAAACTCACAGGAGAACGACCATTAGGTGCCCGAGGCAGCAATAGACCCATGGAGACAAGTCGGCTGAAGGCCGATGTATTGAATCTCGACGCAATTTGAGTGTTCCATCGTCATTACAAGGCCCTGAACGTTACAATTAACTATCATTTTTGCGTCGGATTCGAAAATCTAGACTCACAGGAGAACGACCATAAGGTACCCGAGGCAGCAATAGACCGTTGGAGACAAGTCGGCTGGAGGACGATATATTGGATCGCGACGCAATTTGAGTCTTCTATCGTCATTAGGAGGCGCTGAGCGTTACAATTCACTATCATTTTTGCGTCGGATTCGAAAATCTAGACTCACAGGAGAAGGACCATGGGGTGACCGAGGCAGCAACATCCCCTTGGAGACAAATCGGCTGGAGGACGAAGTATTGAATCTCGACGCAATTTGAGTGTTCCATCGTCATTACAAGGCCCTGAACAATACAATTAACTATCATTTATGCGTCGGATTCGAAAATCTATTCACAGGAGAAGTTCATACGGTGCTCGAGACAGCATCACCCTTGGAGACAAGTCGGCGGGAGGCCGATGTATTGAATCTCGACGCAATTTGAGTGTTCCATCGTCTTTACAAGACCCTGAACGTTACAATTAACTATTACTTTTGCGTCGGATTCGAAAATCTAGACTCACAGGAGAACGACCATAAGGTACCCGAGGCAGCAATAGACCCTTGGAGACAAGTCGGCTGGAGGACGATATATTGGATCGCGACGCAATTTGAGTCTTCTATCGTCATTAGGAGGCGCTGAGCGTTACAATTCACTATCATTTTTGCGTCGGATTCGAAAATCTAGACTCACAGGAGAAGGACCATGGGGTGACCGAGGCAGCAACATCCCCTTGGAGACAAATCGGCTGGAGGACGATGTATTGAATCTCGACGCATTTTGAGTGTTCCATCGTCATTACAAGGCCCTGAACGATACAATTAACTGTCATTTATGCGTCGGATTCGAAAATCTATTCACAGGAGAAGTTCATACGGTGCTCGAGACAGCATCACCCTTGGAGACAAGTCGGCGGGAGGCCGATGTATTGAATCTCGACGCAATTTGAGTGTTTCATCGTGTTTACAAGACCCTGAACGTTACAATTAACTATTACTTTTGCGTCGGATTCGAAAATCTAGACTCACAGGAGAACGACCATAAGGTGCCCGAGGCAGCAATAGACCCTTGGAGACAAGTCGGCTGGTGGCCGATGTATTGAATCTCGACGCAATTTGTGTGTTCCATCGGCACTAGGAGGCCCTGAACGTTGCAATTAACTATCACTTTTGCGTCGGATTCGATAATCTAAACTCACAGGAGAACGACCATAAGGTGCCCGAGGCAGCATCACCCTTGGAGACAAGTCGGCGGGAGGCCGATGTATTGAATCTCGACGCAATTTGAGTGTTCCATCGTCATTACATGGCCCTGAACGTTACAATTAACTATCATTTTTGCGTCGGATTCGAAAATCTAGACTCACAGGAGAACGACCATAAGGTGCCCGAGGCAGCAATAGACCCTTGGAGACAAGTCGGCTGGTGGCCGATGTATTGAATCTCGACGGAATTTGTGTGTTCCATCGGCACTAGGAGGCCCTGAACGTTGCAATTAACTATCATTTTTGCGTCGGATTCGATAATCTAAACTCACAGGAGAACGACCATTAGGTGCGCGAGGCAGCAATAGACCCATGGAGACAAGTCGGCTGAAGGCCGATGTATTGAATCTCGACGCAATTTGAGTGTTCCATCGTCATTACAAGGCCCTGAACGTTACAATTAACTATCATTTTATCGTCGGATTCGAAAATCTAGACTCACAGGAGAACGACCATAAGGTACCCGAGGCAGCAATAGACCCTTGGAGACAAGTCGGCTGGAGGACGATATATTGGATCGCGACGCAATTTGAGTCTTCTATCGTCATTAGGAGGCGCTGAGCGTTACAATTCACTATCATTTTTGCGTCGGATTCGAAAATCTAGACTCTCAGGAGAAGGACCATGGGGTGCCCGAGGCAGCAACATCCCCTTGGAGACAAATCGGCTGGAGGACGATGTATTGATTCTCGACGCAATTTGAGTGTTCCATCGTCATTACAAGGCCCTGAACGTTACAATTAACTATCATTTATGCGTCGGATTCGAAAATCTATTCACAGGAGAAGTTCATACGGTGCTCGAGACAGCATCACCCTTGGAGACAAGTCGGCGGGAGGCCGATCTATTGAATCTCGACGCAATTTGAGTGTTCCATCGTCTTTACAAGACCCTGAACGTTACAATTAACTATTACTTTTGCGTCGGATTCGAAAATAAAGACTCACAGGAGAATGACCATAAGGTGCCCGAGGCAGCAATAGACTCTTGGAGACAAATCGGCTGGAGGACGATGTATTGAATCTCGACGCAATTTGAGTGTTCCATCGTCATTACAAGGCCCTGAACGTTACAATTAACTATCATTTTTGCGTAGGATTCGAAAATCTAGACTCACAGGAGAAGAACCATGTGGTGTCCGAGGCAGCAATATCCCCTTGGAGACAAGTCGGCTGGAGACCGATGTACTCAATCTCGACGCAATTTGAGTGTTCCATCGTCATTACAAGGCCGTGAACGTTACAATTAACTATCATTTTTGCGTCGGATTCAAAAATCTAGACTCACAGGAGAACGACCATAAGGTGCCCGAGGCTGCAATAGACCCTTGGAGACAAGTCGGCTGGAGGCCGATGTATTGGATCGCGACGCAATTTGAGTCTTCTATCGTCATTAGGAGGCGCTGAACGTTACGATTCACTATCATTTTTGCGTCGGATTCGAAAATCTAGACTCACTGAGTGATCCATCGTCATTAGAAGGCCCTGAACGTTACAATTAACTATCATTTTTGCGTCGGATTCGAAAATCTAGACTCACAGGATAAGGATCATATGGTGCCCGAGGCAGCAAGAGACCCTCGGAGACAAGTCGGCTGGAGGCCGATGTATTGAATATCGACGCATTTTGAGTGTTCCATTGTCATTAGGAGGCGCTAAACGTTACAATTAACTATCATTTATGCGTCGGATTCGATAATCTAAACTCACAGGAGAACGACCATTAGGTGCCCGAGGCAGCAATAGACCCTTGGAGACAAGTCGGCTGGTGGCCGATGTATTGAATCTCGACGCAATTTGTGTGTTCCATCGGCACTAGGAGGCCCTGAACGTTGCAATTAACTATCATTTTTGCGTCGGATTCGATAATCTAAACTCACAGGAGAACGACCATTAGGTGCCCGAGGCAGCAATAGACCCATGGAGACAAGTCGGCTGAAGGCCGATGTATTGAATCTCGACGCAATTTGAGTGTTCCATCGTCATTACAAGGCCCTGAACGATACAATTAACTATCATTTATGCGTCGGATTCGAAAATCTATTCACAGGAGAAGTTCATACGGTGCTCGAGACAGCATCACCCTTGGAGACAAGTCGGCGGGAGGCCGATGTATTGAATCTCGACGCAATTTGAGTGTTCCATCGTCTTTACAAGACCCTGAACGTTACAATTAACTATTACTTTTGCGTCGGATTCGAAAATCTAGACTCACAGGAGAATGACCATAAGGTGCCCGAGGCAGCAATAGACCCTTGGAGACAAATCGGCTGGAGGACGATGTATTGAATCTCGACGCAATTTGAGTGTTCCATCGTCATTACAAGGCCCTGAACGTTACAATTAACTATCATTTTTGCGTAGGATTCGAAAATCTAGACTCACAGGAGAAGGACCATGTGGTGCCCGAGGCAGCGATATCCCCTTGGAGACAAGTCGGCTGGAGGCCGATGTACTCAATCTCGACGCAATTTGTGTGTTCCATCGTCATTACAAGGCCGTGAACGTTACAATTAACTATCATTTTTGCGTCGGATTCAAAAATCTAGACTCACAGGAGAACGACCATAAGGTGCCTGAGCCTGCAATAGACCCTTGGAGACAAGTCGGCTGGAGTCCGATGTATTGAATATCGACGCAATTTGAGTGTTCCATTGTCATTAGGAGGCCCTAAACGTTACAATTAACTATCATTTTTGCGTCGGATTCGATAATCTAAACTCACAGGATAACGACCATAAGGTGCCCGAGGCAGCATTAGACCCTTGGAGACAAGTCAGCTGGAGGACGATGTATTGAATCTCGACGCAATTTGAGTGTCCCATCGTCATTACAAGACCCTAAACGTTACAATTAACTATCATTTTTGCGTCGGATTCGATAATCTAAACTCACAGGAGAACGACCATAAGGTGCCCGAGGCAGCATCACCCTTGGAGACAAGTCGGCGGGAGGCCGATGTATTGAATCTCGACGCAATTTGAGTGTTCCATCGTCATTACATGGCCCTGAACGTTACAATTAATTATCATTTTTTCGTCGGATTCGAAAATCTAGACTCACAGGAGAACGACCATAAGGTGCCCGAGGCAGCAATAGATCCTTGGAGACAAGTCGGCTGGTGGCCGATGTATTGAATCTCGACGCAATTTGTGTGTTCCATCGGCACTAGGAGGCCCTGAACGTTGCAATTAACTATCATTTTTGCGTCGGATTCGAAAATCTAGACTCACAGGAGAACGACCATTAGGTGCCCGAGGCAGCAATAGACCCATGGAGACAAGTCGGCTGAAGGCCGATGTATTGAATCTCGACGCAATTTGAGTGTTCCATCGTCATTACAAGGCCCTGAACGTTACAATTAACTATCATTTTTGCGTCGGATTCGAAAATCTAGACTCACAGGAGAACGACCATAAGGTACCCGAGGCAGCAATAGACCCTTGGAGACAAGTCGGCTGGAGGACGATATATTGGATCGCGACGCAATTTGAGTCTTCTATCGTCATTAGGAGGCGCTGAGCGTTACAATTCACTATCATTTTTGCGTCGGATTCGAAAATCTAGACTCACAGGAGAAGGACCATGGGGTGCCCGAGGCAGCAACATCCCCTTGGAGACAAATCGGCTGGAGGACGATGTATTGATTCTCGACGCAATTTGAGTGTTCCATCGTCATTACAAGGCCCTGAACGTTACAATTAACTATCATTTATGCGTCGGATTCGAAAATCTATTCACAGGAGAAGTTCATACGGTGCTCGAGACAGCATCACCCTTGGAGACAAGTCGGCGGGAGGCCGATCTATTGAATCTCGACGCAATTTGAGTGTTCCATCGTCATTACAAGACCCTGAACGTTACAATTAACTATTACTTTTGCGTCGGATTCGAAAATCTAGACTCACAGGAGAATGACCATAAGGTGCCCGAGGCAGCAATAGACTCTTGGAGACAAATCGGCTGGAGGACGATGTATTGAATCTCGACGCAATTTGAGTGTTCCATCGTCATTACAAGGCCCTGAACGTTACAATTAACTATCATTTTTGCGTAGGATTCGAAAATCTAGACTCACAGGAGAAGGACCATGTGGTGCCCGAGGCAGCGATATCCCCTTGGAGACAAGTCGGCTGGAGGCCGATGTACTCAATCTCGACGCAATTTGAGTGTTCCATCGTCATTACAAGGCCGTGAACGTTACAATTAACTATCATTTTTGCGTCGGATTCAAAAATCTAGACTCACAGGAGAACGACCATAAGGTGCCCGAGGCTGCAATAGACCCTTGGAGACAAGTCGGCTGGAGGCCGATGTATTGGATCGCGACGCAATTTGAGTCTTCTATCGTCATTAGGAGGCGCTGAACGTTACGATTCACTATCATTTTTGCGTCGGATTCGAAAATCTAGACTCACAGGAGAAGGACAATGTGGTGCCCGAGGCAGCGATATCCCCTTGGAGACAAGTCGGCTGGAGGCCGATGTATTGAATCTCGACGCAATTTGAGTGATCCATCGTCATTAGAAGGCCCTGAACGTTACAATTAACTATCATTTTTGCGTCGGATTCGAAAATCTAGACTCACAGGATAAGGATCATATGGTGCCCGAGGCAGCAAGAGACCCTCGGAGACAAGTCGGCTGGAGGCCGATGTATTGAATCTCGACGCAATTTGAGTGTCCAATCGTCATTAGGAGGCCCTAAACGTTACAATTAACTATCATTTTAGCGTCGGATTCGATAATCTAAACTCACAGGGGAACGACCATACGGTGCCCGAGGCAGCTATTGACCCTTGGAGACAAGTCGGTTGGAGGACGATGTATTGGATCGCGAAGCAAAATGAGTGTTCCATCGTCATTAGGAGGCCCTGAATGTTACAATTAACTATCAGTTTTTCGTCGGATTCGAAAATCTAAACTCACAGGAGAACGACCATAACGTACCCGAGGCAGCAATAGACCGTTGGAGACAAGTCGGCTGGAGGCCGTTGTATTGTATCACGACGCAATTTGAGCGTTCCATCGGCATTAGGAGGCCCTGAACGTTAAAATTAACTATCATTTTTGCGTCGGATTCGAAAATCTAGACTCACAGGAGAAGGACCATGTGGTGCCCGAGGCAGCGATATCCCCTTGGAGACATGTCGGCTGGAGGCCGATGTATTGAATCTCGACGCAATTTGAGTGTTCCATCGTCATTAGAAGGCCCGGAACGTTACAATTAACTATCATTTTTGCGTCGGATACGAAAATCTAGACTCACAGGATAACGACCACAAAGTGCCCGAGGCAGCATTAGACCCTTGGAGACAAGTCGGCTGGATGACGATGTATTGGATCGCGACGTAATTTGTGTTTTCTATCGTCATTAGGAGGCCCTGAATGTTACAATCAACTATCAGTTTTTCGTCGGATTCGAAAATCTAGACTCACAGCAGACGAACCAATTGGTGCCCAAGGCAGCAATATCCCCTTGGAGACAAATCGGCTGGAGGACGATGTATTGAATCCCGACGCACTTTGAGCCTTCTATCGTCATTAGGAGGCGCTGAACGTTACAATTCACTATCATTTTTGCGTCGGATTCGAAAATCTAGACTCACAGGAGAAAGATCATATTGTGCCCGAGACAGCAATATCCCCTTGGAGACAAATCGGCTGGAGGACGATGTATTGAATCTCGACGCAATTTGAGTGTCCCATCGTCATTAGGAGGCCCTGAACGTTAAAATTAACTATCATTTTTGCGTCGGATTCGAAAATCTAGACTCACAGGAGAAGGACCATGTGGTGCCCGAGGCAGCGATATCCCCTTGGAGACATGTCGGCTGGAGGCCGATGTATTGAATCTCGACGCAATTTGAGTGTTCCATCGGCATTAGGAGGCCCTGAACGTTACAAATAACTATCATTTTTGCGTCGGATTCGATAATCTAAACTGACAGGAGAACGACCATAAGCTGCCCGAGGCAGCAACAGACCCTTGGAGACAAGTCGGCTGGAGCACGATGTATTGAATCTCGACGCAATTTGAGTGTTCCATCGTCATTACAAGGCCCTGAACGTTACATTTAACTATCATTTTTGCGTCGGATTCGAAAATCTAGACTCACAGGAGAACGACCGTAAGGTGCCCGAGGCAGCAATAGACCCTTGGAGACAGGTCGGCAGGAGGCCGATGTATTGAATCTCGACACAATTTGAGTGTTCCATCGGCATTAGGAGGCCCTGAACGTAATAATTAACTATCATTTTTGCGTCGGATTCGATAATCTAAACTCACAGGAGGACGACCATAAGGTGCCCGAGGCAGCTATTGACCCTTGGAGACAAGTCGGTTGGAGGACGATGTATTTGATAGCGACGCAAAATGAGTGTTCCATCGTCATTAGGAGGTCCTGAATGTTACAATTAACTATCAGTTTTTCGTCGGATTCGAAAATCTAAACTCACAGGAGAACGACCATAAGGTGCCCGAGGCAGCAACAGACCCCTGGAGACAAGTCGGCTGGAGGACGATGTATTCAATCTCGACGCAATTTGAGAGTTCTATCGTCATCAGGAGGCGCTGAACGTTACAATTAACTATGATTTTTGCGTCGGATTCGAAAATCTAGACTCACAGGAGAAGGATCATATGGTGCCCGAGGCAGCAACAGACCCTTGGAGACAAGTCGGCTGGAGGCCGATGAATTGAATACCGACGCAATTTGAGTGTTGTGTCGTCATTAGGAGGCCCTAAACGTTACAATTAACTATAATTTTAGCGTCGGATTCGATAATCTAAACTCACAGGAGAACGACCATAAGGTGCCCGAGGCAGCATTAGACCCTTGGAGACAAGTCGGCAGGAGGACGATGAATTCAATCTCGACGCAATTTGAGTGTCCCATCGCAATTACAAGGCCCTAAACGTTACAATTAACTATCAGTTTCGCGTCGGATTCGATAATCTAAACTCACAGGAGAACGACCATAAGGTGCCCGAGGCAGCAATAGACCCTTGGAGACAAGTCGGCTGGAGGACGATATATTGGATCGCGACGCAATTTGAGTCTTCTATCGTCATTAGGAGGCGCTGAACGTTACAATTCACTATCATTTTTGCGTAGGATTCGAAAATCTAGACTCACAGGAGAAGGACCATGTGGTGCCCGAGGCAGCGATATCCCCTTGGAGACAAGTCGGCTGGAGGCCGATGTACTGAATCTCGACGCAATTTGAGTGTTCCATCGTCATTACAACGCCCTGAACGTTACAATTAACTATCATTTTTGCGTCGGATTCAAAAATCTAGACTCACAGGAGAACGACCATAAGGTGCCCGAGGCAGCAATAGACCCTTGGAGACAAGTCTGCTGGCGGCCGATGTATTGGATCGCGACGCAATTTGAGTCTTTTATCGTCATTAGGAGGCGCTGAACGTTACGATTCACTATCATTTTTGCGTCGGATTCGAAAATCTAGACTCACAGGAGAAGTACAATGTGGTGCCCGAGGCAGCGATATCCCCTTGGAGACAAGTCGGCTGGAGGCCGATGTATTGAATCTCGACGCAATTTGAGTGATCCATCGTCATTAGAAGGCCCTGGACGTTACAATTAACTATCATTTTTGCGTCGGATTGGAAAATCTAGACTCACAGGAGAAGGATCATATGGTGCGCGAGGCAGCAAGAGACCCTTGGAGACAAGTCGGCTGGAGGCCGATGTATTGAATATCGACGCAATTTGAGTGTTCCATCGTCATTAGGAGGCCCTAAACGTTACAATTAACTATCATTTTTGCGTCGGATTCGATAATCTAAACTCACAGGATAACGACCATAGGGTGCCCGAGGCAGCATTAGACCCTTGGAGACAAGTCGGCTGGAGGACGATGTATTGAATCTCGACGCAACTTGAGTGTTCCATCGTCATTACATGGCCCTGAACGTTACAATTAACTATCATTTTTGCGTCGGATTCGAAAATCTAGACTCACAGGAGAACGACCATAAGGTGCCCGAGGCAGCAATAGACCCTTGGAGACAAGTCGGCTGGTGGCCGATATATTGAATCTCGACGCAATTTGAGTGTTCCATCGGCATTAGGAGCCCCTGAACGTTGCAATTAACTATCATTTTTGCGTCGGATTCGATAATCTAAACTCACAGGAGAACGACCATTAGGTGCCCAAGGCAGCAATAGACCCATGGAGACAAGTCGGCTGAAGGCCGATGTATTGAATCTCGACGCAATTTGAGTGTTCCATCGTCATTACAAGGCCCTGAACGTTACAATTAACTATCATTTTTGCGTCGGATTCGAAAATCTAGACTCACAGGAGACGACCATAAGGTGCCCGAGGCAGCAATATACCCTTGGAGACAAGTCGGCTGAAGGCCGATGTATTGAATCTCGACGCAATTTGAGTGTTCCATCGGCATAAGGAGGCCCTGAACGTTACAATTAACTATCATTTATGCGTCGGATTCGATAATCTAAACTGACAGGAGAACGACCATAAGCTGCCCGAGGCAGCAACAGACCCTTGGAGACAAGTCGGCTGGAGGACGATGTATTGAATCTCGACGCAATTTGAGTGTTCCATCGTCATTACAAGGCCCTGAACGTTACATTTAACTATCATTTTTGCGTCGGATTCGAAAATCTAGACTCACAGGAGAACGACCGTAAGGTGCCCGAGGCAGCAATAGACCCTTGGAGACAAGTCGGCTGGAGGCCGATGTATTGAATCTCGACACAATTTGAGTGTTCCATCGGCATTAGGAGGCCCTGAACGTTATAATTAACTATCATTTTTGCGTCGGATTCGATAATCTAAACTCACAGGAGGACGACCATAAGGTGCCCGAGGCAGCTATTGACCCTTGGAGACAAGTCGGTGGAGGACGATGTATTTGATAGCGACGCAAAATGAGTGTTCCATCGTCATTAGGCGGTCCTGAATGTTACAATTAACTATCAGTTTTTCGTCGGATTCGAAAATCTAAACTCACAGGAGAACGACCATAAGGTGCCCGAGGCAGCAACAGACCCTTGGAGACAAGTCGGCTGGAGGACGATGTATTGAATCTCGACGCAATTTGAGAGTTCTATCGTCATCAGGAGGCGCTGAACGTTACTATTCACTATCATTTTTGCGTCGGATTCGAAAATCTAGACTCACAGGAGAAGGATCATATGGTGCCCGAGGCAGCAACTGACCCTTGGAGACAAGTCGGCTGGAGGCCGATGAATTGAATATCGACGCAATTTGAGTGTTGTGTCGTCATTAGGAGGCCCTAAACGTTACAATTAACTATAATTTTAGCGTCGGATTCGATAATCTAAACTCACAGGAGAACGACCATAAGGTGCCCGAGGCAGCATTAGACCCTGGAGACAAGTCGGCTGGAGGACGATGAATTGAATCTCGACGCAATTTGAGTGTCCCATCGCCATTACAAGGCCCTAAACGTTACAATTAACTATCATTTTTGCGTCGGATTCGATAATCTAAACTCACAGGAGAACGACCATAAGGTGCCCGAGGCAGCAATAGACCCTTGGAGACAAGTCGGCTGGAGGACGATGTATTGAATCTCGACGCAATTTGAGTGTTCCATCGTCATTAGGAGGCCCTAAACGTTACAATTAACTATCATTTTTGCGTCGGATTCGATAATCTAAACTCACAGGATAACGACCATAAGGTGCCCGTGGCAGCATTAGACCCTCGGAGACAAGTCGGCTGGAGGACGATGTATTGAATCTCGACGCAATTTGAGTGTCCCATCGTCATTACAAGGCCCTAAACGTTACAGTTAACTATCATTATTGCGTCGGATTCGATAATCTAAACTCACAGGAGAACGACCATAAGGTGCCCGAGGCAGCAACAGACCCTTGGAGACAAGTCGTGGGAGGCCGATGTATTGAATCTCGACGCAATTTGAGTGTTCCATCATCATTACAAGGCCCTGAACGTTATAATTAACGATCATTTTTGCGTCGGATTCGAAAATCTAGACCCACAGGAGAACGACCATAAGGTGCCCGAGGCAGCAATAGACCCTTGGAGACAAGTCGGCTGGAGGACGATAAATTGGATCGCGACGCAATTTGAGTCTTCTATCGTCATTAGGAGGCGCTGAACGTTACAATTCACTATCATTTTTGCGTAGGATTCGAAAATCTAGACTCACAGGAGAAGGACCATGTGGTGCCCGAGGCAGCGATATCCCCTTGGAGACAAGTCGGCTGGAGGCCGATGTATTGAATCTCGACGCAATTTGAGTGTTCCATCGTCATTACAAGGCCCTGAACGTTACAATTAACTATCATTTTTGCGTCGGATTCAAAAATCTAGACTCACAGGAGAACGACCATAAGGTGCCCGAGGCAGCAATAGACCCTTGGAGTCAAGTCTGCTGGCGGCCGATGTATTGGAACGCGACGCAATTTGAGTCTTTTATCGTCATTAGGAGGCGCTGAACGTTACGATTCACTATCATTTTTGCGTCGGATTCGAAAATCTAGACTCACAGGAGAAGTACAATGTGGTGCCCGAGGCAGCGATATCCCCTTGGAGACAAGTCGGCTGGAGGCCGATGTATTGAATCTCGACGCAATTTGAGTGATCCATCGTCATTAGAAGGCCCTGAACTATCATTTTTGCGTCGGATTGGAAAATCTAGACTCACAGGAGAAGGATCATATGGTGCGCGAGGCAGCAAGAGACCCTTCGAGACAAGTCGGCTGGAGGCCGATGTATTGAATATCGACGCAATTTGAGTGTTCCATCGTCATTAGGAGGCCCTAAACGTTACAATTAACTATCATTTTTGCGTCGGATTCGATAATCTAAACTCACAGGATAACGACCATAGGGTGCCTGAGGCAGCATTAGACCCTTGGAGACAAGTCGGCTGGAGGACGATGTATTGAATCTCGACGCAATTTGAGTGTCCCATCGTCATTACAAGGCCCTAAACGTTACAATTAACTATCATTATTGCGTCGGATTCGATAATATAAACTCACAGGAGAACGACCATAAGGTGCCCGAGGCAGCATCACCCTTGGAGACAAGTCGGCGGGAGGCCGATGTATTGAATCTCGACGCAACTTGTGTGTTCCATCGTCATTACATGGCCCTGAACGTTACAATTAACTATCATTTTTGCGTCGGATTCGAAAATCTAGACTCACAGGAGAACGACCATAAGGTGCCCGAGGCAGCAATAGACCCTTGGAGACAAGTCGGCTGGTGGCCGATGTATTGAATCTCGACGCAATTTGAGTGTTCCATCGTCATTACAAGGCCCTGAACGTTACATTTAACTATCATTTTTGCGTCGGATTCGAAAATCTAGACTCACAGGAGAACGACCGTAAGGTGCCCGAGGCAGCAATAGACCCTTGGAGACAAGTCGGCGGGAGGCCGATGTATTGAATCTCGACGCAATTTGGGAGTTCTATCGTCATCAGGAGGCGCTGAACGTTACTATTCACTATAATTTTTGCGTCGGATTCGAAAATCTAGACTCACAGGAGAAGGATCATATGGTGCCCGAGGCAGCAACTGACCCTTGGAGACAAGTCGGCTGGAGGCCGATGAATTGAATATCGACGCAATTTGAGTGTTGTGTCGTCATTAGGAGGCCCTAAACGTTACAATTAACTATAATTTTAGCGTCGGATTCGATAATCTAAACTCACAGGAGAACGACCATAAGGTGCCCGAGGCAGCATTAGACCCTGGAGACAAGTCGGCTGGAGGACGATGAATTGAATCTCGACGAAATTTGAGTGTCCCATCGCCATTACAAGGCCCTAAACGTTACAATTAACTATCATTTTTGCGTCGGATTAGATAATCTAAACTCACAGGATAACGACCATATGGTGCCCGTGGCAGCATTAGACCCTTGGAGACAAGCCGGCTGGAGGACGATGTATTGAATCTCGACGCAATTTGAGTGTCCCATCGTCATTACAAGGCCCTACACGTTACAATTAACTATCATTTTTGCGTCGGATTCGATAATCTAAACTCACAGGAGAACGACCATATGGTGCCCGAGGCAGCATCACCCTTGGAGACAAGTCGGCGGGAGGCCGATGTATTGAATGTCGACGCAATTTGAGTGTTCCATCGTCATTACATGGCCCTGAACGTTACAATTAACTATCATTTTTGCGTCGGATTCGAAAATCTAGACTCACAGGAGAACGACCATAAGGTGCCCGAGGCAGCAATAGACCCTTGGAGACAAGTCGGCTGGTGGCCGATGTATTGAATCTCGACGCAATTTGAGTGTTCTATCGGCATTAGGAGGCCCTGAACGTTGCAATTAACTATCATTTTTGCGTCGGATTCGATAATCTAAACTCACAGGAGAACGACCATTAGGTGCCCGAGGCAGCAATAGACCCATGGAGACAAGTCGGCTGAAGGCCGATGTATTGAATCTCGACGCAATTAGAGTGTTCCATCGTCATTACAAGGCCCTGAACGTTACAATTAACTATCATTTTTGCGTCGGATTCGTAAATCTAGACTCACAGGAGACGTCCATAAGGTGCCCGAGGCAGCAATATACCCTTGGAGACAAGTCGGCTGAAGGCCGATGTATTGAATCTCGACGCAATTTGAGTGTTCCATCGGCATTAGGAGGCCCTGAACGTTACAATTAACTATCATTTTTGCGTCGGATTCGATAATCTAAACTCACAGGAGAACGACCATAAGCTGCCCGAGGCAGCAACAGACCCTTGGAGACAAGTCGGCTGGAGGACGATGTATTGAATCTGGACGCAATTTGAGTGTTCCATCGTCATTACAAGGCCCTGAACGTTACAATTAACTATCATTTTTGCGTCGGATTCGAAAATCTAGACTCACAGGAGAACGACCGTAAGGTGCCCGAGGCAGCTATTGACCCTTGGAGACAAGTCGGTTTGAGGACGATGTATTGAATCTCGACGCAATTTGAGAGTTCTGTCGTCATCAGGAGGCGCTGAACGTTACTATTCACTATCATTTTTGCGTTGGATACGAAAATCTAGACTCACAGGAGAAGGATCATATGGTGCCCGAGGCAGCAACTGACCCTTGGAGACAAGTCGGCTGGAGGCCGATGAATTGAATATCGACGCAATTTGAGTGTTGTGTCGTCATTAGGAGGCCCTAAACGTTACAATTAACTATAATTTTAGCGTCGGATTCGATAATCTAAACTCACAGGAGAACGACCATACGGTGCCCGAGGCAGCATTAGACCCTTGGAGACAAGTCGGCTGGAGGACGATGAATTGAATCTCGACGCAATTTGAGTGTCCCATCGCCATTACAAGGCCCTAAACGTTACAATTAACTATCAGTTTTGCGTCGGATTCGATAATCTAAACTCACAGGAGAACGACCATAAGGTGCCCGAGGCAGCAATAGACCCTTGGAGACAAGTCGGCTGGAGGCCGATGTATTGAATCTCGACGCAATTTGAGTGTTCCATCGGCATTAGGAGGTCCTGAACGTTACAATTAACTATCATTTTTGCGTCGGGTTCGAAAATCTACACTCACAGGGAACGACCATAAGGTGCCCGAGGCAGCAATAGACCCTTGGAGACAAGTCGGCTGGAGGACGATGTATTGAATGTCGACGCAATTTGAGTCTTCTGTCGTCATTAGGAGGCGCTGAACGTTACAATTCACTATCATTTTTGAGTCGGATTCGAAAATCTAGACTCACAGGAGAAAGATCAAATTGTGCCCGAGACAGCAATATCCCCTTGGAGACAAGTCGGCTGGAGGACGATGTATTGGATCGCGACGCAATTTGAGTGTTCCATCGGCATTAGGAGTCCCTGAACGTTACAATTAACTATCATTTTTGCGCCGGGTTCGAAAATCTAGACTCACAGGAGAACGACCATAAGGTGCCCGAGGCAGCAATAGACCCTTGGATACAAGTCGGCTGGCGGACGATATATTGGATCGCGACGCAATTTGGGTCTTCTATCGTCATTAGGAGGCGCTGAACGTTACAATTCACTATCATTTTTGCGTAGGATTCGAAAATCTAGACTCACAGGAGAAGGACCATGTGGTGCCCGAGGCAGCGATATCCCCTTGGAGACAAGTCGGCTGGAGGCCGATGTACTGAATCTCGACGCAATTTGAGTGTTCCATCGTCATTACAACGCCCTGAACGTTACAATTAACTATCATTTTTGCGTCGGATTCAAAAATCTAGACTCACAGGAGAACGACCATAAGGTGCCCGAGGCAGCAATAGACCCTTGGAGACAAGTCTGCTGGCGGCCGATGTATTGGATCGCGACGCAATTTGAGTCTTTTATCGTCATTAGGAGGCGCTGAACGTTACGATTCACTATCATTTTTGCGTCGGATTCGAAAATCTAGACTCACAGGAGAAGTTCAATGTGGTGCCCGAGGCAGCGATATCCCCTTGGAGACAAGTCGGCTGGAGGCCGATGTATTGAATCTCGACGCAATTTGAGTGATCCATCGTCATTAGAAGGCCCTGAACGTTACAATTAACTATCATTTTTGCGTCGGATTGGAAAATCTAGACTCACAGGAGAAGGATCATATGGTGCGCGAGGCAGCAAGAGACCCTTGGAGACAAGTCGGCTGGAGGCCGATGTATTGAATATCGACGCAATTTGAGTGTTCCATCGTCATTAGGAGGCCCTAAACGTTACAATTAACTATCATTTTTGCGTCGGATTCGATAATCTAAACTCACAGGATAACGACCATCGGGTGCCCGAGGCAGCATTAGACCCTTGGAGACAAGTCGGCTGGAGGACGATGTATTGAATCTCGACGCAATTTGAGTGTCCCATCGTCATTACAAGGCCCTAAACGTTACAATTAACTATCATTATTGCGTCGGATTCGATAATCTAAACTCACAGGAGAACGACCATAAGGTGCCCGAGGCAGCATCACCCTTGGAGACAAGTCGGCGGGAGGCCGATGTATTGAATCTCGACGCAACTTGAGTGTTCCATCGTCATTACATGGCCCTGAACGTTACAATTAACTATCATTTTTGCGTCGGATTCGAAAATCTAGACTCACAGGAGAACGACCATAAGGTGCCCGAGGCAGCAATAGACCCTTGGAGACAAGTCGGCTGGTGGCCGATATATTGAATCTCGACGCAATTTGAGTGTTCCATCGGCATTAGGAGGCCCTGAACGTTGCAATTAACTATCATTTTTGCGTCGGATTCGATAATCTAAACTCACAGGAGAACGACCATTAGGTGCCCAAGGCAGCAATAGACCCATGGAGACATGTCGGCTGAAGGCCGATGTATTGAATCTCGACGCAATTTGAGTGTTCCATCGTCATTACAAGGCCCTGAACGTTACAATTAACTATCATTTTTGCGTCGGATTCGAAAATCTAGACTCACAGGAGACGACCATAAGGTGCCCGAGGCAGCAATATACCCTTGGAGACAAGTCGGCTGAAGGCCGATGTATTGAATCTCGACGCAATTTGAGTGTTCCATCGGCATTAGGAGGCCCTGAACGTTACAATTAACTATCATTTTTGCGTCGGATTCGATAATCTAAACTGACAGGAGAACGACCATAAGCTGCCCGAGGCAGCAACAGACCCTTGGAGACAAGTCGGCTGGAGGACGATGTATTGAATCTCGACGCAATTTGAGTGTTCCATCGTCATTACAAGGCCCTGAACGTTACATTTAACTATTATTTTTGCGTCGGATTCGAAAATCTAGACTCACAGGAGAACGACCGTAAGGTGCCCGAGGCAGCAATAGACCCTTGGAGACAAGTCGGCTGGAGGCCGATGTATTGAATCTCGACACAATTTGAGTGTTCCATCGGCATTAGGAGGCCCTGAACGTTATAATTAACTATCATTTTTGCGTCGGATTCGATAATCTAAACTCACAGGAGGACGACCATAAGGTGCCCGAGGCAGGTATTGACCCTTGGAGACAAGTCGGTTGGAGGACGATGTATTTGATAGCGACGCAAAATGAGTGTTCCATCGTCATTAGGAGGTCCTGAATGTTACAATTAACTATCAGTTTTTCGTCGGATTCGAAAATCTAAACTCACAGGAGAACGACCATAAGGTGCCCGAGGCAGCAACAGACCCTTGGAGACAAGTCGGCTGGAGGACGATGTATTGAATCTCGACGCAATTTGAGAGTTCTATCGTCATCAGGAGGCGCTGAACGTTACTATTCACTATCATTTTTGCGTCGGATTCGAAAATCTAGACTCACAGGAGAAGGATCATATGGTGCCCGAGGCAGCAACTGACCCTTGGAGACAAGTCGGCTGGAGGCCGATGAATTGAATATCGACGCAATTTGAGTGTTGTGTCGTCATTAGGAGGCCCTAAACGTTACAATTAACTATAATTTTAGCGTCGGATTCGATAATCTAAACTCACAGGAGAACGACCATAAGGTGCCCGAGGCAGCATTAGAACCTGGAGACAAGTCGGCTGGAGGACGATGAATTGAATCTCGACGCAATATGAGTGTCCCATCGCCATTACAAGGCCCTAAACGTTACAATTAACTATCATTTTTGCGTCGGATTCGATAATCTAAACTCACAGGAGAACGACCATAAGGTGCCCGAGGCAGCAATAGACCCTTGGAGACAAGTCGGCTGGAAGACGATGTATTCGATCGCGACGCAATTTGAGTGTTCCATCGGCATTAGGAGGCCCTGAACGTTAAAATTAACTATCATTTTTGCGCCGGGTTCGAAAATCTAGACTCACAGGAGAACGACCATAAGGTGCCCGAGGCAGCAATAGACCCTTGGAGACAAGTCGGCTGGAGGACGATGTATTGAATCTCGACGCAATTTGAGTGTTCCATCGTCATTAGGAGGCCCTAAGCGTTACAATTAACTATCATTTTTGCGTCGGATTCGATAATCTAAACTCACAGGATAACCACCATAAGGTGCCCGTGGCAGCATTAGACCCTCGGAGACAAGTCGGCTGGAGGACGATGTATTGAATCTCGACGCAATTTGAGTGTCCCATCGTCATTACAAGGCCCTAAACGTTACAGTTAACTATCATTATTGCGTCGGATTCGATAATCTAAACTCACAGGAGAACGACCATAAGGTGCCCGAGGCAGCAACAGACCCTTGGAGACAAGTCGTGGGAGGCCGATGTGTTGAATCTCGACGCAATTTGAGTGTTCCATCATCATTACAAGGCCCTGAACGTTATAATTAACTATCATTTTTACGTCGGATTCGAAAATCTAGACCCACAGGAGAACGACCATAAGGTGCCCGAGGCAGCAATAGACCCTTGGAGACAAGTCGGCTGGAGGACGATATATTGGATCGCGACGCAATTTGAGTCTTCTATCGTCATTAGGAGGCGCTGAACGTTACAATTCACTATCATTTTTGCGTAGGATTCGAAAATCTAGACTCACAGGAGAAGGACCATGTGGTGCCCGAGGCAGCGATATCCCCTTGGAGACAAGTCGGCTGGAGGCCGATGTACTGAATCTCGACGCAATTTGAGTGTTCCATCGTCATTACAAGGCCCTGAACGTTACAATTAACTATCATTTTTGCGTCGGATTCAAAAATCTAGACTCACAGGAGAACGACCATAAGGTGCCCGAGGCAGCAATAGACCCTTGGAGTCAAGTCTGCTGGCGGCCGATGTATTGGAACGCGACGCAATTTGAGTCTTTTATCGTCATTAGGAGGCGCTGAACGTTACGATTCACTATCATTTTTGCGTCGGATTCGAAAATCTAGACTCACAGGAGAAGTACAATGTGGTGCCCGAGGCAGCGATATCCCCTTGGAGACAAGTCGGCTGGAGGCCGATGTATTGAATCTCGACGCAATTTGAGTGATCCATCGTCATTAGAAGGCCCTGAGCGTTACAATTAACTATCATTTTTGCGTCGGATTGGAAAATCTAGACTCACAGGAGAAGGATCATATGGTGCGCGAGGCAGCAAGAGACCCTTGGAGACAAGTCGGCTGGAGGCCGATGTATTGAATATCGACGCAATTTGAGTGTTCCATCGTCATTAGGAGGCCCTAAACGTTACAATTAACTATCATTTTTGCGTCGGATTCGATAATCTAAACTCACAGGATAACGACCATAGGGTGCCTGAGGCAGCATTAGACCCTTGGAGACAAGTCGGCTGGAGGACGATGTATTGAATCTCGACGCAATTTGAGTGTCCCATCGTCATTACAAGGCCCTAAACGTTACAATTAACTATCATTATTGCGTCGGATTCGATAATATAAACTCACAGGAGAACGACCATAAGGTGCCCGAGGCAGCATCACCCTTGGAGACAAGTCGGCGGGAGGCCGATGTATTGAATCTCGACGCAACTTGTGTGTTCCATCGTCATTACATGGCCCTGAACGTTACAATTAACTATCATTTTTGCGTCGGATTCGAAAATCTAGACTCACAGGAGAACGACCATAAGGTGCCCGAGGCAGCAATAGACCCTTGGAGACAAGTCGGCTGGTGGCCGATGTATTGAATCTCGACGCAATTTTAGTGTTCCATCGGCATTAGGAGGCCCTGAACGTTGCAATTAACTATCATTTTTGCGTCGGATTCGATAATCTAAACTCACAGGAGAACGACCATTAGGTGCCCAAGGCAGCAATAGACCCATGGAGACAAGTCGGCTGAAGGCCGATGAATTGAATCTCGACGCAATTTGAGTGTTCCATCGGCATTAGGAGGCCCTGAACGTTACAATTAACTACCATTTTTGCGTCGGATTCCATAATCTAAACTGACAGGAGAACGACCATAAGCTGCCCGAGGCAGCAACAGACCCTTGGAGACAAGTCGGCTGGAGGACGATGTATTGAATCTCGACGCAATTTGAGTGTTCCATCGTCATTACAAGGCCCTGAACGTTACATTTAACTATCATTTTTGCGTCGGATTCGAAAATCTAGACTCACAGGAGAACGACCGTAAGGTGCCCGAGTCAGCAATAGACCCTTGGAGACAAGTCGGCTGGAGGCCGATGTATTGAATCTCGACACAATTTGAGTGTTCCATCGGCATTAGGAGGCCCTGAACGTTATAATTAACTATCATTTTTGCGTCGGATTCGATAATCTAAACTCACAGGAGGACGACCATAAGGTGCCCGAGGCAGCTATTGACCCTTGGAGACAAGTCGGTTGGAGGACGATGTATTTAATAGCGACGCAAAATGAGTGTTCCATCGTCATTAGGAGGCCCTGAATGTTACAATTAACTATCAGTTTTTCGTCGGATTCGAAAATCTAAACTCACAGGAGAACGACCATAAGGTGCCCGACGCAGCAACAGACCCTTGGAGACAAGTCGGCTGGAGGACGATGTATTGAATCTCGACGCAATTTGAGAGTTCTATCGTCATCAGGAGGCGCTGAACGTTACTATTCACTATAATTTTTGCGTCGGATTCGAAAATCTAGACTCACAGGAGAAGGATCATATGGTGCCCGAGGCAGCAACTGACCCTTGGAGACAAGTCGGCTGGAGGCCGATGAATTGAATATCGACGCAATTTGAGTGTTGTGTCGTCATTAGGAGGCCCTAAACGTTACAATTAACTATAATTTTAGCGTCGGATTCGATAATCTAAACTCACAGGAGAACGACCATAAGGTGCCCGTGGCAGCATTAGACCCTTGGAGACAAGTCGGCTGGAGGACGATGTATTGAATCTCGACGCAATTTGAGTGTCCCATCGTCATTACAAGGCCCTACTATCATTTTTGCGTCGGATTCGATAATCTAAACTCACAGGAGAACGACCATATGGTGCCCGAGGCAGCATCTCCCTTGGAGACAAGTCGGCGGGAGGCCGATGTATTGAATGTCGACGCAATTTGAGTGTTCCATCGTCATTACATGGCCCTGAACGTTACAATTAACTATCATTTTTGCGTCGGATTCGAAAATCTAGACTCACAGGAGAACGACCATAAGGTGCCCGAGGCAGCAATAGACCCTTGGAGACAAGTCGGCTGGTGGCCGATGTATTGAATCTCGACGCAATTTGAGTGTTCCATCGGCATTAGGAGGCCCTGAACGTTGCAATTAACTATCATTTTTGCGTCGGATTCGATAATCTAAACTCACAGGAGAACGACCATTAGGTGCCCGAGGCAGCAATAGACCCATGGAGACAAGTCGGCTGAAGGCCTATGTATTGAATCTCGACGCAATTTGAGTGTTCCATCGTCATTACAAGGCCCTGAACGTTACAATTAACTATCATTTTTGCGTCGGATTCGTAAATCTAGACTCACAGGAGACGTCCATAAGGTGCCCGAGGCAGCAATATACCCTTGGAGACAAGTCGGCTGAAGGCCGATGTATTGAATCTCGACGCAATTTGAGTGTTCCATCGGCATTAGGAGGCCCTGAACGTTACAATTAACTATCATTTTTGCGTCGGATTCGATAATCTAAACTCACTGGAGAACGACCATAAGCTGCCCGAGGCAGCAACAGACCCTTGGAGACAAGTCGGCTGGAGGACGATGTATTGAATCTGGACGCAATTTGAGTGTTCCATCGTCATTACAAGGCCCTGAACGTTACAATTAACTATCATTTTTGCGTCGGATTCGAAAATCTAGACTCACAGGAGAACAACCGTAAGGTGCACGAGGCAGCAATAGACCCTTGGAGACAAGTCGGCTGGAGGCCGATGTATTGAATCTCGACACAATTTGAGTGTTCCATCGGCATTAGGAGGCCCTGAACGTTATAATTAACTATCATTTTTGCGTCGGATTCGGTAATCTAAACTCACAGGAGGACGACCATTAGGTGCCCGAGGCAGCTATTGACCCTTGGAGACAAGTCGGTTTGAGGACGATGTATTGAATCTCGACGCAATTTGAGAGTTCTGTCGTCATCAGGAGGCGCTGAACGTTACTATTCACTATCATTTTTGCGTTGGATTCGAAAATCTAGACTCACAGGAGAAGGATCATATGGTGCCCGAGGCAGCAACTGACCCTTGGAGACAAGTCGGCTGGAGGCCGATGAATTGAATATCGACGCAATTTGAGTGTTGTGTCGTCATTAGGAGCCCCTAAACGTTACAATTAACTATAATTTTAGCGTCGGATTCGATAATCTAAACTCACAGGAGAACGACCATACGGTGCCCGAGGCAGCATTAGACCCTTGGAGACAAGTCGGCTGGAGGACGATGAATTGAATCTCGACGCAATTTGAGTGTCCCATCGCCATTACAAGGCCCTAAACGTTACAATAACCTATCAGTTTTGCGTCGGATTCGATAATCTAAACTCACAGGAGAACGACCATAAGGTGCCCGAGGCAGCAATAGACCCTTGGAGACAAGTCGGCTGGAGGCCGATGTATTGAATCTCGACGCAATTTGAGTGTTCCATCGGCATTAGGAGGTCCTGAACGTTACAATTAACTATCATTTTTGCGTCGGGTTCGAAAATCTACACTCACAGGAGAACGACCATAAGGTGCCCGAGGCAGCAATAGACCCTTGGAGACAAGTCGGCTGGAGGACGATGTATTGAATGTCGACGCAAATTGAGTCTTCTGTCGTCATTAGGAGGCGCTGAACGTTACAATTCACTATCATTTTTGAATCGGATTCGAAAATCTAGACTCACAGGAGAAAGATCATATTGTCCCCGAGACAGCAATATCCCCTTGGAGACAAGTCGGCTGGAGGACGATGTATTGAATCTCGACGCAATTTGAGTGTTCCATCGTCATTAGGAGGCCCTAAACGTTACAATTAACTATCATTTTTGCGTCGGATTCGATAATCTAAACTCACAGGATAACGACCATAAGGTGCCCGAGGCAGCATTAGACCCTTGGAGACAAGTCGGCTGGAGGACGATGTATTGAATCTCGACGCAATTTGAGTGTCCCATCGTCATTACAAGGCCCTAATCGTTACAATTAACTATCATTTTTTCGCCGGGTTCGAAAATCTAGACTCACAGGAGAACGACCATAAGGTGCCCGAGGCAGCAATAGACCCTTGGAGACAAGTCGGCTGGAGGACGATGTATTGAATCTCGACGCAATTTGAGTGTTCCATCGTCATTAGGAGGCCTAAACGTTACAATTAACTATCATTTTTGCGTCGGATTCGATAATCTAAACTCACAGGATAACGACCATAGGGTGCCCGTGGCAGCATTAGACCCTTGGAGACAAGTCGGCTGGAGGACGATGTATTGAATCTCGACGCAATTTGAGTCTTCTATCGTCATTAGGAGGCGCTGAACGTTACAATTCACTATCATTTTTGAGTCGGATTCGAAAATCTAGACTCACAGGAGAAAGATCAAATTGTGCCCGAGACAGCAATATCCCCTTGGAGACAAGTCGGCTGGAGGACGATGTATTGGATCGCGACGCAATTTGAGTGTTCCATCGGCATTAGGAGGCCCTTAACGTTACAAATAACTATCATTTTAGCTTCGGGTTGGAAAATCTAGACTCACAGGAGAACGACCATAAGGTGCCCGAGGCAGCAATAGACCCTTGGAGACAAGTCGGCTGGAGGACGATGTATTGAATCTCGACGCAATTTGAGTGACCTATCGTCATTAGGAGGCCCTAAACGTTACAATTAACTATCATTTTTGCGTCGGATTCGATAATCTAAACTCACAGGGGTACGACCATACGGGGCCCGAGGCAGCTATTGACCCGTGGAGACAAGTCGGTTGGAGGACGATGTATTGGATCGCGACGCAAAATGAGTGTCCCATCGTCATTAGAAGGCCCAGAACGCTACAATTAACTATCATTTACGCGTCGGATTCGAAAATCTACTCACAGGAGAAGTTCATACGGTGCTCGAGACATCAATATCTCCTTGGAGACAAGTCCGCTGGAGGCCGATGTATTGAATCTCGACGCAATTTGAGAGTTCCATCGGCATTAGGAGGCCATGAACGTTACAATTAACTATCATTTTTGCGTCGGATTCGAAAATCTAGTCTCACAGGAGAACGACCATAAGGTGCCCGAGGCAGCAATATACCCTTGGAGACAAGTCGGCTGGAGGCCGATGTATTGAATCTCGACGCAATTTGAGTGTTCCATCGGCATTAGGAGGCCCTGAACGTTACAATTAACTATCATTTTTGCGTCGGATTCGATAATCTAAACTCACAGGAGAACGACCATAAGGTGCCCGAGGCAGCAATAGACCCTTGGAGACAAGTCGGCTGGAGGACGATATATTGGATCGCGACGCAATTTGAGTCTTCTATCGTCATTAGGAAGCACTGAACGTTACAATTAACTATCATTTTTGCGTCGGATTTGAAAATCTAGACTCACAGGAGAACGACCATGAGGTGCCCGAGGCAGCAATAGACCCTTGGAGACAAGTCGGCTGGAGACGGTGTATTGAATCTCGACGCACTTTGAGAGTTCCATCGTCATTAGGCGGCCCTGAACGTTACAATTAACTATCATTTTTGCTTCGGATTCGAAAATCTAGACTTACAAGAGAACGACCATAAAGTGCCCGAGGCAGCATTAGATCCTTGGAGACAAGTCGGCTGGAGGACGATGTATTGGATCGAGGCGCAATTTGAGTGTTCCATCGTCATTAGGAGGCCCTGAATGTTACAATTAACTATCAGTTTTTCGTCGGATTCGAAAATCTAGACTCACAGCAGACGAACCATTTGGTGCCCGAGGCAGCAATATCCCTTTGGAGACAAATCAGCTGGAGGACGATGTATTAAATCCCGACGCAATTTGAGTCTTCTATCGTCTTTAGGAGGCGCTGAACGTTACATTTCACTATCATTTTTGCGTCGGATTCGAAAATCTAGACTCACAGGAGAAGGATCATATTCTGCCAGAGACAGCAATGTCCCCTAGGAGACAAGTCGGCTGGAGGACGATGTATTGAATCTCGACGCAATTTGAGTGTCCCATCGTCATTAGGAGGCCCTAAACGTTACAATCAACTATCATTTTTGCGTCGGATTCGATAATGTAAACTCACAGGGGAACGACCATACGGTGCCCGAGGCAGCTATTGACCCTTGGAGACAAGTCGGTTGGAGGACGATGTATTGGATCGCGACGCAAAATGAGTGTTCCATCGTCATTAGGAGTCCCTGAATGTTACAATTAACTATCAGTTTTTCGTCGGATTCGAAAATCTAAACTCACAGGAGAACGACCATAAGGTGCCCGAGGATGCAACAGACCCTTGGAGACAAGTCGGCTGGAGGCCGATGTATTGAATAACGACGCAATTTGAGTGTTCCATCGTCATTAGGAGGCCCTAAACGTTACAATTAACTATCATTTTTGCGTCGGATTCCATAATCTAAACTCACAGGAGAACGACCATAAGGTGCCCGAGGCAGCATTAGACCCTTGGAGACAAGTCGGCTCTAGGACGATGTATTGAATCTCGACGCAATTTGAGTGTCCCATCGTCATTACAAGGCCCTAAACGTTACAATTAACTATCATTTTTGCGTCGGATTCCATAATCTAAACTCACAGGAGAAGGACCATAAGGTGCCCGAGGCAGCATTAGACCCTTGGAGACAAGTCGGCTGGAGGACGATGTATTGAATCTCGACGCAATTTGAGTGTCCCATCGTCATTACAAGGCCCTAAACGTTACAATTAACTATCATTTTTGCGTCGGATTCGATAATCTAAACTCACAGGACAACGACCATAAGGTGCCCGATGCAGCAATAGACCCTTGGAGACAAGTCGGCTGGAGGCCGATGTATTGAATCTCGACGCAATTTGAGTGTTCCATCGGCATTAGGAGGCCCTGAACGTTACAATTAACTATCATTTTTGCGTTGGATTCGATAATCTAAACTCACAGGAGAACGACCATAAGCTGCCTGAGGCAGCAACAGACCTTTGGAGATAAGTCGGCTGGAGGACGATGTATTGAATCTCGACGCAATTTGAGTGTTCCATCGCCATTACAAGGCCCTGAACGTTACAATTAACTATCATTTTTGCGTCGGATTCGAAAATCTAGACTCACAGGAGAAGGATCATATGGTGCCCGAGGCAGCAACAGACCCTTGGAGACAAGTCGGCTGGAGGCCGATGAATTGAATATCGACGCAATTTGAGTGTTGTGTCGTCATTAGGGGGCCCTAAACGTTACAATTAACTATAACTTTAGCGTCGGATTCGATAATCTAAACTCACAGGAGTACGACCATAAGCTGCCCGAGGCAGCATTAGACCCTTGGAGACAAGTCGGCTAGAGGACGATGTATTGAATCTCGACGCAATTTGAGTCTTCTATCGTCATTAGGAGGCGCTGAACGTTACAATTAACTATCATTTTTGCGTCGGATTCGATAATCTAAACTCACAGGGGTACGACGATACGGGGCCCGAGGCAGCTATTGACCCTTGGAGACAAGTCGGTTGGAGGACGATGTATTGGATCGCGACGCAAAATGAGTGTCCCATCGTCATTAGAAGGCCCTGAACGCTACAATTAACTATCATTTACGCGTCGGATTCGATAATCTAAACTCACAGGAGAACGACCATAAGGTGCCCGAGGCAGCAATAGACCCTTGGAGACAAGTCGGCTGGAGGACGATATATTGGATCGCGACGCAATTTGAGTCTTCTATCGTCATTAGGAGGCACTGAACGTTACAATTAACTATCATTTATGCGTCGGATTTGAAAATCTAGACTCACAGGAGAACGACCATGAGGTGCCCGAGGCAGCAATAGACCCTTGGAGACAAGTCGGCTGGAGGCCGATGTATTGAATCTCGACGCAATTTGAGTGTTCCATCGGCATTAGGAGGCCCTGAACGTTACAATTAACTATCATTTTTGCGTCGGATTCGATAATCTAAACTCACAGGGGTACGACCATACGGGGCCCGAGGCAGCTATTGACCCTTGGAGACAAGTCGGTTGGAGGACGATGTATTGGATCGCGACGCAAAATGAGTGTCCCATCGTCATTAGAAGGCCCAGAACGCTACAATTAACTATCATTTACGCGTCGGATTCGAAAATCTACTCACAGGAGAAGTTCATACGGTGCTCGAGACAGCAATATCTCCTTGGAGACAAGTCCGCTGGAGGCCGATGTATTGAATCTCGACGCAATTTGAGAGTTCCATCGGGATTAGGAGGCCATGAACGTTACAATTAACTATCATTTTTGCGTCGGATTCGAAAATCTAGTCTCACAGGAGAACGACCATAAGGTGCCCGAGGCAGCAATATACCCTTGGAGACAAGTCGGCTGGAGGCCGATGTATTATATCTCGACGCAATTTGAGTGTTCCATCGGCATTAGGAGGCCCTGAACGTTACAATTAAGTATCATTTTTGCGTCGGATTCGATAATCTAAACTCACAGGAGAACGACCATAAGGTGCCCGAGGCAGCAATAGACCCTTGGAGACAAGTCGGCTGGAGGACGATATATTGGATCGCGACGCAATTTGAGTCTTCTATCGTCATTAGGAGGCACTGAACGTTACAATTAACTATCATTTTTGCGTCGGATTTGAAAATCTAGACTCACAGGAGAACGACCATGAGGTGTCCGAGGCAGCAATAGACCCTTGGAGACAAGTCGGCTGGAGGCCGATGTATTGAATCTCGACGCAATTTGAGTGTTCCATCGGCATTAGGAGGCCCTGAACGTTACAATTAACTATCAATTTTGCGTCGGGTTCGAAAATCTAGACTCACAGGAGAACGACTGTAAGGTGCCCGAGGCAGCAATAGACCCTTGGAGACAAGTCGGCTGGAGACGGTGTATTGAATCTCGACGCAATTTGAGAGTTCCATCGTCATTAGGCGGCCCTGAACGTTACAATTAACTATCATTTTTGCTTCGGATTCGTAAATCTAGACTTACAAGAGAACGACCATAAAGTGCCCGAGGCAGCATTAGATCCTTGGAGACAAGTCGGCTGGAGGACGATGTATTGGATCGAGGCGCAATTTGAGTGTTCCATCGTCATTAGGAGGCCCTGAATGTTACAATTAACTATCAGTTTTTCGTCTGATTCGAAAATCTAGACTCACAGCAGACGAACCATTTGGTGCCCGAGGCAGCAATATCCCTTTGGAGACAAATCAGCTGGAGGACGATGTATTGAATCCCGACGCAATTTGAGTCTTCTATCGTCATTAGGAGGCGCTGAACGTTACATTTCACTATCATTTTTGCGTCGGATTCGAAAATCTAGACTCACTGGGGAAGGATCATATTCTGCCAGAGACAGCAATGTCCCCTAGGAGACAAGTCGGTTGGAGGACGATGTATTGAATCTCGACGCAATTTGAGTGTCCCATCGTCATTAGGAGGCCCTAAACGTTACAATTAACTATCATTTTTGCGTCGGATTCGATAATGTAAACTCACAGGGGAACGACCATACGGTGCCCGAGGCAGCTATTGACCCTTGGAGACAAGTCGGTTGGAGGACGATGTATTGGATCGCGACGCAAAATGAGTGTTCCATCGTCATTAGGAGTCCCTGAATGTTACAATTAACTATCAGTTTTTCGTCGGATTCGAAAATCTAAACTCACATGAGAACGACCATAAGGTGCCCGAGGATGCAACAGACCCTTGGAGACAAGTCGGCTGGAGGCCGATGTATTGAATAACGACGCAATTTGAGTGTTGCATCGTCATTAGGAGGCCCTAAACGTTACAATTAACTATCATTTTTGCGTCGGATTCCATAATCTAAACTCACAGGAGAACGACCATAAGGTGCCCGAGGCAGCATTAGACCCTTGGAGATAAGTCGGCTGGAAGACGATGTATTGAATCTCGACGCAATTTGAGTGTTCCATCGCCATTACAAGGCCCTGAACGTTACAATTAACTATCATTTTTGCGTCGGATTCGAAAATCTAGACTCACAGGAGAAGGATCATATGGTGCCCGAGGCAGCAACAGACCCTTGGAGACAAGTCGGCTGGAGGCCGATGAATTGAATATCGACGCAATTTGAGTGTTGTGACGTCATTAGGGGGCCCTAAACGTTACAATTAACTATAATTTTAGCGTCGGATTCGATAATCTAAACTCACAGGAGAACCACCATAAGCTGCCCGAGGCAGCATTAGACCCTTGGAGACAAGTCGGCTGGAGGACGATGTATTGAATCTCGACGCAATTTGAGTGTTCCATCGGCATTAGGAGGCCCTGAACGTTACAATTAACTATCATTTTTGCGTCGGGTTCGAAAATCTAGACTCACAGGAGAACGACTTTAAGGTGCCCGAGGCAGCAATAGACCCTTGGAGACAAGTCGGCTGGAGACAGTGTATTGAATCTCGACGCAATTTGAGAGTTCCATCGTCATTAGGCGTCCCTGAACGTTACAATTAACTATCATTTTTGCTTCGGATTCGAAAATCTAGACTTACAAGAGAACGACCATAAAGTGCCCGAGGCAGCATTAGATCCTTGGAGACAAGTCGGCTGGAGGACGATGTATTGGATCGAGGCGCAATTTGAGTGTTCCATCGTCATTAGGAGGCCCTGAATGTTACAATTAACTATCAGTTTTTCGTCGGATTCGAAAATCTAGACTCACAGCAGACGAACCATTTGGTGCCCGAGGCAGCAATATCCCTTTGGAGACAAATCAGCTGGACGACGATGTATTGAATCCCGACGCAATTTGAGTCTTCTATCGTCATTAGGAGGCGCTGAACGTTACAATTCACTATCATTTTTGCGTCGGATTCGAAAATCTAGACTCACAGGAGAAGGATCATATTCTGCCAGAGACAGCAATGTCCCCTAGGAGACAAGTCGGCTGGAGGACGATGTATTGAATCTCGACGCAATTTGAGTGTCCCATCGTCATTAGGAGGCCCTAAACGTTACAATTAACTATCATTTTTGCGTCGGATTCGATAATGTAAACTCACAGGGGAACGACCATACGGTGCCCGAGGCAGCTATTGACCCTTGGAGACAAGTCGGTTGGAGGACGATGTATTGGATCGCGACGCAAAATGAGTGTTCCATCGTCATTAGGAGTCCCTGAATGTTACAATTAACTATCAGTTTTTCGTCGGATTCGAAAATCTAAACTCACAGGAGAACGACCATAAAGTGCCCGAGGCAGCAACAGACCCTTGGAGACAAGTCGGCTGGAGGCCGATGTATTGAATAACGACGCAATTTGAGTGTTCCATCGTCATTAGGAGGCCCTAAACGTTACAATTAACTATCATTTTTGCGTCGGATTCCATAATCTAAACTCACAGGAGAACGACCATAAGGTGCCCGAGGCAGCATTAGACCCTTGGAGACAAGTCGGCTGGAGGACGATGTATTGAATCTCGACGCAATTTGAGTGTCCCATCGTCATTACAAGGCCCTAAACGTTACAATTAACTATCATTTTTGCGTCGGATTCGATAATCTAAACTCACAGGACAACGACCATAAGGTGCCCGAGGCAGCAATAGACCCTTGGAGACAATTCGGCTGGTGGCCGATGTATTGAATCTCGACGCAATTTGAGTGTTCCACCGGCATTAGGAGGCCCTGAACGTTGCAATTAACTATCATTTTTGCGTCGGATTCGAAAATCTAGGCTCACAGGAGAACGACCATATGGTGCCCGAGGCAGCAATATACCCTTGGAGACAAGTCGGCTGGAGGCCGATGTATTGAATCTCGACGCAATTTGAGTGTTCCATCGCCATTACAAGGCCCTGAACGTTACAATTAACTATCATTTTTGCGTCGGATTCGAAAATCTAGACTCACAGGAGAAGGATCATATGGTGGCCGAGGCAGCAACAGACCCTTGGAGACAAGTCGGCTGGAGGCCGATGAATTGAATATCGACGCAATTTGAGTGTTGTGTCGTCATTAGGGGGCCCTAAACGTTACAATTAACTATAATTTTAGCGTCGGATTCGATAATCTAAACTCACAGGAGAACCACCATAAGCTGCCCGAGGCAGCATTAGACCCTTGGAGACAAGTCGGCTGGAGGACGATGTATTGAATCTCGACGCAATTTGAGTCTTCTATCGTCATTAGGAGGCGCTGAACGTTACAATTAACTATCATTTTTGCGTCGGATTCGATAATCTAAACTCACAGGGGTACGACCATACGGGGCCCGAGGCAGCTATTGACCCTTGGAGACAAGTCGGTTGGAGGACGATGTATTGGATCGCGACGCAAAATGAGTGTCCCATCGTCATTAGAAGGCCCTGAACGCTACAATTAACTATCATTTACGCGTCGGATTCGAAAATCTACTCACAGGAGAAGTTCATACGGTGCTCGAGACAGCAATATCTCCTTGGAGACAAGTCCGCTGGAGGCCGATGTATTGAATCTCGACGCAATTTGAGAGTTCCATCGGCATTAGGAGGCCATGAACGTTACAATTAACTATCATTTTTGCGTCGGATTCGAAAATCTAGTCTCACAGGAGAACGACCATAAGGTGGCCGAGGCAGCAAATAGACCCTTGGAGACAAGTCGGCTGGTGGCCGATGTATTGGATCTCGACGCAATTTGAGTGTGCCATCGGCATTAGGAGGCCCTGAACGTTGCAATTAACTATCATTTTTGCGTCGGATTCGATAATCTAAACTCACAGGAGAACGACCATTAGGTGCCCGAGGCAGCAATAGACCCATGGAGACAAGTCGGCTGAAGGCCGATGTATTGAATCTCGACGCAATTTCAGTGTTCCATCGTCATTACAAGGCCCTGAACGTTACAATTAACTATCATTTTTGCGTCGGATTCGAAAATCTAGACTCACAGTAGAACGACCATAAGGTGCCCGAGGCAGCAATATACCCTTAGAGACAAGTCGGCTGGAGGCCGATGTATTGAATCTCGACGCAATTTGAGTGTTCCATCGGCATTAGGAGGCCCTGAACGTTACAATTAACTATCAATTTTGCGTCGGATTCGAAAATCTAGACACACAGGAGAACGACCATAAGGTGCCCGAGGCAGCAATAGACCCTTGGAGACAAGTCGGCTGGAGGACGATATATTGGATCGCGACGCAATTTGAGTCTTCTATCGTCATTAGAAGGCGCTGAGCGTTACAATTCACTATCATTTTTGCGTCGGATTCGAAAATCTAGACTCACAGGAGAAGGACCATGTGGTGCCCGAGTCAGCGATATCCCCTTGGAGACAAGTCGGCTGGAGGCCGATGTATTGAATCTCGACACAATTTGAGTGTTCCATCGCCATTACAAGGCCCTAAACGTTACAATTAAATATCAGTTTTGCGTCGGATTCGATAATCTAAACTCACAGGAGAACGACCATTAGGTGCCCGAGGCAGCAATAGACCCATGGAGACAAGTCGGCTGGAGGCCGATGTATTGAATCTCGACGCAATTTGAGTGTTCCATCCTCATTACAAGGCCCTGAACGTTACAATTAACTATCATTTTTGGGTTGGATTCGAAAATGTAGACTCACAGGAGAGCGACCATAAGGTGGCCGAGGCAGCAATAGACCCTTGGAGACAAGTCGGCTGGTGGCCGATGTATTGAATCTCGACGCCATTTGAGTGTGCCATCGGCATTTGGAGGCCCTGAACGTTGCAATTAACTATCATTTTTGCGTCGGATTCGATAATCTAAACTCACTGGAGAACGACCATTAGGTGTCCGAGGCAGCAATAGACCCATGGAGACAAGTCGGCTGAAGGCCGATGTATTGAATCTCGACGCAATTTCAGTGTTCCATCGTCATTACAAGGCCCTGAACGTTACAATTAACTATCATTTTTGTGTCGGATTCGAAAATCTAGACTCACAGGAGAACGACCATAAGGTGCCCGAGGCAGCAATATACCCTTGGAGACAAGTCGGTAGGAGGACGATGTAATGAATCTCGACGCAATTTGAGTGTTCCATCGCCATTACAAAGCCCTGAACGTTACAATTAACTATCAATTTTGCGTCGGATTCGAAAATCTAGACTCACAGGAGAACGACCATAAGGTGCCCGAGGCAGCAATAGACCCTTGGAGACAAGTCGGCTGGAGGACGATATATTGGATCGCGACGCAATTTGAGTCTTCTATCGTCATTAGGAGGCACTGAACGTTACAATTAACTATCATTTTTGCGTCGCATTTGAAAATCTAGACTCACAGGAGAACGACCATAAGGTGCCCGAGGCAGCAATAGACCCTTGGAGACAAGTCGGTAGGAGGACGATGTATTGTATCGCGACGCAAAATGAGTGTTCCATCGTCATTAGGAGTCCCTGAATGTTACAATTAACTATCAGTTTTTCGTCGGATTTGAAAATCTAAACTCACAGGAGAACGACCATAAGGTGCCCGAGGCAGCAACAGACCCTTGGAGACAAGTCGGCTGGAGGCCGATGTATTGAATAACGACGCAATTTGAGTGTTCCATCGTCATTAGGAGGCCCTAAACGTTACAATTAACTATCATTTTTGCGTCGGATTCCATAATCTAAACTCACAGGAGAACGACCATAAGGTGCCCGAGGCAGCATTAGACCCTTGGAGACAAGTCGGCTGGAGGACGATGTATTGAATCTCGACGCAATTTGAGTGTTCCATCGCCATTACAAGGCCCTGAACGTTACAATTAGCTATCATTTTTGCGTCGGATTCGAAAATCTAGACTCACAGGAGAAGGATCATATGGTGCCCGAGGCAGCAACAGACCCTTGGAGACAAGTCGGCTGGAGGCCGATGAATTGAATATCGACGCAATTTGAGTGTTGTGTCGTCATTAGGGGGCCCTAAACGTTACAATTAACTATAATTTTAGCGTCGGATTCGATAATCTAAACTCACAGGAGAACGACCATAAGCTGCCCGAGGCAGCATTAGACCCTTGGAGACAAGTCGGCTGGAGGACGATGAATTGAATCTCGACGCAATTTGAGTGTCCCATCGCCATTACAAGGCCCTAAACGTTACAATTAAATATCAATTTTGCGTCGGATTCGATAATCTAAACTCACAGGAGAACGACCATTAGGTGCACGAGGCAGCAATAGACCCATGGAGACAAGTCGGCTGAAGGCCGATGTATTGAATCTCGACGCAATTTCAGTGTTCCATCGTCATTACAAGGCCCTGAACGTTACAATTAACTATCATTTTTGCGTCGGATTCGATAATCTAAACTCACAGGAGAACGACCATAAGCTGCCCGAGGCAGCAACAGACCCTTGGAGACAAGTCGGCTGGAGGACGATGTAATGAATCTCGACGCAATTTGAGTGTTCCATCGCCATTACAAGGCCCTGGACGTTACAATTAACTATCAATTTTGGTCGGATTCGAAAATCTAGCCTCACAGGAGAACGACCATAAGGTGCCCGAGGCAGCAATAGACCCTTGGAGACAAGTCGGCTGGAGGACGATATATTGGATCGCGACGCAATTTGAGTCTTCTATCGTCATTAGGAGGCGCTGAGCGTTACAATTCACTATCATTTTTGCGTCGGATTCGAAAATCTAGACTCACAGGAGAAGGACCATGTGGTGCCCGAGTCAGCGATATCCCCTTGGAGACAAGTCGGCTGGAGGCCGATGTATTGAATCTCGACAAAATTTGAGTGTTCCATCGGCATTAGGAGGCCCTGAACGTAATAATTAACTATCATTTTTGCGTCGGATTCGAAAATCTAAACTCACAGGAGAACGACGATAAGGTGCCCGAGGCAGCTATTGACCCTTGGAGACAAGTCGGTTGGAGGACGATGTATATGATCGCGACGCAAAATGAGTGTTCCATCGTCATTAGGAGGCCCTGAATGTTACAATTAACTTTCAGTTTTTCGTCGGATTCGAAAATCTAAACTCACAGGAGAACGACCATAAGGTGCCCGAGGCAGCAACAGACCCTTGGAGACAAGTCGGCTGGAGGACGATGTATTGAATCTCGACGCAATTTGAGAGTTCTATCGTCATCAGGAGGCGCTGAACGTTACTATTCACTATCATTTTTGCGTCGGATTCGAAAATCTAGACTCACAGGAGAAGGATCATATGGTGAGCGAGGCAGCAACAGACCCTTGGAGACAAGTCGGCTGGAGGCCGATGAATTGAATATCGACGCAATTTGAGTGTTGTGTCGTCATTAGGGGGCCCTAAACGTTACAATTAACTATAATTTTAGCGTCGGATTCGATAATCTAAACTCACAGGAGAACGACCATAAGCTGCCCGAGGCAGCATTAGACCCTTGGAGACAAGTCGGCTGGAGGACGATGAATTGAATCTCGACGAAATTTGAGTGTCCCATCGCCATTACAAGGCCCTAAACGTTACAATTAAATATCAGTTTTGCGTCGGATTCGATAATCTAAACTCACAGGAGAACGACCATTAGGTGCCCGAGGCAGCAATAGACCCATGGAGACAAGTCGGCTGGAGGCCGATGTATTGAATCTCGACGCAATTTGAGTGTTCCATCCTCATTACAAGGCCCTGAACGTTACAATTAACTATCATTTTTGGGTCGGATTCGAAAATCTAGACTCACAGGAGAACGACCATAAGGTGCCCGAGGCAGCAATAGACCCTTGGAGACAAGTCGGCTGGAGGACGAAATATTGGATCGCGACGCAATTTGAGTCTTCTATCGTCATTAGGAGGCGCTGAGCGTTACAATTCACTATCATTTTTGCGTCGGATTCGAAAATCTAGACTCACAGGAGAAGGACCATGTGGTGCCCGAGTCAGCGATATCCCCTTGCAGACAAGTCGGCTGGAGGCCGAAGTATTGAATCTCGACACAATTTGAGTGTTCCATCGGCATTAGGAGGCCCTGAACGTTATAATTAACTATCATTTTTGCGTCGGATTCGATAATCTAAACTCACAGGAGAACGACCATTAGGTGCCCGAGGCAGCAATAGACCCATGGAGACAAGTCGGCTGGTGGCCGATGTATTGAATCTCGACGCAATTTGAGTGTGCCATCGGCATTAGGAGGCCCTGAACGTTGCAATTATCTATCATTTTTGCGTCGGATTCGATAATCTAAACTCACAGGAGAACGACCATTAGGTGCCCGAGGCAGCAATAGACCCATGGAGACAAGTCGGCTGAAGGCCGATGTATTGAATCTCGACGCAATTTCAGTGTTCCATCGTCATTACAAGGCCCTGAACGTTACAATTAACTATCATTTTTGCGTCGGATTCGAAAATCTAGACTCACAGGAGAACGACCATAAGGTGCCCGAGGCAGCAATATACCCTTGGAGACAAGTCGGCTGGAGGCCGATGTATTGAATCTCGACGCAATTTGAGTGTTCCATCGGCTTTATGAGGCCCTGAACGTTACAATTAACTATCATTTTTGCGTCGGATTCGATAATCTAAACTCACAGGAGAACGACCATAAGCTGCCCGAGGCAGCAACAGACCCTTGGAGACAAGTCGGCTGGAGGACGATGTAATGAATCTCGACGCAATTTGAGTGTTCCATCGCCATTACAAGGCCCTGAACGTTACAATTAACTATCAATTTTGCGTCGGATTCGAAAATCTAGACTCACAGGAGAACGACCATAAGGTGCCCGAGGCAGCAATAGACCCTTGGAGACAAGTCGGCTGGAGGACGATATATTGGATCGCGACGCAATTTGAGTCTTCTATCGTCATTAGGAGGCACTGAACGTTACAATTAACTATCATTTTTGCGTCGGATTTGAAAATCTAGACTCACAGGAGAACGACCATAAGGTGCCCGAGGCAGCATTGGACCCTTGGAGACGAGTCGGCTGGAGGACGATGTATTGAATCTCGACGCAATTTGAGTGTTCCATCGCCATTACAAGGCCCTGAACGTTACAATTAGCTATCATTTTTGCGTCGGATTCGAAAATGTAGACTCTCAGGAGAAGGATCATATGGTGCCCGAGGCAGCAACAGACCCTTGGAGACAAGTCGGCTGGAGGCCGATGAATTGAATATCGACGCAATTTGAGTGTTGTGTCGTCATTAGGGGGCCCTAAACGTTACAATTAACTATAATTTTAGCGTCGGATTCGATAATCTAAACTCACAGGAGAACGACCATAAGCTGCCCGAGGCAGCATTAGACCCTTGGAGACAAGTCGGCTGGAGGACGATGAATTGAATCTCGACGCAATTTGAGTGTCCCATCGCCATTACAAGGCCCTAAACGTTACAATTAAATATCAGTTTTGCGTCGGATTCGATAATCTAAACTCACAGGAGAACGACCATTAGGTGCCCGAGGCAGCAATAGACCCATGGAGACAAGTCGGCTGGAGGCCGATGTATTGAATCTCGACGCAATTTGAGTGTTCCATCCTCATTACAAGGCCCTGAACGTTACAATTAACTATCATTTTTGCGTCGGATTCGAAAATCTAGACTCACAGGAGAACGACCATAAGGTGCCCGAGGCAGCAATATACCCTTGGAGACAAACGACTGGAGGCCGATGTATTGAATCTCGACGCAATTTGAGTGTTCCATCGGCATTAGGAGGCCCTGAACGTTACAATTAACTATCATTTTTGCGTCGGATTCGATAATCTAAACTCACAGGAGAACGACCATAAGCTGCCCGAGGCAGCAACAGACCCTTGGAGACAAGTCGGCTGGAGGACGATGTATTGAATCTCGACACAATTTGAGTGTTCCATCGGCATTAGGAGGCCCTGAACGTTATAATTAACTATCATTTATGCGTCGGATTCGATAATCTAAACTCACAGGAGAACGACCATAAGGTGCCCGAGGCAGCATTAGACCCTTGGAGACAAGTCGGCTGGAGGACGATGTATTGAATCTCGACGCAATTTGAGTGTTCCATCGCCATTACAAGGCCCTGAACGTTACAATTAACTATCATTTTTGCGTCGGATTCGAAAATCTAGACTCACAGGAGAAGGATCATATGGTGAGCGAGGCAGCAACAGACCCTTGGAGACGAGTCGGCTGGAGGCCGATGAATTGAATATCGACGCAATTTGAGTGTTGTGTCGTCATTAGGGGGCCCTAAACGTTACAGTTAACTATAATTTTAGCGTCGGATTCGATAATCTAAACTCACAGCAGAACGACCATAAGCTGCCCGAGGCAGCATTAGACCCTTGGAGACAAGTCGGCTGGAGGACGATGTATTGAATCTAGACGCAATTTGAGAGTTCTATCGTCATCAGGAGGCGCTGAACGTTACTATTCACTATCATTTTTGGGTCGGATTCGAAAATCTAGACTCACAGGAGAACGACCATAAGGTGGCCGAGGCAGCAATATACCCTTGGAGACAAGTCGGCTGGTGGCCGATGTATTGAATCTCGACGCAATTTGAGTGTGCCATCGGCATTAGGAGGCCCTGAGCGTTGCAATTAACTATCATTTTTGCGTCGGATTCGAAAATCTAGACTCACAGGAGAACGACCATAAGGTGCCCGAGGCAGCAATATACCCTTGGAGACAAGTCGGCTGGAGGCCGATGTATTGAATATCGACGCAATTTGAGTGTTCCATCGGCATTAGGAGGCCCTGAACGTTACAATTAACTATCATTTTTGCGTCGGATTCGATAATCTAAACTCACAGGAGAACGACCATAAGCTGCCCGAGGCAGCAACAGACCCTTGGAGACAAGTCGGCTGGAGGACGATGTAATGAATCTCGACGCTATTTCAGTGTTCCATCGCCATTACAAGGCCCTGAACGTTACAATTAACAATCAATTTTGCGTCGGATTCGAAAATCTAGACTCACAGGAGAACGACCATAAGGTGCCCGAGGCAGCAATAGACCCTTGGAGACAAGTCGGCTGGAGGACATTATATTGGATCGCGACGCAATTTGAATCTTCTATCGTCATTAGGAGGCACTGAACGTTACAATTAACTATCATTTTTGCGTCGGATTTGAAAATCTAGACTCACAGGAGAACGACCATAAGGTGCCCGAGGCAGCAATAGACCCTTGGAGACAAGTCGGCTGGAGGCCGATGTATTGAATCTCGACGCAATTTGAGTGTTCCATCGGCATTAGGAGGCCCTGAACGTTACAATTAACTATCATTTTTGCGTCGGGTTCGAAAATCTAGACTCACAGGAGAACGACTATAAGGTGCCCGAGGCAGCAATAGACCCTTGGAGACAAGTCGGCTGGAGACGGTGTATTGAATCTCGACGCAATTTGAGAGTTCCATCGTCATTAGGCGGCCCTGAACGTTACAATTAACTATCATTTTTGCGTCGGATTCGAAAATCTAGACTTACAAGAGAACGACCATAAAGTGCCCGAGGCAGCATTAGATCCTTGGAGACAAGTCGGCTGGAGGACGATGTATTGGATCGAGGCGCAATTTGAGTGTTCCATCGTCATTAGGAGGCCCTGAATGTTACAATTAACTATCAGTTTTTCGTCGGATTCGAAAATCTAGACTCACAGCAGACGAACCATTTGGTGCCCGAGGCAGCAATATCCCTTTGGAGACAAATCAGCTGGAGGACGATGTATTGAATCCCGACGCAATTTGAGTCTTCTATCGTCATTAGGAGGCGCTGAACGTTACAATTCACTATCATTTTTGCGTCGGATTCGAAAATCTAGACTCACAGGAGAAGGATCATATTCTGCCAGAGACAGCAATGTCCCCTAGGAGACAATTCGGCTGGAGGACGATGTATTGAATCTCGACGCAATTTGAGTGTCCCATCGTCATTAGGAGGCCCTAAACGTTACAATTAACTATCATTTTTGCGTCGGATTCGATAATGTAAACTCACAGGAGAACGACCATACGGTGCCCGAGGCAGCTATTGACCCTTGGAGACAAGTCGGTTGGAGGACGATGTATTGTATCGCGACGCAAAATGAGTGTTCCATCGTCATTAGGAGTCCCTGAATGTTACAATTAACTATCAGTTTTTCGTCGGATTCGAAAATCTAAACTCACAGGAGAACGACCATAAGGTGCCCGAGGCAGCAACAGACCCTTGGAGACAAGTCGGCTGGAGGCCGATGTATTGAATAACGACGCAATTTGAGTGTTCCATCGTCATTAGGAGGCCCTAAACGTTACAATTAACTATCATTTTTGCGTCGGATTCCATAATCTAAACTCACAGGAGAACGACCATAAGGTGCCCGAGGCAGCATTAGACCCTTGGAGACAAGTCGGCTGGAGGACGATGTATTGAATCTCGACGCAATTTGAGTGTCCCATCGTCATTACAAGGCCCTAAACGTTACAATTAACTATCATTTTTGCGTCGGATTCTATAATCTAAACTCACAGGAGAACGACCATAAGGTGCCCGAGGCAGCAATAGACCCTTGGAGACAAGTCGGCTGGTGGCCGATGTATTGAATCTCGACGCAATTTGAGTGTTCCATCGGCATTAGGAGGCCCTGAACGTTGCAATTAACTATCATTTTTGCGTCGGATTCGATAATGTAAACCAACAGGAGAACGACCATAAGCTGCCCGAGGCAGCAACAGACCCTTGGAGACAAGTCGGCTGGAGGACGATGTAATGAATCTCGACGCAATTTGAGTGTTTCATCGCCATTACAAGGCCCTGAACGTTACAATTAACTATCATTTTTGCGTCGGATTCGAAAATCTAGACTCACAGGAGAAGGATCATATGGTGCCCGAGGCAGCAATAGACCCATGGAAACAAGTCGGCTGGAGGCCGATGTATTGAATCTCGACGCAATTTGAGTGTTCCATCGTCATTACAAGGCCCTGAACGTTACAATTAACTATCATTTTTGCGTCGGATTCGAAAATCTATACTCACAGGAGAACGACCATAAGGTGCCCGAGGCAGCAATATACCCTTGGAGACAAGTCGGCTGGAGGCCGATGTATTGAATCTCGACGCAATTTGAGTGTTCCATCGGCATTAGGAGGCCCTGAACGTTACAATTAACTATCATTTTTGCGTTGGATTCGAAAATCTAAACTCACAGGAGAACGACCATAAGCTGCCCGAGGCAGCAACAGACCTTTGGAGATAAGTCGGCTGGAGGACGATGTATTGAATCTCGACGCAATTTGAGTGTTCCATCGCCATTACAAGGCCCTGAACGTTACAATTAACTATCATTTTTGCGTCGGATTCGAAAATCTAGACTCACAGGAGAAAGATCATATGGTGCCCGAGGCAGCAACAGACCCTTGGAGACAAGTCGGCTGGAGGCCGATGAATTGAATATCGACGCAATTTGAGTGTTGTGTCGTCATTAGGGGGCCCTAAACGTTACAATTAACTATAATTTTAGCGTCGGATTCGATAATCTAAACTCACAGGAGAACGACCATAAGCTGCCCGAGGCAGCATTAGACCCTTGGAGACAAGTCGGCTGGAGGACGATGAATTGAATCTCGACGCAATTTGAGTGTCCCATCGCCATTACAAGGCCCTAAACGTTACAATTAATTATCAGTTTTGCGTCGGATTCGATAATCTAAACTCACAGGAGAACGACCATTAGGTGCCCGAGGCAGCAATAGACCCATGGAGACAAGTCGGCTGGAGGCCGATGTATTGAATCTCGACGCAATTTGAGTGTTCCATCCTCATTACAAGGCCCTGAACGTTACAATTAACTATCATTTTTGGGTCGGATTCGAAAATCTAGACTCACAGGAGAACGACCATAAGGTGGCCGAGGCAGCAATAGACCCTTGGAGACAAGTAGGCTGGTGGCCGATGTATTGAATCTCGACGCAATTTGAGTGTGCCATCGGCATTAGGAGGCCCTTAACGTTGCAATTAACTATCATTTTTGCGTCGGATTCGATAATCTAAACTCACAGGAGAACGACCATTAGGTGCCCGAGGCAGCAATAGACCCATGGAGACAAGTCGGCTGAAGGCCGATGTATTGAATCTCGACGCAATTTCAGTGTTCCATCGTCATTACAAGGCCCTGAACGTTACAATTAACTATCATTTTTGCGTCGGATTCGAAAATCTAGACTCACAGGAGAACGACCATAAGGTGCCCGAGGCAGCAATATACCCTTGGAGACAAGTCGGCTGGAGGCCGATGTATTGAATATCGACGCAATTTGAGTGTTCCATCGGCATTAGGAGGCCCTGAACGTTACAATTAACTATCATTTTTGCGTCGGATTCGATAATCTAAACTCACAGGAGAACGACCATAAGCTGCCCGAGGCAGCAACAGACCCTTGGAGACAAGTCGGCTGGAGGACGATGTAATGAATCTCGACGCAATTTGAGTGTTCCATCGCCATTACAAGGCCCTGAACGTTACAATTAACTATCAATTTTGCGTCGGATTCGAAAACCTAGACTCACAGGAGAACGACCATAAGGTGCCCGAGGCAGCAATGGACCCTTGGAGACAAGTCGGCTGGAGGACGATATATTGGATCGCGACGCAATTTGAGTCTTCTATCGTCATTAGGAGGCACTGAACGTTACAATTAACTATCATTTTTGCGTCGGATTTGAAAATCTAGACTCACAGGAGAACGACCATAAGGTGCCCGAGGCAGCAATAGACCCTTGGAGACAAGTCGGCTGGAGACGGTGTATTGAATCTCGACGCAATTTGAGAGTTCCATCGTCATTAGGCGGCCCTGAACGTTACAATTAACTATCATTTTTGCGTCGGATTCGAAAATCTAGACTTACAAGAGAACGACCATAAAGTGCCCGAGGCAGCATTAGATCCTTGGAGACAAGTCGGCTGGAGGACGATGTATTGGATCGAGGCGCAATTTGAGTGTTCCATCGTCATTAGGAGGCCCTGAATGTTACAATTAACTATCAGTTTTTCGTCGGATTCGAAAATCTAGACTCACAGCAGACGAACCATTTGGTGCCCGAGGCAGCAATATCCCTTTGGAGACAAATCAGCTGGAGGACGATGTATTGAATCCCGACGCAATTTGAGTCTTCTATCGTCATTAGGAGGCGCTGAACGTTACAATTCACTATCATTTTTGCGTCGGATTCGAAAATCTAGACTCACAGGAGAAGGATCATATTCTGCCAGAGACAGCAATGTCCCCTAGGAGACAATTCGGCTGGAGGACGATGTATTGAATCTCGACGCAATTTGAGTGTCCCATCGTCATTAGGAGGCCCTAAACGTTACAATTAACTATCATTTTTGCGTCGGATTCGATAATGTAAACTCACAGGAGAACGACCATACGGTGCCCGAGGCAGCTATTGACCCTTGGAGACAAGTCGGTTGGAGGACGATGTATTGTATCGCGACGCAAAATGAGTGTTCCATCGTCATTAGGAGTCCCTGAATGTTACAATTAACTATCAGTTTTTCGTCGGATTCGAAAATCTAAACTCACAGGAGAACGACCATAAGGTGCCCGAGGCAGCAACAGACCCTTGGAGACAAGTCGGCTGGAGGCCGATGTATTGAATAACGACGCAATTTGAGTGTTCCATCGTCATTAGGAGGCCCTAAACGTTACAATTAACTATCATTTTTGCGTCGGATTCGAAAATCTAGACTCACAGGAGAAGGATCATATGGTGCCCGAGGCAGCAATAGACCCATGGAAACAAGTCGGCTGGAGGCCGATGTATTGAATCTCGACGCAATTTGAGTGTTCCATCGTCATTACAAGGCCCTGAACGTTACAATTAACTATCATTTTTGCGTCGGATTCGAAAATCTATACTCACAGGAGAACGACCATAAGGTGCCCGAGGCAGCAATATACCCTTGGAGACAAGTCGGCTGGAGGCCGATGTATTGAATATCGACGCAATTTGAGTGTTCCATCGGCATTAGGAGGCCCTGAACGTTACAATTAACTATCATTTTTGCGTCGGATTCGATAATCTAAACTCACAGGAGAACGACCATAAGCTGCCCGAGGCAGCAACAGACCCTTGGAGACAAGTCGGCTGGAGGACGATGTAATGAATCTCGACGCAATTTGAGTGTTCCATCGCCATTACAAGGCCCTGAACGTTACAATTAACTATCAATTTTGCGTCGGATTCGAAAACCTAGACTCACAGGAGAACGACCATAAGGTGCCCGAGGCAGCAATGGACCCTTGGAGACAAGTCGGCTGGAGGACGATATATTGGATCGCGACGCAATTTGAGTCTTCTATCGTCATTAGGAGGCACTGAACGTTACAATTAACTATCATTTTTGCGTCGGATTTGAAAATCTAGACTCACAGGAGAACGACCATAAGGTGCCCGAGGCAGCAATAGACCCTTGGAGACAAGTCGGCTGGAGGCCGATGTATTGAATCTCGACGCAATTTGAGTGTTCCATCGGCATTAGGAGGCCCTGAACGTTACAATTAACTATCATTTTTGCGTCGGGTTCGAAAATCTAGACTCACAGGAGAACGACTATAAGGTGCCCGAGGCAGCAATAGACCCTTGGAGACAAGTCGGCTGGAGACGGTGTATTGAATCTCGCCGCAATTTGAGAGTTCCATCGTCATTAGGCGGCCCTGAACGTTACAATTAACTATCATTTTTGCGTCGGATCCGAAAATCTAGACTTACAAGAGAACGACTATAAGGTGCCCGAGGCAGCAATAGACCCTTGGAGACAAGTCGGCTGGAGACGGTGTATTGAATCTCGACGCAATTTGAGAGTTCCATCGTCATTAGGCGGCCCTGAACGTTACAATTAACTATCATTTTTGCGTCGGATTCGAAAATCTAGACTTACAAGAGAACGACCATAAAGTGCCCGAGGCAGCATTAGATCCTTGGAGACAAGTCGGCTGGAGGACGATGTATTGGATCGAGGCGCAATTTGAGTGTTCCATCGTCATTAGGAGGCCCTGAATGTTACAATTAACTATCAGTTTTTCGTCGGATTCGAAAATCTAGACTCACAGCAGACGAACCATTTGGTGCCCGAGGCAGCAATATCCCTTTGGAGACAAATCAGCTGGAGGACGATGTATTGAATCCCGACGCAATTTGAGTCTTCTATCGTCATTAGGAGGCGCTGAACGTTACAATTCACTATCATTTTTGCGTCGGATTCGAAAATCTAGACTCACAGGAGAAGGATCATATTCTGCCAGAGACAGCAATGTCCCCTAGGAGACAATTCGCCTGGAGGACGATGAATTGAATAATCGACGCAATTTGAGTGTCCCATCGTCATTAGGAGGCCCTAAACGTTACAATTAACTATCATTTTTGCGTCGGATTCGATAATGTAAACTCACAGGAGAACGACCATAAGGTGCCCGAGGCAGCAATAGACCCTTGGAGACAAGTCGGCTGGAGGCCGATGTATTGATTCTCGACGCAATTTGAGTGTTCCATCGGCATTAGGAGGCCCTTAACGTTACAATTAACTATCATTTTTGCGTCGGGTTCGAAAATCTAGACTCACGGGAGAACGACCATAAGGTGCCCGAGGCAGCAATAGACCCTTGGAGACAAGTCGGTTGGAGGACGATGAATTGTATCGCGACGCAAAATGAGTGTTCCATCGTCATTAGGAGTCCCTGAATGTTACAATTAACTATCAGTTTTTCGTCGGATTCGAAAATCTAAACTCACAGGAGAACGACCATAAGGTGCCCGAGGCAGCAACAGACCCTTGGAGACAAGTCGGCTGGAGGCCGATGTATTAATAACGACGCAATTTGAGTGTCCCATCGTCATTACAAGGCCCTAAACGTTACAATTAACTATCATTTTTGGGTCGGATTCGATAATCTAAACTCACAGGAGAACGACCATAAGGTGCCCGAGGCAGCAATAGACCCTTGGAGACAAGTCGGCTGGTGGCCGATGTATTGAATCTCGACGCAATTTGAGTGTTCCATCGGCATTAGGAGGCCCAGAACGTTGCAATTAACTATCATTTTTGCGTCGGATTCGATAATCTAAACCAACAGGAGAACGACCATAAGCTGCCCGAGGCAGCAACAGACCCTTGGAGACAAGTCGGCTGGAGGACGATGTAATGAATCTCGACGCAATTTGAGTGTTCCATCGCCATTACAAGGCCCTGAACGTTACAATTAACTATCATTTTTGCGTCGGATTCGAAAATCTAGACTCACAGGAGAAGGATCATAATCTGCCAGAGACAGCAATGTCCCCTAGGAGACAAGTCGGCTGGAGGACGATGTATTGAATCTCGACGCAATTTGAGTGTTCCATCGGCATTAGGAGGCCCTGAACGTTACAATTAACTATCATTTTTGCGTCGGATTCGATAATCTAAACTCACAGGAGAACGACCATAAGCTGCCCGAGGCAGCAACAGACCCTTGGAGACAAGTCGGCTGGAGGACGATGTAATGAATCTCGACGCAATTTGAGTGTTCCATCGCCATTACAAGGCCCTGAACGTTACTATTAACTATCAATTTTGCGTCGGATTCGAAAATCTAGACTCACAGTAGAACGACCATAAGGTGCCCGAGGCAGCAATGGACCCTTGGAGACAAGTCGGCTGGAGGACGATGTATTGAATATCGACGCAATTTGAGTGTTCCATCGGCATTAGGAGGCCCTGAACGTTACAATTAACTATCATTTTTGCGTCGGATTCGATAATCTAAACTCACAGGAGAACGACCATAAGCTGCCCGAGGCAGCAACAGACCCTTGGAGACAAGTCGGCTGGAGGACGATGTAATGAATCTCGACGCAATTTGAGTGTTCCATCGCCATTACAAGGCCCTGAACGTTACAATTAACTATCAATTTTGCGTCGGATTCGAAAATCTAGACTCACAGTAGAACGACCATAAGGTGCCCGAGGCAGCAATGGACCCTTGGAGACAAGTCGGCTGGAGGACGATATATTGGATCGCGACGCAATTTGAGTCTTCTATCGTCATTAGGAGGCACTGAACGTTACAATTACCTATCATTTTTGCGTCGGATTTGAAAATCTAGACTCACAGGAGAACGACCATAAGGTGCCCGAGGCAGCAATAGACCCTTGGAGACAAGTCGGCTGGAGGCCGATGAATTGAATCTCGACGCAATTTGAGTGTTCCATCGGCATTAGGAGGCCCTGAACGTTACAATTAACTATCATTTTTGCGTCGGGTTCGAAAATCTAGACTCACAGGAGAACGACTATAAGGTGCCCGAGGCAGCAATAGACCCTTGGAGACAAGTCGGCTGGAGATGGTGTATTGAATCTCGACGCAATTTGAGAGTTCCATCGTCATTAGGCGGCCCTGAACGTTACAATTAACTATCATTTTTGCGTCGGATTCGAAAATCTAGACTTACAAGAGAACGACCATAAAGTGCCCGAGGCAGCATTAGATCCTTGGAGACAAGTCGGCTGGAGGACGATGTATTGGATCGAGGCGCAATTTGAGTGTTCCATCGTCATTAGGAGGCCCTGAACGTTACAATTAACTATCAGTTTTTCGTCGGATTCGAAAATCTAGACTCACAGCAGACGAACCATTTGGTGCCCGAGGCAGCAAAATCCCTTTGGAGACAAATCAGCTGGAGGACGATGTATTGAATCCCGACGCAATTTGAGTCTTCTATCGCCATTAGGAGGCGCTGAACGTTACAATTCACTATCATTTTTGCGTCGGATTCGAAAATCTAGACTCACAGGAGAAGGATCATATTCTGCCAGAGACAGCAATGTCCCCTAGGAGACAATTCGGCTGGAGGACGATGTATTGAATCTCGACGCAATTTGAGTGTCCCATCGTCATTAGGAGGCCCTAAACGTTACAATTAACTATCATTTTTGCGTCGGATTCGATAATGTAAACTCACAGGAGAACGACCATACGGTGCCCGAGGCAGCTATTGACCCTTGGAGACAAGTCGGTTGGAGGACGATGAATTGTATCGCGACGCAAAATGAGTGTTCCATCGTCATTAGGAGTCCCTGAATGTTACAATTAACTATCAGTTTTTCGTCGGATTCGAAAATCTAAACTCACAGGAGAACGACCATAAGGTGCCCGAGGCAGCAACATACCCTTGGAGACAAGTCGGCTGGAGGCCGATGTATTGAATAACGACGCAATTTGAGTGTCCCATCGTCACTACAAAGCCCTGAACGTTACAATTAACTATCATTTTTGCGTCGGATTCGAAAATCTAGACTCACAGGAGAAGGATCATAATCTGCCAGAGACAGCAATGTCCCCTAGGAGACAAGTCGGCTGGAGGACGATGTATTGAATCTCGACGCAATTTGAGTGTCCCATCGTCATTAGGAGGCCCTAAACGTTACAATTAACTATCATTTTTGCGTCGGATTCGAAAATCTAGACTCACAGGAGAAGGATCATATGGTGCCCGAGGCAGCAATAGACCCATGGAAACAAGTCGGCTGGAGGCCGATGTATTGAATCTCGACGCAATTTGAGTGTTCCATCGGCATTAGGAGGCCCTGAACGTTACAATTAACTATCATTTTTGCGTTGGATTCGAAAATCTAAACTCACAGGAGAACGACCATAAGCTGCCCGAGGCAGCAACAGACCTTTGGAGATAAGTCGGCTGGAGGACGATGTATTGAATCTCGACGCAATTTGAGTGTTCTATCGCCATTACAAGGCCCTGAACGTTACAATTAACTATCATTTTTGCGTCGGATTCGAAAATCTAGACTCTCAGGAGAGAGATCATATGGTGCCCGAGGCAGCAACAGACCCTTGGAGACAAGTCGGCTGGAGGCCGATGAATTGAAGATCGACGCAATTTGAGTGTTGTGTCGTCATTAGGGGGCCCTAAACGTTACAATTAACTATAATTTTAGCGTCGGATTCGATAATCTAAACTCACAGGAGAACGACCATAAGCTGCCCGAGGCAGCATTAGACCCTTGGAGACAAGTCGGCTGGAGGACGATGAATTGAATCTCGACGCAATTTGAGTGTCCCATCGCCATTACAAGGCCCTAAACGTTACAATTAAATATCAGTTTTGCGTCGGATTCGATAATCTAAAATCACAGGAGAACGACCATTAGGTGCCCGAGGCAGCAATAGACCCATGGAGACACGTCGGCTGGAGGCCGATGTATTGAATCTCGACGCAATTTGAGTGTTCCATCCTCATTACAAGGCCCTGAACGTTACAATTAACTATCATTTTTGGGTCGGATTCGAAAATCTAGACTCACAGGAGAACGACCATAAGGTGGCCGAGGCAGCAATAGACCCTTGGAGACAAGTCGGCTGGTGGCCGATGTATTGAATCTCGATGCAATTTGAGTGTGCCATCGGCATTAGGAGGCCCTGAACGTTGCAATTAACTAACATTTTTGCGTCGGATTCGATAATCTAAACTCACAGGAGAACGACCATTAGGTGCCCGAGGCAGCATTAGACCCATGGAGACAAGTCGGCTGGAGGCCGATGTATTGAATCTCGACGCAATTTGAGTGTTCCATCCTCATTACAAGGCCCTGAACGTTACAATTAACTATCATTTTTGGGTCGGATTCGAAAATCTAGACTCACAGGAGAACGACCATAAGGTGGCCGAGGCAGCAATAGACCCTTGGAGACAAGTCGGCTGGTGGCCGATGTATTGAATCTCGATGCAATTTGAGTGTGCCATCGGCATTAGGAGGCCCTGAACGTTGCAATTAACTATCATTTTTGCGTCGGATTCGATAATCTAAACTCACAGGAGAACGACCATAAGCTGCCCGAGGCAGCAACAGACCCTTGGAGACAAGTCGGCTGGAGGACGATATATTGGATCGCGACGCAATTTGAGTCTTCTATCGTCATTAGGAGGCGCTGAGCGTTACAATTCACTATCATTTTTGCGTCGGATTCGAAAATCTAGACTCACAGGAGAAGGACCATGTGGTGCCCGAGTCAGCGATATCCCCTTGGAGACAAGTCGGCTGGAGGCCGATGTATTGAATCTCGACACAATTTCAGTGTTCCATCGGCATTAGGAGGCGCTGAACGTTACAATTCACTATCATTTTTGCGTCGGATTCGAAAATCTAGACTCATAGGAGAAGGATCATATTCTGCCAGAGACAGCAATGTCCCCTAGGAGACAAGTCGGCTGGAGGACGATGTATTGAATCTCGACGCAATTTGAGTGTTCCATCGGCATTAGGAGGCCCTGAACGTTACAATTAACTATCATTTTTGCGTCGGATTCGAAAATCTAGACTTACAAGAGAACGACCATAAAGTGCCCGAGGCAGCATTAGATCCTTGGAGACAAGTCGGCTGGAGGACGATGTATTGGATCGAGGCGCAATTTGAGTGTCCCATCGTCATTAGGAGGCCCTAAACGTTACAATTAACTATCATGTAAACTCACAGGGGAACGACCATACGGTGCCCGAGGCAGCTATTGCCCCTTGGAGACAAGTCGGTTGGAGGACGAAGTATTGGATCGCGACGCAAAATGAGTGTTCCATCGTCATTAGGAGTCCCTGAATGTTACAATTAACTATCAGTTTTTCGTCGGATTCGAAAATCTAAACTCACAGGAGAACGACCATAAGGTGCCCGAGGCAGCAATAGACCCTTGGAGACAATTCGGCTGGTGGCCGATGTATTGAATCTCGACGCAATTTGAGTGTTCCACCGGCATTAGGAGGCCCTGAACGTTGCAATTAACTATCATTTTTGCGTCGGATTCGATAATCTAAACCAACAGGAGAACGACCAAAAGGTGCCCGAGGCAGCAATAGACCCATGGAAACAAGTCGGCTGGAGGCCGATGTATTGAATCTCGACGCAATTTGAGTGTTCCATCCTCATTACAAGGCCCTGAACGTTACAATTAGCTATCATTTTTGCGTTGGATTCGATAATCTAAACTCACAGGAGAACGACCATAAGCTGCCCGAGGCAGCAACAGACCTTTGGAGATAAGTCGGCTGGAGGACGATGTATTGAATCTCGACGCAATTTGAGTGTTCCATCGCCATTACAAGGCCCTGTACGTTACAATTAGCTATCATTTTTGCGTCGGATTCGAAAATCTAGACTCACAGGAGAATGATCATATGGTGCCCGAGGCAGCAACAGACCCTTGGACACAAGTCGGCTGGAGGCCGATGAATTGAATATCGACGCAATTTGAGTGTTGTGTCGTCATTAGGGGGCCCTAAACGTTACAATTAACTATAATTTTAGCGTCGGATTCGATAATCTAAACTCACAGGAGAACGACCATAAGCTGCCCGAGGCAGCATTAGACCCTTGGAGACAAGTCGGCTGGAGGACGATGAATTGAATCTCGACGCAGTTTGAGTGTCCCATCGCCATTACAAGGCCCTAAACGTTACAATTAAATATCAGTTTTGCGTCGGATTCGATAATCTAAACTCACAGGAGAACGACCATTAGGTGCCCGAGGCAGCAATAGACCCATGGAGACAAGTCGGCTGGAGGCCGATGTATTGAATCTCGACGCAATTTGAGTGTTCCATCCTCATTACAAGGCCCTGAACGTTACAATTAACTATCATTTTTGGGTCGGATTCGAAAATCTAGACTCACAGGAGAACGACCATAAGGTGGCCGAGGCAGCAATAGACCCTTGGAGACAAGTCGGCTGGTGGCCGATGTATTGAATCTCGACGCAATTTGAGTGTGCCATCGGCATTAGGAGGCCCTGAACGTTGCAATTAACTATTATTTTTGCGTCGGATTCGATAATCTAAACTCACAGGAGAACGACCATTAGGTGCCCGAGGCAGCAATAGACCCATGGAGACAAGTCGGCTGAAGGCCGATGTATTGAATCTCGACGCAATTTCAGTGTTCCATCGTCATTACAAGGCCCTGAACGTTACAATTAACTATCATTTTTGCGTCGGATTCGAAAATCTAGACTCACAGGAGAACGACCATAAGGTGCCCGAGGCAGCAATATACCCTTGGAGACAAGTCGGCTGGAGGCCGATGTATTGAATCTCGACGCAATTTGAGTGTTCCATCGGCATTAGGAGGCCCTGAACGTTACAATTGACTATCATTTTTGCGTCGGATTCGATAATCTAAACTCACAGGAGAACGACCATAAGCTGCCCGAGGCAGCAACAGACCCTTGGAGACAAGTCGGCTGGAGGACGATGTAATGAATCTCGACGCAATTTGAGAGTTCTATCGTCATCAGGAGGCGCTGAACGTTACTATTCACTATCATTTTTGCGTCGGGTTCGAAAATCTAGACTCACAGGAGAAGGATCATATGGTGTCCGAGGCAGCAACAGCCCCTTGGAGACAAGTCGGCTGGAGGCCGATGAATTGAATATCGACGCAATTTGAGTGTTGTGTCGTCATTAGGAGGCCCTAAACGTTACAATTAACTATAATTTTAGCGTCGGATTCGATAATCTAAACTCACAGGAGAACGACCATAAGGTGCCCGAGGCAGCATTAGACCCTTGGAGACAAGTCGGCTGGAGGACGATGTATTGAATCTCGACGCAATTTGAGTGTTCCATCGCCATTACAAGACCCTGAACGTTACAATTAACTATCATTTTTGCGTCGGATTCGAAAATCTAGACTCACAGGAGAAGGATCATATGGTGAGCGAGGCAGCAACAGACCCTTGGAGACAAGTCGGCTGGAGGCCGATGAATTGAATATCGACGCAATTTGAGTGTTGTGTCGTCATTAGGGGGCCCTAAACGTTACAATTAACTATAATTTTAGCGTCGGATTCGATAATCTAAACTCACAGGAGAACGACCATAAGCTGCCCGAGGCAGCATTAGACCCTTGGAGACAAGTCGGCTGGAGGACGATGAATTGAATCTCGACGCAATTTGAGTGTCCCATCGCCATTACAAGGCCCTAAACGTTACAATTAAATATCAGTTTTGCGTCGGATTCGATAATCTAAACTCACAGGAGAACGACCATTAGGTGCCCGAGGCAGCAATAGACCCATGGAGACAAGTCGGCTGGAGGCCGATGTATTGAATCTCGACGCGATTTGAGTGTTCCATCCTCATTACAGGGCCCTGAACGTTACAATTAACTATCATTTTTGGGTCGGATTAGAAATTCTAGACTCACAGGAGAACGACCATAAGGTGGCCGAGGCAGCTATAGACCCTTGGAGACAAGTCGGCTGGTGGCCGATGTATTGAATCACGACGCAATTTGAGTGTGCCATCGGCATTAGGAGGCCCTGAACGTTGCAATTAACTATCATTTTTGCGTCGGATTCGATAATCTAAACTCACAGGAGAACGACCATTAGGTGCCCGAGGCAGCAATAGACCCATGGAGACAAGTCGGCTGAAGGCCGATGTATTGAATCTCGACGCAATTTCAGTGTTCCATCGTCATTACAAGGCCCTGAACGTTACAATTAACTATCATTTTTGCGTCGGATTCGAAAATCTAGACTCACAGGAGAACGACCATAAGGTGCCCGAGGCAGCAATATACCCTTGGAGACAAGTCGGCTGGAGGACGATGTAATGAATCTCGACGCAATTTGAGTGTTCCATCGCCATTACAAGGCCCTGAACGTTACAATTAACTATCAATTTTGCGTCGGATTCGAAAATCTAGACTCACAGGAGAACGACCATAAGGTGCCCGAGGCAGCAATAGACCCTTGGAGACAAGTCGGCTGGAGGACGATATATTGGATCGCGACGCAATTTGAGTCTTCTATCGTCATTAGGAGGCACTGAACGTTACAATTAACTATCATTTTTGCGTCGGATTTGAAAATCTAGACTCACAGGAGAACGACCATAAGGTGCCCGAGGCAGCAATAGACCCTTGGAGACAAGTCGGCTGGAGGCCGATGTATTGAATCTCGACGCAATTTGAGTGTTCCATCGGCATTAGGAGGCCCTGAACGTTACAATTAACTATCATTTTTGCGTCGGGTTCGAAAATCTAGACTCACAGGAGAACGACTATAAGGTGCCCGAGGCAGCAATAGACCCTTGGAGACAAGTCTTCTGGAGACGGTGTATTGAATCTCGACGCAATTTAAGAGTTCCATCGTCATTAGGCGGCCCTGAACGTTACAATTAACTATCATTTTTGCGTCGGATTCGAAAATCTAGACTTACAAGAGAACGACCATAAAGTGCCCGAGGCAGCATTAGATCCTTGGAGACAAGTCGGCTGGAGGACGATGTATTGGATCGAGGCGCAATTTGAGTGTTCCATCGTCATTAGGAGGCTCTGAATGTTACAATTAACTATCAGTTTTTCGTCGGATTCGAAAATCTAGACTCACAGCAGACGAACCATTTGGTGCCCGAGGCAGCAATATCCCTTTGGAGACAAATCAGCTGGAGGCCGATGTATTGAATCCCGACGCAATTTGAGTCTTGTATCGTCATTAGGAGGCGCTGAACGTTACAATTCACTGTCATTTTTGCGTCGGATTCGAAAATCTAGACTCACAGGAGAAGGATCATATTCTGCCAGAGACAGCAATGTCCCCTAGGAGACAATTCGGCTGGAGGACGATGTATTGAATCTCGACGCAATTTGAGTGTCCCATCGTCATTAGGAGGCCCTAAACGTTACAATTAACTATCATTTTTGCGTCGGATTAGATAATGTAAACTCACAGGAGAACGACCATACGGTGCCCGAGGCAGCTATTGACCCTTGGAGACAAGTCGGTTGGAGGACGATGTATTGTATCGCGACGCAAAATGAGTGTTCCAACGTCATTAGGAGTACCTGAATGTTACAATTAACTATCAGTTTTTCGTCGGATTCGAAAATCTAAACTCACAGGAGATCGACCATAAGGTGCCCGAGGCAGCAATAGACCCTTGGAGACAAGTCGGCTGGAGGCTGATGTATTGAATAACGACGCAATTTGAGTGTTCCATCGTCATTAGGAGGCCCTAAACGTTACAATTAACTATCATTTTTGCGTCGGATTCCATAATCTAAACTCACAGGAGAACGACCATAAGGTGCCCGAGGCAGCATTAGACCCTTGGAGACAAGTCGGCTGGAGGACGATGTATTGAATCTCGACGCAATTTGAGTGTCCCATCGTCATTACAAGGCCCTAAACGTTACAATTAACTATCAGTTTTGCGTCGGATTCGATAATCTAAACTCACAGGAGAACGACCATAAGGTGCCCGAGGCAGCAATAGACCCTTGGAGACAAGTCGGCTGGTGGCCGATGTATTGAATCTCGACGCAATTTGAGTGTTCCATCGGCATTAGGAGGCCCTGAACGTTGCAATTAACTATCATTTTTGCGTCGGATTCGATAATCTAAACCAACAGGAGAACGACCATAAGCTGCCCGAGGCAGCAACAGACCCTTGGAGACAAGTCGGCTGGAGGACGATGTAATGAATCTCGACGCAATTTGAGTGTTCCATCGCCATTACAAGGCCCTGAACGTTACAATTAACTATCATTTTTGCGTCGGATTCGAAAATCTAGACTCACAGGAGAAGGATCATATTCTGCCAGAGACAGCAATGTCCCCTAGGAGACAAGTCGGCTGGAGGACGATGTATTGAATCCCGACGCAATTTGAGTGTCCCATCGTCATTAGGAGGCCCTAAACGTTACAATTAACTATCATTTTTGCGTCGGATTCGAAAATCTAGACTCACAGGAGAAGGATCATATGGTGCCCGAGGCAGCAATAGACCCATGGAAACAAGTCGGCTGGAGGCCGATGTATTGAATCTCGACGCAATTTGTGTGTTCCATCGTCATTACAAGGCCCTGAACGTTACAATTAACTATCATTTTTGCGTCGGATTCGAAAATCTATACTCACAGGAGAACGACCATAACGTGCCCGAGGCAGCAATATACCCTTGGAGACAAGTCGGCTGGAGGCCGATGTATTGATTCTCGACGCAATTTGAGTGTTCCATCGTCATTACAAGGCCCTGAACGTTACAATTAACTATCATTTTTGCGTCGGATTCGAAAATCTATACTCACAGGAGAACGACCATAAGGTGCCCGAGGCAGCAATATACCCTTGGAGACAAGTCGGCTGGAGGCCGATGTATTGATTCTCGACGCAATTTGAGTGTTCCATCGGCATTAGGAGGCCCTGAATGTTACAATTAACTATCAGTTTTTCGTCGGATTCGAAAATCTAGACTCACAGCAGACGAACCATTTGGTGCCCGAGGCAGCAATATCCCTTTGGAGACAAATCAGCTGGAGGACGATGTATTGAATCCCGACGCAATTTGAGTCTTCTATCGTCATTAGGAGGCGCTGACCGTTACAATTCACTATCATTTTTGCGTCGGATTCGAAAATCTAGACTCACAGGAGAAGGATCATATTCTGCCAGAGACAGCAATGTCCCCTAGGAGACAATTCGGCTGGAGGACGATGTATTGAATTTCGACGCAATTTGAGTGTCCCATCGCCATTACAAGGCCCTAAACGTTACAATTAAATATCAGTTTTGCGTCGGATTCGATAATCTAAACTCACAGGAGAACGACCATTAGGTGCCCGAGGCAGCAATAGACCCATGGAGACAAGTCGGCTGGAGGCCGATGTATTGAATCTCGACGCAATTTGACTGTTCCATCCTCATTATAAGGCCCTGAACGTTACAATTAACTATCATTTTTGGGTCGGATTCGAAAATCTAGACTCACAGGAGAACGACCATAAGGTGGCCGAGGCAGCAATAGACCCATGGAGACAAGTCGGCTGGTGGCCGATGTATTGAATCTCGATGCAATTTGAGTGTGTCATCGGCATTAGGAGGCCCTGAACGTTGCAATTAACTATCATTTTTGCGTCGGATTCGATAATCTAAACTCACAGGAGAACGACCATTAGGTGCCCGAGGCAGCAATAGACCCATGGAGACAAGTCGGATGAAGGCCGATGTATTGAATCTCGACGCAATTTCAGTGTTCCATCGTCATTACAAGGCCCTGAACGTTACAATTAACTATCATTTTTGCGTCGGATTAAAAAATCTAGACTCACAGGAGAACGACCATAAGGTGCCCGAGGCAGCAATATACCCTTGGAGACAAGTCGGCGGGAGGCCGATGTATTGAATCTCGACGCAATTTGAGTGTTCCATCGGCATTAGGAGGCCCTGAACGATACAATTAACTATCATTTTTGCGTTGGATTCGATAATCTAAACTCACAGGAGAACGACCATAAGCTGCCCGAGGCAGCAACAGACCCTTGGAGACAAGTCGGCTGGAGGACGATATATTGGATCGCGACGCAATTTGAGTCTTCTGTCGTCATTAGGAGGCGCTGAGCGTTACAATTCACTATCATTTTTGCGTCGGATTCGAAGATCTAGACTCACAGGAGAAGGACCATGTGGTGCCCGAGTCAGCGATATCCCCTTGGAGACAAGTCGGCTGGAGGCCGATGTATTGAATCTCGACACAATTTGAGTGTTCCATCGGCATTAGGAGGCCCTGAACGTTATAATTAACTATCATTTTTGCGTCGGATTCGATAATCTAAACTCACAGGAGAACGACCAAAAGGTGCCCGAGGCAGCAAGTGACCCTTGGAGACAAGTCGGTTGGAGGACGATGTATATGATCGCGACGCAAAATGAGTGTTCCATCGTCATTAGGAGGCCCTGAATGTTACAATTAACTATCAGTTTTTCGTCGGATTCGAAAATCTAAACTCACAGGAGAACGACCATAAGCTGCCCGAGGCAGCAACAGACCTTTGGAGATAAGTCGGCTGGAGGACGATGTATTGAATCTCGACGCAATTTGAGTGTTCCATCGCCATTACAAGGCCCTGAACGTTACAATTAGCTATCATTTTTGCGTCGGACTCGAAAATCTAGACTAGCAGGAGAAGGATCATATGGCGCCCGAGGCAGCAACAGACCCTTGGAGACAAGTCGGCTGGAGGCCGATGAATTGAATATCGACGCAATTTGAGTGTTGTGTCGTAATTAGGAGGCCCTAAACGTTACAATTAACTATAATTTTAGCGTCGGATTCGATAATCTAAACTCACAGGAGAACGACCATAAGGTGCCCGAGGAAGCATTAGACCCTTGGAGACAAGTCGGCTGGAGGACGATGTATTGAATCTCGACGCAATTTGAGTGTTCCATCGCCATTACAAGGCCCTGAACGTTACAATTAACTATCATTTTTGCGTCGGATTCGTAAATCTATACTCACAGGAGAAGGATCATATGGTGAGCGAGGCAGCAACAGACCCTTGGAGACAAGTCGGCTGGAGGCCGATGAATTGAATATCGACGCAATTTGAGTGTTGTGTCGTCTTTAGGGGGCCCTAAACGTTACAATTAACTATAATTTTAGCGTCGGATTCGATAATCTAAACTCACAGGAGAACGACCATAAGCTGCCCGAGGCAGCATTAGACCCTTGGAGACAAGTCGGCTGGAGGACGATGAATTGAATCTCGACGCAATTTGAGTGTCCCATCGCCATTACAAGGCCCTAAACGTTACAATTAAATATGAGTTTTGCGTCGGATTCGATAATCTAAACTCACAGGAGAACGACCATTAGGTGCCCGAGGCAGCAATAGACCCATGGAGACAAGTCGGCTGGAGGCCGATGTATTGAATCTCGACGCAATTTGAGTGTTCCATCCTCATTACAAGGCCCTGAACGTTACAATTAACTATCAGTTTTGCGTCGGATTCGAAAATCTAGACTCACAGGAGAACGACCATAAGGTGCCCGAGGCAGCAATATACCCTTGGAGACAAGTCGGCTGGAGGCCGATGTATTGAATCTCGACGCAATTTGAGTGTTCCATCGGCATTAGGACGCCCTGAACGTTACAATTAACTATCATTTTTGCGTCGGATTCGATAATCTAAACTCACAGGAGAACGACCATAAGCTGCCCGAGGCAGCAACAGACCCTTGGAGACAAGTCGGCTGGAGGACGATGTAATGAATCTCGACGCAATTTGAGTGTCCCATCGCCATTACAAGGCCCTGAACGTTACAATTAACTATCAATTTTGCGTCGGATTCGAAAATCTAGACTCACAGGAGAACGACCATAAGGTGCCCGAGGCAGCAATAGACCCTTGGAGACAAGTCGGCTGGAGGACGATATATTGGATCGCGACGCAATTTGAGTCTTCTATCGTCATTAGGAGGCGCTGAGCGTTACAATTCACTATCATTTTTGCGTCGGATTCGAAAATCTAGACTCACAGGAGAAGGACCATATGGTGCCCGAGGCAGCAACAGACCCTTGGAGACAAGTCGGCTGGAGGCCGATGAATTGAATTTCGACGCAATATGAGTGTCCCATCGCCATTACAAGGCCCTAAACGTTACAATTAACTATCAGTTTTTCGTCGGATTCGATAATCTAAACTCACAGCAGAACGACCATAAGGTGCCCGAGGCAGCAATAGACCCTTGGAGACAAGTCGGCTGGAGGCCGATGTATTGATTCTCGACGCAATTTGAGTGTTCCATCGGCATTAGGAGGCCCTTAACGTTACAATTAACTATCATTTTTGCGTCGGGTTCGAAAATCTAGACTCACGGGAGAACGACCATAAGGTGCCCGAGGCAGCAATAGACCCTTGGAGACAAGTCGGCTGGAGGACGATGTATTGGATCGAGGCGCAATTTGAGTGTTCCATCGTCATTAGGAGGCCCTGAATGTTACAATTAACTATCGGTTTTTCGTCGGATTCGAAAATCTAGACTCACAGCAGACGAACCATTTGGTGCCCGAGGCAGCAATATCCCTTTGGAGACAAATCAGCTGGAGGACGATGTATTGAATCCCGACGCAATTTGAGTCTTCTATCGTCATTAGGAGGCGCTGAACGTTACAATTCACTATCATTTTTGCGTCGGATTCGAAAATCTAGACTCACAGGAGAAGGATCATATTCTGCCAGAGAATGCAATGTCCCCTAGGAGACAATTCGGCTGGAGGACGATGTATTGAATCTCGACGCAATTTGAGTGTCCCATCGTCATTAGGAGGCCCTAAACGTTACAATTAACTATCATTTTTGCGTCGGATTCGATAATGTAAACTCACAGGAGAACGACCATACAGTGCCCGAGGCAGCTATTGACCCTTGGAGACAAGTCGGTTGGAGGACGATGTATTGTATCGCGACGCAAAATGAGTGTTCCATCGTCATTAGGAGTCCCTGAATATTACAATTAACTATCAGTTTTTCGTCGGATTCGAAAATCTAAACTCACAGGAGAACGACCATAAGGTGCCCGAGGCAGCAACAGACCCTTGGAGACAAGTCGGCTGGAGGCCGATGTATTGAATAACGACGCAATTTGAGTGTTCCATCGTCATTAGGAGGCCTTAAACGTTACAATTAACTATCATTTTTGCGTCGGATTCCATAATCTAAACTCACAGGAGAACGACCATAAGGTGCCCGAGGCAGCATTAGACCCTTGGAGTCAAGTCGGCTGGAGGACGATGTATTGAATCTCGACGAATTTTGAGTGTTGTGTCGTCATTAGGAGGCCCTAAACGTTACAATTAACTATAATTTTAGCGTCGGATTCGATAATCTAAACTCACAGGAGAACGACCATAAGGTGCCCGAGGCAGCAATAGACCCTTGGAGACAAGTCGGCTGGTGGCCGATGTATTGAATCTCGACGCAATTTGAGTGTTCCATCGGCATTAGGAGGCCCTGAACGTTGCAATTAACTATCATTTTTGCGTCGGATTCGATAATCTAAACCAACAGGAGAACGACCATAAGCTGCCCGAGGCAGCAACAGACCCTTGGAGACAAGTCGGCTGGAGGACGATGTAATGAATCTCGACGCAATTTGAGTGTTCCATCGCCATTACAAGGCCCTGAACGTTACAATTAACTATCATTTTTGCGTCGGATTCGAAAATCTAGACTCACAGGAGAAGGATCATATTCTGCCAGAGACAGCAATGTCCCCTAGGAGACAAGTCGGCTGGAGGACGATGTATTGAATCCCGACGCAATTTGAGTGTCCCATCGTCATTAGGAGGCCCTAAACGTTACAATTAACTATCATTTTTGCGTCGGATTCGAAAATCTAGACTCACAGGAGAAGGATCATATGGTGCCCGAGGCAGCAATAGACCCATGGAAACAAGTCGGCTGGAGGCCGATGTATTGAATCTCGACGCAATTTGTGTGTTCCATCGTCATTACAAGGCCCTGAACGTTACAATTAACTATCATTTTTGCGTCGGATTCGAAAATCTATACTCACAGGAGAACGACCATAACGTGCCCGAGGCAGCAATATACCCTTGGAGACAAGTCGGCTGGAGGCCGATGTATTGATTCTCGACGCAATTTGAGTGTTCCATCGTCATTACAAGGCCCTGAACGTTACAATTAACTATCATTTTTGCGTCGGATTCGAAAATCTATACTCACAGGAGAACGACCATAAGGTGCCCGAGGCAGCAATATACCCTTGGAGACAAGTCGGCTGGAGGCCGATGTATTGATTCTCGACGCAATTTGAGTGTTCCATCGGCATTAGGAGGCCCTGAATGTTACAATTAACTATCAGTTTTTCGTCGGATTCGAAAATCTAGACTCACAGCAGACGAACCATTTGGTGCCCGAGGCAGCAATATCCCTTTGGAGACAAATCAGCTGGAGGACGATGTATTGAATCCCGACGCAATTTGAGTCTTCTATCGTCATTAGGAGGCGCTGACCGTTACAATTCACTATCATTTTTGCGTCGGATTCGAAAATCTAGACTCACAGGAGAAGGATCATATTCTGCCAGAGACAGCAATGTCCCCTAGGAGACAATTCGGCTGGAGGACGATGTATTGAATTTCGACGCAATTTGAGTGTCCCATCGCCATTACAAGGCCCTAAACGTTACAATTAAATATCAGTTTTGCGTCGGATTCGATAATCTAAACTCACAGGAGAACGACCATTAGGTGCCCGAGGCAGCAATAGACCCATGGAGACAAGTCGGCTGGAGGCCGATGTATTGAATCTCGACGCAATTTGACTGTTCCATCCTCATTATAAGGCCCTGAACGTTACAATTAACTATCATTTTTGGGTCGGATTCGAAAATCTAGACTCACAGGAGAACGACCATAAGGTGGCCGAGGCAGCAATAGACCCATGGAGACAAGTCGGCTGGTGGCCGATGTATTGAATCTCGATGCAATTTGAGTGTGTCATCGGCATTAGGAGGCCCTGAACGTTGCAATTAACTATCATTTTTGCGTCGGATTCGATAATCTAAACTCACAGGAGAACGACCATTAGGTGCCCGAGGCAGCAATAGACCCATGGAGACAAGTCGGATGAAGGCCGATGTATTGAATCTCGACGCAATTTAAGTGTTCCATCGTCATTACAAGGCCCTGAACGTTACAATTAACTATCATTTTTGCGTCGGATTAAAAAATCTAGACTCACAGGAGAACGACCATAAGGTGCCCGAGGCAGCAATATACCCTTGGAGACAAGTCGGCGGGAGGCCGATGTATTGAATCTCGACGCAATTTGAGTGTTCCATCGGCATTAGGAGGCCCTGAACGATACAATTAACTATCATTTTTGCGTTGGATTCGATAATCTAAACTCACAGGAGAACGACCATAAGCTGCCCGAGGCAGCAACAGACCCTTGGAGACAAGTCGGCTGGAGGACGATATATTGGATCGCGACGCAATTTGAGTCTTCTGTCGTCATTAGGAGGCGCTGAGCGTTACAATTCACTATCATTTTTGCGTCGGATTCGAAAATCTAGACTCACAGGAGAAGGACCATGTGGTGCCCGAGTCAGCGATATCCCCTTGGAGACAAGTCGGCTGGAGGCCGATGTATTGAATCTCGACACAATTTGAGTGTTCCATCGGCATTAGGAGGCCCTGAACGTTATAATTAACTATCATTTTTGCGTCGGATTCGATAATCTAAACTCACAGGAGAACGACCATAAGGTGCCCGAGGCAGCAAGTGACCCTTGGAGACAAGTCGGTTGGAGGACGATGTATATGATCGCGACGCAAAATGAGTGTTCCATCGTCATTAGGAGGCCCTGAATGTTACAATTAACTATCAGTTTTTCGTCGGATTCGAAAATCTAAACTCACAGGAGAACGACCATAAGCTGCCCGAGGCAGCAACAGACCTTTGGAGATAAGTCGGCTGGAGGACGATGTATTGAATCTCGACGCAATTTGAGTGTTCCATCGCCATTACAAGGCCCTGAACGTTACAATTAGCTATCATTTTTGCGTCGGACTCGAAAATCTAGACTAGCAGGAGAAGGATCATATGGCGCCCGAGGCAGCAACAGACCCTTGGAGACAAGTCGGCTGGAGGCCGATGAATTGAATATCGACGCAATTTGAGTGTTGTGTCGTAATTAGGAGGCCCTAAACGTTACAATTAACTATAATTTTAGCGTCGGATTCGATTCTCTAAACTCACAGGAGAACGACCATAAGGTGCCCGAGGAAGCATTAGACCCTTGGAGACAAGTCGGCTGGAGGACGATGTATTGAATCTCGACGCAATTTGAGTGTTCCATCGCCATTACAAGGCCCTGAACGTTACAATTAACTATCATTTTTGCGTCGGATTCGTAAATCTATACTCACAGGAGAAGGATCATATGGTGAGCGAGGCAGCAACAGACCCTTGGAGACAAGTCGGCTGGAGGCCGATGAATTGAATATCGACGCAATTTGAGTGTTGTGTCGTCTTTAGGGGGCCCTAAACGTTACAATTAACTATAATTTTAGCGTCGGATTCGATAATCTAAACTCACAGGAGAACGACCATAAGCTGCCCGAGGCAGCATTAGACCCTTGGAGACAAGTCGGCTGGAGGACGATGAATTGAATCTCGACGCAATTTGAGTGTCCCATCGCCATTACAAGGCCCTAAACGTTACAATTAAATATGAGTTTTGCGTCGGATTCGATAATCTAAACTCACAGGAGAACGACCATTAGGTGCCCGAGGCAGCAATAGACCCATGGAGACAAGTCGGCTGGAGGCCGATGTATTGAATCTCGACGCAATTTGAGTGTTCCATCCTCATTACAAGGCCCTGAACGTTACAATTAACTATCAGTTTTGCGTCGGATTCGAAAATCTAGACTCACAGGAGAACGACCATAAGGTGCCCGAGGCAGCAATATACCCTTGGAGACAAGTCGGCTGGAGGCCGATGTATTGAATCTCGACGCAATTTGAGTGTTCCATCGGCATTAGGACGCCCTGAACGTTACAATTAACTATCATTTTTGCGTCGGATTCGATAATCTAAACTCACAGGAGAACGACCATAAGCTGCCCGAGGCAGCAACAGACCCTTGGAGACAAGTCGGCTGGAGGACGATGTAATGAATCTCGACGCAATTTGAGTGTCCCATCGCCATTACAAGGCCCTGAACGTTACAATTAACTATCAATTTTGCGTCGGATTCGAAAATCTAGACTCACAGGAGAACGACCATAAGGTGCCCGAGGCAGCAATAGACCCTTGGAGACAAGTCGGCTGGAGGACGATATATTGGATCGCGACGCAATTTGAGTCTTCTATCGTCATTAGGAGGCGCTGAGCGTTACAATTCACTATCATTTTTGCGTCGGATTCGAAAATCTAGACTCACAGGAGAAGGACCATATGGTGCCCGAGGCAGCAACAGACCCTTGGAGACAAGTCGGCTGGAGGCCGATGAATTGAATTTCGACGCAATATGAGTGTCCCATCGCCATTACAAGGCCCTAAACGTTACAATTAACTATCAGTTTTTCGTCGGATTCGATAATCTAAACTCACAGCAGAACGACCATAAGGTGCCCGAGGCAGCAATAGACCCTTGGAGACAAGTCGGCTGGAGGCCGATGTATTGATTCTCGACGCAATTTGAGTGTTCCATCGGCATTAGGAGGCCCTTAACGTTACAATTAACTATCATTTTTGCGTCGGGTTCGAAAATCTAGACTCACGGGAGAACGACCATAAGGTGCCCGAGGCAGCAATAGACCCTTGGAGACAAGTCGGCTGGAGGACGATGTATTGGATCGAGGCGCAATTTGAGTGTTCCATCGTCATTAGGAGGCCCTGAATGTTACAATTAACTATCGGTTTTTCGTCGGATTCGAAAATCTAGACTCACAGCAGACGAACCATTTGGTGCCCGAGGCAGCAATATCCCTTTGGAGACAAATCAGCTGGAGGACGATGTATTGAATCCCGACGCAATTTGAGTCTTCTATCGTCATTAGGAGGCGCTGAACGTTACAATTCACTATCATTTTTGCGTCGGATTCGAAAATCTAGACTCACAGGAGAAGGATCATATTCTGCCAGAGAATGCAATGTCCCCTAGGAGACAATTCGGCTGGAGGACGATGTATTGAATCTCGACGCAATTTGAGTGTCCCATCGTCATTAGGAGGCCCTAAACGTTACAATTAACTATCATTTTTGCGTCGGATTCGATAATGTAAACTCACAGGAGAACGACCATACAGTGCCCGAGGCAGCTATTGACCCTTGGAGACAAGTCGGTTGGAGGACGATGTATTGTATCGCGACGCAAAATGAGTGTTCCATCGTCATTAGGAGTCCCTGAATATTACAATTAACTATCAGTTTTTCGTCGGATTCGAAAATCTAAACTCACAGGAGAACGACCATAAGGTGCCCGAGGCAGCAACAGACCCTTGGAGACAAGTCGGCTGGAGGCCGATGTATTGAATAACGACGCAATTTGAGTGTTCCATCGTCATTAGGAGGCCTTAAACGTTACAATTAACTATCATTTTTGCGTCGGATTCCATAATCTAAACTCACAGGAGAACGACCATAAGGTGCCCGAGGCAGCATTAGACCCTTGGAGACAAGTCGGCTGGAGGACGATGTATTGAATCTCGACGAATTTTGAGTGTTGTGTCGTCATTAGGAGGCCCTAAACGTTACAATTAACTATAATTTTAGCGTCGGATTCGATAATCTAAACTCACAGGAGAACGACCATAAGGTGCCCGAGGCAGCAATAGACCCTTGGAGACAAGTCGGCTGGTGGCCGATGTATTGAATCTCGACGCAATTTGAGTGTTCCATCGGCATTAGGAGGCCCTAAACGTTGCAATTAACTATCATTTTTGCGTCGGATTCGATAATCTAAACCAACAGGAGAACGACCATAAGCTGCCCGAGGCAGCAACAGACCCTTGGAGACAAGTCGGCTGGAGGACGATGTAATGAATCTCGACGCAATTTGAGTGTTCCATCGCCATTACAAGGCCCTGAACGTTACAATTAACTATCATTTTTGCGTCGGATTCGAAAATCTAGACTCACAGGAGAAGGATCATATTCTGCCAGAGACAGCAAAGTCCCCTAGGAGACAAGTCGGCTGGAGGACGATGTATTGAATCTCGACGCAATTTGAGTGTCCCATCGTCATTAGGAGGCCCTAAACGTTACAATTAACTATCATTTTTGCGTCGGATTCGAAAATCTAGACTCACAGGAGAAGGATCATATGGTGCCCGAGGCAGCAATAGACCCTTGGAAACAAGTCGGCTGGAGGCCGATGTATTGAATCTCGACGCAATTTGAGTGTTCCATCGTCATTACAAGGCCCTGAACGTTACAATTAACTATCATTTTTGCGTCGGATTCGAAAATCTATACTCACAGGAGAACGACCATAAGGTGCCCGAGGCAGCAATATACCCTTGGAGACAAGTCGGCTGGAGGCCGATGTATTGAATCTCGACGCAATTTGAGTGTTCCATCGGCATTAGGAGGCCCTGAACGTTACAATTAACTATCATTTTTGCGTTGGATTCGAAAATCTAAACTCACAGGAGAACGACCATAAGCTGCCCGAGGCAGCAACAGACCTTTGGAGATAAGTCGGCTGGAGGACGATGTATTGAATCTCGACGCAATTTGAGTGTTCCATCGCCATTACAAAGCCCTGAACGTTACAATTAACTATCATTTTTGCGTCGGATTCGAAAATCTAGACTCACAGGAGAAGGATCATATGGTGAGCGAGGCAGCAACAGACCCTTGGAGACAAGTCGGCTGGAGGCCGATGAATTGAATATCGACGCAATTTGAGTGTTGTGTCGTAATTAGGGGGCCCTAAACGTTACAATTAACTATAATTTTAGCGTCGGATTCGATAATCTAAACTCACAGGAGAACGACCATAAGCTGCCCGAGGCAGCATTAGACCCTTGGAGACAAGTCGGCTGGAGGACGATGAATTGAATTTCGACGCAATTTGAGTGTTCCATCGCCATTACAAGGCCCTAAACGTTACAATTAAATATCAGTTTTGCGTCGGATTCGATAATCTAAACTCACAGGAGAACGACCATTAGGTGCCCGAGGCAGCAATAGACCCATGGAGACAAGTCGGCTGGAGGCCGATGTATTGAATCTCGACGCAATTTGAGTGTTCCATCCTCATTACAAGGCCCTGAACGTTACAATTAAGTATCATTTTTGCGTCGGATTCGAAAATCTAGACTCACAGGAGAACGACCATAAGGTACCCGAGGCAGCAATATACCCTTGGAGACAAGTCGGCTGGAGGCCGATGTATTGAATCTCGACGCAATTTGAGTGTTCCATCGGCATTAGGACGCCCTGAACGTTACAATTAACTATCATTTTTGCGTCGGATTCGATAATCTAAACTCACAGGAGAACGACCATAAGCTGCCCGAGGCAGCAACAGACCCTTGGAGACAAGTCGGCTGGAGGACGATGTAATGAATCTCTACGCAATTTGAGTGTCCCATCGCCATTACAAGGCCCTGAACGTTACAATTAACTATCAATTTTGCGTCGGATTCGAAAATCTAGACTCACAGGAGAACGACCATAAGGTGCCCGAGGCAGCAATAGACCCTTGGAGACAAGTCGGCTGGAGGCCGATGTATTGAATCTCGACACAATTTGAGTGTTCCATCGGCATTAGGAGGCCCTGAACGTTATAATTAACTATCATTTTTGCGTCGGATTCGATAATCTAAACTCACAGGAGAACGACCATAAGGTGCCCGAGGCAGCTATTGACCCTTGGAGACAAGTCGGTTGGAGGGCGATGTATATGATCGCGACGCAAAATGAGTGTTCCATCGTCATTAGGAAGCCCTGAATGTTACAATTAACTATCAGTTTTTCGTCGGATTCGATAATCTAAACTCACAGGAGAACGACCATAAGGTGCCCGAGGCAGCAACAGACCCTTGGAGACAAGTCGGCTGGAGGACGATGTATTGAATCTCGACGCAATTTGAGAGTTCTATCGTCATCAGGAGGCTCTGAACGTTACTATTCACTATCATTTTTGCGTCGGATTCGAAAATCTAGACTCACAGGAGAAGGATCATATGGTGCCCGAGGCAGCAACAGACCCTTGGAGACAAGTCGGCTGGAGGCCGATGAATTGAATATCGACGCAATTTGAGTGTTGTGTCGTCATTAGGAGGCCCTAAACGTTACAATTAACTATAATTTTAGCGTCGGATTCGATAATCTAAACTCACAGGAGAACGACCATAAGGTGCCCGAGGCAGCATTAGACCCTTGGAGACAAGTCGGCTGGAGGACGATGAATTGAATCTAGACGCAATTTGAGTGTCCCATCGCCATTACAAGGCCCTAAACGTTACAATTAACTATCAGTTTTTCGTCGGATTCGTTAATCTAAACTCACAGGAGAACGACTATAAGGTGCCCGAGGCAGCAATAGACCCTTGGAGACAAGTCGGCTGGAGGTCGATGTATTGATTCTCGACGCAATTTGAGTGTTCCATCGGCATTAGGAGGCCCTTAACGTTACAATTAACTATCATTTTTGCGTCGGGTTCGAAAATCTAGACTCACAGGAGAACGACCATAAGGTGCCAGAGGCAGCAATAGACCCTTGGAGACAAGTCGGCTGGAGGACGATGTATTGGATCGAGGCGCAATTTGAGTGTTCCATCGTCATTAGGAGGCCCTGAATGTTACAATTAACTATCAGTTTTTCGTCGGATTCGAAAATCTAGACTCACAGCAGACGAACCATTTGGTGCCCGAGGCAGCAATATCCCTTTGGAGACAAATCAGCTGGAGGACGATGTATTGAATCCCGACGCAATTTGAGTCTTCTATCGTCATTAGGAGGCGCTGAACGTTACAATTCACTATCATTTTTGCGTCGGATTCGAAAATCTAGACCCACTTTGCCAAGGATCATATTCTGCCAGAGACAGCAATGTCCCCTAGGAGACAATTCAGCTGGAGGACGATGTATTGAATCTCGACGCAATTTGAGTGTCCCATCGTCATTAGGAGGCCCTAAACGTTACAATTAACTATCATTTTTGCGTCGGATTCGATAATGTAAACTCACAGGAGAACGACCATACGGTGCCCGAGGCAGCTATTGACCCTTGGAGACAAGTCGGTTGGAGGACGATGTATTGTATCGCGACGCAAAATGAGTGTTCCATCGTCATTAGGAGTCCCTGAATGTTACAATTAACTATCAGTTTTTCGTCGGATTCGAAAATCTAAACTCACAGGAGAACGACCATAAGGTGCCCGAGGCAGCAACAGACCCTTGGAGACAAGTCGGCTGGAGGCCGATGTATTGAATAACGACGCAATTTGAGTGTCCCATCGGCATTAGGAGGCCCTAAACGTTACAATTAACTATCATTTTTGCGTCGGATTCCATAATCTAAACTCACAGGAGAACGACCATAAGGTGCCCGAGGCAGCATTAGACCCTTGGAGACAAGTCGGCTGGAGGACGATGTATTGAATCTCGACGCAATTTGAGTGTCCCATCGTCATTACAAGGCCCTAAACGTTACAATTAACTATCATTTTTGCGTCGGATTCGATAATCTAAACTCACAGGAGAACGACCATAAGGTGCCCGAGGCAGCAATAGACCCTTGGAGACAAGTCGGCTGGTGGCCGATGTATTGAATCTCGACGCAATTTGAGTGTTCCATCGGCATTAGGAGGCCCTGAACGTTGCAATTAACTATCATTTTTGCGTCGGATTCGATAATCTAAACCAACAGGAGAACGACCATAAGCTGCCCGAGGCAGCAACAGACCCTTGCAGACAAGTCGGCTGGAGGACGATGTAATGAATCTCGACGCAATTTGAGTGTTCCATCGCCATTACAAGGCCCTGAACGTTACAATTAACTATCATTTTTGCGTCGGATTCGAAAATCTAGACTCACAGGAGAAGGATCATATTCTGCCAGAGACAGCAATGTCCCCTAGGAGACAAGTCGGCTGGAGGACGATGTATTGAATCTCGACGCTATTTGAGTGTCCCATCGTCATTAGGAGGCCCTAAACGTTACAATTAACTATCATTTTTGCGTCGGATTCGAAAATCTAGACTCACAGGAGAAGGATCATATGGTGCCCGAGGCAGCAATAGACCCATGGAAACAAGTCGGCTGGAGGCCGATGTATTGAATCTCGACGCAATTTGAGTGTTCCATCGTCATTACAAGGCCCTGAACGTTACAATTAACTATCATTTTTGCGTCGGATTCGAAAATCTATACTCACAGGAGAACGACCATAAGGTGCCCGAGGCAGCATTATACCCTTGGAGACAAGTCGGCTGGAGGCCGATGTATTGAATCTCGACGCAATTTGAGTGTTCCATCGGCATTAGGAGGCCCTGAACGTTACAATTAACTATCATTTTTGCGTTGGATTCGAAAATCTAAACTCACAGGAGAACGACCATAAGCTGCCCGAGGCAGCAACAGACCTTTGGAGATAAGTCGGCTGGAGGACGATGTATTGAATCTCGACGCAATTTGAGAGTTCTATCGTCATCAGGAGGCTCTGAACGTTACTATTCACTATCATTTTTGCGTCGGATTCAAAAAACTAGACTCAGAGGAGAAGGATCATATGGTGCCCGAGGCAGCAACAGACCCTTGGAGACAAGTCGGCTGGAGGCCGATGAATTGAATATCGACGCAATTTGAGTGTTGTGTCGTCATTAGGAGGCCCTGAACGTTACAATTAACTATCAGTTTTTCGTCGGATTCGAAAATCTAGACTCACAGCAGACGAACCATTTGGTGCCCGAGGCAGCAATATCCCTTTGGAGACAAATCAGCTGGAGGACGATGTATTGAATCCCGACGCAATTTGAGTCTTCTATCGTCATTAGGAGGCGCTGAACGTTACAATTCACTATCATTTTTGCGTCGGATTCGAAAATCTAGACTCACAGGAGAAGGATCATATTCTGCCAGAGACAGCAATGTCCCCTAGGAGACAATTCGGCTGGAGGACGATGTATTGAATTTCGACGCAATTTGAGTGTCCCATCGCCATTACAAGGCCCTAAACGTTACAATTAAATATCAGTTTTGCGTCGGATTCGATAATCTAAACTCACAGGAGAACGACCATTAGGTGCCCGAGGCAGCAATAGACCCATGGAGACAAGTCGGCTGGAGGCCGATGTATTGAATCTCGACGCAATTTGACTGTTCCATCCTCATTATAAGGCCCTGAACGTTACAATTAACTATCATTTTTGGGTCGGATTCGAAAATCTAGACTCACAGGAGAACGACCATAAGGTGGCCGAGGCAGCAATAGACCCATGGAGACAAGTCGGCTGGTGGCCGATGTATTGAATCTCGATGCAATTTGAGTGTGTCATCGGCATTAGGAGGCCCTGAACGTTGCAATTAACTATCATTTTTGCGTCGGATTCGATAATCTAAACTCACAGGAGAACGACCATTAGGTGCCCGAGGCAGCAATAGACCCATGGAGACAAGTCGGATGAAGGCCGATGTATTGAATCTCGACGCAATTTCACTGTTCCATCGTCATTACAAGGCCCTGAACGTTACAATTAACTATCATTTTTGCGTCGGATTAAAAAATCTAGACTCACAGGAGAACGACCATAAGGTGCCCGAGGCAGCAATATACCCTTGGAGACAAGTCGGCGGGAGGCCGATGTATTGAATCTCGACGCAATTTGAGTGTTCCATCGGCATTAGGAGGCCCTGAACGTTACAATTAACTATCATTTTTGCGTTGGATTCGATAATCTAAACTCACAGGAGAACGACCATAAGCTGCCCGAGGCAGCAACAGACCCTTGGAGACAAGTCGGCTGGAGGACGATATATTGGATCGCGACGCAATTTGAGTCTTCTGTCGTCATTAGGAGGCGCTGAGCGTTACAATTCACTATCATTTTTGCGTCGGATTCGAAAATCTAGACTCACAGGAGAAGGACCATGTGGTGCCCGAGTCAGCGATATCCCTTTGGAGACAAGTCGGCTGGAGGCCGATGTATTGAATCTCGACACAATTTGAGTGTTCCATCGGCATTAGGAGGCCCTGAACGTTATAATTAACTATCATTTTTACGTCGGATTCGATAATCTAAACTCACAGGAGAACGACCATAAGGTGCCCGAGGCAGCAAGTGACCCTTGGAGACAAGTCGGTTGGAGGACGATGTATATGATCGCGACGCAAAATGAGTGTTCCATCGTCATTAGGAGGCCCTGAATGTTACAATTAACTATCAGTTATTCGTCGGATTCGAAAATCTAAACTCACAGGAGAACGACCATAAGCTGCCCGAGGCAGCAACAGACCTTTGGAGATAAGTCGGCTGGAGGACGATGTATTGAATCTCGACGCAATTTGAGTGTTCCATCGCCATTACAAGGCCCTGAACGTTACAATTAGCTATCATTTTTGCGTCGGACTCGAAAATCTAGACTAGCAGGAGAAGGATCATATGGCGCCCGAGGCAGCAACAGACCCTTGGAGACAAGTCGGCTGGAGGCCGATGAATTGAATATCGACGCAATTTGAGTGTTGTGTCGTAATTAGGAGGCCCTAAACGTTACAATTAACTATAATTTTAGCGTCGGATTCGATAATCTAAACTCACAGGAGAACGACCATAAGGTGCCCGAGGAAGCATTAGACCCTTGGAGACAAGTCGGCTGGAGGACGATGTATTGAATCTCGACGCAATTTGAGTGTTCCATCGCCATTACAAGGCCCTGAACGTTACAATTAACTATCATTTTTGCGTCGGATTCGTAAATCTATACTCACAGGAGAAGGATCATATGGTGAGCGAGGCAGCAACAGACCCTTGGAGACAAGTCGGCTGGAGGCCGATGAATTGAATATCGACGCAATTTGAGTGTTGTGTCGTCATTAGGGGGCCCTAAACGTTACAATTAACTATAATTTTAGCGTCGGATTCGATAATCTAAACTCACAGGAGAACGACCATAAGCTGCCCGAGGCAGCATTAGACCCTTGGAGACAAGTCGGCTGGAGGACGATGAATTGAATCTCGACGCAATTTGAGTGTCCCATCGCCATTACAAGGCCCTAAACGTTACAATTAAATATCAGTTTTGCGTCGGATTCGATAATCTAAACTCACAGGAGAACGACCATTGGGTGCCCGAGGCAGCAATAGACCCATGGAGACAAGTCGGCTGGAGGCCGATGTATTGAATCTCGACGCAATTTGAGTGTTCCATCCTCATTACAAGGCCCTGAACGTTACAATTAACTATCAGTTTTGCGTCGGATTCGAAAATCTAGACTCGCAGGAGAACGACCATAAGGTGCCCGAGGCAGCAATATACCCTTGGAGACAAGTCGGCTGGAGGCCGATGTATTGAATCTCGACGCAATTTGAGTGTTCCATCGGCATTAGGACGCCCTGAACGTTACAATTAACTATCATTTTTGCGTCGGATTCGATAATCTAAACTCACAGGAGAAGGCCGATAAGCTGCCCGAGGCAGCAACAGACCCTTGGAGACAAGTCGGCTGGAGGACGATGTAATGAATCTCGACGCAATTTGAGTGTCCCTTCGCCATTACAATGCCCTGAACGTTACAATTAACTATCAATTTTGCGTCGGATTCGAAAATCTAGACACACAGGAGAACGACCATAAGGTGCCCGAGGCAGCAATAGACCCTTGGAGACAAGTCGGCTGGAGGACGATATATTGGATCGCGACGCAATTTGAGTCTTCTATCGTCATTAGGAGGCGCTGAGCGTTACAATTAACTATCATTTTTGCGTCGGATTCGAAAATCTAGACTCACAGGAGAAGGACCATATGGTGCCCGAGGCAGCAACAGACCCTTGGAGACAAGTCGGCTGGAGGCCGATGAATTGAATATCGACGCAATTTGAGTGTTGTGTCGTCATTAGGAGGCCCTAAACGTTACAATTAACTATCAGTTTTTCGTCGGATTCGATAATCTAAACTCACAGCAGAACGACCATAAGGTGCCCGAGGCAGCAATAGACCCTTGGAGACAAGTCGGCTGGAGGTCGATGTATTGGATCGAGGCGCAATTTGAGTGTTCCATCGTCATTAGGAGGCCCTGAATGTTACAATTAACTATCAGTTTTTCGTCGGATTCGAAAATCTAGACTCACAGCAGACGAACCATTTGGTGCCCGAGGCAGCAATATCCCTTTGGAGACAAATCAGCTGGAGGACGATGTATTGAATCCCGACGCAATTTGAGTCTTCTATCGTCATTAGGAGGCGCTGAACGTTACAATTCACTATCATTTTTGCGTCGGATTCGAAAATCTAGACTCACAGGAGAAGGATCATATTCTGCCAGAGAATGCAATGTCCCCTAGGAGACAATTCGGCTGGAGGACGATGTAATGAATCTCGACGCAATTTGAGTGTTCCATCGCCATTACAAGGCCCTGAACGTTACAATTAACTATCATTTTTGCGTCGGATTCGAAAATCTAGACTCACAGGAGAAGGATCATATTCTGCCAGAGACAGCAATGTCCCCTAGGAGACAAGTTGGCTGGAGGACGATGTATTGAATCTCGACGCAATTTGAGTGTCCCATCGTCATTAGGAGGCCCTAAACGTTACAATTAACTATCATTTTTGCGTCGGATTCGAAAATCTAGACTCACAGGAGAAGGATCATATGGTGCCCGAGGCAGCAATAGACCCTTGGAAACAAGTCGGCTGGAGGCCGATGTATTGAATCTCGACGCAATTAGAGTGTTCCATCGTCATTACAAGGCCCTGAACGTTACAATTAACTATCATTTTTGCGTCGGATTCGAAAATCTATACTCACAGGATAACGACCATAAGGTGCCCGAGGCAGCAATATACCCTTGGAGACAAGTCGGCTGGAGGCCGATGTATTGAATCTCGACGCAATTTGAGTGTTCCATCGCCATTACAAAGCCCTGAACGTTACAATTAACTATCATTTTTGCGTCGGATTCGAAAATCTAGACTCACAGGAGAAGGATCATATGGTGAGCGAGGCAGCAACAGACCCTTGGAGACAAGTCGGCTGGAGGCCGATGAATTGAATATCGACGCAATTTGAGTGTTGTGTCGTAATTAGGGGGCCCTAAACGTTACAATTAACTATAATTTTAGCGTCGGATTCGATAATCTAAACTCACAGGAGAACGACCATAAGCTGCCCGAGGCAGCATTAGACCCTTGGAGACAAGTCGGCTGGAGGACGATGAATTGAATTTCGACGCAATTTGAGTGTTCCATCGCCATTACAAGGCCCTAAACGTTACAATTAAATATCAATTTTGCGTCGGATTCGATAATCTAAACTCACAGGAGAACGACCATTAGGTGCCCGAGGCAGCAATAGACCCATGGAGACAAGTCGGCTGGAGGCCGATGTATTGAATCTCGACGCAATTTGAGTGTTCCATCCTCATTACAAGGCCCTGAACGTTACAATTAAGTATCATTTTTGCGTCGGATTCGAAAATCTAGACTCACAGGAGAACGACCATAAGGTGCCCGAGGCAGCAATAGACCCTTGGAGACAAGTCGGCTGGAGGTCGATGTATTGATTCTCGACGCAATTTGAGTGTTCCATCGGCATTAGGAGGCCCTTAACGTTACAATTAACTATCATTTTTGCGTCGGGTTCGAAAATCTAGACTCACAGGAGAACGACCATAAGGTGCCAGAGGCAGCAATAGACCCTTGGAGACAAGTCGGCTGGAGGACGATGTATTGGATCGAGGCGCAATTTGAGTGTTCCATCGTCATTAGGAGGCCCTGAATGTTACAATTAACTATCAGTTTTTCGTCGGATTCGAAAATCTAGACTCACAGCAGACGAACCATTTGGTGCCCGAGGCAGCAATATCCCTTTGGAGACAAATCAGCTGGAGGACGATGTATTGAATCCCGACGCAATTTGAGTCTTCTATCGTCATTAGGAGGCGCTGAACGTTACAATTCACTATCATTTTTGCGTCGGATTCGAAAATCTAGACCCACTTTGCCAAGGATCATATTCTGCCAGAGACAGCAATGTCCCCTAGGAGACAATTCAGCTGGAGGACGATGTATTGAATCTCGACGCAATTTGAGTGTCCCATCGTCATTAGGAGGCCCTAAACGTTACAATTAACTATCATTTTTGCGTCGGATTCGATAATGTAAACTCACAGGAGAACGACCATACGGTGCCCGAGGCAGCTATTGACCCTTGGAGACAAGTCGGTTGGAGGACGATATATTGGATCGCGACGCAATTTGAGTCTTCTATCGTCATTAGGAGGCGCTGAGCGTTACAATTAACTATCATTTTTGCGTCGGATTCGAAAATCTAGACTCACAGGAGAAGGATCATATTCTGCCAGAGACAGCAACAGACCCTTGGAGACAAGTCGGCTGGAGGCCGATGAATTGAATATCGACGCAATTTGAGTGTTGTGTCGTCATTAGGAGGCCCTAAACGTTACAATTAACTATCAGTTTTTCGTCGGATTCGATAATCTAAACTCACAGCAGAACGACCATAAGGTGCCCGAGGCAGCAATAGACCCTTGGAGACAAGTCGGCTGGAGGTCGATGTATTGGATCGAGGCGCAATTTGAGTGTTCCATCGTCATTAGGAGGCCCTGAATGTTACAATTAACTATCAGTTTTTCGTCGGATTCGAAAATCTAGACTCACAGCAGACGAACCATTTGGTGCCCGAGGCAGCAATATCCCTTTGGAGACAAATCAGCTGGAGGACGATGTATTGAATCCCGACGCAATTTGAGTCTTCAATCGTCATTAGGAGGCGCTGAACGTTACAATTCACTATCATTTTTGCGTCGGATTCGAAAATCTAGACTCACAGGAGAAGGATCATATTCTGCCAGAGAATGCAATGTCCCCTAGGAGACAATTCGGCTGGAGGACGATGTAATGAATCTCGACGCAATTTGAGTGTTCCATCGCCATTACAAGGCCCTGAACGTTACAATTAACTATCATTTTTGCGTCGGATTCGAAAATCTAGACTCACAGGAGAAGGATCATATTCTGCCAGAGACAGCAATGTCCCCTAGGAGACAAGTTGGCTGGAGGACGATGTATTGAATCTCGACGCAATTTGAGTGTCCCATCGTCATTAGGAGGCCCTAAACGTTACAATTAACTATCATTTTTGCGTCGGATTCGAAAATCTAGACTCACAGGAGAAGGATCATATGGTGCCCGAGGCAGCAATAGACCCTTGGAAACAAGTCGGCTGGAGGCCGATGTATTGAATCTCGACGCAATTAGAGTGTTCCATCGTCATTACAAGGCCCTGAACGTTACAATTAACTATCATTTTTGCGTCGGATTCGAAAATCTATACTCACAGGATAACGACCATAAGGTGCCCGAGGCAGCAATATACCCTTGGAGACAAGTCGGCTGGAGGCCGATGTATTGAATCTCGACGCAATTTGAGTGTTCCATCGCCATTACAAAGCCCTGAACGTTACAATTAACTATCATTTTTGCGTCGGATTCGAAAATCTAGACTCACAGGAGAAGGATCATATGGTGAGCGAGGCAGCAACAGACCCTTGGAGACAAGTCGGCTGGAGGCCGATGAATTGAATATCGACGCAATTTGAGTGTTGTGTCGTAATTAGGGGGCCCTAAACGTTACAATTAACTATAATTTTAGCGTCGGATTCGATAATCTAAACTCACAGGAGAACGACCATAAGCTGCCCGAGGCAGCATTAGACCCTTGGAGACAAGTCGGCTGGAGGACGATGAATTGAATTTCGACGCAATTTGAGTGTTCCATCGCCATTACAAGGCCCTAAACGTTACAATTAAATATCAATTTTGCGTCGGATTCGATAATCTAAACTCACAGGAGAACGACCATTAGGTGCCCGAGGCAGCAATAGACCCATGGAGACAAGTCGGCTGGAGGCCGATGTATTGAATCTCGACGCAATTTGAGTGTTCCATCCTCATTACAAGGCCCTGAACGTTACAATTAAGTATCATTTTTGCGTCGGATTCGAAAATCTAGACTCACAGGAGAACGACCATAAGGTGCCCGAGGCAGCAATAGACCCTTGGAGACAAGTCGGCTGGAGGTCGATGTATTGATTCTCGACGCAATTTGAGTGTTCCATCGGCATTAGGAGGCCCTTAACGTTACAATTAACTATCATTTTTGCGTCGGGTTCGAAAATCTAGACTCACAGGAGAACGACCATAAGGTGCCAGAGGCAGCAATAGACCCTTGGAGACAAGTCGGATGGAGGACGATGTATTGGATCGAGGCGCAATTTGAGTGTTCCATCGTCATTAGGAGGCCCTGAATGTTACAATTAACTATCAGTTTTTCGTCGGATTCGAAAATCTAGACTCACAGCAGACGAACCATTTGGTGCCCGAGGCAGCAATATCCCTTTGGAGACAAATCAGCTGGAGGACGATGTATTGAATCCCGACGCAATTTGAGTCTTCTATCGTCATTAGGAGGCGCTGAACGTTACAATTCACTATCATTTTTGCGTCGGATTCGAAAATCTAGACCCACTTTGCCAAGGATCATATTCTGCCAGAGACAGCAATGTCCCCTAGGAGACAATTCAGCTGGAGGACGATGTATTGAATCTCGACGCAATTTGAGTGTCCCATCGTCATTAGGAGGCCCTAAACGTTACAATTAACTATCATTTTTGCGTCGGATTCGATAATGTAAACTCACAGGAGAACGACCATACGGTGCCCGAGGCAGCTATTGACCCTTGGAGACAAGTCGGTTGGAGGACGATATATTGGATCGCGACGCAATTTGAGTCTTCTATCGTCATTAGGAGGCGCTGAGCGTTACAATTAACTATCATTTTTGCGTCGGATTCGAAAATCTAGACTCACAGGAGAAGGACCATATGGTGCCCGAGGCAGCAACAGACCCTTGGAGACAAGTCGGCTGGAGGCCGATGAATTGAATATCGACGCAATTTGAGTGTTGTGTCGTCATTAGGAGGCCCTAAACGTTACAATTAACTATCAGTTTTTCGTCGGATTCGATAATCTAAACTCACAGCAGAACGACCATAAGGTGCCCGAGGCAGCAATAGACCCTTGGAGACAAGTCGGCTGGAGGTCGATGTATTGGATCGAGGCGCAATTTGAGTGTTCCATCGTCATTAGGAGGCCCTGAATGTTACAATTAACTATCAGTTTTTCGTCGGATTCGAAAATCTAGACTCACAGCAGACGAACCATTTGGTGCCCGAGGCAGCAATATCCCTTTGGAGACAAATCAGCTGGAGGACGATGTATTGAATCCCGACGCAATTTGAGTCTTCAATCGTCATTAGGAGGCGCTGAACGTTACAATTCACTATCATTTTTGCGTCGGATTCGAAAATCTAGACTCACAGGAGAAGGATCATATTCTGCCAGAGAATGCAATGTCCCCTAGGAGACAATTCGGCTGGAGGACGATGTAATGAATCTCGACGCAATTTGAGTGTTCCATCGCCATTACAAGGCCCTGAACGTTACAATTAACTATCATTTTTGCGTCGGATTCGAAAATCTAGACTCACAGGAGAAGGATCATATGGTGCCCGAGGCAGCAATAGACCCTTGGAAACAAGTCGGCTGGAGGCCGATGTATTGAATCTCGACGCAATTAGAGTGTTCCATCGTCATTACAAGGCCCTGAACGTTACAATTAACTATCATTTTTGCGTCGGATTCGAAAATCTATACTCACAGGATAACGACCATAAGGTGCCCGAGGCAGCAATATACCCTTGGAGACAAGTCGGCTGGAGGCCGATGTATTGAATCTCGACGCAATTTGAGTGTTCCATCGCCATTACAAAGCCCTGAACGTTACAATTAACTATCATTTTTGCGTCGGATTCGAAAATCTAGACTCACAGGAGAAGGATCATATGGTGAGCGAGGCAGCAACAGACCCTTGGAGACAAGTCGGCTGGAGGCCGATGAATTGAATATCGACGCAATTTGAGTGTTGTGTCGTAATTAGGGGGCCCTAAACGTTACAATTAACTATAATTTTAGCGTCGGATTCGATAATCTAAACTCCAGGAGAACGACCATAAGCTGCCCGAGGCAGCATTAGACCCTTGGAGACAAGTCGGCTGGAGGACGATGAATTGAATTTCGACGCAATTTGAGTGTTCCATCGCCATTACAAGGCCCTAAACGTTACAATTAAATATCAATTTTGCGTCGGATTCGATAATCTAAACTCACAGGAGAACGACCATTAGGTGCCCGAGGCAGCAATAGACCCATGGAGACAAGTCGGCTGGAGGCCGATGTATTGAATCTCGACGCAATTTGAGTGTTCCATCCTCATTACAAGGCCCTGAACGTTACAATTAAGTATCATTTTTGCGTCGGATTCGAAAATCTAGACTCACAGGAGAACGACCATAAGGTGCCCGAGGCAGCAATAGACCCTTGGAGACAAGTCGGCTGGAGGTCGATGTATTGATTCTCGACGCAATTTGAGTGTTCCATCGGCATTAGGAGGCCCTTAACGTTACAATTAACTATCATTTTTGCGTCGGGTTCGAAAATCTAGACTCACAGGAGAACGACCATAAGGTGCCAGAGGCAGCAATAGACCCTTGGAGACAAGTCGGCTGGAGGACGATGTATTGGATCGAGGCGCAATTTGAGTGTTCCATCGTCATTAGGAGGCCCTGAATGTTACAATTAACTATCAGTTTTTCGTCGGATTCGAAAATCTAGACTCACAGCAGACGAACCATTTGGTGCCCGAGGCAGCAATATCCCTTTGGAGACAAATCAGCTGGAGGACGATGTATTGAATCCCGACGCAATTTGAGTCTTCTATCGTCATTAGGAGGCGCTGAACGTTACAATTCACTATCATTTTTGCGTCGGATTCGAAAATCTAGACCCACTTTGCCAAGGATCATATTCTGCCAGAGACAGCAATGTCCCCTAGGAGACAATTCAGCTGGAGGACGATGTATTGAATCTCGACGCAATTTGAGTGTCCCATCGTCATTAGGAGGCCCTAAACGTTACAATTAACTATCATTTTTGCGTCGGATTCGATAATGTAAACTCACAGGAGAACGACCATACGGTGCCCGAGGCAGCTATTGACCCTTGGAGACAAGTCGGTTGGAGGACGATATATTGGATCGCGACGCAATTTGAGTCTTCTATCGTCATTAGGAGGCGCTGAGCGTTACAATTAACTATCATTTTTGCGTCGGATTCGAAAATCTAGACTCACAGGAGAAGGACCATATGGTGCCCGAGGCAGCAACAGACCCTTGGAGACAAGTCGGCTGGAGGCCGATGAATTGAATATCGACGCAATTTGAGTGTTGTGTCGTCATTAGGAGGCCCTAAACGTTACAATTAACTATCAGTTTTTCGTCGGATTCGATAATCTAAACTCACAGCAGAACGACCATAAGGTGCCCGAGGCAGCAATAGACCCTTGGAGACAAGTCGGCTGGAGGTCGATGTATTGGATCGAGGCGCAATTTGAGTGTTCCATCGTCATTAGGAGGCCCTGAATGTTACAATTAACTATCAGTTTTTCGTCGGATTCGAAAATCTAGACTCACAGCAGACGAACCATTTGGTGCCCGAGGCAGCAATATCCCTTTGGAGACAAATCAGCTGGAGGACGATGTATTGAATCCCGACGCAATTTGAGTCTTCAATCGTCATTAGGAGGCGCTGAACGTTACAATTCACTATCATTTTTGCGTCGGATTCGAAAATCTAGACTCACAGGAGAAGGATCATATTCTGCCAGAGAATGCAATGTCCCCTAGGAGACAATTCGGCTGGAGGACGATGTAATGAATCTCGACGCAATTTGAGTGTTCCATCGCCATTACAAGGCCCTGAACGTTACAATTAACTATCATTTTTGCGTCGGATTCGAAAATCTAGACTCACAGGAGAAGGATCATATTCTGCCAGAGACAGCAATGTCCCCTAGGAGACAAGTTGGCTGGAGGACGATGTATTGAATCTCGACGCAATTTGAGTGTCCCATCGTCATTAGGAGGCCCTAAACGTTACAATTAACTATCATTTTTGCGTCGGATTCGAAAATCTAGACTCACAGGAGAAGGATCATATGGTGCCCGAGGCAGCAATAAACCCTTGGAAACAAGTCGGCTGGAGGCCGATGTATTGAATCTCGACGCAATTAGAGTGTTCCATCGTCATTACAAGGCCCTGAACGTTACAATTAACTATCATTTTTGCGTCGGCTTCGAAAATCTATACTCACAGGATAACGACCATAACGTGCCCGAGGCAGCAATATACCCTTGGAGACAAGTCGGCTGGAGGCCGATGTATTGAATCTCGACGCAATTTGAGTGTTCCATCGCCATTACAAAGCCCTGAACGTTACAATTAACTATCATTTTTGCGTCGGATTCGAAAATCTAGACTCAAAGGAGAAGGATCATATGGTGAGCGAGGCAGCAACAGACCCTTGGAGACAAGTCGGCTGGAGGCCGATGAATTGAATATCGACGCAATTTGAGTGTTGTGTCGTAATTAGGGGGCCCTAAACGTTACAATTAACTATAATTTTAGCGTCGGATTCGATAATCTAAACTCACAGGAGAACGACCATAAGCTGCCCGAGGCAGCATTAGACCCTTGGAGACAAGTCGGCTGGAGGACGATGAATTGAATTTCGACGCAATTTGAGTGTTCCATCGCCATTACAAGGCCCTAAACGTTACAATTAAATATCAATTTTGCGTCGGTTTCGATAATCTAAACTCACAGGAGAACGACCATTAGGTGCCCGAGGCAGCAATAGACCCATGGAGACAAGTCGGCTGGAGGCCGATGTATTGAATCTCGACGCAATTTGAGTGTTCCATCCTCATTACAAGGCCCTGAACGTTACAATTAAGTATCATTTTTGCGTCGGATTCGAAAATCTAGACTCACAGGAGAACGACCATAAGGTGCCCGAGGCAGCAATAGACCCTTGGAGACAAGTCGGCTGGAGGCCGATGAATTGAATCTCGACGCAATTTGAGTGTTCCATCCTCATTACAAGGCCCTGAACGTTACAATTAAGTATCATTTTTGCGTCGGGTTCGAAAATCTAGACTCACAGGAGAACGACCATAAGGTGCCAGAGGCAGCAATAGACCCTTGGAGACAAGTCGGCTGGAGGACGATGTATTGGATCGAGGCGCAATTTGAGTGTTCCATCGTCATTAGGAGGCCCTGAATGTTACAATTAACTATCAGTTTTTCGTCGGATTCGAAAATCTAGACTCACAGCAGACGAACCATTTGGTGCCCGAGGCAGCAATATCCCTTTGGAGACAAATCAGCTGGAGGACGATGTATTGAATCCCGACGCAATTTGAGTCTTCTATCGTCATTAGGAGGCGCTGAACGTTACAATTCACTATCATTTTTGCGTCGGATTCGAAAATCTAGACCCACTTTGCCAAGGATCATATTCTGCCAGAGACAGCAATGTCCCCTAGGAGACAATTCAGCTGGAGGACGATGTATTGAATCTCGACGCAATTTGAGTGTCCCATCGTCATTAGGAGGCCCTAAACGTTACAATTAACTATCATTTTTGCGTCGGATTCGATAATGTAAACTCACAGGAGAACGACCATACGGTGCCCGAGGCAGCTATTGACCCTTGGAGACAAGTCGGTTGGAGGACGATGTATTGTATCGCGACGCAAAATGAGTGTTCCATCGTCATTAGGAGTCCCTGAATGTTACAATTAACTATCAGTTTTTCGTCGGATTCGAAAATCTAAACTCACAGGAGAACGACCATAAGGTGCCCGAGGCAGCAACAGACCCTTGGAGACAAGTCGGCTGGAGGCCGATGTATTGAATAACGACGCAATTTGAGTGTCCCATCGGCATTAGGAGGCCCTAAACGTTACAATTAACTATCATTTTTGCGTCGGATTCCATAATCTAAACTCACAGGAGAACGACCATAAGGTGCCCGAGGCAGCATTAGACCCTTGGAGACAAGTCGGCTGGAGGACGATGTATTGAATCTCGACGCAATTTGAGTGTCCCATCGTCATTACAAGGCCCTAAACGTTACAATTAACTATCATTTTTGCGTCGGATTCGATAATCTAAACTCACAGGAGAACGACCATAAGGTGCCCGAGGCAGCAATAGACCCTTGGAGACAAGTCGGCTGGTGGCCGATGTATTGAATCTCGACGCAATTTGAGTGTTCCATCGGCATTAGGAGGCCCTGAACGTTGCAATTAACTATCATTTTTGCGTCGGATTCGATAATCTAAACCAACAGGAGAACGACCATAAGCTGCCCGAGGCAGCAACAGACCCTTGCAGACAAGTCGGCTGGAGGACGATGTAATGAATCTCGACGCAATTTGAGTGTTCCATCGCCATTACAAGGCCCTGAACGTTACAATTAACTATCATTTTTGCGTCGGATTCGAAAATCTAGACTCACAGGAGAAGGATCATATTCTGCCAGAGACAGCAATGTCCCCTAGGAGACAAGTCGGCTGGAGGACGATGTATTGAATCTCGACGCTATTTGAGTGTCCCATCGTCATTAGGAGGCCCTAAACGTTACAATTAACTATCATTTTTGCGTCGGATTCGAAAATCTAGACTCACAGGAGAACGATCATATGGTGCCCGAGGCAGCAATAGACCCATGGAAACAAGTCGGCTGGAGGCCGATGTATTGAATCTCGACGCAATTTGAGTGTTCCATCGTCATTACAAGGCCCTGAACGTTACAATTAACTATCATTTTTGCGTCGGATTCGAAAATCTATACTCACAGGAGAACGACCATAAGGTGCCCGAGGCAGCATTATACCCTTGGAGACAAGTCGGCTGGAGGCCGATGTATTGAATCTCGACGCAATTTGAGTGTTCCATCGGCATTAGGAGGCCCTGAACGTTACAATTAACTATCATTTTTGCGTTGGATTCGAAAATCTAAACTCACAGGAGAACGACCATAAGCTGCCCGAGGCAGCAACAGACCTTTGGAGATAAGTCGGCTGGAGGACGATGTATTGAATCTCGACGCAATTTGAGAGTTCTATCGTCATCAGGAGGCTCTGAACGTTACTATTCACTATCATTTTTGCGTCGGATTCAAAAAACTAGACTCAGAGGAGAAGGATCATATGGTGCCCGAGGCAGCAACAGACCCTTGGAGACAAGTCGGCTGGAGGCCGATGAATTGAATATCGACGTAATTTGAGTGTTGTGTCGTCATTAGGAGGCCCTGAACGTTACAATTAACTATCAGTTTTTCGTCGGATTCGAAAATCTAGACTCACAGCAGACGAACCATTTGGTGCCCGAGGCAGCAATATCCCTTTGGAGACAAATCAGCTGGAGGACGATGTATTGAATCCCGACGCAATTTGAGTCTTCTATCGTCATTAGGAGGCGCTGAACGTTACAATTCACTATCATTTTTGCGTCGGATTCGAAAATCTAGACTCACAGGAGAAGGATCATATTCTGCCAGAGACAGCAATGTCCCCTAGGAGACAATTCGGCTGGAGGACGATGTATTGAATTTCGACGCAATTTGAGTGTCCCATCGCCATTACAAGGCCCTAAACGTTACAATTAAATATCAGTTTTGCGTCGGATTCGATAATCTAAACTCACAGGAGAACGACCATTAGGTGCCCGAGGCAGCAATAGACCCATGGAGACAAGTCGGCTGGAGGCCGATGTATTGAATCTCGACGCAATTTGACTGTTCCATCCTCATTATAAGGCCCTGAACGTTACAATTAACTATCATTTTTGGGTCGGATTCGAAAATCTAGACTCACAGGAGAACGACCATAAGGTGGCCGAGGCAGCAATAGACCCATGGAGACAAGTCGGCTGGTGGCCGATGTATTGAATCTCGATGCAATTTGAGTGTGTCATCGGCATTAGGAGGCCCTGAACGTTGCAATTAACTATCATTTTTGCGTCGGATTCGATAATCTAAACTCACAGGAGAACGACCATTAGGTGCCCGAGGCAGCAATAGACCCATGGAGACAAGTCGGATGAAGGCCGATGTATTGAATCTCGACGCAATTTCACTGTTCCATCGTCATTACAAGGCCCTGAACGTTACAATTAACTATCATTTTTGCGTCGGATTAAAAAATCTAGACTCACAGGAGAACGACCATAAGGTGCCCGAGGCAGCAATATACCCTTGGAGACAAGTCGGCGGGAGGCCGATGTATTGAATCTCGACGCAATTTGAGTGTTCCATCGGCATTAGGAGGCCCTGAACGTTACAATTAACTATCATTTTTGCGTTGGATTCGATAATCTAAACTCACAGGAGAACGACCATAAGCTGCCCGAGGCAGCAACAGACCCTTGGAGACAAGTCGGCTGGAGGACGATATATTGGATCGCGACGCAATTTGAGTCTTCTGTCGTCATTAGGAGGCGCTGAGCGTTACAATTCACTATCATTTTTGCGTCGGATTCGAAAATCTAGACTCACAGGAGAAGGACCATGTGGTGCCCGAGTCAGCGATATCCCCTTGGAGACAAGTCGGCTGGAGGCCGATGTATTGAATCTCGACACAATTTGAGTGTTCCATCGGCATTAGGAGGCCCTGAACGTTATAATTAACTATCATTTTTACGTCGGATTCGATAATCTAAACTCACAGGAGAACGACCATAAGGTGCCCGAGGCAGCAAGTGACCCTTGGAGACAAGTCGGTTGGAGGACGATGTATATGATCGCGACGCAAAATGAGTGTTCCATCGTCATTAGGAGGCCCTGAATGTTACAATTAACTATCAGTTATTCGTCGGATTCGAAAATCTAAACTCACAGGAGAACGACCATAAGCTGCCCGAGGCAGCAACAGACCTTTGGAGATATGTCGGCTGGAGGACGATGTATTGAATCTCGACGCAATTTGAGTGTTCCATCGCCATTACAAGGCCCTGAACGTTACAATTAGCTATCATTTTTGCGTCGGACTCGAAAATCTAGACTAGCAGGAGAAGGATCATATGGCGCCCGAGGCAGCAACAGACCCTTGGAGACAAGTCGGCTGGAGGCCGATGAATTGAATATCGACGCAATTTGAGTGTTGTGTCGTAATTAGGAGGCCCTAAACGTTACAATTAACTATAATTTTAGCGTCGGATTCGATAATCTAAACTCACAGGAGAACGACCATAAGGTGCCCGAGGAAGCATTAGACCCTTGGAGACAAGTCGGCTGGAGGACGATGTATTGAATCTCGACGCAATTTGAGTGTTCCATCGCCATTACAAGGCCCTGAACGTTACAATTAACTATCATTTTTGCGTCGGATTCGTAAATCTATACTCACAGGAGAAGGATCATATGGTGAGCGAGGCAGCAACAGACCCTTGGAGACAAGTCGGCTGGAGGCCGATGAATTGAATATCGACGCAATTTGAGTGTTGTGTCGTCATTAGGGGGCCCTAAACGTTACAATGAACTATAATTTTAGCGTCGGATTCGATAATCTAAACTCACAGGAGAACGACCATAAGCTGCCCGAGGCAGCATTAGACCCTTGGAGACAAGTCGGCTGGAGGACGATGAATTGAATCTCGACGCAATTTGAGTGTCCCATCGCCATTACAAGGCCCTAAACGTTACAATTAAATATCAGTTTTGCGTCGGATTCGATAATCTAAACTCACAGGAGAACGACCATTGGGTGCCCGAGGCAGCAATAGACCCATGGAGACAAGTCGGCTGGAGGCCGATGTATTGAATCTCGACGCAATTTGAGTGTTCCATCCTCATTACAAGGCCCTGAACGTTACAATTAACTATCAGTTTTGCGTCGGATTCGAAAATCTAGACTCACAGGAGAACGACCATAAGGTGCCCGAGGCAGCAATATACCCTTGGAGACAAGTCGGCTGGAGGCCGATGTATTGAATCTCGACGCAATTTGAGTGTTCCATCGGCATTAGGACGCCCTGAACGTTACAATTAACTATCATTTTTGCGTCGGATTCGATAATCTAAACTCACAGGAGAACGCCCATAAGCTGCCCGAGGCAGCAACAGACCCTTGGAGACAAGTCGGCTGGAGGACGATGTAATGAATCTCGACGCAAATTGAGTGTCCCTTCGCCATTACAAGGCCCTGAACGTTACAATTAACTATCAATTTTGCGTCGGATTCGAAAATCTAGACACACAGGAGAACGACCATAAGGTGCCCGAGGCAGCAATAGACCCTTGGAGACAAGTCGGCTGGAGGACGATATATTGGATCGCGACGCAATTTGAGTCTTCTATCGTCATTAGGAGGCGCTGAGCGTTACAATTAACTATCATTTTTGCGTCGGATTCGAAAATCTAGACTCACAGGAGAAGGACCATATGTTGCCCTAGGCAGCAACAGACCCTTGGAGACAAGTCGGCTGGAGGCCGATGAATTGAATATCGACGCAATTTGAGTGTTGTGTCGTCATTAGGAGGCCCTAAACGTTACAATTAACTATCAGTTTTTCGTCGGATTCGATAATCTAAACTCACAGCAGAACGACCATAAGGTGCCCGAGGCAGCAATAGACCCTTGGAGACAAGTCGGCTGGAGGTCGATGTATTGGATCGAGGCGCAATTTGAGTGTTCCATCGTCATTAGGAGGCCCTGAATGTTACAATTAACTATCAGTTTTTCGTCGGATTCGAAAATCTAGACTCACAGCAGACGAACCATTTGGTGCCCGAGGCAGCAATATCCCTTTGGAGACAAATCAGCTGGAGGACGATGTATTGAATCCCGACGCAATTTGAGTCTTCTATCGTCATTAGGAGGCGCTGAACGTTACAATTCACTATCATTTTTGCGTCGGATTCGAAAATCTAGACTCACAGGAGAAGGATCATATTCTGCCAGAGAATGCAATGTCCCCTAGGAGACAATTCGGCTGGAGGACGATGTAATGAATCTCGACGCAATTTGAGTGTTCCATCGCCATTACAAGGCCCTGAACGTTACAATTAACTATCATTTTTGCGTCGGATTCGAAAATCTAGACTCACAGGAGAAGGATCATATTCTGCCAGAGACAGCAATGTCCCCTAGGAGACAAGTTGGCTGGAGGACGATGTATTGAATCTCGACGCAATTTGAGTGTCCCATCGTCATTAGGAGGCCCTAAACGTTACAATTAACTATCATTTTTGCGTCGGATTCGAAAATCTAGACTCACAGGAGAAGGATCATATGGTGCCCGAGACAGCAATAGACCCTTGGAAACAAGTCGGCTGGAGGCCGATGTATTGAATCTCGACGCAATTAGAGTGTTCCATCGTCATTACAAGGCCCTGAACGTTACAATTAACTATCATTTTTGCGTCGGATTCGAAAATCTATACTCACAGGATAACGACCATAAGGTGCCCGAGGCAGCAATATACCCTTGGAGACAAGTCGGCTGGAGGCCGATGTATTGAATCTCGACGCAATTTGAGTGTTCCATCGCCATTACAAAGCCCTGAACGTTACAATTAACTATCATTTTTGCGTCGGATTCGAAAATCTAGACTCACAGGAGAAGGATCATATGGTGAGCGAGGCAGCAACAGACCCTTGGAGACAAGTCGGCTGGAGGCCGATGAATTGAATATCGACGCAATTTGAGTGTTGTGTCGTAATTAGGGGGCCCTAAACGTTACAATTAACTATAATTTTAGCGTCGGATTCGATAATCTAAACTCACAGGAGAACGACCATAAGCTGCCCGAGGCAGCATTAGACCCTTGGAGACAAGTCGGCTGGAGGACGATGAATTGAATTTCGACGCAATTTGAGTGTTCCATCGCCATTACAAGGCCCTAAACGTTACAATTAAATATCAATTTTGCGTCGGATTCGATAATCTAAACTCACAGGAGAACGACCATTAGGTGCCCGAGGCAGCAATAGACCCATGGAGACAAGTCGGCTGGAGGCCGATGTATTGAATCTCGACGCAATTTGAGTGTTCCATCCTCATTACAAGGCCCTGAACGTTACAATTAAGTATCATTTTTGCGTCGGATTCGAAAATCTAGACTCACAGGAGAACGACCATAAGGTACCCGAGGCAGCAATATACCCTTGGAGACAAGTCGGCTGGAGGCCGATGTATTGAATCTCGACGCAATTTGAGTGTTCCATCGGCATTAGGACGCCCTGAACGTTACAATTAACTATCATTTTTGCGTCGGATTCGATAATCTAAACTCACAGGAGAACGACCATAAGCTGCCCGAGGCAGCAACAGACCCTTGGAGACAAGTCGGCTGGAGGACGATGTAATGAATCTCTACGCAATTTGAGTGTCCCAACGCCATTACAAGGCCCTGAACGTTACAATTAACTATCAATTTTGCGTCGGATTCGAAAATCTAGACTCACAGGAGAACGACCATAAGGTGCCCGAGGCAGCAATAGACCCTTGGAGACAAGTCGGCTGGAGGACGATATATTGGATCGCGACGCAATTTGAGTGTTCTATCGTCATTAGGAGGCGCTGAGCGTTACAATTCACTATCATTTTTGCGTCGGATTCGAAAATCTAGACTCACAGGAGAAGGACCATAAGGTGCCCGAGGCAGCTATTGACCCTTGGAGACAAGTCGGTTGGAGGGCGATGTATATGATCGCGACGCAAAATGAGTGTTCCATCGTCATTAGGAAGCCCTGAATGTTACAATTAACTATCAGTTTTTCGTCGGATTCGATAATCTAAACTCACAGGAGAACGACCATAAGGTGCCCGAGGCAGCAACAGACCCTTGGAGACAAGTCGGCTGGAGGACGATGTATTGAATCTCGACGCAATTTGAGAGTTCTATCGTCATCAGGAGGCTCTGAACGTTACTATTCACTATCATTTTTGCGTCGGATTCGAAAATCTAGACTCACAGGAGAAGGATCATATGGTGCCCGAGGCAGCAACAGACCCTTGGAGACAAGTCGGCTGGAGGCCGATGAATTGAATATCGACGCAATTTGAGTGTTGTGTCGTCATTAGGAGGCCCTAAACGTTACAATTAACTATAATTTTAGCGTCGGATTCGATAATCTAAACTCACAGGAGAACGACCATAAGGTGCCCGAGGCAGCAATAGACCCTTGGAGACAAGTCGGCTGGAGGTCGATGTATTGATTCTCGACGCAATTTGAGTGTTCCATCGGCATTAGGAGGCCCTTAACGTTACAATTAACTATCAGTTTTTCGTCGGATTCGTTAATCTAAACTCACAGGAGAACGACCATAAGGTGCCCGAGGCAGCAATAGACCCTTGGAGACAAGTCGGCTGGAGGACGATGTATTGGATCGAGGCGCAATTTGAGTGTTCCATCGTCATTAGGAGGCCCTGAATGTTACAATTAACTATCAGTTTTTCGTCGGATTCGAAAATCTAGACTCACAGCAGACGAACCATTTGGTGCCCGAGGCAGCAATATCCCTTTGGAGACAAATCAGCTGGAGGACGATGTATTGAATCCCGACGCAATTTGAGTCTTCTATCGTCATTAGGAGGCGCTGAACGTTACAATTCACTATCATTTTTGCGTCGGATTCGAAAATCTAGACTCACTTTCCGAAGGATCATATTCTGCCAGAGACAGCAATGTCCCCTAGGAGACAATTCAGCTGGAGGACGATGTATTGAATCTCGACGCAATTTGAGTGTCCCATCGTCATTAGGAGGCCCTAAACGTTACAATTAACTATCATTTTTGCGTCGGATTCGATAATGTAAACTCACAGGAGAACGACCATACGGTGCCCGAGGCAGCTATTGACCCTTGGAGACAAGTCGGTTGGAGGACGATGTATTGTATCGCGACGCAAAATGAGTGTTCCATCGTCATTAGGAGTCCCTGAATGTTACAATTAACTATCAGTTTTTCGTCGGATTCGAAAATCTAAACTCACAGGAGAACGACCATAAGGTGCCCGAGGCAGCAACAGACCCTTGGAGACAAGTCGGCTGGAGGCCGATGTATTGAATAACGACGCAATTTGAGTGTCCCATCGGCATTAGGAGGCCCTAAACGTTACAATTAACTATCATTTTTGCGTCGGATTCCATAATCTAAACTCACAGGAGAACGACCATAAGGTGCCCGAGGCAGCATTAGACCCTTGGAGACAAGTCGGCTGGAGGACGATGTATTGAATCTCGACGCAATTTGAGTGTCCCATCGTCATTACAAGGCCCTAAACGTTACAATTAACTATCATTTTTGCGTCGGATTCGATAATCTAAACTCACAGGAGAACGACCATAAGGTGCCCGAGGCAGCAATAGACCCTTGGAGACAAGTCGGCTGGTGGCCGATGTATTGAATCTCGACGCAATTTGAGTGTTCCATCGGCATTAGGAGGCCCTGAACGTTGCAATTAACTATCATTTTTGCGTCGGATTCGATAATCTAAACCAACAGGAGAACGACCATAAGCTGCCCGAGGCAGCAACAGACCCTTGGAGACAAGTCGGCTGGAGGACGATGTAATGAATCTCGACGCAATTTGAGTGTTCCATCGCCATTACAAGGCCCTGAACGTTACAATTAACTATCATTTTTGCGTCGGATTCGAAAATCTAGACTCACAGGAGAAGGATCATATTCTGCCAGAGACAGCAATGTCCCCTAGGAGACAAGTCGGCTGGAGGACGATGTATTGAATCTCGACGCTATTTGAGTGTCCCATCGTCATTAGGAGGCCCTAAACGTTACAATTAACTATCATTTTTGCGTCGGATTCGAAAATCTAGACTCACAGGAGAAGGATCATATGGTGCCCGAGGCAGCAATAGACCCATGGAAACAAGTCGGCTGGAGGCCGATGTATTGAATCTCGACGCAATTTGAGTGTTCCATCGTCATTACAAGGCCCTGAACGTTACAATTAACTATCATTTTTGCGTCGGATTCGAAAATCTATACTCACAGGAGAACGACCATAAGGTGCCCGAGGCAGCATTATACCCTTGGAGACAAGTCGGCTGGAGGCCGATGTATTGAATCTCGACGTAATTTGAGTGTTCCATCGGCATTAGGAGGCCCTGAACGTTACAATTAACTATCATTTTTGCGTTGGATTCGAAAATCTAAACTCACAGGAGAACGACCATAAGCTGCCCGAGGCAGCAACAGACCTTTGGAGATAAGTCGGCTGGAGGACGATGTATTGAATCTCGACGCAATTTGAGAGTTCTATCGTCATCAGGAGGCTCTGAACGTTACTATTCACTATCATTTTTGCGTCGGATTCAAAAAACTAGACTCACAGGAGAAGGATCATATGGTGCCCGAGGCAGCAACAGACCCTTGGAGACAAGTCGGCTGGAGGCCGATGAATTGAATATCGACGCAATTTGAGTGTTGTGTCGTCATTAGGAGGCCCTGAACGTTACAATTAACTATAATTTTAGCGTCGGATTCGATAATCTAAACTCACAGGAGAACGACCATAAGGTGCCCGAGGCAGCATTAGACCCTTGGAGACAAGTCGGCTGGAGGACGATGAATTGAATCTAGACGCAATTTGAGTGTCCCATGGCCATTACAAGGCCCTAAACGTTACAATTAAATATCAGTTTTTCGTCGGATTCGATAATCTAAACTCACAGGAGAACGACCATAAGGTGCCCGAGGCAGCAATAGACCCTTGGAGACAAGTCGGCTGGAGGCCGATGTATTGATTCTCGACGCAATTTGAGTGTTCCATCGTCATTAGGAGGCCCTGAATGTTACAATTAACTATCAGTTTTTCGTCGGATTCGAAAATCTAGACTCACAGCAGACGAACCATTTGGTGCCCGAGGCAGCAATATCCCTTTGGAGACAAATCAGCTGGAGGACGATGTATTGAATCGCGACGCAATTTGAGTCTTCTATCGTCATTAGGAGGCGCTGAACGTTACAATTCACTATCATTTTTGCGTCGGATTCGAAAATCTAGACTCACAGGAGAAGGATCATATTCTGCCAGAGACAGCAATGTCCCCTAGGAGACAATTCGGCTGGAGGACGATGTATTGAATCTCGACGCAATTTGAGTGTCCCATCGTCATTAGGAGGCCCTAAACGTTACAATTAACTATCATTTTTGCGTCGGATTCGATAATGTAAACTCACAGGAGAACGACCATACGGTGCCCGAGGCAGCTATTGACCCTTGGAGACAAGTCGGTTGGAGGACGATGTATTGTATCGCGACGCAAAATGAGTGTTCCATCGTCATTAGGAGTCCCTGAATGTTACAATTAACTATCAGTTTTTCGTCGGATTCGAAAATCTAAACTCACAGGAGAACGACCATAAGGTGCCCGAGGCAGCAACAGACCCTTGGAGACAAGTCGGCTGGAGGCCGATGTATTGAATAACGACGCAATTTGAGTGTTCCATCGTCATTAGGAGGCCCTAAACGTTACAATTAACTATCATTTTTGCGTCGGATTCCATAATCTAAACTCACAGGAGAACGACCATAAGGTGCCCGAGGCAGCATTAGACCCTTGGAGACAAGTCGGCTGGAGGACGATGTATTGAATCTCGACGCAATTTGAGTGTCCCATCGTCATTACAAGGCCCTAAACGTTACAATTAACTATCATTTTTGCGTCGGATTCGATAATCTAAACTCACAGGAGAACGACCATAAGGTGCCCGAGGCAGCAATAGACCCTTGGAGACAAGTCGGCTGGTGGCCGATGTATTGAATCTCGACGCAATTTGAGTGTTCCATCGGCATTAGGAGGCCCTGAACGTTGCAATTAACTATCATTTTTGCGTCGGATTCGATAATCTAAACCAACAGGAGAACGACCGTAAGCTGCCCGAGGCAGCAACAGACCCTTGGAGACAAGTCGGCTGGAGGACGATGTAATGAATCTCGACGCAATTTGAGTGTTCCATCGCCATTACAAGGCCCTGAACGTTACAATTAACTATCATTTTTGCGTCGGATTCGAAAATCTAGACTCACAGGAGAAGGATCATATTCTGCCAGAGACAGCAATGTCCCCTAGGAGACAAGTCGGCTGGAGGACGATGTATTGAATCTCGACGCTATTTGAGTGTCCCATCGTCATTGGGAGGCCCTAAACGTTACAATTAACTATCATTTTTGCGTCGGATTCGAAAATCTAGACTCACAGGAGAAGGATCATATGGTGCCCGAGGCAGCAATAGACCCATGGAAACAAGTCGGCTGGAGGCCGATGTATTGAATCTCGACGCAATTTGAGTGTTCCATCGTCATTACAAGGCCCTGAACGTTACAATTAACTATCATTTTTGCGTCGGATTCGAAAATCTATACTCACAGGAGAACGACCATAAGGTGCCCGAGGCAGCAATATACCCTTGGAGACAAGTCGGCTGGAGTCCGATGTATTGCATCGGCATTAGGAGGCCCTGAACGTTACAATTAACTATCATTTTTGCGTTGGATTCGAAAATCTAAACTCACAGGAGAACGACCATAAGCTGCCCGAGGCAGCAACAGACCTTTGGAGATAAGTCGGCTGGAGGACGATGTATTGAATCTCGACGCAATTTGAGTGTTCCATCGCCATTACAAGGCCCTGAACGTTACAATTAACTATCATTTTTGCGTCGGATTCGAAAATCTAGACTCACAGGAGAAGGATCATATGGTGAGCGAGGCAGCAACAGACCCTTGGAGACAAGTCGGCTGGAGGCCGATGAATTGAATATCGACGCAATTTGAGTGTTGTGTCGTCATTAGGGGGCCCTAAACGTTACAATTAACTATAATTTTAGCGTCGGATTCGATAATCTAAACTCACAGGAGAACGACCATAAGCTGCCCGAGGCAGCATTAGACCCTTGGAGACAAGTCGGCTGGAGGACGATGAATTGAATCTCGACGCAATTTGAGTGTCCCATCGCCATTACAAGGCCCTAAACGTTACAATTAAATATCAGTTTTGCGTCGGATTCGATAATCTAAACTCACAGGAGAACGACCATTAGGTGCCCGAGGCAGCAATAGACCCATGGAGACAAGTCGGCTGGAGGCCGATGTATTGAATCTCGACGCAATTTGAGTGTTCCATCCTCATTACAAGGACCTGAACGTTACAATTAACTATCATTTTTGCGTCGGATTCGAAAATCTAGACTCACAGGAGAACGACCATAAGGTGCCCGAGGCAGACAAGTCGGCTGGAGGCCGATGTATTGAATCTCGACGCAATTTGAGTGTTCCATCGGCATTAGGAGGCCCTGAACGTTACAATTAACTATCATTTTTGCATTGGATTCGATAATCTAAACTCACAGGAGAACGACCATAAGCTGCCCGAGGCAGCAACAGACCCTTGGAGACAAGTCGGCTGGAGGACGATATATTGGATCGCGACGCAATTTGAGTCTTCTATCGTCATTAGGAGGCGCTGAGCGTTACAATTCTCTATCATTTTTGCGTCGGATTCGAAAATCTAGACTCACAGGAGAAGGACCATGTGGTGCCCGAGTCAGCGATATCTCCTTGGAGACAAGTCGGCTGGAGGCCGATGTATTGAATCTCGACACAATTTGAGTGTTCCATCGGCATTAGGAGGCCCTGAACGTTATAATTAACTATCATTTTTGCGTCGGATTCGATAATCTAAACTCACAGGAGAACGACCATAAGGTGCCCGAGGCAGCAACAGACCCTTGGAGACAAGTCGGCTGGAGGACGATGTATTGAATCTCGACGCAATTTCAGAGTTCTGTCGTCATAAGGAGGCGCTGAACGTTACTATTCACTATCATTTTTGCGTCGGATTCGAAAATCTAGACTCACAGGAGAAGGATCATATGGTGCCCGAGGCAGCAACAGACCCTTGGAGACAAGTCGGCTGGAGGCCGATGAATTGAATATCGACGCAATTTGAGTGTTGTGTCGACATTAGGAGGCCCTAAACGTTACAATTAACTATAATTTTAGCGTCGGATTCGATAATCTAAACTCACAGGAGAACGACCATAAGGTGCCCGAGGCAGCATTAGACCCTTGGAGACAAGTCGGCTGGAGGACGATGTATCGAATCTCGACGCAATTTGAGTGTTCCATCGCCATTACAAGGCCCTGAACGTTACAATTAACTATCATTTTTGCGTCGGATTCGAAAATCTAGACTCACAGGAGAAGGATCATATGGTGAGCGAGGCAGCAACAGACCCTTGGAGACAAGTCGGCTGGAGGCCGATCAATTGAATATCGACGCAATTTGAGTGTTGTGTCGTCATTAGGGGGCCCTAAACGTTACAATTAACTATAATTTTTGCGTCGGATTCGATAATCTAAACTCACAGGAGAACGACCATAAGCTGCCCGAGGCAGCATTAGACCCTTGGAGACAAGTCGGCTGGAGGACGATGAATTGAATCTCGACACAATTTGAGTGTCCCATCGCCATTACAAGGCCCTAAACGTTACAATTCAATATCAGTTTTGCGTCGGATTCGATAATCTAAACTCACAGGAGAACTACCATTAGGTGCCCGAGGCAGCAATAGACCCATGGAGACAAGTCGGCTGGAGGCCGATGTATTGAATCTCGACGCAATTTGAGTGTTCCATCCTCATTACAAGGCCCTGAACGTTACAATTAACTATCAATTTTTGCGTCGGATTCGAAAATCTAGACTCACAGGAGAACGACCATAAGGTGCCCGAGGCAGCAATATACCCTTGGAGACAAGTCGGCTGGAGGCCGATGTATTGAATCTCGACGCAATTTGAGTGATCCATCGGCATTAGGACGCCCTGAACGTTACAATTAACAATCATTTTTGCGTCGGATTCGATAATCTAAACTCACAGGAGAACGACCATAAGCTGCCCGAGGCAGCAATAGACCCTTGGAGACAAGTCGGCTGGAGGACGATATATTGGATCGCGACGCAATTTGAGTCTTCTATCGTCATTAGGAGGCGCTGAGCGTTACAATTCACTATCATTTTTGCGTCGGATTCGAAAATCTAGACTCATAGGAGAAGGACCATGTGGTGCCCGAGTCAGCGATATCCCCTTGGAGACAAGTCGGCTGGAGGACGATGTATTGAATCTCGACGCAATTTGAGTGTCCTATCGTCATTAGGAGGCCCTAAACGTTACAATTAACTATCATTTTTGCGTCGGGTTCGAAAATCTATACTCACAGGAGAACGACCATAAGGTGCCCGAGGCAGCAATAGACCCTTGGAGACAAGTCGGCTGGAGGACGATGTATTGAATCTCGACGCAATTTGAGTGTCCTATCGTCATTAGGAGGCCCTAAACGTTACAATTAACTATCATTTTTACGTCGGATTCGATAATCTAAACTCACAGGGGAACGACCATACGGTGCCCGAGGCAGCTATTGACCCTTGGAGACAAGTCGGTTGGAGGACGATGTATTGGATCGCGACCCAAAATGAGTGTCCCATCGTCATTAGAAGGCCCTGAACGTTACAATTAACTATCATTTACGCGTCGGATTCGAAAATCTACTTACAGGAGAAGTTCATACGGTGCTCGAGACAGCAATATCCCTTTGGAGACAAGTCCGCTGGAGGCCGATGTATTGAATCTCGACGCAATTTGAGAGTTCCATCGGCATTAGGAGGCCATGAACGTTACAATTAAATATCATTTTTGCGTCGGATTCGAAAATCTAGACTCACAGGAGGATCATATGATGCCCGAGGCTGCAACAGACCCTTGGAGACAAGTCGGCTGGAGGCCGATGGATTGAATATCGACGCAATTTGAGTGTTCCATCGTCATTAGGAGGCCCTAAACGTTACAATTAACTATCATTTTTGCGTCGGATTCGATAATCTAAACTCACAGGAGAACGACCATAAGGTGCCCGAGGCAGCATTAGACCCTTGCAGACAAGTCGGCTGGAGGACGATGTATTGAATCTTGACGCAATTTGAGTGTCCCATCGTCATTACAAGGCCCTAAACGTTACAATTAACTATCAGTTTTGCGTCGGATTCGATAATCTAAACTCACAGGAGAACGACCATAAGGTCCCCGAGGCTGCATCACCCTTGGAGACAAGTCGGCGGGAGGCCGATTTATTGAATCTCGACGCAATTTGAGTGTTCCATCGTCATTACATGGCCCTGAACGTTACAATTAACTATCATTTTTGCGTCGGATTCGAAAATCTAGACTCACAGGAGAACGACCATAAGGTGCCCGAGGCAGCAATATACCCTTGGAGACAAGTCGGCTGGAGGCCGATGTATTGAATCTCGACGCAATTTGGGTGTTCCATCGGCATTAGGAAGCCCTGAACGTTAAAATTAACTATCATTTTTGCGTCGGATTCGATAATCTAAACTCACAGGAGATCGACCATAAGGTGCCCGAGGCAGCAATAGACCCTTTGAGACAAGTCGGCTGGAGGCCGATGTATTGAATCTCGACGCAATTAGAATGTTCCATCGGCATTAGGAGGCCCTGAACGTTACAATTAACTATCATTTTTGCGTCGGGTTCGAAAATCTAGACTCACAGGAGAACGAAAATAAGGTTGCCCGAGGCAAAAATAGACCCTTGGAGACAAGTCGGCTGGAGGACGGTGTATTGAATCTCGACGCAATTTGAGAGTTCCATCGTCATTAGGCGGCCCTGAACGTTACAATTAACTATCATTTTTGCGTCGGATTCGAAAATCTAGACTTACAAGAGAACGAACATAAAGTGCCCGAGGCAGCATTAGATCCTTGGAGACAAGTCGGCTGGAGGACGATGTATTGGATCGCGACGCAATTTGAGTGTTCCATCGTCATTAGGAGGCACTGAATGTTACAATTAACTATCAGTTTTCCGTCGGATTCGAAAATCTAGACTCACAGCAGACGAACCATTTGGTGCCCGAGGCAGCAATATCCCTTTGGAGACAAATCGGCTGGAGGATGATGTATTGAATCCCGACGCAATTTGAGTCTTCTATCGTCATTAGGAGGCGCTGATCGTTACAATTCACTATCATTTTTGCGTCGGATTCGACAATCTAGACTCACAGGAGAAGGATCATATTGTGCCAGAGACAGCAATGTCCCCTAGGAGACAAGTCGGCTGGAGGACGATGTATTGAATCTCGACGCAATTTGAGTGTCCCATCGTTATTAGGAGGCCCTAAACGTTACAATTAACTATCATTTTTGCGTCGGATTCGATAATCTAAACTCACAGGGGAACGACCATACGGTGCCCGAGGCAGCTATTGACCCTTGGAGAGAAGTCGGTTGGAGGACGATGTATTGGATCGCGACGCAAAATGAGTGTTCCATCGTCATTAGGAGGCCCTGAATGTTACAATTAACTATCAGTTTTTCGTCGGATTCGAAAATCTAAACTCACAGGAGAACGACCATAAGGTGCCCGAGGCAGCAACAGACCCTTGGAGACAAGTCGGCTGGAGGACGATGTATTGAATCTCGACGCAATTTGAGAGTTCTATCGTCATCAGGAGGCGCTGAACGTTACTATTCACTATCATTTTTGCGTCGGATTCGAAAATCTAGACTCACGGGAGAAGGATCATATGGTGCCCGAGGCAGCAACAGACCCTTGGAGACAAGTCGACTGGAGGCCGATGAATTGAATATCGACGCAATTTGAGTGTTCCGTCGTCATTAGGAGGCCCTAAACGTTACAATTAACTATAATTTTAGCGTCGGTTTCGATAATCTAAACTCACAGGAGAACGACCATAAGGTGCCCGAGGCAGCATTAGACCCTTGGAGACAAGTCGGCTGGAGGACGATGTATTGTATCTCGACGCAATTTGAGTGTCCCATCGCCATTACAAGGCCCTAAACGTTACAATTAATTCTCAGTTTTGCGTCGGATTCGATAATCTAAACTCACAGGAGAACGAAAATAAGGTGCCCGAGGCAACAACAGACCCTTGGAGACAAGTCGGCGGGAGGCCGATGTATTGTATCTCGACGCAATTTCAGTGTTCCATCGTCATTACAAGGCCCTGAACGTTACAATTAACTATCATTTTTGAGTCGGATTCGAAAATCTAGACTCACAGGAGAATGACCATAAGGTGCCCGAGGCAGCAATAGACCCTTGGAGACAAGTCGGCTGGAGGCCGATGTATTGAGTCTCGACACAATTTGAGTGTTCCATCGGCGTTAGGAGGCCCTGAACGTTATAATTAACTATCATTTTTGCGTCGGATTCGATAATCTAAACTCACAGGAGAACGACCATATGGTGCCCGAGGCAGCAATAGACCCTTGGAGAAAAGTCGGCTGGAGGCCGATGTATTGAATCTCGACGCAATTTGAGTGTTCCATCGTCATTACAAGGCCCTGAACGTTACAATTAACTATCATTTTTGCGTCTGATTCGAAAATCTAGACTCACAGGAGAACGACCATAAGGTGCCCGAGGCAGCAATAGACCCTTGGAGACAAGTCGGCTGGTGGCCGATGTATTGAATCTCGACGCAATTTGAGTGTTCCATCGGCATTAGGAGGTCCTGAACGTTACAATTAACTATCATTTTTGCGTCGGGTTCGAAAATCTAGACTCACAGGAGAACGACCATAAGGTGCCCGAGGCAGCAATAGACCCTTGGAGACAAGTCGGCTGGAGGAAGATGTATTGAATCTCGACGCAATTTGAGTCTTCTATCGTCATTTGGAGGCGCTGAACGTTACAATTCACTATCATTTTTGAGTCGGATTCGAAAATCTAGACTCACAGCAGAAAGATTATATTGTGCCCGAGACAGCAATATCCCCTTGGAGACAAGTCGGCTGGAGGATGATGTATTGGATCGCGACGCAATTTGAGTGTTCCATCGGCATTAGGAGGCCCTTAACTATCATTTTTGCGTCGGGTTCGAAAATCTAGACTCACAGGAGAACGACCATAAGGTGCCCGAGGCAGCAATAGACCCTTGGATACAAGTCGGCTGGAGGACGATGTATTGAATCTCGACGCAATTTGAGTGTCCTATCGTCATTAGGAGGCCCTAAACGTTACAATTATTTATCATTTTTGCGACGGATTCGATAATCTAAACTCACAGGGGAACGACCATACGGTGCCCGAGGCAGCTATTGACCCTTGGTGACAAGTCGGTTGGAGGACGATGTATTGGATCGCGACGCAAAATGAGTGTCCCATCGTCATTAGAAGGCCCTGAACGCTACAATTAACTATCATTTACGCGTCGGATTCGAAAATCTACTCACAGGAGAAGTTCATACGGTGCTCGAGACAGCAATATCCCCTTGGAGACAAGTCCGCTGGAGGCCGATGTATTGAATCTCGACGCAATTTAAGAGTTCCATCGGCATTATGAGGCCATGAACGTTACAATTAACTATCATTTTTGCGTCGGGTTCGACAATCTAGACTCACAGGAGAACGACCATAAGGTGCCCGAGGCAGCAATATACCCTTGGAGACAAGTCGGCTGGAGGCCGATGTATTGAATCTCGACGCAATTTGCGTGTTCCATCGGCATTAGGAAGCCCTGAACGTTAAAATTAACTATCATTTTTGCGTCGGATTCGATAATCTAAACTCACAGGAGATCGACCATAAGGTGCCCGAGGCAGCAATAGACCCTTTGAGACAAGTCGGCTGGAGGCCGATGTATTGAATCTCGACGCAATTAGAATGTTCCATCGGCATTAGGAGGCCCTGAACCTTACAATTAACTATCATTTTTGCGTCGGGTTCGAAAATCTAGACTCACAGGAGAACGAAAATAAGGTTGCCCGAGGCAAAAATAGACCCTTGGAGACAAGTCGGCTGGAGGACGGTGTATTGAATCTCGACCAATTTCAGAGTTCCATCGTCATTAGGCGGCCCTGAACGTTACAATTAACTATCATTTTTGCGTCGGATTCGAAAATCTAGACTTACAAGAGAACGAACATAAAGTGCCCGAGGCAGCATTAGATCCTTGGAGACAAGTCGGCTGGAGGACGATGTATTGGATCGCGACGCAATTTGAGTGTTCCATCGTCATTAGGAGGCACTGAATGTTACAATTAACTATCAGTTTTCCGTCGGATTCGAAAATCTAGACTCACAGCAGACGAACCATTTGGTGCCCGAGGCAGCAATATCCCTTTGGAGACAAATCGGCTGGAGGATGATGTATTGAATCCCGACGCAATTTGAGTCTTCTATCGTCATTAGGAGGCGCTGAACGTTACAATTCACTATCATTTTTGCGTCGGATTCGACAATCTAGACTCACAGGAGAAGGATCATATTGTGCCAGAGACAGCAATGTCCCCTAGGAGCCAAGTCGGCTGGAGGACGATGTATTGAATCTCGACGCAATTTGAGTGTCCCATCGTTATTAGGAGGCCCTAAACGTTACAATTAACTATCATTTTTGCGTCGGATTCGATAATCTAAACTCACAGGGGAACGACCATACGGTGCCCGAGGCAGCTATTGACCCTTGGAGAGAAGTCGGTTGGAGGACGATGTATTGGATCGCGACGCAAAATGAGTGTTCCATCGTCATTTAGAGGCCCTGAATGTTACAATTAACTATCAGTTTTTCGTCGGATTCGAAAATCTAAACTCACAGGAGAACGACCATAAGGTGCCCGAGGCAGCAACAGACCCTTGGAGACAAGTCGGCTGGAGGCCGATGTATTGAGTCTCGACACAATTTGAGAGTTCTATCGTCATCAGGAGGCGCTGAACGTTACTATTCACTATCATTTTTGCGTCGGATTCGAAAATCTAGACTCACGGGAGAAGGATCATATGGTGCCCGAGGCAGCAACAGACCCTTGGAGACAAGTCGACTGGAGGCCGATGAATTGAATATCGACGCAATTTGAGTGTTCCGTCGTCATTAGGAGGCCCTAAACGTTACAATTAACTATAATTTTAGCGTCGGTTTCGATAATCTAAACTCACAGGAGAACGACCATAAGGTGCCCGAGGCAGCATTAGACCCTTGGAGACAAGTCGGCTGGAGGACGATGTATTGTATCTCGACGCAATTTGAGTGTCCCATCGCCATTACAAGGCCCTAAACGTTACAATTAACTCTCAGTTTTGCGTCGGATTCGATAATCTAAACTCACAGGAGAACGAAAATAAGGTGCCCGAGGCAACAACAGACCCTTGGAGACAAGTCGGCGGGAGGCCGATGTATTGTATCTCGACGCAATTTCAGTGTTCCATCGTCATTACAAGGCCCTGAACGTTACAATTAACTATCATTTTTGAGTCGGATTCGAAAATCTAGACTCACAGGAGAATGACCATAAGGTGCCCGAGGCAGCAATAGACCCTTGGAGACAAGTCGGCTGGAGGCCGATGTATTGAGTCTCGACACAATTTGAGTGTTCCATCGGCGTTAGGAGGCCCTGAACGTTATAATTAACTATCATTTTTGCGTCGGATTCGATAATCTAAACTCACAGGAGAACGACCATAAGGTGCCCGAGGCAGCAATAGACCCTTGGAGAAAAGTCGGCTGGAGGCCGATGTATTGAATCTCGACGCAATTTGAGTGTTCCATCGTCATTACAAGGCCCTGAACGTTACAATTAACTATCATTTTTGCGTCTGATTCGAAAATCTAGACTCACAGGAGAACGACCATAAGGTGCCCGAGGCAGCAATAGACCCTTGGAGACAAGTCGGCTGGTGGCCGATGTATTGAATCTCGACGAAATTTGAGTGTTCCATCGGCATTAGGAGGTCCTGAACGTTACAATTAACTATCATTTTTGCGTCGGGTTCGAAAATCTAGACTCACAGGAGAACGACCATAAGGTGCCCGAGGCAGCAATAGACCCTTGGAGACAGGTCGGCTGGAGGAAGATGTATTGAATCTCGACGCAATTTGAGTCTTCTATCGTCATTTGGAGGCGCTGAACGTTACAATTCACTATCATTTTTGAGTCGGATTCGAAAATCTAGACTCACAGCAGAAAGATTATATTGTGCCCGAGACAGCAATACCCCCTTGGAGACAAGTCGGCTGGAGGATGATGTATTGAATCTCGACGCAATTTGAGTGTCCTATCGTCATTAGGAGGCCCTAAACGTTACAATTATTTATCATTTTTGCGACGGATTCGATATTCTAAACTCACAGGGGAACGACCATACGGTGCCCGAGGCAGCTATTGACCCTTGGAGACAAGTCGGTTGGAGGACGATGTATTGGATCGCGACGCAAAATGAGTGTCCCATCGTCATTAGAAGGCCCTGAACGCTACAATTAACTATCATTTACGCGTCGGATTCGAAAATCTACTCACAGGAGAAGTTCATACGGTGCTCGAGACAGCAATATCCCCTTGGAGACAAGTCCGCTGGAGGCCGATGTATTGAATCTCGACGCAATTTAAGAGTTCCATCGGCATTATGAGGCCATGAACGTTACAATTAACTATCATTTTTGCGTCGGGTTCGAAAATCTAGACTCACAGGAGAACGAAAATAAGGTTGCCCGAGGCAAAAATAGACCCTTGGAGACAAGTAGGCTGGAGGACGGTGTATTGAATCTCGACGCAATTTCAGAGTTCCATCGTCATTAGGCGGCCCTGAACGTTACAATTAACTATCATTTTTGCGTCGGTTTCGAAAATCTAGACTTACAAGAGAACGAACATAAAGTGCCCGAGGCAGCATTAGATCCTTGGAGAGAAGTCGGCTGGAGGACGATGTATTGGATCGCGACGCAATTTGAGTGTTCCATCGTCATTAGGAGGCACTGAATGTTACAATTAACTATCAGTTTTCCGTCGGATTCGAAAATCTAGACTCACAGCAGACGAACCATTTGGTGCCCGAGGCAGCAAAATCCCTTTGGAGACAAATCGGCTGGAGGACGATGTATTGAATCCCGACGCAATTTGAGTCTTCTATCGGCATTAGGAGGCGCTGAACATTACAATTCACTATCATTTTTGCGTCGGATTCGAAAATCTAGACTCACAGGAGAAGGATCATATTGTGCCAGAGACAGCAATGTCCCCTAGGAGACAAGTCGGCTGGAGGACGATGAATTGAATCTCGACGCAATTTGACTGTCCCATCGTTATTAGGAGGCCCTAAACGTTACAATTAACTATCATTTTTGCGTCGGATTCGATAATCTAAACTCACAGGGTAACGACCATACGGTGCCCGAGGCAGCTATTGACCCTTGGAGAGAAGTCGGTTGGAGGACGATGTATTGGATCGCGACGCAAAATGAGTGCTCCATCGTCATTAGGAGGCCCTGAATGTTACAATTAACTATCAGTTTTTCGTCGGATTCGAAAATCTAAACTCACAGGAGAACGACCATAAGGTGCCCGAGGCAGCAACAGACCCTTGGAGACAAGTCGACTGGAGGCCGATGAATTGAATATCGACGCAATTTGAGTGTTCCGTCGTCATTAGGAGGCCCTAAACGTTACAATTAACTATAATTTTAGCGTCGGATTCGATAATCTAAACTCACAGGAGAACGACCATAAGGTGCCCGAGGCAGCATTAGACCCTTGGAGACAAGTCGGCTGGAGGACGATGTATTGAATCTCGACGCAATTTGAGTGTCCCATCGCCATTACAAGGCCCTAAACGTTACAATTAACTCTCAGTTTTGCGTCGGATTCGATAATCTAAACTCACAGGAGAACGAAAATAAGGTGCCCGAGGCAACAACAGACCCTTGGAGACAAGTCGGCGGGAGGCCGATGTATTGTATCTCGACGCAATTTCAGTGTTCCATCGTCATTACAAGGCCCTGAACGTTACAATTAACTATCATTTTTGAGTCGGATTCGAAAATCTAGACTTACAAGAGAACGAACATAAAGTGCCCGAGGCAGCATTAGATCCTTGGAGACAAGTCGGCTGGAGGACGATTTATTGGATCGCGATGCAATTTGAGTGTTCCATCGTCATTAGGAGGCACTGAATGTTACAATTAACTATCAGTTTTCCGTCGGATTCGAAAATCTAGACTCACAGCAGACGAACCATTTGGTGCCCGAGGCAGCAATATCCCTTTGGAGACAAATCGGCTGGAGGACGATGTATTGAATCTCGACGCAATTTGAGTGTCCTATCGTCATTAGGTGGCCCTAAACGTTACAATTATTTATCATTTTTGCGTCGGATTCGATAATCTAAACTCACAGGGGAACGACCATACGGTGCCCGAGGCAGCAATAGACCCTTGGAGACAAATCGGCTGGAGGACGATGTATTGAATCTCGACGCAATTTGAGTGTCCTATCGTCATTAGGAGGCCCTAAACGTTACAATTATTTATCATTTTTGCGTCGGATTCGATAATCTAAACTCACAGGGGAACGACCATACGGTGCCCGAGGCAGCTATTGACCCTTGGAGACAAGTCGGTTGGAGGACGATGTATTGGATCGCGACGCAATTTGAGTGTTCCTTCGTCATTAGGAGGCACTGAATGTTACAATTAACTATCAGTTTTCCGTCGGATTCGAAAATCTAGACTCACAGCAGACGAACCATTTGGTGCCCGAGGCAGCAATATCCCTTTGGAGACATATCGGCTGGAGGACGATGTATTGAATCCCGACGCAATTTGAGTCTTCTATCGTCATTAGGAGGCGATGAACGTTACAATTCACTATCATTTTTGCGTCGGATTCGAAAATCTAGACTCACAGGAGAAGGATCATATTGTGCCAGAGACAGCAATGTCCCCTAGGAGACAAGTCGGCTGGAGGACGATGTATTGAATCTCGACGCAATTTGAGTGTCCCATCGTTATTAGGAGGCCCTAAACGTTACAATTAACTATCATTTTTGCGTCGGATTCGATAATCTAAACTCACAGGGGAACGACCATACGGTGCCCGAGGCAGCTATTGACCCTTGGAGAGAAGTCGGTTGGAGGCCGATGTATTGTATCTCGACGCAATTTCAGTGTTCCATCGTCATTACAAGGCCCTGAACGTTACAATTAACTATCATTTTTGAGTCGGATTCGAAAATCTGGACTCACAGGAGAATGACCATAAGGTGCCCGAGGCAGCAATAGACCCTTGGAGACAAGTCGGCTGGAGGCGGATGTATTGAGTCTCGACACAATTTGAGTGTTCCATCGGCGTTAGGAGGCCCTGAACGTTATAATTAACTATCATTTTTGCGTCGGATTCGATAATCTAAACTCACAGGAGAACGACCATAAGGTGCCCGAGGCAGCAATAGACCCTTGGAGACAAGTCGGCTGGAGGCCGATGTATTGAATCTCGACGCAATTTGAGTGTTCCATCGTCTTTACAAGGCCCTGAACGTTACAATTAACTATCATTTTTGCGTCTGATTCGAAAATCTAGACTCACAGGAGATCGACCATAAGGTGCCCGAGGCAGCAATAGACCCTTGGAGACAAGTCGGCTGGTGGCCGATGTATTGAATCTCGACGCAATTTGAGTGTTCCATCGGCATTAGGAGGTCCTGAACGTTACAATTAACTATCATTTTTGCGTCGGGTTCGAAAATCTAGACTCACAGGAGAACGACCATAAAGTGCCCGAGGCAGCAATAGACCCTTGGAGACAAGTCGGCTGGAGGACGATGTTTTGAATCTCGACGCAATTTGAGTCTTCTATCGTCATTAGGAGGCGCTGAACGTTACAATTCACTATCATTTTTGAGTCGGATTCGAAAATCTAGACTCACAGCAGAAAGATTATATTGTGCCCGAGACAGCAATATCCCCTTGGAGACAAGTCGGCTGGAGGTTGATGTATTGGATCGCGACGCAATTTGAGTGTTCCATCGGCATTAGGAGGCCCTTAACGTTACTATTAACTATCAATTTTGCGTCGGGTTCCAAAAACTAGACTCACAGGAGAACGACCATAAGGTGCCCGAGGCAGCAATAGACCCTTGGAGACAAGTCGGCTGGAGGCGATGTATTGAATCTCGACGCAATTTGAGTGTCCTATCGTCATTAGGAGGCCCTAAACGTTACAATTATTTATCATTTTTGCGTCGGATTCGATAATCTAAACTCACAGGGGAACGACCATACGGTGCCCGAGGCAGCTATTGACACTTGGAGACAAGTCGGTTGGAGGACGATGTATTGGATCGCGACGCAAAATGAGTGTCCCATCGTCATTAGAAGGCCCTGAACGCTACAATTAACTATCATTTACGCGTCGGATTCAAAAATCTACTCACAGGAGAAGTTCATACGGTGCTCGAGACAGCACTATCCCCTTGGAGACAAGTCCGCTGGAGGCCGATGTATTGAATCTCGACGCAATTTGAGAGTTCCATCGGCATTAGGAGGCCATGAACGTTACAATTAACTATCATTTTTGCGTCGGATTCGAAAATCTAGTCTCACAGGTGAACGACCATAAGGTCCCTGAGGCAGCAATATACCCTTGGAGACAAGTCGGCTGGAGGACGATGTATTGAATCTCGACGCAATTTGAGTGTCCCATCGTTATTAGGAGGCCCTAAACGTTACAATTAACTATCATTTTTGCGTCGGATTCGATAATCTAAACTCACAGGGGAACGACCATACGGTGCCCGAGGCAGCTATTGACCCTTGGAGAGAAGTCGGTTGGAGGCCGATGTATTGTATCTCGACGCAATTTCAGTGTTCCATCGTCATTACAAGGCCCTGAACGTTACAATTAACTATCATTTTTGAGTCGGATTCGAAAATCTGGACTCACAGGAGAATGACCATAAGGTGCCCGAGGCAGCAATAGACCCTTGGAGACAAGTCGGCTGGAGGCGGATGTATTGAGTCTCGACACAATTTGAGTGTTCCATCGGCGTTAGGAGGCCCTGAACGTTATAATTAACTATCATTTTTGCGTCGGATTCGATAATCTAAACTCACAGGAGAACGACCATAAGGTGCCCGAGGCAGCAATAGACCCTTGGAGACAAGTCGGCTGGAGGCCGATGTATTGAATCTCGACGCAATTTGAGTGTTCCATCGTCTTTACAAGGCCCTGAACGTTACAATTATTTATCATTTTTGCGTCTGATTCGAAAATCTAGACTCACAGGAGATCGACCATAAGGTGCCCGAGGCAGCAATAGACCCTTGGAGAAAAGTCGGCTGGTGGCCGATGTATTGAATCTCGACGCAATTTGAGTGTTCCATCGGCATTAGGAGGTCCTGAACGTTACAATTAACTATCATTTTTGCGTCGGGTTCGAAAATCTAGACTCACAGGAGAACGACCATAAAGTGCCCGAGGCAGCAATAGACCCTTGGAGACAAGTCGGCTGGAGGACGATGTTTTGAATCTCGACGCAATTTGAGTCTTCTATCGTCATTAGGAGGCGCTGAACGTTACAATTCACTATCATTTTTGAGTCGGATTCGAAAATCTAGACTCACAGCAGAAAGATTATATTGTGCCCGAGACAGCAATATCCCCTTGGAGACAAGTCGGCTGGAGGTTGATGTATTGGATCGCGACGCAATTTGAGTGTTCCATCGGCATTAGGAGGCCCTTAACGTTACAATTAACTATCAATTTTGCGTCGGATTCGAAAATCTAGTCTCACAGGTGAACGACCATAAGGTGCCTGAGGCAGCAATATACCCTTGGAGACAAGTCGGCTGGAGGCCGATGTATTGAATCTCGACGCAATTTGAGAGTTCCATCGGCATTAGGAGGCCATGAACGTTACAATTAACTATCATTTTTGCGTCGGATTCGAAAATCTAGTCTCACAGGTGAACGACCATAAGGTGCCTGAGGCAGCAATATACCCTTGGAGACAAGTCGGCTGGAGGCCGATGTATTGAATCTCGACGCAATTTGAGTGTTCCATCGGCATTAGGAGGCCCTGAACGTTACAATTAACTATCATTTTTGCGTCGGATTCGATAATCTAAACTCACAAAAGAACGACCATAAGGTGCCCGAGGCAGCAATAGACCCTTGGAGACAAGTCGGCTGGAGGACGATATATTGGATCGCGACGCAATTTGAGTCTTCTATCGTCATTAGGAGGCACTGAACGTTACAATTAACTATCATTTTTGCGTCGGATTTGAAAATCTAGACTCACAGGAGAACGACCATAAGGTGCCCGAGGCAGCATTAGACCCTTGGAGACAAGTCGGCTGGAGGCCGATGTATTGAATCTCGACGCAATTTGAGTGTTCCATCGGCATTAGGAGTCCCTGAACGTTACAATTAACTATCATTTTTGCGTCGGGTTCGAAAATCTAGACTCACAGGAGAACGACTATAAGGTGCCCGAGGCAGCAATAGACCCTTGGAGACAAGTCGGCTGGAGACGGTGTATTGAATCTCGACGCAATTTGTGATTTCTATCGTCATCAGGAGGCGCTGAACGTTACTATTCACTATCATTTTTGCGTCGGATTCGAAAATCTAGACTCACGGGAGAAGGATCATATGGTGCCCGAGGCAACAACAGACCCTTGGAGACAAGTCGGCGGGAGGCCGATGTATTGTATCTCGACGCAATTTCAGTGTTCCATCGTCATTACAAGGCCCTGAACGTTACAATTAACTATCATTTTTGAGTCGGATTCGAAAATCTGGACTCACAGGAGATTGACCATAAGGTGCCCGAGGCAGCAATAGACCCTTGGAGACAAGTCGGCTGGAGGCGGATGTATTGAGTCTCGACACAATTTGAGTGTTCCATCGGCGTTAGGAGGCCCTGAACGTTATAATTAACTATCATTTTTGCGTCGGATTCGATAATCTAAACTCACAGGAGAACGACCATAAGGTGCCCGAGGCAGCAATAGACCCTTGGAGACAAGTCGGCTGGAGGCCGATGTATTGAATCTCGACGCAATTTGAGTGTTCCATCGTCATTACAAGGCCCTGAACGTTACAATTAACTATCATTTTTGCGTCTGATTCGAAAATCTAGACTCACAGGAGAACGACCATAAGGTGCCCGAGGCAGCAATAGACCCTTGGAGACAAGTCGGCTGGTGGCCGATGTATTGAATCTCGACGCAATTTGAGTGTTCCATCGGCATTAGGAGGTCCTGAACGTTACAATTCACTATCATTTTTGCGTCGGGTTCGAAAATCTAGACTCACAGGAGAACGACCATAAGGTGCCCGAGGCAGCAATAGACCCTTGGAGACAAGTCGGCTGGAGGACGATGTATTGAATCTCGACGCAATTTGAGTGTCCTATCGTCATTAGGAGGCCCTAAACGTTACAATTATTTATCATTTTTGCGTCGGATTCGATAATCTAAACTCACAGGGGAACGACCATACGGTGCCCGAGGCAGCTATTGACCCTTGGAGACAAGTCGGTTGGAGGACGATGTATTGGATCGCGACGCAAAATGAGTGTCCCATCGTCATTAGAAGGCCCTGAACGCTACAATTAACTATCATTTACGCGTCGGATTCGAAAATCTACTCACAGGAGAAGTTCATACGGTGCTCGAGACAGCAATATCCCCTTGGAGACAAGTCCGCTGGAGGCCGATGTATTGAATCTCGACGCAATTTGAGAGTTCCATCGGCATTAGGAGGCCATGAAGGTTACAATTAACTATCATTTTTGCGTCGGATTCGAAAATCTAGTCTCACAGGTGAACGACCATAAGGTGCCCGAGGCAGCAATATACCCTTGGAGACAAGTCGGCTGGAGGCCGATGTATTGAATCTCGACGCAATTTGAGTGTTCCATCGGCATTAGGAGGCCCTGAACGTTACAATTAACTATCATTTTTGCGTCGGATTCGATAATCTAAACTCACAGGAGAACGACCATAAGGTGCCCGAGGCAGCAATAGACCCTTGGAGACAAGTCGGCTGGAGGACGATATATTGGATCGCGACGCAATTTGAGTCTTCTATCGTCATTAGGAGGCACTGAACGTTACAATTAACTATCATTTTTGCGTGGGATTTGAAAATCTAGACTCACAGGAGAACGACCATAAGGTGCCCGAGGCAGCAATAGACCCTTGGAGACAAGTCGGCTGGAGGCCGATGTATTGAATCTCGACGCAATTTGAGTGTTCCATCGGCATTAGGAGGCCCTGAACGTTACAATTAACTATCATTTTTGCGTCGGGTTCGAAAATCTAGACTCACAGGAGAACGACTATAAGGTGCCCGAGGCAGCAATAGACCCTTGGAGACAAGTCGGCTGGAGACGGTGTATTGAATCTCGACGCAATTTGAGAGTTCCATCGTCATTAGGCGGCCCTGAACGTTACAATTAACTATCATTTTTGCGTCGGATTCGATAATGTAAACTCACAGGGGAACGACCATACGGTGCCCGAGGCAGCTATTGACCCTTGGAGACAAGTCGGTTGGAGGACGATGTTTTGGATCGCGACGCAAAATGAGTGTTCCATCGTCATTAGGAGTCCCTGAATGTTACAATTAACTATCAGTTTTTCTTCGGATTCGAAAATCTAAACTCACAGGAGAACGACCATAAGGTGCCCGAGGCAGCAACAGACCCTTGAAGACAAGTCGGCTGGAGGCCGATGTATTGAATAACGACTTAATTTGAGTGTTCCATCGTCATTAGGAGGCCCTAAACGTTACAATTAACTATCATTTTTGCGTCGGATTCCATAATCTAAACTCACAGGAGAACGACCATAAGCTGCCCGAGGCAGCATTAGACCCTTGGAGACAAGTCGGCTGGAGGACGATGTATTGAATCTCGACGCAATTTGAGTGTCCCATCGTCATTACAAGGCCCTAAACGTTACAATTAACTATCATTTTTGCGTCGGATTCGATAATCTAAACTCACAGGAGAACGACCATGAGGTGCCCGAGGCAGCAATAGACCCTTGGAGACAATTCGGCTGGTGGCCGATGTATTGAATCTCGACGCAATTTGAGTGTTCCATCGGCATTAGGAGGCCCTGAACGTTGCAATTAACTATCATTTTTGCGTCGGATTCGATAATCTAAACTCACAGGAGAACGACCATAAGGTGCCCGAGGCAGCAATAGACCCATGGAAACAAGTCGGCTGGAGGCCGATGTATTGATTCTCGACGCAATTTGAGTGTTCCATCGTCATTACAAGGCCCTGAACGTTACAATTAACTATCATTTTTGCGTCGGATTCGAAAATCTAGATCCACAGGAGAAGACCATAAGGTGCCCGAGGCAGCAATATACCCTTGGAGACAAGTCGGCTGGAGGCCGATGTATTGAATCTCGACGCAATTTGAGTGTTCCATCGGCATTAGGAGGCCCTGAACGTTACAATTAACTATCATTTTTGCGTTGGATTCGATAATCTAAACTCACAGGAGAACGACCATAAGCTGCCCGAGGCAGCAACAGACCCTTGGAGATAAGTCGGCTGGAGGACGATGTATTGAATCTCGACGCAATTTGAGTGTTCCATCGCCATTATAAGGCCCTGAACGTTACAATTAACTATCATTCTTGCGTCGGATTCGAAAATCTAGACTCACAGGAGAAGGATCATATGGTGCCCGAGGCAGCAACAGACCCTTGGAGACAAGTCGGCTGGAGGCCGATGAATTGAATATCGACGCAATTTGAGTGTTGTGTCGTCATTAGGGGGCCCTAAACGTTACAATTAACTATAATTTTAGCGTCGGATTCGATAATCTAAACTCACAGGAGAACGACCATAAGCTGCCCGAGGCAGCATTAGACCGTTGGAGACAAGTCGGCTGGAGGACGATGAATTGAATCTCGACGCAATTTGAGTGTCCCATCGCCATTACAAGGCCCTAATCGTTACAATTAAATATCAGTTTTGCGTCGGATTCGATAATCTAAACTCACAGGAGAACGACCATAAGGTGCCCGAGGCAGCAATAGACCCTTGGAGACAAGTCGGCTGGAGGACGATATATTGGATCGCGACGCAATTTGAGTCTTCTAACGTCATTAGGAGGCACTGAACGTTACAATTAACTATCATTTTTGCGTCGGATTTGAAAATCTAGACTCACAGGAGAACGACCATAAGGTGCCCGAGGCAGCAATAGACCCTTGGAGACAAGTCGGCTGGAGACGGTGTATTGAATCTCGACGCAATTTGAGAGTTCCATCGTCATTAGGCGGCCCTGAACGTTACAATTAACTATCATTTTTTCGTCGGATTCGATAATGTAAACTCACAGGGGAACGACCATACGGTGCCCGAGGCAGCTATTGACCCTTGGAGACAGGTCGGTTGGAGGACGATGTATTGGATCGCGACGCAAAATGAGTGTTCCATCGTCATTAGGAGTCCCTGATTGTTACAATTAACTATCAGTTTTTCGTCGGATTCGAAAATCTAAACTCACAGGAGAACGACCATAAGGTGCCCGAGGCAGCAACAGACCCTTGAAGACAAGTCGGCTGGAGGCCGATGTATTGAATAACGACGCAATTTGAGTGTTCCATCGTCATTAGGGGGCCCTAAACGTTACAATTAACTATCATTTTTGCGTCGGATTCCATAATCTAAACTCACAGGAGAACGACCATAAGGTGCCCGAGGCAGCATTAGACCCTTGGAGACAAGTCGGCTGGAGGCCGATGAATTGAATATCGACGCAATTTGAGTGTTGTGTCGTCAATAGGGGGCCCTAAACGTTACAATTAACTATAATTTTAGCGTCGGATTCGATAATCTAAACTCACAGGAGAACGACCATAAGCTGCCCGAGGCAGCAATAGACCCTTGGAGACAAGTCGGCTGGAGGACGATGAATTGAATCTCGACGCAATTTGAGTGTCCCATCGCCATTACAAGGCCCTAAGCGTTACAATTAAATATCAGTTTTGCGTCGGATTCGATAATCTAAACTCACAGGAGAACGACCATTAGGTGCCCGAGGCAGCAATAGACCCTTGGAGACAAGTCGGCTGGAGGCCGATATATTGAATCTCGACGCAATTTGAGTGTTCCATCGTCATTAGGAGTCCCTGAATGTTACAATTAACTATCAGTTTTTCGTCGGATTCGAAAATCTAAACTCACAGGAGAACGACCATAAGGTGCCCGAGGCAGCAACAGACCCTTGAAGACAAGTCGGCTGGAGGCCGATGTATTGAATAACGACGCAATTTGAGTGTTCCATCGTCATTAGGAGGCCCTAAACGTTACAATTAACTATCATTTTTGCGTCGGGTTCGAAAATCTAGACTCACAGGCGAACGACCATAAGGTGCCCGAGGCAGCAATAGACACTTGGAGAAAGTCGGCTGGAGGACGATGTATTGAATCTCGACGCAATTTGAGTCTTCTATCGTCATTAGGAGGCGCTGAACGTTACAATTCACTATCATTTTTGAGTCGGATTCGTAAATCTAGACTCACAGGAGAAAGATCATATTGTGCCCGAGACAGCAATATCCCCCTGGAGACAAGTCGGCTGGAGGACGATGTATTGGATCGCGACACAATTTGAGTGTTCCATCGGCATTAGGAGGCCCTGAACGTTACAATTAACTATCATTTTTGCGTCGGGTTCGAAAATCTAGACTCACAGGAGAACGACCATAAGGTGCCCGAGGCAGCAATAGACCCTTGGAGACAAGTCGGCTGGAGGACGATGTATTGAATCTCGACGCAATTTGAGTGTCCTATCGTCATTAGGAGGCCCTAAACGTTACAATTAACTATCATTTTTGCGTCGGATTCGATAATCTAAACTCACAGGGGAACTTCCATACGGTGCCCGAAGCAGCTATTGACCCTTGGAGACAAGTCGGTTGGAGGACGATGTATTGGATCGCGACGCAAAATGAGTGTCCCATCGTCATTAGAAGGCCCTGAACGTTACAATTAACTATCATTTACGCGTCGGATTCGAAAATCTACTCACAGGAGAACGACCATAAGGTGCCCGAGGCAGCAATATACCCTTGGAGACAAGTCGGCTGGAGGCCGATGTATTGAATCTCTACGCAATTTGAGTGTTCCATCGGCATTAGGAGGCCCTGAACGTTAAAATTAACTATCATTTTTGGGTCGGATTCGAAAATCTAGACTCAGAGGAGAACGACCATAAGGTGCCCGAGGCAGCAATAGACCCTTGGAGACAAGTCGGCTGGAGGACGATGTATTGGATCGCAACACAATTTGAGTCTTCTATCGTCATTAGGAGGCGCTGAACGTCACAATTCACTATCATTTTTGCGTTGGATTCGAAAATCTAAACTCACAGGAGAAGGACCATGTGGTGCCCGAGGCAGCGATATCCCCTTGGAGACAAGTCGGCTGGAGGCCGATGTATTGAATCTCGACGCAATTTGAGTGTTCCATCGTCATTACAAGGCCCTGAACGTTACAATTAACTATCATTTTTGCGTCGGATTCAAAAATCTAGACTCACAGGAGAACGACCATAAGGTGCCCGAGGCAGCAATAGACCCTTGGAGACAAGTCGGCTGGAGGCCGATGTATTGATTCTCGACACAATTTGAGTGTTCCATCGGCATTAGGAGGCCCTGAACGTTATAATTCACTATCATTTTTGCGTCGGATTCGAAAATCTAGACTCACAGGAGAAGGATCATATTGTGCCAGAGACAGCAATGTCCCCTTGGAGACAAGTCGGCTGGAGGACGATGTATTGAATCTCGACGCAATTTGAGTGTCCCATCGTTATTAGGAGGCCCTAAACGTTACAATTAACTATCATTTTTGCGTCGGATTCGATAATCTAAACTCACAGGAGAACGACCATAAGGTGCCAGAGGCAGCAATAGACCCTTGGAGACAAGTGGGCTGGAGGCCGATGTATTGAATCTCGACGCAATTTGAGTGTTCCATCGGCATTAGGAGGTCCTGAACGTTACAATTAACTATCATTTTTGCGTCGGGTTCGAAAATCTAGACTCACAGGAGAACGACCATAAGTTGCCCGAGGCAGCAATAGACCCTTGGAGACAAGTCGGCTGGAGGACGATGTATTGGATCGCGACGCAATTTGAGTGTTCCATCGTCATTAGGAGGCCCTAAACGTTACAATTAACTATCATTTTTGCGTCGGATTCCATAATCTAAACTCACAGGAGAACGACCATAAGCTGCCCGAGGCAGCATTAGACCCTTGGAGACAAGTCGGCTGGAGGACGATGTATTGAATCTCGACGCAATTTGAGTGTCCCATCGTCATTACAAGGCCCTAAACGTTACAATTAACTATCATTTTTGCGTCGGATTCGATAATCTAAACTCACAGGAGAACGACCATAAGGTGCCCGAGGCAGCAATAGACCCATGGAAACAAGTCGGCTGGAGGCCGATGTATTGATTCTCGACGCAATTTGAGTGTTCCATCGTCATTACAAGGCCCTGAACGTTACAATTAACTATCATTTTTGCGTCGGATTCGAAAATCTAGACTCACAGGAGAAGACCATAAGGTGCCCGAGGCAGCAATATACCCTTGGAGACAAGTCGGCTGGAGGCCGATGTATTGAATCTCGACGCAATTTGAGTGTTCCATCGGCACTAGGAGGCCCTGAACGTTACAATTAACTATCATTTTTGCGTTGGATTCGATAATCTAAACTCACAGGAGAACGACCATAAGCTGCCCGAGGCAGCAACAGACCCTTGGAGATAAGTCGGCTGGAGGACGACGTATTGAATCTCGACGCAATTTGAGTGTTCCATCGCCATTATAAGGCCCTGAACGTTACAATTAACTATCATTTTTGCGTCGGATTCGAAAATCTAGACTCACAGGAGAAGGATCATATGGTGCCCGAGGCAGCAACAGACCTTGGAGACAAGTCGGCTGGAGGCCGATGAATTGAATATCGACGCAATTTGAGTGTTGTGTCGTCATTAGGGGGCCCTAAACGTTACAATTTAGCGTCGGATTCGATAATCTAAACTCACAGGAGAACGACCATAAGCTGCCCGAGGCAGCATTAGACCGTTGGAGACAAGTCGGCTGGAGGACGATGAATTGAATCTCGACGCAATTTGAGTGTCCCATCGCCATTACAAGGCCCTAAACGTTACAATTAAATATCAGTTTTGCGTCGGATTCGATAATCTAAACTCACAGGAGAACGACCATAAGGTGCCCGAGGCAGCAATAGACCCTTGGAGACAAGTCGGCTGGAGGACGATATATTGGATCGCGACGCAATTTGAGTCTTCTATCGTCATTAGGAGGCACTGAACGTTACAATTAACTATCATTTTTGCGTCGGATTTGAAAATCTAGACTCACAGGAGAACGACCATAAGGTGCCCGAGGCAGCAATAGACCCTTGGAGACAAGTCGGCTGGAGGCCGATGTATTGAATCTCGACGCAATTTGAGTGTTCCATCGGCATTAGGAGGCCCTGAACGTTACGATTAACTATCATTTTTGCGTCGGGTTCGAAAATCTAGACTCACAGGAGAACGACTATAAGGTGCCCGAGGCAGCAATAGACCCTTGGAGACAAGTCGGCTGGAGACGGTGTATTGAATCTCGACGCAATTTGAGAGTTCCATCGTCATTAGGCGGCCCTGAACGTTACAATTAACTATCATTTTTGCGTCGGATTCGATAATGTAAACTCACAGGGGAACGACCATACGGTGCCCGAGGCAGCTATTGACCCTTGGAGACAAGTCGGTTGGAGGACGATGTATTGGATCGCGACGCAAAATGAGTGTTCCATCGTCATTAGGAGTCCCTGATTGTTACAATTAACTATCAGTTTTTCGTCGGATTCGAAAATCTAAACTCACAGGAGAACGACCATAAGGTGCCCGAGGCAGCAACAGACCCTTGAAGACAAGTCGGCTGGAGGCCGATGTATTGAATAACGACGTAATTTGAGTGTTCCATCGTCATTAGGGGGCCCTAAACGTTACAATTAACTATCATTTTTGCGTCGGATTCCATAATCTAAACTCACAGGAGAACGACCATAAGGTGCCCGAGGCAGCATTAGACCCTTGGAGACAAGTCGGCTGGAGGCCGATGAATTGAATATCGACGCAATTTGAGTGTTGTGTCGTCAATAGGGGGCCCTAAACGTTACAATTAACTATAATTTTAGCGTCGGATTCGATAATCTAAACTCACAGGAGAACGACCATAAGCTGCCCGAGGCAGCATTAGACCCTTGGAGACAAGTCGGCTGGAGGACGATGAATTGAATCTCGACGCAATTTGAGTGTCCCATCGCCATTACAAGGCCCTAAGCGTTACAATTAAATATCAGTTTTGCGTCGGATTCGATAATCTAAACTCACAGGAGAACGACCATTAGGTGCCCGAGGCAGCAATAGACCCTTGGAGACAAGTCGGCTGGAGGCCGATATATTGAATCTCGACGCAATTTGAGTGTTCCATCGTCATTAGGAGTCCCTGAATGTTACAATTAACTATCAGTTTTTCGTCGGATTCGAAAATCTAAACTCACAGGAGAACGACCATAAGGTGCCCGAGGCAGCAACAGACCCTTGAAGACAAGTCGGCTGGAGGCCGATGTATTGAATAACGACGCAATTTGAGTGTTCCATCGTCATTTGGAGGCCCTAAACGTTACAATTAACTATCATTTTTGCGTCGGGTTCGAAAATCTAGACTCACAGGAGAACGACCATAAGGTGCCCGAGGCAGCAATAGACACTTGGAGAAAGTCGGCTGGAGGACGATGTATTGAATCTCGACGCAATTTGAGTCTTCTATCGTCATTAGGAGGCGCTGAACGTTACAATTCACTATCATTTTTGAGTCGGATTCGAAAATCTAGACTCACAGGAGAAAGATCATATTGTGCCCGAGACAGCAATATCCCCCTGGAGACAAGTCGGCTGGAGGACGATGTATTGGATCGCGACACAATTTGAGTGTTCCATCGGCATTAGGAGGCCCTGAACGTTACAATTAACTATCATTTTTGCGTCGGGTTCGAAAATCTAGACTCACAGGAGAACGACCATAAGGTGCCCGAGGCAGCAATAGACCCTTGGAGACAAGTCGGCTGGAGGACGATGTATTGAATCTCGACGCAATTTGAGTGTCCTATCGTCATTAGGAGGCCCTAAACGTTACAATTAACTATCATTTTTGCGTCGGATTCGATAATCTAAACTCACAGGGGAACTTCCATACGGTGCCCGAAGCAGCTATTGACCCTTGGAGACAAGTCGGTTGGAGGACGATGTATTGGATCGCGACGCAAAATGAGTGTCCCATCGTCATTAGAAGGCCCTGAACGTTACAATTAACTATCATTTACGCGTCGGATTCGAAAATCTACTCACAGGAGAACGACCATAAGGTGCCCGAGGCAGCAATATACCCTTGGAGACAAGTCGGCTGGAGGCCGATGTATTGAATCTCTACGCAATTTGAGTGTTCCATCGGCATTAGGAGGCCCTGAACGTTAAAATTAACTATCATTTTTGGGTCGGATTCGAAAATCTAGACTCAGAGGAGAACGACCTTAAGGTGCCCGAGGCAGCAATAGACCCTTGGAGACAAGTCGGCTGGAGGACGATGTATTGGATCGCAACACAATTTGAGTCTTCTATCGTCATTAGGAGGCGCTGAACGTCACAATTCACTATCATTTTTGCGTTGGATTCGAAAATCTAAACTCACAGGAGAAGGACCATGTGGTGCCCGTGGCAGCGATATCCCCTTGGAGACAAGTCGGCTGGAGGCCGATGTATTGAATCTCGACGCAATTTGAGTGTTCCATCGTCATTACAAGGCCCTGAACGTTACAATTAACTATCATTTTTGCGTCGGATTCAAAAATCTAGACTCACAGGAGAACGTCCATAAGGTGCCCGAGGCAGCAATAGACCCTTGGAGACAAGTCGGCTGGAGGCCGATGTATTGATTCTCGACACAATTTGAGTGTTCCATCGGCATTAGGAGGCCCTGAACGTTATAATTCACTATCATTTTTGCGTCGGATTCGAAAATCTAGACTCACAGGAGAAGGATCATATTGTGCCAGAGACAGCAATGTCCCCTTGGAGACAAGTCGGCTGGAGGACGATGTATTGAATCTCGACGCAATTTGAGTGTCCCATCGTTATTAGGAGGCCCTAAACGTTACAATTAACTATCATTTTTGCGTCGGATTCGATAATGTAAACTCACAGGGGAACGACCATACGGTGCCCGAGGCAGCTATTGACCCTTGGAGACAAGTCGGTTGGAGGACGATGTATTGGATCGCGACGCAAAATGAGCGTTCCATCGTCATTAGGAGTCCCTGATTGTTACAATTAACTATCAGTTTTTCGTCGGATTCGAAAATCTAAACTCACAGGAGAACGACCATAAGGTGCCCGAGGCAGCAACAGACCCTTTAAGACAAGTCGGCTGGAGGGCGATGTATTGAATAACGACGCAATTTGAGTGTTCCATCGTCATTAGGGGGCCCTAAACGTTACAATTAACTATCATTTTTGCGTCGGATTCCATAATCTAAACTCACAGGAGAACGACCATAAGGTGCCCGAGGCAGCATTAGACCCTTGGAGACAAGTCGGCTGGAGGCCGATGAATTGAATATCGACGCAATTTGAGTGTTGTGTCGTCATTAGGGGGCCCTAAACGTTACAATTAACTATAATTTTAGCGTCGGATTCGATAATCTAAACTCACAGGAGAACGACCATAAGCTGCCCGAGGCAGCATTAGACCCTTGGAGACAAGTCGGCTGGAGGACGATGAATTGAATCTCGACGCAATTTGAGTGTCCCATCGCCATTACAAGGCCCTAAGCGTTACAATTAAATATCAGTTTTGCGTCGGATTCGATAATCTAAACTCACAGGAGAACGACCATTAGGTGCCCGAGGCAGCAATAGACCCTTGGAGACAAGTCGGCTGGAGGCCGATATATTGAATCTCGACGCAATTTGAGTGTTCCATCGTCATTAGGAGTCCCTGAATGTTACAATTAACTATCAGTTTTTCGTCGGATTCGAAAATCTAAACTCACAGGAGAACGACCATAAGGTGCCCGAGGCAGCAACAGACCCTTGAAGACAAGTCGGCTGGAGGCCGATGTATTGAATAACGACGCAATTTGAGTGTTCCATCGTCATTAGGAGGCCCTAAATGTTACAATTAACTATCATTTTTGCGTCGGGTTCGAAAATCTAGACTCACAGGAGAACGACCATAAGGTGCCCGAGGCAGCAATAGACACTTGGAAAAAGTCGGCTGGAGGACGATGTATTGAATCTCGACGCAATTTGAGTCTTCTATCGTCATTAGGAGGCGCTGAACGTTACAATTCACTATCATTTTTGAGTCGGATTCGAAAATCTAGACTCACAGGAGAAAGATCATATTGTGCCCGAGACAGCAATATCCCCCTGGAGACAAGTCGGCTGGAGGACGATGTATTGGATCGCGACACAATTTGAGTGTTCCATCGGCATTAGGAGGCCCTGAACGTTACAATTAACTATCATTTTTGCGTCGGGTTCGAAAATCTAGACTCACAGGTCAACGACCATAAGGTGCCCGAGGCAGCAATAGACCCTTGGAGACAAGTCGGCTGGAGGACGATGTATTGAATCTCGACGCAATTTGAGTGTCCTATCGTCATTAGGAGGCCCTAAACGTTACAATTAACTATCATTTTTGCGTCGGATTCGATAATCTAAACTCACAGGGGAACTTCCATACGGTGCCCGAAGCAGCTATTGACCCTTGGAGACAAGTCGGTTGGAGGACGATGTATTGGATCGCGACGCAAAATGAGTGTCCCGTCGTCATTAGAAGGCCCTGAACGTTACAATTAACTATCATTTACGCGTCGGATTCGAAAATCTACTCACAGGAGAACGACCATAAGGTGCCCGAGGCAGCAATATACCCTTGGAGACAAGTCGGCTGGAGGCCGATGTATTGAATCTCTACGCAATTTGAGTGTTCCATCGGCATTAGGAGGCCCTGAACGTTAAAATTAACTATCATTTTTGGGTCGGATTCGAAAATCTAGACTCACAGGAGAACGACCATAAGGTGCCCGAGGCAGCAATAGACCCTTGGAGACAAGTCGGCTGGAGGACGATGTATTGGATCGCAACACAATTTGAGTCTTCTATCGTCATTAGGAGGCGCTGAACGTCACAATTCACTATCATTTTTGCGTTGGATTCGAAAATCTAAACTCACAGGTGAAGGACCATGTGGTGCCCGAGGCAGCGATATCCCCTTGGAGACAAGTCGGCTGGAGGCCGATGTATTGAATCTCGACGCAATTTGAGTGTTCCATCGTCATTACAAGGCCCTGAACGTTACAATTAACTATCATTTTTGCGTCGGATTCAAAAATCTAGACTCACAGGAGAACGACCATAAGGTGCCCGAGGCGGCAATAGACCCTTGGAGACAAGTCGGCTGGAGGCCGATGTATTGATTCTCGACACAATTTGAGTGTTCCATCGGCGTTAGGAGGCCCTGAACGTTATAATTCACTATCATTTTTGCGTCGGATTCGAAAATCTAGACTCACAGGAGAAGGATCATATTGTGCCAGAGACAGCAATGTCCCCTTGGAGACAAGTCGGCTGGAGGACGATGTATTGAATCTCGACGCAATTTGAGTGTCCCATCGTTATTAGGAGGCCCTAAACGTTACAATTAACTATCATTTTTGCGTCGGATTCGATAATCTAAACTCACAGGAGAACGACCATAAGGTGCCAGAGGCAGCAATAGACCCTTGGAGACAAGTCGGCTGGAGGACGATGTATTGAATCTCGACGCAATTTGAGTCTTCTATCGTCATTAGGAGGCGCTGAACGTTACAATTCACTATCATTTTTGCGTCGGATTCGATAATCTAAACTCACAGGAGAACGACCATAAGGTGCCCGAGGCAGCAGTAGACCCTTGGAGACAAGTCGGATGGAGGACGATATATTGGATCTCGACGCAATTTGAGTGTTCCATCGTCATTACAAGGCCCTGAACGTTACAATTAACTATCATTTTTGCGTCGGATTCAAAAAACTAGACTCACAGGAGAACGCCCATAAGGTGCCCGAGGCAGCAATAGACCCTTGGAGACAAGACGGCTGGAGGCCGATGTATTGAATCTCGACGCAATTTGAGTGTTCCATCGGCATTAGGAGGCCCTGAACGTTATAATTAACTGTCATTTTTGCGTCGGATTCGATAATCTAAACTCACAGGAGAACGACCATAAGGTGCCCGAGGCAGCAATAGACACTTGGGGTCAAGTCGGCTGGAGGCCGATGTATTGAATCTCGACAAAATTTGAGTGTTCCATCGTCATTACAAGACCTGAACGTTACAATTAACTATCATTTTTGCGTCGGATTTGAAAATCTAGACTCACAGGAGAACGACCATAAGTTGCCCGAGGCAGCAATAGACCCTTGGAGACAAGTCGGCTGGAGGCCGATGTATTGAATCTCGACGCAATTTGAGTGTTCCATCGGTATTAGGAGGCCCTGAACGTTACAATTAACTATCATTTTTGCGTCGGGTTCGAAAATCTAGACTCACAGGAGAACGACGATAAGGTGCCCGAGGCAGCAATAAACCCTTGGAGACAAGTCGGCTGGAGACGGTGTATTGAATCTCGACGCAATTTGAGAGTTCCATCGTCACTAGGCGGCCCTGAACGTTAGAATTAACTATCATTTTTGCGTCGGATTCGAAAATCTAGACTTACAAGAGAACGACCTTAAAGTGCCCGAGGCAGCATTAGATCCTTGGAGACAAGTCGGCTGGAGGACGATGTATTGGATCGCGACGCAAAATGAGTGTTCCATCGTCATTAGGAGGCCCTGAATGTTACTATTAACTATCAGTTTTTCGTCGGATTCGAAAATCTAAACTCACAGGAGAACGACCATAAGGTGCCCGAGGCAGCAACAGACCCTTGGAGACAAGTCGGCTGGAGGCCGATGTATTGAATAACGACGGAATTTGAGTGTTCGATCGTCATTAGGAGGCCCTAAACGTTACAATTAACTATCATTTTTGCGTCGGATTTCATAATCTAAACTCACAGGAGAACGACCATAAGGTGCCCGAGGCAGCATTAGACCCTTGGAGACAAGTCGGCTGGAGGACGATGTATTGAATCTCGACGCAATTTGAGTGTCCCATCGTCATTACAAGGCCCTAATCGTTACAATTAACTATCATTTTTGCGTCGGATTCGATAATCTAAACTCACAGGAGAACGACCATAAGGTGCCCGAGGCAGCAATAGACCCTTGGAGACAAGTCGGCTGGTGGCCGATGTATTGAATCTCGACGCAATTTGAGTGTTCCATCGGCATTAGGAGGCCCTGAACGTTGCAATTAACTATCATTTTTGCGTCGGATTCGATAATCTAAACTCACAGGAGATCGACCATAAGGTGCCCGAGGCAGCAATAGACCCATGGAAACAAGTCGGCTGGAGGCCGATGTATTGAATCTCGACACAATTTGAGTGTTCCATCGGCATTAGGAGGCCCTGAACGTTATAATTAACTATCATTTTTGCGTCGGATTCGATAATCTAAACTCACAGGAGAACGACCATAAGGTGCCCGAGGCAGCAATATCCCTTTGGAGACAAATCGGCTGGAGGACGATGTATTGAATCCCGACGCAATTTGAGTCTTCTATCGTCATTAGGAGGCGCTGAACGTTACAATTCACTATCATTTTTGCGTCGGATTCGAAAATCTAGACTCACAGGAGAAGGATCATATTGTGCCAGAGACAGCAATGTCCCCTTGGAGACAAGTCGGCTGGAGGACGATGTATTGAATCTCGACGCAATTTGAGTGTCCCATCGTTATTAGGAGGCCCTAAACGTTACAATTAACTGTCATTTTTGCGTCGGATTCGATAATCTAAACTCACAGGAGAACGACCATAAGGTGCCCGAGGCAGCAATAGACCCTTGGAGACAAGTCGGCTGGAGGCCGATGTATTGAATCTCGACGCAATTTGAGTGTTCCATCGGCATTAGGAGGTCCTGAACGTTACAATTAACTATCATTTTTGCGTCGGGTTCGAAAATCTAGACTCACAGGAGAACGACCATAAGTTGCCCGAGGCAGCAATAGACCCTTGGAGACAAGTCGGCTGGAGGACGATGTATTGAATCTCGACGCAATTTGAGTCTTCTATCGTCATTAGGAGGCGCTGAACGTTACAATTCACTATCATTTTTGAGTCGGATTCGAAAATCTAGACTCACAGGAGAAAGATCATATTGTGCCCGAGACAGCAATATCCCCTTGGAGACAAGTCGGCTGGAGGACGATGTATTGGATCGCGACGCAATTTGAGTGTTCCATCGGCATTAGGAGGCCCTTAACGTTACAATTAACTATCATTTTTGCGTCGGGTTCGAAAATCTAGACTGACGGGAGAACGACCATAAGGTGCCCGAGGCAGCAATAGACCCTTGGAGACAAGTCGGCTGGAGGACGATGTATTGAATCTCGACGCAATTTGAGTGTCCTATCGTCATTAGGAGGCCCTAAACGTTACAATTAACTATCATTTTTGCGTCGGATTCGATAATCTAAACTCACAGGGGAACGACCATACGGTGCCCGAGGCAGCTATTGACCCTTGGAGACAAGTCGGTTGGAGGACGATGTATTGGATCGCGACGCAAAATGAGTGTCCCATCGTCATTAGAAGGCCCTGGACGTTACAATTAACTATCATTTACGCGTCGGATTCGAAAATTTACTCACAGGAGAAGTTCATACGGTGCTCGAGACAGCAATATCCCCTTGGAGACAAGTCCGCTGGAGGTCGATGTATTGAATCTCGACGCAATTTGAGTGTTCCATCGGCATTAGGAGGCCCTGAACGTTACAATTAACTATCATTTTTTCGTCGGATTCGATAATCTAAACTCACAGGAGAACGACCATAAGGTGCCCGAGGCAGCAGTAGACCCTTGGAGACAAGTCGGATGGAGGACGATATATTGGATCGCGACGCAATTTGAGTCTTCTATCGTCATTAGGAGGCGCTGAACGTTACAATTCACTATCATTTTTGCGTAGGATTCGAAAATCTAGACTCACAGGAGAAGGACCATGTGGTGCCCGAGTCAGCGATATCCCCTTGGAGACAAGTCGGCTGGAGGTCGATGTATTGAATCTAGACGCAATTTGAGTGTTCCATCGTCATTAGAACGCCCTGAACGTTACAATTAACTATCATTTTTGCGTCGGATTCGAAAATCTAGACTCACGGGAGAACGACCATAAGGTGCCCGAGGCAGCAATATACCCTTGGAGACAAGTCGGCTGGAGGCCGATGTATTGAATCTCGACGCAATTTGAGTGTTCCATCGGCATTAGGAGGCCCTGAACGTTACAATTAACTATCATTTTTGCGTCGGATTCGATAATCTAAACTCACAGGAGAACGACCATAAGCTGCCCGAGGCAGCAACAGACCCTTGGAGACAAGTCGGCTGGAGGACGATGTATTGAATCTCGACGCAATTTGAGTGTTCCATCGCCATTACAAGGCCCTGAACGTTACATTTAACTATCATTTTTGCGTCGGATTCGAAAATCTAGACTCACAGGAGAACGGCCATAAGGTGCCCGAGGCAGCAATAGACCCTTGGAGACAAGTCGGCTGGAGGACGATATATTCGATCGCGACGCAATTTGAGTCTTCTATCGTCATAAGGAGGCGCTGAACGTTACAATTCACTATCATTTTTGCGTCGGATTCGAAAATCTAGACTCACAGGAGAAAGACCATGTGGTGCCCGAGGCAGCGATATCCCCTTGGAGACATGTCGGCTGGAGGCCGATGTATTGAATCTCGACGCAATTTGAGTGTACCATCGTCATTACAAGGCCCTGAACGTTACAATTAACTATCATTTTTGCGTCGGATTCGAAAATCTAGACTCACAGGAGAACGACCATAAGGTGCCCGAGGCAGCAATAGACCCTTGGAGACAAGTCTGCTGGAGGCCGATGTATTGAATCTCGACACAATTTGGGTGTTCCATCGGCATTAGGAGGTCCTGAACGTTACAATTAACTATCATTTTTGCGTCGGGTTCGAAAATCTAGACTCACAGGAGAACGACCATAAGATGCCCGAGGCAGCAATAGACCCTTGGAGACAAGTCGGCTGGAGGACGATGTATTGAATCTCGACGCAATTTGAGTCTTCTATCGTCATTAGGAGGCGCTGAACGTTACAATTCACTATCATTTTTGAGTCGGATTCGAAAATCTAGACTCACAGGAGAAAGATCATATTGTGCCCGAGACAGCAATATCCCCTTGGAGACAAGTCGGCTGGAGGACGATGTATTGTATCGCGACGCTATTTGAGTGTTCCATCGGCATTAGGAGGCCCTTAACGTTACAATTAACTATCATTTTTGCGTCGGGTCGAAAATCTAGACTCACAGGAGAAGGATCATATTGTGCCAGAGACAGCAATGTACCCTTGGAGACAAGTCGGCTGGAGGACGATGTATTGAATCTCGACGCAATTTGAGTGTCCCATCGTTATTAGGAGGCCCTAAACGTTACAATTAACTATCATTTTTGCGTCGGATTCGATAATGTAAACTCACAGGGGAACGACCATACGGTGCCCGAGGCAGCTATTGACCCTTGGAGACAAGTCGGTTGAAGGACGATGTATTGGATCGCGACGCAAAATGAGCGTTCCATCGTCATTAGGAGTCCCTGATTGTTACAATTAACTATCAGTTTTTCGTCGGATTCGAAAATCTAAACTCACAGGAGAACGACCATAAGGTGCCCGAGGCAGCAACAGACCCTTTAAGACAAGTCGGCTGGAGGGCGATGTATTGAATAACGACGCAATTTGAGTGTTCCATCGTCATTAGGGGGCCCTAAACGTTACAATTAACTATCATTTTTGCGTCGGATTCCATAATCTAAACTCACAGGAGAACGACCATAAGGTGCCCGAGGCAGCATTAGACCCTTGGAGACAAGTCGGCTGGAGGCCGATGAATTGAATATCGACGCAATTTGAGTGTTGTGTCGTCATTAGGGGGCCCTAAACGTTACAATTAACTATAATTTTAGCGTCGGATTCGATAATCTAAACTCACAGGAGAACGACCATAAGCTGCCCGAGGCAGCATTAGACCCTTGGAGACAAGTCGGCTGGAGGACGATGAATTGAATCTCGACGCAATTTGAGTGTCCCATCGCCATTACAAGGCCCTAAGCGTTACAATTAAATATCAGTTTTGCGTCGGATTCGATAATCTAAACTCACAGGAGAACGACCATTAGGTGCCCGAGGCAGCAATAGACCCTTGGAGACAAGTCGGCTGGAGGCCGATATATTGAATCTCGACGCAATTTGAGTGTTCCATCGTCATTAGGAGTCCCTGAATGTTACAATTAACTATCAGTTTTTCGTCGGATTCGAAAATCTAAACTCACAGGAGAACGACCATAAGGTGCCCGAGGCAGCAACAGACCCTTGAAGACAAGTCGGCTGGAGGCCGATGTATTGAATAACGACGCAATTTGAGTGTTCCATCGTCATTAGGAGGCCCTAAATGTTACAATTAACTATCATTTTTGCGTCGGGTTCGAAAATCTAGACTCACAGGAGAACGACCATAAGGTGCCCGAGGCAGCAATAGACACTTGGAAAAAGTCGGCTGGAGGACGATGTATTGAATCTCGACGCAATTTGAGTCTTCTATCGTCATTAGGAGGCGCTGAACGTTACAATTCACTATCATTTTTGAGTCGGATTCGAAAATCTAGACTCACAGGAGAAAGATCATATTGTGCCCGAGACAGCAATATCCCCCTGGAGACAAGTCGGCTGGAGGACGATGTATTGGATCGCGACACAATTTGAGTGTTCCATCGGCATTAGGAGGCCCTGAACGTTACAATTAACTATCATTTTTGCGTCGGGTTCGAAAATCTAGACTCACAGGTCAACGACCATAAGGTGCCCGAGGCAGCAATAGACCCTTGGAGACAAGTCGGCTGGAGGACGATGTATTGAATCTCGACGCAATTTGAGTGTCCTATCGTCATTAGGAGGCCCTAAACGTTACAATTAACTATCATTTTTGCGTCGGATTCGATAATCTAAACTCACAGGGGAACTTCCATACGGTGCCCGAAGCAGCTATTGACCCTTGGAGACAAGTCGGTTGGAGGACGATGTATTGGATCGCGACGCAAAATGAGTGTCCCGTCGTCATTAGAAGGCCCTGAACGTTACAATTAACTATCATTTACGCGTCGGATTCGAAAATCTACTCACAGGAGAACGACCATAAGGTGCCCGAGGCAGCAATATACCCTTGGAGACAAGTCGGCTGGAGGCCGATGTATTGAATCTCTACGCAATTTGAGTGTTCCATCGGCATTAGGAGGCCCTGAACGTTAAAATTAACTATCATTTTTGGGTCGGATTCGAAAATCTAGACTCACAGGAGAACGACCATAAGGTGCCCGAGGCAGCAATAGACCCTTGGAGACAAGTCGGCTGGAGGACGATGTATTGGATCGCAACACAATTTGAGTCTTCTATCGTCATTAGGAGGCGCTGAACGTCACAATTCACTATCATTTTTGCGTTGGATTCGAAAATCTAAACTCACAGGAGAAGGACCATGTGGTGCCCGAGGCAGCGATATCCCCTTGGAGACAAGTCGGCTGGAGGCCGATGTATTGAATCTCGACGCAATTTGAGTGTTCCATCGTCATTACAAGGCCCTGAACGTTACAATTAACTATCATTTTTGCGTCGGATTCAAAAATCTAGACTCACAGGAGAACGACCATAAGGTGCCCGAGGCGGCAATAGACCCTTGGAGACAAGTCGGCTGGAGGCCGATGTATTGATTCTCGACACAATTTGAGTGTTCCATCGGCGTTAGGAGGCCCTGAACGTTATAATTCACTATCATTTTTGCGTCGGATTCGAAAATCTAGACTCACAGGAGAAGGATCATATTGTGCCAGAGACAGCAATGTCCCCTTGGAGACAAGTCGGCTAGAGGACGATGTATTGAATCTCGACGCAATTTGAGTGTCCCATCGTTATTAGGAGGCCCTAAACGTTACAATTAACTATCATTTTTGCGTCGGATTCGATAATCTAAACTCACAGGAGAACGACCATAAGGTGCCAGAGGCAGCAATAGACCCTTGGAGACAAGTCGGCTGGAGGACGATGTATTGAATCTCGACGCAATTTGAGTCTTCTATCGTCATTAGGAGGCGCTGAACGTTACAATTCACTATCATTTTTGCGTCGGATTCGATAATCTAAACTCACAGGAGAACGACCATAAGGTGCCCGAGGCAGCAGTAGACCCTTGGAGACAAGTCGGATGGAGGACGATATATTGGATCTCGACGCAATTTGAGTGTTCCATCGTCATTACAAGGCCCTGAACGTTACAATTAACTATCATTTTTGCGTCGGATTCAAAAAACTAGACTCACAGGAGAACGCCCATAAGGTGCCCGAGGCAGCAATAGACCCTTGGAGACAAGACGGCTGGAGGCCGATGTATTGAATCTCGACGCAATTTGAGTGTTCCATCGGCATTAGGAGGCCCTGAACGTTATAATTAACTGTCATTTTTGCGTCGGATTCGATAATCTAAACTCACAGGAGAACGACCATAAGGTGCCCGAGGCAGCAATAGACACTTGGGGTCAAGTCGGCTGGAGGCCGATGTATTGAATCTCGACGAAATTTGAGTGTTCCATCGTCATTACAAGACCTGAACGTTACAATTAACTATCATTTTTGCGTCGGATTTGAAAATCTAGACTCACAGGAGAACGACCATAAGTTGCCCGAGGCAGCAATAGACCCTTGGAGACAAGTCGGCTGGAGGCCGATGTATTGAATCTCGACGCAATTTGAGTGTTCCATCGGTATTAGGAGGCCCTGAACGTTACAATTAACTATCATTTTTGCGTCGGGTTCGAAAATCTAGACTCACAGGAGAACGACGATAAGGTGCCCGAGGCAGCAATAAACCCTTGGAGACAAGTCGGCTGGAGACGGTGTATTGAATCTCGACGCAATTTGAGAGTTCCATCGTCACTAGGCGGCCCTGAACGTTAGAATTAACTATCATTTTTGCGTCGGATTCGAAAATCTAGACTTACAAGAGAACGACCTTAAAGTGCCCGAGGCAGCATTAGATCCTTGGAGACAAGTCGGCTGGAGGACGATGTATTGGATCGCGACGCAAAATGAGTGTTCCATCGTCATTAGGAGGCCCTGAATGTTACTATTAACTATCAGTATTTCGTCGGATTCGAAAATCTAAACTCACAGGAGAACGACCATAAGGTGCCCGAGGCAGCAACAGACCCTTGGAGACAAGTCGGCTGGAGGCCGATGTATTGAATAACGACGGAATTTGAGTGTTCGATCGTCATTAGGAGGCCCTAAACGTTACAATTAACTATCATTTTTGCGTCGGATTTCATAATCTAAACTCACAGGAGAACGACCATAAGGTGCCCGAGGCAGCATTAGACCCTTGGAGACAAGTCGGCTGGAGGACGATGTATTGAATCTCGACGCAATTTGAGTGTCCCATCGTCATTACAAGGCCCTAATCGTTACAATTAACTATCATTTTTGCGTCGGATTCGATAATCTAAACTCACAGGAGAACGACCATAAGGTGCCCGAGGCAGCAATAGACCCTTGGAGACAAGTCGGCTGGTGGCCGATGTATTGAATCTCGACGCAATTTGAGTGTTCCATCGGCATTAGGAGGCCCTGAACGTTGCAATTAACTATCATTTTTGCGTCGGATTCGATAATCTAAACTCACAGGAGATCGACCATAAGGTGCCCGAGGCAGCAATAGACCCATGGAAACAAGTCGGCTGGAGGCCGATGTATTGAATCTCGACACAATTTGAGTGTTCCATCGGCATTAGGAGGCCCTGAACGTTATAATTAACTATCATATTTGCGTCGGATTCGATAATCTAAACTCACAGGAGAACGACCATAAGGTGCCCGAGGCAGCAATATCCCTTTGGAGACAAATCGGCTGGAGGACGATGTATTGAATCCCGACGCAATTTGAGTCTTCTATCGTCATTAGGAGGCGCTGAACGTTACAATTCACTATCATTTTTGCGTCGGATTCGAAAATCTAGACTCACAGGAGAAGGATCATATTGTGCCAGAGACAGCAATGTCCCCTTGGAGACAAGTCGGCTGGAGGACGATGTATTGAATCTCGACGCAATTTGAGTGTCCCATCGTTATTAGGAGGCCCTAAACGTTACAATTAACTGTCATTTTTGCGTCGGATTCGATAATCTAAACTCACAGGAGAACGACCATAAGGTGCCCGAGGCAGCAATAGACCCTTGGAGACAAGTCGGCTGGAGGCCGATGTATTGAATCTCGACGCAATTTGAGTGTTCCATCGGCATTAGGAGGTCCTGAACGTTACAATTAACTATCATTTTTGCGTCGGGTTCGAAAATCTAGACTCACAGGAGAACGACCATAAGTTGCCCAAGGCAGCAATAGACCCTTGGAGACAAGTCGGCTGGAGGACGATGATTTGAATCTCGACGCAATTTGAGTCTTCTATCGTCATTAGGAGGCGCTGAACGTTACAATTCACTATCATTTTTGAGTCGGATTCGAAAATCTAGACTCACAGGAGAAAGATCATATTGTGCCCGAGACAGCAATATCCCCTTGGAGACAAGTCGGCTGGAGGACGATGTATTGGATCGCGACGCAATTTGAGTGTTCCATCGGCATTAGGAGGCCCTTAACGTTACAATTAACTATCATTTTTGCGTCGGGTTCGAAAATCTAGACTGACGGGAGAACGACCATAAGGTGCCCGAGGCAGCAATAGACCCTTGGAGACAAGTCGGCTGGAGGACGATGTATTGAATCTCGACGCAATTTGAGTGTCCTATCGTCATTAGGAGGCCCTAAACGTTACAATTAACTATCATTTTTGCGTCGGATTCGATAATCTAAACTCACAGGGGAACGACCATACGGTGCCCGAGGCAGCTATTGACCCTTGGAGACAAGTCGGTTGGAGGACGATGTATTGGATCGCGACGCAAAATGAGTGTCCCATCGTCATTAGAAGGCCCTGGACGTTACAATTAACTATCATTTACGCGTCGGATTCGAAAATTTACTCACAGGAGAAGTTCATACGGTGCTCGAGACAGCAATATCCCCTTGGAGACAAGTCCGCTGGAGGTCGATGTATTGAATCTCGACGCAATTTGAGTGTTCCATCGGCATTAGGAGGCCCTGAACGTTACAATTAACTATCATTTTTTCGTCGGATTCGATAATCTAAACTCACAGGAGAACGACCATAAGGTGCCCGAGGCAGCAGTAGACCCTTGGAGACAAGTCGGATGGAGGACGATATATTGGATCGCGACGCAATTTGAGTCTTCTATCGTCATTAGGAGGCGCTGAACGTTACAATTCACTATCATTTTTGCGTAGGATTCGAAAATCTAGACTCACAGGAGAAGGACCATGTGGTGCCCGAGTCAGCGATATCCCCTTGGAGACAAGTCGGCTGGAGGTCGATGTATTGAATCTAGACGCAATTTGAGTGTTCCATCGTCATTAGAACGCCCTGAACGTTACAATTAACTATCATTTTTGCGTCGGATTCGAAAATCTAGACTCACGGGAGAACGACCATAAGGTGCCCGAGGCAGCAATATACCCTTGGAGACAAGTCGGCTGGAGGCCGATGTATTGAATCTCGACGCAATTTGAGTGTTCCATCGGCATTAGGAGGCCCTGAACGTTACAATTAACTATCATTTTTGCGTCGGATTCGATAATCTAAACTCACAGGAGAACGACCATAAGCTGCCCGAGGCAGCAACAGACCCTTGGAGACAAGTCGGCTGGAGGACGATGTATTGAATCTCGACGCAATTTGAGTGTTCCATCGCCATTACAAGGCCCTGAACGTTACATTTAACTATCATTTTTGCGTCGGATTCGAAAATCTAGACTCACAGGAGAACGGCCATAAGGTGCCCGAGGCAGCAATAGACCCTTGGAGACAAGTCGGCCGGAGGACGATATATTCGATCGCGACGCAATTTGAGTCTTCTATCGTCATAAGGAGGCGCTGAACGTTACAATTCACTATCATTTTTGCGTCGGATTCGAAAATCTAGACTCACAGGAGAAAGACCATGTGGTGCCCGAGGCAGCGATATCCCCTTGGAGACATGTCGGCTGCAGGCCGATGTATTGAATCTCGACGCAATTTGAGTGTACCATCGTCATTACAAGGCCCTGAACGTTACAATTAACTATCATTTTTGCGTCGGATTCGAAAATCTAGACTCACAGGAGAACGACCATAAGGTGCCCGAGGCAGCAATAGACCCTTGGAGACAAGTCTGCTGGAGGCCGATGTATTGAATCTCGACACAATTTGGGTGTTCCATCGGCATTAGGAGGTCCTGAACGTTACAATTAACTATCATTTTTGCGTCGGGTTCGAAAATCTAGACTCACAGGAGAACGACAATAAGATGCCCGAGGCAGCAATAGACCCTTGGAGACAAGTCGGCTGGAGGACGATGTATTGAATCTCGACGCAATTTGAGTCTTCTATCGTCATTAGGAGGCGCTGAACGTTACAATTCACTATCATTTTTGAGTCGGATTCGAAAATCTAGACTCACAGGAGAAAGATCATATTGTGCCCGAGACAGCAATATCCCCTTGGAGACAAGTCGGCTGGAGGACGATGTATTGGATCGCGACGCTATTTGAGTGTTCCATCGGCATTAGGAGGCCCTTAACGTTACAATTAACTATCATTTTTGCGTCGGGTCGAAAATCTAGACTCACAGGAGAAGGATCATATTGTGCCAGAGACAGCAATGTACCCTTGGAGACAAGTCGGCTGGAGGACGATGTATTGAATCTCGACGCAATTTGAGTGTCCCATCGTTATTAGGAGGCCCTAAACGTTACAATTAACTGTCATTTTTGCGTCGGATTCGATAATCTAAACTCACAGGAGAACGACCATAAGGTGCCCGAGGCAGCAATAGACCCTTGGAGACAAGTCGGCTGGAGGCCGATGTATTGAATCTCGACGCTATTTGAGTGTTCCATCGGCATTAGGAGGTCCTGAACGTTACAATTAACTATCATTTTTGCGTCGGGTTCGAAAATCTAGACTCACAGGAGAACGACCATAAGTTGCCCGAGGCAGCAACAGACCCTTGGAGACAAGTCGGCTGGAGGACGATGTATTGAATCTCGACGCAATTTGAGTCTTCTATCGTCATTAGGAGGCGCTGAACGTTACAATTCACTATCATTTTTGAGTCGGATTCGAAAATCTAGACTCACAGGAGAAAGATCATATTGTGCTCGAGACAGCAATAACCCCTTGGAGACAAGTCGGCTGGAGGACGATGTATTGGATCGCGACGCAATTTGAGTGTTCCATCGGCATTAGGAGGCCCTTAACGTTACAATTAACTATCATTTTTGCGTCGGGTTCGAAAATCTAGACTCACGGGAGAACGACCATAAGGTGCCCGAGGCAGCAATAGACCCTTGGAGACAAGTCGGCTGGAGGACGATGTATTGAATCTCGACGCAATTTGAGTGTCCTATCGTCATTAGGAGGCCCTAAACGTTACAATTAACTATCATTTTTGCGTCGGATTCGATAATCTAAACTCACAGGGGAACGACCATACGGTGCCCGAGGCAGCTATTGACCCTTGGAGACAAGTCGGTTGGAGGACGATGTATTGGATCGCGACGCAAAATGAGTGTCCCATCGTCATTAGAAGGCCCTGGACGTTACAATTAACTATCATTTACGCGTCGGATTCGAAAATTTACTCACAGGAGAAAGATCATATTGTGCCCGAGACAGCAATATCCCCTTGGAGACAAGTCCGCTGGAGGTCGATGTATTGAACCTCGACGCAATTTGAGAGTTCCATCGGTATTAGGAGGCCATGAACGATACAATTAACTATCATTTTTGCGTCGGATTCGATAATCTAAACTCACAGGAGAACGACCATAAGCTGCCCGAGGCAGCAACAGACCCTTGGAGACAAGTCGGCTGGAGGACGATGTATTGAATCTCGACGCAATTTGAGTGTTCCATCGGCATTAGGAGGCCCTGAACGTTACAATTAACTATCATTTTTGCGTCGGATTCGATAATCTAAACTCACAGGAGAACGACCATAAGCTGCCCGAGGCAGCAACAGACCCTTGGAGACAAGTCGGCTGGAGGACGATGTATTGAATCTCGACGCAATTTGAGTGTTCCATCGCCATTACAAGGCCCTGAACGTTACATTTAACTATCATTTTTGCGTCGGATTCGAAAATCTAGACTCACAGGAGAACGGCCATAAGGTGACCGAGGCAGCAATAGACCCTTGGAGACAAGTCGGCTGGAGGACGATATATTCGATCGCGACGCAATTTGAGTCTTCTATCGTCATAAGGAGGCGCTGAACGTTACAATTCACTATCATTTTTGCGTCGGATTCGAAAATCTAGACTCACAGGAGAAAGACCATGTGGTGCCCGAGGCAGCGATATCCCCTTGGAGACATGTCGGCTGGAGGCCGATGTATTGAATCTCGACGCAATTTGAGTGTACCATCGTCATTACAAGGCCCTGAACGTTACAATTAACTATCATTTTTGCGTCGGATTCGAAAATCTAGACTCACAGGAGAACGACCATAAGGTGCCCGAGGCAGCAATAGACCCTTGGAGACAAGTCTGCTGGAGGCCGATGTATTGAATCTCGACACAATTTGGGTGTTCCATCGGCATTAGGAGGTCCTGAACGTTACAATTTACTATCATTTTTGCGTCGGGTTCGAAAATCTAGACTCACAGGAGAACGACCATAAGATGCCCGAGGCAGCAATAGACCCTTGGAGACAAGTCGGCTGGAGGACGATGTATTGAATCTCGACGCAATTTGAGTCTTCTATCGTCATTAGGAGGCGCTGAACGTTACAATTCACTATCATTTTTGAGTCGGATTCGAAAATCTAGACTCACAGGAGAAAGATCATATTGTGCCCGAGACAGCAATATCCCCTTGGAGACAAGTCGGCTGGAGGACGATGTATTGGATCGCGACGCTATTTGAGTGTTCCATCGGCATTAGGAGGCCCTTAACGTTACAATTAACTATCATTTTTGCGTCGGGTCGAAAATCTAGACTCACAGGAGAAGGATCATATTGTGCCAAAGACAGCAATGTACCCTTGGAGACAAGTCGGCTGGAGGACGATGTATTGAATCTCGACGCAATTTGAGTGTCCCATCGTTATTAGGAGGCCCTAAACGTTACAATTAACTGTCATTTTTGCGTTGGATTCGATAATCTAAACTCACAGGAGAACGACCATAAGGTGCCCGAGGCAGCAATAGACCCTTGGAGACAAGTCGGCTGGAGGCCGATGTATTGAATCTCGACGCTATTTGAGTGTTCCATCGGCATTAGGAGGTCCTGAACGTTACAATTAACTATCATTTTTGCGTCGGGTTCGAAAATCTAGACTCACAGGAGAACGACCATAAGTTGCCCGAGGCAGCAATAGACCCTTGGAGACAAGTCGGCTGGAGGACGATGTATTGAATCTCGACGCAATTTGAGTCTTCTATCGTCATTAGGAGGCGCTGAACGTTACAATTCACTATCATTTTTGAGTCGGATTCGAAAATCTAGACTCACAGGAGAAAGATCATATTGTGCCCGAGACAGCAATATCCCCTTGGAGACAAGTCGGCTGGAGGACGATGTATTGGATCGCGACGCAATTTGAGTGTTCCATCGGCATTAGGAGGCCCTTAACGTTACAATTAACTATCATTTTTGCGTCGGGTTCGAAAATCTAGACTCACGGGAGAACGACCATAAGGTGCCCGAGGCAGCAATAGACCCTTGGAGACAAGTCGGCTGGAGGACGATGTATTGAATCTCGACGCAATTTGAGTGTCCTATCGTCATTAGGAGGCCCTAAACGTTACAATTAACTATCATTTTTGCGTCGGATTCGATAATCTAAACTCACAGGGGAACGACCATACGGTGCCCGAGGCAGCTATTGACCCCTGGAGACAAATCGGTTGGAGGACGATGTATTGGATCGCGACGCAAAATGAGTGTCCCATCGTCATTAGAAGGCCCTGAACGTTACAATTAACTATCATTTACGCGTCGGATTCGAAAATCTACTCACAGGAGAAGTTCATACGGTGCTCGAGACAGCAATATCCCCTTGGAGACAAGTCGGCTGGAGGCCGATGTATTGAATCTCGACGCAATTTTAGTGTTCCATCGTCATTACAAGGCCCTGAACGATACAATTAACTATCATTTTTGCGTCGGATTAAAAAAACTAGACTCACAGGAGAACGCCCATAAGGTGCCCGAGGCAGCAATAGACCCTTGGAGACAAGTCGGCTGGAGGCCGATGTATTGAATCTCGACGCAATTTGAGTGTTCCATCGGCATTAGGAGGCCCTGAACGTTATAATTAACTGTCATTTTTGCGTCGGATTCGATAATCTAAACTCACAGGAGAACGACCATCAGGTGCCCGAGGCAGCAATAGACCCTTGGAGACAAGTCGGCTGGAGGCCGATGTATTGAATCTCGACGAAATTTGAGTGTTCCATCGTCATTACAAGACCTGAACGTTACAATTAACTATCATTTTTGCGTCGGATTTGAAAATCTAGACTCACAGGAGAACGACCACAAGTTGCCCGAGGCAGCAATAGACCCTTGGAGACAAGTCGGCTGGAGGCCGATGTATTGAATCTCGACGCAATTTGAGTGTTCCATCGGTATTAGGAGGCCCTGAACGTTACAATTAACTATCATTTTTGCGTCGGGTTCGAAAATCTAGACTCACAGGAGAACGACTATAAGGTGCCCGAGGCAGCAATAGACCCTTGGAGACAAGTCGGCTGGAGACGGTGTATTGAATCTCGACGCAATTTGAGAGTTCGATCGTCATTAGGCGGCCCTGAACGTTACAATTAACTATCATTTTTGCGTCGGATTCGAAAATCTAGACTTACAAGAGAACGACCATAAAGTGCCCGAGGCAGCATTTGATCCTTGGAGACAAGTCGGCTGGAGGACGATGTATTGGATCGCGACGCAAAATGAGTGTTCCATCGTCATTAGGAGGCACTGAATGTTACAATTAACTATCAGTTTTTCTTCGGATTCGAAAATCTAAACTCACAGGAGAACGACCATAAGGTGCCCGAGGCAGCAACAGACCCTTGGAGACAAGTCGGCTGGAGGCCGATGTATTGAATAACGACGCAATTTGAGTGTTCGATCGTCATTAGGAGGCCCTAGACGTTACAATTAACTATCATTTTTGCGTCGGATTCCATAATCTAAACTCACAGGAGAACGACCATAAGGTGCCCGAGGGAGCATTAGACCCTTGGAGACAAGTCGGCTGGAGGACGATGTATTGAATCTCGACGAAATTTGAGTGTCCCATCGTCATTACAAGGCCCTAAACGTTACAATTAACTATCATTTTTGCGTCGGATTCGATAATCTAAACTCACAGGAGAACGACCATAAGGTGCCCGAGGCAGCAATAGACCCTTGGAGAGAAGTCGGCTGGTGGCCGATGTATTGAATCTCGACGCAATTTGAGTGTTCCATCGGCATTAGGTGGCCCTGAACGTTACAATTAACTATCATTTTTGCGTCGGATTCGATAATCTAAACTCACAGGAGAACGACCATAAGCTGCCCGAGGCAGCAACAGACCCTTGGAGACAAGTCGGCTGGAGGACGATGTATTGAATCTCGACGCAATTTGAGTGTTCCATCGCCATTACAAGGCCCTGAACGTTACTTTTAACTATCATTTTTGCGTCGGATTCGAAAATCTAGACTCACAGGAGAACGGCCATAAGGTGCCCGAGGCAGCAATAGACCCTTGGAGACAAGTCGGCTGGAGGACGATATATTCGATCGCGACGCAATTTGAGTCTTCTATCGTCATAAGGAGGCGCTGAACGTTACAATTCACTATCATTTTTGCGTCGGATTCGAAAATCTAGACTCACAGGAGAAAGACCATGTGGTGCCCGAGGCAGCGATATCCCCTTGGAGACATGTCGGCTGGAGGCCGATGTATTGAATCTCGACGCAATTTGAGTGTACCATCGTCATTACAAGGCCCTGAACGTTACAATTAACTATCATTTTTGCGTCGGATTCGAAAATCTAGACTCACAGGAGAACGACCATAAGGTGCCCGAGGCAGCAATAGACCCTTGGAGACAAGTCTGCTGGAGGCCGATGTATTGAATCTCGACACAATTTGGGTGTTCCATCGGCATTAGGAGGTCCTGAACGTTACAATTAACTATCATTTTTGCGTCTAGTTCGAAAATCTAGACTCACAGGAGAACGACCATAAGATGCCCGAGGCAGCAATAGACCCTTGGAGACAAGTCGGCTGGAGGACGATGTATTGAATCTCGACGCAATTTGAGTCTTCTATCGTCATTAGGAGGCGCTGAACGTTACAATTCACTATCATTTTTGAGTCGGATTCGAAAATCTAGACTCACAGGAGAAAGATCATATTGTGCCCGAGACAGCAATATCCCCTTGGAGACAAGTCGGCTGGAGGACGATGTATTGGATCGCGACGCTATTTGAGTGTTCCATCGGCATTAGGAGGCCCTTAACAATACAATTAACTATCATTTTTGCGTCGGGTTCGAAAATCTAGACTCACAGGAGAACGACCATAAGGTGCCCGAGGCAGCAATAGACCCTTGGAGACAAGTCGGCTGGAGGACGATGTATTGAATCTCGACGCAATTTGAGTGTCCTATCGTCATTAGGAGGCCCTAAACGTTACAATTAACTATCATTTTTGCGTCGGATTCGATAATCTAAACTCACAGGGGAACGACCATACGGTGCCCGAGGCAGCTATTGACCCCTGGAGACAAATCGGTTGGAGGACGATGTATTGGATCGCGACGCAAAATGAGTGTCCCATCGTCATTAGAAGGCCCTGAACGTTACAATTAACTATCATTTCCGCGTCGGATTCGAAAATCTACTCACAGGAGAAGTTCATACGGTGCTCGAGACAGCAATATCCCCTTGGAGACAAGTCGGCTGGAGGCCGATGTATTGAATCTCGACGCAATTTTAGTGTTCCATCGTCATTACAAGGCCCTGAACGTTACAATTAACTATCATTTTTGCGTCGGATTAAAAAAACTAGACTCACAGGAGAACGCCCATAAGGTGCCCGAGGCAGCAATAGACCCTTGGAGACAAGTCGGCTGGAGGCCGATGTATTGAATCTCGACGCAATTTGAGTGTTCCATCGGCATTAGGAGGCCCTGAACGTTATAATTAACTGTCATTTTTGCGTCGGATTCGATAATCTAAACTCACAGGAGAACGACCATCAGGTGCCCGAGGCAGCAATAGACCCTTGGAGACAAGTCGGCTGGAGGCCGATGTATTGAATCTCGACGAAATTTGAGTGTTCCATCGTCATTACAAGACCTGAACGTTACAATTAACTATCATTTTTGCGTCGGATTTGAAAATCTAGACTCACAGGAGAACGACCACAAGTTGCCCGAGGCAGCAATAGACCCTTGGAGACAAGTCGGCTGGAGGCCGATGTATTGAATCTCGACGCAATTTGAGTGTTCCATCGGTATTAGGAGGCCCTGAACGTTACAATTAACTATCATTTTTGCGTCGGGTTCGAAAATCTAGACTCACAGGAGAACGACTATAAGGTGCCCGAGGCAGCAATAGACCCTTGGAGACAAGTCGGCTGGAGACGGTGTATTGAATCTCGACGCAATTTGAGAGTTCGATCGTCATTAGGCGGCCCTGAACGTTACAATTAACTATCATTTTTGCGTCGGATTCGAAAATCTAGACTTACAAGAGAACGACCATAAAGTGCCCGAGGCAGCATTTGATCCTTGGAGACAAGTCGGCTGGAGGACGATGTATTGGATCGCGACGCAAAATGAGCGTTCCATCGTCATTAGGAGGCCCTGAATGTTACAATTAACTATCAGTTTTTCGTCGGATTCGAAAATCTAAACTCACAGGGGAACGACCATACGGTGCCCGAGGCAGCTATTGACCCTTGGAGACAAGTCGGTTGGAGGACGATGTATTGGATCGCGACGCAAAATGAGTGTTCCATCGTCATTAGGAGGCACTGAATGTTACAATTAACTATCAGTTTTTCTTCGGATTCGAAAATCTAAACTCACAGGAGAACGACCATAAGGTGCCCGAGGCAGCAACAGACCCTTGGAGACAAGTCGGCTGGAGGCCGATGTATTGAATAACGACGCAATTTGAGTGTTCGATCGTCATTAGGAGGCCCTAGACGTTACAATTAACTATCATTTTTGCGTCGGATTCCATAATCTAAACTCACAGGAGAACGACCATAAGGTGCCCGAGGCAGCATTAGACCCTTGGAGACAAGTCGGCTGGAGGACGATGTATTGAATCTCGACGAAATTTGAGTGTCCCATCGTCATTACAAGGCCCTACACGTTACAATTAACTATCATTTTTGCGTCGGATTCGATAATCTAAACTCACAGGAGAACGACCATAAGGTGCCCGAGGCAGCAATAGACCCTTGGAGAGAAGTCGGCTGGTGGCCGATGTATTGAATCTCGACGCAATTTGAGTGTTCCATCGGCATTAGGAGGCCCTGAACGTTGCAATTAACTATCATTTTAGCGTCGGATTCGATAATCTAAACTCACAGGAGAACGACCATAAGGTGCCCGAGGCAGCAATATACCCATGGAAACAAGTCGGCTGGAGGCCGATGTATTGAATCTCGACGCAATTTGAGTGTTCCATCGTCATTACAAGGCCCTGAAGGTTACAATTAACTATCATTTTTGCGTCGGATTTGAAAATCTAGACTCACAGGAGAACGACCATAAGGTGCCCGAGGCAGCAATATACCCTTGGAGACAAGTCGGCTGGAGGCCGATGTATTGAATCTCGACGCAATTTGAGTGTTCCATCGGCATTAGGAGGCCCTGAACGTTGCAATTAACTATCATTTTAGCGTCGGATTCGATAATCTAAACTCACAGGAGAACGACCATAAGGTGCCCGAGGCAGCAATATACCCAAGGAAACAAGTCGGCTGGAGGCCGATGTATTGAATCTCGACGCAATTTGAGTGTTCCATCGTCATTACAAGGCCCTGAAGGTTACAATTAACTATCATTTTTGCGTCGGATTTGAAAATCTAGACTCACAGGAGAACGACCATAAGGTGCCCGAGGCAGCAATATACCCTTGGAGACAAGTCGGCTGGAGGCCGATGTATTGAATCTCGACGCAATTTGAGTGTTCCATCGGCATTAGCAGGCCCTGAACGTTACAATTAACTATCATTTTTGCGTCGGATTCGATAATCTAAACTCACAGGAGAACGACCATAAGCTGCCCGAGGCAGCAACAGACCCTTGGAGACAAGTCGGCTGGAGGACAATGTATTGAATCTCGACGCAATTTGAGTGTTCCATCGCCATTACAAGGCCCTGAACGGTACATTGAACTATCAATTTTGCGTCGGATTCGAAAATCTAGACTCACAGGAGAACGGCCATAAGGTGCCCGAGGCAGCAATAGACCCTTGGAGACAAGTCGGCTGGAGGACGATATATTGGATCGCGACGCAATTTGAGTCTTCTATCGTCATAAGGAGGCGCTGAACGTTACAATTCACTATCATTTTTGCGTCGGATTCGAAAATCAAGACTTACGAGAGAACGACCATAAAGTGTCCAAGGCAGCATTAGATCCTTGGAGACAAGTCGGCTGGAGACGGTGTATTGAATCTCGACGCAATTTGAGAGTTCGATCGTCATTAGGCGGCCCTGAACGTTACAATTAACTATCATTTTTGCGTCGGATTCGAAAATCTAGACTTACAAGAGAACGACCATAAAGTGCCCGAGGCAGCATTTGATCCTTGGAGACAAGTCGGCTGGAGGACGATGTATTGGATCGCGACGCAAAATGAGCGTTCCATCGTCATTAGGAGGCCCTGAATGTTACAATTAACTATCAGTTTTTCGTCGGATTCGAAAATCTAAACTCACAGGGGAACGACCATACGGTGCCCGAGGCAGCTATTGACCCTTGGAGACAAGTCGGTTGGAGGACGATGTATTGGATCGCGACGCAAAATGAGTGTTCCATCGTCATTAGGAGGCACTGAATGTTACAATTAACTATCAGTTTTTCTTCGGATTCGAAAATCTAAACTCACAGGAGAACGACCATAAGGTGCCCGAGGCAGCAACAGACCCTTGGAGACAAGTCGGCTGGAGGCCGATGTATTGAATAACGACGCAATTTGAGTGTTCGATCGTCATTAGGAGGCCCTAGACGTTACAATTAACTATCATTTTTGCGTCGGATTCCATAATCTAAACTCACAGGAGAACGACCATAAGGTGCCCGAGGCAGCATTAGACCCTTGGAGACAAGTCGGCTGGAGGACGATGTATTGAATCTCGACGAAATTTGAGTGTCCCATCGTCATTACAAGGCCCTAAACGTTACAATTAACTATCATTTTTGCGTCGGATTCGATAATCTAAACTCACAGGAGAACGACCATAAGGTGCCCGAGGCAGCAATAGACCCTTGGAGAGAAGTCGGCTGGTGGCCGATGTATTGAATCTCGACGCAATTTGAGTGTTCCATCGGCATTAGGAGGCCCTGAACGTTGCAATTAACTATCATTTTAGCGTCGGATTCGATAATCTAAACTCACAGGAGAACGACCATAAGGTGCCCGAGGCAGCAATATACCCATGGAAACAAGTCGGCTGGAGGCCGATGTATTGAATCTCGACGCAATTTGAGTGTTCCATCGTCATTACAAGGCCCTGAAGGTTACAATTAACTATCATTTTTGCGTCGGATTTGAAAATCTAGACTCACAGGAGAACGACCATAAGGTGCCCGAGGCAGCAATATACCCTTGGAGACAAGTCGGCTGGAGGCCGATGTATTGAATCTCGACGCAATTTGAGTGTTCCATCGGCATTAGGAGGCCCTGAACGTTGCAATTAACTATCATTTTAGCGTCGGATTCGATAATCTAAACTCACAGGAGAACGACCATAAGGTGCCCGAGGCAGCAATATACCCAAGGAAACAAGTCGGCTGGAGGCCGATGTATTGAATCTCGACGCAATTTGAGTGTTCCATCGTCATTACAAGGCCCTGAAGGTTACAATTAACTATCATTTTTGCGTCGGATTTGAAAATCTAGACTCACAGGAGAACGACCATAAGGTGCCCGAGGCAGCAATATACCCTTGGAGACAAGTCGGCTGGAGGCCGATGTATTGAATCTCGACGCAATTTGAGTGTTCCATCGGCATTAGCAGGCCCTGAACGTTACAATTAACTATCATTTTTGCGTCGGATTCGATAATCTAAACTCACAGGAGAACGACCATAAGCTGCCCGAGGCAGCAACAGACCCTTGGAGACAAGTCGGCTGGAGGACAATGTATTGAATCTCGACGCAATTTGAGTGTTCCATCGCCATTACAAGGCCCTGAACGGTACAATGAACTATCAATTTTGCGTCGGATTCGAAAATCTAGACTCACAGGAGAACGGCCATAAGGTGCCCGAGGCAGCAATAGACCCTTGGAGACAAGTCGGCTGGAGGACGATATATTGGATCGCGTCGCAATTTGAGTCTTCTATCGTCATAAGGAGGCGCTGAACGTTACAATTCACTATCATTTTTGCGTCGGATTCGAAAATCAAGACTTACGAGAGAACGACCATAAAGTGTCCAAGGCAGCATTAGATCCTTGGAGACAAGTCGGCTGGAGGACGATGTATTGGATCGCGACGCAATTTGAGTGTTCCATCGTCATTAGGAGGCCCTGAATGTTACAACTAACTATCAGTTTTTCGTCGGATTCGAAAATCTAGACTCACAGCAGACGAAACATTTGGTACCCGAGGCGGCAATATCCCTTTGGAGACAAATCGGCTGGAGGACGATGTATTGAATCCCGACGCAATTTGAGTCTTCTATTGTCATTAGGAGGCGCTGAACGTAACAATTCACTATCATTTTTGCGTCGGGTTCGAATATCTAGACTCACAGGAGAACGACTATAAGGTGCCCGAAGCAGCAATAGACCCTTGGAGACAAGTCGGCTGGAGACGGTGTATTGAATCTCGACGCAATTTGAGAGTTCCATCCTCATTACAAGGCCCTGGACGTTACAATTAACTATCATTTTTGCGTCGGATTCGAAAATCTAGACTCACAGGAGAACGACCATAAGGTGCCCGAGGCAGCAATAGAACCTTGGAGACAAGTCTGCTGGAGGCCGATGTATCGAATCTCGACACAATTTGAGTGTTCCATCGGCATTAGGAGGCCCTGAACGTTGTAATTAACTATCATTTTTGCGTCGGATTCGATAATCTAAACTCACAGGAGAACGACCATAAGGTGCCCGAGGCAGCAATAGACCCTTGGAGACAAGTCGGCTGGAGGACGATGTATTAAATCTCGACGCAATTTGAGAGTTCCATCGTCATTAGGAGGCCCTGAATGTTACAATTAACTATCAGTTTTTCGTCGGATTCGAAAATCTAGACTCACAGCAGACGAACCATTTGGTGCCCGAGGCAGCAATATCCCTTTGGAGACAAATCAGCTGCAGGACGATGTATTGAATCCCGACGCAATTTGAGTCTTCTGTCGTCATTAGGAGGCGCTGAACGTTACAATTCACTATCATTTTTGCGTCGGATTCGAAAATCTACACTCACAGGAGAAGGATCATATTCTGCAAGAGACAGCAATATCCCCTAGGAGACAAGTCGGCTGGAGGACGATGTTTTGAATCTCGACGCAATGTGAGTGTCCCATCGTCATTAGGAGGCCCTAAACGTTACAATTAACTATCATTTTTGCGTCGGATTCGATAATGTAAACTCACAGGGGAACGACCATACGGTGCCCGAGGCAGCTATTGACCCTTGGAGACAAGTCGGTTGGAGGACGATGTATTGGATCGCGACGCAAAATGAGTGTTCCATCGTCATTAGGAGTCCCTGAATGTTACAATTAACTATCAGTTTTTCGTCGGATTCGAAAATCTAAACTCACAGGAGTACTATCATAAGGTGCCCGAGGCAGCAACAGACCCTTGGAGACAAGTCGGCTGGAGGACGATGTATTGAATCTCGACACAATTTGAGTGTCCCATCGTCATTACAAGGCCCTAAACGTTACAATTAACTATCATTTTTGCGTCGGATTCGATAATCTAAACTCACAGGAGAACGACCATAAGCTGCCCGAGACAGCAATAGACCCTTGGAGACAATTCGGCTGGTGGCCGATGTATTGAATCTCGACGCAATCTGAGTGTTCCATCGGCATTAGGAGGCCCTGAACGTTACAATTAACTATCATTTTTGCGGTGGATTCGATAATCTAAACTCACAGGAGAACGACCATAAGCTGCCCGAGGCAGCATTAGACCCTTGGAGACAAGTCGGCTGGAGGACGATGAATTGAATCTCGACGCAATTTGAGTGTCCCATCGCCATTACAAGGCCCTAAACGTTACAATTAAATATCAGTTTTGCGTCGGATTCGATAATCTAAACTCACAGGAGAACGACCATTAGGTGCAGAGGCAGCAATAGACCCTTGGAGACAAGTCGGCTGGAGGCCGATGTATTGAATCTCGACGCAATTTGAGTCTTCTATCGTCATTAGGAGGCGCTGAACGTTACAATTCACTATCATTTTTGAGTCGGATTCGAAAATCTAGACTCACAGGAGAAAGATCATATTGTGCCCAAGACAGCAATATCCCCTTGGAGACAAGTCGGCTGGAGGACGATGTATTGGATCGCGACGCAATTTGAGTGTTCCATCGTCATTAGGAGGCCCTGAATGTTACAACTACCTATCAGTTTTTCGTCGGATTCGAAAATCTAGACTCACAGCAGACGAACCATTTGGTACCCGAGGCGGCAATATATCTTTGGAGGCAAATCGGCTGGAGGACGATGTATTGAATCCCGACGCAATTTGAGTCTTCTATTGTCATTAGGAGGCGCTGAACGTTACAATTCACTATCATTTTTGCGTCGGGTTCGAAAATCTAGACTCACAGGAGAACGACTATAAGGTGCCCGAAGCAGCAATAGACCCTTGGAGACAAGTCGGCTGGAGACGGTGTATTGAATCTCGACGCAATTTGAGAGTTCCATCGTCATTAGGCGGCCCTGAACGTTACAATTAACTATCATTTTTGCGTCGGATTCGAAAATATAGACTTACAAGAGAACGACCATAAAGTGCCAGAGGCAGCATTAGATCCTTGGAGACAAGTCGGCTGGAGGACGATGTATTGGATCGCGACACAAATTGAGTGTTCCATCGTCATTAGGAGGCCCTGAATGTTACAATTAACTATCAGTTTTTCGTCGGATTCGAAAATCTTAACTCACAGGGGAACGACCCTACGGTGCCCGAGGCAGCTATTGACCCTTGGAGACAAGTCGGTTGGAAGACGATGTATTTGATCGCGACGCAAAATGAGTGTTCCATAGTCATTAGGAGGCCCTGAATGTTACAATTAACTACCAGTTTTTGTCGGATTCGAAAATCTAAACTCACAGGAGAACGACCATAAGGTGCCCGAGGCAGCAACAGACCCTTGGAGACAAGTCGGCTGGAGGCCGATGTATTAAATAACGACGCAGTTTGAGTGTTCGATCGTCATTAGGAGGCCCTAAACGTTACAATTAACTATCATTTTTGCGTCGGATTCCATAATCTAAAGTCACAGGAGAACGACCATAAGGTGCCCGAGGCAGCATTAGACCCTTGGAGACAAATCGGCTGGAGGACGATGTATTGAATCTCGACGCAATTTAAGTGTCCCATCGTCATTACAAGGCCCTAAACGTTACAATTAACTATCATTTTTGCGTCGGATTCGATAATCTAAACTCACAGGAGAACGACCATAAGGTGCCCGAGGCAGCAATAGACCCTTGGAGACAAGTCGGCTGGTGGCCGATGTATTGAATCTCGACGCAGTTTGAGTGTTCCATCGTCATTACAAGGCCCTGAACGTTACAATTAACTATCATTTTTGCGTCGGATTCGAAAATCTAGACTCACAGGAGAACGACCATAAGGTGCCCAAGGCAGCAATAAACCCTTGGAGACATGTCGGCTGGAGGCCGATGTATTGAATCTCGACGCAATTTGAGTGTACCATCGTCATTACAAGGCCCTGAACGTTACAATTAACTATCATTTTTGCGTCGGATTCGAAAATCTAGACTCACAGGAGAACGACCATAAGGTGCCCGAGGCAGCAATAGACCCTTGGAGACAAGTCTGCTGGAGGCCGATGTATTGAATCTCGACACAATTTGGGTGTTCCATCGGCATTAGGAGGTCCTGAACGTTACAATTAACTATCATTTTTGCGTCGGGTTCGAAAATCTAGACTCACAGGAGAACGACCATAAGATGCCCGAGGCAGCAATAGACCCTTGGAGACAAGTCGGCTGGAGGACGATGTATTGAATCTCGACGCAATTTGAGTCTTCTATCGTCATTAGGAGGCGCTGAACGTTACAATTCACTATCATTTTTGAGTCGGATTCGAAAATCTAGACTCACAGGAGAAAGATCATATTGTGCCCGAGACAGCAATATCCCCTTGGAGACAAGTCGGCTGGAGGACGATGTATTGGATCGCGACGCTATTTGAGTGTTCCATCGGCATTAGGAGGCCCTTAACGTTACAATTAACTATCATTTTTGCGTCGGGTCGAAAATCTAGACTCACAGGAGAAGGATCATATTGTGCCAGAGACAGCAATGTACCCTTGGAGACAAGTCGGCTGGAGGACGATGTATTGAATCTCGACGCAATTTGAGTGTCCTATCGTCATTAGGAGGCCCTAAACGTTACAATTAACTATCATTTTTGCGTCGGATTCGATAATCTAAACTCACAGGGGAACGACCATACGGTGCCCGAGGCAGCTATTGACCCTTGGAGACAAGTCGGTTGGAGGACGATGTATTGGATCGCGACGCAAAATGAGTGTCCCATCGTCATTAGAAGGCCCTGGACGTTACAATTAACTATCATTTACGCGTCGGATTCGAAAATTTACTCACAGGAGAAAGATCATATTGTGCCCGAGACAGCAATATCCCCTTGGAGACAAGTCCGCTGGAGGTCGATGTATTGAACCTCGACGCAATTTGAGAGTTCCATCGGCATTAGGAGGCCATGAACGATACAATTAACTATCATTTTTGCGTCGGATTCGATAATCTAAACTCACAGGAGAACGACCATAAGCTGCCCGAGGCAGCAACAGACCCTTGGAGACAAGTCGGCTGGAGGACGATGTATTGAATCTCGACGCAATTTGAGTGTTCCATCGGCATTAGGAGGCCCTGAACGTTACAATTAACTATCATTTTTGCGTCGGATTCGATAATCTAAACTCACAGGAGAACGACCATAAGCTGCCCGAGGCAGCAACAGACCCTTGGAGACAAGTCGGCTGGAGGACGATGTATTGAATCTCGACGCAATTTGAGTGTTCCATCGCCATTACAAGGCCCTGAACGTTACATTTAACTATCATTTTTGCGTCGGATTCGAAAATCTAGACTCACAGGAGAACGGCCATAAGGTGACCGAGGCAGCAATAGACCCTTGGAGACAAATCGGCTGGAGGACGATATATTCGATCGCGACGCAATTTGAGTCTTCTATCGTCATAAGGAGGCGCTGAACGTTACAATTCACTATCATTTTTGCGTCGGATTCGAAAATCTAGACTCACAGGAGAAAGACCATGTGGTGCCCGAGGCAGCGATATCCCCTTGGAGACATGTCGGCTGGAGGCCGATGTATTGAATCTCGACGCAATTTGAGTGTACCATCGTCATTACAAGGCCCTGAACGTTACAATTAACTATCATTTTTGCGTCGGATTCGAAAATCTAGACTCACAGGAGAACGACCATAAGGTGCCCGAGGCAGCAATAGACCCTTGGAGACAAGTCTGCTGGAGGCCGATGTATTGAATCTCGACACAATTTGGGTGTTCCATCGGCATTAGGAGGTCCTGAACGTTACAATTTACTATCATTTTTGCGTCGGGTTCGAAAATCTAGACTCACAGGAGAACGACCATAAGATGCCCGAGGCAGCAATAGACCCTTGGAGACAAGTCGGCTGGAGGACGATGTATTGAATCTCGACGCAATTTGAGTCTTCTATCGTCATTAGGAGGCGCTGAACGTTACAATTCACTATCATTTTTGAGTCGGATTCGAAAATCTAGACTCACAGGAGAAAGATCATATTGTGCCCGAGACAGCAATATCCCCTTGGAGACAAGTCGGCTGGAGGACGATGTATTGGATCGCGACGCTATTTGAGTGTTCCATCGGCATTAGGAGGCCCTTAACGTTACAATTAACTATCATTTTTGCGTCGGGTCGAAAATCTAGACTCACAGGAGAAGGATCATATTGTGCCAGAGACAGCAATGTACCCTTGGAGACAAGTCGGCTGGAGGACGATGTATTGAATCTCGACGCAATTTGAGTGTCCCATCGTTATTAGGAGGCCCTAAACGTTACAATTAACTGTCATTTTTGCGTTGGATTCGATAATCTAAACTCACAGGAGAACGACCATAAGGTGCCCGAGGCAGCAATAGACCCTTGGAGACAAGTCGGCTGGAGGCCGATGTATTGAATCTCGACGCTATTTGAGTGTTCCATCGGCATTAGGAGGTCCTGAACGTTACAATTAACTATCATTTTTGCGTCGGGTTCGAAAATCTAGACTCACAGGAGAACGACCATAAGTTGCCCGAGGCAGCAATAGACCCTTGGAGACAAGTCGGCTGGAGGACGATGTATTGAATCTCGACGCAATTTGAGTCTTCTATCGTCATTAGGAGGCGCTGAACGTTACAATTCACTATCATTTTTGAGTCGGATTCGAAAATCTAGACTCACAGGAGAAAGATCATATTGTGCCCGAGACAGCAATATCCCCTTGGAGACAAGTCGGCTGGAGGACGATGTATCGGATCGCGACGCAATTTGAGTGTTCCATCGGCATTAGGAGGCCCTTAACGTTACAATTAACTATCATTTTTGCGTCGGGTTCGAAAATCTAGACTCACGGGAGAACGACCATAAGGTGCCCGAGGCAGCAATAGACCCTTGGAGACAAGTCGGCTGGAGGACGATGTATTGAATCTCGACGCAATTTGAGTGTCCTATCGTCATTAGGAGGCCCTAAACGTTACAATTAACTATCATTTTTGCGTCGGATTCGATAATCTAAACTCACAGGGGAACGACCATACGGTGCCCGAGGCAGCTATTGACCCCTGGAGACAAATCGGTTGGAGGACGATGTATTGGATCGCGACGCAAAATGAGTGTCCCATCGTCATTAGAAGGCCCTGAACGTTACAATTAACTATCATTTACGCGTCGGATTCGAAAATCTACTCACAGGAGAAGTTCATACGGTGCTCGAGACAGCAATATCCCCTTGGAGACAAGTCGGCTGGAGGCCGATGTATTGAATCTCGACGCAATTTTAGTGTTCCATCGTCATTACAAGGCCCTGAACGATACAATTAACTATCATTTTTGCGTCGGATTAAAAAAACTAGACTCACAGGAGAACGCCCATAAGGTGCCCGAGGCAGCAATAGACCCTTGGAGACAAGTCGGCTGGAGGCCGATGTATTGAATCTCGACGCAATTTGAGTGTTCCATCGGCATTAGGAGGCCCTGAACGTTATAATTAACTGTCATTTTTGCGTCGGATTCGATAATCTAAACTCACAGGAGAACGACCATCAGGTGCCCGAGGCAGCAATAGACCCTTGGAGACAAGTCGGCTGGAGGCCGATGTATTGAATCTCGACGAAATTTGAGTGTTCCATCGTCATTACAAGACCTGAACGTTACAATTAACTATCATTTTTGCGTCGGATTTGAAAATCTAGACTCACAGGAGAACGACCACAAGTTGCCCGAGGCAGCAATAGACCCTTGGAGACAAGTCGGCTGGAGGCCGATGTATTGAATCTCGACGCAATTTGAGTGTTCCATCGGTATTAGGAGGCCCTGAACGTTACAATTAACTATCATTTTTGCGTCGGGTTCGAAAATCTAGACTCACAGGAGAACGACTATAAGGTGCCCGAGGCAGCAATAGACCCTTGGAGACAAGTCGGCTGGAGACGGTGTATTGAATCTCGACGCAATTTGAGAGTTCGATCGTCATTAGGCGGCCCTGAACGTTACAATTAACTATCATTTTTGCGTCGGATTCGAAAATCTAGACTTACAAGAGAACGACCATAAAGTGCCCGAGGCAGCATTTGATCCTTGGAGACAAGTCGGCTGGAGGACGATGTATTGGATCGCGACGCAAAATGAGTGTTCCATCGTCATTAGGAGGCACTGAATGTTACAATTAACTATCAGTTTTTCTTCGGATTCGAAAATCTAAACTCACAGGAGAACGACCATAAGGTGCCCGAGGCAGCAACAGACCCTTGGAGACAAGTCGGCTGGAGGCCGATGTATTGAATAACGACGCAATTTGAGTGTTCGATCGTCATTAGGAGGCCCTAGACGTTACAATTAACTATCATTTTTGCGTCGGATTCCATAATCTAAACTCACAGGAGAACGACCATAAGGTGCCCGAGGGAGCATTAGACCCTTGGAGACAAGTCGGCTGGAGGACGATGTATTGAATCTCGACGAAATTTGAGTGTCCCATCGTCATTACAAGGCCCTAAACGTTACAATTAACTATCATTTTTGCGTCGGATTCGATAATCTAAACTCACAGGAGAACGACCATAAGGTGCCCGAGGCAGCAATAGACCCTTGGAGAGAAGTCGGCTGGTGGCCGATGTATTGAATCTCGACGCAATTTGAGTGTTCCATCGGCATTAGGAGGCCCTGAACGTTGCAATTAACTATCATTTTAGCGTCGGATTCGATAATCTAAACTCACAGGAGAACGACCATAAGGTGCCCGAGGCAGCAATATACCCATGGAAACAAGTCTGCTGGAGGCCGATGTATTGAATCTCGACGCAATTTGAGTGTTCCATCGTCATTACAAGGCCCTGAAGGTTACAATTAACTATCATTTTTGCGTCGGATTTGAAAATCTAGACTCACAGGAGAACGACCATAAGGTGCCCGAGGCAGCAATATACCCTTGGAGACAAGTCGGCTGGAGGTCGATGTATTGAATCTCGACGCAATTTGAGTGTTCCATCGGCATTAGGTGGCCCTGAACGTTACAATTAACTATCATTTTTGCGTCGGATTCGATAATCTAAACTCACAGGAGAACGACCATAAGCTGCCCGAGGCAGCAACAGACCCTTGGAGACAAGTCGGCTGGAGGACGATGTATTGAATCTCGACGCAATTTGAGTGTTCCATCGCCATTACAAGGCCCTGAACGTTACTTTTAACTATCATTTTTGCGTCGGATTCGAAAATCTAGACTCACAGGAGAACGGCCATAAGGTGCCCGAGGCAGCAATAGACCCTTGGAGACAAGTCGGCTGGAGGACGATATATTCGATCGCGACGCAATTTGAGTCTTCTATCGTCATAAGGAGGCGCTGAACGTTACAATTCACTATCATTTTTGCGTCGGATTCGAAAATCTAGACTCACAGGAGAAAGACCATGTGGTGCCCGAGGCAGCGATATCCCCTTGGAGACATGTCGGCTGGAGGCCGATGTATTGAATCTCGACGCAATTTGAGTGTACCATCGTCATTACAAGGCCCTGAACGTTACAATTAACTATCATTTTTGCGTCGGATTCGAAAATCTAGACTCACAGGAGAACGACCATAAGGTGCCCGAGGCAGCAATAGACCCTTGGAGACAAGTCTGCTGGAGGCCGATGTATTGAATCTCGACACAATTTGGGTGTTCCATCGGCATTAGGAGGTCCTGAACGTTACAATTAACTATCATTTTTGTGTCGGGTTCGAAAATCTAGACTCACAGGAGAACGACCATAAGATGCCCGAGGCAGCAATAGACCCTTGGAGACAAGTCGGCTGGAGGACGATGTATTGAATCTCGACGCAATTTGAGTCTTCTATCGTCATTAGGAGGCGCTGAACGTTACAATTCACTATCATTTTTGAGTCGGATTCGAAAATCTAGACTCACAGGAGAAAGATCATATTGTGCCCGAGACAGCAATATCCCCTTGGAGACAAGTCGGCTGGAGGACGATGTATTGGATCGCGACGCTATTTGAGTGTTCCATCGGCATTAGGAGGCCCTTAACAATACAATTAACTATCATTTTTGCGTCGGGTTCGAAAATCTAGACTCACAGGAGAACGACCATAAGGTGCCCGAGGCAGCAATAGACCCTTGGAGACAAGTCGGCTGGAGGACGATGTATTGAATCTCGACGCAATTTGAGTGTCCTATCGTCATTAGGAGGCCCTAAACGTTACAATTAACTATCATTTTTGCGTCGGATTCGATAATCTAAACTCACAGGGGAACGACCATACGGTGCCCGAGGCAGCTATTGACCCCTGGAGACAAATCGGTTGGAGGACGATGTATTGGATCGCGACGCAAAATGAGTGTCCCATCGTCATTAGAAGGCCCTGAACGTTACAATTAACTATCATTTCCGCGTCGGATTCGAAAATCTACTCACAGGAGAAGTTCATACGGTGCTCGAGACAGCAATATCCCCTTGGAGACAAGTCGGCTGGAGGCCGATGTATTGAATCTCGACGCAATTTTAGTGTTCCATCGTCATTACAAGGCCCTGAACGTTACAATTAACTATCATTTTTGCGTCGGATTAAAAAAACTAGACTCACAGGAGAACGCCCATAAGGTGCCCGAGGCAGCAATAGACCCTTGGAGACAAGTCGGCTGGAGGCCGATGTATTGAATCTCGACGCAATTTGAGTGTTCCATCGGCATTAGGAGGCCCTGAACGTTATAATTAACAGTCATTTTTGCGTCGGATTCGATAATCTAAACTCACAGGAGAACGACCATCAGGTGCCCGAGGCAGCAATAGACCCTTGGAGACAAGTCGGCTGGAGGCCGATGTATTGAATCTCGACGAAATTTGAGTGTTCCATCGTCATTACAAGACCTGAACGTTACAATTAACTATCATTTTTGCGTCGGATTTGAAAATCTAGACTCACAGGAGAACGACCACAAGTTGCCCGAGGCAGCAATAGACCCTTGGAGACAAGTCGGCTGGAGGCCGATGTATTGAATCTCGACGCAATTTGAGTGTTCCATCGGTATTACGAGGCCCTGAACGTTACAAATAACTATCATTTTTGCGTCGGGTTCGAAAATCTAGACTCACAGGAGAACGACTATAAGGTGCCCGAGGCAGCAATAGACCCTTGGAGACAAGTCGGCTGGAGACGGTGTATTGAATCTCGACGCAATTTGAGAGTTCGATCGTCATTAGGCGGCCCTGAACGTTACAATTAACTATCATTTTTGCGTCGGATTCGAAAATCTAGACTTACAAGAGAACGACCATAAAGTGCCCGAGGCAGCATTTGATCCTTGGAGACAAGTCGGCTGGAGGACGATGTATTGGATCGCGACGCAAAATGAGCGTTTCATCGTCATTAGGAGGCCCTGAATGTTACAATTAACTATCAGTTTTTCGTCGGATTCGAAAATCTAAACTCACAGGGGAACGACCATACGGTGCCCGAGGCAGCTATTGACCCTTGGAGACAAGTCGGTTGGAGGACGATGTATTGGATCGCGACGCAAAATGAGTGTTCCATCGTCATTAGGAGGCACTGAATGTTACAATTAACTATCAGTTTTTCTTCGGATTCGAAAATCTAAACTCACAGGAGAACGACCATAAGGTGCCCGAGGCAGCAACAGACCCTTGGAGACAAGTCGGCTGGAGGCCGATGTATTGAATAACGACGCAATTTGAGTGTTCGATCGTCATTAGGAGGCCCTAGACGTTACAATTAACTATCATTTTTGCGTCGGATTCCATAATCTAAACTCACAGGAGAACGACCATAAGGTGCCCGAGGCAGCATTAGACCCTTGGAGACAAGTCGGCTGGAGGACGATGTATTGAATCTCGACGAAATTTGAGTGTCCCATCGTCATTACAAGGCCCTAAACGTTACAATTAACTATCATTTTTGCGTCGGATTCGATAATCTAAACTCACAGGAGAACGACCATAAGGTGCCCGAGGCAGCAATAGACCCTTGGAGAGAAGTCGGCTGGTGGCCGATGTATTGAATCTCGACGCAATTTGAGTGTTCCATCGGCATTAGGAGGCCCTGAACGTTGCAATTAACTATCATTTTAGCGTCGGATTCGATAATCTAAACTCACAGGAGAACGACCATAAGGTGCCCGAGGCAGCAATATACCCATGGAAACAAGTCGGCTGGAGGCCGATGTATTGAATCTCGACGCAATTTGAGTGTTCCATCGTCATTACAAGGCCCTGAAGGTTACAATTAACTATCATTTTTGCGTCGGATTTGAAAATCTAGACTCACAGGAGAACGACCATAAGGTGCCCGAGGCAGCAATATACCCTTGGAGACAAGTCGGCTGGAGGCCGATGTATTGAATCTCGACGCAATTTGAGTGTTCCATCGGCATTAGGAGGCCCTGAACGTTGCAATTAACTATCATTTTAGCGTCGGATTCGATAATCTAAACTCACAGGAGAACGACCATAAGGTGCCCGAGGCAGCAATATACCCAAGGAAACAAGTCGGCTGGAGGCCGATGTATTGAATCTCGACGCAATTTGAGTGTTCCATCGTCATTACAAGGCCCTGAAGGTTACAATTAACTATCATTTTTGCGTCGGATTTGAAAATCTAGACTCACAGGAGAACGACCATAAGGTGCCCGAGGCAGCAATATACCCTTGGAGACAAGTCGGCTGGAGGCCGATGTATTGAATCTCGACGCAATTTGAGTGTTCCATCGGCATTAGCAGGCCCTGAACGTTACAATTAACTATCATTTTTGCGTCGGATTCGATAATCTAAACTCACAGGAGAACGACCATAAGCTGCCCGAGGCAGCAACAGACCCTTGGAGACAAGTCGGCTGGAGGACAATGTATTGAATCTCGACGCAATTTGAGTGTTCCATCGCCATTACAAGGCCCTGAACGGTACAATGAACTATCAATTTTGCGTCGGATTCGAAAATCTAGACTCACAGGAGAACGGCCATAAGGTGCCCGAGGCAGCAATAGACCCTTGGAGACAAGTCGGCTGGAGGACGATATATTGGATCGCGACGCAATTTGAGTCTTCTATCGTCATAAGGAGGCGCTGAACGTTACAATTCACTATCATTTTTGCGTCGGATTCGAAAATCAAGACTTACGAGAGAACGACCATAAAGTGTCCAAGGCAGCATTAGATCCTTGGAGACAAGTCGGCTGGAGACGGTGTATTGAATCTCGACGCAATTTGAGAGTTCGATCGTCATTAGGCGGCCCTGAACGTTACAATTAACTATCATTTTTGCGTCGGATTCGAAAATCTAGACTTACAAGAGAACGACCATAAAGTGCCCGAGGCAGCATTTGATCCTTGGAGACAAGTCGGCTGGAGGACGATGTATTGGATCGCGACGCAAAATGAGCGTTCCATCGTCATTAGGAGGCCCTGAATGTTACAATTAACTATCAGTTTTTCGTCGGATTCGAAAATCTAAACTCACAGGGGAACGACCATACGGTGCCCGAGGCAGCTATTGACCCTTGGAGACAAGTCGGTTGGAGGACGATGTATTGGATCGCGACGCAAAATGAGTGTTCCATCGTCATTAGGAGGCACTGAATGTTACAATTAACTATCAGTTTTTCTTCGGATTCGAAAATCTAAACTCACAGGAGAACGACCATAAGGTGCCCGAGGCAGCAACAGACCCTTGGAGACAAGTCGGCTGGAGGCCGATGTATTGAATAACGACGCAATTTGAGTGTTCGATCGTCATTAGGAGGCCCTAGACGTTACAATTAACTATCATTTTTGCGTCGGATTCCATAATCTAAACTCACAGGAGAACGACCATAAGGTGCCCGAGGCAGCATTAGACCCTTGGAGACAAGTCGGCTGGAGGACGATGTATTGAATCTCGACGAAATTTGAGTGTCCCATCGTCATTACAAGGCCCTAAACGTTACAATTAACTATCATTTTTGCGTCGGATTCGATAATCTAAACTCACAGGAGAACGACCATAAGGTGCCCGAGGCAGCAATAGACCCTTGGAGAGAAGTCGGCTGGTGGCCTATGTATTGAATCTCGACGCAATTTGAGTGTTCCATCGGCATTAGGAGGCCCTGAACGTTGCAATTAACTATCATTTTAGCGTCGGATTCGATAATCTAAACTCACAGGAGAACGACCATAAGGTGCCCGAGGCAGCAATATACCCATGGAAACAAGTCGGCTGGAGGCCGATGTATTGAATCTCGACGCAATTTGAGTGTTCCATCGTCATTACAAGGCCCTGAAGGTTACAATTAACTATCATTTTTGCGTCGGATTTGAAAATCTAGACTCACAGGAGAACGACCACAAGTTGCCCGAGGCAGCAATAGACCCTTGGAGACAAGTCGGCTGGAGGCCGATGTATTGAATCTCGACGCAATTTGAGTGTTCCATCGGTATTACGAGGCCCTGAACGTTACAATTAACTATCATTTTTGCGTCGGGTTCGAAAATCTAGACTCACAGGAGAACGACTATAAGGTGCCCGAGGCAGCAATAGACCCTTGGAGACAAGTCGGCTGGAGACGGTGTATTGAATCTCGACGCAATTTGAGAGTTCGATCGTCATTAGGCGGCCCTGAACGTTACAATTAACTATCATTTTTGCGTCGGATTCGAAAATCTAGACTTACAAGAGAACGACCATAAAGTGCCCGAGGCAGCATTTGATCCTTGGAGACAAGTCGGCTGGAGGACGATGTATTGGATCGCGACGCAAAATGAGCGTTTCATCGTCATTAGGAGGCCCTGAATGTTACAATTAACTATCAGTTTTTCGTCGGATTCGAAAATCTAAACTCACAGGGGAACGACCATACGGTGCCCGAGGCAGCTATTGACCCTTGGAGACAAGTCGGTTGGAGGACGATGTATTGGATCGCGACGCAAAATGAGTGTTCCATCGTCATTAGGAGGCACTGAATGTTACAATTAACTATCAGTTTTTCTTCGGATTCGAAAATCTAAACTCACAGGAGAACGACCATAAGGTGCCCGAGGCAGCAACAGACCCTTGGAGACAAGTCGGCTGGAGGCCGATGTATTGAATAACGACGCAATTTGAGTGTTCGATCGTCATTAGGAGGCCCTAGACGTTACAATTAGCTATCATTTTTGCGTCGGATTCCATAATCTAAACTCACAGGAGAACGACCATAAGGTGCCCGAGGCAGCATTAGACCCTTGGAGACAAGTCGGCTGGAGGACGATGTATTGAATCTCGACGAAATTTGAGTGTCCCATCGTCATTACAAGGCCCTAAACGTTACAATTAACTATCATTTTTGCGTCGGATTCGATAATCTAAACTCACAGGAGAACGACCATAAGGTGCCCGAGGCAGCAATAGACCCTTGGAGAGAAGTCGGCTGGTGGCCGATGTATTGAATCTCGACGCAATTTGAGTGTTCCATCGGCATTAGGAGGCCCTGAACGTTGCAATTAACTATCATTTTAGCGTCGGATTCGATAATCTAAACTCACAGGAGAACGACCATAAGGTGCCCGAGGCAGCAATATACCCATGGAAACAAGTCGGCTGGAGGCCGATGTATTGAATCTCGACGCAATTTGAGTGTTCCATCGTGATTACAAGGCCCTGAAGGTTACAATTAACTATCATTTTTGCGTCGGATTTGAAAATCTAGACTCACAGGAGAACGACCATAAGGTGCCCGAGGCAGCAATATACCCTTGGAGACAAGTCGGCTGGAGGCCGATGTATTGAATCTCGACGCAATTTGAGTGTTCCATCGGCATTAGGAGGCCCTGAACGTTGCAATTAACTATCATTTTAGCGTCGGATTCGATAATCTAAACTCACAGGAGAACGACCATAAGGTGCCCGAGGCAGCAATATACCCAAGGAAACAAGTCGGCTGGAGGCCGATGTATTGAATCTCGACGCAATTTGAGTGTTCCATCGTCATTACAAGGCCCTGAAGGTTACAATTAACTATCATTTTTGCGTCGGATTTGAAAATCTAGACTCACAGGAGAACGACCATAAGGTGCCCGAGGCAGCAATATACCCTTGGAGACAAGTCGGCTGGAGGCCGATGTATTGAATCTCGACGCAATTTGAGTGTTCCATCGGCATTAGCAGGCCCTGAACGTTACAATTAACTATCATTTTTGCGTCGGATTCGATAATCTAAACTCACAGGAGAACGACCATAAGCTGCCCGAGGCAGCAACAGACCCTTGGAGACAAGTCGGCTGGAGGACAATGTATTGAATCTCGACGCAATTTGAGTGTTCCATCGCCATTACAAGGCCCTGAACGGTACAATGAACTATCAATTTTGCGTCGGATTCGAAAATCTAGACTCACAGGAGAACGGCCATAAGGTGCCCGAGGCAGCAATAGACCCTTGGAGACAAGTCGGCTGGAGGACGATATATTGGATCGCGACGCAATTTGAGTCTTCTATCGTCATAAGGAGGCGCTGAACGTTACAATTCACTATCATTTTTGCGTCGGATTCGAAAATCAAGACTTACGAGAGAACGACCATAAAGTGTCCAAGGCAGCATTAGATCCTTGGAGACAAGTCGGCTGGAGACGGTGTATTGAATCTCGACGCAATTTGAGAGTTCGATCGTCATTAGGCGGCCCTGAACGTTACAATTAACTATCATTTTTGCGTCGGATTCGAAAATCTAGACTTACAAGAGAACGACCATAAAGTGCCCGAGGCAGCATTTGATCCTTGGAGACAAGTCGGCTGGAGGACGATGTATTGGATCGCGACGCAAAATGAGCGTTCCATCGTCATTAGGAGGCCCTGAATGTTACAATTAACTATCAGTTTTTCGTCGGATTCGAAAATCTAAACTCACAGGGGAACGACCATACGGTGCCCGAGGCAGCTATTGACCCTTGGAGACAAGTCGGTTGGAGGACGATGTATTGGATCGCGACGCAAAATGAGTGTTCCATCGTCATTAGGAGGCACTGAATGTTACAATTAACTATCAGTTTTTCTTCGGATTCGAAAATCTAAACTCACAGGAGAACGACCATAAGGTGCCCGAGGCAGCAACAGACCCTTGGAGACAAGTCGGCTGGAGGCCGATGTATTGAATAACGACGCAATTTGAGTGTTCGATCGTCATTAGGAGGCCCTAGACGTTACAATTAACTATCATTTTTGCGTCGGATTCCATAATCTAAACTCACAGGAGAACGACCATAAGGTGCCCGAGGCAGCATTAGACCCTTGGAGACAAGTCGGCTGGAGGACGATGTATTGAATCTCGACGAAATTTGAGTGTCCCATCGTCATTACAAGGCCCTAAACGTTACAATTAACTATCATTTTTGCGTCGGATTCGATAATCTAAACTCACAGGAGAACGACCATAAGGTGCCCGAGGCAGCAATAGACCCTTGGAGAGAAGTCGGCTGGTGGCCGATGTATTGAATCTCGACGCAATTTGAGTGTTCCATCGGCATTAGGAGGCCCTGAACGTTGCAATTAACTATCATTTTAGCGTCGGATTCGATAATCTAAACTCACAGGAGAACGACCATAAGGTGCCCGAGGCAGCAATATACCCATGGAAACAAGTCGGCTGGAGGCCGATGTATTGAATCTCGACGCAATTTGAGTGTTCCATCGTGATTACAAGGCCCTGAAGGTTACAATTAACTATCATTTTTGCGTCGGATTTGAAAATCTAGACTCACAGGAGAACGACCATAAGGTGCCCGAGGCAGCAATATACCCTTGGAGACAAGTCGGCTGGAGGCCGATGTATTGAATCTCGACGCAATTTGAGTGTTCCATCGGCATTAGGAGGCCCTGAACGTTGCAATTAACTATCATTTTAGCGTCGGATTCGATAATCTAAACTCACAGGAGAACGACCATAAGGTGCCCGAGGCAGCAATATACCCAAGGAAACAAGTCGGCTGGAGGCCGATGTATTGAATCTCGACGCAATTTGAGTGTTCCATCGTCATTACAAGGCCCTGAAGGTTACAATTAACTATCATTTTTGCGTCGGATTTGAAAATCTAGACTCACAGGAGAACGACCATAAGGTGCCCGAGGCAGCAATATACCCTTGGAGACAAGTCGGCTGGAGGCCGATGTATTGAATCTCGACGCAATTTGAGTGTTCCATCGGCATTAGCAGGCCCTGAACGTTACAATTAACTATCATTTTTGCGTCGGATTCGATAATCTAAACTCACAGGAGAACGACCATAAGCTGCCCGAGGCAGCAACAGACCCTTGGAGACAAGTCGGCTGGAGGACAATGTATTGAATCTCGACGCAATTTGAGTGTTCCATCGCCATTACAAGGCCCTGAACGGTACAATGAACTATCAATTTTGCGTCGGATTCGAAAATCTAGACTCACAGGAGAACGGCCATAAGGTGCCCGAGGCAGCAATAGACCCTTGGAGACAAGTCGGCTGGAGGACGATATATTGGATCGCGACGCAATTTGAGTCTTCTATCGTCATAAGGAGGCGCTGAACGTTACAATTCACTATCATTTTTGCGTCGGATTCGAAAATCAAGACTTACGAGAGAACGACCATAAAGTGTCCAAGGCAGCATTAGATCCTTGGAGACAAGTCGGCTGGAGGACGATGTATTGGATCGCGACGCAATTTGAGTGTTCCATCGTCATTAGGAGGCCCTGAATGTTACAACTAACTATCAGTTTTTCGTCGGATTCGAAAATCTAGACTCACAGCAGACGAAACATTTGGTACCCGAGGCGGCAATATCCCTTTGGAGACAAATCGGCTGGAGGACGATGTATTGAATCCCGACGCAATTTGAGTCTTCTATTGTCATTAGGAGGCGCTGAACGTAACAATTCACTATCATTTTTGCGTCGGGTTCGAATATCTAGACTCACAGGAGAACGACTATAAGGTGCCCGAAGCAGCAATAGACCCTTGGAGACAAGTCGGCTGGAGACGGTGTATTGAATCTCGACGCAATTTGAGAGTTCCATCCTCATTACAAGGCCCTGGACGTTACAATTAACTATCATTTTTGCGTCGGATTCGAAAATCTAGACTCACAGGAGAACGACCATAAGGTGCCCGAGGCAGCAATAGAACCTTGGAGACAAGTCTGCTGGAGGCCGATGTATCGAATCTCGACACAATTTGAGTGTTCCATCGGCATTAGGAGGCCCTGAACGTTGTAATTAACTATCATTTTTGCGTCGGATTCGATAATCTAAACTCACAGGAGAACGACCATAAGGTGCCCGAGGCAGCAATAGACCCTTGGAGACAAGTCGGCTGGAGGACGATGTATTAAATCTCGACGCAATTTGAGAGTTCCATCGTCATTAGGAGGCCCTGAATGTTACAATTAACTATCAGTTTTTCGTCGGATTCGAAAATCTAGACTCACAGCAGACGAACCATTTGGTGCCCGAGGCAGCAATATCCCTTTGGAGACAAATCAGCTGCAGGACGATGTATTGAATCCCGACGCAATTTGAGTCTTCTGTCGTCATTAGGAGGCGCTGAACGTTACAATTCACTATCATTTTTGCGTCGGATTCGAAAATCTACACTCACAGGAGAAGGATCATATTCTGCAAGAGACAGCAATATCCCCTAGGAGACAAGTCGGCTGGAGGACGATGTTTTGAATCTCGACGCAATGTGAGTGTCCCATCGTCATTAGGAGGCCCTAAACGTTACAATTAACTATCATTTTTGCGTCGGATTCGATAATGTAAACTCACAGGGGAACGACCATACGGTGCCCGAGGCAGCTATTGACCCTTGGAGACAAGTCGGTTGGAGGACGATGTATTGGATCGCGACGCAAAATGAGTGTTCCATCGTCATTAGGAGTCCCTGAATGTTACAATTAACTATCAGTTTTTCGTCGGATTCGAAAATCTAAACTCACAGGAGTACTATCATAAGGTGCCCGAGGCAGCAACAGACCCTTGGAGACAAGTCGGCTGGAGGACGATGTATTGAATCTCGACACAATTTGAGTGTCCCATCGTCATTACAAGGCCCTAAACGTTACAATTAACTATCATTTTTGCGTCGGATTCGATAATCTAAACTCACAGGAGAACGACCATAAGCTGCCCGAGACAGCAATAGACCCTTGGAGACAATTCGGCTGGTGGCCGATGTATTGAATCTCGACGCAATCTGAGTGTTCCATCGGCATTAGGAGGCCCTGAACGTTACAATTAACTATCATTTTTGCGGTGGATTCGATAATCTAAACTCACAGGAGAACGACCATAAGCTGCCCGAGGCAGCATTAGACCCTTGGAGACAAGTCGGCTGGAGGACGATGAATTGAATCTCGACGCAATTTGAGTGTCCCATCGCCATTACAAGGCCCTAAACGTTACAATTAAATATCAGTTTTGCGTCGGATTCGATAATCTAAACTCACAGGAGAACGACCATTAGGTGCAGAGGCAGCAATAGACCCTTGGAGACAAGTCGGCTGGAGGCCGATGTATTGAATCTCGACGCAATTTGAGTCTTCTATCGTCATTAGGAGGCGCTGAACGTTACAATTCACTATCATTTTTGAGTCGGATTCGAAAATCTAGACTCACAGGAGAAAGATCATATTGTGCCCAAGACAGCAATATCCCCTTGGAGACAAGTCGGCTGGAGGACGATGTATTGGATCGCGACACAATTTGAGTGTTCCATCGGCATTAGGAGGCCCTGAACGTTACAATTAACTATCATTTTTGCGTCGGGTTCGAAAATCTAAACTCACAGGAGAACGAACATAAGGTGCCCGAGGCAGCAATAGACCCTTGGAGACAAGTCGGCTGGAGGACGATGTATTAAGTCTCGACGCAATTTGAGAGTTCCACCGTCATTAGGCGGCCCTGAACTTTACAATTAACTATCATTTTTGCGTCGGATTCGAAAATCAAGACTTACAAGAGAACGACCATAAAGTGTCAAGGCAGCATTAGATCCTTGGAGACAAGTCGGCTGGAGGACGATGTATTGGATCGCGACGCAATTTGAGTGTTCCATCGTCATTAGGAGGCCCTGAATGTTACAACTACCTATCAGTTTTTCGTCGGATTCGAAAATCTAGACTCACAGCAGACGAACCATTTGGTACCCGAGGCGGCAATATATCTTTGGAGGCAAATCGGCTGGAGGACGATGTATTGAATCCCGACGCAATTTGAGTCTTCTATTGTCATTAGGAGGCGCTGAACGTTACAATTCACTATCATTTTTGCGTCGGGTTCGAAAATCTAGACTCACAGGAGAACGACTATAAGGTGCCCGAAGCAGCAATAGACCCTTGGAGACAAGTCGGCTGGAGACGGTGTATTGAATCTCGACGCAATTTGAGAGTTCCATCGTCATTAGGCGGCCCTGAACGTTACAATTAACTATCATTTTTGCGTCGGATTCGAAAATATAGACTTACAAGAGAACGACCATAAAGTGCCAGAGGCAGCATTAGATCCTTGGAGACAAGTCGGCTGGAGGACGATGTATTGGATCGCGACACAAATTGAGTGTTCCATCGTCATTAGGAGGCCCTGAATGTTACAATTAACTATCAGTTTTTCGTCGGATTCGAAAATCTTAACTCACAGGGGAACGACCCTACGGTGCCCGAGGCAGCTATTGACCCTTGGAGACAAGTCGGTTGGAAGACGATGTATTTGATCGCGACGCAAAATGAGTGTTCCATAGTCATTAGGAGGCCCTGAATGTTACAATTAACTACCAGTTTTTGTCGGATTCGAAAATCTAAACTCACAGGAGAACGACCATAAGGTGCCCGAGGCAGCAACAGACCCTTGGAGACAAGTCGGCTGGAGGCCGATGTATTAAATAACGACGCAGTTTGAGTGTTCGATCGTCATTAGGAGGCCCTAAACGTTACAATTAACTATCATTTTTGCGTCGGATTCCATAATCTAAAGTCACAGGAGAACGACCATAAGGTGCCCGAGGCAGCATTAGACCCTTGGAGACAAATCGGCTGGAGGACGATGTATTGAATCTCGACGCAATTTAAGTGTCCCATCGTCATTACAAGGCCCTAAACGTTACAATTAACTATCATTTTTGCGTCGGATTCGATAATCTAAACTCACAGGAGAACGACCATAAGGTGCCCGAGGCAGCAATAGACCCTTGGAGACAAGTCGGCTGGTGGCCGATGTATTGAATCTCGACGCAGTTTGAGTGTTCCATCGTCATTACAAGGCCCTGAACGTTACAATTAACTATCATTTTTGCGTCGGATTCGAATATCTAGACTCACAGGAGAACGACCATAAGGTGCCCGAGGCAGCAATAAACCCTTGGAGACAAGTCGGCTGGAGGCCGATGTATTGAATCTCGACGCAATTTGAGTGTTCCATCGGCATTAGGAGGCCCTGAACGTTACAATTAACTATCATTTTTGCGTTGGATTCGATAATCTAAACTCACAGGAGAACGACCATAAGCTGCCCGAGGCAGCATTAGACCCTTGGAGACAAGTCGGCTGGAGGACGATGAATTGAATCTCGACGCAATTTGAGTGTCCCATCGCCATTACAAGGCCCTAAACGTTACAATTAAATATCAGTTTTGCGTCGGATTCGATAATCTAAACTGACAGGAGAACGACCATTAGGTGCCCGAGGCAGCAATAGACCCTTGGAGACAAGTCGGCTGGAGGCCGATGTATTGAATCTCGACGCAATTTCAGTGTTCCATCGGCATTAGGAGGTCCTGAACGTTACAATTAACTATCATTTTTGCGTCGGGTTCGTAAATCTAGACTCACAGGAGAACGACCATAAGGTGCCCGAGGCAGCAATAGACACTTGGAGAAAGTCGGCTGGAGGACGATGTATTGAATCTCGACGCAATTTGAGTCTTCTATCGTCATTAGGAGGCGCTGAAAGTTACAATTCACTATCATTTTTGAGTCGGATTCGAAAATCTAGACTCACAGGAGAAAGTTCATATTGTGCCCAAGACAGCAATATCCCCTTGGAGACAAGTCGGCTGGAGGACGATGTATTGGATCGCGACACAATTTGAGTGTTCCATCGGCATTAGGAGGCCCTGAACGTTACAATTAACTATCATTTTTGCGTCGGGTTCGAAAATCTAGACTCACAGGAGAACGACCATAAGGTGCCCGAGGCAGCAATAGACCCTTGGAGACAAGTCGGCTTTAGGACGATGTATTAAGTCTCGACGCAATTTGAGAGTTCCACCGGCATTAGGCGGCCCTGAACGTTACAATTAACTATCATTTTTGCGTCGGATTCGAAAATCAAGACTTACAAGAGAACGACCATAAAGTGTCCAAGGCAACATTAGATCCTTGGAGACAAGTCGGCTGGAGGACGATGTATTGGATCGCGACGCAATTAGAGTGTTCCATCGTCATTAGGAGGCCCTGAATGTTACAACTAACTATCAGTTTTTCGTCGGATTCGAAAATCTAGACTCACAGCAGACGAACCATTTGGTACCCGAGGCGGCAATATATCTTTGGAGACAAATCGGCTGGAGGACGATGTATTGAATCCCGACGCAATTTGAGTCTTCTATTGTCATTAGGAGGCGCTGAACGTTACAATTCACTATCATTTTTGCGTCGGGTTCGAAAATCTAGACTCACAGGAGAACGACTATAAGGTGCCCGAAGCAGCAATAGACCCTTGGAGACAAGTCGGCTGGAGACGGTGTATTGAATCTCGACGCAATTTGAGAGTTCCATCGTCATTAGGCGGCCCTGAACGTTACAATTAACTATCATTTTTGCGTCGGATTCGAAAATATAGACTTACAAGAGAACGACCATAAAGTGCCAGAGGCAGCATTAGATCCTTGGAGACAAGTCGGCTGGAAGACGATGTATTGGATCGCGACGCAAATTGAGTGTTCCATCGTCATTAGGAGGCGCTGAATGTTACAATTAACTATCAGTTTTTCGTCGGATTCGAAAATCTAAACTCACAGGGGAACGACCATACAGTGCCCGAGGCAGCTATTGACCCTTGGAATCAAGTCGGTTGGAAGACGATGTATTTGATCGCGACGCAAAATGAGTGTTCCATCGTCATTAGGAGGCCCTGAATGTTACAATTAACTATCAATTTTTGTCGGATTCGAAAATCTAAACTCACAGGAGATCGACCATAAGGTGCCCGAGGCAGCAACAGACCCTTGGAGACAAGTCGGCTGGAGGCCGATGTATTAAATAACGACGCAGTTTGAGTGTTCGATCGTCATTAGGAGGCCCTAAACGTTACAATTAACTATCATTTTTGCGTCGGATTCCATAATCTAAAGTCACAGGAGAACGACCATAAGGTGCCCGAGGCAGCTTTAGACCCTTGGAGACAAATCGGCTGGAGGACGATGTATTGAATCTCGACGCAATTTAAGTGTCCCATCGTCATTACAAGGCCCTAAACGTTACAATTAACTATCATTTTTGCGTCGGATTCGATAATCTAAACTCACAGGAGAACGACCATAAGGTGCCCGAGGCAGCAATAGACCCTTGGAGAGAAGTCGGCTGGTGGCCGATGTATTGAATCTCGACGCAATTTGAGTGTTCCATCGGCATTAGGAGGCCCTGAACGTTGCAATTAACTATCATTTTAGCGTCGGATTCGATAATCTAAACTCACAGGAGAACGACCATAAGGTGCCCGAGGCAGCAATATACCCATGGAAACAAGTCGGCTGGAGGCCGATGTATTGAATCTCGACGCAATTTGAGTGTTCCATCGTCATTACAAGGCCCTGAAGGTTACAATTAACTATCATTTTTGCGTCGGATTTGAAAATCTAGACTCACAGGAGAACGACCATAAGGTGCCCGAGGCAGCAATAGACCCTTGGAGACAAGTCGGCTGGAGGACGATATATTCGATCGCGACGCAATTTGAGTCTTCTATCGTCATAAGGAGGCGCTGAACGTTACAATTCACTATCATTTTTGCGTCGGATTCGAAAATCTAGACTCACAGGAGAAAGACCATGTGGTGCCCGAGGCAGCGATATCCCCTTGGAGACATGTCGGCTGGAGGCCGATGTATTGAATCTCGACGCAATTTGAGTGTACCATCGTCATTACAAGGCCCTGAACGTTACAATTAACTATCATTTTTGCGTCGGATTCGAAAATCTAGACTCACAGGAGAACGACCATAAGGTGCCCGAGGCAGCAATAGACCCTTGGAGACAAGTCTGCTGGAGGCCGATGTATTGAATCTCGACACAATTTGGGTGTTCCATCGGCATTAGGAGGTCCTGAACGTTACAATTAACTATCATTTTTGCGTCGGGTTCGAAAATCTAGACTCACAGGAGAACGACCATAAGATGCCCGAGGCAGCAATAGACCCTTGGAGACAAGTCGGCTGGAGGACGATGTATTGAATCTCGACGCAATTTGAGTCTTCTATCGTCATTAGGAGGCGCTGAACGTTACAATTCGCTATCATTTTTGAGTCGGATTCGAAAATCTAGACTCACAGGAGAAAGATCATATTGTGCCCGAGACAGCAATATCCCCTTGGAGACAAGTCGGCTGGAGGACGATGTATTGGATAGCGACGCTATTTGAGTGTTCCATCGGCATTAGGAGGCCCTTAACAATACAATTAACTATCATTTTTGCGTCGGGTTCGAAAATCTAGACTCACAGGAGAACGACCATAAGGTGCCCGAGGCAGCAATAGACCCTTGGAGACAAGTCGGCTGGAGGACGATGTATTGAATCTCGACGCAATTTGAGTGTCCTATCGTCATTAGGAGGCCCTAAACGTTACAATTAACTATCATTTTTGCGTCGGATTCGATAATCTAAACTCACAGGGGAACGACCATACGGTGCCCGAGGCAGCTATTGACCCCTGGAGACAAATCGGTTGGAGGACGATGTATTGGATCGCGACGCAAAATGAGTGTCCCATCGTCATTAGAAGGCCCTGAACGTTACAATTAACTATCATTTACGCGTCGGATTCGAAAATCTACTCACAGGAGAAGTTCATACGGTGCTCGAGACAGCAATATCCCCTTGGAGACAAGTCGGCTGGAGGCCGATGTATTGAATCTCGACGCAATTTTAGTGTTCCATCGTCATTACAAGGCCCTGAACGTTACAATTAACTATCATTTTTGCGTCGGATTAAAAAAACTAGACTCACAGGAGAACGCCCATAAGGTGCCCGAGGCAGCAATAGACCCTTGGAGACAAGTCGGCTGGAGGCCGATGTATTGAATCTCGACGCAATTTGAGTGTTCCATCGGCATTAGGAGGCCCTGAACGTTATAATTAACTGTCATTTTTGCGTCGGATTCGATAATCTAAACTCACAGGAGAACGACCATCAGGTGCCCGAGGCAGCAATAGACCCTTGGAGACAAGTCGGCTGGAGGCCGATGTATTGAATCTCGACGAAATTTGAGTGTTCCATCGTCATTACAAGACCTGAACGTTACAATTAACTATCATTTTTGCGTCGGATTTGAAAATCTAGACTCACAGGAGAACGACCACAAGTTGCCCGAGGCAGCAATAGACCCTTGGAGACAAGTCGGCTGGAGGCCGATGTATTGAATCTCGACGCAATTTGAGTGTTCCATCGGTATTAGGAGGCCCTGAACGTTACAATTAACTATCATTTTTGCGTCGGGTTCGAAAATCTAGACTCACAGGAGAACGACTATAAGGTGCCCGAGGCAGCAATAGACCCTTGGAGACAAGTCGGCTGGAGACGGTGTATTGAATCTCGACGCAATTTGAGAGTTCGATCGTCATTAGGCGGCCCTGAACGTTACAATTAACTATCATTTTTGCGTCGGATTCGAAAATCTAGACTTACAAGAGAACGACCATAAAGTGCCCGAGGCAGCATTTGATCCTTGGAGACAAGTCGGCTGGAGGACGATGTATTGGATCGCGACGCAAAATGAGCGTTCCATCGTCATTAGGAGGCCCTGAATGTTACAATTAACTATCAGTTTTTCGTCGGATTCGAAAATCTAAACTCACAGGGGAACGACCATACGGTGCCCGAGGCAGCTATTGACCCTTGGAGACAAGTCGGTTGGAGGACGATGTATTGGATCGCGACGCAAAATGAGTGTTCCATCGTCATTAGGAGAATGTTACAATTAACTATCAGTTTTTCTTCGGATTCGAAAATCTAAACTCACAGGAGAACGACCATAAGGTGCCCGAGGCAGCAACAGACCCTTGGAGACAAGTCGGCTGGAGGCCGATGTATTGAATAACGACGCAATTTGAGTGTTCGATCGTCATTAGGAGGCCCTAGACGTTACAATTAACTATCATTTTTGCGTCGGATTCCATAATCTAAACTCACAGGAGAACGACCATAAGGTGCCCGAGGCAGCATTAGACCCTTGGAGACAAGTCGGCTGGAGGACGATGTATTGAATCTCGACGAAATTTGAGTGTCCCATCGTCATTACAAGGCCCTAAACGTTACAATTAACTATCATTTTTGCGTCGGATTCGATAATCTAAACTCACAGGAGAACGACCATAAGGTGCCCGAGGCAGCAATAGACCCTTGGAGAGAAGTCGGCTGGTGGCCGATGTATTGAATCTCGACGCAATTTGAGTGTTCCATCGGCATTAGGAGGCCCTGAACGTTGCAATTAACTATCATTTTAGCGTCGGATTCGATAATCTAAACTCACAGGAGAACGACCATAAGGTGCCCGAGGCAGCAATATACCCATGGAAACAAGTCGGCTGGAGGCCGATGTATTGAATCTCGACGCAATTTGAGTGTTCCATCGTCATTACAAGGCCCTGAAGGTTACAATTAACTATCATTTTTGCGTCGGATTTGAAAATCTAGACTCACAGGAGAACGACCATAAGGTGCCCGAGGCAGCAATATACCCTTGGAGACAAGTCGGCTGGAGGCCGATGTATTGAATCTCGACGCAATTTGAGTGTTCCATCGGCATTAGGAGGCCCTGAACGTTGCAATTAACTATCATTTTAGCGTCGGATTCGATAATCTAAACTCACAGGAGAACGACCATAAGGTGCCCGAGGCAGCAATATACCCAAGGAAACAAGTCGGCTGGAGGCCGATGTATTGAATCTCGACGCAATTTGAGTGTTCCATCGTCATTACAAGGCCCTGAAGGTTACAATTAACTATCATTTTTGCGTCGGATTTGAAAATCTAGACTCACAGGAGAACGACCATAAGGTGCCCGAGGCAGCAATATACCCTTGGAGACAAGTCGGCTGGAGGCCGATGTATTGAATCTCGACGCAATTTGAGTGTTCCATCGGCATTAGCAGGCCCTGAACGTTACAATTAACTATCATTTTTGCGTCGGATTCGATAATCTAAACTCACAGGAGAACGACCATAAGCTGCCCGAGGCAGCAACAGACCCTTGGAGACAAGTCGGCTGGAGGACAATGTATTGAATCTCGACGCAATTTGAGTGTTCCATCGCCATTACAAGGCCCTGAACGGTACAATGAACTATCAATTTTGCGTCGGATTCGAAAATCTAGACTCACAGGAGAACGGCCATAAGGTGCCCGAGGCAGCAATAGACCCTTGGAGACAAGTCGGCTGGAGGACGATATATTGGATCGCGACGCAATTTGAGTCTTCTATCGTCATAAGGAGGCGCTGAACGTTACAATTCACTATCATTTTTGCGTCGGATTCGAAAATCAAGACTTACGAGAGAACGACCATAAAGTGTCCAAGGCAGCATTAGATCCTTGGAGACAAGTCGGCTGGAGGACGATGTATTGGATCGCGACGCAATTTGAGTGTTCCATCGTCATTAGGAGGCCCTGAATGTTACAACTAACTATCAGTTTTTCGTCGGATTCGAAAATCTAGACTCACAGCAGACGAAACATTTGGTACCCGAGGCGGCAATATCCCTTTGGAGACAAATCGGCTGGAGGACGATGTATTGAATCCCGACGCAATTTGAGTCTTCTATTGTCATTAGGAGGCGCTGAACGTAACAATTCACTATCATTTTTGCGTCGGGTTCGAATATCTAGACTCACAGGAGAACGACTATAAGGTGCCCGAAGCAGCAATAGACCCTTGGAGACAAGTCGGCTGGAGACGGTGTATTGAATCTCGACGCAATTTGAGAGTTCCATCCTCATTACAAGGCCCTGGACGTTACAATTAACTATCATTTTTGCGTCGGATTCGAAAATCTAGACTCACAGGAGAACGACCATAAGGTGCCCGAGGCAGCAATAGAACCTTGGAGACAAGTCTGCTGGAGGCCGATGTATCGAAACTCGACACAATTTGAGTGTTCCATCGGCATTAGGAGGCCCTGAACGTTGTAATTAACTATCATTTTTGCGTCGGATTCGATAATCTAAACTCACAGGAGAACGACCATAAGGTGCCCGAGGCAGCAATAGACCCTTGGAGACAAGTCGGCTGGAGGACGATGTATTAAATCTCGACGCAATTTGAGAGTTCCATCGTCATTAGGAGGCCCTGAATGTTACAATTAACTATCAGTTTTTCGTCGGATTCGAAAATCTAAACTCACAGGAGTACGATCATAAGGTGCCCGAGGCAGCAACAGACCCTTGGAGACAAGTCGGCTGGAGGACGATGTATTGAATCTCGACACAATTTGAGTGTCCCATCGTCATTACAAGGCCCTAAACGTTACAATTAACTATCATTTTTGCGTCGGATTCGATAATCTAAACTCACAGGAGAACGACCATAAGCTGCCCGAGACAGCAATAGACCCTTGGAGACAATTCGGCTGGTGGCCGATGTATTGAATCTCGACGCAATCTGAGTGTTCCATCGGCATTAGGAGGCCCTAAACGTTACAATTAAATATCAGTTTTGCGTCGGATTCGATAATCTAAACTCACAGGAGAACGACCATTAGGTGCAGAGGCAGCAATAGACCCTTGGAGACAAGTCGGCTGGAGGCCGATGTATTGAATCTCGACGCAATTTGAGTCTTCTATCGTCATTAGGAGGCGCTGAACGTTACAATTCACTATCATTTTTGAGTCGGATTCGAAAATCTAGACTCACAGGAGAAAGATCATATTGTGCCCAAGACAGCAATATCCCCTTGGAGACAAGTCGGCTGGAGGACGATGTATTGGATCGCGACACAATTTGAGTGTTCCATCGGCATTAGGAGGCCCTGAACGTTACAATTAACTATCATTTTTGCGTCGGGTTCGAAAATCTAAACTCACAGGAGAACGAACATAAGGTGCCCGAGGCAGCAATAGACCCTTGGAGACAAGTCGGCTGGAGGACGATGTATTAAGTCTCGACGCAATTTGAGAGTTCCACCGTCATTAGGCGGCCCTGAACGTTACAATTAACTATCATTTTTGCGTCGGATTCGAAAATCAAGACTTACAAGAGAACGACCATAAAGTGTCAAGGCAGCATTAGATCCTTGGAGACAAGTCGGCTGGAGGACGATGTATTGGATCGCGACGCAATTTGAGTGTTCCATCGTCATTAGGAGGCCCTGAATGTTACAACTACCTATCAGTTTTTCGTCGGATTCGAAAATCTAGACTCACAGCAGACGAACCATTTGGTACCCGAGGCGGCAATATATCTTTGGAGGCAAATCGGCTGGAGGACGATGTATTGAATCCCGACGCAATTTGAGTCTTCTATTGTCATTAGGAGGCGCTGAACGTTACAATTCACTATCATTTTTGCGTCGGGTTCGAAAATCTAGACTCACAGGAGAACGACTATAAGGTGCCCGAAGCAGCAATAGACCCTTGGAGACAAGTCGGCTGGAGACGGTGTATTGAATCTCGACGCAATTTGAGAGTTCCATCGTCATTAGGCGGCCCTGAACGTTACAATTAACTATCATTTTTGCGTCGGATTCGAAAATATAGACTTACAAGAGAACGACCATAAAGTGCCAGAGGCAGCATTAGATCCTTGGAGACAAGTCGGCTGGAGGACGATGTATTGGATCGCGACACAAATTGAGTGTTCCATCGTCATTAGGAGGCCCTGAATGTTACAATTAACTATCAGTTTTTCGTCGGATTCGAAAATCTTAACTCACAGGGGAACGACCCTACGGTGCCCGAGGCAGCTATTGACCCTTGGAGACAAGTCGGTTGGAAGACGATGTATTTGATCGCGACGCAAAATGAGTGTTCCATAGTCATTAGGAGGCCCTGAATGTTACAATTAACTACCAGTTTTTGTCGGATTCGAAAATCTAAACTCACAGGAGAACGACCATAAGGTGCCCGAGGCAGCAACAGACCCTTGGAGACAAGTCGGCTGGAGGCCGATGTATTAAATAACGACGCAGTTTGAGTGTTCGATCGTCATTAGGAGGCCCTAAACGTTACAATTAACTATCATTTTTGCGTCGGATTCCATAATCTAAAGTCACAGGAGAACGACCATAAGGTGCCCGAGGCAGCATTAGACCCTTGGAGACAAATCGGCTGGAGGACGATGTATTGAATCTCGACGCAATTTAAGTGTCCCATCGTCATTACAAGGCCCTAAACGTTACAATTAACTATCATTTTTGCGTCGGATTCGATAATCTAAACTCACAGGAGAACGACCATAAGGTGCCCGAGGCAGCAATAGACCCTTGGAGACAAGTCGGCTGGTGGCCGATGTATTGAATCTCGACGCAGTTTGAGTGTTCCATCGTCATTACAAGGCCCTGAACGTTACAATTAACTATCATTTTTGCGTCGGATTCGAAAATCTAGACTCACAGGAGAACGACCATAAGGTGCCCGAGGCAGCAATAAACCCTTGGAGACAAGTCGGCTGGAGGCCGATGTATTGAATCTCGACGCAATTTGAGTGTTCCATCGGCATTAGGAGGCCCTGAACGTTACAATTAACTATCATTTTTGCGTTGGATTCGATAATCTAAACTCACAGGAGAACGACCATAAGCTGCCCGAGGCAGCATTAGACCCTTGGAGACAAGTCGGCTGGAGGACGATGAATTGAATCTCGACGCAATTTGAGTGTCCCATCGCCATTACAAGGCCCTAAACGTTACAATTAAATATCAGTTTTGCGTCGGATTCGATAATCTAAACTGACAGGAGAACGACCATTAGGTGCCCGAGGCAGCAATAGACCCTTGGAGACAAGTCGGCTGGAGGCCGATGTATTGAATCTCGACGCAATTTCAGTGTTCCATCGGCATTAGGAGGTCCTGAACGTTACAATTAACTATCATTTTTGCGTCGGGTTCGAAAATCTAGACTCACAGGAGAACGACCATAAGGTGCCCGAGGCAGCAATAGACACTTGGAGAAAGTCGGCTGGAGGACGATGTATTGAATCTCGACGCAATTTGAGTCTTCTATCGTCATTAGGAGGCGCTGAAAGTTACAATTCACTATCATTTTTGAGTCGGATTCGAAAATCTAGACTCACAGGAGAAAGATCATATTGTGCCCAAGACAGCAATATCCCCTTGGAGACAAGTCGGCTGGAGGACGATGTATTGGATCGCGACACAATTTGAGTGTTCCATCGGCATTAGGAGGCCCTGAACGTTACAATTAACTATCATTTTTGCGTCGGGTTCGAAAATCTAGACTCACAGGAGAACGACCATAAGGTGCCCGAGGCAGCAATAGACCCTTGGAGACAAGTCGGCTTTAGGACGATGTATTAAGTCTCGACGCAATTTGAGAGTTCCACCGGCATTAGGCGGCCCTGAACGTTACAATTAACTATCATTTTTGCGTCGGATTCGAAAATCAAGACTTACAAGAGAACGACCATAAAGTGTCCAAGGAAACATTAGATCCTTGGAGACAAGTCGGCTGGAGGACGATGTATTGGATCGCGACGCAATTTGAGTGTTCCATCGTCATTAGGAGGCCCTGAATGTTACAACTAACTATCAGTTTTTCGTCGGATTCGAAAATCTAGACTCACAGCAGACGAACCATTTGGTACCCGAGGCGGCAATATATCTTTGGAGACAAATCGGCTGGAGGACGATGTATTGAATCCCGACGCAATTTGAGTCTTCTATTGTCATTAGGAGGCGCTGAACGTTACAATTCACTATCATTTTTGCGTCGGGTTCGAAAATCTAGACTCACAGGAGAACGACTATAAGGTGCCCGAAGCAGCAATAGACCCTTGGAGACAAGTCGGCTGGAGACGGTGTATTGAATCTCGACGCAATTTGAGAGTTCCATCGTCATTAGGCGGCCCTGAACGTTACAATTAACTATCATTTTTGCGTCGGATTCGAAAATATAGACTTACAAGAGAACGACCATAAAGTGCCAGAGGCAGCATTAGATCCTTGGAGACAAGTCGGCTGGAGGACGATGTATTGGATCGCGACGCAAATTGAGTGTTCCATCGTCATTAGGAGGCCCTGAATGTTACAATTAACTATCAGTTTTTCGTCGGATTCGAAAATCTAAACTCACAGGGGAACGACCATACAGTGCCCGAGGCAGCTATTGACCCTTGGAGTCAAGTCGGTTGGAAGACGATGTATTTGATCGCGACGCAAAATGAGTGTTCCATCGTCATTAGGAGGCCCTGAATGTTACAATTAACTATCAATTTTTGTCGGATTCGAAAATCTAAACTCACAGGAGATCGACCATAAGGTGCCCGAGGCAGCAACAGACCCTTGGAGACAAGTCGGCTGGAGGCCGATGTATTAAATAACGACGCAGTTTGAGTGTTCGATCGTCATTAGGAGGCCCTAAACGTTACAATTAACTATCATTTTTGCGTCGGATTCCATAATCTAAAGTCACAGGAGAACGACCATAAGGTGCCCGAGGCAGCTTTAGACCCTTGGAGACAAATCGGCTGGAGGACGATGTATTGAATCTCGACGCAATTTAAGTGTCCCATCGTCATTACAAGGCCCTAAACGTTACAATTAACTATCATTTTTGCGTCGGATTCGATAATCTAAACTCACAGGAGAACGACCATAAGGTGCCCGAGGCAGCAATAGACCCATGGAGACAAGTCGGCTGGTGGCCGATGTATTGAATCTCGACGCAATTTGAGTGTTCCATCGTCATTACAAGGCCCTGAACGTTACAATTAACTATCATTTTTGCGTTGGATTCGAAAATCTAGACTCACAGGAGAACGACCATAAGGTGCCCGAGGCAGCATTAAACCCTTGGAGACAAGTCGGCTGGAGGCCGATGTATTGAATCTCGACGCAATTTGAGTGTTCCATCGGCATTAGGAGGCCCTGAACGTTACAATTAACTATCATTTTTGCGTTGGATTCGATAATCTAAACTCACAGGAAAACGACCATAAGCTGCCCGAGGCAGCATTAGACCCTTGGAGACAAGTCGGCTGGAGGACGATGAATTGAATCTCGACGCAATTTGAGTGTCCCATCGCCATTACAAGGCCCTAAACGTTACAATTAAATATTAGTTTTGCGTCGGATTCGATAATCTAAACTCACAGGAGAACGACCATTAGGTGCCCGAGGCAGCAATAGACCCTTGGAGACAAGTCGGCTGGAGGCCGATGTATTGAATCTCGACGCAATTTGAGTGTTCCATCGGCATTAGGAGGTCCTGAACGTTACAATTAACTATCATTTTTGCGTCGGATTCGAAAATCTAGACTCACAGGAGACAGATCATATTGTGCCCAAGACAGCAATATCCCCTTGGAGACAAGTCGGCTGGAGGACGATGTATTGGATCGCGAAACAATTTGAGTGTTCCATCGGCATTAGGAGGCCCTGAACGTTACAATCACTATCATTTTTGCGTCGGGTTCGAAAATCTAGACTCACAGGAGAACGACCATAAGGTGCCCGAGGCAGCAATAGACCCTTGGAGACAAGTCGGCTGGAGGACGATGTATTAAGTCTCGACGCAATTTGAGAGTTCCACCGTCATTAGGCGGCCCTGAACGTTACAATTAACTATCATTTTTTCGTCGGATTCGAAAATCAAGACTTACAAGAGAACGACCATAATGTGTCCAAGGCAGCATTAGATCCTTGGAGACAAGTCGGCTGGAGGACGATGTATTGGATCGCGACGCAATTTGAGTGTTCCATCGTCATTATGAGGCCCTGAATGTTACAACTAACTATCAGTTTTTCGTCGGATTCGAACATCTAGACTCACAGCAGACGAACCATTTGGTACCCGAGGCGGCAATATATCTTTGGAGACAAATCGGCTGGAGGACGATGTATTGAATCCCGACGCAATTTGAGTCTTCTATTGTCATTAGGAGGCGCTGAACGTTACAATTCACTATCATTTTTGCGTCGGGTTCGAAAATCTAGACTCACAGGAGAACGACTATAAGGTGCCCGAAGCAGCAATAGACCCTTGGAGACAAGTCGGCTGGAGACGGTGTATTGAATCTCGACGCAATTTGAGAGTTCCATCGTCATTAGGCGGCCCTGAGCGTTACAATTAACTATCATTTTTGCGTCGGATTCGAAAATATAGACTTACAAGAGATCGACCATAAAGTGCCAGAGGCAGCATTAGATCCTTGGAGACAAGTCGGCTGGAGGACGATGTATTGAATCTCGACACAATTTGAGTGTTCCATCGGCATTAGGAGGCCCTGAACGTTGTAATTAACTATCATTTTTGCGTCGGATTCGATAATCTAAACTCACAGGAGAACGACCATAAGGTGCCCGAGGCTGCAATAGACCCTTGGAGACAAGTCGGCTGGAGGACGATGTATTAAATCTCGACGCAATTTGAGAGTTCCATCGTCATTAGGAGGCCCTGAATGTTACAATTAACTATCAGTTTTTCGTCGGATTCGAAAATATAGACTCACAGCAGACGAACCATTTGGTGCCCGAGGCAGCAATATCCCTTTGGAGACAAATCAGCTGGAGGACGATGTATTGAATCCCGACGCAATTTGAGTCTTCTATCGTCATTAGGAGGCGCTGAACGTTACAATTCACTATCATTTTTGCGTCGGATTCGAAAATCTAGACTCATAGGAGAAGGATCATATTCTGCCAGAGACAGCAATGTCCCCTAGGAGACAAGTCGGTTGGAGGACGATGTATTGGATCGCGACGCAAAATGAGTGTTCCATCGTCATTAGGAGTCCCTGAATGTTACAATTAACTATCAGTTTTTCGTCGGATTCGAAAATCTAAACTCACAGGAGAACGACCATAAGGTGCCCGAGGCAGCATTAGACCCTTGGAGACAAGTCGGCTGGAGGACGATGTATTGAATCTCGACGCAATTTGAGTGTCCCATCGTCATTACACGGCCCTAAACGTTACGATTAACTATCATTTTTGCGTCGGATTCGATAATCTAAACTCACAGGAGAACGACCATAAGGTGCCCGAGGCAGCAATAGACCCTTGGAGACAATTCGGCTGGTGGCCGATGTTTTGAATCTCGACGCAATTTGAGTGTTCCATCGTCATTAGGAGGCCCTGAACGTTGCAATTAACTATCGTTTTTGCGTCGGATTCGATAATCTAAACTCACAGGAGAACGACCATAAGGTGCCCGAGGCAGCAATAGACCCATGGAAACAAGTCGGCTGGAGGCCGATGTATTGAATCTCGACGCAATTTGAGTGTTCCATCGTCATTACAAGGCCCTGAACGTTACAATTAACTATCATTTTTGCGTCGGATTCGAAAATCTAGACTCTCAGGAGCACGACCATAAGGTGCCCGAGGCAGCAATATACCCTTGGAGACAAGTCGGCTGGAGGCCGATGTATTGAATCTCGACGCAATTTGAGTGTTCCATCGGCATTAGGAGGCCCTGAACGTTACAATTAACTATCATTTTTGCGTTGGATTCGCAAATCTAAACTCACAGGAGAACGACCATAACTGCCCGAGGCAGCAACAGACCCTTGGAGATAAGTCGGCTGGAGGACGATGTATTGAATCTCGACGCAATTTGAGTGTTCCATCGCCATTACAAGGCCCTGAATGTTACAATTAACTATCATTTTTGCGTCGGATTCGAAAATCTAGACTCACAGGAGAAGGATCATATGGTGCCCGAGGCAGCAACAGACCCTTGGAGACAAGTCGGCTGGAGGCCGATGAATTGAATATCGACGCAATTTGAGTGTTGTGTCGTCATTAGGGGGCCCTAAACGTTACAATTAACTATAATTTTAGCGTCGGATTCGATAATCTAAACTCACAGGAGAACGACCATAAGCTGCCCGAGGCAGCATTAGACCCTTGGAGACAAGTCGGCTGGAGGACGATGAATTGAATCTCGACGCAATTTGAGTGTCCCATCGCCATTACAAGGCCCTAAACGTTACAATTAAATATCAGTTTTGCGTCGGATTCGATAATCTAAACTCACAGGAGAACGACCATTAGGTGCCCGAGGCAGCAATAGACCCTTGGAGCCAAGTTGGCTGGAGGCCGATGTATTGAATCTCGACGCAATTTGAGTGTTCCATCGGCATTAGGAGGTCCTGAACGTTACAATTAACTATCATTTTTGCGTCGGGTTCGAAAATCTAGACTCACAGGAGAACGACCATTAGGTGCCCGAGGCAGCAATAGACCCTTGGAGACAAGTCGGCTGCAGGACGATGTATTGAATCTCGACGCAATTTGAGTGTCCTATCGTCATTAGGAGGCCCTAAACGTTACAATTAACTATCATTTTTGCGTCGGATTCGATAATCTAAACTCACAGGGGAACTTCCATACGGTGCCCGAAGCAGCTATTGACCCTTGGAGACAAGTCGGTTGGAGGACGATGTATTGGATCGCGACGCAAAATGAGTGTCCCATCGTCATTAGAAGGCCCTGAACGTTACAATTAACTATCATTTACGCGTCGGAATCGAAAATCTACTCACAGGAGAAGTTCATACGGTGCTCGAGACAGCAATATCCCTTTGGTGACAAGTCCGCTGGAGGCCGATGTATTGAATCTCGACGCAATTTGAGAGTTCCATCGGCATTAGGAGGCCATGAACGTCACAATTAAATATCATTTTTGCGTCGGATTCGAAAATCTAGACTCACAGGAGGATCATATGGTGCCCGAGGCAGCAACAGACCCTTGGAGACAAGTCGGCTGGAGGCCGATGTATTTAATATCGACGCAATTTGAGTGTTCCATCGTCATTACAAGGCCCTAAACGTTACAATTAACTGTCATTTTTGCGTCGGATTCGGTAATCTAAACTCACAGGAGAACGACCATAAGGTGCCCGAGGCTGCATCACCCTTGGAAACAAGTCGGCGGGAGGCCGATTTATTGAATCTCGACGCAATTTGAGTGTTCCATCGTCATTACATGGCCCTGAACGTTACAATTAACTATCATTTTTGCGTCGGATTCGAAAATCTAGACTCACAGGAGAACGACCATAAGGTGCCCGAGGCAGCAATATACCCTTGGAGACAAGTCGGCTGGAGGCCGATGTATTGAATCTCGACGCAATTTGAGTGTTCCATCGCCATTAGGAGGCCCTGAACGTTAAAATTAACTATCATTTTTGCGTCGGATTCGATAATCTAAACTCACAGGAGAACGACCATAAGGTGCCCGAGGCAGCAATAGACCCATGGAGACAAGTCGGCTGGTGGCCGATGTATTGAATCTCGACGCAATTTGAGTGTTCCATCGTCATTACAAGGCCCTGAGCGTTACAATTAACTATCATTTTTGCGTCGGATTCGAAAATCTAGACTCACAGGAGAACGACCATAAGGTGCCCGAGGCAGCAATAGACCCTTGGAGACAAGTCGGCTGGAGGACGATGTATTGGATCGCAACGCAATTTGAGTCTTCTATCGTCATTAGGAGGCGCTGAACGTCACAATTCACTATCATTTTTGCGTAGGATTCGAAAATCTAAACAAACAGGAGAAGGACCATGTGGTGCCCGAGGCAGCGATATCCCCTTGGAGACAAGTCGGCTGGAGGCCGATGTATTGAATCTCAACGCAATTTGAGTGTTCCATCGTCATTACAAGGCCCTGAACGTTACAATTAACTATCATTTTTGCGTCAGATTCAAAAATCTAGACTCACAGGAGAACGACCATAAGGTGCCCGAGGCAGCAATAGACCCTTGGAGACAAGTCGGCTGGAGGCCGATGTATTGAATCTCGACACAATTTGAGTGTTCCATCGGCATTAGGAGGCCCTGAACGTTATAATTAACTATCATTTTTGCGTCGGATTTGATAATCTAAACTCACAGGTGCCCGAGGCAGCAATATCCCTTTGGAGACAAATCGGCTGGAGGACGATGTATTGAATCCCGACGCAATTTGAGTCTTCTATCGTCATTAGGAGGTGCTGAACGTTACAATTCACTATCATTTTTGCGTCGGATTCGAAAATCTAGACTCACAGGAGAAGGATCATATTGTGCCAGAGACAGCAATGTCCCCTTGGAGACAACTCGGCTGGGGGACGATGTATTGAATCTCGAGGCAATTTGAGTGTCCTATCGTCATTAGGAGGCCCTAAACGATACAATTAACTATCATTTTTGCGTCGGATTCGATAATCTAAACTCACAGGGGAACTTCCATACGGTGCCCGAAGCAGCTATTGACCCTTGGAGACAAGTCGGTTGAAGGACGATGTATTGGATCGCGACGCAAAATGAGTGTCTCATCGTCATTAGAAGGCCCTGAACGTTACAATTAACTATCATTTAGGCGTCGGATTCGAAAATCTACTGACAGGAGAAGTTCATACGTTGCTCGAGACAGCAATATCCCCTTGGAGACAAGTCCGTTGGAGGCCAATGTATTGAATCTCGACGCAATTTGAGAGTTCCATCGGCATTAGGAGGCCATGAACGTTACAATTAAATATCATTTTTGCGTCGGATTCGAAAATCTAGACTCACAGGAGGATCATATGGTGCCCGAGGCAGCAACAGACCCTTGGAGACAAGTCGGCTGGAGGCCGATGTATTTAATATCGACGCAATTTGAGTGTACCATCGTCATTACAAGGCCCTAAACGTTACAATTAACTATCATTTTTGCGTCGGATTCGGTAATCTAAACTCACAGGAGAACGACCATAAGGTGCCCGAGGCTGCATCACCCTTGGAGACAAGTCGGCGGGAGGCCGATTTATTGAATCTCGACGCAATTTGAGTGTTCCATCGTCATTACATGGCCCTGAACGTTACAATTAACTATCATTTTTGCGTCGGATTCGAAAATCTAGACTCACAGGAGAACGACCATAAGGTGCCCGAGGCAGCAATAGACCCATGGAGACAAGTCGGCTGGTGGCCGATGTATTGAATCTCGACGCAATTTGAGTGTTCCATTGTCATTACAAGGCCCTGAACGTTACAATTAACTATCATTTTTGGGTCGGATTCGAAAATCTAGACTCACAGGAGAACGACCATAAGGTGCCCGAGGCAGCAATAGACCCTTGGAGACAAGTCGGCTGGCGGACGATGTATTGGATCGCAACGCAATTTGAGTCTTCTATCGTCATTAGGAGGCGCTGAACGTCACAATTTACTATCATTTTTGCGTAGGATTCGAAAATCTAAACTCACAGGAGAAGGACCATGTGGTGCCCGAGGCAGCGATATCCCCTTGGAGACAAGTCGGCTGGAGGCCGATGTATTGAATCTCGACGCAATTTGAGTGTTCCATCGTCATTACAAGGCCCTGAACGTTACAATTAACTATCATTTTTGCGTCAGATTCAAAAATCTAGACTCACAGGAGAACGACCATAAGGTGCCCGAGGCAGCAATAGACCCTTGGAGACAAGTCGGCTGGAGGCCGATGTATTGAATCTCGACACAATTTGAGTGTTCCATCGGCATTAGGAGGCCCTGAACGTTATAATTAACTATCATTTTTGCGTCGGATTTGATAATCTAAACTCACAGGAGAACGACCATAAGGTGCCCGAGGCAGCAATATCCCTTTGGAGACAAATCGGCTGGAGGACGATGTATTGAATCCACACGCAATTTGAGTCTTCTATCGTCATTAGGAGGCGCTGAACGTTACAATTCGCTATCATTTTTGAGTCGGATTCGAAAATCTAGACTCACAGGAGAAAGATCATATTGAGCCAGAGACAGCAATGTCCCCTTGGAGACAACTCGGCTGGGGGACGATGTATTGAATCTCGAGGCAATTTGAGTGTCCTATCGTCATTAGGAGGCCCTAAACGTTACAATTAACGATCATTTTTGCGTCGGATTCGATAATCTAAACTCACAGGAGAACGACCATAAGGTGCCCGAGGCAGCAATAGACCCATGGAGACAAGTCGGCTGGTGGCCGATGTATTGAATCTCGACGCAATTTGAGTGTTCCATCGTCATTACAAGGCCCTGAACGTTACAATTAACTATCATTTTTGGGTCGGATTCGAAAATCTAGACTCACAGGAGAACGACCATAAGTTGCCCGAGGCAGCAATAGACCCCTGGAGACAAGTCGGCTGGAGGACGATGTATTGGATCGCAACGCAATTTGAGTCTTCTATCGTCATTAGGAGGCGCTGAACGTTACAATTCACTATCATTTTTGAGTCGGATTCGAAAATCTAGACTCACAGGAGAAAGATCATATTGTGCCCGAGACAGCAATATCCCCTTGGAGACAAGTCGGCTGGAGGACGATGTATTGGATCGCGACGCAATTTGAGTGTTCCATCGGCATTAGGAGGCCCTTAACGTTACAATTAACTATCATTTTTGCGTCGGGTTCGAAAATCTAGACTCACAGGAGAACGACCATAAGGTGCCCGAGGCAGCAATAGACCCTTGGAGACAAGTCGGCTGGAGGACGATGTATTGAATCTCGACGCAATTTGAGTGTCCTATCGTCATTAGGAGGCCCTAAACGTTACAATTAATTATCATTTTTGCGTCGGATTCGATAATCTAAACTCACAGGGGAACGACCATACGGTGCCCGAGGCAGCTGTTGACCCTTGGAGACAAGTCGGTTGGAGGACGATGTATTGGATCGCGACGCAAAATGAGTGTCCCATCGTCATTAGAAGGCCCTGAACGTTACAATTAACTATCATTTACGCGTCGGATTCGAAAATCTACTCACAGGAGAAGTTCATACGGTGCTCGAGACAGCAATATCCCCTTGGAGAAAAGTCCGCTGGAGGTCGATGTATTGAATCTCGACGCAATTTGAGAGTTCCATCGGCATTAGGAGGCCATGAACGTTACAATTAACTATCATTTTTGCGTCGGATTACAAAATCTAGACTCACAGGAGAATGAACATAAGGTGCCCGAGACAGCAATATACCCTTGGAGACAAGTCGGCTGGAGGCCGATGTATTGAATCTCGACGCAATTTGAGTGTTCCATCGGCATTAGGAGGCCCTGAACGTTACAATTAACTATCATTTTTGCGTCGGATTCGATAATCTAAAGTCACAGGAGAACGACCATAAGGTGCCCGAGGCAGCAGTAGACCCTTGGAGACAAGTCGGATGGAGGACGATGTATTTAATCGCGACGCAATTTGAGTCTTCTATCGTCATTAGGAGGCGCTGAACGTTACGATTCACTATCATTTTTGCGTAGGATTCGAAAATCTAGACTCACAGGAGAAGGACCATGTGGTGCCCGAGTCAGCGATATCCCCTTGGAGACAAGTCGGCTGGAGGCCGATGTATTGAATCTCGACGCAATTTGAGTGTTCCATCGGCATTAGGAGGCCTGAACGTTATAATTAACTGTCATTTTTGCGTCGGATTCGATAATCTAAACTCACAGGAGAACGACCATAAGGTGCCCGAGGCTGCAATAGACCCTTGGGGACAAGTCGGCTGGAGGCCGATGTATTGAATCTCGACGAAATTTGAGTGTTCCATCGTCATTACAAGACCTGAGCGTTACAATTAACTATCATTTTTGCGTCGGATTTGAAAATCTAGACTCACAGGAGAACGACCATAAGTTGCCCGAGGCAGCAATAGACCCTTGGAGACAAGTCGGCTGGAGGCCGATGTATTGAATCTCGACGCAATTTGAGTGTTCCATCGGTATTAGGAGGCCCTGAACGTTACAATTAACTATCATTTTTGCGTCGGGTTCGAAAATCTAGACTCACAGGAGAACGACTATAAGGTGCCCGAGGCAGCAATAGACCCTTGGAGACAAGTCGGCTAGAGACGGTGTATTGAATCTCGACGCAATTTGAGAGTTCCATCGTCATTAGGCGGCCCTGAACGTTACAATTAACTATCATTTTTGCGTCGGATTCGAAAATCTAGACTTAACAAGAGAACGACCATAAAGTGCCCGAGGCAGCATTAGATCCTTGGAGACAAGTCGGCTGGAGGACGATGTATTGGATCGCGACGCAAAATGAGTGTTCCATCGTCATTAGGTGGCCCTGAATGTTACAATTAACTATGAGTTTTTCGTCGGATTCGAAAATCTAAACTCACAGGGGAACGACCATACGGTGCCCGAGGCAGCTATTGACCCTTGGAGACAAGTCGGTTGGAGGACGATGTATTGGATCGCGACGCAAAATGAGTGTTCCATCGTCATTAGGAGGCCCTGAATGTTACAATTAACTGTCATTTTTGCGTCGGATTCGAAAATCTAGACTTAACAAGAGAACGACCATAAAGGGCCCGAGGCAGCATTAGATCCTTGGAGACAAGTCGGCTGGAGGCCGATGTATTGAATAACGACGCAATTTGAGTGTTCGATCGTCATTAGGAGGCCCTAAACGTTACAATTAACTATCATTTTTGCGTCGGATTCCATAATCTAAACTCACAGGAGAACGACCATAAGGTGCCCGAGGCAGCATTAGACCCTTGGAGACAAGTCGGCTGGAGGACGATGTATTGAATCTCGACGCAATTTGAGTGTCCCATCGTCATTACAAGGCCCTAATCGTTACAATTAACTATCATTTTTGCGTCGCATTCGATAATCTAAACTCACAGGAGAACGACCATAAGGTGCCCGAGGCAGCAACAGACCCTTGGAGACAAGTCGGCTGGTGGCCGATGTATTGAATCTCGACGCAATTTGAGTGTTCCATCGGCATTAGGAGGCCCTGAACGTTGCAATTAACTATCATTTTTGCGTCGGATTCGATAATCTAAACTCACAGGAGAACGACCATAAGGTGCCCGAGGCAGCAATAGACCCATGGAAACAAGTCGGCTGGAGGCCGATGTATTGAATCTCGACGCAATTTGAGTGTTCCATCGTCATTACAAGGCCCTGAAGGTTACAATTAACTATCATTTTTGCGTCGGATTCGAAAATCTAGACTCACAGGAGAACGACCATAAGGTGCCCGAGGCAGCAATATACCCTTGGAGACAAGTCGGCTGGAGGCCGATGTATTGAATCTCGACGCAATTTAAGTGTTCCATCGGCATTAGGAGGCCCTGAACGTTACAATTAACTATCATTTTTGCGTCGGATTCGATAATCTAAACTCACAGGAGAACGACCATAAGCTGCCCGAGGCAGCAACAGACCCTTGGAGACAAGTCGGCTGGAGGACGATGTATTGAATCTCGACGCAATTTGAGTCTTCTATCGTCATTAGGAGGCGCTGAACGTTACAATTCATTATCATTTTTGAGTCGGATTCGAAAATCTAGACTCACAGGAGAAAGATCATATTGTGCCCGAGACAGCAATATCCCCTTGGAGACAAGTCGGCTGGAGGACGATGTATTGGATCGCGACGCAATTTGAGTGTTCCATCGGCATTAGGAGGCCCTTAACGTTACAATTAACTATCATTTTTGCGTCGGGTTCGAAAATCTAGACTCACAGGAGAACGACCATAAGGTGCCCGAGGCAGCAATAGACCCTTGGAGACAAGTCGGCTGGAGGACGATGTATTGAATCTCGACGCAATTTGAGTGTCCTATCGTCATTAGGAGGCCCTAAACGTTACAATTAACTATCATTTTTGCGTCGGATTCGATAATCTAAACTCACAGGGGAAGACCATACGGGGCCCGAGGCAGCTATTGACCCTTGGAGACAAGTCGGTTGGAGGACGATGTATTGGATCGCGACGCAAAATGAGTGTCCCATCGTCATTAGAAGGCCCTGAACGTTACAATTAACTATCATTTACGCGTCGGATTCGAAAATCTACTCACAGGATAACTTCATACGGTGCTCGAGACAGCAATATCCCCTTGGAGACAAGTCCGCTGGAGGTCGACGTATCGAATCTCGACGCAATTAGGCGGCCCTGAACGTTACAATTAACTATCATTTTTGCGTCGGATTCGAAAATCTAGACTTACAAGAGAACGACCATAAAGTGCCCGAGGCAGCAGTAGACCCTTGGAGACAAGTCGGATGGAGAACGATATATTGGATCGCGACGCAATTTGAGTCTTCTATCGTCATTAGGAGGCGCTGAACGTTACAATTCACTATCATTTTTGCGTAGGATTCGAAAATCTAGACTCACAGGAGAAGGACCATGTGGTGCCCGAGTCAGCGATATCCCCTTGGAGACAAGTCGGCTGGAGGCCGATGTATTGAATCTCGATGCAATTTGAGTGTTCCATCGTCATTACAAGGCCCTGAACGTTACAATTAACTATCATTTTTGCGTCGGATTCAAAAAACTAGACTCACAGGAGAACGCCCATAAGGTGCCCGAGGCAGCAATAGACCCTTGGAGACAAGTCGGCTGGAGGCCGATGTATTGAAACTCGACGCAATTTGAGTGTTCCATCGTCATTAGGAGGCCCTGAACGTTATAATTAACTGTCATTTTTGCGTCGGATTCGATAATCTAAACTCACAGGAGAACGACCATAAGGTGCCCGAGGCTGCAATAGACCCTTGGGGACAAGTCGGCTGGAGGCCGATGTATTGAATCTCGACGAAATTTGAGTGTTCCATCGTCATTACAAGACCTGAACGTTACAATTAACTATCATTTTTGCGTCGGATTTGAAAATCTAGACTCACAGGAGAACGACCATAAGGTGCCAGAGGCAGCAATAGACCCTTGGAGACAAGTCGGCTGGAGGCCGATGTATTGAATCTCGACGCAATTTGAGTGTTCCATCGGTATTAGGAGGCCCTGAACGTTACAATTAACTATCATTTTATCGTCGGGTTCGAAAATCTAGACTCACAGGAGAACGACTATAAGGTGCCCGAGGCAGCAATAGACCCTTGGACACAAGTCGGCTGGAGACGGTGTATTGAATCTCGACGCAATTTGAGAGTTCCATCGTCATTAGGCGGCCCTGAACGTTACAATTAACTATCATTTACGCGTCGGATTCGAAAATCTACTCACAGGAGAAGTTCATACGGTGCTCGAGACAGCAATATCCCCTTGGAGACAAGTCCGCTGGAGGTCGATGTATTAAATCTCGACGCAATTTGAGAGTTCCATCGTCATTAGGCGGCCCTGAACGTTTCAATTAACTATCATTTTTGCGTCGGATTCGAAAATCTAGACTTACGAGAGAACGACCATAAAGTGCCCGAGGCAGGATTAGATCCTTGGCGACAAGTCGGCTGGAGGACGATGTATTGGATCGCGACGCAAAATGAGTGTTCCATCGTCATTAGGAGGCCCTGAATGTTACAATTAACTATCAGTTTTTCGTCGGATTCGAAAATCTAAACTCACAGGAGAACGACCATAAGGTGCCCGAGGCAGCAACAGACCCTTGGAGACAAGTCGGCTGGAGGCCGATGTATTGAATAACGACGCAATATGATTGTTCGATCGTCATTAGGAGGACCTAAACGTTACAATTAACTATCATTTTTGCGTCGGATTCCATAATCTAAACTCACAGGAGAACGACCATAAGGTGCCCGAGGCAGCATTAGACCCTTGGAGACAAGTCGGCTGGAGGACGATGTATTGAATCTCGACGCAATTTGAGTGTCCCATCGTCATTACAAGGCCCTAAACGTTACAATTAACTATAATTTTTGCGTCGGATTCGATAATCTAAACTCACAGGAGAACGACCATAAGGTGCCCGAGGCAGCAATAGACCCTTGGAGACAAGTCGGCTGGTGGCCGATGTATTGAATCTCGACGCAATTTGAGTGTTCCATCGGCATTAGGAGGCCCTGAACGTTGCAATTAACTATCATTTTTGCGTCGGATTCGATAATCTAAACTCACAGGAGAACGACCATAAGGTGCCCGAGGCAGCAATAGACCCATGGAAACAAGTCGGCTGGAGGCCGATGTATTGAATCTCGACGCAATTTGAGTGTTCCATCGTCATTACAAGGCCCTGTACCTTACAATTAACTATCAGTTTCGCGTCGGATTCGAAAATCTATTCACAGGAAAAGTTCATACGGTGCTCGAGACAGCAATATACCCCTTGGAGACAAGTCGGATGGAGGACGATGTATTGGATCGCTACGCAATTTGAGTGTTCCATCGTCATTAGGAGGCCCTGAATGTTACAATTAACTATCAGTTTTTCGTCGGATTCGAAAATCTAGACTCACAGCAGACGAACCATATGGTGCCCGAGGCAGCAATATCCCCTTGGAGACAAATCGGTTGGAGGACGATGTATTGAATCCCGTCGCAATTTGAATCATCTATCGTCATTAGGAGGCGCTGAACGTTACAATTCACTATCATTTTTGCGTCGGATTCGAAAATCTAGACTCACAGGAGAACGACCATAAGGTGCCCGACGCAGCAATAGACCCTTGGAGACAAGTCGGCTGGAGGCCGATGTATTGAATCTCGTCGCAATTTGAGTGTTCTATCGGCATTAGGAGGCCCTGAACGTCAAAATTAACTATCATTTTTGCGTCGGATTCGATAATCTAAACTCACAGGAGAACGACCATAAGGTGCCCGAGGCAGCAATAGACCCTTGGAGACAAGTCGGCTGGAGGCCGATGTATTGAATCTCGACGCAATTTGAGTGTTCCATCGTCATTAGAAGACCCTGAACGTTACAATTAACTATCATTTTTGCGTCGGATTCGAAAATCTAGACTCAAAGGAGAACGACCATAAGGTGCCCGAGGCAGCAATAGACCCCTGGTGACAAGTCTGCTGGAGGCCGATGTATTGAATCTCGACACAATTTGAGTGTTCCATCGGCATTAGGAGGCCCTGAACGTTGTAATTAACTATCATTCTTGCGTCGGATTCGATAATCTAAACTCACAGGAGAACGACCATAAGGTTTCCGAGGCAGCAATAGACCCTTGGAGACAAGTCGGCTGGAGGACGATGTATTAAATCTCGACGCAATTTGAGAGTTCCATCGTCATTAGGCGGCCCTGAACGTTACAATTAACTATCATTTTTGCGTCGGATTCGAAAATCAAGACTTACAAGAGAACGACCATAAAGTGTCCAAGGCAGCATTAGATCCTTGGAGACAAGTCGGCTGGAGGACGATGTATTGGATCGCGACGCAATTTGAGTGTTCCATCGTCATTAGGAGGCCCTGAATGTTACAACTAACTATCAGTTTTTCGTCGGATTCGAAAATCTAGACTCACAGCAGACGAACCATTTGGTACCCGAGGCGGCAATATCCCTTTAGAGACAAATCGGCTGGAGGACGATGTATTGAATCCCGACGCAATTTGAGTCTTCTATTGTCATTAGGAGGCGCTGAACGTTACAATTCACTATCATTTTTGCGTCGGATTCGAAAATCTAACCTCACAGGAGAACGACCGTAAGGTGCCGGAGGCAGCAATATACCCTTGGAGACAAGTCGGCTGGATGCCGATGTATTGAATCTCGACGCAATTTGAGTGTTCCATCGGCATTAGGAGGCCCTGAACGTTACAATTAACTATCATTTTTCCGTCGGATTCGATAATCTAAACTCACAGGAGAACGACCATAAGCTGCCCGAGGCAGCAACAGACCCTTGGAGACAAGTCGGCTGGAGGACGATGTATTGAATCTCGACGCAATTTGAGTGTTCCATCGCCATTACAAGGCCCTGAACGTTACAATTAACTATCATTTTTGCGTCGGATTCGAAAATCTAGACTCACAGGAGAACGGCCATAAGGTGCCCGAGGCAGCAATAGACCCTTGGAGACAAGTCGGCTGGAGGACGATATATTGGATCGCGACGCAATTTGAGTCTTCTATCGTCATAAGGAGGCGCTGAACGTTACAATTCACTATCATTTTTGCGTCGGATTCGAAAATCTAGACTCACAGGAGAAGGACCATGTGGTGCCCGAGGCAGCGATATCCCCTTGGAGACAAGTCGGCTGGAGGCCGATGTATTGAATCTCGACGCAATTTGAGTGTTCCATCGTCATTACAAGGCCCTGAACGTTACAATTAACTATCATTTTTGCGTCGGATTCGAAAATCTAGACTCACAGGAGAACGACCATAAGGTTCCCGAGGCAGCAATAGACCCTTGGAGACAAGTCTGCTGGAGGCCGATATATTGAATCTCGACACAATTTGAGTGTTCCATCGGCATTAGGAGGCCCTGAACGTTGTAATTAACTATCATTTTTGCGTCGGATTCGATAATCTAAACTCACAGGAGAACGACCATAAGGTGCCCGAGGCAGCAATAGACCCTTGGAGACAAGTCGGCTGGAGGACGATGTATTAAATCTCGACGCAATTTGAGAGTTCCATCGTCATTAGGCGGCCCTGAACGTTACAATTAACTATCATTTTTGCGTCGGATTCGAAAATCTAGACTTACAAGAGAACGACCATTAAGTGTCCAAGGCAGCATTAGATCCTTGGAGACAAGTCGGCTGGAGGACGATGTATTGAATCGCGACGCAATTTGAGTGTTCCATCGTCATTAGGATGCCCTGAATGTTACAACTAACTATCAGTTTTTCGTCGGATTCGAAAATCTAGACTCACAGCAGACGAACCATTTGGTACCCGAGGCGGCAGTATCCCTTTGGAGACAAATCGGCTGGAGGACGATGTATTGAATCCCGACGCAATTTGAGTCTTCTATCGTCATTAGAAGGCGCTGAACGTTACAATTCACTATCATTTTTGCGTCGGATTCGAAAATCTAGACTCACAGGAGAAGGATCATATTGTGCCCGAGACAGCAATACCCCTTGGAGACAAGTCGGCTGGTGGCCGATGTATTGAATCTCGACGCAATTTGAGTGTTCCATCGGCATTAGGAGGCCCTGAACGTTACAATTCACTATCATTTTCGCGTCGGATTCGATAATCTAAACTCACAGGAGAACGACCATAAGGTGCCCGAGGCAGCAATAGACCCTTGGAGACAAGTCGGCTGGAGGACGATGTATTGAATCTCGACGCAATTTGAGTGTCCTATCGTCATTAGGAGGCCCTAAACGTTACAATTAACTATCATTTTTGCGTCGGATTCGATAATCTAAACTCACAGGGGAAGACCATACGGGGCCCGAGGCAGCTATTGACCCTTGGAGACAAGTCGGTTGGAGGACGATGTATTGGATCGCGACGCAAAATCAGTGTCCCATCGTCATTAGAAGGCCCTGAACGTTACAATTAACTATCATTTACGCGTCGGATTCGAAAATCTACTCACAGGATAACTTCATACGGTGCTCGAGACAGCAATATCCCCTTGGAGACAAGTCCGCTGGAGGTCGACGTATCGAATCTCGACGCAATTAGAGAGTTCCATCGTCATTAGGCGGCCCTGAACGTTACAATTAACTATCATTTTTGCGTCGGATTCGAAAATCTAGACTTACAAGAGAACGACCATAAAGTGCCCGAGGCAGCAGTAGACCCTTGGAGACAAGTCGGATGGAGAACGATATATTGGATCGCGACGCAATTTGAGTCTTCTATCGTCATTAGGAGGCGCTGAACGTTACAATTCACTATCATTTTTGCGTAGGATTCGAAAATCTAGACTCACAGGAGAAGGACCATGTGGTGCCCGAGTCAGCGATATCCCCTTGGAGACAAGTCGGCTGGAGGCCGATGTATTGAATCTCGATGCAATTTGAGTGTTCCATCGTCATTACAAGGCCCTGAACGTTACAATTAACTATCATTTTTGCGTCGGATTCAAAAAACTAGACTCACAGGAGAACGCCCATAAGGTGCCCGAGGCAGCAATAGACCCTTGGAGACAAGTCGGCTGGAGGCCGATGTATTGAATCTCGACGAAATTTGAGTGTTCCATCGTCATTACAAGACCTGAACGTTACAATTAACTATCATTTTTGCGTCGGATTTGAAAATCTAGACTCACAGGAGAACGACCATAAGGTGCCCGAGGCAGCAATAGACCCTTGGAGACAAGTCGGCTGGAGGCCGATGTATTGAATCTCGACGCAATTTGAGTGTTCCATCGGTATTAGGAGGCCCTGAACGTTACAATTAACTATCATTTTATCGTCGGGTTCGAAAATCTAGACTCACAGGAGAACGACTATAAGGTGCCCGAGGCAGCAATAGACCCTTGGACACAAGTCGGCTGGAGACGGTGTATTGAATCTCGACGCAATTTGAGAGTTCCATCGTCATTAGGCGGCCCTGAACGTTACAATTAACTATCATTTACGCGTCGGATTCGAAAATCTACTCACAGGAGAAGTTCATACGGTGCTCGAGACAGCAATATCCCCTTGGAGACAAGTCCGCTGGAGGTCGATGTATTAAATCTCGACGCAATTTGAGAGTTCCATCGTCATTAGGCGGCCCTGAACGTTTCAATTAACTATCATTTTTGCGTCGGATTCGAAAATCTAGACTTACAAGAGAACGACCATAAAGTGCCCGAGGCAGCATTAGATCCTTGGCAACAAGTCGGCTGGAGGACGATGTATTGGATCGCGACGCAAAATGAGTGTTCCATCGTCATTAGGAGGCCCTGAATGTTACAATTAATTATCAGTTTTTCGTCGGATTCGAAAATCTAAACTCACAGGGCTAACGACCATACGGTGCCCGAGGCAGCTATTGACCCTTGGAGACAAGTCGGTTGGAGGACGATGTATTGGATCGCGACGCAAAATGAGTGTTCCATCGTCATTAGGAGGCCCTGAATGTTACAATTAACTATCAGTTTTTCGTCGGATTCGAAAATCTAAACTCACAGGATAACGACCATAAGGTGCCCGAGGCAGCAACAGACCCTTGGAGACAAGTCGGCTGGAGGCTGATGTATTGAATAACGACGCAATATGAGTGTTCGATCGTCATTAGGAGGACCTAAACGTTACAATTAACTATCATTTTTGCGTCGGATTCCATAATCTAAACTCACAGGAGAACGACCATAAGGTGCCCGAGGCAGCATTAGACCCTTGGAGACAAGTCGGCTGGAGGACGATGTATTGAATCTCGACGCAATTTGAATGTCCCATCGTCATTACAAGGCCCTAAACGTTACAATTAACTATAATTTTTGCGTCGGATTCGATAATCTAAACTCACAGGAGAACGACCATAAGGTGCCCGAGGCAGCAATAGACCCTTGGAGACAAGTCGGCTGGTGGCCGATGTATTGAATCTCGACGCAATTTGAGTGTTCCATCGGCATTAGGAGGCCCTGAACGTTGCAATTAACTATCATTTTTGCGTCGGATTCGATAATCTAAACTCACAGGAGAACGACCATAAGGTGCCCGAGGCAGCAATAGACCCATGGAAACAAGTCGGCTGGAGGCCGATGTATTGAATCTCGACGCAATTTGAGTGTTCCATCGTCATTACAAGGCCCTGTACCTTACAATTAACTATCAGTTTCGCGTCGGATTCGAAAATCTATTCACAGGAAAAGTTCATACGGTGCTCGAGACAGCAATATACCCCTTGGAGACAAGTCGGATGGAGGACGATGTATTGGATCGCGACGCAATTTGAGTGTTCCATCGTCATTAGGAGGCCCTGAATGTTACAATTAACTATCAGTTTTTCGTCGGATTCGAAAATCTAGACTCACAGCAGACGAACCATATGGTGCCCGAGGCAGCAATATCCCCTTGGAGACAAATCGGTTGGAGGACGATGTATTGAATCCCGTCGCAATTTGAATCATCTATCGGCAGTAGGAGGCCCTGAACGTCAAAATTAACTATCATTTTTGCGTCGGATTCGATAATCTAAACTCACAGGAGAACGACCATAAGGTGCCCGAGGCAGCAATAGACCCTTGGAGACAAGTCGGCTGGAGGCCGATGTATTGAATCTCGACGCAATTTGAGTGTTCCATCGTCATTAGAAGACCCTGAACGTTACAATTAACTATCATTTTTGCGTCGGATTCGAAAATCTAGACTCAAAGGAGAACGACCATAAGGTTTCCGAGGCAGCAATAGACCCCTGGTGACAAGTCTGCTGGAGGCCGATGTATTGAATCTCGTCGCAATTTGAGTGTTCTATCGGCATTAGGAGGCCCTGAACGTCAAAATTAACTATCATTTTTGCGTCGGATTCGATAATCTAAACTCACAGGAGAACGACCATAAGATGCCCGAGGCAGCAATAGACCCTTGGAGACAAGTCGGCTGGAGGACGATGTATTAAATCTCGACGCAATTTGAGAGTTCCATCGTCATTAGGCGGCCCTGAACGTTACAATTAACTATCATTTTTGCGTCGGATTCGAAAATCAAGACTTACAAGAGAACGACCATAAAGTGTAAAAGGCAGCATTAGATCCTTGGAGACAAGTCGGCTGGAGGACGATGTATTGGATCGCGACGCAATTTGAGTGTTCCATCGTCATTAGGAGGCCCTGAATGTTACAACTAACTATCAGTTTTTCGTCGGATTCGAAAATCTAGACTCACAGCAGACGAACCATTTGGTACCCGAGGCGGCAATATCCCTTTGGAGACAAATCGGCTGGAGGACGATGTATTGAATCCCGACGCAATTTGAGTCTTCTATTGTCATTAGGAGGCGCTGAACGTTACAATTCACTATCATTTTTGCGTCGGATTCGAAAATCTAGCCTCACAGGAGAACGACCATAAGGTGCCGGAGGCAGCAATATACCCTTGGAGACAAGTCGGCTGGATGCCGATGTATTGAATCTCGACGCAATTTGAGTGTTCCATCGGCATTAGGAGGCCCTGAACGTTACAATTAACTATCATTTTTCCGTCGGATTCGATAATCTAAACTCACAGGAGAACGACCATAAGCTGCCCGAGGCAGCAACAGACCCTTGGAGACAAGTCGGCTGGAGGACGATGTATTGAATCTCGACGCAATTTGAGTGTTCCATCGCCATTACAAGGCCCTGAACGTTACAATTAACTATCATTTTTGCGTCGGATTCGAAAATCTAGACTCACTGGAGAACGGCCATAAGGTGCCCGAGGCAGCAATAGACCCTTGGAGACAAGTCGGCTGGAGGACGATATATTGGATCGCGACGCAATTTGAGTCTTCTATCGTCATAAGGAGGCGCTGAACGTTACAATTCACTATCATTTTTGCGTCGGATTCGAAAATCTAGACTCACAGGAGAAGGACCATGTGGTGCCCGAGGCAGCGATATCCCCTTGGAGACAAGTCGGCTGGAGGCCGATGTATTGAATCTCGACGCAATTTGAGTGTTCCATCGTCATTACAAGGCCCTGAACGTTACAATTAACTATCATTTTTGCGTCGGATTCGAAAATCTAGACTCACAGGAGAACGTCCATAAGGTTCCCGAGGCAGCAATAGACCCTTGGAGACAAGTCGGCTGGAGGACGATGTATTAAATCTCGACGCAATTTGAGAGTTCCATCGTCATTAGGCGGCCCTGAACGTTACAATTAACTATCATTTTTGCGTCGGATTCGAAAATCTAGACTTACAAGAGAACGACCATTAAGTGTCCAAGGCAGCATTAGATCCTTGGAGACAAGTCGGCTGGAGGACGATGTATTGAATCGCGACGCAATTTGAGTGTTCCATCGTCATTAGGATGCCCTGAATGTTACAACTAACTATCAGTTTTTCGTCGGATTCGAAAATCTAGACTCACAGCAGACGAACCATTTGGTACCCGAGGCGGCAATATCCCTTTGGAGACAAATCGGCTGGAGGACGATGTATTGAATCCCGACGCAATTTGAGTCTTCTATCGTCATTAGAAGGCGCTGAACGTTACAATTCACTATCATTTTTGCGTCGGATTCGAAAATCTAGACTCACAGGAGAAGGATCATATTGTGCCCGAGACAGCAATACCCCTTGGAGACAAGTCGGCTGGTGGCCGATGTATTGAATCTCGACGCAATTTGAGTGTTCCATCGGCATTAGGAGGCCCTGAACGTTACAATTAACTATCATTTTTGCGTCGGATTCGATAATCTAAACTCACAGGAGAACGACCATAAGGTGCCCGAGGCAGCAATAGACCCTTGGAGACAAGTCGGCTGGAGGACGATGTATTGAATCTCGACGCAATTTGAGTGTCCTATCGTCATTAGGAGGCCCTAAACGTTACAATTAACTATCATTTTTGCGTCGGATTCGATAATCTAAACTCACAGGGGAAGACCATACGGGGCCCGAGGCAGCTATTGACCCTTGGAGACAAGTCGGTTGGAGGACGATGTATTGGATCGCGACGCAAAATGAGTGTCCCATCGTCATTAGAAGGCCCTGAACGTTACAATTAACTATCATTTACGCGTCGGATTCGAAAATCTACTCACAGGATAACTTCATACGGTGCTCGAGACAGCAATATCCCCTTGGAGACAAGTCCGCTGGAGGTCGACGTATCGAATCTCGACGCAATTAGAAAGTTCCATCGTCATTAGGCGGCCCTGAACGTTACAATTAACTATCATTTTTGCGTCGGATTCGAAAATCTAGACTTACAAGAGAACGACCATAAAGTGCCCGAGGCAGCAGTAGACCCTTGGAGACAAGTCGGATGGAGAACGATATATTGGATCGCGACGCAATTTGAGTCTTCTATCGTCATTAGGAGGCGCTGAACGTTACAATTCACTATCATTTTTGCGTAGGATTCGAAAATCTAGACTCACAGGAGAAGGACCATGTGGTGCCCGAGTCAGCGATATCCCCTTGGAGACAAGTCGGCTGGAGGCCGATGTATTGAATCTCGATGCAATTTGAGTGTTCCATCGTCATTACAAGGCCCTGAACGTTACAATTAACTATCATTTTTGCGTCGGATTCAAAAAACTAGACTCACAGGAGAACGCCCATAAGGTGCCCGAGGCAGCAATAGACCCTTGGAGACAAGTCGGCTGGAGGCCGATGTATTGAAACTCGACGCAATTTGAGTGTTCCATCGTCATTAGGAGGCCCTGAACGTTATAATTAACTGTCATTTTTGCGTCGGATTCGATAATCTAAACTCACAGGAGAACGACCATAAGGTGCCCGAGGCTGCAATAGACCCTTGGGGACAAGTCGGCTGGAGGCCGATGTATTGAATCTCGACGAAATTTGAGTGTTCCATCGTCATTACAAGACCTGAACGTTACAATTAACTATCATTTTTGCGTCGGATTTGAAAATCTAGACTCACAGGAGAACGACCATAAGGTGCCCGAGGCAGCAATAGACCCTTGGAGACAAGTCGGCTGGAGGCCGATGTATTGAATCTCGACGCAATTTGAGTGTTCCATCGGTATTAGGAGGCCCTGAACGTTACAATTAACTATCATTTTATCGTCGGGTTCGAAAATCTAGACTCACAGGAGAACGACTATAAGGTGCCCGAGGCAGCAATAGACCCTTGGACACAAGTCGGCTGGAGACGGTGTATTGAATCTCGACGCAATTTGAGAGTTCCATCGTCATTAGGCGGCCCTGAACGTTACAATTAACTATCATTTACGCGTCGGATTCGAAAATCTACTCACAGGAGAAGTTCATACGGTGCTCGAGACAGCAATATCCCCTTGGAGACAAGTCCGCTGGAGGTCGATGTATTAAATCTCGACGCAATTTGAGAGTTCCATCGTCATTAGGCGGCCCTGAACGTTTCAATTAACTATCATTTTTGCGTCGGATTCGAAAATCTAGACTTACAAGAGAACGACCATAAAGTGCCCGAGGCAGCATTAGATCCTTGGCGACAAGTCGGCTGGAGGACGATGTATTGGATCGCGACGCAAAATGAGTGTTCCATCGTCATTAGGAGGCCCTGAATGTTACAATTAATTATCAGTTTTTCGTCGGATTCGAAAATCTAAACTCACAGGGCTAACGACCATACGGTGCCCGAGGCAGCTATTGACCCTTGGAGACAAGTCGGTTGGAGGACGATGTATTGGATCGCGACGCAAAATGAGTGTTCCATCGTCATTAGGAGGCCCTGAATGTTACAATTAACTATCAGTTTTTCGTCGGATTCGAAAATCTAAACTCACAGGAGAACGACCATAAGGTGCCCGAGGCAGCAACAGACCCTTGGAGACAAGTCGGCTGGAGGCCGATGTATTGAATAACGACGCAATATGAGTGTTCGATCGTCATTAGGAGGACCTAAACGTTACAATTAACTATCATTTTTGCGTCGGATTCCATAATCTAAACTCACAGGAGAACGACCATAAGGTGCCCGAGGCAGCATTAGACCCTTGGAGACAAGTCGGCTGGAGGACGATGTATTGAATCTCGACGCAATTTGAGTGTCCCATCGTCATTACAAGGCCCTAAACGTTACAATTAACTATAATTTTTGCGTCGGATTCGATAATCTAAACTCACAGGAGAACGACCATAAGGTGCCCGAGGCAGCAATAGACCCTTGGAGACAAGTCGGCTGGTGGCCGATGTATTGAATCTCGACGCAATTTGAGTGTTCCATCGGCATTAGGAGGCCCTGAACGTTGCAATTAACTATCATTTTTGCGTCGGATTCGATAATCTAAACTCACAGGAGAACGACCATAAGGTGCCCGAGGCAGCAACAGACCCTTGGAGACAAGTCGGCTGGAGGCTGATGTATTGAATAACGACGCAATATGAGTGTTCGATCGTCATTAGGAGGACCTAAACGTTACAATTAACTATCATTTTTGCGTCGGATTCCATAATCTAAACTCACAGGAGAACGACCATAAGGTGCCCGAGGCAGCATTAGACCCTTGGAGACAAGTCGGCTGGAGGACGATGTATTGAATCTCGACGCAATTTGAATGTCCCATCGTCATTACAAGGCCCTAAACGTTACAATTAACTATAATTTTTGCGTCGGATTCGATAATCTAAACTCACAGGAGAACGACCATAAGGTGCCCGAGGCAGCAATAGACCCTTGGAGACAAGTCGGCTGGTGGCCGATGTATTGAATCTCGACGCAATTTGAGTGTTCCATCGGCATTAGGAGGCCCTGAACGTTGCAATTAACTATCATTTTTGCGTCGGATTCGATAATCTAAACTCACAGGAGAACGACCATAAGGTGCCCGAGGCAGCAATAGACCCATGGAAACAAGTCGGCTGGAGGCCGATGTATTGAATCTCGACGCAATTTGAGTGTTCCATCGTCATTACAAGGCCCTGTACCTTACAATTAACTATCAGTTTCGCGTCGGATTCGAAAATCTATTCACAGGAAAAGTTCATACGGTGCTCGAGACAGCAATATACCCCTTGGAGACAAGTCGGATGGAGGACGATGTATTGGATCGCGACGCAATTTGAGTGTTCCATCGTCATTAGGAGGCCCTGAATGTTACAATTAACTATCAGTTTTTCGTCGGATTCGAAAATCTAGACTCACAGCAGACGAACCATATGGTGCCCGAGGCAGCAATATCCCCTTGGAGACAAATCGGTTGGAGGACGATGTATTGAATCCCGTCGCAATTTGAATCATCTATCGGCATTAGGAGGCCCTGAACGTCAAAATTAACTATCATTTTTGCGTCGGATTCGATAATCTAAACTCACAGGAGAACGACCATAAGGTGCCCGAGGCAGCAATAGACCCCTGGTGACAAGTCTGCTGGAGGCCGATGTATTGAATCTCGTCGCAATTTGTGTGTTCTATCGGCATTAGGAGGCCCTGAACGTCAAAATTAACTATCATTTTTGCGTCGGATTCGATAATCTAAACTCACAGGAGAACGACCATAAGATGCCCGAGGCAGCAATAGACCCTTGGAGACAAGTCGGCTGGAGGACGATGTATTAAATCTCGACGCAATTTGAGAGTTCCATCGTCATTAGGCGGCCCTGAACGTTACAATTAACTATCATTTTTGCGTCGGATTCGAAAATCAAGACTTACAAGAGAACGACCATAAAGTGTCCAAGGCAGCATTAGATCCTTGGAGACAAGTCGGCTGGAGGACGATGTATTGAATCGCGACGCAATTTGAGTGTTCCATCGTCATTAGGAGGCCCTGAATGTTACAACTAACTATCAGTTTTTCGTCGGATTCGAAAATCTAGACTCACAGCAGACGAACCATTTGGTACCCGAGGCGGCAATATCCCTTTGGAGACAAATCGGCTGGAGGACGATGTATTGAATCCCGACGCAATTTGAGTCTTCTATTGTCATTAGGAGGCGCTGAACGTTACAATTCACTATCATTTTTGCGTCGGATTCGAAAATCTAGCCTCACAGGAGAACGACCATAAGGTGCCGGAGGCAGCAATATACCCTTGGAGACAAGTCGGCTGGATGCCGATGTATTGAATCTCGACGCAATTTGAGTGTTCCATCGGCATTAGGAGGCCCTGAACGTTACAATTAACTATCATTTTTCCGTCGGATTCGATAATCTAAACTCACAGGAGAACGACCATAAGCTGCCCGAGGCAGCAACAGACCCTTGGAGACAAGTCGGCTGGAGGACGATGTATTGAATCTCGACGCAATTTGAGTGTTCCATCGCCATTACAAGGCCCTGAACGTTACAATTAACTATCATTTTTGCGTCGGATTCGAAAATCTAGACTCACAGGAGAACGGCCATAAGGTGCCCGAGGCAGCAATAGACCCTTGGAGACAAGTCGGCTGGAGGACGATATATTGGATCGCGACGCAATTTGAGTCTTCTATCGTCATAAGGAGGCGCTGAACGTTACAATTCACTATCATTTTTGCGTCGGATTCGAAAATCTAGACTCACAGGAGAAGGACCATGTGGTGCCCGAGGCAGCGATATCCCCTTGGAGACAAGTCGGCTGGAGGCCGATGTATTGAATCTCGACGCAATTTGAGTGTTCCATCGTCATTACAAGGCCCTGAACGTTACAATTAACTATCATTTTTGCGTCGGATTCGAAAATCTAGACTCACAGGAGAACGTCCATAAGGTTCCCGAGGCAGCAATAGACCCTTGGAGACAAGTCGGCTGGAGGACGATGTATTAAATCTCGACGCAATTTGAGAGTTCCATCGTCATTAGGCGGCCCTGAACGTTACAATTAACTATCATTTTTGCGTCGGATTCGAAAATCTAGACTTACAAGAGAACGACCATTAAGTGTCCAAGGCAGCATTAGATCCTTGGAGACAAGTCGGCTGGAGGACGATGTATTGAATCGCGACGCAATTTGAGTGTTCCATCGTCATTAGGATGCCCTGAATGTTACAACTAACTATCAGTTTTTCGTCGGATTCGAAAATCTAGACTCACAGCAGACGAACCATTTGGTACCCGAGGCGGCAATATCCCTTTGGAGACAAATCGGCTGGAGGACGATGTATTGAATCCCGACGCAATTTGAGTCTTCTATCGTCATTAGAAGGCGCTGAACGTTACAATTCACTATCATTTTTGCGTCGGATTCGAAAATCTAGACTCACAGGAGAAGGATCATATTGTGCCCGAGACAGCAATACCCCTTGGAGACAAGTCGGCTGGTGGCCGATGTATTGAATCTCGACGCAATTTGAGTGTTCCATCGGCATTAGGAGGCCCTGAACGTTACAATTAACTATCATTTTTGCGTCGGATTCGATAATCTAAACTCACAGGAGAACGACCATAAGGTGCCCGAGGCAGCAATAGACCCTTGGAGACAAGTCGGCTGGAGGACGATGTATTGAATCTCGACGCAATTTGAGTGTCCTATCGTCATTAGGAGGCCCTAAACGTTACAATTAACTATCATTTTTGCGTCGGATTCGATAATCTAAACTCACAGGGGAAGACCATACGGGGCCCGAGGCAGCTATTGACCCTTGGAGACAAGTCGGTTGGAGGACGATGTATTGGATCGCGACGCAAAATGAGTGTCCCATCGTCATTAGAAGGCCCTGAACGTTACAATTAACTATCATTTACGCGTCGGATTCGAAAATCTACTCACAGGATAACTTCATACGGTGCTCGAGACAGCAATATCCCCTTGGAGACAAGTCCGCTGGAGGTCGACGTATCGAATCTCGACGCAATTAGAGAGTTCCATCGTCATTAGGCGGCCCTGAACGTTACAATTAACTATCATTTTTGCGTCGGATTCGAAAATCTAGACTTACAAGAGAACGACCATAAAGTGCCCGAGGCAGCAGTAGACCCTTGGAGACAAGTCGGATGGAGAACGATATATTGGATCGCGACGCAATTTGAGTCTTCTATCGTCATTAGGAGGCGCTGAACGTTACAATTCACTATCATTTTTGCGTAGGATTCGAAAATCTAGACTCACAGGAGAAGGACCATGTGGTGCCCGAGTCAGCGATATCCCCTTGGAGACAAGTCGGCTGGAGGCCGATGTATTGAATCTCGATGCAATTTGAGTGTTCCATCGTCATTACAAGGCCCTGAACGTTACAATTAACTATCATTTTTGCGTCGGATTCAAAAATCTAGACTCACAGGAGAACGCCCATAAGGTGCCCGAGGCAGCAATAGACCCTTGGAGACAAGTCGGCTGGAGGCCGATGTATTGAAACTCGACGCAATTTGAGTGTTCCATCGTCATTAGGAGGCCCTGAACGTTATAATTAACTGTCATTTTTGCGTCGGATTCGATAATCTAAACTCACAGGAGAACGACCATAAGGTGCCCGAGGCTGCAATAGACCCTTGGGGACAAGTCGGCTGGAGGCCGATGTATTGAATCTCGACGAAATTTGAGTGTTCCATCGTCATTACAAGACCTGAACGTTACAATTAACTATCATTTTTGCGTCGGATTTGAAAATCTAGACTCACAGGAGAACGACCATAAGGTGCCCGAGGCAGCAATAGACCCTTGGAGACAAGTCGGCTGGAGGCCGATGTATTGAATCTCGACGCAATTTGAGTGTTCCATCGGTATTAGGAGGCCCTGAACGTTACAATTAACTATCATTTTATCGTCGGGTTCGAAAATCTAGACTCACAGGAGAACGACTATAAGGTGCCCGAGGCAGCAATAGACCCTTGGACACAAGTCGGCTGGAGACGGTGTATTGAATCTCGACGCAATTTGAGAGTTCCATCGTCATTAGGCGGCCCTGAACGTTACAATTAACTATCATTTACGCGTCGGATTCGAAAATCTACTCACAGGAGAAGTTCATACGGTGCTCGAGACAGCAATATCCCCTTGGAGACAAGTCCGCTGGAGGTCGATGTATTAAATCTCGACGCAATTTGAGAGTTCCATCGTCATTAGGCGGCCCTGAACGTTTCAATTAACTATCATTTTTGCGTCGGATTCGAAAATCTAGACTTACAAGAGAACGACCATAAAGTGCCCGAGGCAGCATTAGATCCTTGGCGACAAGTCGGCTGGAGGACGATGTATTGGATCGCGACGCAAAATGAGTGTTCCATCGTCATTAGGAGGCCCTGAATGTTACAATTAATTATCAGTTTTTCGTCGGATTCGAAAATCTAAACTCACAGGGCTAACGACCATACGGTGCCCGAGGCAGCTATTGACCCTTGGAGACAAGTCGGTTGGAGGACGATGTATTGGATCGCGACGCAAAATGAGTGTTCCATCGTCATTAGGAGGCCCTGAATGTTACAATTAACTATCAGTTTTTCGTCGGATTCGAAAATCTAAACTCACAGGAGAACGACCATAAGGTGCCCGAGGCAGCAACAGACCCTTGGAGACAAGTCGGCTGGAGGCCGATGTATTGAATAACGACGCAATATGAGTGTTCGATCGTCATTAGGAGGACCTAAACGTTACAATTAACTATCATTTTTGCGTCGGATTCCATAATCTAAACTCACAGGAGAACGACCATAAGGTGCCCGAGGCAGCATTAGACCCTTGGAGACAAGTCGGCTGGAGGACGATGTATTGAATCTCGACGCAATTTGAGTGTCCCATCGTCATTACAAGGCCCTAAACGTTACAATTAACTATAATTTTTGCGTCGGATTCGATAATCTAAACTCACAGGAGAACGACCATAAGGTGCCCGAGGCAGCAATAGACCCTTGGAGACAAGTCGGCTGGTGGCCGATGTATTGAATCTCGACGCAATTTGAGTGTTCCATCGGCATTAGGAGGCCCTGAACGTTGCAATTAACTATCATTTTTGCGTCGGATTCGATAATCTAAACTCACAGGAGAACGACCATAAGGTGCCCGAGGCAGCAATAGACCCATGGAAACAAGTCGGCTGGAGGCCGATGTATTGAATCTCGACGCAATTTGAGTGTTCCATCGTCATTACAAGGCCCTGTACCTTACAATTAACTATCAGTTTCGCGTCGGATTCGAAAATATATTCACAGGAAAAGTTCATACGGTGCTCGAGACAGCAATATACCCCTTGGAGACAAGTCGGATGGAGGACGATGTATTGGATCGCGACGCAATTTGAGTGTTCCATCGTCATTAGGAGGCCCTGAATGTTACAATTAACTATCAGTTTTTCGTCGGATTCGAAAATCTAGACTCACAGCAGACGAACCATATGGTGCCCGAGGCAGCAATATCCCCTTGGAGACAAATCGGTTGGAGGACGATGTATTGAATCCCGTCGCAATTTGAATCATCTATCGTCATTAGGAGGCGCTGAACGTTACAATTCACTATCATTTTTGCGTCGGATTCGAAAATCTAGACTCACAGGAGAACGACCATAAGGTGCCCGACGCAGCAATAGACCCTTGGAGACAAGTCGGCTGGAGGCCGATGTATTGAATCTCGTCGCAATTTGAGTGTTCTATCGGCATTAGGAGGCCCTGAACGTCAAAATTAACTATCATTTTTGCGTCGGATTCGATAATCTAAACTCACAGGAGAACGACCATAAGGTGCCCGAGGCAGCAATAGACCCTTGGAGACAAGTCGGCTGGAGGCCGATGTATTGAATCTCGACGCAATTTGAGTGTTCCATCGTCATTAGAAGACCCTGAACGTTACAATTAACTATCATTTTTGCGTCGGATTCGAAAATCTAGACTCAAAGGAGAACGACCATAAGGTGCCCGAGGCAGCAATAGACCCCTGGTGACAAGTCTGCTGGAGGCCGATGTATTGAATCTCGACACAATTTGAGTGTTCCATCGGCATTAGGAGGCCCTGAACGTTGTAATTAACTATCATTCTTGCGTCGGATTCGATAATCTAAACTCACAGGAGAACGACCATAAGGTGCCCGAGGCAGCAATAGACCCTTGGAGACAAGTCGGCTGGAGGACGATGTATTAAATCTCGACGCAATTTGAGAGTTCCATCGTCATTAGGCGGCCCTGAACGTTACAATTAACTATCATTTTTGCGTCGGATTCGAAAATCAAGACTTACAAGAGAACGACCATAAAGTGTCCAAGGCAGCATTAGATCCTTGGAGACAAGTCGGCTGGAGGACGATGTATTGGATCGCGACGCAATTTGAGTGTTCCATCGTCATTAGGAGGCCCTGAATGTTACAACTAACTATCAGTTTTTCGTCGGATTCGAAAATCTAGACTCACAGCAGACGAACCATTTGGTACCCGAGGCGGCAATATCCCTTTGGAGACAAATCGGCTGGAGGACGATGTATTGAATCCCGACGCAATTTGAGTCTTCTATTGTCATTAGGAGGCGCTGAACGTTATAATTCACTATCATTTTTGCGTCGGATTCGAAAATCTAGCCTCACAGGAGAACGACCATAAGGTGCCGGAGGCAGCAATATACCCTTGGAGACAAGTCGGCTGGATGCCGATGTATTGAATCTCGACGCAATTTGAGTGTTCCATCGGCATTAGGAGGCCCTGAACGTTACAATTAACTATCATTTTTCCGTCGGATTCGATAATCTAAACTCACAGGAGAACGACCATAAGCTGCCCGAGGCAGCAACAGACCCTTGGAGACAAGTCGGCTGGAGGACGATGTATTGAATCTCGACGCAATTTGAGTGTTCCATCGCCATTACAAGGCCCTGAACGTTACAATTAACTATCATTTTTGCGTCGGATTCGAAAATCTAGACTCACAGGAGAACGGCCATAAGGTGCCCGAGGCAGCAATAGACCCTTGGAGACAAGTCGGCTGGAGGACGATATATTGGATCGCGACGCAATTTGAGTCTTCTATCGTCATAAGGAGGCGCTGAACGTTACAATTCACTATCATTTTTGCGTCGGATTCGAAAATCTAGACTCACAGGAGAAGGACCATGTGGTGCCCGAGGCAGCGATATCCCCTTGGAGACAAGTCGGCTGGAGGCCGATGTATCGAATCTCGACGCAATTTGAGTGTTCCATCGTCATTACAAGGCCCTGAACGTTACAATTAACTATCATTTTTGCGTCGGATTCGAAAATCTAGACTCACAGGAGAACGACCATAAGGTTCCCGAGGCAGCAATAGACCCTTGGAGACAAGTCTGCTGGAGGCCGATATATTGAATCTCGACACAATTTGAGTGTTCCATCGGCATTAGGAGGCCCTGAACGTTGTAATTAACTATCATTTTTGCGTCGGATTCGATAATCTAAACTCACAGGAGAACGACCATAAGGTGCCCGAGGCAGCAATAGACCCTTGGAGACAAGTCGGCTGGAGGACGATGTATTAAATCTCGACGCAATTTGAGAGTTCCATCGTCATTAGGCGGCCCTGAACGTTACAATTCACTATCATTTTTGCGTCGGATTCGAAAATCTAGACTTACAAGAGAACGACCATTAAGTGTCCAAGGCAGCATTAGATCCTTGGAGACAAGTCGGCTGGAGGACGATGTATTGAATCGCGACGCAATTTGAGTGTTCCATCGTCATTAGGATGCCCTGAATGTTACAACTAACTATCAGTTTTTCGTCGGATTCGAAAATCTAGACTCACAGCAGACGAACCATTTGGTACCCGAGGCGGCAATATCCCTTTGGAGACAAATCGGCTGGAGGACGATGTATTGAATCCCGACGCAATTTGAGTCTTCTATCGTCATTAGAAGGCGCTGAACGTTACAATTCACTATCATTTTTGCGTCGGATTCGAAAATCTAGACTCACAGGAGAAGGATCATATTGTGCCCGAGACAGCAATACCCCTTGGAGACAAGTCGGCTGGTGGCCGATGTATTGAATCTCGACGCAATTTGAGTGTTCCATCGGCATTAGGAGGCCCTGAACGTTACAATTAACTATCATTTTTGCGTCGGATTCGATAATCTAAACTCACAGGAGAACGACAATAAGGTGCCCGAGGCAGCAATAGACCCATGGAGACAAGTCGGCTGGAGGCCGATGTATTGAATCTCGACGCAATTTGAGTGTTCCATCGTCATTACAAGGCCCTGAACGTTACAATTAACTATCATTTTTGCGTCGGATTCGAAAATCTAGACCCACAGGAGAACGACCATAAGGTGCCCGAGGCAGCAATAGACCCTTGGAGACAAGTCGGCTGGAGGACGATGTATTGGATCGCGACGCAATTTGAGTGTTCCATCGTCATTAGGAGGCCCTGAATGTTACAATTAACTATCAGTTTTTCGTCGGATTCGAAAATCTAGACTCACAGCAGACAACCATTTGGTGCCCGAGGCAGCAATAACCCCTTGGAGACAAATCGGCTAGAGGACGATGTATTGAATCCCGACGCAATTAGAGTCTTCTATCATCATTCAGAGGCCCTGAACGTTACAATTCACTATCATTTTTGCGTCGGATTCGAAAATGTAGACTCACAGGAGAAGGATCATTTTGTGCCCGAGACAGCAATATTCCCTTGGAGACAAGTCGGCTGGAGGACGATGTATTGAATCTCGACGCAATTTGAGTGTCCTACCGTCATTAGGAGGCCCTAAACGTTACATTAACTATCATTTTTGCGTCGGATTCGATAATCTAAACTCACAGGGGAACGTGCATACGGTGCCGAACCTTGGAGACAGGTCGGTTGGAGGACGATGTATTGGATCGCGACGCAAAATGAGTGTTCCATCGTCATTAGGAGGCCCTGAAAGTTACAATTAACTATCAGTTTTTCGTCGGATTCGAAAATCTAAACTCACAGGAGAACGACCATAAGGTGCCCGAGGCAGCAATAGACCGTTGGAGACAAGTCGGCTGGAGGCCGATGCTGGAGGACGATGTATTGAATCTCGACGCAATTTGAGTGTTCCATCAGCATTACAAGGCCCTGAACGTTACAATTAACTATCATTTTTTCGTCGGATTCGAAAATCTACACTCACAGGAGAACGACCAAAAGGTGCCCGAGGCAGCAATGGACCCTTGGAGACAAGTCGGCTGGAAGCCGATGTATTGAATCTCGACGCAATTTGAGTGTTCCATCGGCATTAGGAGGCCCTGAACGTTACAATTAACTATCATTTTTGCGTCCGATTCGATAATCTAAACTCACAGGAGAACGACCATAAGGTGCCCGAGGCAGCAACAGACCCTTGGAGACAAGTCGGCTGGAGGCCGATGTATTGAATCTCGACGCAATTTGAGTGTTCCATCGTCATTACAAGGCCCTGAACGTTACAATTGACTATCATTTTTGCGTCGGATTCGAAAATCTAGACCCACAGGAGAACGACCATAAGGTGCCCGAGGCACCAATAGACCCTTGGAGACAAGTCGGCTGGAGGACGATGTATTGAATCTCGAAGGAATTTGAGTGTTCCATCGTCATTACAAGGCCCTAAACGCTCCAATTAACTATCATTTTTGCGTCGGATTCGAAAATCCAGACTCACACGAGAACGACCATAAGGTGCCCGAGGCAGCAATAGACACGTGGAGACAAGTCGGCTGGAGGACGATGTATTGGATCGCGTCGCAATTTGAGTCTTCTATCGTCATTAGGAGGCGCTGAACGTTACAATTCACTATCATTTTTGCGTCGGATTCGAAAATCTAGACTCACAGGAGAAGGACCATGTGGTGCCCGAGGCAGCGATATCCCCTTGGAGACAAGTCGGCTGGAGGCCGATGTATTGAATCTCGACGCAATTTGAGTGTTCCATCGTCATTAGAAGGCCCTGAACGCTGCAATTCACTATCAGTTTAGCGTCGGATTCGAAAATCTAGACTCACAGGAGAAGGATCATATTGTGCCCGAGACAGCAATATCCCCCTGGAGACATGTCGGCTGGAGGACGATGTATTGAATCTCGACGCAATTTGAGTGTCCCATCGTCATTAGGAGGCCCTAAACGTTACAATTAACTATCATTTTTGCGTCGGATTCGAAAATCTAAACTCACAGGGGAACGACCATTCGGTGCCCGAGGCAGCTATTAACCCTTGGAGACAAGTCGGTTGGCGGACGATGTATTGGATGGCGACGCAAAATGAGTGTTCCATCGTCATTAGGACGCCCTGAATGTTACAATTAACTATCATTTTTGCGTCGAATTCGATAATCTAAACTCACAGGAGAACGACCATAAGGTGCCCGAGGCACAACAGACCCTTGGAGACAAGTCGGCTGGAGGCCGATGTATTGAATCTCGAAGGAATTTGAGTGTTCCATCGTCATTACAAGGCCCTGAACGTTACAATTAACTATCATTTTTGCGTCGTATTCGAAAATCTAGACTCACAGGAGAACGACCATAAGATGCTCAAGGCAGCAATAGACCCTTGGAGACAAGTCGGCTGGAGGCCGATGTGTTGAATCTCGACGCAATTTCAGTGTTCCATCGGCATTAGGAGGCCCTGAACTTTACAATTAACTATCATTTTTGCGTCGGATTCGATAATCTAAACTCACAGGAGAACGACCATAAGGTGCCCGAGGCAGCAACAGACCCTTGGAGACAAGTAGGCTGGAGGACGATGTATTGAATCTCGACGCAATTTGAGTGTTCCATCGTCATTACAAGGCCCTGAACGTTACAGTTCACTGTCAGTTTCGCGTCGGATTCGAAAATCTACTTACAGGAGAAGTTCATACGGTGCCCGAGACAGCAATATACCCCTTGGAGACAAATCGGCTCGAGGACGATGTATTGAATCTCGACGCAATTTGAGTCTTCTATCGTCATTAGGAGGCGCTGAACGTTACAATTTACTATCATTTTTGCGTCGGATTCGAAAATCTAGACTCACAGGAGAAAGATCATATTGTGCCCGAGACAGCAATATCCCCTTGGAGACAAGTCGGCTGGAGGACGATGTATTGAGTCTCGACGCAATTTGAGTGTCCCATCGTAATTAGGAGGCCCTAAACGTTACAGTTAACTATCATTTTTGCGTCGGATTCGATAATCTAAACTCACAGGGGAACGACCATACGGTGCCCGAGGTAGCTATTGACCCTTGGAGACAAGTCGGTTGGAGGAAGATGTATTGGATCGCCACGCAAAATGAGTGTTCCATCGTCATTAGGAGGCCCTGAATGTTACAATTAACTATCAGTTTTTCGTCGGATTCGAAAATCTAAACTCACAGGAGAACGAACATAAGGTGCCCGAGGCAGCAATAGACCGTTGGAGACAAGTCGGCTGGAGGCCGATGTATTGAATCTCGACGCAATTTGAGTGTCCCATCGTCATTAGAAGGCCCTGAACGTTACAATTAACTATCATTTATGCGTCGGATTCGAAAATCTACTTACAGGAGAAGTACATACGGTGCTCGAGACAGCAATATCCCCTTGGAGACAAGTCCGCTGGAGGCCGATGTATTGAATCTCGACGCAATTTGAGTGTTCCATCGTCATTACAAGGCCCTGAACGTTACAATTAACTATCATTTTAGCATCGGATTCGAAAATCTAGACTCACAGGAGAAGGATCATATTGTGCCCGAGACAGCAATATCCCCCTGGAGACAAGTCGGCTGGAGGACGATGTATTGAATCTCGACGCAATTTGAGTGTCCCATCGTCATTAGGAGGTCCTAAACGTTACAATTAACTATCATTTTTGCGTCGGATTCGAAAATCTAAACTCACAGGAGAACGACCATAAGGTGCCCGAGGCAGCAACAGACCCTTGGAGACAAGTCGGCTGGAGGCCGATGTATTGAATCTCGACGCAATTTGAGTGTTCCATCGTCATTACAAGGCCCTGAACGTTACAATTAACTATCATTTTTGCGTCGGATTCGAAAATCTAGACTCATAGGAGAAGGACCGTAAGGTGTTCGAGGCAGCAATGGACCCTTGGAGACAAGTCGGCTGGAGGCCGATGTGTTGAATCTCGACGCAATTTGAGTTTTCCATCGGCATTAAGAGGCCCTGAACGTTACAATAACATATCATTTTTGCGTCGGATTCGATAATCTAAACTCACAGGAGAACGACCATAAGGTGCCCGAGGCAGCAATAGACCGTTGGAGTCAAGTCGGCTGGAGGCCGATGTATTGAATCTCGACGCAATTTGAGTGTTCCATCGTCATTACAAGGCCCTGAACCTTACAATTAACTATCAGTTTCGCGTCGGATTCGAAAATCTACTCACAGGAGAAGTTCATACGGTGCTCGAGACAGCAATGTACCCCTTGGAGACAAATCGGCTGGAGGACGATGTATTGAATCTCGACGCAATTTGAGTCTTCTATCGTCATTAGGAGGCGCTGAACGTTACAATTCACTATCATTTTTGCGTCGGATTCGAAAATCTAGACTCACAGGAGAAAGATCATATTGTGCCCGAGACTCACAACAAAACGACCATAAGGTGCCCGAGGCAGCAACAGACCCTTGGAGACAAGTCGGCTGGAGGACGATGTATTGAATCTCGACGCAATTTGAGTGTTCCATCGTCATTACAAGGCCCTAAACGTTACAATTAACTATCATTTTTTCGTCGGATTCGATAATCTAAACTCACAGGAGAACGACCATAAGGTGCCCGAGGCAGCAACAGACCCTTGGAGACAAGTCGGCTGGAGGCAGATGCATTGAATCTCGACGCAATTTGAGTGTTCCATCGTCATTACAAGGCCCTGAACGTTACAATTAACTATCATTTTTGCGTCGGATTCGAAAATCTAGACTCACAGTAGTACGACCATAAGGTGCCCGAGGCAGCAATGGACCCTTGGAGACAAGTCGGCTGGAAGCCGATGTATTGAATCTCGACGCAATGTGAGTGTTCCATCGGCATTAGGAGGCCCTGAACGTTACAATTAACTATCATTTTTGCGTCGGATTCGATAATCTAAACTCACAGGAGAACGACCATAAGGTGGCCGAGGCAGGAACAGACCCTTGGCGACAAATCGGCTGGATGACGATCTATTGAATCTCGACACAATTTGAGTTTTCCATCGTCATTACAAGGCCCTGAGCGTTACAATTAACTATCATTTTTGCGTCGGATTCGAAAATCTAGACTCACAGGAGTCCGACCATAATCTGCCCGAGGCAGCAATAGACCCTTGGAGACAAGTCGGCTGGAGGACGATGTATTGTATCGCGACGCAATTTGAGTCTTCTATCGTCATTAGGAGGCGTTGAACGTTACAATTCACTATCATTTTTGCGTCGGATTCGAAAATCTAGACTCTCAGGAGAAGGACCATGTGGTGCCCGAGGCAGCGATATCCCCTTGGAGACAAGTCGGCTGGAGGCCGATGTATTGAATCTCGACGCAATTTGAGTGTTCCATCGTCATTAGAAGGCCCTGAAAGTTACAATTCACTATAATTTTAGCGTCGGATTCGAAAATCTAGACTCACAGGGGAAGGATCATATTGTGCCCGAGGCACCAATAGACCCTTGGAGACAAGTCGGCTGGAGGACGATGTATTGAATCTCGACGCAATTTGAGTGTTCCATCGTCATTACAAGGCCCTAAACGTTACAATTAACTATCATTTTTGCGTCGGATTCGATAATCTAAACTCACAGGAGAACGACCATAAGGTGCCCGAGGCAGCATCAGACCCTTGGAGACAAGTCGGCTGGAGGCAGATGCATTGAATCTCGACGCTATTTGAGTGTTCCATCGTCATTACAAGGCCCTGAACGTTACAATTAACTATCATTTTTGCGTCGGATTCGAAAATCTACACTCACAGGAGAACGACCAAAAGGTGCCCGAGGCAGCAATGGACCCTTGGAGACAAGTCGGCTGGAAGCCGATGTATTGAATCTCGACGCAATTTGAGTGTTCCATCGGCATTAGGAGGCCCTGAACGTTACAATTAACTATCATTTTTGCGTCGGATTCGATAATCTAAACTCACAGGAGAACGACCATAAGGTGGCCGAGGCAGGAACAGACCCTTGGAGACAAGTCGGCTGGATGACGATCTATCTAATCTCGACACAATTTGAGTGTTCCATCGTCATTACAAGGCCCTGAGCGTTACAATTGACTATCATTTTTGCGTCGGATTCGAAAATCTAGACTCACAGGAGTCCGATCATAAGGTGCCCGAGGCAGCAATAGACCCTTGGAGACAAGTCGGCTGGAGGACGATGTATTGGATCGCGACGCAATTTGAGTCTTCTATCGTCATTAGGAGGCGTTGAACTTTACAATTCACTATCATTTTTGCGTCGGACTCGAAAATCTAGACTCTCAGGAGAAGGACCATGTGGTGCCCGAGGCAGCAACAGACCCTTGGAGACAAGTCGGCTGGAGGCCGATGTATTGAATCTCGACGCAATTTGAGTGTTCCATCGTCATTAGAAGGCCCTGAAAGTTACAATTCACTATAATTTTAGCGTCGGATTCGAAAATCTAGACTCACAGGAGAAGGATCATATTGTGCCCGAGACAGCAATATCCCCTTGGAGACAAGTCGGCTGGAGGACGATGTATTGAATCTCGACGCAATTTGAGTGTCCCATCGTCATTAGGAGGCCCTAAACGTTACAATTAACTATCATTTTTGCGTCGGATCCGCTAATCTAAACTCACAGGGGAACGCCCATACGGTGCCCGAGGAAGCTATTGACCTTTGGAGACAAGTCGGTTGGAGGACGATGTATTGGATCGCCACGCAAAATGAGTGTTCCATCGTCATTAGGAGGCCCTGAATGTTACAATTAACTATCAGTTTTTCGTCGGATTCGAAAATCTAAACTCACAGGAGAACGACCATAAGGTGCCCGAGGCAGCAATAGACCCTTGAAGACAAGTCGGCTGGAGGCCGATGTATTGATTCTCGACGCAATTTGAGTGTTCCGTCGTCCTTACAATGCCCTGAACCTTACAATTAACTATCAGTTTCGCGTCGGATTCGAAAATCTACTCACAGGACAAGTTCATACGGTGCTCGAGACAGCAATGTACCCCTTGGAGACAAATCGGCTGGAGGACGATGTATTGAATCTCGACGCAATTTAAGTCTTCTATCGTCATTAGGAGGCGCTGAACGTTACAATTCACTATCATTTTTGCGTCGGATTCGAAAATCTAGACTCACAGGAGAAAGATCATATTGTGCCCGAGACAGCAATATCCCCTTGGAGACAGGTCGGCTGGAGGACGATGTATTGAATCTCGACGCAATTTGAGTGTCCCATCGTCATTAGGAGGCCCTAAACGTTACAATTAACTATCATTTCTGCGTCGGATTCGTTAATCTAAACTCACAGGGGAACAACCATACGGTGCCCGAGGCAGCTATTGACCCTTGGAGACAAGTCGGTTGGAGGACGATGTATTGGATCGCCACGCAAAATGAGTGTTCCATCGTCATTATGAGGCCCTGAATGTTACAATTAACTATCAGTTTTTCGTCGGATTCGAAAATCTAAACTCACAGGAGAACGACCATAAGGTGCCCGAGGCAGCAATAGACCGTTGGAGACAAGTCGGCTGGAGGCCGATGTATTGAATCTCGACGCAATTTGAGTGTCCCATCGTCATTACAAGGCCCTGAACGTTACTATTAACTATCATTTATGCGTCGGATTCGAAAATCTACTCACAGGAGAAGTTCATACGGTGCTCGAGACAGCAATATCCCCTTGGAGACAAGTCCGCTGGAGGCCGATGTATTGAATCTCGACGCAATTTGAGAGTTCCATCGGCATTAGGAGGCCCTGAACGTTACAATTAACTATCATTTTTGCGTCGGATTCGAAAATCTAGACTCACAGGCGAAGGAACATGTAGTTCCCGAGGCAGCGATATCCCCTTGGAGACAAGTCGGCTGGAGGCCGATGTATTGAATCTCGACGCAATTTGAGTGTTCCATCGTCATTAGAGGGCCCTGAACGTTACAATTCACTATCATTTTTGCGTCGGATTCGAAAATCTAGACCCACAGGAGAACGACCATAAGGTGCCCGTGGCAGCAATAGACCCTTGGAGACAAGTCGGCTGGAGGCCGATGTATTGAATCTCGACGCAATTTGAGTGTTCCATCGGCATTAGGAGGCCCTGAACGTTACAATTAACTATCATTTTTGCGTCGGATTCGATAATCTAAACTCACAACAAAACGACCATAAGGTGCCCGAGGCAGCAACAGACCCTTGGAGACAAGTCGGCTGGAGGACGATGTATTGAATCCCGACGCAATTTGAGTGATCCATCGCCATTACAAGGCCCTAAACGTTACAATTAACTATCATTTTTGCGTCGGATTCGATAATCTAAACTCACAGGAGAATGACCATAAGGAGCCCGAGGCAGCAACAGACCCTTGGAGACAAGTCGGCTGGAGGCCGATGCATTGAATCTGGACGCAATTTGAGTGTTCCATCGTCATTACAAGGCCCTGAACGTTACAATTAACTATCATTTTTGCGTCGGATTCGAAAATCTAGACTCACAGGAGAACGACCATAAGGTGCCCCTAGGCAGCAGTGGACCCTTGGAGACAAGTCGGCTGGAAGCCGATGTATTGAATCTCGACGCAATTTGTGTGTTCCATCGGCATTAGGAGGCCCTGAGCGTTTCAATTAACTATCATTTTTGCTTCGGATTCGATAATCTAAACTCACAGGAGAACGACCATAAGGTGGCCGAGGCAGGAACAGACCCTTGGAGACAAGTCGGCTGGAGGACGATCTATTGAATCTCGACACAATTTGAGTGTTCCATCGTCATTACAAGGCCCTGAGCGTTACAATTAACTATCATTTTTGCGTCGCATTCGAAAATCTAGACTCACAGGAGAACGACCATAAGGTGCCCGAGGCAGCAATAGACCCTTGGAGACAAGTCGGCTGGAGGACGATGTATTGGATCGCGACGCAATTTGAGTCTTCTATCGTCATTAGGAGGCGTTGAACGTTACAATTCACTATCATTTTTGCGTCGGGTTCGAAAATCTAGACTCTCAGGAGAAGGACCATGTGGTGCCCGAGGCAGCGATATCCCCTTGGAGACAAGTCGGCTGGAGGCCGATGTATTGAATCTCGACGCAATTTGAGTGTCCCATCGTCATTAGGAGGCCCTAAACGTTACAATTAACTATCATTTTTGCATCGGATTCGCTAATCTAAACTCACAGGGGAAGGACCATACGGTGCCCGAGGTAGCTATTGACCTTTGGAGACAAGTCGGTTGGAGGACGATGTATTGGATCGCCACGCAAAATGAGTGTTCCATCGTCATTAGGAGGCCCTGAATGTTACAATTAACTATCAGTTTTTCGTCGGATTCGAAAATCTAGACTCACAGGAGAACGACCATTAGGTGCCCGAGGCAGTAATAGACCCTTGGAGACAAGTCGGCTGGAGGCCGATGTATTGAATCTCGACGCAATTTGAGTGTTCCATCGGCATTAGGAGGCCCTGAACATTACAATTAACTATCATTTTTGCGTCGGATTCGAAAATCTAGACTCACAGGAGAAGAATCATATGGTGCCCGAGGCAGCAGTAGACCCTTGGAGACAAGTCGGCTGGAGGCCGATGTATTGAATCTCGACGCAATTTGAGTGTTCCATCGGCATTAGGAGGCCCTAAACGTTACAATTAACTATCATTTTTTCGTCGGATTCGATAATCTAAACTCACAGGAGAGCGACCATAAGGTGCCCGAGGCAGCATTAGACCCTTGGAGACAAGTCGGCTGGAGGAGGATGTATTGAATCTCGACGCAATTTGAGTGTCCCATCGTCATTACAAGCCCCTAAACGTTACAATTAACTATCATTTTTGCGTCAGATTCGATAACCTAAACTCACAGGAGAACGACCATAAGGTGCCCGAGGCAGCAACAGACCCTTGGAGACAAGTCGGCTGGAGGCCGATGTATTGAATCTCGACGCAATTTGAGTGTTCCATCGTCATTACAAGGCCCTGAACGTTACAATTGACTATCATTTTTGCGTCGGATTCGAAAATCTAGACCCACAGGAGAACGACCATAAGGTGCCCGAGGCACCAATAGACCCTTGGAGACAAGTCGGCTGGAGTCCGATCTATTGAATCTCGACGCAATTTGAGTGATCCATCGGCATTAGGAGGCCCTGAACGTTACAATTAACTATCATTTTTGCGTCGGATTCGATAATCTAAACTCACAGGAGAACGACCATAAGGTGCCCGAGGCAGCAACAGACCCTTGGAGACAAGTAGGCTGGAGGACGATGTATTGAATCTCGACGCAATTTGAGTGTTCCATCGTCATTACAAGGCCCTGAACGCTCCAATTAACTATCATTTTTGCGTCGGATTCGAAAATCCAGACTCACACGAGAACGACCATAAGGTGCCCGAGGCAGCAATAGACACGTGGAGACAAGTCGGCTGGAGGACGATGTATTGGATCGCGTCGCAATTTGAGTCTTCTATCGTCATTAGGAGGCGCTGAACGTTACAATTCACTATCATTTTTGCGTCGCATTCGAAAATCTAGACTCACAGGAGAAGGACCATGTGGTGCCCGAGGCAGCGATATCCCCTTGGAGACAAGTCGGCTGGAGGCCGATGTATTGAATCTCGACGCAATTTGAGTGTTCCATCGTCATTAGAAGGCCCTGAACGCTGCAATTCACTATCATTTTAGCGTCGGATTCGAAAATCTAGACTCACAGGAGAAGGATCATATTGTGCCCGAGACAGCAATATCCCCCTGGAGACATGTCGGCTGGAGGACGATGTATTGAATCTCGACGCAATTTGAGTGTCCCATCGTCATTAGGAGGCCCTAAACGTTACAATTAACTATCATTTTTGCGTCGGATTCGAAAATCTAAACTCACAGGGGAACGACCATACGGTGCCCGAGGCAGCTATTAACCCTTGGAGACAAGTCGGTTGGCGGACGATGTATTGGATGGCGACGCAAAATGAGTGTTCCATCGTCATTAGGACGCCCTGAATGTTACAATTAACTATCATTTTTGCGTCGAATTCGATAATCTAAACTCACAGGAGAACGACCATAAGGTGCCCGAGGCAGCAACAGACCCTTGGAGACAAGTCGGCTGGAGGCCGATGTATTGAATCTCGAAGGAATTTGAGTGTTCCATCGTCATTACAAGGCCCTGAACGTTACAATTAACTATCATTTTTGCGTCGTATTCGAAAATCTAGACTCACAGGAGAACGACCATAAGATGCTCAAGGCAGCAATAGACCCTTGGAGACAAGTCGGCTGGAGGCCGATGTGTTGAATCTCGACGCAATTTCAGTGTTCCATCGGCATTAGGAGGCCCTGAACTTTACAATTAACTATCATTTTTGCGTCGGATTCGATAATCTAAACTCACAGGAGAACGACCATAAGGTGCCCGAGGCAGCAACAGACCCTTGGAGACAAGTAGGCTGGAGGACGATGTATTGAATCTCGACGCAATTTGAGTGTTCCATCGTCATTACAAGGCCCTGAACGTTACAGTTCACTGTCAGTTTCGCGTCGGATTCGAAAATCTACTTACAGGAGAAGTTCATACGGTGCCCGAGACAGCAATATACCCCTTGGAGACAAATCGGCTCGAGGACGATGTATTGAATCTCGACGCAATTTGAGTCTTCTATCGTCATTAGGAGGCGCTGAACGTTACAATTCACTATCATTTTTGCGTCGGATTCGAAAATCTAGACTCACAGGAGAACGACCATAAGGTGACCGAGGCAGCAATAGACCATTGGAGACAAGTCGGCTGGAGGCCGATGTATTGAATCTCGACGCAATTTGAGTGTTCCATCGTCATTACAAGGCCCTGAACCTTACAATTAACTATCAGTTTCGCGTCGGATTCGAAAATCTACTCACAGGAGAAGTTCATACGGTGCTCGAGACAGCAATGTACCCCTTGGAGACAAATCGGCTGGAGGACGATGTATTGAATCTCGACGCAATTTGAGTCTTCTATCGTCATTAGGAGGCGCTGAACGTTACAATTCACTATCATTTTTGCGTCGGATTCGAAAATCTAGACTCACAGGAGAAAGATCATATTGTGCCCGAGACTCACAACAAAACGACCATAAGGTGCCCGAGGCAGCAACAGACCCTTGGAGACAAGTCGGCTGGAGGACGATGTATTGAATCTCGACGCAATTTGAGTGTTCCATCGTCATTACAAGGCCCTAAACGTTACAATTAACTATCATTTTTTCGTCGGATTCGATAATCTAAACTCACAGGAGAACGACCATAAGGTGCCCGAGGCAGCAACAGACCCTTGGAGACAAGTCGGCTGGAGGCAGATGCATTGAATCTCGACGCAATTTGAGTGTTCCATCGTCATTACAAGGCCCTGAACGTTACAATTAACTATCATTTTTGCGTCGGATTCGAAAATCTAGACTCACAGTAGTACGACCATAAGGTGCCCGAGGCAGCAATGGACCCTTGGAGACAAGTCGGCTGGAAGCCGATGTATTGAATCTCGACGCAATGTGAGTGTTCCATCGGCATTAGGAGGCCCTGAACGTTACAATTAACTATCATTTTTGCGTCGGATTCGATAATCTAAACTCACAGGAGAACGACCATAAGGTGGCCGCGGCAGGAACAGACCCTTGGCGACAAATCGGCTGGATGACGATCTATTGAATCTCGACACAATTTGAGTTTTCCATCGTCATTACAAGGCCCTGAGCGTTACAATTAACTATCATTTTTGCGTCGGATTCGAAAATCTAGACTCACAGGAGTCCGACCATAATCTGCCCGAGGCAGCAATAGACCCTTGGAGACAAGTCGGCTGGAGGACGATGTATTGGATCGCGACGCAATTTGAGTCTTCTATCGTCATTAGGAGGCGTTGAACGTTACAATTCACTATCATTTTTGCGTCGGATTCGAAAATCTAGACTCTCAGGAGAAGGACCATGTGGTGCCCGAGGCAGCGATATCCCCTTGGAGACAAGTCGGCTGGAGGCCGATGTATTGAATCTCGACGCAATTTGAGTGTTCCATCGTCATTAGAAGGCCCTGAAAGTTACAATTCACTATAATTTTAGCGTCGGATTCGAAAATCTAGACTCACAGGGGAAGGATCATATTGTGCCCGAGGCACCAATAGACCCTTGGAGACAAGTCGGCTGGAGGACGATGTATTGAATCTCGACGCAATTTGAGTGTTCCATCGTCATTACAAGGCCCTAAACGTTACAATTAACTATCATTTTTGCGTCGGATTCGATAATCTAAACTCACAGGAGAACGACCATAAGGTGCCCGAGGCAGCATCAGACCCTTGGAGACAAGTCGGCTGGAGGCAGATGCATTGAATCTCGACGCTATTTGAGTGTTCCATCGTCATTACAAGGCCCTGAACGTTACAATTAACTATCATTTTTGCGTCGGATTCGAAAATCTACACTCACAGGAGAACGACCAAAAGGTGCCCGAGGCAGCAATGGACCCTTGGAGACAAGTCGGCTGGAAGCCGATGTATTGAATCTCGACGCAATTTGAGTGTTCCATCGGCATTAGGAGGCCCTGAACGTTACAATTAACTATCATTTTTGCGTCGGATTCGATAATCTAAACTCACAGGAGAACGACCATAAGGTGGCCGAGGCAGGAACAGACCCTTGGAGACAAGTCGGCTGGATGACGATCTATTGAATCTCGACACAATTTGAGTGTTCCATCGTCATTACAAGGCCCTGAGCGTTACAATTAACTATCATTTTTGCGTCGGATTCGAAAATCTAGACTCACAGGAGTCCGACCATAAGGTGCCCGAGGCAGCAATAGACCCTTGGAGACAAGTCGGCTGGAGGACGATGTATTGGATCGCGACGCAATTTGAGTCTTCTATCGTCATTAGGAGGCGTTGAACTTTACAATTGACTATCATTTTTGCGTCGGACTCGAAAATCTAGACTCTCAGGAGAAGGACCATGTGGTGCCCGAGGCAGCAACAGACCCTTGGAGACAAGTCGGCTGGAGGCCGATGTATTGAATCTCGACGCAATTTGAGTGTTCCATCGTCATTAGAAGGCCCTGAAAGTTACAATTCACTATAATTTTAGCGTCGGATTCGAAAATCTAGACTCACAGGAGAAGGATCATATTGTGCCCGAGACAGCAATATCCCCTTGGAGACAAGTCGGCTGGAGGACGATGTATTGAATCTCGACGCAATTTGAGTGTCCCATCGTCATTAGGAGGCCCTAAACGTTACAATTAACTATCATTTTTGCGTCGGATTCGCTAATCTAAACTCACAGGGGAACGCCCATACGGTGCTTGAGGCAGCTATTGACCTTTGGAGACAAGTCGGTTGGAGGACGATGTATTGGATCGCCACGCAAAATGAGTGTTCCATCGTCATTAGGAGGCCCTGAATGTTACAATTAACTATCAGTTTTTCGTCGGATTCGAAAATCTAAACTCACAGGAGAACGACCATAAGGTGCCCGAGGCAGCAATAGACCCTTGAAGACAAGTCGGCTGGAGGCCGATGTATTGATTCTCGACGCAATTTGAGTGTTCCGTCGTCCTTACAATGCCCTGAAACTTACAATTAACTATCAGTTTCGCGTCGGATTCGAAAATCTACTCACAGGACAAGTTCATACGGTGCTCGAGACAGCAATGTACCCCTTGGAGACAAATCGGCTGGAGGACGATGTATTGAATCTCGACGCAATTTAAGTCTTCTATCGTCATTAGGAGGCGCTGAACGTTACAATTCACTATCATTTTTGCGTCGGATTCGAAAATCTAGACTCACAGGAGAAAGATCATATTGTGCCCGAGACAGCAATATCCCCTTGGAGACAGGTCGGCTGGAGGACGATGTATTGAATCTCGACGCAATTTGAGTGTCCCATCGTCATTAGGAGGCCCTAAACGTTACAATTAACTATCATTTCTGCGTCGGATTCGATAATCTAAACTCACAGGGGAACAACCATACGGTGCCCGAGGCAGCTATTGACCCTTGGAGACAAGTCGGTTGGAGGACGATGTATTGGATCGCCACGCAAAATGAGTGTTCCATCGTCATTATGAGGCCCTGAATGTTACAATTAACTATCAGTTTTTCGTCGGATTCGAAAATCTAAACTCACAGGAGAACGACCATAAGGTGCCCGAGGCAGCAATAGACCGTTGGAGACAAGTCGGCTGGAGGCCGATGTATTGAATCTCGACGCAATTTGAGTGTCCCATCGTCATTACAAGGCCCTGAACGTTACTATTAACTATCATTTATGCGTCGGATTCGAAAATCTACTCACAGGAGAAGTTCATACGGTGCTCGAGACAGCAATATCCCCTTGGAGACAAGTCCGCTGGAGGCCGATGTATTGAATCTCGACGCAATTTGAGAGTTCCATCGGCATTAGGAGGCCCTGAACGTTACAATTAACTATCATTTTTGCGTCGGATTCGAAAATCTAGACTCACAGGCGAAGGAACATGTAGTTCCCGAGGCAGCGATATCCCCTTGGAGACAAGTCGGCTGGAGGCCGATGTATTGAATCTCGACGCAATTTGAGTGTTCCATCGTCATTAGAGGGCCCTGAACGTTACAATTCACTATCATTTTTGCGTCGGATTCGAAAATCTAGACCCACAGGAGAACGACCATAAGGTGCCCGTGGCAGCAATAGACCCTTGGAGACAAGTCGGCTGGAGGCCGATGTATTGAATCTCGACGCAATTTGAGTGTTCCATCGGCATTAGGAGGCCCTGAACGTTACAATTAACTATCATTTTTGCGTCGGATTCGATAATCTAAACTCACAACAAAACGACCATAAGGTGCCCGAGGCAGCAACAGACCCTTGGAGACAAGTCGGCTGGAGGACGATGTATTGAATCCCGACGCAATTTGAGTGATCCATCGCCATTACAAGGCCCTAAACGTTACAATTAACTATCATTTTTGCGTCGGATTCGATAATCTAAACTCACAGGAGAATGACCATAAGGAGCCCGAGGCAGCAACAGACCCTTGGAGACAAGTCGGCTGGAGGCCGATGCATTGAATCTGGACGCAATTTGAGTGTTCCATCGTCATTACAAGGCCCTGAACGTTACAATTAACTATCATTTTTGCGTCGGATTCGAAAATCTAGACTCACAGGAGAACGACCATAAGGTGCCCCTAGGCAGCAGTGGACCCTTGGAGACAAGTCGGCTGGAAGCCGATGTATTGAATCTCGACGCAATTTGTGTGTTCCATCGGCATTAGGAGGCCCTGAGCGTTTCAATTAACTATCATTTTTGCTTCGGATTCGATAATCTAAACTCACAGGAGAACGACCATAAGGTGGCCGAGGCAGGAACAGACCCTTGGAGACAAGTCGGCTGGATGACGATCTATTGAATCTCGACACAATTTGAGTGTTCCATCGTCATTACAAGGCCCTGAGCGTTACAATTATATATCATTTTTGCGTCGGATTCGAAAATCTAGACTCACAGGAGAACGACCATAAGGTGCCCGAGGCAGCAATAGACCCTTGGAGACAAGTCGGCTGGAGGACGATGTATTGGATCGCGACGCAATTTGAGTCTTCTATCGTCATTAGGAGGCGTTGAACGTTACAATTCACTATCATTTTTGCGTCGGGTTCGAAAATCTAGACTCTCAGGAGAAGGACCATGTGGTGCCCGAGGCAGCGATATCCCCTTGGAGACAAGTCGGCTGGAGGCCGATGTATTGAACTCGACGCAATTTGAGTGTCCCATCGTCATTAGGAGGCCCTAAACGTTACAATTAACTATCATTTTTGCATCGGATTCGCTAATCTAAACTCACAGGGGAAGGACCATACGGTGCCCGAGGTAGCTATTGACCTTTGGAGACAAGTCGGTTGGAGGACGATGTATTGGATCGCCACGCAAAATGAGTGTTCCATCGTCATTAGGAGGCCCTGAATGTTACAATTAACTATCAGTTTTTCGTCGGATTCGAAAATCTAGACTCACAGGAGAACGACCATTAGGTGCCCGAGGCAGTAATAGACCCTTGGAGACAAGTCGGCTGGAGGCCGATGTATTGAATCTCGACGCAATTTGAGTGTTCCATCGGCATTAGGAGGCCCTGAACATTACAATTAACTATCATTTTTGCGTCGGATTCGAAAATCTAGACTCACAGGAGAAGAATCATATGGTGCCCGAGGCAGCAGTAGACCCTTGGAGACAAGTCGGCTGGAGGCCGATGTATTGAATCTCGACGCAATTTGAGTGTTCCATCGGCATTAGGAGGCCCTAAACGTTACAATTAACTATCATTTTTTCGTCGGATTCGATAATCTAAACTCACAGGAGAGCGACCATAAGGTGCCCGAGGCAGCATTAGACCCTTGGAGACAAGTCGGCTGGAGGAGGATGTATTGAATCTCGACGCAATTTGAGTGTCCCATCGTCATTACAAGCCCCTAAACGTTACAATTAACTATCATTTTTGCGTCAGATTCGATAACCTAAACTCACAGGAGAACGACCATAAGGTGCCCGAGGCAGCAACAGACCCTTGGAGACAAGTCGGCTGGAGGCCGATGTATTGAATCTCGACGCAATTTGAGTGTTCCATCGTCATTACAAGGCCCTGAACGTTACAATTGACTATCATTTTTGCGTCGGATTCGAAAATCTAGACCCACAGGAGAACGACCATAAGGTGCCCGAGGCACCAATAGACCCTTGGAGACAAGTCGGCTGGAGTCCGATCTATTGAATCTCGACGCAATTTGAGTGTTCCATCGGCATTAGGAGGCCCTGAACGTTACAATTAACTATCATTTTTGCGTCGGATTCGATAATCTAAACTCACAGGAGAACGACCATAAGGTGCCCGAGGCAGCAACAGACCCTTGGAGACAAGTAGGCTGGAGGACGATGTATTGAATCTCGACGCAATTTGAGTGTTCCATCGTCATTACAAGGCCCTGAACGCTCCAATTAACTATCATTTTTGCGTCGGATTCGAAAATCCAGACTCACACGAGAACGACCATAAGGTGCCCGAGGCAGCAATAGACACGTGGAGACAAGTCGGCTGGAGGACGATGTATTGGATCGCGTCGCAATTTGAGTCTTCTATCGTCATTAGGAGGCGCTGAACGTTACAATTCACTATCATTTTTGCGTCGGATTCGAAAATCTAGACTCACAGGAGAAGGACCATGTGGTGCCCGAGGCAGCGATATCCCCTTGGAGACAAGTCGGCTGGAGGCCGATGTATTGAATCTCGACGCAATTTGAGTGTTCCATCGTCATTAGAAGGCCCTGAACGCTGCAATTCACTATCATTTTAGCGTCGGATTCGAAAATCTAGACTCACAGGAGAAGGATCATATTGTGCCCGAGACAGCAATATCCCCCCGGAGACATGTCGGCTGGAGGACGATGTATTGAATCTCGACGCAATTTGAGTGTCCCATCGTCATTAGGAGGCCCTAAACGTTACAATTAACTATCATTTTTGCGTCGGATTCGAAAATCTAAACTCACAGGGGAACGACCATACGGTGCCCGAGGCAGCTATTAACCCTCGGAGACAAGTCGGTTGGCGGACGATGTATTGGATGGCGACGCAAAATGAGTGTTCCATCGTCATTAGGACGCCCTGAATGTTACAATTAACTATCATTTTTGCGTCGAATTCGATAATCTAAACTCACAGGAGAACGACCATAAGGTGCCCGAGGCAGCAACAGACCCTTGGAGACAAGTCGGCTGGAGGCCGATGTATTGAATCTCGAAGGAATTTGAGTGTTCCATCGTCATTACAAGGCCCTGAACGTTACAATTAACTATCATTTTTGCGTCGTATTCGAAAATCTAGACTCACAGGAGAACGACCATAAGATGCTCAAGGCAGCAATAGACCCTTGGAGACAAGTCGGCTGGAGGCCGATGTGTTGAATCTCGACGCAATTTCAGTGTTCCATCGGCATTAGGAGGCCCTGAACTTTACAATTAACTATCATTTTTGCGTCGGATTCGATAATCTAAACTCACAGGAGAACGACCATAAGGTGCCCGAGGCAGCAACAGACCCTTGGAGACAAGTAGGCTGGAGGACGATGTATTGAATCTCGACGCAATTTGAGTGTTCCATCGTCATTACAAGGCCCTGAACGTTACAGTTCACTGTCAGTTTCGCGTCGGATTCGAAAATCTACTTACAGGAGAAGTTCATACGGTGCCCGAGACAGCAATATACCCCTTGGAGACAAATCGGCTCGAGGACGATGTATTGAATCTCGACGCAATTTGAGTCTTCTATCGTCATTAGGAGGCGCTGAACGTTACAATTTACTATCATTTTTGCGTCGGATTCGAAAATCTAGACTCACAGGAGAAAGATCATATTGTGCCCGAGACAGCAATATCCCCTTGGAGACAAGTCGGCTGGAGGACGATGTATTGAATCTCGACGCAATTTGAGTGTCCCATCGTCATTAGGAGGCCCTAAACGTTACAGTTAACTATCATTTTTGCGTCGGATTCGATAATCTAAACTCACAGGGGAACGACCATACGGTGCCCGAGGTAGCTATTGACCCTTGGAGACAAGTCGGTTGGAGGAAGATGTATTGGATCGCCACGCAAAATGAGTGTTCCATCGTCATTAGGAGGCCCTGAATGTTACAATTAACTATCAGTTTTTCGTCGGATTCGAAAATCTAAACTCACAGGAGAACGAACATAAGGTGCCCGAGGCAGCAATAGACCGTTGGAGACAAGTCGGCTGGAGGCCGATGTATTGAATCTCGACGCAATTTGAGTGTCCCATCGTCATTAGAAGGCCCTGAACGTTACAATTAACTATCATATATGCGTCGGATTCGAAAATCTACTCACAGGAGAAGTACATACGGTGCTCGAGACACCAATATCCCCTTGGAGACAATCCGCTGGAGGCCGATGTATTGAATCTCGACGCAATTTGAGTGTTCCATCGTCATTACAAGGCCCTGAACGTTACAATTAACTATCATTTTAGCATCGGATTCGAAAATCTAGACTCACAGGAGAAGGATCATATTGTGCCCGAGACAGCAATATCCCCCTGGAGACAAGTCGGCTGGAGGACGATGTATTGAATCTCGACGCAATTTGAGTGTCCCATCGTCATTAGGAGGTCCTAAACGTTACAATTAACTATCATTTTTGCGTCGGATTCGAAAATCTAAACTCACAGGAGAACGACCATAAGGTGCCCGAGGCAGCAACAGACCCTTGGAGACAAGTCGGCTGGAGGCCGATGTATTGAATCTCGACGCAATTTGAGTGTTCCATCGTCATTACAAGGCCCTGAACGTTACAATTAACTATCATTTTTGCGTCGGATTCGAAAATCTAGACTCATAGGAGAAGGACCGTAAGGTGTTCGAGGCAGCAATGGACCCTTGGAGACAAGTCGGCTGGAGGCCGATGTGTTGAATCTCGACGCAATTTGAGTTTTCCATCGGCATTAGGAGGCCCTGAACGTTACAATAACCTATCATTTTTGCGTCGGATTCGATAATCTAAACTCACAGGAGAACGACCATAAGGTGCCCGAGGCAGCAATAGACCGTTGGAGACAAGTCGGCTGGAGGCCGATGTATTGAATCTCGACGCAATTTGAGTGTTCCATCGTCATTACAAGGCCCTGAACCTTACAATTAACTATCAGTTTCGCGTCGGATTCGAAAATCTACTCACAGGAGAAGTTCATACGGTGCTCGAGACAGCAATGTACCCCTTGGAGACAAATCGGCTGGAGGACGATGTATTGAATCTCGACGCAATTTGAGTCTTCTATCGTCATTAGGAGGCGCTGAACGTTACAATTCACTATCATTTTTGCGTCGGATTCGAAAATCTAGACTCACAGGAGAAAGATCATATTGTGCCCGAGACTCACAACAAAACGACCATAAGGTGCCCGAGGCAGCAACAGACCCTTGGAGACAAGTCGGCTGGAGGACGATGTATTGAATCTCGACGCAATTTGAGTGTTCC